>NC_090935.1:428110238-429360238 GCF_040938575.1 Ambystoma mexicanum
TCAGGAACTTCCAAAGGCAGTTAGGCACGGGTAACGGCAGGGCACAAGACAGACAAAGGAAGGCAAACTGCAAGAAGGGCAGAACGGACAGGAGAGTCCCTACTACAACTAGGAACCCAGACAGAACCTACTCTACCCTAAACCAGGGAGGGGCAAGGTATCAAAATTAAGGAGCAGAAAGAGTAGGAGGACCAGGAAGCAAGACTGGAATAAGGAAATGAGGCAGAACTAGGCAGAAAAGGTTAGAACAGGAAACTGGAGGGCTGGACAACAAGCGTCAGGACTCCAGCAGCGCATACACAGTAACAACCGCGTTGAGACGCGTTGTCCCTGTGTATGCGGTGCTCTTTTATGGCCCGGGGTCAAAGCGAGGCTTGGAACGCATGTTCCGACACTGCGCATGCGCGGGATGTCGAAACACTGACGATCCGCGCATGCGCAGATCCTCGCAAGATGGCGGCGTCCACTGCGCCCATCCGAACCGCGGGTCGACGTGAGGAGAGACGCCACCGCGGGTACAGTCTCCATGAAGGAGGAGACCGCTGCGGCCGTGGACCAAGGACCCCAGGACAGGTAAGTGGCGCCCGCGAGCGAGCGCGCGGCTTGACACCATACCCCCTCCCGGACAACCCCGGAGCACCGGGTTTCCAAGGGTAGCGGAGATAGAAGTCCCGAACCAGGCGCGGTGCATGCACGAAGGAGCGCGGTTCCCAAGTACGGTCACAAGCAGGATAACCCTTCCAGCTGACCAGAAGCTGCAGAGCACCTCGCCAAATCCGTGAATCACATATCTCCTGCACCTCAAATTCTGGGACCCCCCGAACCAAGACCGGGGCAGGACGGGAACAGGTATGACCCATAACATCGGGCACGTAGGGCTTCAAAAGGGAAACATGAAAGACAGGATGGATCCTCCAAGAGCGGGGCAAAGATAAACGAAAGGCAACAGGCGAAATACGCCCTGTGATGCGAAAGGGACCAAAAAAGCGAGGGGCCAGTTTCACAGGTAAGTTGCGTACCAGTAGATTCTTGGAGGACAGCCAAACCATGTCCCCAACATGAAGGACAGGCTCAGGGGTCCGTCTCTTGTCAGCCTGCTCCTTCATATGTGCTTGTGCCGCTGCCAAGGTACCGGCCGCCAGACGATGTTGATCGCGGATCAGGGACACCAGGGCATCTGCAGATGGAACGGCACTGGAAGATGTTGGATGAACAGGCAGCAGTCTAGGATGAAGACCGGTAGAGCAATAGAAAGGGCTGAGTCCGGTAGCGGAATGAACAGCGTTGTTGTAAGCTGCTTCCGCGGTGTCCAACCATTCCGACCAATTGTCTTGGGTAGCATTGGCATAACAACGTAGGTATTGCTCAAGGGTCTGATTGGTACGTTCCGTCTGTCCATTAGTCTGCGGATGATAGCCGGAACTCAGGGCTCGCTGAATGTCCAAATGCCGACACAGTTGGCCCCAAAAGGAAGAGATGTATTGAGACCCCCGGTCTGACAAAATCTTCTCCGGAAGACCATGAAGACGATACACCTCGTGTAGAAAACATCGTGCCATCTGGGATGCAGTGGGCAGCTTAGGAAAGGGCAAGAAATGAGCTGTCTTGGTGAAACAATCCACCACCACCATTATACACGTGAAACCACCAGACAGGGGCAGGTCTACTATGAAATCCGTGGCGATGGTATGCCAAGGGTACGGAGGCGTTGGCGTGGGTTTTAGAAGACCAATGGGTCTTTTGCGAGGAATCTTGGTCTGGGCACATACTGGGCAGGAGTCCACGTAGTGCTTTACCAATGTAGCCCATCCAGGCCACCAGTACTGTCGTGCAACCAGTTCTTGTGTTGTACGGACTCCACGGTGACCGCAAACGACAGAATCATGACAATTCTGTAAAACGATTTTCTGGAGTTCCAATGTAGGAACGTACAGACGATCCTTAAAGAACAACAAGCCATCATGTTCCCTGATGTCAGCACGTTGTAGTAACTGTGTTCTTGAGGGATCCGTTCGTGTGGCCTCAGTCAACTGTTGGAGCTGGGGAGTCACCATCGATAGGAAATGTTTGGACGCTATCAGAGGTTCCGGTTCCTTGACACCTTCAAAGTTGTTTTCCAGAGACCGAGACAAGGCATCAGCCTTAGTGTTCTGGGAACAAGGAATGTACGTGACGGTGAAATCGAACTGTGAAAAGAAAAAGGCCCAACGAGCATGACGGGAGGTTCTGCATTGTAAAGAGCGCAGGAACTGTAGATTACGGTGATCCGTGCGAACCACCACCGGGTACCTCCCACCCAGCAAGTGATGTCGCCATTCCTCGAAGGCAGCCTTTATCGCCAGTAATTCTTTTTCTATCACTGCATAGTTTCTCTCACTCACTGACAATTTCCTCGAGTAATACGCCACCGGGTGCTCTATTCCTGTGACTGCATCTTGCTGTAGTAGGACCGCCCCAATTGCGTAGTCCGAGGCGTCTGTTTCAACCACAAATGGTTTTACCTCATCTGGATGTCTAAGAACAGGAGCCGACATGAATGATCTTTTTAATTCCTGGAATGCCTCCTCGCCCTGTGTGTCCCAGAGAAACGGCACCTTGGTACTGGTCAGGTGGGTTAGACTGCTGGCCAGTTGAGAGAAGCGTGGAATGAAACGCCGATAAAAGTTGGCAAAGCCCAAGAACCTCTGAAGTGACTTCACGCCATGTGGCGATTTCCATTCTTGAATAGCTTGCAGTTTTGCGGGATCCATCTGTACTCCTGTGTTGCTGATCACGTAACCCAGAAACTCCATGCTCTCCCTATGAAATTGGCATTTTTCAATTTTGGCATACAGGCCGTTGTGTATCAATCTACGGAGGACTTCCTGTACATGCGCCACGTGTGCGGTATGAGTGTCAGAAAAAACCAGAATGTCGTCAAGGTAAACCCAGACAGATATTCCAATAAGGTCAGAAAAGACATCGTCCATGAACCGTTGGAAGACTGCCAGGGCGTTGCAGAGGCCAAACAGCATCACCCTGTATTCGAAGTGACCAATAGGTGTTTTGAAGGCCGTCTTCCACTCATCTCCTTTCTTAATCCGCACCAAGTGATAGGCCCCTCTTAGATCCAGCTTGGTGAAGATCTGTGCTGATTTCAGGTATTCGATGATGTCTCCGATGAGTGGTAACGGGTACCTGTCCTTCCTCGTGATCTCGTTTAGTTGACGGTAGTCGATACAAGGACGCAAAGTGCCCTCTTTCTTCTTGACGAAGAACAACGGGAATCCTGCAGGGGATTTGGACGGTACTATGTAGCCCTTGTTGAGGCAATCCGTAATGTACTCCTGTAGTATGCCCTTCTCGAGGTGAGTCAACGAATAGATCTTGCCGTGGGGAATGATCGCACCAGGCAGGACGTCAATGGAACAATCAAAGTGCCGATGGGGTGGTAGTGGTATATCCTCAGGCTTGGAGAACGCCTTGTGGTATCCGGCATTTTCATGAGGAACCGATTGAGTGGCACATAAACGAGCAGATAAATCAGCAGGATTGAGGGACTCCAAAATTGCAGGAAAGGTTTCGTGAATTACACAGTCACGAGGACAACGTGTCGAAGAGAACACCAGGGAGCGAGCGGTCCAGTCGACCTGGGGATTGTGATACAACAGCCATGGTAAACCCAACACCACCGGAAATGAAGGAGACTTGATGACGTCCAATGAGATACGTTCGAGATGCCCTTCCACAGAGAGCCACAAGGGATCGGAGTGTTGGCACACCGGACCAGAAGACAAAGTAGAACCATCGATCACCTCAACCACCGTTGGTCGTTCCTTGTTATGTAAACGGATCCCATTGGCAATCGCGAACGAGGCATCGATGTAGTTGCCAGATGTTCCGCAGTCCAAAAGGGCCCAGGTCTTCACACACTTTCCAAGCCAGGCAACACCGACTTTCAGGATTAACAAGGGTACTGAGTTCATGGGGGGAAGGACGGATTCAGAAGGGCGGCCCGCTCCTGCCTTCGCCTCAAACAACGGGCCTGTTAGTTTTCCTGTTTCTTCAGAGGACGTAACGGACAGGTACCTAGAAAATGGCCAGAACCACCGCAATACATGCATAAGTTCTTCTGTCATCTTCTTTTCTTTTCAGTCTCGGATAACGGACCTCTGACGGCACCCAACTGCACGGGTTCTGGACATACATCGATAGAAACAGCCGGTCCAGGGTTCTGTGCTGGAAGAATTGGTTGATGCCTGTCAGATCTGCGGCGTTCACTCCGTCGTTCGGTTAACCTGTGGTCAATGCGTAAGACTTGTTCCACCAATGCAGGCAATGTTTCTGGCTCCGGAATGTGCAGCAATTCGTCTTTGTACTCCTCTCGTAGTCCCCGACGAAACAAGGTTTTTTGAGTGATTTCGGGCCATTGTGAATCAGTTGCTAATTGTCGAAACCGACTGATGTAGTGGATTATGTCACCTGACCCTTGCTTGATCTCCATTAATTGATTCTGGGCCATGGCTGCCAAATTGGGCGGTTTGAAGACGTCCAAAAAGGCTTTCTCGAAGGCAGCGAAATCACCCAACAGAGGACTGTTGGTAGAGACCAAAGGTGCGGCCCAAGCGAGTGCATTGCCAGTTAGATTTCCAAGGATATACCCAATCTTAGCCTTGTCTTGAGAAAAATGTGAAGACCTGAATTGGAAATGGATCCGACAGTGAGTACAGAACTCTGCCACTCGACGCGGATCACCATCATACTTCATCGGAGTGGTGTAAGCCATGGAGTTCTCAGGCGGGGTGACAGGTTGTGCGGGATTAGCCAAACACCGATCCAATGCTTGTCTGAGAGTGTTGTTTTCCTGGCGGAGAGTGGTCATTTCAAGACGCATGGCACGCATTTCTTCACGTAGTTCTTGCATGTCGTCCATGTCGGGACTGAGGGATAGGCGTCTCAATCTGTTAAACGAATCTTCACGAGATCGTGAGTTACCTCTGCTTCCTGTAGACCGTGGAGTTGAGGTTGCCAGAATGTCGATGTATGATGGCCGATGAATGGGTAACGCGAGAAATTAGCCCAATCCCCTCCTGGCGATATAACACAGGACGGCACTGAACCAACTCCCAACGCCACGGGTGGCACTTCTCAGAATTTGCGTGACGTCGGGACAGTGTTTCCACTGGCTGAGAAGGCTTGATGAAATCACCGATGATAATAGGACTGAACTCAGGAACTTCCAAAGGCAGTTAGGCACGGGTACCGGCAGGGCACAAGACAGACAAAGGAAGGCAAACTGCAAGAAGGGCAGAACTGACAGGAGAGTCCCTACTACAACTAGGAACCCAGACAGAACCTACTCTACCCTAAACCAGGGAGGGGCAAGGTATCAGAATTAAGGAGCAGAAAGAGTAGGAGGACCAGGAAGCAAGACTGGAATAAGGAAATGAGGCAGAACTAGGCAGAAAAGGTTAGAACAGGAAACTGGAGGGCTGGACAACAAGCGTCAGGACTCCAGCAGCGCATACACAGTAACAACCGCGTTGAGACGCGTTGTCCCTGTGTATGCGGTGCTCTTTTATGGCCCGGGGTCAAAGCGAGGCTTGGAACGCATGTTCCGACACTGCGCATGCGCGGGACGTCGAAACGCTGACGATCCGCGCATGCGCAGATCCTCGCAAGATGGCGGCGTCCACGGCGCCCATCCGAACCGCGGGTCGGCGTGAGGAGAGACGCCACCGCGGGTACAGTCTCCATGAAGGAGGAGACCGCTGTGGCCGTGGACCAAGGACCCCAGGACAGGTAAGTGGCGCCCGCGAGCGAGCGTGCGGCGTGACATTCAAGCTATAATATGTCTTCCACTCAAGACTGCCATTTTGCCTACGTTCGAGTGACTCAAAGGCATGTGTGGGGAAATAATATATTTGTCATTAGATTGTGTAGAAACTCTAGGAGTAGGATAACCAATAGAACAATCTTCGATTGTACTAGTTAGTTGTGTACCCTCAAAAGACAAAACAATTTGGCAACAACTAGTGGACTTAAAGTTAGACAAGCCCACGAACATCTTAAACAAAACAATGAGTACTACAGAGACATAAACAAAGAAGAAAGAAACCTATTTATTTATTTCACACTTGTAAAGTTTAACATACACCTGAGGGCATAAAGGAGGGAACTAAAATAGATAAGTCTTCAGGGTTCTCCTGATGGGCGTGTAGTCATCCATCCTCCGGAGTAGAGCTGGGAGAGAATTCCACAGAATGGCAGCACTGAACAAAAAGGAACATCCGCCAACCCTAAACAGCCTGAGCACAGGACCTCCACCCAATAGGCTTCTGCTGAGTGCACATAGAACTGAAACATAGACTGCAAATAGACTATACCTGCCCCTGTCCCATTCAGGGTGCAGAAAACCAGGCAGAGTGCCTTGAACTGCACTCATTTTGCCATCAGCAGCCGAAGAAGACTTTGCAGAACTGGAAGAAATGTGTGGGTACATCGGGGAGTAGACGTGGGCATACGAGCTGCAGGATTCTGTAAGATTTGTAGGCAATGGCTCAGATAGACAGGTTGTGCAAGTAACGATGCATTGCAGTAATCTTACAAGGACAACACTAGGGAGGTGACTGCTGGTGCTCAAAGATGGGAAGGCAGAAATGGTAGAACCTTATGCAGTGTCTTTTAGTTTTAAATGACCCACCTGACAGATTGCACCATTATGGGCAGCCATTGATAGAGATGAGGTGGTTTATACCCCCAGAACCTTAGGGAATGGTGTCGGACAAGGACACAGTAACAAAGGTCACAACCCGAGAGCAGCTTTGTCAGATGAGCCCGCCAACAGAATCACACTTTTTTCCCCCATTCAGTTTCAGCCAGTTGGTTGACATCCACTTTACCGCAGCCTCCAAGCACGTCCTAAGCCGACAGCTGCCGTTGGTGCCACCAAATCCAAGTGAACCAGGATATGCATGTCATCAGCACAGGCATAGCAAGAGAAGCCATGAGAGGCGATGAGAACAGTGATTGACTGAACATAAACATTAAACAGAATGGGGGAAATAGCAGAGCTTTGTGGGACACCACAAAAGAGTGCAGTAGGATAAGAGCAGAAAGGAATGAGAGAAAGAGACTGGCAGTGATCAGATGAGGCTGAGAAACCAGCCCCAGTGAGGCGGCTCAATAGGATTACAGGATCAATGGTATCAAAGGCTGACAAGTGAAGCAGAATTACTGCCCCGTATGCCGCCTTTGATCATGCAGTTGAGTGAGAATGTCTGCCACTGAGACCAGATCCCCCTCAGTGCCATGACCTGGCTGAAACCAAGAATGAGATGGGTAAAATAAAGAAGATTTATCCAGGAACATGGTGAGATAGAGGATAGACCAATGATTCAAGTACCTTCATTACAAACTCAGTAAGGAAATAGGCTGAAACTTGGCAAGCACCAAAGGATCAAGTATGTTTAGTTTTAAAAAGGGAAATCACCAAAGTGTGCTCAAGAGAAGGTGGAATAAAGCCAGTTTACAAAGATTCATTAACAGCTAACGCAACAGCTAGGGCACGCTGAACTAACACCTTCCTTAAGACCCATAAAAGGATGGCAGCATTAGGGGATGCTGATTTCAGCCTACCTATGCCACTACACTTTATCCGGAGTGAAAACTGGGAAAACATCCCAGATAGGGCTGGACGGAGCAGCCGCTAAATCATAGAGGCCCTCATTACGACCTTGGCGGAGAACCATGGTGCTATTTGCACCATGGTCCATGGCGCTAAGCTGCCAACTCCGCCATGGTGGTTGGCGGACTTACCACCCCATTCCGACCTTGGCGGGGCGGTAAGTCCCCAATCCCCATTTACCCTTCCCCATTCCCATTTTTGCCCCATAGGGTATAATGGGAGTGGGGAAGGCGTTAATTACGCCACCGTAAATTACGGTGGCGTAATTAACAACAAGGTCCCTTAGCGCCATGGATTTTAACGCCTGCTAAAAGCAGGCGTTAAAATCACCATGGCGCTAAGGGAACTCGTACTCAGGCGGAAAGGGGCGCCATGGTTTACGCCGGCGTAAACCCCTTTCCGCCAGGGGCGTAATGAGGGCCAGAGTATTTTGAAGGAGGGTAACTGAGAAATCTGGATATTCCTGCGGATATCAACAATTTAATTACCAAAGAATGATCAAAGGGAGTCACACAGAGATTGCGACACAAAGGCTCCTTCTGGGGGAACAGAGGACAGGAAAAAGACCACTTTAAATAGATCCCGGGGTGGTTAAGATATGTTTCTACTTAGTCGAATATGGCATTATGACACTGGCCAATAGTATGTTGGAAGATTTGTTGGGCTAAAGGACAGTAATTAATACATGAAATGCGCTCCACCTCCCGTCGCTGAAGGCAGAGAGCGTGGAGGTGATCGCTGAGCTATGGTTAAGAAATACCTCCCCTAGTGTTCAATCTTTTAAGTGGGGCAGCATAGTCAGACATAGTAGTAAAAGTCGGCTCCCTCATGCTCAAATCAAGAGTGGAGCAATTTGCACTTAGGGATTACAATTGGCTCATACTAAATTCCATTGCCAAAATTGGAAGAGCACTAAAGAACTTAAAGGAATCCATTCAATGAATTGAAGATCCACCACAATCTGGGCAATTTCAACGTGTGGAACACTTTTTACCAGTATACAATTCATCCACTACATTTCAAAGACACTATAAGAGATGAATTAGAAACATATCAATTGCATCAAGCCAGAGGATCTCCAATGAGCATACGGGAGAAAAGTGTAGAAGCACATTGTTTTCCTAGAGGAAAAGGGAGAAAATTTGATGAAAGAGACACACTTATTAGTGCATCAGAATATTGTTTTAACTAATTTATTCTGAAGACCCAAGATTCAGATACAATGTAGAATACATGTTCCACCTATTGTTCGAAAGTGAACTAGCAACTCTATGTTATGGAGTTGGACAGGCTCTTATTTCTTAAACTCATGAGCTACCCAAATGGTTCAAAAGATAAAATACAGCCATTACGTTTTGCAGTCAAGTATCACACATTTCTTGACAAACATGCATGATACAAAAGAATGCTGGTTCCGACATCGCACTGATGTACATATTATGTTAAAGAACCTAGGCCCACCCACATGGTTTGATACTTTAAGTGGTGCAGAATATGCATGGGATGACATCAATGACTTCCCATGCACTGTAAACCAAAATAAAGAGGGAATAAATATAAAAGGTCTAGGAGAACTCTCTACTCTTGATTCTGTCAATGTTTCAACATACTTTCCCTATCCCTTCAAAGCCATGCTGCACTTCATCTGCAAATAAAATCACCCCTCCACTCAGAGAAGTAGAACAACTCTATTGGAGAAAAGAATAGCAATCTATGGGGGCACCACATATCCACATGCTTTTATGGAATGCAAACATAGACATGCAATACATTGCAGACATTTCAAATGCAGTTACAAGTCAACAAAGCTTAGAAGACTGAGGAAAAAAACATTTGGGATGACATTTCATCTGACAAAACCCTGTTACAAAAATTGTACAGCTTTGATATCAAAATGCTGTTACATAGAGAATGTGATTCCTACAAAATTTCAGATCATTTAACAGGTACAGCCTTATGTGGGAAATCTGAAAACCTTCTCTGGCTTCACCTTGGTCAAGCTTCATCATGAAAAAGGGTACTAAAATCCCAGAAGGAGATAGAAATGATAGCCACAAGTGATCCCAACGGCCAGGATATTTTAAAAAACAATGTCATTGACACATACTATCCAAACAGAAGTACTACTTTGGAAAACATGTGCCTGTATGACATAGCCCAAAACTACTCCTATAAAAATAATGTAATTCCAGATGAGACAACTGGCAACGATTCAGTCTCAACATGTGAAGAAAGCCTAGTACAGCGGTATTCAAACTGTGGGGCATGACCCCCCAGGGGTCCACGGGTGCATCCCCGGGGGGCCTTGAGAGCTCAGCATGAAATATAAAGAAATGGAAGAAATGGGCAGGGGTGGCTCACATGGTCTGACTGAAGCATGAAACTGTCTCAGGCAACAATGAAAAATTGGCCCACAGTTGTAATGGATATTCATTCCTTTAGTCATAGACTGGGCCTCATTACAACTATGGCGGTAAGCTACCGGCACCGTTGCTACCGTACCGCCATAGTGCGAGTTGTGCTCGCGGGTGCCTGACAGCCTGCCAGGTCTGACCTGCAGCACCCGCAAGCACAGCTCATCGTATCCACTGGCACCGGTATTAATGGTGCCGGTGCTGCCGAGCTCCCCATTCCCATTCCAGGGCTCAAATGGGAATGGTGATCTACCAGTACCGGCACCCACGAAAGGGCAATTATCAGGTCTGCCTAACTCGGCATGACCCGGTAATTGCCCATTCACGGGTGCCGGACTCGGATGCAACTCTGGCGGCAGCCATGCCGGTTTTACCGGCACAGCTACCGCAGGGTTGTAATGAGGCCCACTGTTTCAATAGTACCCAAGGGGGTGCTTTGTGTTAAAATGTAAGTAAATTGTGATATATTCAGCAACAATGGTCAAAATTACTAACTGCATAGTTAAGTAACTCATCAAACTGGCCGACATTGGCCAAAATGGTGGTGCACTTTGACTGGCCCACGCTAGCATTTTACATTTTTGGTACAGGCATTGCCCTATAGGCCAGTTCGAGCCTGGCGGCACATCCATAATGGTGAGGGGGAGCCCACCCAGTGGCTCCTCACCCATTATGGAGGAGCTAAGGAGCCAGCCTAGTGAACCAGTGAGCACTACCTCAGATGCTTTTTCCAGCTAATGGAGTGCTCCTGGGCTGGCTGAACTGTCAAAGGGAAACACTGTTTCCCTTTGACAGTTCAGTTTAGTTCCCCAGCCGTACATGCTCACTGAGCCATGCAAGTGCTGGGGCGTTTTGCTTTGCCAGCATTGCATAGCTCATTGGAAATGCTGGCTGGAGTGCTGCATGTCTGTATGTCCGACGGGGAGCTCCTGTGCCTCCTCGCACATACGGACAGAGCAGCCTGGAGCAGGGCGTTTCAGCACCCACATGAAGGCCAATGCAGAAGGTATGTTTATGTTCATTGTTTTTATTTAAACATGTGTATGGATGCGTGTATGCTTATGTTATGAGTGAGTGTATGGTAATGGATTCTCGTGTGAATGATAGAGTGATTGCTGTATGAATGTGCAGCGCCTTGCATACACACATAATCATGTTGATTGTGATAGGCGCAGTGGGGCCCAGGGGGCAGGGATGGTATCTTTTTACTGGACATCTATCATAGATGTCCAGTAAAAAATGTCATGCCTGCCCCCTGGGCCCCCCAGCACCAATTGAAAACTGTTTGGCTATTTACCCATTTTTTTGTTAAAAGTATGCTCTACAATGCAACATTTTAACCCATTATTTTAAAAAAATTCACAGGGGGAAACCCCCCCGAAACCCCTCTTTATTGGTTCGGGCTCCCTCACTATGCTCTGTCGCTATGGCATGTTTAAGGGAAATAGTTATGCTCCTCGACTTTAAAAAATCACCAGCCGCCACTGGCCCTCAGACTGTGTTGGTAACGGGATGGGGGGACCCCAGGGACTATGGTAGGAGCACATTGGGCGGGAACCATGGGATAGAGGTGGGAGCAGAGTGGGGAGAGCCCAGGGTGAGTGGGGAGAGCCCAGGGTGTGTGTTGGGGTGGGGAGAGACCAGGGACTGGGTAGGAGTAGGATGAGGGAGCCCAGCGACTTTGATGGGAGCAGGTGACGGTGCGCAATACATACTGTCCATTTGTCATTTATGGGGGTCCCGACCTGCCCAAATTTTGTTCAGGGGGGCCCCAGCCAAAAAAGTTTGAAGACCACTGGCCTAGTAAGACACACCAAGCCCAGCCTAATGAATCATGCAAAGGTATCTTTTAAGTCTCCACAGCACAGCGAACTTTATTACACGGCCCTAATGAAACTATTCAAACCTTGGGAAAAGAGGAACACTTGTTAGGTGACCAGGACACATTTGACACTTCATTCAAGGCAAATGAAAGCAGTATAACAAATGTAAATTTTAAAGAGTGCAAACAAATTTTGGCCAATGAAGGCCAGTGGGGGGAAGACATTGAAACTCTACTAGATTTAGACACTTCTGAAGGCAGTCAACATTCTCTTATAGGAGACCAAGAAGTACTTGGAGAACCACGCATTCAAAGAGAAATAGCCATGACCGAGGTAGAAAACATCATGTATCAATCTAAACAATCTGAAGAACATTTATCAGTTGCTAAAATCACAGCTCAATGAGGAACAACTCTCCATTTACCTAGAAGTCAGTGAAGAAATTGAGCATGGACTAAACCATGAAACTAAACATGTAGCTGTAAACCTTATAAACCTCTGCTCTTGTATGTAAGAGGTGAAGCTGGTTCTCACAACATCTTTCTATTTAAAATAATCAGGAAATGTGAAATAAACTTGCAGTTGTTATAACAGCCTCCACAGGTCTAGCTACCTAAAACATAGAAGTTGTAACTTTACACTGACTAATTGCCCCAGTAGAATACCAAAACAAATTTAAATGCTGCAAATTGTCAGCAGAAGCTGATACTGAAGTATGCAGAATTCTGAGACAAATGAAAGTCCTAAAAACTGACTACAAAGATCTTTTTGTAGAATAACACATTATTCTTTTTGGGGTCCTCCTACAGTTAACACCAGTGAAAGCCCAGTGCATATTCAAAACATTAGGAGACAAAGAATGCCGTAATACACTCAGCAGCAATGGGAATGCAAATCTGTGGCAGACCTTTTGCTAATAACTCAAAACATGCCTAAGTCTGCATGTCTAACCTATGCTTACATTTTAAAAAATATTAGAACTGGTCTGCTTACTAAAGAAGCAAAGTCCACCCCAAAAGAAGACTAATCAATGAGCTGTATAGACAATGGACATCTACCTCTGATGTCATGGAACAATTAACTCAGCAAAATCTAAACTGCACATGCTTAATGCCAACCCTTGCAAGCTGTAGACAATTCAACAACACGATGTTGAACAAAGAAATGCAATCCATAGTGCATTTCAGCTTCACAGACAAATTAGAAGTACATGGCATGACACTTCCTCTGTGTCAACAAGCAACAGCACAAATACATAGCTTTGGAGAATGTATCTCCAACACAAATAGATTAGAAAAACTGTTGACTCTGTGTCTAAACTACAGTTATTCTAAAATGTAACCCTGACGTAGAACAAGATTTTGTCAATGGAGCAATTGGTACAGTTGTTGGCTTCCAAACATATGCACACAACAGCAACATTCAGTTTGTCAACATTCACTTTGGCAAACTTGTATAAGATAAAATAATAGGCTGCACAATAGCATGTTTCCTGCTTTTCAAAGACATGTATGTATGAGCAGAACAATTCTTTCTGTCTCTCGCATGTGCTGTCACTATTCACAAGTCACAAAGTCTAATTCTGGACCACACACTGATTGACATTAGCAGCACAGTCTTCAAAGAATGTATAAGTTATGTTGCACTTTCATGTCTTCAACCACTTAATGGTTTATTCCTAGATAACTTTGATGCAAATAAAGTCAACGCTGACATTTCTTGCATCCAAGAATACATCAAGTTACATGCACTCTGCACCACCTATGTATATATGTAACCTGTACTTCAAAATAAAACTTTAAAAGAAACAAATAAAAACATAATCTATAGCAGATCTCCCTACAATTCCACCCAAAAAACAACAACTGCAGGTCCTTCAAATGATAGGAATACAAATGTCTCTGTTCCAAAAGCAACTCCACGTCCATCAAAGGATACAGAGACCACACTCTCTGGTCGGTTTAAATTTTGCAACACAGCTGGAATAAATTGCAATGCAATGTAGCAATCAAACTTCTCTTCCTATTGTCACCAATTGATGAGAACATTTACTTAAACAGATTAGACCAGTTGTGTTTGTAAATGATTGTCCTTCATAGAAATGCCACAAATAATCCTGGTAGCACCTACAGTGTCTCGCGTACAAGGCAAGAATTAGACCACTGAATAGGAATGATTACATTCACCATAAACACACAAGGAGATTCACAACAATCCCTAATGTACTTAATGCAAATACTAGAAACAAAGAACATCCCTATACATGAAATATTCCAGATTTCATATACATGGAAACATACATGCACTCTCTGCAACCATGTTTCACAAGAGCTCATCCCAAATGAACTATTTGTGTATGTATCCATAACAAATTGTGTACCCATTCCATTTCAACAACTTCTACAAAATAGAAATCATGACATATTATGCTCTTTATGCAAATCAGAAAATTGATCCAGCATGCAAATAGATTCACAAGGCCAATATGGCATACTAATGCTTTTAAGGTACAATGCAGAGGGTACCAAAATAACTGTAAGTGCACTAGCTTTACAAATGGCAAAGTATCTTTTGGCAAGAAAGCTTTCACAATAGTAGGAATAATACACCACGCTAGTGCCACAACCACTTCAGGCCACTATAATGCATATGTGAAAAAAAAGTGGTTGGTTTGAATGTAACAACACTTGCGATACTCAAAAACATAGGTTACCAGCAAATCTAACTAACGCTTACTTAATATTCCTTCAACCTAGATGTACTAATTAAACTACATACTAGGTCCCGATGCCTACAATACATAGTTAGAATATGCCAATAGGTATCTAACTACTTTAAACCTACGCTTAATTGCAATACACTTACAAAATGTCATCACATGTATAATTACATAATAGATCCATAATAGTACAACAGTACTATTAAAGTCTAACACAGTTAGAATACACCAATGGGTATCTAACCACTTTAAATATATTGATATTGATATTGATATTTTATTTCTATCGCGCTCGTAAACAAGTGTTTCAGAGCACAAAAAACACATACATTATATAACAAGGACAGTTTAAAACCATGTAATTGCCAGAAACTGTAACTGTATAAAATTGTATCCACCATGGATTTCTGTTTCCCACTGATCCATTGAAAACTGATTAATGATTAATGCAACAACAGTGTACCATGCACAAATGTTTTTCCAAACATAGTGCATACAATGTACTATTTAGGAGGGTCAAAAAAGTAAAGGTATATTAACAACAGTAACTAATTAAATTATTCAAAGCATGTTCTATAACAAATTGCACTTTCTTTGCTTTAAAGAGAAACAAGCACATATTGCAGCCTTCTTACTATATTCAACTAAGTGTCCAAACCCAATATCAATTACTGTCCGCATCTTACTCTAGCCATAATGACTGAAGAACAATTGTAACAAGTCACCAGTGTCCAGATTTTTAGATTGCAGCCTTCTTACCATATTCAACTAACCATCCATGAGCACTATCAATTACTGTGGGCATGTTACTGTACTATAAGAACTGAGGAGAAATGATTGTACCCATGGCCAGTGTGCACATTTCTGGGAACATTACAAACACTTTAAACACTTGAATAATACTCTTCCACCATCCTACAAATACTTTGTGCACCCCTTATAATAGCGTAACAATTGTGTACATACTGTTGTGGCAATCTGGACAGCGGCCATGGCCACAATAGTAAAGTTCAAACAGATCATAAACACTCACATGACACCATCATGAAATATGACTCGCTCCATTTGCTTTTAATACTGTCTGTGAATGTTAAAAATGTCACTGGACAGGGCTTTGTTGCAGGACCTGGATGGCACATCCGGTTCCGCAGACTACCATGACTTCCACAGACGTCATCGCTCAGGCCAGCCCTTCCACTCTTTTTACCTTCATCTCTGTAACACTGCCTGATTGGCTACTTTCCAACAGTCACACGTCCATCAAACGATCACATCCAAAAACTCTACATGTATCCCTCCTACTCACTTAACCAGATAAGATGTATGTTTCAACTCTCATAGTGCAGTTCTGTGATTCAAAGTCTCCTCTTTCACAAAATATTGTTCACCGGCTTACAGATTTAAATGTTTAGATTCAAGAAGATCTTCATCTAATAAGAAATTCTACAGATATGCTTTCATTTTTATAAGTACATTTTTTAACCATCTTTCATACATATGTATACACTAGGGGTACATTCATGATTGCATTTTAATGATTAAAACTTGTCTGGATAGGTTATTCCTATATAGGTTTTCTAGATAGGTTATTCCTGTGCAGTTCCTTTGTGGCTATGATAAATGCACTTTAATGATTAACACTAATCATTATCGATGGCTGCTAGCACATTGCACTTTTTAAATGAAATATCCATCAGTCTGAATAGGGGTGCATCTATTATTGTATTCTAATGATTAGAAATGAGTTTCCAAGACAGGCTATTCCTGTGTTGTTTTAGAATTGTAATTTGTGCTGCTATGATTGCATCATGCACTTTAATAATAGTATATTGTGTATCCATATAACAATGTATCAAACTTCTGACTGCTTATGAGCCTTATGATATGCCCTTTTGAGAATTGTGAACATCATACCATCAATGCTAAATATCTAGCTCACATCTTAGATCTTTGCACTCATGCACTGTATCAGTGTGATTCACATGGGAATTATTCAAAATTCCACATTTGAACAGATAAGGCTTGGACTGGGACAAGAAATAGGCCCTGGCACCCAAAAATAAGTGGCCTACCCCTCGCCTCAGGAACCTTGACGTCTGATGACATGACATCAATGGAAGTGATGTCATTTGACCCCACCCCGAAGTGACATCCAGGGAAGCGATGATACATGACCTTTCACCCTTGGACAAAACAGGAAGTGGCATCAAATAGCATCGTTCCTAAGTACACTACGAAAAATATGGAAAAATATGGTTTTGCAAAAATGCAACGTTTTTTTTCAAAACCAGCCCAGGCATGGAGAGAAACCAGCCCCCACACCCCAGGGATGATTTCGGCCAATCCGACCCTTGAACAGACTTATTCAGGTAATTTGAGGACTATGCTGCAGATCTGATATGGGTTGCTAGGTGAGTACTTGGTTAGTTGTTTGCACAAATATTGAAATCTTTTGCTGTGATGATTCTAGCCCCTCTTTTCACTCTTGCGCTTGAGTTTTGAATCAATTTATTTTAGTCACTTTTTCTATTTCAAAATATTATCAGTTTGCACATGTTCATTGCTTAGCCCCATTGTTGTTTATTTAACAGTCTATTAGTCACAGGAATCTGGTTTTGATCTAGGTCAATGTGTTTAACTCACTGTAGTTTCAAGGACGTGGCCGGGGCTCTCGAGGGATCTTTTACATGTCTTGGCAAAGGGTAAATTTAGAGCATTGTGCTCGCACTTATAAGGTCACAGTGCCATTTAATCTGTTCACATTTATTAAGACTAAGGGCTTCATTACAAGGTGGGTGGTAAGGGATTACCAGCACCGGTAATTGCACCGGTGCCACCCTACTACTACCACCCTACTACGAGTTCCCTTTCCGGGTCCTCTCTTAATGCCTGGTTTTTCCGGCCGTTAAGGACGGGACCCGCAAAGGGTCTCTGGAGCTAATAACGGTACCGCAATTTGTGATACCGTTATTAGCGCCTTCCCATTCCCATTAAGCCCTATGGGGGCTCAAATGGGAATGGGGATGGGCCCTGGTGAATGGGGAATTACCGGTCCCGCCAACCTTGGAATGGACCGGTATTTGCTCCATTCACCAGGGCGGAGTCGGTAGGGTTTTGGAGGCAGCCATGGAGCTAATAGCTCCATGGCTACCTCCAACCTCGTAATGAGGTCCTAATACTTAGAGCACTGAGCTCAAGGTTGTAATTACCACACCTAAATGGGAAACAAATGAGTGTCATGTTACCAATTTCGTAACACTCATGTGTGATTTAATATTTATGTTTATACATTCTTTTTGCTTTTAGTTTAGTTAACAGATTTTAACATTTTGGCTCTGATTCATGGAATTGAATGCAGCAAAAATATGTGGATTTGCGCGTAAAATGCATGTAAGCGCCCATTTTTCGATTAATGGAACACAATGTACGGGGCTTACCCAAGACTTCCGCTGAATACCCACAGGTCCAAGGCGTCACTGCGACACCATGAACACCTTGCGGAGACTCCCAGAGAAGGGGCGTACCGTCTTGCCCAATCACCTAAAAAGGGGTCGGAACATGTGGAATGGGGAACAATAAGCAAAAATGTGGGAGTAATGTGGGAAGTACCACAGTAAAATCCTCGCAACGGCCATACACACGCTAACAATGCGTATTCATGGAATCAAAGAGGGCTCTCGGGCACGTGGTAAAAGACATGCAAGTCCAGAAACACTTCCGCCATGCGAAAGCAGGCGTGTCACTATGCACAAAAACCAATGCATAAAAATGCCACCTGGACAACCAACCCATGTATACAGCTGCGATGAATGTACCATTTCTCGCAGCAGTGATTGTGGGACATTTCAGAAGGAAGAGGATGGCCAGGGCCCACATTTTTCTACCCAGGGCCAGCCTTTTTGAGCTGGTCACAGAGTGGGAGGATGACCTCACATCACCCACCCTGTGCTCCCAAGCACTGAGCGCCTTGGAAAAGGTGCTCAATGTACTGCATTTTTTGGCCACTGGGTAATTCAGCGGACAAGTGTCATGGTCAGGGGTATTTCACAGCCCACGCAGTCATGCTGCCTACACCAGGTGCTGACAATCATGACTGCACGCCCCTCAGTCCGCAGGCACATATACATGCCAAGAACACCTGCAGAGAGTCAGGCCGTTGTCCAGGACTTTTACAGGGTGGTCCACTTCCCTAAAATGCTTGGTGCCATCGATTGTACACATCTGGCCCTACATCCACCTAGGGCCACATAGCACATCTATCGCAATCACAAGCACTGGCATTCCATCAATGTGCAGGTGGTATGTGATGCCAAGGGAAACATTACCTCTGTATATGCAAACTACCCAGGGTCCATCCATGATAGTTTCATATTCACAATGTCACCCCTACACTGGGCCATGGAAGCTGGAGGCATGGCAACACATGGCTCATTGGCGAGTACAAATGGCCCTGTAAATACATGCATGTCATACACAGACAAAACCAAACCACTGACAAACCATATCACCTCTACAGGGGACAGTGCCTATCCTCGGAGAACCTACATGATGTTGTTGATATGGAACCACACCACACTACCCCAGGTAAGATGCAATGCAGCCCATATTCCAACTCGAGCCATAGTGGAGCAAACATTCAGAGTGCTCAAGTCACGTTTTCGCTCCCTTGATCACTCTGGTGGTGAGCTACTATATGCACCACCAGAGTGTGCAGGATCATTGTGGCAACATGTGTCCTCCACAATGTTGCAACACGGTGTCATGGTGGTGCCCCCACATCCCCAACCACATGCACAGCAGCAGGGCATGGAAGGAAAAAGGGCATATGGCGAGGCTGTTCATACCCAGCTTGTGGCCCAATTTTTCACCTGAAATCCATCCCCGACGGAATGCACACAGCCCTGGCAATTTTCACATGACATTCGATGATAACAAAGGGACAATCATCTGTCCCAACCTTACCACCATGAGAATGTGTCCTTGGAACTGCTACATTGTGTACATCCCTTAGAACTTAAACTAATTAAATCAGTTGTGCACAAAAGGAACACATGGAAGATGGAGTATGCCAATAACACCATGCCAAAGTACATATCTAATTGCCGGTATGTCACCTAAACCCTCCTACACCTCATGTAACCTGGTTGCCATACCATGCCATGGCATGCAATGTCAAAAGAGACAAATAAATAATAATAATAATAATAATAATAATAATAATAATAATAATAAATGGCCAACACATAACACTACTGTCACAAAGCGCTCAACAATCAATGGAACAAGTACAGAAATAACACACTCTCACACATCAAAATAATAATGTACACAGGAACATCAATTGGACAGTACAATAAACCAGTAACACGGGACCCAAGAGTGAATTTGTCTGACAGTGACTCATTGTATTTGCACAAGTGCCTCAATGTGTCGTAACTTGCCCAGGGCACCCTTGTAGTTTTTGTGTGGCTCTCCCTACTAAAGGGGGCAGGCAAGCGCATACAGCAGGAAGGCAAACAATACTGGAGATAGGCAACTTAATTCATGAAGATGGAACAGGAACAAAGGATAGATCTCAATGTCCAAACAAAAAGGCATGCTGGTCATGCACTGGGCAAACAATCATGAATCCCACTAGGGGTGTATACACAGGTAGGACATGAGACTGCCCCCTGATATAATGTAAGCCCAATGCCTCTCTGTAAGTTACTTTTACATGCTGCACTCCTTGCAAGCCGATGTAAAGGGGAAACAGGAGCAGCATATGTTTCTGGACTCTAAGGCACAAACAAGGAGTGTACCAACATGAGACAAGGCTGTATGGGTCCAGTTGGAACCTACAGTGGATACCATCAGATGCCACACAAAGCAACACACTCTCACATAAATTCAAAATAGACCACAGGTAAGACAAGGGAGGGGAAGGTGCAGAGGTTGACTTCTGGGAACCCCAGCAGTCTAACTCTGAACTAAGGACTAACATATTGTAAGAGTATTCAATTCAACACTACAGCTAAGTCAATGCCTAGTCTGGGATACTGAATGGAAACCCTTATTGATATATCTTTATGTCCAGTTCATGAGTTCTGGATGACTACCCCTATATAACACCCCTCTCTTAGAATCCCCCTGACCCCACTGAGCCAAGAAGTAGTTCTGTTTTGCAAGTTTAAAAGGTTTATTTGAGAAGTAAAACAAAATATAGATACCACGCTTTTATAATAAATTAATAATAGATATTGCCCTTATAAATATAATGTTAATCAACAATGGGTAATCTGACACTAGCACACTTCTTTATAATTAAAGAAGAGTTGGTGTAGGATGGATAAGGCAGTGAAAATACTTGTATGGTTTCAAATGGATGTTGAATGAAAATGCAGTACAGAAACTATCTAATATGGTTTCACAAGATATCATATGTTCACTTTTCCCCTGGTGGCAATTCACCCCCCCCCCCCTATATGCAATGCAAGGAGAAGGAAGTAACACACACAGTTCTTAGGAATGCAATCAAATACAATATGAAATTCAATTCCCACCCCAGCAAGCTTAGAGAAAACAGGTATGAGTTTTAAAACACAGGCCCAAGTGCTTTGAATGGGGTGGCAGTGAAGTGAGAAATATGCTGAAAATGCTTTTAATTCCCTTTAGGAGGTTCAGTGAGAGATACTTGGGATGAGCTCAGGCTCACTTTAGCAATGATTCAGGGATGGCCATTAAGAGGCAAACAAATTTTTAGCAAAGGAAAGCAAAAAGCTGCTATCTTTTTACAGGTAAAGAAATCAGGCCAAATCGCGGCGAAATTCGCGAGTGCGTGAATCGCGATTACGGCAGAGGTCAGTTCTAGGTTCGTTGGAAAGCTGAGATTCGAAGCTTTCAGAGGTAAGTTAAGCCAAGTTCCTAGGACAACCGGTTCCAGAGATATGAACGATTTTGTAAAGGTTGTTTTTCGGATTTAAAGTAAAACTCAAAATGACAGGTGACAGCTTGCAGCTGCAGAATTGACAGGTGACAGTTGTGCAGCTTTAAAAATTACAGATGACACGATTTCTAGGAGGCAGTTCTACTTAGGTTAAAATAGTTTGGATTAGATTATTTTAACTAAGAGATTAGTTCTGCACAGTTCTGCTAGTTACTCACAATATAAATTTGAAATAGGCCTCGCCACAGATCTGGTCAGGTTTTGGACTGGACTCCGGTTCTCGTCTCGGCACTTCACAGTGATCTGGGTCAGCTCTCTGGTTCTGCTCACAGTGGTCTGGGTCACTCTGGATCTCTGGTCTGGTCTCTGGCAATTGTTCTTGGCAAAAGAATTCAAACAGTTCGCCCGGCTGTGGAATAGTTTGCAAATGATTTTAAGGTTGCTGAGGCCTGCTGAGAAGAGTTCTCAGTTTGTGGGTTTAGGCCCTTGCTTTAAGTTCTGAAGTAAAGTTCTGGTCTTTGGAGATTGATGGATTTGAAGTCTGGATCTCTGGATGTGAAGTCGTCGGTCAGCATGCTCCGCAGCAAATGGAATTGAATGTCTCTACCTTTCCCAGCAGTCTCTTTTTATGTGTTTTGAAAATGGGTGTGTGCCTGGGCCTAGCTAAGCCTGCCCCTCTCTACTTGTCATTGGCCCAATTCTCCCCTCTCCCATGATTGGGGGAAGGAAATGGATTGTCATCATGATGAGGTCTGTTTATGGGTCAGAGGATCCTCCCCTGGTCAGTTTGCCCACAAATCTATATTTGATTCAAATACATCTTTCCCAGATATACAATTTGTTGAAATTACATGTGCACATTATATATTCCTTATGGTCCATGCTTGTACGCCTCTGATCTTCCTGGGGGCTTGCATTCAAAAATGACAACATTTTGCGCTTTTTAACTGGTTTTGGAATATCAGACATTTACCCAAAATTACACACATGTGCCAAGGAGTATGGACATTAATTGATGAAGTGTCAGATTTTTAACATGCAGACATTTGGAGTGAGACCCTATTTTCCGCTAGCAACCCCCCAGAATACACCACAGGGTCCTAACGCCTCTCAAAATGTTCACAGAAAAATCACAAAAATAATGATATTACTTATATAATTCTGACAAGTCCACACTATGAGTTATCTATCTTTTTAAAATTATGCCCTGGTCAAAAAGGGGTGTGGCTTCCCACATCATAGGGTGGAATAACTGGTTTATCCACTTCCCCCAAGCTCAGCTGCTAGCAGAGGCACTGCCCCTCCCAGTTTCCCCTAAGAGGAAGCCACTTTACGACGCCCCCCAAATATAACATTTGCCTGAGTCAAGGGAGTTGCATTGTTCTGTTCCTTCCAGTTCCCAGGTGCTCCACCCCTAATCTAATCAGAGAGGTGACAACTCCTTTTGGCAAGGGGCAGCAGGATGCAGCTAGGCCTGGGAAGAGTGGCTGAACAGGTTTCTCCTGTCGGGGGTAGTTGTCAGGCAGAATCCAGTTTCACTAAGCCAGGTTTCAGCTAAATGTCACTTTTTGTTCCCAGTTTTCTACATTCAAATCAAACTGACAATTTTTACATATACATTAAATAATTACTTCCTTCAAGTCATTTCAGAATATAGTTTTACATTGTATCCACCTCTTAGCAAGTCTTTCCTTGGTCTGGTTTTGTTTCATTTGTTCAGTTTTACACAAAGGTCTGGTGGTTTTAAAACGCCGGCTTTCTGATAGTGGTGAGTACTGGTAATGCAACCATTTTTGGGATTAAGAAAATGAATTCCCCACAGTTCTGAGTTGCTATTTTGGCAATCAGCATTGCCATTCCCAATGGTTTCATGCTACTGTGTGTGTGGCCCAATGGTGGTTTTAGGCAGTGTCCTCCTGTGCTCACAACATAGGCAAAAATGGGTGGCATCCTATTCTTCATGTTTTCCCGTGCACTCTCTGGGGAGTTATGGCCATCATGATGTTTTCCATGCCAGTACTGCACAGTTTTATGGTAGGGCTTGTATGCATGGGTAAAAACATCCCACAAGCCCCCCCTCTTGCGATGGCCATTCTGTCCTTTTGCTGATGGAACTCGCAAGATCTGGGATGTTCGCCTCCTCTTCTTCCAATTCCATGGATGGCACAGTTCAGCATCTTTTCCTCCCCCCAGTCGATCAATCATTTCTCCTCGCTGGTCCTAATGGGAGGATTTGGCGGTACCCTGGGCCCCTCGGGTCTCTGCTCCCGGTCCCCGGTCGTCCTCCTTGGTCAGTCTCCATGGTTTCATCTCTCCTAGGATGATAAAGCAAAGGGGCAATACACATTCCTAGACATTTTTCCACCACTATTAATGGTGTGGCGAACATATACATTTTATACATCCAAATGCATTTTGCAGTCTGATTTTAAAAACAATATATAACAGGGCACATTTGCATTACGATACTATATTTTTGGTATGTGGAATATTTTAGAGTTTGAACTGACTTACTCTGGAGCGGCCCGCTCTGGTATTGCAGAGGACTCCTCCAGTTGTTGCAGAGTGTGCCTGGGATGGCAACACTTTAGCTGATTTATATGGACCCACTTGTCTTCCCCCTCTGCCAAACCGCCTTTGGGGATGCAGATCTTGTAGGCCACAGGTGAGATTTTGTCTATAATTTCAAATGGTCCCTTCCATGTAGGCAAGAATTTTCGCTGTTTGGCCTGGTTCTTTTGGAAATTGTATAGATAGACCCGATCACCCACCTTATATTCCTTCCGGGTGGTCTTCAGGTCGTAGTGGGTCTTCATGCTCTTGGCTGATCTTTCTAGATTCCGCTGAGCATAGGCAAAAGCATGCTGAAGGTGTTTCCTTAAATTCTCCACATACTCATGAGTTGTGGAGGCATTTATCAACGTTTGCTCTTGGGTTCTGTAGAACAAATGCTGGGGAAGCACCATCTTGCGTCCGGTCATCAACTCAAATGGTGACATTTTGGTTGCAGATGAAGGGGTAGATCTGATGGCCATTAGGACCAGGGGTAGTCGGATATCCCAACTTGGCCCAGAATCTGCCACAAACTTTTTTAACATGCTCACAATTGTCCGGTTATATCTCTCCACTGCTCCAGAAGAAGCTGGCCTGTAAGCAATGTGTAGCTTCCTTTTAACCCCTAGTATCTCCCACATCTTTGTCATTACTTCACTGGTGAAGTGGCTACCTCTGTCTGACTCAATCCTTTGAGGTAGACCAAAACGGGAAAAGATGTGGTTAATCATCAGGGCAGCTGCTGTTTCTGCCTTGCAGTTTGGGGCTGGGAGACATTCCACCCACTTGGTAAACAAGCATGTAACGGTCAACATGTACTTGTTTCCTCTAGATGAGCGAATTACAGGGCCTATAAAGTCGATTTGCAAATCTGACCATGGCAGTGTCATCCCCCTCTTTGTGAGAGGTGCACGGTGCGTGAGGGATGATGGCTGAAATTGTGCACACACAAGACACCCCTTCAAGTATTGGTCGAGGTCCTGCCCCATGTGTGGCCAGTATGCAACCTCTCTTAAGATTTCAAGTGTTGTATGAAACCCCCTATGACCGGCGGTGGCCGCATCATGGGCGTGACTTAACATCAGGCTTCGGAATGAGGTAGGAACCACCCACTGATCGTGGCCAGCTTGGGATTTCCTTACCAACAAACCGTCTTGGATTCGGAACATTTTTGGACATTTCATCAACACTCTTAGGTCCTCTTTCCCAATGTAATCGGTATCCGTCAGGGGAAAGTTTGCAGGGTCCTCAAGGTGTTGGTAAAACTTACCAATAATTGGATCCCCCTTCTGAGCTGTAATTAAATCAGCATCAGGGGTCTCCTTACTCCATTGTGCAGTTGAAAGATCATTGTGAGCATTTGTCTGGGACCTAGTGATAGCGGTGACCTAGATTTCCCCCAACAGGGACTCTATTTCGATTAGATCCCCTTGGATGGCCCCGGTTTTGGCCAGCTGATCAGCTAAGTCATTTACAGTTTTGTCTGGTCCCTCTACTTTGGAATGACCCTTGATCTTCTTCCAGTAGATGGTCATCCCATTCGATGTGACCAGATCATCAATATTTTGGATTAACTTCCCATGTTTCAGGGGTTTGTTATTAGCGCATAACATGCCTCTGGTTTTCCAGTTGACCAGGTGCTCCACGAACCCGTTCCGTACATAATCCGAATCTGTGATTATGACCAGTTCATGGAGTTGATGCTGGACAGTAGTGAGGATGGCCAGATGCACAGCCATCAATTCTGCCACCTGACTACTTCAGGGACCAATTTTGTATCTAGCGGAGGGTTCTGGGAACTCCTTCACCCATACATTCCCTACGCCAGCCACTAGTTCTTTCTCCCCGTCGTTGTCAACATGGTAAGCGCATCCATCCACATAGACAGTGGCCATTCCCTCACACTTGTCTTCTTCAAAGACTTTGTGTGGGGAATTAAGGTAGGCCTCCATATTGTCCTTGATTTTTAGACTTTCGTCCTCGAGACAGTTTTCTCTGGCACAATCATGCAAGTCAGCCAGACCTTGCACGAGGGGACTCTTCTTGTTTTGGCCATATCTGACCTCCACAGGAAAGCCTTGCATTGACAGAATCCAGGAAGTAATTTGGGAATTACTCACATTTCCGGCCCAGATTCTGTCACTTTGGAGATATTGCAGAGGCTGGTGTGGAGTCTCCACTATGATGTGTTCCCCCTGGATAAACGGGCGATAATTGTTTAATGCCCACACCGTTGCCAGGAGTGCCTTCTCACAATCGTTGAATTTTTCCTCCACAGAGGATAAAGTTTTGCTCGCATAGGAGATTACTTTATTGACCTTGTCATGCTTTTGGTATAATACTGCCGTCAAGCACGTATTAGAGAACCCCGTCTCCAGGAAGAACTCCTTGTTTCTGAAAGGGTAAGCTAGGCAAGGCGCTTGTGAGAGGCTTCTTTTGAGTTGTATTACCGCCTCGGATTGTTCTGGACCCCATTCCCACTTCACCCCCCTTCAAAAGATGAATCAACGGTCTAGTGATCTCTGCGTAGCCTTCAATGAACTTTCTGCTGTAATTAGTCAGTCGAAGGAGGCTCCTTAGTTCCCGCAGAGTTGTGGGGTCTTTCAGTTTCTGGAGTGCTTCCACTTTCTTTTATTGGGGACAGAGACCCTGAGGAGTAATCTCATGCCCCAAGAAATTAACACGGGTTCTACACCACTGTGCTTTCTGAAAGGAAAGTTTTGCTCCGGTGGCCCTCAACTGTGTCACAACATAACAAATCTCCGGTAGGTGTTCCTCCACAGATGAACTTTTGATGAGGACATCATCTACATAAGCCAGGTTACCCCTAGCACCCAGGTCGGGCATGGCCTTATGTAGGAAAATGTTGAATTCATTGCCGGAGTTGAGGTATCCGAAGGGAGTCCGGGTCCATGTGTACTGCTGGCCCCCAAAGGTAAAAGCCAGTTTGTATTGGCCCTCCCTACTGACAGGCACGGTCCAGTATCCATTGGTCAGGTCTAATGCTGTGAATACCTGTGACCCTTGAATCTGGGCCAGCCCTTGGTCAATGTAGGGCAGAGGCCATCGGGCAGTATGGGCCCGTTTGTTGAGCTCCCTAAGGTCGGCGCAGAATCTCCACTGGCCGTTTGGCTTCAATATTTCCAGCACCGGATTATTGAAGGTGCTGTGTACTGGACAAATTATTCCCCGGGACTGAAGGTTCTTAATTATTTCAGTAAGGGACTCCATGGATGCGAGAGGCAAACGATATTGCTTTACAAACACTGGAGTCATTCCAGGGACCGTGGGAATTGTTGTGGTGTGGATGTCGGTGCGACCACAGTCATATGAGTCTACCGCAAAGAGATCTTGAAAATCCAAGAAAACTTGTTTCAACTTTTGCTTCTGTTCCAGAGTCACACAGGCATCAGCTAGGTTGACTCTCTCTTCCACCATCTGCCTGAAGCCTGGAAAGACTTCTGGTTTGGCTATCTCAGCGGGCTCCTCCAGCTGGGTGGAGTAGTCCCTGGTCAGAGTGCTGATTTGGACTGGAGGCTTCAGGTGGGAAAGGCAGCCGTCATGGACCTGGAAAATCACCTCATCCCTCCTGAAGTCACAAGTCACATCTTCCTTACCATAAGGGCAAGAAGTGTACACCAGGAAGTTCCCCCCATGCCGGGTGAAAATCCTGTCTGGTGTTGTATTGTCCTCACTGTCACTGTCAAAACAGTCCTTGGGGATTGGTCCTAACAGTTCATTTCCTAAATCAATGGAGAAATGTCGGTCATCAATCGCCATTCCAATAATGGTGCCTGCGGCTAGAGTAATACTCTTTAAGTCGCTGTTATCCACCTCTATTGGAATGGTGTCATGTTCTATGTTGACTAATGGTGTTGGGTTTACCCCTAAGCCTTGCTGTTGGAGAGAAGCATTTAGATGTTTATAAGCATCAGGGTTTTGCAATTTTTGTCCTCTTTTAACTTTCACTTCCAGGGAGAATTGTCGGGTCCTTTCTGGGATGGTGACTTCCTCTTTGATCTGAATTTCAACTGCATAAGGTAGCAATTGAGCTGACCTAAATGCTTTTTCTGGATCATCAAAGCCCATGGGATTATCCGCTAATCGGGACCAAGCTTTGAAGTTTATTAGGTCCAAAATAATGGCAAAGCGAATGAGAATGTCACTGCCTAAGTAAAAGGCGGCAGTGACGTCTCGCCCGACCCAACAATTAAGGACTATGCTCTTGTTGCCAATGGAGATTTTGAGCATACACCTGCTTGGCAGGAGATGTTTGGAATTAGGTGCTTCCAGGTCAATTTCCCATTTGTCTAGCAGTTTGAATGTGGGAATGCCTGGATCTTTTGGGAGTTGGCAGAACATGGCTTTGCTGATGAAGCTCTTACCGTTGTTCACACACACTCGAGCGAGAACAGAGTCCTTCCCATCATTTAACTGAACAGGGATGAACAACTGCTCTCCAATTTGCTGAATATCAGCCAGGCTCGGAGCTGATTTCACATCTTTCTGGACTATAGTAGTAGGAGTTTCTGATTGTGGATTAGTAAAGAATTTCAGGGTGTTTCCTTCCAGTGTGGAATACCACCTTAAACTGGAAGGAAGGTTGATTTTCAGAAATAGAGAGGACCCCCCATCACCAGTCTGTTGTCCTACTGCTATTACTGTCACGTCTGGAGTTTGGTTGTTCTGGAAGTGAAATTCTACTTGGCCAGATTTTTGTTCAACCATGTGGCAGGTGACGTTTAAACTAACATGGTTGACACTCTGTTTTAATTTTATTGGTCGGCTAGTCTGGGTCCAGAGGCCCTTGTTTACACAATCTATTAGGGGTGACAACCTTCTCAGGAGGTCATTCCCTAGTAAACAAGGGGTGCCCTCTGGAGTCACTACTATGACCGGGTGTTTCACCTTGTGTCGCCCAATTTTAATGTCCAAGTCTGCAGTCCCCTCAACAGGAATTTCCTTCCCGTCAAAGTTCTGCAGTTGTCCAGGAAGAGAGGTGAGAGGAATTCAGTAATTCTCCCCCCTTCCTGCATTTAGTTCCTCAAAGGCCCTTTTGGACAGAAGGGTAGCTTGGGATCCAGTGTCCACCAGTGCCAAAATTGTACCCTGCCCCTGTACTTGTACTGGGGCATAGTATCTTCCCTCCTTCTCTTCAAGGGGGCACAGATAATGCACATTTTTGGACAACTGGTGGGCTATCTTTCTGGTTTTGGGCATTGCTAGCAAAGAGATTTGGGCAGAATTCTGTGGGAATCTGAAAGAAAAAGAAAAAGTTGGCACTGGAGATCAGAGCCATTGTGGGTTCCCCTGGTTCCGGTTCTGGGCCGCCCCCCCCTTTTTGGAGGCAGTCATCAGGATGGTTTTGAACGAGGGGATTTTGGTATTGTCGGTTCTGGGATGAGATGATGGGCGGCGGTAGCTCAGTCTCCACATCTCCCCAGTCTGGATTGGAATCCCTTGGGACCCATTTTTCCTTGGGAGGAGTTCCCCCATCTCTGAAGGAGAAGATCCTTTTCCCAGGATCTTCTGAGGATCCCTCTCCCTCAAATTGGAAGACCTGTACCTTCTCCACAAAGTCGGTCTGTTTGGGTCCTTTGTTTCTCCTACCCCGCCTCTGCTCCTTGGGAGGCAGGCTTTCAGGGGCAGGAGATTTTGTTTCCGGTTCCTGGTTTTCCAGGGGCTGTTTACAAGTTGGGAAGGAAGCTTCCTCCAGGGCTTTACACCCCACTTCCCCTTGTGCCTCCTCCCTGGGAACCGGTGGGTTATCGGGGTGTTGCCCCGTCATTGTTCTGGAGCACCCGGTCCAGAGTTTGGGGCATTCTGCGGTGGCATGCTCATCTGAGGTTTCTGTTGAGCCCTCAGTATGTGACCCAGATCCCGTGCCATATTTTGGACCTGGCGCTCAAGTTGTGAAACCCGCTCAGGCTGATACGGGGCTCTATTTTCTCCCCGGGGCTGATCCCGGGAAGGGTAGCTATCCCTTCTCTGGTAGTACCCCTGGTTGGGAAGATTTTGGTACCCCTCCACCCTTGGCCTCCCCTCTCCCGGATTAGGTTGTCAGGGCTCAGGGAATTGGGGAAAGAAGGATGGATACTTCTAGCTGGATAGCAATCTGCCATCCCCGGTGCCCTGGGCTCATGTGCGCAAGGGGCATGGGGGTGGCACAGTCCATGGACTGGGAGAGATGAAGGCCTCTGGTACTAGGGCTCCTGAGGTTATGCTCAGGAGTTTCTCTTTCCCAGCGAACCTCATCTCTATCCGCCCCTGCTTCCTGTTGCAATGTAAGAGCCCACGCTTTCAGTTCCTCAGTTAAGGACTTACTAGACTCTATCAGTCTCTCCTGCATCACTACCTGTTGCTGGAGCCTATCATTGTGCTGACAGAGAGCCTCATTTTCTCTCTGTGCCTCCTGATCGGTCCTGGAGTACTGGGCCAGTCTCTGCTGCAGGAGGGTTACCTCCTGAGCTGTGTCCCTATTGGCCTGCTCCTTTCTTGCCAGAGCATCCTACACTGTCCTGGTGTGCTCAAACAAGTTATGGTGTTCTTTTTGGAGGTCACCCAATCCCTGGAGGGCCAGGTGATTTTCTTCCATTTTCCTTTTTAAGTGGCAGACTTCCTGGCCTAAGGTATCCCTTTCCTGACTAAGAGCCTGCATCTGTGCCGCCAGGTCGTCCCTTTGCCTTTGGAAGGCACCAGCTTTCTGGCGCTCCTGATCAAACTCTGCCTGGGTATCCAGGTCTTTCAGAATCAATGTATTGCTTTCCTCTTTCTCTCTGTCTAATCGAATTTGCAGGGTGGCTACCTGCTCTGTGCATGCCCTGTTGAAGTCCAGTTGTTGCTCCAGCTTTTTCTGCTCTGCAGAAGGGAGTCCAAACCTTCTTGGTACTCCTTCTGCAAGGCCAGAAATCTGGTATCCTGGTCTGTCTTTTCCTGTTGCAGTATATCCATGTCCTCTTTTATTTTAATGATATACTGCCTACTATCATTTTTCTGACTCCTGGCTCCTCTGCAGCCTCTGCTCAGAAGAGACCAGGTCAGATTGGGCCTTTTCTAACGCCAGCTGTTGTCTTGTTGCCAGATCTTGGCCTTCAGCACATTTGTCCTGCATGGCTCCCATATATAGATACAAATATGCCGCTATCCTAACCATCTTGTCGTGTTCATCTTTAACTTTAGGAGCCATGTATAATTCATTCAGGGCCACATGTAATGGACCCTGATCTCTCCATATATCTGACCCTGTTTCAGTGACCTGTTGCGCGATTGCCTGCAACCAGACCGTTTGGTCCTAATGAGTCCACTCCCCTCTCACAAATAGCTTATGTAAGAGGTGCTCCCTCGCTATTTTCATGTCTACCAAGGTCGTCATTCTAGAAATTGATTTCCGTCCTGACTTACAGAAATTAGTATTTTATTTTTGCAAAACAGACCTTTCCCTTAGAGCGTCATTTTGAGGAGAGCTTTACAGCGTAACACCGCGTGCTGATCCGACCGGATGTATGTATCTTGTCAGTTAGCACACTGTATTAATCTGCACAAGTGATAGATCTAATCCGGAATCCCGGCTACGAGCACCCAATTTGTAAGAGGATTCAATTCAACACTACAGCTAAGTCAATGCCTAGTCTGGGATAGTGAATGGAAACCCTTATTGATATATCTTTATGTCCAGTCATGAGGTCTGGATGACTACCCCTATATAACACCCCTCTCTTAGAATCCCCCTGACCCCACTGAGCCAAGAAGTAGTTCTGTTTTGCAAGTTTAAAAGGTTTATTTGTGTCATGATGCCCGCTCCCGGGGAGCAGGTTCAAGCCCTGCGTCCCTGAAAGCGGACATCCAGTCCCCAAGGAAGGACCCAGTAACCCCATATAGGGGCCCTTTGGACAGTGTCCTGGCGCCTATGGCGCCAGGCTCATAAAAGACATCAGTCCTGGCGCCATAGGAGGAAGGATACATTCCTGGAACTTCTTCCAAGGCTATTTAAACCCCATCCGAACAGCCACACGTGCTTCGCGTTGTTCTGCATCTAGCAGCTAGACGCTCACTGTGTCTGCTCCTGCATCCTGACTTCTGCCACGCCTGTCAGCATCCTAGATCACCTGCAAAGGAAGAGAAGAAGAGAACAGAAGAAGGAAAAGTCCTTACCTGCTAAATCCGCATCCCGGAGACATCTCGCCGACAATCCTGAAAAGGAAGACTTTTATTTAAAAGCTCATCGCGTCGATCGCTGCAGCGCCGCATTCCACTCACCTTTACAGGGCGCCTCCATGTTCAGCAGCGATCATCCGGATTCGCAATCACGCCCCAGCGCCTAGGGAGAAAAAGACCAGAACAAAAGGTGAGAGAGAGAAGGGAATAAGGAAAGCTAAATCTCCATGTTAAGACTTACCTGTTGATTCATTCCCTCTTCATTTCGGGTCCGCCCCGATCCTGGAATTTCCAGACCCCGGCCCCTAAGGGGAAAAAAAGACATCAGCGTTAATGAGCGAATGAAAAGACATTACCAAAAAAACGCTCATTAAAGACTTACCTTATTTCTTTAAGGATTTCACCTCTCATCTCGGGTCGGTGCCTGTTCCCCGGCATTCCGTACCCCGGCCCCTATGGGGAAAAAGACACTAGCATTAGTACACTAATGCATGGACACAAGGGGAACCTCTTATCAAAAACTTACCTGGAAGCCAAGCAAGTTTGGTTCTCACCAATCCGAAAATCCAGTGAAGTAACTGGATACCAACGCGCCCCTGAATCAGAAGCAGGATGGAGAGCTCGTCCTTCCAGACCCTAAGGTGAGACGCTACGAGGAATCACAGAAGGGTTTCGAGGAGGGTGAGAGGGGAAAGTGGGAGGCCGATTGCATTACCCTGCAGACAGTTAATCCCCTATTTTCGCCTACAGAAGGATACTTCTGCGAGCCAGACAAGCCAGATTTGGGGGCCCAGTCCAGTCCGTCTTCCAAACCCTGCGCATCACCTTAGAAGAGGTCACAGCAGCGCGAACCAGGCCAGCGCCTCCGTGGGAGTCAGGTGAGCGTTACAGAACGCGAAGCCTTCCTACAAATTCCCACCCAGGCGCTATGGAAAGTTCTGAGACTGATCAGTTGGCCCAATTACTGGGGGAATTTTCGGACCGAAGTACAGGCCGCTCGTCAAGAGACTAATGCCCTCATGAGGGAATTAATAATATCAAAGGAAAGAACTGATGACCTGGCCAGACAGCTTTTTCAAGGTCAAGCTGGGCAAACTCCTCTACCCGGTTCCGGAGGGAACCCTGCTCCTGTGGTTTCCAGTAACCCTGTGCAGATTAATCTACCTGGAAACATGCCGCTGACCCCACCCGAACGCTTTGCTGGGGACCCCAAACGATTTGCCGTATTCATGAATCAGTGTCGTTTGCACTTCCTATGCAGACCTGGGGCCTTCCCTAATGATCAGACCAAGGTAGCCTTTGTATTGTCATATCTCAGCGGCTGCGCTGCCGATTGGTCAGTTCCACTGGTTACTCAAGATGACCCGATTCTCCGTGATTTTCAAAGGTTTCAAGCAAGCATGGAAAGGTTATTTGCTCGACACTCTCAGGGGCAGGCTCTGGATGACGAACTTCTATCCCTGCGACATGTCAATCAGGACCTCCTATCCTATATTGCAACCTTTAATAGACTAATTGTGGAAACGGGATGGCCAGAGGATAAAAGAGTCACGTTGTTTTATCGAGGCCTACGTGGAGAACTTAAAGATGTCTTGGCCCAAGTTGTAAATCCGCCCCAAGAATGCACAGAGTATATAGACTTAGTGGTCCAATTGGATCACAGACTTCAAAACAGAAAAGCAGATCGGTCCAGGTTTGAGACCCGGGTGTTGGTCAAGACCCATGCTAATCCCAAGGGAGTTGGTGTCTCTGAGCCTATGCAAATTGGAGGGGTTAAAGGACCCTTAACTAAAAAGGAACGTGAAAGGAGGCGGCAGTTAAAATTATGTCTTTTTTGTGGGAATTCTGGACACTTTCTACAAGATTGCCCGGCAAGACCGCCCCGAAAGGCGGTAGGAGCCGCTGATAAAAACCATGAAGACTTTGTTTCGGGAAACGACTCCGCCCGACAAGTGTAGGGGTCTGCTTGCCGAGCTTGAAAACTAACTCTCAGACCTCGCATTTCATTGTGCCAATGGTTCTCGTAGATCCAGAACAGCCTAAGCGGATGCATGCAATAAAGGCATACATCGATAGTGGGGCTATTGGAAACTATGTGGATCGTGAATTGGTCTCTAGGATTAACCTCCCTCTCCGTCCTAAAACCAGCAAAGATGTCATCACCACAGTCGATGGAACTGAAATTGCCTCTGGACCGGTAACACATTCCACTACTGAGGTGACTCTTATTGGTCCCGACGGCCATCGGGAGGGTGTTGTGTTTGATGTAATCAAGGCTCCACAGTTTCAGGTTATTCTTGGAATCCCTTGGTTAGAGACACATAATCCTCGAATTGATTGGCGAGCTAAGGGAATAACCTTCCCGGATTGTACACAAACCTGCTACCCAGAAAACCTGAAGATTAATCTAGCATCTCTAACCTCTGCCTCCATGCAACTACCTCCAGAATACCAAGACTTTCAGGACGTCTTCCAAAAGGAAAAGGCCAACACGTTACCTCCTCACAGATCGTACGATTGCCAAATCGATCTGGTGCCCGGTGCACAACCCCCTTGTAGCAGGATTTTCTGCCCTTACCGAACCTGAGAATCTGCATTTGAGACAATATTTGGATCAATACCTAGCTAATGGTTTTATTCGCCCGTCAAAGTCCCCGGCATCCTCGGCTTTGTTCTTCGTGCCCAAAAAAGAAGGCGACCTTAGAACTTGTATCGATTACCGCGCATTGAACCAGATAACGGTTAAAAACCGTTATCCTCTGCCTCTGATCCCTGAACTCCTTGACCAGGTGAAGGACGCTTGCATATACACCAAGTTAGATCTCCGGGGGGCTTATCATCTGGTACGAGTTAAAGAAGGCGATGAATGGAAAACTGCCTTCCGTACTAAATACGGATTATTCGAGTACCAGGTGATGCCTTTCGGATTGTTTAACGCGCCGGCTGCCTTCCAATACTTCATGAATGATGTCCTTTGGGAACTCATCGATGTTTGTGTTTTCGTATATATCGATGACATTCTGGTGTACTCCTCTTCAGAATCTGATAACAGAAAACACGTCACGGCAGTACTTGAAAAACTGTGCCAACACAAACTGTTTGCTAAATTGGAGAAATGTGTTTTCCATACCACAGAAGTCGAGTTTCTAGGTTTCATCCTGACACCCAAAGGAGTCCGAATGGACTCAAGAAAAGTGGATGCCATCCTCAAATGGCCGTCACCTAGCTCTGTAAAAGGGGTTCAAAGCATGCTCGGCTTTGCCAATTTCTATCTCAGGTTTATCCCGGAATTTTCACGCGTGGTACAACCCATTACTGCACTCTTGAGGAAAAATAAACGTTTTGAATGGTCTGAAGAAGCCGAGCAGGCCTTTCAGGATTTAAAAGCTAAGTTTACCTCCGCACCTATATTGAAACACCCGCATCCAGATCTCCCTTATGTCGTCGAGACTGACGCATCCAGCCTAGTCATGGGAGCTGTCCTGTCCCAAAGATATCCCGAAACCAACCAACTGCATCCGGTAGCATTTTGGTCCAGAAAATTCTCGGCACCCGAGGTTAATTATGCAATCACGGACAAAGAACTGTTAGCCATTAAGTCTGCTTTTAAAGCCTGGTGGCATTATCTGCTTGGCACTCGACATACCATCACAGTGATCACTGATCACCGGAATTTACAGTATTTGAAAACCGCCAAGGCTCAGTCATCACGGCAGCTCCGATGGGCTTTGTTTTTCGCTGAATTTGATTTCGTGATTACCTATCGACCTGGCTGCAAGAATGGCAAAGCAGACGCGTTATCCCGAATTGGAATGGGAGAATCTGATACAAACTCAGAACCAGTACCAATAATTCCCGAACAGAGGATTCTAGGCATGACTTTGTTACAGACACTTGAAGACATTCAAGCCAGAGTGAAACAACTCCTGGACCCTACAACCTTACAGGATTGGATACAAAAGGGATCAGACTTTACCATAGATAATGGTTTACCTTATTTCCAAGGACGCTTATTCCTGCCACATAAGGAATTACACAAACTAGATTTTTCCGGTTACCATGATACATTAATAGAGGGACACCCCGGTATTGCCAAGACAGAGGAAAAGGTGAAACGACAATTTTGGTGGCCCTCTTGGTGAAAAGATGTTAAATCTTTTGTGATGTCCTGTGGTGTTTGCGCCTAAAATAAAAGTCAAAAGAAAAGACCAGCCGCTCTCCTTCAACCTCTAGACATACCGCCAGCACCCTGGCACACCCTATCGATGGATTTTATTACGGACCTGCCTCCTTGTTCGGGGTACAATACTATTCTGGTAATTGTGGATTTGTTTTCCAAAATGGCCCACTTTATTCCTTTGAAAGGTTTACCTTCAGCTTCTCTCCTAGCCAAAGAATTCCTCGAAAATATTGTTCGGCTACATGGATTCCCATCTATACTAATCTCTGACCGGGGAAGCCAATTCATTTCCCACTTCTGGCGCAAATGTTGTCAAATGGCGCAGATCGACGTAAGATTATCGACCAGTCACCACCCTCAGACCGATGGTCAGACCGAGAGGACAAATCAGACCCTTGAGCAGTACTTACAGTGTATGTTACAGCAATCTGAAAGCAACTGGAAAGACATTCTTTGGATAGCCGAATACGCATATAATAATTCGGTACACTCTGGAACTGGCCACAGTCCTTTTTATACTTTGTTTGGGCATCACCCTCGAACCTCAAACCTTAACTCACCTTAGAACCTCGGAATGCCTGCAGTAGAACATCTGCATTCTACAATTACCCAAGCCTTCAAAGAGGCAACTACGCATTTACAACAAGCCAAGAGAAAATACAAGGAGAATGCTGATTTACATCGGAGTGAAGCATCTCCGTATCAGATTGGGGATCAAGTGTGGTTAGCTACCAGACATTTACCACTCAAAGGGCCTCGAACTTTTAACCCAAAATATCTGGGACCTTATTCTATTATGGCAATAATTAACCCAGTGGCTGTTAAACTAGATTTACCAGCTAGTATGCGAATTGAACCTGTTTTTCATGTGTCACTTCTGAAACCAGTGGTACCCGCACCCGACTACTCAAACCTCCAGAACGTATTCTAATAGATGGGGAGCCAGAATTCGAAGTGAAGAACATTTTAGACTCAAAAATGTTTAGGTCAAAACTGTTCTACCTAATTGATTGGAAGGGGTACGGACCTCAGGAGTGGTCGTGGGAACCCAGCGACCATGTGCATGCACCTCGATTAGTCAGGAAATTCCACCGACTCTTCCCAGACAAACCAAAACCTCCGGAGGGAACAACCTTGGGAGGGGCCTTGGGGGGAGTGCTGTCATGATGCCCGCTCCCGGGGAGCCAGTTCAAGCCCTGCGTCCCCGAAAGCGGACATCCAGTCCCCAAGGAAGGACCCAGCAACCCCATATAGGGGCCCTTTGGACAGTGTCCTGGCGCCTATGGCGCCAGGCTCATAAAAGACATCAGTCCTGGCGCCATAGGCGCCAGGTTCATTATGGAAGTTCTTGGGTGCACTTACCTGATGCAGACCATGCTGCAGGATCCCGGCCTCCTTGAGGCCTGAAAGGAACTACTTTACCTGTGGGACTAATTTACCATCCGGGCGTGGTCGGGGAAGGATACATACCTGATTGGAGGAAGGATACATTCCTGGAACTTTTTCCAAGGCTATTTAAACCCCACCCGAACAGCCACACGTGCTTCGCGTTGTTCTGCATCTAGCAGCTGGACGCTCACCATGTCTGCTCCTGCATCCTGGATCACCTGCAAAGGAAGAGAAGAAGAGAACAGAAGAAGGAAAAGTCCTTACCTGCTAAATCCGCATCCCGGAGACATCTCGCCGACAATCCTGAAAAGGAAAACTTTTATTTAAAAGCTCATCGCGTTGATCGCTGCAGCACTGCATTCCACTCACCTTTACAGGGCGCCTCCATGTTCAGCAGCGATCATCCGGATTCGCAGTCACGCCCCAGCGCCTAGGGAGAAAAAGACCAGAACAAAAGGTGAGAGAGAGAAGGGAATAAGGAAAGCTAAATCTCCATGTTAAGACTTACCTGTTGATTCATTCCCTCTTCATTTCGGGTCCGCACCGCATCCTGGCATTTCCGGACTCCGGCCCCTAAGGGGAAAAAAAGACATCAGCGTTAATGAGCGAATGAAAAGACATTACCAAAAAAACGCTCATTAAAGACTTACCTTATTTATTTAAGGATTTCACCTCTCATCTCGGGTCGGTGCCTGTTCCCCGGCATTCCGTACCCCGGCCCCTATGGGGAAAAAGACACTAGCATTAGTACATTAATGCATGGACACAAGGGGAACCTCTTATCAAAAAATTTACCTGGAAGCCAAGCAAGTTTGGTTCTCACCAATCCGAAAATCCAGTGAAGTAACTGGATACCAACGCGCCCCTGCATCAGAAGCAGGATGGAGAGCTTGTCCTTCCAGACCCTAAGGTGAGACGCTATGGGGAATCACAGAAGGGTTTCGAGGAGGGTGAGAGGGGAAAGTGGGAGGTCGATTGCATTACCCCGCAGACAGTTAATCCCCTATTTTCTCCTACAGAAGGATACTTCTGTGAGCCAGACAAGCCAGATTTGGGGGCCCGGTCCAGTCAGTCTTCCGAACCCTGCGCATCACCTTAGAAGAGGTCACAGCAGCGCGAATCAGGCAAGCGCCTCCGTGGGAGTCAAGTGAGCGTTACAATTTGAGAAATAAAACAAAATATAGATACCACGCTTTTATAATAAATTAGTAATCGATATCGCCCTTATAAATATAATGTTAATCAACAATGGGTAATCTAACACTAGCACACTTCTTTATAATCAATGAGGAGTTGGTGTAGAATGGATAAGGCAGCGAAAATACTTTTATGGTTTCAAATGGATACAATGTTGAATGAAAATGCAGTACAGAAACTAATATGGTTTCACAAGATATCATATGTTCACTTTTTCCCTGGTGGCAATTCACCCCCCCCCTATATGCAATGCAAGGAGATGGAAGTAGCACACACAGTTCTCAGGAATGCAATCAAATACAATACGAAATTCAATTCCCACCCCAGCAAGCTTAGAAAAAACAGGTATGAGTTTTAAAACACAGGCCCAAGTGCTTTGAATGTGTTGGCAATGAAGTGAGAAATATGCTGAAAATGCTTTTAATTCCCTTTAGGAGGTTCAGGGTGAGTGAGAGATACTTGGGATGAGCTCAGGCTCACTTTAGCAATGATTCAGGGATGGTTATTAAGAGGCAAACAAATTTTTAGCAAAGGAAAGCAAAAAGCTGCTATCTTTTTACAGGTAAAGAAATCAGGCCAAATCGCAAATCGCGGCAAAATTCGCGAGTGCGTGATACGCAATTACGGCAAAAGTATAAGTCGGTTCTAGGTTCGTTGGAAAGCTGAGATTCTAAGCTTTCAGAGGAAAGTTAAACCAAGTTCCTAGGACAAACGGTTTCAGAGATATGAATGATTTTGTAAAGGTTGTTTTTCGGATTTAAAGTAAAACTCAAAATGACAGGTGACAGCTTGCAGCTGCAGAATTGACAGGTGACAGTTGTGCAGCTTTAAAAATAACAGATGACACGATTTCTAGGAGGCAGTTCTACTTAGGTTAAAATAGTTTGGATTAGATTATTTTAACTAAGAGATTGGTTCTGCACAGTTCTGCTAGGTACTCACAATATAAATTTGAAATAGGCTCGCCACGGATCTGGTCAGGTTTTGGACTGGACTCCGGTTCTGGTCTCAGCACTTTATTTATTTATTTTTTATTTATTTAATATTTATATTGCGCCGGTAGCTCGCGAGCCTCGGGAGCAGAAACAAGGACACAAGAATGGACTGAACAGATAGTGATTAGACAGATATGTGTCTGGGTCAGCTCTCTGGTTCTGCTCACAGCGGTCTGGGTCACTCTGGATCTCTGGTCTGGTCTCTGGCAATTGTTCTTGCCAAAAGAATTCAAACAGCTCGCCCGGCTGTGGAATAGTTTGCAAATGATTTTAAGGTTGCTGAGGCCTGCTGAGAAGATTTCTCAGTTTGTGGGTTTAGGCCCTTGCTTTAAGTTCTGAAGTAAAGTTCTGGTCTTTGGAGATTGATGGATTTGAAGTCTGGATCTCTGGATGTGAAGTCGTCGGTCAGCATGCTCTGCAGCAAATAGAATTGAATGTCTCTACCTGTCCCAGCAGTCTAGTTTTATGTGTTTTGAAACTGGGTGTGTGCTGGGCCTAGCTAAGCCTGCCCCTCTCTACTTGTCATTGGCCCAATTCTCCCCTCTCCCATGATTGGGGGAAGGAAATGGATTGTCATCATGATGAGGTCTGTTTATGGGTCAGAAGATCCTCCCCTGGTCAGTTTGCCCACAAATCTATATTTGATTCAAATACATCTTTCCCAGATATACAATTTGTTGAAATTACATGTGCACATTATATATTCCTTATGGTCCATGCATGTCCGCCTCTGATCTTCCTGGGTGCTTGCATTCAAAAATGACAACATTTTGCACTTTTTAACTGGTTTTGCAATATCGGACATTTACTCAAAATTACACGCATGTGCGCAAGGAGTATGGACATTAATTGATGAAGTGTCAGATTTTTAACATGCAGACATTTGGAGTGAGACCCTATTTTCCGCAAGCAACCCCCCAGAATACACCACAGGGTCCTAACGCCTCTCAAAATGTTCACAGAAAAACCACAAAAATAATGATATTACTTATATAATTCTGACAAGTCCACACTATGAGTTATCTATCTTTTTAAAATTATGCCCTGGTCAAAAAGGGGTGTGGCTTCCCACATCACAGGGTGGAATAACTGGTTTATCCACTTCCCCCAAGCTCAGCTGCTAGCAGAGGCACTGCCCCTCCCAGTTTCCCCTAAGAGGAAACCACTTTACGACGCCCCCAATATAACATTTGCCTGAGTCAAGGGAGTTGCATTGTTCTGTTCCTTCCAGTTCCCAGGTGCTCCACCCCTAATCTGGTCAGAGAGTGACACGAAAGGAGGGAGCAGGTGTGGTGATGAGGATTGTCGTGGTATGTAGCACACCATTTGTATGCAGTCTACAGGACTACAAGCCTGTGTCAGTCCACCTTGACATGGTTCACCCATGGCAGTCACAGAAATGCAGGGAGAACTGCCAGACAATCTTAATACTTCATTCAATCAACATACACATGTCCTGGATGTACACGCTTATCCACTCACCGGACATTTGCTCATAATTTGGCAGGTCACCCATGCTTTGGATCTGCTCCACATTAATCATATCACTAATGACCTCTTCATGTGGAGTAAATTCATGATCCTCTTCTGGTGACCCACCTCGAGTCACCAGAGTAGAGGCAAAGTTGGCAGCCAGCTTCTCTTTGGCTCAGCACGGGAGGTCATTCCAATGCTTCACTACCTCAGGAGCAGTGTGCCTCTCATTGCCCAAGGCATTTATTCTTTCGTGACACGCTGCCAGTGGGCCATACACTGAGAAGTTGTATGCATGCTCCCTGCCTGCACGAGCATGTCACGTTCGTGTTCCCACACGTAGTCCATGAGGATCTGGAGTTCTTCATCATTGAAGCTCCTCTTCCTCGATGTGTGGGTTTCCTGTGCCGTGCGTTGGGTTTGAGTCTGTTCTGCCACTGCACGCTTCGCCTTCTTTCAAGGATTTTCAGAGCCTGTGTAGCTGGTAACACTTGTTTCAGTAGGGGCTGGAGCACTGGTGGATGGGGCTATGGCATCACCCACTGATTCTGGGACAGCAGGTTGTGTTACAAGTAGCTGAACCTGGGTGTTGGTGCCAGGTTGTTTCACTGCATGTCCCTTCCGCTTGGACACAACATCTTCCCCTGTGTCTCAATGGACCAGGGCCGTGACCATTAAAGGCCTGGGACTCTGAGCATGGGTGGTGGGGCTGCAGCTGCCCCTGCAGCTTCCTGACACTGACTGATATGGACAGCAGATGACCCTGCTGCTCCTGGATCCTGGTTGCTGGTGTCAGGTACTTTCACTGCACGTCCCTGGCCCTTTAACACACGGACATCTACCCCTGTGTCTCTCTGGACTTGGGCCATGGACACTACAGCTATGGCTGGTGGTCCCTGAGCCAGAGTGGTGAGGACTGCAGCTGCCCCTGCTGCTCCTCAACCCTGGGTGCTGGGGACATCAGCATCAGCTGCATCTCCCTGACCCTGGTCGGTGGGTGGCATAGGTCTCCCTGCATGGCCCCGGGCACCTCAGCCACCTCGTTCTCCCTTCCCTCTTGTTGCCCTCCCAATCATGCCAATCATGGATTAGTGCAATGGGAGGTGCAGCCATCAATTGTCCTGGTCGATTTGGTAAGGGGGCAGTGTAAGTGAAGTAAAATGTACCAGTGTGTTCCAGCAAGGCTCAATGTAAAACCCTGGGGAAAAAAACTCCTACTGTCATGAGCTGCCTTCTACAAGCCACCTGCTTCTGCCTGCCCACTGTGTGTGCCTGCTGCCCATGTGCTCTGCAATTTGAGTGCTTGCTGTACAGCCATTGCCAGTGCTCCTGTTGTCGGACCTGTGACTACCTCTGCTGATCCAGAAGACTCCCAACGTGCCAGAACACTGCTTCACAGCCCAGCCCCAGTACCACCTTGCCTACCCACACCTGCCTTGGGGGTTGCCATGTCTGAACCAACATCTTCGGAGGCAAGTGGCAACCCACGGCAGCGAGGCAGAGGGCTGTCAGCTTCACTGCCAGAAAAGTTGACATCCTAGTGGAGCATGTCCTTGGGCATTATGATGCCCTATTCCATGGACCAACGCAAGTCGGCAAGGAAGGATGGAACATGATCTGGGACCAAACCGTGGGTGCCATCAAGGCAGAGGGAGGTGGTACCCCGGGAGTTCCACCACGTGCACATGTGCTGCGAGGACCTGAAATCCAGGACCCGCAACAAGGCCCGGTTCTTTCTCAAAGCTGGTCTTGACCAAGGGGGGCGCTGGGGTCAGTTGAACACCACAAACATGTGGAGCATGGAGCAGTTTTACCCGGCGGTGCAGGCCCAGGTCATCGATTTGCAGCACTGTCTGGAGTTGACTGGCAAGTGTCCATGGGTTGATGTCCGCCACAGTGCATGTGCATTTTGATGTGTGGTGGGAGTGTGCACCTTGGCCTTATGTCAAGTATGCCTCTTGTACGGATGTATGTGTGCATGTCCCAGACAGTGCTGCATGTGTGTTCTATGAAGCATGCTTGAATCCAATGGTGTCACATTTGCAACATGTGTTGTGATGCAGCATATTACGACGTGAACATGGTTGCTTACATGTGTCTGATAAGTGGTCGTGTGAGAGGTGTGACATATGGGTGTTGTCAAAATCACAAACAGGCATGGTTTACATGTGTATGTGTCTGAGAGGTGACTGTGTGACTGGCCAATACTCCAGGATGGATATAACCGGTGCATTTGACTGTGTGCAGTACTCTTGTTGCGTGATTGACGTTGAGGGGACTCTGATGTAATAGCTCAGCACACTGCTTCAGGACTGTCAGGTGATGTGTTTGAATGACATGTGTATGGGCCATGACGCATGTGTGTGTAGCATGCCTAATTTGTAGGTGCTGACAGTGCCATGTCCAAGGATGTTATTGTCTGTTGTGAAGGACAGACATGTATGTACATTGCATGTACCTGTGTGTTGTGGAAGGTGATGATGGTTGTGACCTTTGTCAGTGTACTTTATGTGCATATGTTTTGAGTCAAACACACATAGGCACAGTACCCTGATGTTTGTGTTCTATGCCTCCTTATCCACAGCGATGTAGGAAGAAGAGAGCGGAGAAGGTGCTGTGGAGCAAGGCAGCAGGGATGCTTCCACCAGGCAGAGACGCAAGGCTCAGTCACATCCCCAGGTAATTTCATTGTTGGTGAGCAAGGAGACTGGTGCTGCAATAAAATACATTTGCTGCAGCTGCTGAGGGGAGGTCTAAGAGGGCGATGGTGGATGTGGACACCTTGGCAGCGGGAGGTAAGGTGACCCCACATAGGGGCAATCCACTACCGAAGATGCTGGGGAGGCATCCAGGTTAACGGGGGAGGAGGAGGCCACATCAGCCCAGTCCATGGGCCCGGCGGGGGTGATGAGGTGGGTGTGACTGCTGCAGTCCAGACTCAGGGGCAGGAGGCAGTGCAGGTCGCCATGGAGGTGTCTGTGCCTAATCCTGCCCTGGGACTGCACCTGCACCAGTATGCACCTGTCGGCATGCCCCCCATTCGCAGGTGTCAGTTGTTTCCACACAAATGGAAACACCAATGCCTGCGGATCTCACCATTCGGGACAGGGTGGAACTGGTGCTAGCCTGTATTGCGAGGCATACAGGCACCATTCGTGATGTTGTGCAGGCTTACAGTGGTAGGCTTGCACAGCATCACATAGAGGTCTGGCTAGCTCAGTTCCTGTTCTTGAATTGGGTGCATGGTCTGGCCACTTATGCAACACCCTCCTCGTCCTCCTCCTCTGTGCGCCAGTCATCCTCCCTGCTGCTTTCCGGCCCAGTTACCACCAGGGACCCCTGTGTACCCGTCCCACCCTCGGCCACCCGTCTGGTGGAGATCACATCCCTGGCGGAATTAGGAGTCATAGTTGGATCATCCGAGGTGGTCACCACGCTGATTCAGCCGACGACAGGAGCCGTGACACCGGAGAGAGAGCAGGCACCAACTAGCAGGGCATGACAGCCGCAGGTGATGTCATCAGCCCAGAGGCTGTCCTTAAGGAGCAGGCACCGGGAAATTTGGCAGCAGTGGGCTCGGATAGGAGGCTACTGTACTCGGGGCATATCATCTCAGGGAGGCAGGTATCGGGCATCAGGTAGGATGCAAAAATGGACCTTCGGCAAAGGATGTCTTCTATGTTGGAGCAGATGGGGCAGCAAATCGGGGCAGAGCGGCAGCGAGCACGGGAGGCAGGACTCTCCATGCCCAGGGCAGAGGTTTCACTGCGTCAGGCAGAGATGCAGGCTGAAGTCCTCAAGGAGACTTGCAGGGAGTGAGAGGGGATGGAGAGGACAATGTTGGAGTCGCTCCAAGCCCTCAAGGTGAGAGCAGAAGCCCGTCTAGGGGACGTGGATGCAGTGTATGATGATGCCCTGGCTGAGACATTGAGGGAGCATGGAGAGGAGAAGGACTAGCCCGCTGCATTTGTGAATAGTTCTTTAGCCATACATTTCCTTTTCTCTTTTATTTATTGAGAGTTTTTGGACTTTACTCAATTTTTTGTACATAGTTGTTCTAGTTTGAATTAGGTTTCATTTGTGTTATTGATTTGGGGTGCATTTTGGACTTTGCTCTATGTGTATTTGTACACAGTTTACTTGTTTTTTTTCAAACTTTGTGCTCACCATGCGGCAATGTTTTTTTTGTTCTCTTTTTCATTATATTTGAAGAAGACTTTTATGGACATGGACTTTCTTTTTAGGTCTCCATGTACATATTGTGAAGTTTATTTTGGACATTTTAACATTATTTCTATGTCTTATTGTACATATTTTGCTTTATTATTTGCCCTGTGTATGAACATAATACAACTGGAGAACATATTTTATTTTGTTTACTCACAGTAATTGTTTCTCTGACTTTTTTTATCCAGTGTGCAGCTTTCTTAGTCGGGTTGGTGTCCATCGTAATGACCATTGTTGTTCATGTGTGTGCTTACTTGCATGCTTGTGTAATGTTTGCTATTCATTTGTGTTGGTCATATGCACATGTAGTTGACCAGTGGATGTGTGTGAATGGTGAGTTTGGGTGTGCACAGTCAGGTGTCATTGGCTTTCACATGTGCAGCATCACTCTGTATTGGTCCTCACTGTGTTTGGGCGGGTGGTGGGTGGGGTGACTGATTGGAGTGTAAAATGGTCACGTTTTTTCTGCAGGATTTTCTTAATGCAGTCTAAGGCACATGTCGTGCTTTGCCCTTCACCAGCATATGTTTGTGCTGTTTTCATTGTCTCTGGTGTTGTTGGGCATCTTGCACTGGCAGTCTATTTTTCTATTTATATGTTTTTACACATTGGCAGACCAATGTGCCAGTCTTGGTGGCTAGCACTGATTTCCATGTAGTCATTCAAGCTTGAGTCATTAATCTTTGCTTGTGCTTTTGGTACTAGTCTGCCCTGATGAACCGTCTGATTCTGCATTGGTGACTTGGTTACCCTATGGACTTCGGCAAAGATTCCCTTGCATGCCGCTTGCACACCTGCACTGCCTCCCTGGCATCCCCCAAAATTGGACTGTTTTTATGTATGCCAACATCCGCCTATCTGCACTTCAAACCAGCTGTCTGCACATAGGCTTAGACTTGACACAAGCTAGCCAGAGTTTCTTTATTTCTTCAATGTTCATATTTTGTTATGATGTCCTTCACATGTACTGCACTGCACCCTGAGCTAACCCCTTTTCTCACTTCCCACTTCACATGGACTGGCGCCATGTCTATGTCACCTGCCTTACCAAGTTTGATGTCTCTGTCGTCACTGTCTTCCCCCTCCCTGGACTCTTAGCAGCTTCTTACACTTGTGTATATGCGCAGTATGAATAACATGTCATTTGGTAGGATGTCATGTGCTTTACACATGAGAAGAACAGTGATGTGTTTATTGGGTTCTCTGCTCTGGTAATGTCAGTTCATTGAGGCTCAGGCCGTGACACGCCTGGACAGTGTTGGTTCATGTGGCACACATTGAGGGTGCTTTGGAATCTGTCACTTCGACATGGCAATTATTGGCATGACTTTGTCACATGGACTGCAGGGCCTCACTTTACCATTCACTTGTGTGATGGGTATGTTGAGAGATGGTTGGAGACAGCAATTGTGTTTGAGCAGCTGACACACTCAAGGATGTTGCCCAGGTGTATGCATTTGTTTCTGTTTGCAGGATAATTTTTTGACAGCAGGTTCTGGGTGGTATCACTACTCGGCAATCAAGGTGCTCAACATGCATCGATGGAGTGTACATGTGTAACAATGTCAGCATCCAGCATGCAGGTGTTGTACGGTCTGGAGGAGGCTGCCTGCAGGCTGGGGTGATGGGGGCTGGGGGGTGCCATGTAGCATGTAGTGGGGGCTGCCTGCAGGCTGGGGTGATGGGGGCTGGGGTGTCACAGGTGTTATGGGCTGCCTGCAGGGTGGCGTCACAGGTGATGGGGGCTGGGTGGTCCCATGTAGTGGGGGCTGCCTGCAGACTGGGGTGATGGGGGCTGGGAGTTCCATGTAGTGGGGGATGCCTGCAGGCTGGAGTGATGGGGGCTAGGGGGACCCATGTAGTGGGGCAGGCTGCAGGCTGGGGTGTTGGGGGCTGGGGGGTCCCCTGTAGTGGGGGCTGCCTGCAGGCTGGGGTGATGGAGGCTGCGAGAGTTGCATGTAGTGGAGGCTGCCAGGAGGCTGTGGTTATGGGGGCTGTGGTGTGGATGTCCCATCAGGATGGATCTGCATTCTCTGGATTTGTGTAGGTATCGCAGGTTGTTTTGGAGCAAATAAGGTGTGGCCAGGGTACGTGCTGAGTTTTCACATGATTTGGCTTAGGTGAGGGTGGGGTATGTGCTGAGTTTTCATACGATTTCGCTGGGGTGCGGATGGGGTACGCACTAGTTTTGATGCGATTTGTCTGGGGTGTGGACGGGGTGCACGCTGAGTTTTCACGCAATTTAGCGGGGTCGTGGAGGGGGTAAGCACTGAGTTTTCATGCAATTTGGCTGCGGTGCGCACAGAGTACATGCTGAGTTTTCACATGAATTTTCTGGGGTGCAGACGGGGTACGCACTGAGTTTTCACGTGATTTGTCTGGGGTGCAGATATGGTACACGCTGAGTTTTCATGCGATTTGGCTGGGGTGCAGACAGGGTACGCGCTGAGTTTTCACATGATTTGTCTGGGGTGTGGATGGGGTACGTGCTGAGTTTTCATGCAATTTGGCAGGGGTTTGGAGGGGGTACGCATTGAGTTTTCACGTGATTTGGGTGCGATGCACACAGAGTACCTGCTGAGTTTTCACATCATTTGTCTGGGGTGCAGACGGGGTACACACTGAGTTTTCACGCAATTTGAGCAAATGGGGTGTTCCCTACCCTTCTCATCCAGTTGGCTAAGAACTGCACCTATACCTACATTGGAAGCATCAGTTTGTACAATGAAAGTTTGGTGGTAGTCAGGAGCTCGGAGTACTGGAGCTTGGCAAAGAGCTTTCTTCAGGTTTTCAAAGGCCTGATTGCATTCCTCATTCCATTTGACCTTCTTAGGGAATTTTGGAGAGGATATCACATTCAGAGGAAAAGCTATGGTCCCATAGTTCTCAATGAAATTCCTGTAGTACCCAGTGAGGCCTAAGAAGGCTCTCACCTGGGTCTGAGTAGTAGTTGTTGTCCAATTTTGCACAGCTTCAATCTTGCTGAGCAAAGGCCTTATCTCTCCTACCTCATGTCTAAGGTAGACCACTTTACTCTGTCCAATTTGGCATTTGCTTGCCTTTATGGTCAGATTGGCCTGCTCAAGAGCCTGCAAAACATGTCCTAAGTGGTTCACATTGTCCTCCCAGGAGTGGCTAAAGACTGCAATGTCATCCAAGTATGCCATGCAGAAGTCCTCCATCCCAGCTAGAACTTGGTTCACCATCCTTTGGAATGTTGCAGGTGCATGTTTTAGTCCAAAAGGCATAACCTTGAATTGGTATAGGCCAACTGGGGTAGAAAATGCAGTTTTCTCTTTTGCATGGTCTGTCAGGGCTATTTGCCAATAGCCTGACGTAAGGTCCAGTGTGCTGAGGTACTTGGCTGCACCAAGTTTATCCACCAACTCATCTGTCCTTGGCAAAGGGTGGGCATCAGTCTTGGTGACTGCATTAAGAGCTCTATAGTCCATGCAGAATCTCAACTCTTTGGATCCTGCCTTTGGTACTAACACCACTGGGCTAGACCATGGACTAGTAGAGGGCTCTATTACCCCGAGATCAAGCATCTTCTTGACCTCACCTTTGATGTGGGTTCTGACATGTTCTGACATTCTGTATCCTCTGCTTTTGACTGGCAGACAGTCACCAGTGAGTATATCATGCTGTCCCCAAAGGGTAAAGCCTGGTGAAAGTGAGAACAGGGGGGCAAACTGATTTAACATAGCTTTGCACTCCTCCTGTTGCTCAGGGGTCAGATCTGAAGAGAGATTAACTCCTTCAACCTTTTCGTCCAAAGGTAAGCCTCTCAGGAGGTCAGGTAGAGCTTCACTCTCCTCCTCCTCTTCTGATGAAGCTAGAAGCAAGGCTCCTACTTCTGGTCTAGAGACATAGGCTTTGAGGCGGTTGGTGTGGAAGACTCTGGGAGCTTCCTTGGGTTTGCCCAGATCCACCAGATAGTTGACCCATCCAAGTTTTCCCACAACCTTGAAGGGTCCCATCCATTTGTCTTGCAAGGCCCTCTGCCTTGTTGGAAGCATAACTAGAACTAGCTGGTCTTGAGTAAACTCAACCATGTTAGCCTTCTGATCATGCCAATGTTTGATCAGAGCTTCAAGTTGTCACTTGCTTCTGCCATCATGTGTGACATTCTCCTTCGGAGACCTATCACGTAGTCAGTCACTTTGACTGACTTGGGGGTAGGAGCACTCTCCAACCCCTCCTTAATCAGGGCCAAGGGGCCTCTGACTGGATGGCCATAGAGAAGTTCAAAGGGAGAGTAACCTACTCCCTCCTGAGGGACTTCTCTATAAGCAAAGAGAAGGCATGGCAGTAGAAGGTCCCACTTCTTTTTAAGGGATTCTTCTAAAGCACCTATCATGCTCTTCATGGTTCTGTTAAACCTTTCTACCAATCCGTTTGTCTGAGGGTGGTATGCGGTTCAGAACTTGTAGGTAACTCCGCAGGTTTTCCACATGGCTTTCATGTAGTGGGACATAAAATTTGACCCCCTGTCAGAGATCACCTCCTTAGGAAACCCAACCCTGGTAAAAATACAGAGGAGGGCCTTAGCTACAGCCAGAGCTGTAACAGTCCTCACATGAATTGCCTCAGGGTACCTAGTAGCATGGTCTACTACAACAAAGATAAACCTGTTGCCTGAGGCGGTTGGGGGATCAAGGGGGATCAAGGGGACCAACAATGTCAATCCCTACCCTCTCAAATTGGACTCCCACAACTGGGAGAGGCACTAAAGGTGCCACATTCTTGGAACCAACCTTACCAGAAGTCTGGCAGGTGTGGCAGCTCCTGCAATATCTATCTACTTCAGCCCCCATCTTTGGCCAATAAAAGTAGAGAGAGAGCCTTTCCTTGGTCTTCTTGAAACTCAAGTGACCAGCCAAAGGAATCTCGTGGGCTAGTTGCAAGAACTGTTGTCTGTTCTCTTGGGGCACTACCAGGCGTTGGTAGGCTCCAGGTTCAGATTCAGTTGGTTCACTGTAGAAGAGGCCATCTTCCCAGTGTAACCTATACTTCCCAGGCTCTTGCCCATCAGCCTGAGAAGCTGCCTGTTGGCGAAGGCCCTCCAGAGTTGGACATTCTCTTTGTCCCTTACGAAAAGCTGACCTGCTGGGTCCACCTTCTGCCAGTAAAGACTGCAGCTCCGGATGGTCAGCCGGGTCCAGGTCTCCAATAAGTTCTGGGCCTCCTTCTTCAGAGTCTAGTTCAACCAGACAGGGTTGTACCTCCCTCTCAGCCTCAGCTGGAGGTGGAGTTACAGGTGTAACTTTGGACAACCTCGGGGGAGTCCTTGTTGGAAGCCCTGGAGTGCTTGCTGTAGGTTTTTTCCTAGGAGTCTTGGGTTGCCCCTTTGCTCCTGATCTGGTAGTTACTGCAGGAAGTTGCTCCAGTGGAAGAGGAGTGATTTCTGTCATCATCTCCTGAGATAAACCTTGCAGGGTTTTCACTCTTGCAGGTTTGGTGAGCTCCTGTAACCTTTTACTAGGCGGTCTGGGGGTATGTGACACAATTCCAAGAGCTTTCAGGTCATTACCCAACAGAACCCTTCCTGGTACTTCACATTGTATACTGACAGGTATTTTCACAGCCATATCATTACACTGGTAACTGGGGACACATCTGCACAGGCCCTCCAGCTAACTTGCTGAGGCATTTGGGTACCTTAGCAACATCCTCTGCCTTGAAAAATGATTCATCCACCACAGTTATGCTGGCCCCAGTGTCCCTGATGGCAGGAGTCTCCTGACCATTCACGTGGAAACTGTCCTTATAATACTCTTTAGTATTATCTGGGATAGAATTATAGACATCTACATTCTGTGTTTCCCACAACCCCAGAGAGACTAAAGAAACACTGGCTGAGACTCCAGTGGGTTCATCAGCCAGTAGTAGAAAGTTTCCACTTGCCATAGGGACTTCCTCCTCTGGAGCGAAGGCTAAGGAGACAAGCTGGACCCCTGAAGGTTTACCCTTACATCTGGGATCTCCTTTCACATGGTCAGTAGCCTTACAAACATAACAGGATCCAAAGGCCCTTTGGAATGGAGGCTTGTTCTGACTTCCTTCTGGTTTGGCACCAGAAGGCATACTACTCTGCTGTGGTTTCCCAGGTGGCTTACCCTTATGGTGTGGTTTGGGGCCCTCTTTGGAATTGAAATTATTAGAATTCTCTTTGGAGTCTTTCTTAGGCTGCCTCCCCTCATCCTTCTTCTGAGTTACCCCATAATCCTTGTGAGTAGCCCTGTTGGCAACCCAAAAGTCAGCAGCCTTAGCTAGCTTTCTAGGATCTAATTCCAGTGAATCAGCCAAGTGCTGTCTGAGCTCAGGAGAGCAGGCATCATAAATTGACTCCATCATTACAGGATTTCTCATTCCTTCATAAGTGTTCACTTTGTAACCCTTAATCCATCCCTCTAGGTTTTTCAACCCTTCACACACCCAGGTAGCCCAAGGGGTACCATCATGCTTTTTGAGGCTTCTAAACCTCTTAAGATACTGGGAAGGGGTCTTCCCAAACCTAGCTATCAAAGCTAGTTTCACACATTCATACTCTTTCCTATCCTCCTCCCCCAACTCCATTACTGCATCAGTCGCAACAGGAGGAAGCCTAGAGAACAACCAGGTGAGTAACTCATTACCTGTGATGTTCTGGAGCCCATGATTATACTCAAACATAGACAACCAATCCAACACATCCAACTTAGGCTCATACATACCAATCAATTCTTTAGGCATCCGGGGTCTTTTAGGACTGGAACTTCTAGAGGAGCCAGAGAGAGAAGCATTCTCAACAGACAATTTCTTCATTTCTAGCTCATACTTGAGCTCCATTTCTCTTAGCCTTAGTTCTTTGTCAGTTTGAGCATTAAGTTTCTTGCACTCTAATTCAAGTTTCATTTTCTCCAGTTCATAGTACTGAGGCCCAAATGTGGGACCTGGCAAAGGTCCAGTAGGTACAGCTGGTAGAGCAGACAGAGGCCTAGAGGGAACATCTACAATAGTTTGATCTTCCTCTTCTGGTTCTGATCCAAGATCATCAATACTTTGTTCAATATCAATATCATTGCTGTTCTCTACATTTGCTGGAGTGTTAGGTTCCTCTGAACCATCATCCAGACTTTGGCTTTCTAACAACCTTTCTATTAGCTCCATTTTCTTTCCTTTAGTCATGAGATTCTTATGCTTACAGAGAAGTCTTAGACAATCAGCAGTTTTTGTAGCAAGGGACTCTTGACTATAACTTTCCATAGTAGACAGGTTAGAAAATGACTTTTTCTTTTTGTGCTTAAGCTTTGTGGTTAGTTGCACTAAGGTATCTCAAAAGTACACTAAAGTGTATGCTCAATACAAATCCCACCGCTGTACACCAGTGTTAGACAGAAACCTGTGCAGTTCCCTCTGGGACCACTGCAAAAGATTTAAGACTACAGGTGTTTGGCAGTAAACCCACTTGGTAGCAGTCTGTACCACCCAGATTTACCGGGTAGCTGTGGCTGAGCAGTCAGACTTCCCTCAAGAAGAGTTAGGCAGTATACAGAGCATACATAATATGTACAGAGGCACAGTAGTACAAGCAAACACTGACCAGAGCTAGGTGTAAAAGTATATAATTATTTATTTAAAAGACACACTCATAAATTACACCAGCACAGAAAAGGTAAGTAAGTCAAAACACAGTCACTATTACTTATATGTACATCCCTAGTTATTTGTTGGACAAGTCTAAGTTAACACCACTTATTTCCAAACAGAGGTGAGCGCTTAACGTTAGATGGCACTCAAACAAGTTAGTTAAAAAGGGAGGGAAAAGGCAAAAGAAGTGAAAACAGCAAGGCAAAACACTTTTCAGAGATTCACAGTGAGTGTAGAAAGGCAGTCTATTGAGGAGCAAGGAAGTTCGGTTGCCAGGCCCACTCTAGGGAAAGCCAGGCAAAAAGATGCCCAAGATCACACAATGTCACAAGTCTTTACAGGTGAGTAGAAAAGGTTTTACCAAGTTTAGAAAAGTTTAGTTAGGGTGTCCCAGGCTTACCCAGGGTCGAGAGCTGAGGGCTAAATCTACCCCGTACAATCGGTGGCAAGGGAAGCCGGGCGGAACACAGTACCTTTAAAATGGAAAGGATCCTCCAGCGGTGGCAGTTGTTCCTGGTAGTGGGTGCAAGTCGTGGCGTCGTCCAGAGGAGGAGAAGATCTCGTCGTGGAGGAAAGCTGAAGGTCGTTGCACTACCAGAGAAGAAACCAGCCGTGGAGTTTTTCCGGTAAAAAGGATGTTACCCCTCTTTCGCGGTTGAGGTAAAAAGTGGTATCCAGGTTGCCGGGGTGCTTGGCACAGGCAAGGCGGCCACGAGATGCTTCAGGGCGGCGAAAAGAAGGCAGAAACTGGTTTTCCCCACCAGTCAAGGGAAGAAGACTCTCCAGGCGGGAGATCTCCTCTGTCGTTGGGAAAAGTGGTGAGACGGTTCCGCAGGGCTCCACCGGTGGTGTCGTCTTGGCAGGTCGACTCGGCTTCTCCCTCTTCGGCTTCTTAGGTCCTGTGGCGGCTTCTGAAGAACCAGTCCCAAAAACCCTGCTTTTATGCAGCAAACCCCCATTCATACAGCCTAGCTGTCACTCAAACATGCTAAGTGGTGAGCGGGGTGGCTCACCACTTGGGCCAATCACACCAGAGTGTGACATGAGTTGGCAAGGCAACTCAGTCCAGGGTGCCTAAACCCCCTCCCACACCCCCTGTGGTACCCAGACAGAATGGCACCACTTTGGAGGGCTTCTGTGTAGAAGCCCGCCAAAAGTGGAACAAAGGATCGACTCGGGTTCAGGGTTACTGAAGTGAACCAAGACGCCATTTTGGCGGCGAGTTCTGGCAAAAAATCCCAACCGGTGAATTTATATTAAATAAATAAAACAGCGGTATCTTTAACATTGCACCAAAAAGTGGTGCATTTAAATCAATGGGAAATCCCATTGGGAAATATTCTGGTGGAATATTTCCGTGGTATCCACTGCCACCAGCCAGAAACTCGGCGAGGGGGGACGGGACAGTACCCACTCGACAACAGACCCAGGGGCAATCTAATTGCCACTACCAGTACTTCCACAGTATGATGGTTTGTACTGGTTAAGTTCCTAAGTTAAGACTAGTAAAGTCAATGGTGACTTTACAGACCCAGGGAGACAGTAGTCAGTCCCAGGGTGTGGAGTCTATGTTTGGGGGTCTCTATGACACCCCTGTGTTACTGCACTGAGGGTGCTGTGAGGGTGCTGTGTAACACACATTTAAAAACCAATGATAGCCTATGGGGAAAAAATACCCCATAGCCCATAAGCACATAGCAAGTCACAGAAACACTCTCAAGAAAAAATAAACCCCAAAAATCCAACAAAGCTGCTGGGGGACTCGCTAGGTTAGGAAATTCAGCCTGAACAGAGAATTCTCCCTAACAGTGCGCGGATGGAGTACACACTGAGTTTTCATGCGATTTGGCTGGGGTGCGGATAGGGTACGCGCTAAGTTTTCACATGATTTGGCTGGGGTGCAGACCGGGTACATGCTGAGTTTTCACTCGATTTGTCTGAGGTGCGGATGGGGTATGCGCTGAGTTTTCACATGATTTGGCTGGGGACTGTATGCTGGTCCAGGCATGGTGCGGGGGCTTGCGTTATGTTAAGCATTTCACTTGCTTTTTACTGCGTGTGGGAGCATGTTGGAGCGTTACTGGCGCAGCTTGGTGTTCCTTAGGCCACAGCTACTGATATCTCAGGAAATCCATGAATATGTGGGGCATGCAATTGTTTCTCTGCACCACGGCTGGCGCACGCTCCTTCTCGGTGCGCATCACTTGTACATTTTCGGCACATGATTCTATGAATCGGGCCCTTTATGTTCTAACACTACCCATAGACATTTCGAAATGGCCACTGCTGTTTCCGACTTTCCTTAGCCATTTAATCCGGCTATGAAACCACGAAAGCAAGGAAGGACCTCGTCCAGGGTAAACATAGAGTTTGGCAACCATAGAGTCTGGCCAATGCTAATTCCTGTTTTATTATTTTAGACCTCTATCAATGTGGGCAAGCTAAACGTGAACATGAACCAGGAGGTTGTGAAATGCGTCATTCCTCACTTTCTTTTCTTTTTTTTGTGATGCCTCAAACAAATCTGGAATTTTGTCTTGTATTGTAAGCAGCAATTTGGAGCATGTTCTTTGTGTGTAATTGATGTGGATCATGGGAGTGTAAGTACCTAAAGCTTGTGTGTGTTGTGCTTAAACTTTCTAAAGTTTCTATATATATATATTTTTTTTTGTCACTGAAAAAATGTTGTTTAAGAGATGTTATGGTTACAAGTAAAACCGAAAAACCTCAGAAATGTGCAGGTTACGGTAAGCTAAGCAACCATAACTCGCACCACCACCGTGCACTGCTAAGACTAACACCCAGGGTGTCAAAGATGATATCACAAATATCATTGATGACATCGCTGATGTCATCACATATCTAGGCCACTTGTTTTTGCTCACTGACATATCTAGGGCAGATGGTTTTGTTCACTGACAGTCAGAACATTAAAATTCAAAAGGTTCTATATATCTAGATGTCAACCTTGTTCTATGTTCTTAACGTACCTTCCTTAGGGTCTAGTCTCAGCTCATGGTGCACATAAATGAGGCAATAAGCAGGACTCAAACAAACAATGTATTTGTATACATGAAGGTAAACTTTAATGTTATTAATATTTTCTGGTGATGCTGTTTCTTTCTTCCTTACTTTAGTTTCCTTGTATGTGCCTTTGATTTGTATACATTGTGGGTCTTCATATGTATTGTTTGTACTCGCAGAAGTGTGTAGTAAGTCTTGGCTTGTTAGCTAGTTATTACATATTTAACATTACTCAAAACTCTTCATTATTTTACTATCCAAAATTACAAGATTATAAATATTGTACTTCTTTGGTGCATGCTGCAGCCATTGCCTATGTTAATATATGATTAGGTTTCTATATTAAGAACAGCACTCTAATATAATGTTTTGTTTAGATGAGTACATTCTTTAATAGATTAAGTAGTTCATGATAGGTCTGCCGATAACCCCTGACATGTTGGTACCAACATTATAAACACAAACGATTTTAGGGACTTTTCATCAAAATTAATTGGTTGGATTGGGTGTGGCAGCGATGGAGTTGGTCGCATAGGAGTTCTATTCAGGTAGTCCGTGACTGAGGACAACGTTGCACTCTGTACATTTCACTTTGGTAACTTTAGCCTTTGGTACATTCTCAACAGTGGTAAAGAACTGCCACAACCATGATTCTCTCTTGGTGGTAGAGGTAGGCCTTTCCTCTACCTCATCTTCTTGGTCCTCTTCATTGTCTTTTAAGGAACTGTGCTTTCTTTGTTGTGTAGGTCTACCTAGCTGCTGGTGGTGGTGGCTCTTGGGGAGAAGGGATGGCAATAGCTGATGCCATTTGTAAGACAAATAGCAGTGTTGCTAATATTCTTCCAACTATGTGCTCTGTACTAGATTGTGAATGGATAATGAGTAAGAATAGGTGTAGGAGCTGTGCAAGGGGAACCTTTTGAGCTGGAAAGTTCCTAGATCAGTAGAAAATGCAGTGCCGCACTGTCCGCCAAGCACCAACCTCATCGCAAAGTGTGGTCGCGTTTGCAAGCGCATCATCATGGCACGCGTGCAGTCATGTGATACTGACTGAAAAGTCTAAAATGACGTCAGACATCCGCAATCGCCGCTGGACACAAAAACTGTGGGAAAAGTTGCAAAAAGTGAATACAAGTGTTAAAAACTATGCTAGAAAGTGGAAAATGGCAGAGTTTTAAGGTAAAACTTTGTAAATTGGCACACATTTTGCTACATTGGGGTAAGCATGATATTAGTAAGTTGCAGGAAATTAGCACGCACTGATAAAAACCCATGAAATTCACAGAAAAAACATTGTTAAAGGGAAGTTATGGTTAAATTGCACTAATTTGACAGTTATGGTAAGATAAGCAAACATAACTCACACCACCACTGTGCACTGCTTAGACTAACACCCAGGACATTAAAGATGACATCACAAATGTCATTGATGACATCACCTATCTGGCCCACTTGTTTTTGTTCACTGGCATATATAGGGCAGATGGATTTGTTCACTGACAGTCAGAATATTAAAATTCAAAAGGTGCTATATATCTAGACATTAACCTTTTGTATGTTCTTTACATACTTTCCTTAGGGTTTGGTCTCGCTCATGGTGCACATGCATGGGGCAATAAGCAGGCCTCAAACACACAATTCATTTATATACATGAAGATAAACTTTAATGTTATTAACATTTTCTAGTGATGCTGTTTATTTCTTCATTACTTTAGTTTCCCTGTATGTGCCTCTGATTTGTATGCATTGTGGGTTGTAATATATATTGTGTGTACTGGCACAAGTTTGTAGTAAGTCTTCAATTGTTAGCTAGTTATTACATGTTTAACATTACTCAAAACTCTGATATGGTAGCATTCATTATTTCACTAGCCATAATTACAAGATTATAAATATTGTACTTCTATGGTGCATGCTGCAGCCATTGCCTATGTTTATGTATGATTAGGTCCCTGTATTAAAAACAACACTCCAATATTATATTTTGTTCAGATGAGTGCATTCTTTAATAGATTAAGTAGTTCATGATAGGTCTCCCAATAACCCCTGAGATCTTGTTACCAACTTTATAAACACAACCCCTTGTAGGAACTTTTCATCAAAATTAATTTCCTATGTGATGCCATCAGTGATGTCATCAATGACATTTGTGATGCCATATTTTATGTCCTGGGTGTTTGTTTTAGCAGTGCACTGTGGTGGTGCAAGTAATGGTTGCTTAACTTACCATAAGTGGTGAATTACTGAGATTTTTCGGTTTTATTTTTCACCATTAACAATGATTTTTCAGTGTATTTCATGGGTTTTTGTTAGTGCAACTTAACCATGATGTCCCTTTAACAAATTTTTTTCAGTGAATTGCATGGGTTTTTGTAAGTGCAAGTTAACCATAACGTCCCTTTAACATTTATTTTTCATTTAATTTCATAGGTTTCTGCTAGTGCATCTTTAATCTGTCACAGGTCTCTTATATTGTACTCTCCCCCAATGTGGCAGCTATGGAGTCAGCGAACAAAGCGGCAGTCTGCTGACATCGGGCAGCATTTACAAGGCTCAGAATCATAGGGGAGACCCAAAAAATATGTACCCATTAACCAAAAAACAATGTTACTAAAATCACAACTACTGTTTAGAACATGCAAATATACCTTTTTGTACAAACACGTTTAAAAATATATGAATATTTTTTATGTAACAGATTGCAATGGAATGCACCAATCACAAACCATAACTGTACATTTCCTATAATCTCCTCGGTACAACTCTGGACACAGATTAAGAAACATTAGGTGCTTCTTGAACAAGACAGTCTCACTAAATAGTAAGTGCATTGTATTTATTTATCTTTTATTAGCTCTAATTACATAAACATGCGCTATAAGACATAAGACCTTTTTTTCTCACAGAAATGGCAAGCACACTTGAATTGTTAGAGGAGAACTTCCCCAAACAAGAAATGAGCGGGGATAACAACCCCAATGGTGTACAATAGATAATTTAATGTCAACAATGTATTTTGTGCACACCTTACTAAAATAATAATTTCTATTTCTCTTACAGTACATAGTTTACATAAAGAAACCACGTCCCGGTTTAATCATTCACAATCCCAAGAATCAGAAAGAGAAATCCTATCCCCAAGTGTAAATAGTAAAATCATTAACTTGTCTAAAAAATTGGATGATTTTAAGGAACTTTTACAGTACATCAAAAATAATTGAAAATGTTCCCTATCACTGTCCTTCTTGCACCTGGCCACTTGTCCCCAGCAATCATCCCCATCAGATTTGGAACATTTTAATCAAAGATGATTTGATGAAACCTCACTCCCTTCCTCCCCTCATGATTATTGTCCACAAATGTTTTGTTTATTGTTGTGTGTTATTCCCTTCTTTTTCTTAAACTCCTATTATGAGTCAGTGGACTGCGTGACTGTCTGTTGTGTCTGCACTCAAAATGGAGGTGCCCCCGATATGTCCGTTTTTGCATGACACAGTTTTATTTAGTCCGTGGACACAGAGCCTGTTCTACAGACACCCATTGAATGCACACTGCAATTCCCACTTGAGGGTGTCCGGGGACAGACTTCGGGCCCGGGGACAGCCAGGAACATCATCATGTGACTGCACCCATGCAGCATGACGACGGTGTCTACGAACGGTGTCCAAGGCTGCATACAGTTTAAAAGTGCTTTCTAGCAAATGTAGGGTGTTTCAAGCAGAAAATGTACCCTTGCACAGCTCCCAGACTAATTTGTAGTTGATCTGACAACTTTTTACAACTTTCCAAGGCCTATTTTTTACCCAGTATTCTGGAGACAGTATGGTGTCCGGAGGCCGTTCCTCTTTCCTCTAGAGATAAAATTCTCTTAAAAACGGCATCTCTCACCCACAAATCCCTCAATAATGCTGCCCCTTTCTACCTGATCAATAGATTCCACAGACAATCCTCCTTAAGACCTGGCAGAACTATCTATAAAGATTGTTTATCTGTTCCCCACTACAAACGGGCCACCACAGGGGGTAACAGATTCCCAGTAAGAGCTGCCGAGCTTTGGAACTCGCTGCCCCCAAACCTTAGAGCTGATCTACCCTATCAGAACTTCCGATCCAAGGTTGTCTCCTGGCTGAAATTAGGGTCCCACTAGGATATGCAATGCCCAGCGCTACCTGCACACATTGTAACCACGTGTGCCTTCCTGCTCACTTGTACATCACGGTCCTATAATATGACTGCTGATTTGATTTGATTTGTATATAACTTTATGTACCTACTTTTTGTATCATGTATATTCTCTGTGTATTATAACAAAGCTTTGACATTTCTTAAATGCTGCGCCCTGATACTCCCGGGTTCACTAGCGCATTATAAATAATAAAACAAAGAAACAAAGAAACAAACAAACAAACAAACTGAAGGGACCTACTCATTATTTTTCCTCATTCTCAATCTGGCTGTCCAGGAGAGAGCATCTGGAGAACACCTGCTTTGCAAATTTCTCAAAACCTGTTGCAATGGTGTCTGCTATGGCCATCTCTGCTTCACAACCACCCTCACCACCACCTTCATCGTCTGGAGGGCCTGGAGAGGGGAACGGGTGAGGTGACACAGAAGAGGAGGATCAAGAGGAAGAAGAGGATGAAGTGCAGGAAGTACCTGTCACCAGTACTCAGAGTGAGTCCTGGGTGTGGCAATTTTTCACTTCTGTTTGAAATGTCCCAAAGGGTCATGCAAGCAAGGTTTGATGCACTGAGTGCAAAATTATACTAAGTCACAGTAAACCTGGCTTGTATTCCTACAGGACTACTTCCCTGAGGCACCACACTAAATCGGCCCAATGGAGTGCTCCGAGAAAGGCGATACCTTTCTCAGGAAAGAGAAGGTTGACTCCCTCTACTCCCTCTACCCCATCATCTCCTCATGTCACCACAAAGGATATTCCTTTGGGTGAGAGGATCCCAGTGGCAGCTTCACAGGCCATATAAAATGCTGTTGACCCATACCTTTTGAGGGTCACAGTGCTATGCATGTGCTTTGAAGCACCAATCTGTAAGGGGGAGCAGTTGTGGAATGCTTTCAAGGCTGCGGTCAAGAAGCATGGAAACACTGCCACCTACCTGATTAAGGCCCGCCCAACATCTTCCTCTCTCCATCTTCTCCTTCATCCCTGTGGTTGGTGCTCCTTCCCTCCCCTTCCTTGCCTCTCCTTAGAAAAAATGCCAAAAAATACCAAATTAATAAAATACAAAAAAACGTTTCTGTAGGAGCCACCTTTCACAGTTAAAACATAGAAGTGACAAAAATAGTCAGCGGACATCCCAAATATTCCAGGTGTGGGGTGGGGGAATACAAATAAATTATTGTATTGCATTCAAAAAGGGTGGCTCTTTTTTGCGTTTTTGTATTTTTTTAAATTTTTGGTTTTACAAAATGAACTAAGAAAACTGAATTTAATAATTTCTTCTCACTTTCAGAAAAACTGCTTCAAAGCATTTCCACAAAAATCTGATTACCTAGACCAGTTAGATGGACTCAATCTCGCCGAAACATGTTGGTCCTATCAAATTTGATGGTCTCATTATAAAATGATGTCATGCCAACATCACAAATACAAGCACACACAGCTTTATTGACGCTGTGCCTCGATTTTTCTATTTATGGATCAAATGAACTGGAGCACATCCACATCTATCTCTGTGCAATACGTGAACAAATTATTTGGGAATTAGGGAACATTTCCTTCAACTTTCCCAATGTCTCCTTCATTGCAAACTGCAAAGAAATGCCATTCACATTCCCCAAAGTGTTCCTACCACAATGAATGATAATAATGTCTGCATGCTTCCATTGAACCATATTTGGACAAAAAGGGAGCAAGTCCACCCACTTCATGTTACGCATTCCAATTCAGGGAATCCATGATTTTTGGTTATTCCACAAAGCTCACCATACACCTTCACCCAGTGGACCCAAGAGTCCCCCAAAATCCAAACACTCTGCCTGCTGAAAGACATTGCCATGGCCATTTTCAATCTTCTCACAACTCCTACTAACAAAACTCCTGCTACCCTCTCCTCCTGTACACCACACTCAGGAAACCTAATTGGTTGATCCCTTGATGTACAAGGACACCTTGACTGTCCACAGCCTCCGCAGATCCCTTTCCATGCCAAGCAACCTCAAAAAACCCAGATGTGGCACGTGCCATCCGTGGACTACCACGTTGGCCATGGATGATGCAGCTATTCAAAGGGGGTGGGGAGGGAAATTAAACACAATGCAAGTTATTTAATCTTTAGTGGTAGTGGTGGCTCAAAAATAACCTTTTTTGGTGGGGTTGTTAAACACTTTTAACCTTTTTTTTGCTTTTACGTTTTCTTTCCTTACAGGAACTTCTTCAAAGCATTCCTGAAATTGTAAAGGGAAATTGCATTTCTGACATCTGTGAAATGAACTAGACAAAGAAAATTGATATTATCATTCTCAAAAGATGATATTCCTGCAACATATAAAAAAGCAGATACACCTATATTGACAATCTGCCTGGATTGTTCAATTTGAGGCTCGAAAAGTTTGTTGGACATCTCCATGTGCATCTCTGATTTATTTCCCAAAGTATAATCTGAGCAGCAGGAAACAGTTGCATCAGGCTTTTTAAAAAATCCTTCATCACAACTTGCAAATACACTGAAGTCACAAACCCTAAACTGTCTCCTCCACAATGAGCAATCACAATGTCTGTACATTTAAAGTGGGCCATACTCTCACCGAATAAAAGCAAGCTTGCCCAGTTTAAGCCAAAAAACTGCATGCCTCGAAACTTCAACTTCTGCCAATACAATATTTCCAGGGATGCCATGATGATCATCATTCAACTTCAATTACTGAATTGAAGAGTCCCTCAGAATCCACACCGTCTGCCTCCTAAAACACATAGCCATAGCCATTATCGCTGCTCTCACAACTCCTTCAAACAAAACTCCTTCTACCCTCTCTTCATGTACACCACACCCAACAAACCTGATTGGCAACCCCAAACAATCCCATTTCCATGCCAGGAATCCTCAAAAGACCTGATTGTGGCATGTGCCGTCTGCGAACCACTGCAGTGTCGACGGACCCCGTAAGAAAGGGGCAGCCCTTCTACCCTTTCCACTTTCATGTTCTCAACAATCCCTCACTGGCTGCTTTCAAAGAGTCACACATCCATCCACCAATCACATCCAAAACATCATCTAAACCTGTCATCTCACTTCAACACTACTTGAACTCTCAGAGTATATACGTCCTGTTAATGAAAGACATCTGCATCAAAAACTATTGTGCAACTGCCCATGATTTCTATTTCCAGATTCAACAAGATCTACATCTAACAAAACACAGTACAGCTATGCTTATATTTAAAAACGTTTTCTTGAACTGTTTTACAAATATATGAAAAGCTTTTCAATAAGCATACTCTTTTTTAAACACCGTAGAAAATGTCATGCATTGCAGCATTCATCACCTGCTCACATGAAGCAGCAAAGAATTAGAATGCTCTGCATTTCAAAATGTTTCTTTTTACAAGCATTTTGATGAAACTTAAAAAATGCATATGTGTACGTACAGCAGCACTGTCACTTTTTCATGAAATAAGGGAAAAGATCATTTTTAAGTGGCACTTAGTGGCTGGAACTTTTAATATGTTGGCAGCACATGCATACATCCCAACATTACCCATTCCGATCTAAAGGTGCTTCTTAAGTCTTTCTTTTCCCCCTTCCATTCTGTCACTTCCATTCTTACTTCTTCCATACAATACAAAGGAAAAACACGACTCAACTTCAAGATTTTAAACTGTGACATGTATATCAAATAAACATAAAATGCTGTGCTTTTCAAAATATTCATGAAAGCATTTTTTGAAAGTAAAAAATGCATGTCTGCATTTATAGCAGCATTGTGTCACTTTTTCATAAAAGAAAGTAAAAGCAGAAAAAATACATGTGCACACCCTTTGTAAATGGCACTCAGTGTGTGCCAGTTTAATATACTAACGATACATATATACTTCCTAACATAACCCATTCCAATCTTCAGCTGCTTATAAAGTGCTATTTTTTTTCTACATTCTGTGAATTCTACTCCAATTTTAAAAGTGGAACTACACGTCCCATAAAGCAAACAATAAATCTAAGATTACATAAACACCTAAAGATTAGAATACATCATGTTGGCAAGTAAGCATATACTCATAACACATTAAACTTCTACACACCAACAGCCATTTAAAAGTGTACTACAAATCTTTTCCATCAACCTTTCTTCTCTTTTACAAAATGTTACAGAGCTTCTGCAAATGCACATAGTCATTTCTTAACTTTCATAAAAATGCTCCTAAAAGCAACCATTTTTAACTGTCCACCAATTTCATTCCCTTTTCCCCCACCACTTCTCCTTCCATTGTAAATATGAACCTTGTTTTGTAAAATTACTTTGCATTACCACATATCCCCACTAACTTTCTTTTACAATTATAGGAAAGAAGCACATCACTGCAATCAACAACCAAAAAACGAATACCCTTCTCATCCGCCAAAGTAGGTACATTAATGTACCAGATATATGCATGTATTTGTAGCAGCACAGTTCCACTATGTATGTATTACCCCAGACTACTCTTTTCAAACCAACATTTCTTTCACTCTAGCCCATTATATTCCACCATTCACGCTACTAATATTCCCATCTACACACCACCATTGCAACAGCCACTCTGTTCCTCAAAACAGCTCAATCACCGTACAGATTCCATCACACCACCACTGCCTTCCTCACTAACCCAACACCATCATACCTCTGTACACTTGTATTCTCACAAACTTCCCACCCACACCTAATTTAGCACCTCACAGTCAAACAGCAATGTCCTCATCTCTGCAATCACACCCATGCACCATCCATGCATATACATTGCACAACTTTCCAACGCAACCTTTCTCTTTTCCCACCAGACACAACAAAATGCCTACTAAATAGCAACTCTGTAGAAAAGAAAGAAAAAGTAGAGCAGATAAGACTAAAACTACACCCTATACTCAAAAGAGCAGGAAAACCTCACTAAACAACACTAACCTACCAACACCTAAAGAAAGTAATGCCCTTCTTACAAAAACTAAAAGTAAAACATGATGTACAAAGAAAGGCAGACCTACTAACAAACCCAATCTTCTATCAACCAGTTTTAATGTAGTCACAGTAATGCAATCCAAACAAAATATGTTACAAAACCTGGATAATCCTTTTAGCTGGTGTTCTTAGCAAATGAGCTTTTTGGCTTGTGTCAACACACCATTAGTTCTTAGAATGCTGACTACCAGATCTGATTCTTGCGACCTGGGTAGTCCGCTTTCTTTGACTTTCTGGCACCGCGCTCCACCTTCTGGCGTTATTAGACCTTGCCCTGGAGTGGACACGTAGTTGGTGCGCACTGTCGGCGTGTCCTGAGCAAAAGGCATACCCGCCTGGGTGCGTCTGGGAGCCGTCCAGGCCATGGGCCATATTTCTTAATAATTTTTCTGCTGATCATTTAGAAGTAAGTAAACTAAGAAAGTATTTTATTAGCTTTTCTCAGGCTGCTTTACTTAATTTAGCACCAAAAGACACCTTGCTTAACGAGAATCCCGCTTATGGGGCCCCAACTGGGAGTGCTCCTGGGTTTATCTCCACTGGGAGGGTGGGTCATGGTGGATGGGAATCACATGATACTTTGAATTTACTTACTTGCTTGTTGATTAATGCACGATCGGATGTGGCACATAGGGATGGCGTGTATACAGTTCTACAGGATGTTACATCAGATTTCAGGTGTATTACAGAGATATGATTCTCTGTAAGCTCTTATCCTGATTTATGGCAAATAATGCCTATGTCTTATACTGCAGTCCGTATTGACAGACACCCCCCCAATATAGGTGGTGGCCTGGCAATAATTTACTGGGACACTTTTCAATGGTGCCTCATTTCTGAGACACACTTGTTAACCTGTGAACTCTTATTCCTGAGAGTACAGGTTAATGCTACTACGGTTGTCCAGCTTTTATTGGTATACCATCCAGCCTCTGCCAAACGCTCCGATTTTGCTATTAATTTTGCACAACTGGTGGCCAACCTGAGACTAACACACCCTAATCTGGTGGTACTGGGGGATTTTAACTTTCATACCAATGACCCCAACAACCCCTATGCTAAAAATCTGGTGACTTGTTTGTTGGATCTCTCTCTAGATTTCTGTCATTCTCTCCCTACACATGAGAGTGGTAAATTACTCTTCTTATTTTTGCTGAGGCCGGCAGGGTCTCTAGCTGTACCCCGGTGCCAGTAACTTGGTCTGACCATGTTCTGGTCCCTTTTTTGGTCCTTGTCACTCCCTGTTGCCCCAAACCACCCCATGGGCTACAACTCCGTAGAAAATGCCATAGTGTCGATGTGGCATATGTGACTGAGGCTCTATGCAAGGAGCATTGCCTCCTTAGGGAGAAAGGTATTGATCCGTTCTCATCTCTACTCACTCCTTTGAAAAATGTAGCCCTGCTGTGTACCCATTTTAGTCAAACTAAACCCTCTGAGCCTTGGTGTAGCTCAGAGCTGAGAGTCCAGAGCCAAATATGTAAATGTTTAGAAAGAAAATGGTGTCTGAGCTATGATGCAGATATATGTGCTTTTTATAAGAAAGCTGGATCCTGTTATCATCAGATGATTTGCTGTGCTAAATCAACATGCTATGCTACTAGAATTACTGAAGCCCCCTGTGTCTCTAGAGAACTGTTCCGAGTAGCCAAGGAGCGATCGGTATATCCTCTTGGAACCTCTGCTATGCAACCTGATGCTGAGCTGTGTTGCAGCGAGACCCGCTGTTTTTTTCAGAAAAAAAATTGAGGACATTTGCACGCCCATTATCGATAACAAACAAAGGAGAAGGCTGTTCCGATTCAGGACCCTGCCGGCTCCCTTGTTTTGCCTTTGGCAAATAATCTTAAATTCCTCCCTATGACAGATGAAGTTATCAGGAACGCCCTTCTGAGCTTGAAATCTGCCTTTCCGCTTGATGCTGTCCCCCTGCACATGCTGAAAGCCCTGCCCAATCAAGCTATAGGCATGCTGACTGAAGCAGTTCAGTATTCCTTCTTGATCAGGGTGGTCCCCACTGGAGTTGAAACACTCAGTGGTTATCCCCCTATCGAAGAATTTATACAATTTATATCCCAATCAGGATTTTGCTGCAAGGTGGGCACAGAGTCTGTGATGATCTCCTGGCTGGATGACCTTGCGATGCTTCAGGTCTGTGGAGAGACTGGAATCCTTATTCTCCTTGATCTCTCTGTGACCTTTGATACAGTAGACTATGAGATTCTGTTGACCAGGCTCAAGCAAGCAAGCATATCAGGTGCCACTGTTGCTTGGTTCCGTTCCTTCTTGACAGATCACTCCCAAAGAGTCTCTTTTCAGACCTGCCACTCTTCTCAGGTAGAGCTATGCTGTGGAGTGCCTCAGGGGTCGGCTCTTTCCCTGCTTCTTTTCAATCTATATGTAAGGCTTTTAGCTGATCTTTTCACTGCATGTGGAGTCCCTTTCTACTCCTATGCAGATGATACTCAGCGTATCTTTCAGTTAGACTCCCCACAGACTGCTCCCCCTGAGAGGTTGCAAGACTGTCTTGAGAAAGTGGGAAACTGGATCGCAGCAAATTGGTTGCAATTGAATGGTGGTAAGACAGAGGTGCTGGTGGTTGGCTCCAGTGAGAGAGACCATCGCTGGAACCTACATTATTGGCGGAGTCCCTCAGTCTGGGTTTGGTAGATTAAAGATCGTAAGAGAGATTCTTCCTTTGCTCCCTGCTGCAAATCGGAAAACCCGCGTGGCATCTACTGTGATTAGCTCACTGGACTACTGTAATGGCATCTATTTGGGGGAGCCCAAGTACCAGAACCAGGGGATGCAAGACTTGCAGAACACTGCAGCTCGTCTGGTGCTTGGGGCTCCCCGTTTGACTCCTTCTTTGCCCTTGCTACGCTGCCTGCAATGGCTTCCCATGGCGGATTGCATTGAGTGGCAGCTGTCAAGCGTAGTCGAGTTTGTTGGGGATTGGATTCGACCAAAACTGTGTAGCTGCCGGGTTCTTGGGAAACCGAGGACCATCGCATAATGAGCATGTTGTGGTCACTCTGGTGAGTTTTGATCACCTTGAAACTTTCAATTTCTGAGCACATGGCGTGTGAAACGAAGATGTGATCCAGAATGGCAGTTGGGGTACCTCGTTCCCAAGTTGGAATTTGCGGTTGCCAATCTTTGATCCATGCCGCATTGTGTATATTTCGTGCCGCCATCAGGTTCAACCAAACTTGGCCTCTTGATTCCGTAAGTGACGTTGGGGCAGAATGCAGAGGTGGTTCTTTAGGGTGTAAAAATTTGGCTTTTAAATCTCCGCATATTATAACATGCGAGATATTACACTCAACTGCAATAGCATCAATAGTTTCAGCCATAGATTGTCAAAAGTCCGTATTTGAAGTTCTTTGTGGGTTCCAGTAGGTTGTGACAAATGGAAGCGAGGTCACTGACCGTCGCCTTGTTGTTTCCGAGAAGTAAGACCATTCAATAAGTATTGCGAGGATCCCGTAGGATCTCACTATAGTTTTGACGATTTTCAGATTTTGGCCTGTCCTCACGGCGATAAGTAGGCCCGCAGAGGGCCGGCCTAACAGTCCTCTGACCTCCGGGGAGATCTCAATTTCAAATCCATCCATTAATGGTTTCTCTAGGAACCAAGTCTCTTGGAGGCAGAGGATGTCAAAGCGACCCAGATCTTCACTATTGGGATCAGTTAAGTGGGCATGGCCTCTGGTGTTGCATGAGGCTAGTGTCAACATCCTTGGGTGGATAGATTTTTTCAGTTCATTTGGTAGTTGCTATTTGCTTCTGTTTGTGGTGAGCGCTCCTTTTAGCCAATTCCACGGTCCCCCTGAGGTCGGTTCTGTCTTTGCCCTGGGCAATGTATCAGAAAGCCTGTTGGACGGCGATTGATGCCGACGGTTTCTGTAGCTATTAAATCTTTTTCGTTGAGGAGAGTAGTTTCTTAGCATTTCTCTTCTATGATGTCTGTGTTGTCTTTCGAATGGGGATTGTGGCGGGATGTGTCTGATTCTGTCTCGTGTATCTCGAGTTGACAGGGCCTCTGATATTTTGGTCGAATATTTGCAGTAATGTTTCTCTACGGGTCTCCCCATAGCGGCCTTCTTGTCTGTTCTTCGAGATGTATTACGGTCTTCTCCACGAGGCTCCTTTTCCCTATCTGAAATTACCCCGAAATGGGCCCTCAATTCAGCTCTTCGAAGGGTAGCATGATCCGGTGAATTCAGTTGGTCTTTTCTCTTTTTAGGTGCCAAATCTTCCTGGTTTCCTTTTTTGGCTAGTGTGGCTGGGCTTTTTATTTCGGATAGAAGGAGTCCGACTGATTTTAGTTTGTTTCCAGTGTCCCGGGTCACGTGTTGAATTGCAGCTTATTTAATGTGAAGATAGGCTTTTGCCTTGTTGTCTCTATGATATGGCTCAATTAGTATGAAGTCTTCTGTTTTCAGAGTCTTTAGGTCAGATATGGACGCAGTGATTTTTAGCACTGTTCTGCGATTTAAGACCATGTATTTGTCGCTGTTTGAGATCTGCTCGATTTTAAATAAGCATGTGGATTTCTCCATATTTGAAGTCGCATGTGTTTTTTCTGGCGGTCTATGTAGTATCGGCAGAGTTCCATGTCGAGATTTGTTTGTAGGAGCTGCGGACAGTGCATGCGGTGCTGTTCTTGCAGGTGATAGGAGGCGTTCATCCTGCCTCGATTGTTGCAGGAATGAACCGTCCCCTCTGGGCCCTTTCAGTGGAGACAAGATTAGGGGCTTCTTAGCTGGGTTGCTACTGTTTTGGGTTTCCTTTTGGCCAGTGTCGGCCTTGTGCTGTAGCCTAGAGCTGGTAGGTAGGTCTCGGTCGATATGCTGAGACAGATTGGTTGAGATACTGAAATCTAAAAATTCACTGGTTGAATTGGGTGAGTGAGTTAGGTCAATACAGAGGCGTCCGTCGTTTGCATTGGGCCTGAGGTAAAAGTCTCTTTTGTTCGCCCAATGTCCAGTGTAGGCTCAGCAAGTTCCGCCCGTGTTCGAAGTCGGGCTGGAAGGTCTGTTTGCTCCTTCTCCGCCAGTTTAAAAGCTTTTTTCTCATGGCCCTGCCTATGTGGTTGTCCAGCATTTTGAGCAAGGGCGGAATTAGTCTTCAAATGTGGTCTAGCTAGAGTTGTTGCTGCTTTGGATTTAGTAAGAAATATTGGTGCAATTTCGTCGCTTCCTTTCATCGGAGGAGTCTGTGTTGATTTTGGTTCTTGCTGCTTCACCTGCGCATCTTTTTCGCTTGTATTCACCGTGGCATTTTCGGGCTCAGGCTCAATTATGCCTCTTTTCCTTTGTGAAATGTCATATTTCAAATCAATAGACATTATAAAGCCTTCCAAAAAGGTCAGCTTCGATTGTATGATTGCTAGTGTGGCTGTGTTGTCTCTCGAGACGTCGCCTAAGGTTTCGTAAAGTTTGCAAAATGGGGCCATGGGGATTGTTATAGATGACATAATCGTGGTCATATCTCTGTTATTGTTTGGAGAGTCTTTTTACGAAAATGTTTGAGAATCAGTTGGCCTTCCATTTTTTGGGGAATATTCTCTACAGTCTGTTGTTAAAGTGCTCGTAACTTAGTGCCGGCGTCTAGCTGAAATACCGCCGGCCACTGGTAGATTAGGTAACCCTGGCGACAAGTTCCATGGCCCACTCCCCATGGAGCTTTGAAACAGTGGGTCTGTTGAATGATCATGTGAGGTAATCCGAGTGTTTGGAGTTGCTAGATGAACTTTCGTCCAAGATTATTGGCTCATTCCACTGTGTGATGGATATGCTTTTGGCTGAAGTAGGTCCAGTATATCCAACATTCCATGCTGGGGGATTTAGGCTTCTGTTGGTGGTTTTTCTCTTGTTTTGCACAGTGTAGATGCCTCAGGGTAGATAGATTTCTGTATATGGACCTCTAGGATTTGGCTTTGTTTCGTTTGGTCGGGATGTCCTTCCTGGGTCTCTTTAGATTGTGGTTGTGTCGCCTGGGCTGGACTCATCAGGTCTAATTGGGCACAGGCTGGTGCAGCTGTAGTGATTCCCTGCCGTGATGGGCCCATTGCATCTTCTCTTGTTTCCAGTGCTTCCAATTGGGAGTGGGCACAATGGTTGTAGCGTTTTCGGGAATAAGTGGAAGATGAGAGGGTTCTTTAGTCAGCACGTCATGATTGTCGTCTTGGGCAGAGAATGTTTTTCTGCATTTAGCTAGCGGCGGGGTCTCATCCAGCGCTTCTAGAATTTCCGCATCCGAGAGTTCAGACTCATTGGATAGTTTTTGCTTTCCTTGTGTTTTGAAAAAATTCAGGAGGGCATTGGAAAGGAGCGGAATTGGTAGAGACCATTTCCCAGACCCCTGTTCTTTGGGATGGGGTTGGGAAGCCGAGCTTTTACTTGGTTTGCTTTCTTTTGCATTGGGTTCTTCTTTTCTTTTTTGCAGGAATATTTTGTCAGTGGTTCCTTGCGACATAGGAAGTTTAGGTTTAGGCTTCCCTCTTTTTTTTAATTGTATTCTTTTCTTGTTGTTTGGCAAATTCAGTTTAGGATTGGAAATGACAGAAGCCTCGGACTGGTGATCCTCGTCTGAGTCTGAATTGAGTATTGAGATGGCGCTGTGATTGTGAATGCCCTCAGCTGAGTCGGGGCCCAGGGTCTCCTCTGGCACTGAGTGTCAAATTGGTATTAAATTTCACTAACCTGGGCAGACTGCGGGCCGCAACGGAGACAACTTGCGAAAATGGCAGAAAAGAAAGAATCCCCCGTGGGAGTCCTGCTCCCTCTCTCCCTGTAATGAAGATCAGTTAGGAGGAGAGCAGGATCCCCAGGGAAACCCTCCTGGGGGAAAAAACCCTGAGTCGCTGCAACTCTTCGGAACGGATGGTCTAAGTCTGGACGGGTCCCTCTATACAAGCTGGAACTCGAAGAGGATCAGAGACCTTTCCAAGGACACAAGACAGAACAGGTAAGTGCCAGTAAAGGAGGCTGTGAGGGAAGGAGAGTGTTGAGAGTTTGAGAGAGTACTTACAAAGAATTCTGAATGGTGTCTTCAAAGGGGGGAGAATGCTCTCGGAAGTGTCGAAAGGCTCGAGGAGTCTGTTCTGTTCTGTTCAAGCTGTAGTGCTGAGCAAACAGAAAGGGAAAGGAAGAGCTTTTAAAGATGGCCAGAGAGAGAAAACTAAAGAGGGAGCTGAGTTCAGTTGTACTCACTGACTAAGGCGGAACTCCCGTCAGACAATTAACGAAACCCACGGAATGCGGCCAGAGAATGTGTCTGTGTAATGGGAATAGAAGGCAAGGCAGAAGTTAGGGAAAAGAAGGAAATGTAAGTCCAGAGTAAAAGAGGGTGGAAAGCCTAGTAGCGAATTTACAGAGCATCTGTAAAGGCAGTAGCAGTAGATGTACGTGAAACAACTAGACCGTTTTCTTCTATAGGAAGAACCACCGCTATGGGAGCCTGCATGATCACGTTATGTGCCGTTCTTCCTATTCTCCTGCTTTGCCACCATGACCAACGTTGATAATGTGTAATACTGAGTCAAGAGAGTGTTTCAGTGCTTCTGGATTCAGATGAGGTATTATCTTGTGGGTTGCCTTGATGAACATAGGGGGAACATAGAGATGGTGCTACAGTGCAAGTTTGTTCAGGCGCTTCCTCCTGCGACAGTTGGTGGACCATGGCCAGGATGGTCAATTGTGGGAGAGTTTCCTTATGTCCTTGGTGAGGGTCCCAGGAGATGGCTTGAGTGTTACACTTCTCCTGGCTCAGTGCAGCCGCTTCTAATTCGGGTTCTGCTACGGCCTCTGGTCTTGTGTGCGTAGAGAACTTTATGGCACTAGCTGTTTGTATATGAAAAGTCTCCCCAATAAGAGCTATAGGTGGCTCCTGAGGTTCTTGTAATGGTGCTTGATCATTTCTTCCCACCTTAGCCACCACCCTCAGACCTGCCGCGGGGGATCCTCCGATCCACTCTCTGGTTAGGCCACTCGCCAAAGCGGTCGTAGGGTGGATAGCACTGGCGGGTGGAGCCGACCCAGCTAAGTCTGTTGGTGTAGGGGCTCCTCCCCCCATGCTCATCATGGTGGGTGATGAGGCTGGCATTGAGGCTGCCTGCAGCAAAGAAGTTCGAGGGTCAACTGCAATCAGTAAGTGGTCTGTGTTATTTGTATGGACACTCTGACCAAAAGAAGGTAAGGCTACCATTTGACCCAAGCTGCCAAGTATGGGCGAGGGAAGACAAGAGCCCGTACTTGCAGCGGGATCACAAGAGTCACGTACAGGTTTGATTGTGTTCCCCATCCTTAACGCCGGGGTGGGAATATTTAGAGTAGGAGACAGAAGCATGATCAGGGAGTTTTTTTTTCACGTGGCTTCTAAGGATTCGTGAATCTGGGTCTTCCTCCATGGTCTTTGCAAGGTAAGGTTGTAGGAATGGACAGGAGATGATCTCATACATAACAGGAGTGACAAAAGTAGCAAATCAAAAGTTTGTCAGAGGAGAGAATCAAAGTTTCACAATTTCAGTCGGTGAGATCACCGCCTACCTCACCTCAGGATCAGTGTCTGGGTCCGTGTCGGCTCTGTGCAGCCTCGCAGAGCCTAGCGAACGGCCCCCGGCTCCTGTCACGGACTGGTGCAGACTGGTACTCTGCACAGTACTCTGCGCGCGCTCCGCGCAGTTGGGGCATTTTTAAAGTCAGTGGGGCTTTTTTTTCCTTAAAGCCGCACTCCACGTAGAAAAAGCGGCATACGAACAGAAAACACAGAGGCACACCGAAGCACGTCCTCTCCCTCTGGTGCAGACTGGTACTCTGCATGGTACTCCGCAAGTACTTCTAAACATGCACTGTGTAAATATAGATACCTTTTCAAACCTCAGTGATGGTGAATGGATTCATACAAGCAGCACAGAACCATACTTCAATGAAGTAGCTCATAAACAAGAACAACAAAAAAAAATTGCCTTAGACAATAGTGGTCGAGGGTATGAAATGGTGGAACAAACCATTATGGCAAAAGAAACCCTTATAGAAAAAAAGTACCCCAACAAACTTTAAACCAAATGCTCCTTTCACACAAACCAACCGTCCAGTGCACAAATGGACATGCAGCTCAATATGTAATGTATGCCTACAATACTTTAAATCTTTATGACAATTCCTTAATCACTATGTGAAACTAAAAGACAAAAGTAAAATAAAAATTTTACAAACCATGGACACCTGTCCAGTGTGCAGCCACACTGTTTTGCAAGGACATTCATTAGCTTGTATTTTAGGAACTGCTTGCAAAAGCACTTTACACCACATCAAAATGTTAGCGACACACCATTCTACTATACAGAATCTTGTGCATAGACTAAACTATGCAGAAAGTCCTGCTCTACAACTGTAACATTTGAATACCATTCTCCTACATTGAACAGCCAAAGACCTCCTTCAACAAATAAAGTGTATCCAATGTAAATACTTTGGAAGTGAAGATGACTTAGAAAACTGTTTACCTTTAGAAAACATTACTGGAAATCTCATAAATACCAAGGTCCTAATAAAGACATGCACATAAGAATAGCTATGTTTCAAAACACATCTGCTGTAATGCCAGACCAAATATGTGTCTTTTGCTGCATAACGTGTTATGAAAAAAGCCCACAAATAGTAGATCTAGCTTACAAAATAGAAGAACTCCAATGGTTCCAATTAGCTTTATATTTAACCGCAGAAGAAAAATAAAAACTAACTAACCCCTCAAGAGTGTGCACGTACTACAACACAAAGCTTGACAATACCCAAATGCCATCACGTGCTATCTCTAATAACTTACAAATATTCCCACTTCCTAAAGCTCTCCAACAGCTTAACTTGTACGATAGCATTATAATACAAATAGTGCACCCATTTCAAGCTATAATACGCCGTCATCCAAAATCAGCCAAATTACCTCCATCTGAGCTATGCATCTGTGGCAAAGTATTATATTTACCATTGTATCTTAAAGAAAATGTTCAAAGTCTAGGACTGCAGTGGCCAATAGATCAATCTTTAATTGTACTAGTTAATGGTGTGCCAACAAAAGACAAATACATTTGTAAACAACTAGTTGGCTTAAAAAAAGATAGACAAGCCCCACAATATCTAAAATAAAACAATGAATACTACAAAGATATAAACATAGAAGAAAACATAAGAGAAACCATCCACATTATTCAAGAGTCACCAGAAACTAACCAATTTACACGTATAGATCCTGTTACAGCAGCCACCATTTTAGACCAGTATACCATTCACCAACTGCACTCTAAAAACACAATTGAGGATGCATTAGAAACATACCAACTGCATCAAGCCAGAGGATCTCCAATGAGCATATAGAAAAAAAATTAAGTAACATGTTCTTTCCCTCAACTCTTTCCTACAGGAAAAGGAGGAAGATATGAAGAAAGGTCCACACAAATTAGTGCAACAGGATGTCACTCTTTATGAATGTATTCTGAAGACCCCAGATTCAGACAAAATGTTGAATACATTTTCCAGCTCTTCTTTGAAAGTGAACTAGCAACTCTACGTTATGCAGTTGAACACACATTAAAAACAGGCTCTAAGTTTTTAAATATATACGCTACCCAACTACTTTAAAAAATAAAAGACAAAGATGAAGTTTTGCAGTCAAGTATAACAAATCTCTTGGCAAACATGCCTGGTACAAAAGAATACTGGTTCCGACATCACACTGATGTACATTGTATGCTAAGGAACCTAGCGCACCCACATGGTTTGTTACTTTTAGTTGCAAAGAGTATGCATGGTATGACTTGCATGACTTCTTATGCACTGCAAACCAAAATAAAGATGGATTAGACATAAAAAACACCAGAAGAACTCTGTTCTCTTGACTCTGTAAATGTTTCAAGATACTTTCACCATTGCTTCATTGCAATGCTGCATTTTATCTGCTATAAAACTACCACTCCACTAGTAGAAGTGTAACACTTCTATTGGAGAAAAGAATATCAAATCAGAGCAGCACCACACATTCACAAGCTTTTGTTGATAAAAGATGCTCCAAAATGTGGCCATGATAGTGACGCCACAGTTTAATGAAAAATACATTACCTGCAAAATCCCTTCAGAAACCGCAGATAGTAACCTACATAGAGAAGTGTTACTCTTCCAAAAACATAAATGTGGCAAATACTGGCGACGTAGAAATAAAAACAAAGGGAAATAATATACTAAATGTCACTTTGGCTTCCCTAGACCAGTTTGCAAAAAGGACAAGTAAATAGCTTGATGTCTTCTGTCAGACACTCTGTAAAAGGCACATTTCCTACAAATACATACAACATTAAAAGGGATGAAGCATCCAATTACCTCAATGATTATAGTGCAATCATTGCCCTCTTGTGGAATACAAACATAGACATACAATACATTGCAGACAGTTCCACTGCAGTTTCGAGATATGTCTCAGCCTATTTCACCAAAGCTGAGAAAACAGAGCTAAAGGACCTCTGGGATGACATATCAACTGAAAAAATACTATCACAGAAAATCTTCAGCGTAAGTATAAACATGCTCTCCCATGAAGAATGCAGGTCCTATGAAGCTGCAGACCATTTAACAGGTACAGTCTTATGTGGGAAATATAAGCACATTGTCTGGATGAACCTTGAACCAGTTTCACCTCGAAAAAGAGTACTAAAATCCTACCAATATATAGAAAACATGGCCATAAAAGATCCCAACAGCCAGTACATTTAAAAACAAAAATACTTGACACATACTGTCTCTATGACATTGTCCAAAAACGACACCTACAAAAACAATGTCACACCAAATGAGACAACTGGCAAATATTCAGCTTCAACTTGTGAAGGAAGTCTAGTGAAACTCACCAAACCCAGTCTAATTTATAATGTAAAGTTATAATTCAAATCTCCATGAGATTGAGAACTGTATTACATGGCTCTACTGCAACATTTTAAACCTTGGAGAAAAGAAAAATAATTATTAGGTGACTATGGCCCTCATTACAAGTCAGGCGTTAAGGGTTTAACGGCGCCGTCGGCGCCGTTAACCCTTAACGCCTGATTCACACTTTAACGCCTGCTTTTTGCAGGCGTTAAAGTCCAAGGCGCTAAGCGACCTTGGTGCTAATTACGGCACCGTAATTTACGGTGCTGTAATTAGCGCCTTCCCCATCCGCATTATGCCCTATGGGGCAAAAATGGGAATGGGGAAGGGCAAATGGTGAATGGGGAATTACCGCCCCACTCACCTTGGAATGGGGCGGTAATTCCGCCATCCGCCATGCCGGACTCCGGCATGGACCATGGTGCTAAAAGCACCATGGTCCAGCGCTGGACTTGTAATGAGGGCCTATGACTCATTTGAAGCTACATTCAAAGCAAATGAAAGCAGTATAACAGATGACAATTTCAAACAATACAAACACATGTTGAACTATGAACGCCAACAAGAGGAAGAAATTGAAGCTCAATTAGACAAAGACAATACTGAGGGCCGTCAGCCATCCCTTACAGGAAGCCAAGACCCACTTGGAGAACCGCTCATTCTAAATGAAGCAAAAATAGCCATGACTAAGGTAGAACACACCATATATCAATATAAACAATATGAGGAAGACTTGTCAGTTCTGGAATCTCAGCTAAATTATGAATAACTTATCATTCATCTAGAAGTCACTCAAGAAAATGAACATGGTCTTAAAACTGAAACTAAAATCTGTAGCTGTAAATATGATAAACCTCTGCTCCTTTATGTAAGTGGTGAAGCTGGCTCTAGCAAAACATTCTTAATTAAAATAAAAAGCATAACAAACAACAACCTTCCAGCTGTAGTAACAGCCCCCACAAGTTTAGCTGCCTACAACATAGGTGGTGTATTTTTACACCAACTACTACTCCTCCCCGTAGAACACCAAAACAAATTAGAATACAACAAATTGTCAGCAGAAGCTGCTACTGAGGTATACAGAATTCTAAAACAAATGAAAGTGCTCCTGAGAGATGAAGTAAGCATGGTGTCCAACCTCATGTTGGTTTTAATTCATCTCAGAATATAAGAAGTCCTAAAACCCAACTACAAAGAACTGTTTGGAGGAAAAGAGTTTATTGTTTTTGGAGACCTCTACCAGTTAACACAAGTGAAAGGGCAACTGTTTTTCAAATCATTAGGACATATTAGGACACAAAGAATGCTGCAATTCTCTCAGCAGCATTGGACATGTACATCTCTGTCAACATGTTCACTACAGAGAACTAACTCAAAACATGCCCCAGTCTGCAGACCTCACATATGTCAACATTTTAAAAAGCATTAGAACTGGCTGCAAAATCCATCTTAAATAGAAGACTAATCCATGAGCTATATGGGCGAAACACTTCTGCTCCTGATGTGATGGAACAATTAACTCAACAAAATCTAAAATGTATGTGCTTAATGCCAACCATTGTAAGCTGTAATCAATTCAATGAGACAATATTGAAAAAAGAAATGCAACCCATACTGCATATCAGCTCCACAGACAAACTAGAAGTATGCAGCATGACACTTCATATGTATCAACAAGCAATAGCACGACTAAATAGCTTAAAAATATCACCGCCAACACAGTTGTATTGGAGAAATGATTGACCTTGTATCTGAAATGCATACTAATTCTAAAACGCAACCTTGACATAGAACAATGCTTAGTCAATGGAGAAATTGGTACACTTGTTGGCTTCCAACTATATCTGCACGACAACAACATTCAGTTCCTCAATATCCACTTTGACAAACTTGCAGAAGGTAAAGAAATTGGCCAGACAATAGGACGTTTCCTTCTTTTCAATGACATGTGCATACACAGATAGCAATTTTCTCTGTCTCTTCTCTTGCATATGCTGTCACTATTCAAAAATCACACGGTCTAACCCTAGATCAAGTTGACATTGGCAGCACAGTCTTTGAAGAAGGTTTGATTTAAGTAGCCCGTTCATGTCTCTATATACTTAATGGTCTATCTCTAGAAAACTTTGATGCAAACAAAGTCAATGCTGACATTGCAAACAAAGTCAATGCTGACATTCCTTTCATCCTGGAATACAACAGACTACGGGCACTATGCACCCCCATCTAGATATGCACCCTGTACCTCAAAAAAGGTACCTTTTAAAAGACAAATAATAGAAACCGAAGCTATAGCAGATTTCACAACAATACCGCTAAAAAAACAACGACAAACTCCTGCAAACAATACAACCACAAAACTCTTTATTAGCATATCAACTGCACATCAATCACAAAAGGAACACCCAACCCTCTTTTCTCCAAAAACATCTGCATGCCCATCAACCAATCCACAAACAGGACTCTCTGGTCCATTTCAATTCAGAAACACAATGGAGAAAATTGTTATGCTAATGTGACAATGAATCTTCTCTTTCAATTGTTACTCATGCTTCACAGAATTCCACAAATAATCCTGACAACACTTAGGGCCTCATTATGAGGAGAGTGGTAAGGGGTTAACGGCACTGGTAAAGGTGCCAGAGCCGTTAACCCCGTACCGCCCTGTTGCGAGGTCCCCTCGCGGGACCCGCTCTGGACATCTGGTTTTACCATATGTCCTTTGTGGGTCCCGCGAGGGGACAAGCATGCTAACAATGAGCCCGTCATTAACGGGCCCGTTGTTAGCATGCTCCCCATTCCAATTGAGCAGTATGGCATTCAAATGGGAATGGGGATGGTCCGGGTTCCCTGAATGGGGAAATACTGGGCCCTCCAAAGTCGGAATGGCTGGTATTTCCCCATTCAGGGACCACGGACCCGGACCATCCCCATTCCCATTTGACATCTTTGATGTTCTGGGTATTAGTTTTAGCAGTGCATGATGGTGGTGCAAGTTATGTGTGCATAGCTTACCATAACTGGTGAATTTCTTGTTTTTTTATTTTACATGTAAGAACAACGTCCCTTTAACAATATTTTTTCACTGAATATCATAGTTTTCTATTAGTGCAACTTCACCATAATGTCACTTTATCAAAGTTGTTTCACTGAATTTCATAGGTTTTTACTAGTACACCCTAATTTGTTAGAACTTTCTAATATTATACACACCCCAATATAGCAACATTTTCAGCAAATTTAGGAAGTTGCACGTGAAAATTGTACCTTCCCCCCCATTCTAGCAACATTCTTAACACTTTCTACAACTTTTTAAACCGTTTTTTGGTCCACCGATGTCTGACATTAGCACAGACTTTCCGGGCAGCATCACGTGACCATGCAGGCACTGTGATGACGTATTTGCCAATGGGTCCATGCTTTGGAACATTTAGAAAGTGCATTTTCAGCCGATTTAAAAGTTTGAAGCTGAAAGTTTACCCTTGCACAGTTCCTTTACCTATTATTTTCTCATTTCTCATCTGCAATCCAGGAGAAAGCACCTGCGTGGGAGAGCATTAGCACATCTGCTAGTTAACTTCAAAAATGGCATCATCCATGGTCATCTTTCCTCCTCAGGAGACACCACCAGCAACACCACCACTACCACTACCGGCCTCAGGGTCTGGAGAAGGGAAAAGGCAGAATAATGCAGAGGAGAATCAACAGGACCAAGATGTTGAGATGGAGGAAATGCCTACATCCAGGAAACAGAGAGAATCATGGGTGTGGCAGTTCTTTAAGACTGTACGAGGGTACCCAAGGCTTGGGCTACTCATGTTCAATGCATTGACTGTGGACTCTTACTCAGTCATGGACAACAGAGAAACAACTCTATTGGTTTCCAGTCCATGCACCGCCACACCCAATAACGCCACCCGGGTACTCCTACAAAAGGTGTTTTCTTTCTCAAAAAGTAGTTGGCTGTCTTCCTCTACCACATCTTACTCAACTGCTACTGCCAACAAACAGGGTGCTCCTGTGGGACAGAATATCCCACCAGTTACCTTGCAAGCCATAATAGAGTTTGTTGATCCACATCTTTCCAAGACAACAGTACTCTGTATAAACTGCAACACTCCATTCTGCAGGAGGTAGCAGTTTCAAAGTGCTTTCAAGGCTGTAATCAAAGAGCATGAGAAGCACTGCCCCCTACCTTAGATTTAAAGCATGCCCAACATCTTACCCTGCCGACCTGTCCCTCGTTCTGTGGTTGGTACCCCTTCCCTCATTTCCCTCCCCCACCCTTACTTCCTGACCTATCCTGCAACAAAAACAAATACAAAATCAAAAATCATTAAAAAAAGGTTCCTCATGGAGCCACCTATCACAGTTAAAAAATAGAACTACAAAAAATGTAGTTGTACTCAATAAGATTCTCCATCATTTCCATTACCATGCTGTACTATGCTAATGGAAGTAATGGATAATTGTATACTAGAGAAAAAGAAAGAACAAAAACTTTTCTGTGGAATACAATAAGGACCCTGATCCATGGACCTTCATGACTTTCCACAGTCTCTGCAGTCCCCTTTCCAGGTCAGGCATCATTAAAAGAGCTGGATGGCTCGTGCACACCATACCACACCCCTACTACCCTTTTTGCCTTTATGTTTTTAACACTACCTCATTTCCTGCTTTCAAACGGTCACACATCCATCTACTAATCACTTAAAAAAACTCTAAATGTAACCCTATCAACATATTCAACTTCCACACACCAACTGCCACTTAACAATATTCTAGAAATTTGTATTTCCCTTACTATAAAAACACATCTCCATTGTGCAATCAGTGAAGGAGGTCAAGGGATGAACAAGTGCTGATGGGAGCCCGGCAGGCACGTACCAAAGGATGCCAAAGTGTGAGACCACTGGCTAAGTGCTGGGTGCAGGAGTCCCAAGGGTGGGGGTGCACTGCGGCCTGGCAGTACAACGCAAGGGCAGTACTGAAAGGGGCAGGGATACTGGTGTCGACTAGGTATATGGCATGAAACCGGTGAAGTTCATGAGGGACCAGGCCACTAGTTTCAGTGACAGTGTTATAAGTTAGCAGGGAAGGGACAAAGGGAGAAAGGAAATCTTTTGAGACATTTCCGGAACTTAAGGATGCCCAGCACAAGTCTAAGTGTAGTTGGAAGGCTGTTCCAAAGAGAGGCACGATCCAAAGTGAGAAGCCTGCCTCCGCTCTCTGTTTGGAGAACCGTTTCACAATCAGAAAATTGGAGTTAGAGGAGCAGAGTGCTCTAGCAGGGGAGTATTTAGGGAGAGAAAGTTGGAGATAGCATTGTCCCAATCCTCAAAAAGCCTTGTTGATGATACAAAGGTTCTTCAATGTCACCCTTGTGGCCACCAGGAGTCAGTGCAGAAATGTTAAGGCTCCAGAGATACAATCCCTGGGCTTGAGGCCAAGGATAAGTCTTGCAGCCCTATTCTGGATTAGCTGATGGGGGAGTAGGGAACAAAGTGGGAGCTTGAGGAAGAGACTTTTGTAGTACTCCAGCTTAGACAGGACCAGGGCTGTACAGATGTTGAGCTTTCGGGGGAAGGTGAAGAATGGTAGAATGACTGTGAGGAGGTGTAACTGAAATTGGGCCCTTCTTGACAAGGTCCAAGATGTAAGGAGTGAAGGTGAGAGAGGAGTCAAAGATGACCCCAAGGTTTTTGGCCTCTCAGGATGGTGAGAGTAGAGGGCCCAGGGATGGTGGGCAGAGGGTAGGAGGGAAACCGAGCACAGGTGTCCCAACAAGAAGGATCTCCATCTTAATGACATTGAGACAGAGATTGTTAACCCCACCCAATGGGTGGGTGGTGGTCAGACAATTGGTGATAATAGACAGGGAGCAGAAAGAAGTACAATGAAGTTTCAAGGAAAGCTGTGTGTCATCGGCATAATGCTGGAAATGGGGAGAACAGGACGAGATCAGATGAGCCAGAGGGATGAGATATATATTGAAGATTCACAGCAATAGGATAGAACCCTGGGGGATGCTGCAGGTAGAGAGTGAGGTGGTGGAGGAGAAATGCCCCAGCTGCAGCTGGTTATGTGGTTTAGTGAGGAAACAGTTCAGTCAGTCCAGTGCCTGGTTGGTGATGCTGAAGTTATCATATAGCCATTTAATGAGGAGATAATGGTTGACCATGTCAAAGGCACAGAAGAGATTGAGGAGCACTATCCTCAAGAGTCCTACATTGATAAATAGCATATACACTTTAATTATATTATTCCCCCATATTACAAATACAGTATACTCCTCATATAGTACCTACAATAACCATACACATAATACTATAGTGTATTTGGCCAATTATGTAAAATGCACCTTCAAATAACAAGACTCACCTAGACCCCCTCCACCCGCCAATCCCAATAATGTCTGTGGACAGAAAAAATTCCGACACACGGCAGCACCTGGCAGCTTTTTTCCACCAATAAAAATAGCTCTTTTCCAGTCTCCCACCCTTCCCAATCCCTCTTTCATCCACAAAATAACCCCAAATATATTTCTAAGACTTCTTTTCCTCACTGCGCTGTCCGCGGACAAAGGCCATGATCCACCCATCCAATATGGCAACGGTTACTAAAATTATAACACACCTCACATTTTCAAACATCCATACAGCATGCGCCAAAGTTATATAAGTTGCCTAAAAAGTGCTCTTTCTATAAGTTAAGCAACTTAGCCAATAATATTATTAGCATTAATTATATTAACATTTCTCATAAGCAAATATCACCATTTCTTATTTGGACAGTTTGGCAAACACACTTCAGTGGCTAGAAGAAACCTTTCCCAAAGAAGAAATGAGTGAAGATGGAATCTCTAATGGTAAACAATACATCTTTCAAAATAAAACAAAAAATATATCTCATGGAGAGCTCATTGAAATAAAAATGTCTTCTTTTCTTCTAGTACGTAGTTTACATGATGAAACTACACCACATATTATTTATGCAGAATCTCAACAATCAGAAATACAATCCCAAACCCCAACCGTACAGAATGAAATAATGATCTTCAAAATTGGATGATCTTAACAATAAGTTTAAAGAACTTTTAAATCATGTTAAACATCATGTTATTACAAATGTTGATTATCACTCTCCTACTTGTACCTGTCCCCCGCTGCAGCAATCACCCCAATCAAATTTACTAAACACAAATCAAAGACGCTTTGATGAAACTTCTCTCTCTGCCTTCCAAGAAGATGACTTTATTTAAGTTACAAGCTCTTCCATTCATGTTTCCTATTCTAATACCCCATCACTATCATAGATACATTTATTTTTTCAACTATATCTTGTATATTATTGTGTAATACATTCTTATTTTTTTTCTTTAACACTATAATTAATAGACATCAGTACTGTTCTGAGGATCCATTCATGCAATGGGGTGTCTGCGGACACAGCGCCCTCTCTGTGCATGTCCAGTTTTGCATGATGCACTTTTGATTTCTCCACGGACAATACATCCCTTTGCGGACATCCTTGTGTGTGCGCCCTGCGTCTCCTGCTCAATGAGGTCCGTGGACACCTGCCACCACCACAGATGCCCCTGCACACCATTATGTGACCACACCCGTGCGGCATGACCTCAGACAGTTTGAAACTGAATTTTCATCCAAATTAGGGGGTTCAAGTTGAAAGTATACCCTTCCGGAGTTCCTAGACTCATTCTTTGGTGATCTGTCAACTTTTTACAACTTTACAAGGCCTATTTTCAGCACGTTAGTCAGCGGACAGTTCCTCTGAAGGGACCCACCCATTATGTCATTCACAATCTGGCACACAAGGAGTGAGCAGCTTTTGACAGCTACTTCCAGGAGACTTCCCACCTTCCCAGGGGCCACCCCACCACCACCACTACCACCGCCATCATGACCACATGGAAGGCATGGACCGGGGAACAGACACCATGATGTGGAGGAGGATGACGAGGAACAGAAAAATGAGGTAGAGGAAGTTCCTACCTCCAGCCCCCAGACATAGTCATGGGTGTGAAGGTTTGTTAAAATTGTTAGGGGTGTACCAAAAGAACAGGCTGCCAAGGTTCCATGCAATAGGTGCATGGTCATATTCAGACATAGACAACTAAGGCACCACCTCCATGGGACACCACACTCATTCCAACCACCTGCTTACTCTGAGAAAGGATGTTCCTTTCAGAGGGATAAGTAGGTTATATTTCTTTACGCCGTCTTCCTCAACTGCTCCTGACACTGCAGAGGCTATTCCTGTGGGGAAGAGGATGCCACTGGCTGTCTTACAGGCCAAACAGAACACTGTTGACCCTTACCGTTTGAGAGTCATAGTAGTCTGTTAGTACTGCAACACACCACCCTGCATGGTGGAGCAGTTTCAGAGTGCTTTCAAAGCCGCGGTCAAGGAGCACAAGAAATACTGCCACCAACCTAAGCTTTAAGGCACGCCCAACATCTTCCCTTGTCCACCTACCCCACTGTATCTGTGGTTATTGCCCTTTGCCTTCCTTCCCTTCCCCACCTTAGCTCCTCACCGCTCCTACAAAAAACAAAATACCCCAAAAATATAAAAAACAGAAAGATAAAATAAAAGGTTCCTTTAGGACTCACCATTCACAGTTAAATATTAGAACTAAAAATAAAAATCACCCGACCTTGCACTGTGTATAGTCTGTGGACAGTAGAGGTAAGAAAGGGAAGCCTGATTACCGTCTATGGCCCTCCAGGCAATTTTACAATATAATAACGAAATTTGGCCAACTAGACCAGAGATGACAAATAACTATTATTCATATCATAATAGCTTTCTGTTTATTATACAAATGCATATGTCATATAAAAGGTATATTTACAATGTTTGTATCCATTAGTCAGCTCCACAAACCAACTGCAATACATCCCTTCTCAAACCAATCATTCACAACTCATTCATACAGTCATCATGTTTACAGAAAATTAGAAAAAAATGATATTCTATTTAAATCACAGTAATAGGTCTAACAGTTGTTGAATTAAGCACTCAGTTATTTTACAATATGCCCCACTGTTGGTATTCAGGGGGGTTTAGAAAACCATTGTCTACATGTTTCGGTTGAGTTCTCTTAACGAGGATGGAGCAGTCCCCTTGTATCGTGACTTAATATTCAACCTTCTTCAGGACAGGAGGGCAATCGCCAATTCTGCGTTGCCTCTTGGTGAAAAACCAAAGGTGGAGGGTGTGTGTGGCAAGGGAGCCTTAGATCTCCTCTGAAACTTTCAGGGGCTGGTGAACTGGTAAGGTGGAGTAGATCCCGTCGTGAGTGCTCCCCGAAGTGGCGCTTCACGTGATGTATGCCTGAATCATACATAGACTGTGTATGGGACTGCAATTCCGTATGGGAGGCACCCTCAGCCGAACCCCCCGGAGAATAAGCGCTCCTTCACAGTGGATCGCCAATTGAATCCCTCAGGCACATCTCCAGCCCCTTTAAGAGCTGCACAACAATCTGAACACTTGGGCCTGCCTTGTTACCACCGATCCACGCTGCCGCACAGAGGGTAAGGCCCCCGACTTAGGGGTGTGTGCCGCCTCTAACCCAAGAACCATTCTATGCACGCAAAAAGCAGGCTTGCCAAATACGCCTATGCCCAATCCTCCCTGGCCCCTGAACAGAAAGCAACAATGGCAACAGATGCTGCGGAAGTGGGGGCCGCTGCCACCAAAGGGGACATAGCGGCATTGTTATCTGACATAAAGACCATGGGAGCCAGCCTAGGTGGTAAGATCAACAGAAATACCCAGAGAATGGCAATTTTGAAGAGAGATTGGAAGGTGTCGATAACAATCAGGCCTCGATTGACACCCATGAAGCCCAAATGGACACGAGTTTACGTAACATCGAAAAGAGGGAGGAGGAGATATGTCTGAAAATGGACGATTTGGAAAACAGAGAAAGAAGGAATAACATCTGATTTTTCAGAATTCCAGAGTCCGAGGGAGAAACCGAAGACTCACTTAAAACCACAATACATAACATCATAAACAGGACAGAAATAGGATCCTGGCGAAGGCCAGATCCGGGGACACGCTCACAATGGGAGGTGCCCAAATTACTATCTTCCAGGACCTATTGTCGCTCACACTGGCGTTAAGGCGCCTCTACAGTCCCTTGACGAAATGGCTCAAAGAGCAGGGCACGAGATATAGGTGGGGCTACCCCTTCTCCCTCACATTTGAACACGGCAGCACGAAGATGATCCTTCGGTCCGAGGAAGAGATCAAGGACTGCATTGCGGACCTTCTTTAAGCAGTCCCAAGAGGAGGCGAAAGAGGCGTGACTGAACACGCTGGAATGCAATGGGAACTCCAAGGCCCTAGAAGAAAAAGAGTGAAAGGATCAAGAAAATATAGACGCCAAACAACACGCTCGAAAAGGGGAAATTAAGATGGGCCTCATGAACAGTGTGAACCAACGGATTGAAACCCACGATTGAAATCTTCGGAGACAGTCACTCATTGGTAGAGAGCAATATGATTGCTGTCGGGACGGCAGCGCCGGCAGCAGAACCCCCCCTGAAGTAAGGGGGGAAACCAGCTTCTGAAGAAAGGGCCGGAGAACGCACGTATCATTACACCTTTGTTTCCTTTTTGCTGTTACTGTTGAAATATATGATGTTGGGGGTTCGGGGGGATGGGAGAAGGGGGCTCAATTATATGTTATGATGCTATATTCGAATGGGGCCGTGAGGCAACGGTCCCCACTGGTGGTCTGATACTGGACTGAACATTTTCACCAAGTCCAAGTCGGACTCCGTCAAAGTGCTGAAAAGGGCACATCTTCAGTTCTTGGGTTCATTTGAACGCCATCAACTCAGAAAGGGGGGGTAAGGGAGGGAAGGGAGAAGAGAAACTTGGGAAAAGTAGTAGCACCATCTGAACGAATCTGCAATATCAATGATAGTGTGGGACTGAGAGATCGAACAATTGTCTGGCTGGTGGAAGTGAGCAATGCCCCAAGGACACCCAATGATGGCACCACCTGATGAACTCAAAGTGAGGGACTCACTCAGAGTGGGGACCATCAATGTGAAAGGCTTAAACTCACCGACCAAGAGGTCATTGGTGCTCAGGGAATTTCGTAGATCCAATATTGACATACTCCTCCTGCAGGAGACGAAGTTTGCCAAAGGGGAGGAGCGAACATCCTGTGGAAGCGGGGAGGCCTGGAGTTTTGGGGTTCGGGCTCACTCAGGAAAGGAGGAGTTGGTATCCTACTCAAGAAGGGAATCAAATTTGAAGTGGAAAATACATGGTCCAACGTGGAGGACTGTACTCTCCTGATAACGGGAAAAATAGCAAAAGTAAAAGTAACTATTGCCACAGTATACGCACCCAACACTGGACAGACCGCATTCCTTGAGAAAACGATCCCTAAAATAATTTTAGAAGCCACATGGCATATCATCCTAGGAGGAGACTTCAACCAATGGGCTGACCCGGATATAGACTGGAAAACGGGTAAACCCGAAACAAGAAACCAATATAAGGGAGGGCGCACCGAACTGGCTGAGATAATGGAACTATATGACATGAAGGGTGTGTGGAGCATTATGCACCCCAACGAAAGCGGATACACCTTCTATTCAAACCCTCACCATACATTTACACGTATTGACTACATATATCTCACAAGCGACCTCACAACCACTACACAACATTCAGACATCATCCCGATAACCTGGTCGGATCACAACATAGTACTAGTAGATATCACCTGGGCGGATCTACCTGTTATGGGAGGGAAGTGGCGGTGTAACAAGACCCTCTGGAAAGATTAGGTTTTCAAAACGATCATGGAGACCGAAATTGATGAATATTTTAAAATGAACAATGATGGGGAAGTTTCCAAACAGATGGTCCGGGAGGCAGTGGAGGCCACATGGAGAGGTATTTTAATACGAGAGGGGTCCTCCAAGAAAAGGGAGCGGAAGATCATAGAACAAAGGTTACGGGCTGAAATATGTCAATTAGAGGGAGAGATAAGGAAAGACCCTAAGGTAGACCCCGATAGAATGAAAACAGCCCAACAAAAAAGGGAAGAACTACGGTTGTTGGAACACGACCAAGTAGTAAGCAAATTGCAGTTTCTAAAACAGAAATTCTACAAAAAAGAAGACAAGGCCGACGCTTTATTAGCCACCAGACTTAGAGAACAAAGAGCAGAACGCAAGCTAAATGAAATAATTGAGGAATTTACCCCCCCTGCCCATCCCCTCTGCACCATCCCGGAATCCTTTGCCAATTTCTATGAGAAGCTATACACCTCTGAAATAACCCCCGGCCAGTTAGATATAAACTCTTATCTATCACCAAACACCATGCCCACAATAACACATGCAGAAAGCGAGCTCCTCAACTCCCCAATTACTGAACAGGAGATCCAAGATGCAATTAAAAGGTTAACACTTGGCAAATCTTCAGGGGAGGATGGCTATACTGCCGGTTTCTATAAATCTTTTACTAAGCAATGAACGCCTTTCCTAACAGAATTATTTAACGAAATAATAGAGACAGGCATGGCACCAGACTCCTTCAAAAAAGCACTGATAACAGTGATCCCCAAAGATGGGAGAGACCCTTAATATTGTGGATCATACCACCCTATTTCCCTCCTTAATCTTGATGCCAATATCTATGCTAGAGTACTAGCTGCCAGACTGGAAACGCTAATGCCCCGCCTGGTCCATCCAGATCAAGTTGGGTTTATATTGGGGAAACAGGGAGCTGACACCATGCGCAAAACACTACACTTAAATCCACATGGCCCACAACCTCCCCAACGCCCCTGTCCTATTGTCAATAGATGCAGAAAAGGCCTTTGATAGAGTGGAGTGGGAATTTCTGGGAGCAGCCTTGCAGAAGGTTGGAATAGGCCCAAGAGCTGGAAAGGGAATACAAGCGATAGACACATCCCCCAAGGGATCGATATTTGTAAACGTAGAATACTCCCGATGGTTCAAACTGAAACGCGGGACTAGACAGGGATGCCCCCTCTCTGTAATCCTATTTGCACTTTTGTTAGAACCGCTGGCACAAAAGATGAGAGCTGACCCTTTGATAGAGGGGATGTGGCTAGGTCCAAAAGAATACAAAGTAGCACTCTATGCAGACGACATTCTCCTCCACATAACTAACCCCTCAGAGTCCATCCCTCACGCCCTGACACTAATGGACGAATATGGCCAATTCCCTGGGTTCAAAGTAAATAGGACCAAGTCCATTTTGTTCCCCCTCCAAGGAACTGCAGAAGGGAATGACGCCAGGTTCCTCCCATTGGGCCTTAAGCTGGAACATACCGCTCTGCAATATCTGGGCATACAGATTACCAAAACCCCGAATGACCTATTTCAAGCCAACTTTCCTCCACTTCTCCAGCGATTCGCAGCCGATCTTAAAAAATGGAACAAACTTACAATCCCCTGGCTCGTCCGAATTAATGCAGTCAGGATGGTATGCCTTCCCCGTTTCCTGTACCCCTTCCAAATGTTACCAGTTGAGGTACCAAAAGGGTTCTTTATTGAAGCCAAAAAGATTATGGTGAGATTCATATGGCAGGGGAAGAAAGCAAGAATCCCATACAATACATTAACGCTTCCCAAGGACAAGGGACGGATCGGGCTCCCTGACCTGAGAACTGACTATAAAGCTGCTCCGTCTTTGTCACGCACCCAAATGTTATCAACGGTCTACCATATAATGTGTATTTTATCTTTCTGCTTCTTTGTTAAAACTAATAAAATCAAATAAAAAAAAATATGGTTCTTTAAAGAGCCTTTCAAAAAATGTTGGGGGTTTTATATACTGTTTTATATACACTTTTATATAGTTTTATATACTGAACTAACAAAAAAGAAATCCTTTTTATACTGAACGACATATTTCAAGAATTGTTTCAGTGCATTTTGGATATTCAAAAGAAAAACCTGATTTCTGACATCAGTCAAATTCACTCCATGGGCCTCATTACGAGTATGGAGCTAGCCATGCCCTAAATAAGGGCATGGCTGCCTCCATACCGGGCTGCAATAGCGGGTTCCTTCAATGAGGAATACCCGGGTCATTCCAACATTGGAGGACCCAGTAATTTCTCCTTGAAGGAACCGATCCCCATTTCCATTTGAGCCCCCATAGGGCTCAATGGGAATGGGGATGGAGCTAATAACGGGCCCATTTATAACGGGCCGTTATTAGCTCCTTGGCCCCGTCGTGGGACCCGGAAAGGACGTCGGGTTTTACCAGACATCTGTTCCGGGTCCCGCGAAGGAACCTCGTAACTGCGCATCACGTAATGAACGGTGCCGGTCCCGTACCAGCACCCTTCATTACGGGAGCGCAAGCCTCATAATGAGGCCCTATGTCCTCGAAAAATATTTACGCCATCCAACTTGATATTTTCTTTGTCAAAATATGCATATAAAAAAGCACATGCACCTTTATTGACATGGTGTCTTGTTTCTTCCATATGAGGACAAAAAAGGTTTGGGCATCTCCATATTTGTCTTTGATTGATTAGCAAATATCCTGCAGTTGCATAGCGCAAACTGTTGAATCCACAATGTATAATAATAATATCTGGATGTTTAAAGTGAGCCATACTCTCAAAGAATGGTAATAAAGTTACCCATTTTGTGCCAGAATCCCACACAACTTCCACCTTGCCCAATCCAATAGTAGCAGATATGCCACGAGATTCAGTATGAACCTGTAATGAATGGATCCAAGAATCTCCCACCATCCACAAACTCTACTTCTTCATAGCCATATCCATGGCCATCTTTACTACACACAACAAAGAAAACACTTTCTTCTACTCTGTACTCCTGTACACTTCAACTCCTCCTGCCAGACATCATTAAAAGACCCAGATGGCACGTGAAGGTCTGCAGACTACCGCAGTGTCTGCGGACACGGCAGCACCTGTAACGCTTTTATTCACCTATGAAAACAGCTCCCTAACAACTTTTTTCCACTCCCCCACCCTTTCTAGACCCTTGTTCGACCACAAACTAACCCTAAATATGTTTTCAGTCTTTCTTCTCACTGTGCTCTCCATGGTCAACATCAATGTCAGTGGATACGACATGGCGACTGTTTCCAAAAATCTAAAGCACCTCCCATTTTTCAATATCCAATCAGCGTGCATATTTGGTGTCCGTGGACTTGAGCCACCCCTTGATTGGTCATGGAGTGTCTGAGGACTAGGAAATTAGTCCACAGACCGGATCCAGATATCACTCAATTTTTTTATTTACTTTTTGACCATTTATTTAAAATCTACAAAACGGATCTACCCCAAATTTACAAAGCCATGCTTTTGGGACCAAGCCTCCACCCCTGGCACACATTTGGTGACAAATACATCCAGTGGTTTGGGCTGTAGGTGCAAGCTTAATTTTGTCTCCATTGTGTATATTAGGTTTTAAAAAATATTAGGACCTCCTATAACTTTGTGTTCAAAGTAGTGGGGTTGGTCAGGGGTACAACTTCTTATATCTGCAACCTAGTATTAGTATCCATAGGGACGTGTCGCATTGGTCTGGGAGAAAATGGAGGCATCAAAACCCCTACCAATTTGGTTAACTGATACATTTTTTGGATTTGACGATTTTTGTATCAGATGGTCAACTCTCCACACGTACATTTTGAAAAGAAACTGAAGTGAACTCCACGCTACACGCCAAAAGTTGTCATCACAGGCCAGTCAAATGGAATGTTCCTACTGGAGAATTCATCAGGGCCAGACGTAATTGTAAAGATACAGAAACCTTCATGGCAGAATGTGAACTGTTGGAAGAACAATTTAAGCCTGCATCAAATCAGCCAGTCAGAAAGCCAAAAACATGACTAAGGAGCAGACCTTAATGCCCAAAATGAGTATAAGAAATCTGGAATCGGAAACAGTTAACTTTATTACTACATACAGTAGGAACAGTGTAGAAGTGAGAAACATTCTCAGGCAGAATTGGCACCTCCTCAAATTAGACCCACATTTATCTAAATATATTGGGGATCAACTGAGAATCACATACAGAAAGGCCAAAACAATTAAAATGACTCTCAGTCCTTCATCAGTTCCAGAAGAATATGAAGAATCCAAAGGAACTTGGCTCGATACTGGAGTGTCGGGTTTTCGAAAATGCGGCACCTGTATTATGTGTCACTATGCTTATGTGACCACCAAGATATTTGAAGATGCAAGAGGAACACGGACGAATATCAATGAGAACATAAACTGTAGATCCATATGCATAGTGTATGCTATAATTTGTACATGTCAATCAATAATAGGATCACCATAAGAGAAGTTAGAACTCGTATTCGAGAACACTTTTCATCAATTGGCAGCCAAGATGTGTCTTTACCCTTGGTTTAACATTGGCAGCTTAACTGGGGCCAGATTACAGAACCTTTGCACCGGTGCAAGTACAAAGTTGCACGGTATTAGCACTAGTGCAAAGTTTGCCCTGTTTCTAAAACATTGGAATATATTAGAAAACTATTGTACAATGACAAGTGCAGTTTGGCATGCTATAGGCACCTGGTCAAAAATTACCCTAGTGCAAAAAAGATACCTTTTTACTTCATTTTTGCATCAGGGCAAAGTTTGCCCTAGTGCTAATACCATTCCATATTAGCACTAGGGCAAACTTTGCCCTGGTGCAAAAATGTAGGGAAAATGCATCTTTTTTGCACTAAGGCAATTTTAGTACTCTGTACCAGTGCGCCGGCGTTTGGAAACTGCACAGCCGACGCGCAGAGACCACAGCATTCTATCTGTATGGTGTGTCATGGGGGAGGTTTCTACACTTAATAGGGGACGGTTTTGCATGTGCAACAATGCCCTCGCACACCGACGATCGGAATGAGTATTAGATAGGCTTTATAGACGGACAATTCTTGTGCATTTTTTGAGGACCGTAACTCAAATTTGAAAACGCTATCGGTTTTCCATGTAGTTTGAGCAATTTATATGTAATTACTGGGCAGGGCAACCAGAGTTTTGTGACAATAAATCCAATACATGATAGAGCTAGGATGTGGCCATTTTCAATATAGTCATCAATACAGGCAGTAGATTGTAACTGACCCATAAATTACCGCAATAACATGCACTCTTTGGTCACGGGGGTCCCTCTTAATTTAGGATCCCTTGAATAGCAACCTAGCGATGATTGAACGTTTTCCAAATTTGGTGCCATTTGACGAATTTACACAAAAGTTTGCCAAAAGATTTTAGACCCAAATTTGAATGTTTATGCAAAAGTTGATGAGATTTTGTCAAGAGGGGGCAACATTAGAGTAGGCTACAAACATGTTCAGATGACTTATAACTTTATTTGTTGCTGTTTCACAAATCTGCACAAAAGGTTTCAGAAAAGTTATAGACCCATCCTTGAATGTTCGTGCAAAGTCTGAGTGGATTTTTTCAAGCACAGGCTAAATTACATGTCTATTTTTTGTACATACATTTTGGCACTTTAAAAAAAATAAAACATGGACAGATTTACAGAACACTTGTGCAAGGAGCATTGGCAAAGACCTGAAAGCATGGATTTGCAAATGAGTCTGTGTAGATAGGATTGTGATATACCTTTGGTGACTGAGGTATAGCTTGTGGCCATGGGCAGTGGCCAGATTATACTGGTCACGGCCACATGCCATGACCCGGATAATCTGGCTACTGGCCATGATCATAAGGGAGCAGCAATGGGGTTAAAGTGGGCATGGCCACCAGGGACCGGCTATGTGGTCAAGTTTTTCAAAATCACGAAAGGTTTGAATGAGAAAGAATTTCTGCTTGTGGCTACAGCCCGAGTGCTGTACAGGATTGCAGCAAACATTTGCGAAGAGCATCAGCAATGACCTCTAAGCATGGTTTTACAAATCTGTCCTGTGTTTTATTTTTTCTAAAGTGTCAAAATGTACAAAACATTGTGATATAACTTTGGTGCCTGGGCAATGGGACTGGCCCTGAGCAAGGACAGATGTGTACTCTGATTTGCTTATTGGGGCGTGCTGTATGGCCGAATTCCTAGGAATTAATGGGAAAAACAATTTTGCTTGTGGCTGCAGCCCAAAGTGCTGGACCGGATTGCAGCAAACCTACGTGAGGAGCATCAGCAAGAACCTGAAAGCATGATTTCGCTAATCTGTCCTGTGTTTTACTTGATTGAAAGAGTCAAAAGGTATGTACAAATAATAGTGATATAACTTTGCTACCTGGGCACTGGGCCTGGCCCTCGGCAAGGAAAAATGTCTACTCTGTTTTACCTATTGGGGAATGTGGCATGGCCTAAGCCCATGACCAATGGCTTGTGGAGACTGATTATGGCTGCAAGCCATGAGCACTGGCCATTGGTCACATTATGACGGTATAGTGGACACTGAACTAGGATGCAGGGTAGGTGCAGTGGATAACATGGGTGGTTTGGTGGTGCTGGTGTCATGGTCGGCCCTCATGCCCTAGGGAATTCAACCATGACTTGCATCCCCAGTTTGAGGTTCTGATAATGACACACATCAATAATCAATATGCATTGCAAAAAAATGTGTTTGTTAAAAGGTTCTTTCAGATACGTTAAAAAGGAATTATTAATAACATAAGTACAGTGATGTAACATCATAAAACATATGCATTAATTAAAACCTATGAAATTCACATAAAATCCTTTGTTAAAGTTAAGTTGCAATAACAAAAACCCATGAAATTCAATGAATAAACTTGTTATGGTGAGCTAAGCAACCATGACTCGCCCCATCTCTGAGAATAGCTAAGACTAACACCGGGACATCAAATATGACATCACAAATGTCATTGATAACATCATGTATGAAATACATTTTGGTAAAAAGTCTCTTAAAGTGGTTGTGTTTATAATGTTAGTTACAAGATAGCAGGGGTGATCAGGAGACCTGTTATGAACTATTTACGGTGTAATTCATAAAATCCAGCGCACAAGTGGCGCACGTGGCTGGCGCACAGTGTGCGTGTGCAATAGTTTGCGCCAGCCGCGTGCGCTAAAATCCATTTCCGCGCACATCGTATTCATGGATTTCAACATCCAAAACCAGCCGTGGCGCAGAGTGGCGCAGCGACCCTGCAGCAGCTCCAGTTACGCCCCCAACCCCTCCACATGCGCCATGCACAGCTCACAAATCCCATACATGGCGCACATGCCATTGTACCAGCATACAGCCCCCCAACCACGAAAATGCCTGTAAAACTCCCCGCGCACCCCTCCGAATACATGTAAACCCCGGCGAGGAGAGTTTCACACGCGATTGGCCCTGTGTGAGCGTGGTACGTGTATTACTGGGGTTCGTGGGGAGTTTCACATGCGATTGGCCCTGTGCGAGCGTGGTACGTGTATTTCGGGGGTGCGCGGGGAGTTTCACACGCGATTGGCCCAGTGCGAGTGGGGTACATGTATTACTGGGGTCCGTGGGGAGTTTCATACGCGATTGGCCCTGTGCGAGCGTGGTACGTGTATTACTGGTTTCGTGGGGAGTTTCACATGCGATTGGGCCTGTGCGAGAGTGATACGTGTATTTCGGGGGTGCGCGGGGAGTTTCACACGTGATTAGCCCTGTGCCAGCAGGGTATGTGTATTACTGGGGTCCGCAGGGAGTTTCATACGCGATTGGCCCTGTGGGAGCGTGGCGTGTGTATATCAGGGGTGCGCGGGAAGTTTCACACGCGATTGTCCCTGTGCGAGCGTGGTACGTGTATTTCAGGGGTGCGCTGGAAGTTTCACACGTGATGCGAGAGTGGTACGTGCATTTCGGGGGTGCGCGGGAAGTTTCACACGCGATTGGCCCTGTGCGAGCGGTGTATGTGTATTTCGGGGGTGCGCAGGAAGTTTCACACGCGATTGGCCCTGTGCGAGCGGGGTACATGTATTTCAGGGGTGCGCAGGAAGTTTCACACGCGATTGGCCCTGTGTGTTCAGGGTACGTGTATTACTGGGGTGCGCGGGGAGTGTGACACGCGATTGGCCCTGTGCGAGCCGTGTACGTGTATTACTGGGGTTCACGGGAAGTTTAACACGTGATTTTGCTGTCAGAGCGGGGTACGTGTATTTCGGGGGTGTGCATGAAGTTTCACACGCAATTTCGCTGTCAGAGCGGGGTACATGTATCCAGTGTGGTGCGCAGGGAGTCCCACACATGAATTGGCAGTGTGGGTCCTCCCAGGTGTCCCCTCTACCCCCTCCAAGGCCCCTGCAGGCAGCCCACACCACAGGGGACTACCCTGCACCCCTGGTCATGCCCCTCAGGCAGCCCATCCACCATGGGCATGTCCCCTAGCCAAGCCACATGTCACCTTGCAATATGATCACCAACTCATGTCCCCCAGCACCCCCACCCCCAAGCAGTGAGAGGCACCTGCCAGCAGGCCCCCACTCATGTCCCACTCATGTCCCCCTGCACCACCACACCCCAGCAGTGAGGGGCACATGCCAGCAGGCCCCCACTCATGTCCCACTCATGTCCCACTCATGTCCCCCTGCACCCAACCCCCCAGCAGTGAGGGACACCTGTCAGCAGGCCCCCACTCATGTCCCCTTGCACCCCTACCCCCCAGCAGTGAGGGGCACCTGCCAGCAGGCCCCCACTCATGTACCACTCATGTCCCCCAGCACCCCCACCCCCCAGCAGTGAGGGGCACCTGCCAGCAGGCCCCCACTCAAGTCCCCCAGCACCCCCACCCCCAGCAGTGAGGGGCATCTGCCAGCAGGCCCCCACTCATGTCCCCCTGCACCCCCACCCCCCAGCAGTGAGGGGCACCTGCCAGCAGGCCCCCACCTATGTCCCCCTGCGCCCCCACCCCCCAGCAGGGAGGGCCACCTGCCAGCAGGCCCCCACTCATGTCCCACTCATGTCCCCCAGCACCCCTACATCCCAGCAGTGACGGGCACCTGCCAGCAGGCCCCCACTCATGTCCCACTCATGTCCCCCTGCACCCCCACACCCAAGCAGTGAGGGGCACCTGCTAGCAGGCCCCCACTCATGTCCCACTCATGTCCCCCAACACCCCCACACCTCAGCAGTGAGTGGCACCTGCCAGCAGGCCACCACCCATGTCCAACTCATGTCCCCCTGCACCCCCACCCCCCAGCAGTGAGGGGCACCTGCCAGCAGGCCCCTACTCATGTCCCACTCATGTCCCCCTGCACCACCACCCCCCAGCAGTGAGGGGCACCTGCCAGCAGGCCCCCACTCTGTCCCACTCATGTCCCCCAGCACCCTCACACCCCAGCAGTGAGGGTCACCTGCCAGCAGGCCCCCACTCATGTCCCAATCATGTCCTCCTGCACCCCCACCCCCCAGCAGTGAGGGGCACCTGCCAGCAGCCCCCCACTCATGTCCTCCTGCACCCCTACCCCCCAGCAGTGAGGGGCACCTGCCAGCAGGCCCCCACTCATGTCCCACACATGTCCCCCAGCACCCCCACCCCCCAGCAGTGAGGGATACCTGCCAACAGGCCCCCACTCATGTCCCACTCATGTCCCCCTGCACTCCCACCCCCCAGCAGTGAGGGGCACCTGCCAGCAGGCCCCCACTCATGTCCCACTCATGTCCCCCAGCAGTGAGGGATACCTGCCAACAGGCCCCCACTCATGTCCCACTCATGTCCCCCTGCACTACCACCCCCCAGCAGTCAGGGGCACCTGCCAGCAGGCCCCCACTCATGTCTCACTCATGTCCCCCAGCACCCCCACCCCCAGCAGTGAGGGGCACCTGCCAGCAGGCCCCCACATATGTCCCCCTGCACCCCCACCCCCCAGCAGTGAGGGGCACCTGCCAGCAGGCCCCCACTCATGTCCCCCTGCACCCCCCACCCCCACCCCCCAGCAGTGAGGGACACCTGACAGCAGGCCCCCACTCATGTCCCCCTGGACCCCCACCCCCCAGCAGTGAGGGGCACCTGCCAGCAGGACTCCACTCATGTCCCACTCATGTCCCACTCATGTCCCCCTGTACCCCCACCCCCCAGCAGTGAGGGGCACCTGCCAGCAGGCCCCCACTCATGTCCCACTCATGTCCCCCAGCACCCCCACCCCCCAGCAGTGAGGGGCACCTGACAGCAGGCCCCCACTCATGTCCCCTCATGTCCTCCAGCACCCCCACGCACCAGCAGTGAGGGGCACCTGCCAGCAGGCCCACACTCATGTCCCCCAGCACCCCCACCCCCCAGCAGTGAGGGCACCTTCCAGCAGGCCCCCACTCATGTCCCCCTGCACCCCACCCCCCAGCAGTGAGGGGCACCTGCCAGCAGGCCCCCACTCATGTCCCCCTGCACCCCCACCCCCCAGCAGTGAGGGGCACCTGCCAGCAGGCCCCCACTCATGTCCCCCGCCAACATGTCAACATGACCCACAATCATGGCCCTCATGGCCAACAAAATCCCACAGCACGCCACCCCTGCCCAAATAATCAACCAAGCATAACATACACCCCACATTGAAATGCCCATTACATGAAACAACCCATGAAACAACCCAAATGGCATGTATGTACATCAACACATGTCCGTCACACACACACAATGGGTGCCAGTGAATGTGAAAACCCACATCGTGACATGCATGAAACCAATGATAGAATACCACACATTGAAGTACAGGAACAAATGTATTGAACAAAAAATGTGGTGAAAGAAATCCAAAGAAAAAACAATAAACAATGTACATAAGGAAAACAATGCAGAATGTCATAATGATAATCAGAATCCAAAATATATGAAATCAAAAATGTCTCCAAAGTCTCCTTCCAACATAGCAAATCCAAACAGAAATGAAAAGGTAAAATCCATTGCTCCATGGAAAAATCAAAAAAGAAAATGCCGACAAATCCACACTCCAACTATTTACAAGGATGAAATCCTGGGTCCTGAGCCCAACTGTCCAAAAGAAACCTACAAAAATACTCTAACTAATAAAGAACTATATACAAAAATGTGGGGTATTGTCCAAGCGCCCCAAACAAAAATGACAACTAAAATGAAACCTAACACTAACTGACTAACTAACTCTACAATGACATCGGGCAAGTCTTCCATGGCCCCAAGGGTTCGCAGGGACGATGACATGTTGACCTCCAACTCCCTGCGAATTGCCACGAGGCACGCCTGAGTGCCCTCCGCATGGAGTTCTCCGCCCTGACCATTGTAAGTTGTGCCTCTTCCGCCCGCTGCCGCTCTGCATCTATGACGTGGGCCAACTGCTACCACACAGAAGACACTTGCAATCCTCCTGCCCTCTGGCCGATGCCTGCCCCTCCGATGTTGAAGGCCCGAGCCATCATTGCTCCCACCATGTTGCTGCTGCTGCTGTGCCTGTGCCTGCGCCCTGGCTGCCTGCATGTCCTCCTCCGGCTGGGGTGCAGTTGTCGTGGAGGCCACCCCTGCTGGACGTCTGACTCCCGACTGTGGCAGGGATGTGTCCTCCACCAGCCTGGCCGCTGGGTCAGAGGCAGCTCCACAGGTTACCCAGGTGATACATGGGTGGGAAGATGGCATGGGGGATGACTGGAGCATAGGGGGTTCAGGTGAGGAGGGGGTCGCAAAAAGGTCCAGCACACACATGAGCAATTCCACAGCAATATTGCACCAGGCAGCACCATCCATACACATACAACAGCAATAGCATCCGAAGGTGAGCCTGACGTCACATGAAACACGGGGAGTACACAACAAATGCACCCACACCAACACACTTACATGCATGTGTACATGTCCACCAACTGTCAGAGTGATGAGATCGCCATCCATGTCACATCTGGCATTCAGCCTTCTACATGTCAGTGCCACATGCATCCATGTTGCATCACAGTTGCACACTTGTCAAATACACATACATGCACATGTACACAGTGCAGATACATGCAGCTGGAACCAACATCCATGTGTTACACCACAACCATGCCAACGTACATACACAATAATTCAAACATGTGTGCTCCCATATCTGCATTTGGCCTACATGCTTATCCACACATAAACTCGCATGTGTCAGACTCATGCCCCTGTACATACACATCCATACATGGCCCTACAGAAACACATGTGCAACCTGCACACTACTGGCACACAACGACACGCACAGCGTCCAACCAGTATGCATGTACACTTACCGCTGGACTCCAGACGGGTCTGTCTCTCAAGGACCTGGACGTGGAGCGCTGGGCTTATGCGTTCCAGGACCCTCATTTGGTGGTTGGACAGATGGCCCCGGCACCCCTTGGCATCCGCTGCCTTCAAGAGGCGCCGGGCCTTGTCGAGGGCCTTGAACCTGAAGTCTTCCCAGCGCTTCTTGACATGTTTGATGTCGCGGACTGCCACCCCCTCCTCGTTGATGGCAGTCACGATGTCCATCCAGGTCCTGGTCCGTCCTTCATATTCGGCACGCGAACCTCCAAAGAGGGCATCATACTGCCCCAGGACTTGCTCCACCAGGACAACAACTTCCCTGGCACTGAAGCTGGTGGCCCTCTGCCTCTCTGGCTGGGGGTTGCCAGTGGTGCCAAATGGTGTTGTGCCCGACATGGCAACCCCAGAGGCAGGTGTGGGTGGGCAACTGGGTCCTGGGGCAGGGCTGTGGAGCGATGTTATCCCAGTCGGGAGTCTTCAGTTCCAGGAGGGGTGGTCACAGCAACTTCACCCCTGGCTGACGTGCAGACAGCAAATAGCAGGGCACATGGGCAGCAGGCAGGCAAGCAGCAGCAGATGGCAGGTGGGAGCATGCTCGGGGCTCTTGGGGGCAGTAGTTCGGCCTTCTGGGCAGGAGCGTGGTCTTCCGTGTGTTGTCACGTGGCCAGCTTGATACGGAGTGATTTGGCACATGTAAAAATTGTACATCAGCGTGTAATTCGAGGAAAGGGCCTTAGCGTGTAAGTGCGTCTGTGACGTTACATGCATGGGTGTTTCCCTCGAGATGGGTGCATAGTGAATCAGCACGTGAATACACTACACGTACGCAAGTTAATTGGACCAAAGGCCCTTTAGCGCGTAAGCGCATCTGTGACGTGACGCGCAAAGGCGTTTCCCTCAACACGGGTGCATGTTCATCGTACACGTGCATAAACTACACATCCGAGTGTCAGCTCGTGTAATTGGAGGAAAGGGCCTTAGCGCATATATGTGTAAGTGAAGTTGTACGTGTGAGCCGGTTTAAAAGGTACGTGTAGGACGAAAATGCCGAAAAAAAAGAAAAAAAAAAAAAGGTACGTGTAGGATGCCATTTACTTGTACGTGCTTTTCGTGGAGAGCGAGTGGGTGAATTTTGAACTTCTTGTCGGTTCACACGCGATTACTTCATACCGTTTCAAGTTCGTACTCCCTGTTAACTATGACAGCATTCAATTTTTTTGTTGTGCCTGTTTCCTCAAACAGCGTTCACTTCTTCTTTTGTCCTGTTTCCTCAGACAGCGTACAATTCTTCTTTTGGCGGGGGTGTTGCCAACGCGCACACGTGTGTCTTTTTCACGTTCTTTTTCCAGGCATACAGTGAGTCACGCACGTATTTACCAACTGTGCTTGCCCCGTGTGTCGCATTACGCGTAGGCTTATTTTTGTGTTTCTGGGTGCCACAGCGTAGTGCTGGTTCATTTTTCCACGCACGTGGTCTACGAGGGGTTGCGTGCACATTCATTTTTGTTTTCGGAGTGCCTGTGCGTTGCGTGACCCGTCATCCTCCCCCAGGGGTCACAGACAGCCTTGCTAGAGCACTAGGGTACACATTCCATCTAGTACCCTTCCCCTTTCACCCCCAATTGCCCAGGACAATAGTTTACTGCTACTCCCATACGCACAGCAACATCAGTGCCATGGTTGGGAGGCGACCAAGTGGTAAGGGAGGTAAAGGTGGCCAACCTTCAAAAGGTGGGCGTGGTGGGCGCGGTAGGGGACATGGCCAGGATTTGCAGGGTGCCCCTAGATCCCCATGTGTGGAGGACCAATCAGGGTCACCCATGCCCCACCCCCCATGATTGTGGGAAACGTAGCTGGCACCATCCCAGCTCAGCCCTTGTTGGCCTGGCCCATTGTGGCACCTGAACCAGCACAGGAAGACTCCCAGGCTGACTTCCAGGTCAGCAAGTCTAAGCAAGTGTGGCGGTGCAAGTTGGTGTCACCAGTCCACGTGGATCTGGGGCAGCAATGTCATCTGCTGCCCCAAGTAGGCAGGGTGAGGAGGCTGCAGCTCTATCCACCCCAGCTCTGAGTCTCCCAGCCAGGGCAGTGTCGGTCCAGGTCCATCAAACCGACGTTGCCCCTGCCAACATCACCCTGCAGCCAATGCCTGCACCAAGACCTATGGTCTTTGTGCCTTCGCACACTCCTAGTACACAGTCCACCGGCGCTTCTGCCCCTACTGACCAGAGCGGTGTAAGCCACTCAGGATCTGCACCACTTTCGAAAAAGAAGAAGAAGGGTGCTCTGGCACTACAGGCTGAGACCCCAGACACGGCAACACACTCCGGCACGTCAAGGAAGCCTAGCTTTAATGACGCCGAACTTGATGCACTTGTGTGTCGGTACATAGCTGCAAAATGGTGGTGACTGCTGGGTGCAAGACCACACCTGGTCAACGTAGGGCACACTGGCAGACCATCGCGGACCACATTAGTGCCCTTGGATTTGTGAGGCGCACAGCTGATGATTGCTACAAGCGGTGGAATTACCTGAAACGCAGAGCAAAGAACAAGCTGGCCTCAAATCATGCCTCTACTCTGGTGACTGGCGGTGGGTCTCCACCAGAGGACAACCAACTCACTGAACATGAGTCTGTTGCTGGAACCTTCATCACAGAGGAACAGATCCAAGGCGTTGGAGTCCTCACTGATTACGACGCATTGTCCGGTGAGTGCCCATGCATGTGTGTGTAATCCATGTGTATGTTGTTTGGGTGACGGATTCTGATTGAGTGCCAGGTGAGGGTGTGTACTCCAGAGTGGTATGGGTTACCCATGTGCTTCCTCCAATACATTCAGGTGCCTTGGATTTGGGTATGACAGTATCCCTTCTGCCCACAGTAGCCAATTAGCGCCACATTACTGCAGTTGCCCTTGAACTGTCAGCTTGCAACAACATTGTTCTGATTTTTCAGTGTTCATTCAGACTGATTATTTCATTTCTCCCATTTTTACTACGCATTTTTCAGCCCTAATGCCACATATGCAACATGCTTCTGTCATTGATTACACCACAAATTGGGCCACATTTGTTACCTGGTTATGTGAATGATTAGACCATTCAGGCCGATAGAGTATTGGCCTGCTCACATTTATTTTTAGGGCCTGTTTGCATGTGTAACATGATAATTGTTTCCTGTCATGTTAAAGTGACCAACCATTGATGTGTACATCTGCCTACACTCACTGTATTATTGTACACTGGATGTGTTGCAGTGTGTGGCACATGCATATTTTGCCACACTATTTAGGATTTTTCATCTCAGCATGTCCATCTCGCATGGATGGGTGACAGTACTCATTCACTTACTGTAATATAATGGGGTGAGATTGCCCTCTTTTTTTGATCAGGGGGGCCTAGGTCATGAGGGAGTAAACATAATAGTAACAGGGACCTGGGCTACCCCACCTGTATGACTCTGGCCCGGAATGGATTGCAGCACAATCAGAACAGATCCCTATGGGTGATCTGTGAATCAAAAGCCACCCCAATTACTTTTCATACATAAACAAATTTATTCTTCTAGCTTCTAAAAAACATTACAGCATTATCATCTAATACCCTTTGTTTGCCCGTGGTTTCCGGGTGAAAATACACTGTTCAAGGCTTCTCACATCAACCTTATGCAATTGAACTTTATCATACAATTAATTGCAGTGTGGGTTAGTACACATAGTGACTTTCAAATGTGGTGTGATTGTCTTCACATTTGTCTGGGCCAGAGTCATACAGGTGGGGTAGCCCAGGTCCCTGTTAGTACTCATTCACTGACATATTGCTGTAGTTGTCTAATGTACCATGGCTATGCTACATGCCATCTGTTTGCTGGCATGTGTCATGTATGTGTATTGGACATTCCACTCACAGGCTAATGTGTGATGCCAGTGCTGCCCACCATGCAGCACGCGTGTTGCTTTTCCATCTTGGTGTCCTCAGTGTCTGCTTTTGCCTCCCCTTCCAACTCATTGACAATGCATGCATGCCAGGGTTATAGTCATGTGGGACATGTGAAATAATGTACAGGATCTCTGTCTTGTCAGGCCTATGTGTGTGCTATGGTGCTCATGCCTGTTTGCATTTGTTGTATTTCATGTTTTTGCAGGTGATGACGCACTTGATGCTGGTGAGGTTGAGGAGATGGTGCAGACCCAGGAGGGATCTCAGCCACGACCGGGCACCAGTGGAGGACGTGGTGTGGTGGTGGATGAAAACCCTTTGTTACTGCAGACCATACTGTCCAGGGGTGTCTCTGGGTGCACCTCCCCAGACCTCTTTTCAAGGGCTGAATCGGATGATGAGACTTATGTGCTGTCGCAGGTGAGTGCTTCTGGCAGGGATTCTGTTCTGTGCAACCCACCTGCACCAGGGGTAGAACCATCTATGGGGATGTCAGTGATGGTAGGTCCGCCTTTGGCGGTTACGGATGCAGGGTCACACTCCACAACATCTGATCCTGTTCCTGGGCCAGCAGATCAGAGGGGGAATGCAGTCCTGCAGCCTCAGGCAGTGCCAGCACAGCAAGATGCAGATCGTCTTGCCCCAAACAGGTGTGGTGCCCGCCGACGCGGTGGCAGTGCACCACCAGGCAATACTGTATGGGAAAACTCCATGTACAGTATGGCAACCCAACAGGCAGGATCAGTTGAAATAATGGCTCAGGCAATGGAGAGGGTGGCCACTTCCATTATCCCCCCTGAAAGGCAGATGGTGCAACAACAGCAGGCAACAGACTCCATTTGCCAATCACACAGGGAAGACATGTTGGCATCCAACAGGGACCGACAGGCGGCACTGGATACTCTGCGTGGAGCCATATCAATAGAGTCACAGGGCCACAGGGGTGCCCTGAGGGTAGAACTCCATAACGTCTGGGAGACTCTGCTTGAACTTGAGGCTTCCCGAAATTTTAGGGCAGAAGAGCAGCTAGAGCAGCTCACACGTTCGCTCTCAGCTGAGATGCAGGCAACCCGTGAGGAGATCCGGGCATCACGCAAGGCCATGCGTGCAGAAAGGCAGGCATCCCGTAAGGTGCTGCATGAGGATCTCCGCACTATCATCCTCTAGAATCAGACCTTCCAGAACCGCATGCTTGCTGCCATGGATGACCATACCAGGGCTTTGTGTGGGCTGCCTTCCATAGCACCACCACCTCCTGATGCAGCAGCAGAGGGTGAAGAGACCGACAGCAGTTCTCCCACAATGGCATAAACGTGCAGGCCATGAGCCCATGGAGGTATTTTTTTTTCGCAACATCCACGCAGGTGGGTGTTGGTGTGCACCCTGTCCTCGAACCTCCTAGGTGGCTTCCCACCTTCCCCCCAACTGGGCATTTTTTTATTTTTTATACAGTGTGTTGCCTTGTGTGGCTCCCGTGGGCATCCATTGTGTATTCCGGCTGGGCACATGCAGGCTTGTCCTGAGTTTGGGTTAGATGCTTGGGTTCGTGACACACACACCACTCCTGCTTCCCATTTCCATGGGCTTGCAAAGGGTGTGACCAAGTGACAGTGACTTACACGGTGACATTGGGCTCCCATGAGCTTTGTGGGCAGTCTGTAGTCAATACTGTGTGGACATCCCTAGTGGGTATTGTTGTTGTATTGAACACTGCATGGTGTATTGATATGTGCTTGTGCATCCATGTCTTCCTCAAAATTTGCATGGTATTTTCTTCATGTCTTCACAAGGCTGTCTCCTTTGCAGATGGAGTTCATGTTGTATGCAGTACACTGACACATTTGCGTGGCAGCAACACTCCGCAGTTGGAAGGGGTCGATGTGATGGCTTATTCAGGTTGTAAGACTACCACTACTTTGACTTTGTACTGTCATTGTTTTGCAATGTTTCATGCTGTGTTGCTGTATTGTGTTGGTGGTAAGTATTTGGTCATGTGTGCTGTTTGTTATTGATTACTGGGAGCATATTGTCTGTGGGCTGTTTCCATTTGGGACAGTGCACTTTGTGACACTTGTGTCATGTCTTGTGCATTGCTTTGTTTGCTTTCACATTGCATGACATGCCATGGTGTGTTGTGTGGCGGAGATGGGGAGGGGTTGGGTGACATGGCGCTATTTTCATGTTGTATTTTGCTAGGGGGTAGTCATTCATGCAGCATGAATGTATGTCTTTTAATGACACAGCATTGGTTGTCTTTCGGTAGGTAGGGATGCACACAATGTAACACTTCCAGGTGACCAATCTCAGGCTGGTATGGTTTTGACAGTTGACTGTCCCTTATGTCATCATCATTGATTGTCAGCTGGTAATCGCCAGGGCTGTGTGCACTCCACAGGGGTGTGATTTTAGGTGAAATAATTAGCCACCACCTGCGTACGGGCTGCCTCACCACGTGCCCTTTCCCCTCCCATGTGCAGCTGCCGTGCATGTGGTTGGGGATGTGGAGGCACCACCATGTCCACCGGCAGGCCCCGGCGTGTTGCAACGTTGTGCAGGACACATGCTGCCACTATGATCCTGCACACTACTGGGGGAGCGTATAGCAGCTGCCCACCAGAATGGTCAAGGGAGCGAAAGCGTGACTTGAGCACTCCGTGGTGGGGTGGGGTTTCGAATTGGTGTCATCATGTGGGTGATCAGAGGGTACGCACTGTCCCCTGGGGAGGTGATGAGGGGTATCATTAGTGGGGTTGTGACATTACTAAGTATCTGACATGCATGCATGTGCAGTGGCATTTATACTCACCAAGCAGCCATGTATCGCCATGCTGCCCAGCTTCTAGGTCCCGGTTTAGGGTTGACATTCTGTATATGAAACAGTCATGGGTGGACCCTGGATAGTTGGCATATACTGAGGTGATGATTCCCTTGGCATCACATACTACCTGCACGTTGATGGAATGACAGTGCTTGTGGTTTCTATAGATGTGCTCTGATGCCCTGGGAGGATGTAGAGCCACATGGGTGCAATCAATGGCACCTAGCACTTTGGGGAAGTGTGCCACCCCATAAAAATCCTGGACAACAGCCTGCCTTTCTGCAGGTGTTCTGGGCAGGTATATGTGCCTGCGGACTGATGGCCGTGCAGTCATGATGGCGAAGACCTGGTGTAGGCAGCGTGACTGCGTGGCCTGTGTCACCCCCCCACTATGGCACTTGTCCGCTGAAATGACCCAGTAGTCAAGAAGTGCAGTACATTGAGCACCTTTTCCAAGGGGCTCAGTGCTTGGGAGCACAGGGTGGGTGATGTGAGGTCATCCTCCCACTCACTCACCAGGTCGAGTATTATGTGAGGTGGAAACCTGTACCTCCCATCCACCTGGTCATCAGGCATCCCAAAAAGGCTGGTCCTGGGTGTAAAAATTCTGGCCCTGACTATCCTCCTCCTCCTCCTGCGGTATCCCATGACCACTGCTGTGAGGAACGGTATATTTATCGTAGCGTCTGAGCTTGTTTGTTGTTTGCATGAACTTTTATGCTGCACTGGTCCGCAAACAACTGCTTCCTGCGGTGTACGTGCTTCAGGATTAGCGCGTCTTTTTTGACCACGCGTTAGCCCTGTTCGATTCCATGAACACGTGTTGTAGGCACGCGTGTGGGTGTTCCGCGCATTTGCCTCCTGTACTTCCCCCGTAATGCCCACATTTTCATGTGTTGTTCCCCATTCCGCGTGTTACGCCCCGTGTTCCGCCTACTTTTGCTGTGTGCGCTGCGCATGTGCACTTTCGCTGTGCGCGTAGCGCACACTGTTTGGTGAAGTGTGCGCCCGCGTGCACCACGCAGAATTTCAGCGCACTTCCATGGATTTACACGCGCACGGACTTCCATGAATCGATGTGCGTGGGTTTTGCTGCAATTTTCGCACTTGCACTGCGATTTGCACGCTTTTGCACGCTTGGGCGGAAATTTTGAGCGCACATTAATTCCATGAATCGGCCTGTTAATGTATTAAAGAATGTACTCATCTGAACAAAACATGATAATGGAGTGTTGTTGTTAATACAGGACTCTAATCATACATACACATTAGCAATGGCTGTAGCATGTACTATAGAACTGCAGTAGCTGTAATCTCATGATTGCAGATAGTAAAATAATGAATGGTAACTTACGAGAGATTTGAGTAATGATGCACATGGAATAAATAGCTAATAGCTAATAGCTAATAATCCAAGACTTAACTACATACTTGTGTTTATATATACAATACATATGAAGACACACAATGCATACAAATCTGAGGCACATACAGGGAAACTTCAGTAAGGAGGAAAGAAACAACACCACCAAAGAATTACGGACTATATACTACTATATAGTATATATAGTATATAGTACAGACTATATAGACTTTATAATGAAGTACACAAATGAATTGTGTGTTTGAGACTTGCTTATTTTCTCATGTATGTGCACCATGAACTGAGACCAAATGCTAAGCGAAGTGTCTTAACAAAATGCAAGGTTAATGTATACATATGTAACACCTTTTGATTTTTAAAATTGTCTCTATTATTGAACAAAACCAAATGGCCTAGATATGTCAGTGAATCAAAAGAAGGGGCCTAGATATGTGATGTCATTGGCGATGTCATCATTGACATTTGTGATGTCATCTTTGATGTCCTGGGTGCTAGTCTTAGCAGTGCACGGAGGTGGTGCAAGTTATGGTTGCTTAGCATATCATAACTGGCTAATGTCAAATTTTTTTGGTTTTACTTGTAAAGTTAATGTCTCTTTAACAAGGATTTTTCATCGAATTTCATGGGTTTTTGTTAGTGCAACTTAAGCATAACGTCCCTATAAAAAAGTTTGTTCAGTGAATATATGAAAAAAATGCCTTTTGGAATAAGACAGCAAGTGGAGTGCACTCCAGAGAGCAGCTGCAATCAAGAACCAGTATCCTTGCAGCAAAAGAAAGTGGAAAGAAACTCCTCAGCACTCCTGGCAACACGTTTTCTTTATTGGTGTGAGTACATCAGGAAGGAAAACAAAAACAACGCGTTTCGCGGTGCACAGACCGCTTGATCACGTGGGTTTGCCAACAACACAGAGAATGGACTGCAATTTATCCCCAGACTGACTCTCTGATTTCACATAGAGAGTGTCCACCTGCTATGGACCATTCGTTCATCATGTTTTGTAAGGCAGCCATATTGGAACGGTTCAACAGTATATAATTACTTATGGAGGAGTTCTAACTTTATCCTCTAATATGTGCCACATGAATTACTTTCATAATTTGTAAATGCATAAAAGACACAAAATGTGTGATGTAACAAAAAATGCATTATTTTCACAAAGCAATCATGTGTTTTTCAATTTCAGCAATATGCCATGGTTTTAGACATAATTTATATGTCTAAGAATGCGTTTGCCAATGCATCAGAAAAGGAGGAATTAGTCTGACGTAACTCCTAGCTGCATGATCATAAATTAGCAATGGTGACCTATGCAAAGTAGCGTCTAGCGTACTTAAATAAACCTCGGACTAGGTGCATATAGACGGTATATGATATGTGCAAAATTGCCAAGTATAAAACATTTGGATGTCTGTGCAAAATAGCATTCTAGCAGCAAAATTACATGCATAGCAGCAATAAAATAAAGTGCATAGTGCTCTCCGTCCATGCACATACCTCTCTTATTCATATAAGCCTCTCAACTTTATGCTTTAATAAATGGATACAGTATCTGATATATATCAAATAAAGTGAATCTCTATAAATTTAGATTTTATCCACGTTCTGAGGTATGTGCATGGACGTCTGCTCTATTCATCATTCCGCAAAAGTTTCCTCTTTGTAAAGTGCAAAGTGCGTGCAAACCATTGCTAGATCATAAAGTGCATAGTGCATAAAACATCCAAATTCATAATACTAAAAAGAGAACCATATTGATCGTATACAAGGTAAAGAATGTGTCTCTTTCATATAAACCTATATATATGCATCAAAGATTTTATAGGGGAAAGAGTGTATCAGCAATAGAATATAGATAAAACCTTTCTATTATAGAGTCCGTATAGGATTATCATCGGTATGACGTCACAAAACAGGTAAAGTCAAGTTAAAAAATCTCTGTGTTATAGTAACCTCTAAAAATAAAAACCTATATGGTTGCTTATTAAAAACCAATGTTTAAAAACTGCATCACAGCTATGAAAGCAAAGTACCAACCCAATATTTCATAAATAAACATGTGATAATTCCATTTTTACTGATAACATCAGGAGTCCCCTATGGGACATGTACTGAATGATAAGAGCAGGTTAGAGACATTATAAACTTGAAATTCATGTTCCCAGGAAGGTATATAATTCCTCATCTAAATTGTGACCCCTGGGTTTCTTAGTCTCTAAGTCCAAAATACACCTGGTTTCCAGCTGTCGTAATGCTAACTCGCGATTGCCTCCTCTAAGTGGTTTGGTAATTGTATGTATGCCGAAAAAAGTAAAGCCCTCCAATTGGCCCCCATGTTGATGCTTAAAATGTAGAGCCATAGGGTAAGTTGGATCGGCATGCTTAATTGCCCTGATATGTTGTAGTACCCTTAATTTAAGTTGTCCTTTGGTGCTACCAACATACCACTTGTTACATGGGCAATTCAACACATATACCACATACTCAGTTTCACAAGTTATTCTGGACACAATCTTAATGTTCTTCCCTAAAATAGGATGTAAATAACAGCTAGTATTAACTGCGTAGGTGCATGCTTTACATTTGGAACATTTTTGGAAGCCCGGTCTCTTGATGTTCATCCAACTGGCTCCTGATTGATTAACCAGAGGGCTCATAAAACTAGGCACCAGGGTATCTTTCATTGAAGGTGATCTACGGAATGTAATATTGACTTTGGGTGCCAGGATCTCGCCCAAGTGTTCATCTAATCTTAGAACATGCCAGTGCTTTTGTAATACTTGGCGAATGTTACGCGCCCCGTTACCAAAAGTCAAAATTAGACGTGTATCTGTGTTCTCCGTATTTTTCGTTTGCACAGAATTAGAAGTCAGTAAGAGGGAGCGGTCCATGTCTCTAACTTTTAGAAATGCTCTTTCCAATATTTTGATTGGGTAGCCGCGATTTTTAAATCTCTGGGCCATCCAGGCACATTCACTGTCAAAGATGTTAATATTTGAGCAATTTCTACGTATGCGTATAAATTCGCCATACGGAATGCTCCATTTTAGGGCTGTGGGATGGCTACTCTTTGCGTGTAATGGTATGTTTGAGCTGGTTGGCTTTCTGTGTAGGCTGCTGGTGAGTTCTCCATTAACTACTTTAATTGCAATATCCAAGAAAACTACCTCAGTCTTGCTATGGTTCTCAGTAAATTGGAGGTTTAAATTATTAATGTTTAACATCCTCACAAAGTCTAGCCATTCTTGATCATTGCCATCCCAGATCACAAACAGATCATCAATATATCGCAGCCATAGGATTATTTTGTCTGTGTATAAAGTGTTGCCTGAATGCCAGACAACAAACTTCTCCCACCAGCCCATGGTTAAATTAGCATATGAAGGAGCAAACGTAGTGCCCATGGCAGTGCCTTGAAGTTGAATAAAATACTCCTTATCAAACAGAAAACAATTATTGGTTAAGCAAAATCTGATCATCTCCAATATCATAGTGCCATGTTGCATGTAGTTCATAGACCTGGTGTGCAAAAAATACTCGCAAGCTTTAAGGCCATCTTCGTGTCGAATTGAAGTGTAGAGAGAGACCACATCTAGAGTTGTTAACAAATAAGAAGTTTCCCATGGAATACCCTCTATTCTGCTCAAAAAATCTTTAGTGTCCCTTAAATAGGAGGGCAGAGTGGTAACAAAAGTAATCAGTGTTTCATCCACAAACCGCGATAGGTTTTCCAACAGTGCCCCACATAGTGTGACAATAGGTCTGCCTGGAGGTCTTGTCAAGCTTTTGTGTACTTTAGGCAGAAAATAAATCGTTGGAATAGTGGGAAATTTAGGTTGTAAATATGTACACATGTCTTCGTCTAGCAGGTCTCTCTCCTTCCAAGTCTGTAAAAGGTCTGATAGTAACACTCTCATGGTTTCAGAAGGGTCAGCTTGTAATTTTGAGTAACAGTTTTTGTCTGTTAGTTGCCTATGAGCTTCCTTGATGTAATCAGTCCGGTTCATCATGACTATATTAGTCCCCTTATCTGATGGTTTAATGATATACTCTTTCATAGCCCCAAGTTGTTTAAGTGTGCGTTGTTGGGCTGGGGTCAAGTTTGTTCTCACAGGTTGCCGTGACTTCCGAATTTTTTTAAGATCATTAATGACCAGGTCCTGAAATGCCTCAACATGGCCTCCCGGATTGAACATGGGGTTAAATTTAGATTTTATTTTGAGCGCTGTTTTACCTGGCCAACTTGTGTCTGCATTAGTAAGTTCCAAATCTGTGTTAGTCATCAAATCTGTATTTTAAAATTCCAAATCTTCAAGGATGCGCAGAGTGAGAGTGTCCTGTATGGAAACATCAGTGCGTCCTGGGTGACAGACTTTGGTCTTAGGTTTTGGCGGAAACATGGCAAAGAATTTTTTTAATCTGATTTTCCGCATAAATTTATCAAAGTCTATGCGGGTTTCAGCATAATCATAGACAGAGGTAGGACAAAAGTTTAATCCCAGTCTTAAGACTTGATTTTCAGCCGCAGTCAGCTCATGGGAGGAGAGGTTGATTATGGACATATCGGGTAATTCTGTCGTGGTTGAATTCATTTCCTTATTCCAGAGCGTGTTAAGCGCTCCGGTTTTTCCATGTTTGTTGAAGATCCTGCGTCTTCCCCTCCTTGTCTTTTTCTTCCTCTTTGATTCGAAGCCTTGCCTCGGCCTCTGCCTCTTGTTTTTTTGCCACTGTTTAGTCTGCCATCCATACCCAACAGCTTCATTTCCTCTAAAAAATTTAATTTTCTCAAAGGTTGTTCACTCTCACTCTCAGTAGTGTCAATATCTGAGGATGATGGTTCTATCGAACTGGTATTTGTGGACACTGGGGCTTGCAAAGGAAGTTTTTTCCTTAGTGTGTCAAAGCGTTTAGCAAAGGTCAATACTCTTCCTTGTTCGTAATCATTTCTATCACGTATGAATTTCCTCTGCTTACGTAATTTGATATCTTCCTCAAACATTTTATATCCCTTTTCCATGTTGATGCGTAGATTTTTCCCCTCTTCACTTTCCTCTAGACTCTGCAATTGTTCTGTAACTTCCTTTATTTTATCCAGTATTTTGTGTCTGTCCATTCTGGCATATTTAATCAAGATGTTAAGGAAGTTAACTGAGCAAGCATTACTAGACTCTCCCCATTCTTGTAGCATAGCAGGATCTTGATCTTCGAACGAGGGTGTGGTAAGGATACGTAAACCTCTTGGAATACGTCCTACATCAATGTAATTTTGTAGAGAGAATTCTTCCCACCATTTACTGATCTCTCTTTTACGTAGCTTCTCCAGTTCTCTTAGAAGTTTCACCTCATTGCTAGACTGTGTCTCTGACATCTGCTCCTTGGGTGCATCTTTATTGGGTATGGGTTGCTTTTCACAAAAAAGTGACGCAGCTTGTATTTTTCGAATGTTTTCCCTTTCCTGTTGTGTTGCCATAATCAATACAATGTATTGTAGTCGAGGTGTTTGACCACTTTATAGCTTGAACAAATGTTCGCTCTCACGCCAACAGCAAGCCACAATGTGGAGATGCTGTAATTACTTTAACGGTCTGTCCTCGGACCATACGAGACTTGAATAGATAGAAGAAACAGAAAAGAATGGAACGTTCACAGACCTGCTGCAACTGATGCGGGCTCCACGTGTCCTCCGACGCGCCGAACTCGTCATCCGCAGTACAGCAGGTAACCGGCCCGCTCCTCCTCCCTGTATCCTCACGATGCGTGGTTACTGTGGACAGACCGGAGCACACAAAACAGCTCCAAAGACGGATCAGATGGACGGAGTTGTGCGCTTCTGTGAAATGGGCGGGTGCAGATTCCAGCGCCGTTGAGCCTTCAGCGCGATAATATGAAAAAAATGCCTTTTGGAAAAAGACAGCAAGTGGAGTGCACTCCAGAGAGCAGCTGCAATCAAGAACCAGTATCCTTGCAGCAAAAGAAAGTGGAAAGAAACTCCTCAGCACTCCTGGCAACACGTTTTCTTTATTGGTGTGAGTACATCAGGAAGGAAAACAAAAACAACGCGTTTCGCGGTGCACAGACCGCTTGATCACGTGGGTTTGCCAACAACACAGAGAATGGACTGCAATTTATCCCCAGACTGACTCTCTGATTTCACATAGAGAGTGTCCACCTGCTATGGACCATTCGTTCATCATGTTTTGTAAGGCAGCCATATTGGAACGGTTCAACAGTATATAATTACTTATGGAGGAGTTCTAACTTCATCCTCTAATATGTGCCACATGAATTACTTTCATAATTTGTAAATGCATAAAAGACACAAAATGTGTGATGTAACAAAAAATGCATTATTTTCACAAAGCAATCATGTGTTTTTCAATTTCAGCAATATGCCATGGTTTTAGACATAATTTATATGTCTAAGAATGCGTTTGCCAATGCATCAGAAAAGGAGGAATTAGTCTGATGTAACTCCTAGCTGCATGATCATAAATTAGCAATGGTGACCTATGCAAAGTAGCGTCTAGCGTACTTAAATAAACCTCGGACTAGGTGCATATAGACGGTATATGATATGTGCAAAATTGCCAAGTATAAAACATTTGGATGTCTGTGCAAAATAGCATTCTAGCAGCAAAATTACATGCATAGCAGCAATAAAATAAAGTGCATAGTGCTCTCCGTCCATGCACATACCTCTCTTATTCATATAAGCCTCTCAACGTTATGCTTTAATAAATGGATACAGTATCTGATATATATCAAATAAAGTGAATCTCTATAAATTTAGATTTTATCCACGTTCTGAGGTATGTGCATGGACGTCTGCTCTATTCATCATTCCGCAAAAGTTTCCTCTTTGTAAAGTGCAAAGTGCGTGCAAACCATTGCTAGATCATAAAGTGCATATATATATATTACAGTAGTTGCCATGTAGTTATGGTTAAGTTGCTGTTTCCATAGGAAGAGCACTTTTTGGGCGGCTCATTACTTTGCTCCCCCTGGACGATTCCTCACCAAACTTTGCACAAAAAAAAGTATATGGGCCACTCTGAATTTTTCTGCAAAGTTTGGAGATGTTTGGACCAGGGGGGGCAAAGTTATAGGGGCGGTCCCAAAACGTCTTTTTTTCCCATAGACTGAATGGGGGAAAAACTTTGCGCACGGCTACAGGTGAAACCGCTGGACGGATTTTGACGAAATCTGCGGAGGATACAGGGGCTTGGTCCAGAAAGCGTGCTTTTGTAAATTTGGTAACAATCTGTGCAGTATGTTTCTTTATAATTATCAAAAAGAAGGTCTGAAATAATTAGTGATATCTATGTTCGTTCCGTGGTCACACTTCCCTGTTCGGTCGACGAACAAGACACCGATTGGCTAAGGGGCTGGCGTCATGACTGCGGACATGCAACGGCCCATTGGCTGCTGCAAGACGTGTTCTGCGTCAGATGGTTTGGATGCGCCCGACATCTTGGATCCGTGGAAAGCGGAGCAACAACCAGCGTACATATGCTTTTTTCATGAAACTATTTTGCTGTGTCACAGAGCATTGGCAAAGGTTCAGACAGTAAGACATGGGTAATCAATGCATTTGGTCTTCGGTCGTCATGATGTAATTTCTATGGACACCTTGTACGCACTGTAAATGTGGAGTGTAACAACGATAGCACTTCAGTCCATGTAGTGGGCAGGACATTTGTAACACTTCAGTCCATGTACTGAACAGGAAATTTGTAACTGTTGAAAGCACAGGCGTATTGGTAGGCAACATTGAAATTGACAACATGCCGTGAATGCATTATTTTTTCCAATGGCTATTATTATATTCATTAGTACGCCGCCATGGGTGGCACATGCTACGGTGCTTGTGGCTAGGGGCTAGAGTCTTAAGATATGGGTGATAATGCATTTGTTCTGGGGGTCGGTCGTCATGATGTAATTTGTATGGACATGTTGTATGCACGGTACACTTATACCTACTTAATGAAATAATTTCTATGGTTTCCTTGTGTGCACAGAAAATGAGGGGTCCAATAAGGCCAGTATTGCAGTGCACGGGGAGTTGTTACATTTGTAAGGACATGTGATGTGTTAGGGAACATTGAAATTGACAACATGCCGTGAATGCATTATTTTTTCCAATGGCTATTATTCTTCAACTTGATTTTTATTGGCATTTCATACACCAACAATGAAACTGTCAACAGGACACAACACCCCCTCCCCCACCTCCCTCCTCCCCCTTGCTTGATCCAGGGAATACCCCCCAATGATGTCACCAATAAATTCCAGGCATCCAAACAAGGGCTGAGACCCATACCCCTAAACGATAGATTCTTGAAGCCAGACCACTCTTGATTCATCTTATAAGTCGGATTCCTCTTCCTGGTCTATAATTCCCAACAATGTCATATATTTCGGACACCAAGCCCTGCGCGCTCCCTCTTTTAAATAAGAAATTAGTTATTATACTCATTAGTATGCCGCCATGGGTGGCACATGCTACCGTGGTTGTGGCCAGGGCCTACAGTCTTGGATGCATGGCCATCGGCCGAAAGGACATGCACGCAAGAATGAAGTCATGAGCAGTGAAGTTACAAGTCAATATGGGTGTGGTGAAATTTGCTAGTTGTGTTGATGCCCTACTGTCTTACCTTCATGGCTGTAGACGATGGTCCGAAAAGTACATTTATGAGCTGATAATTGACAAGGACCATGGTTTCCATATGCAGCGATGGTTGTGGATAGGAACTATACTCCTTGTACGTTGGTTGTAAGGCGTAGGTGGTAGGTTACTCACCAAAGATGGAAGGGCAGCATACAGGCACTGCAGCATATTAGTACCATAGATTAGACGTGCAGATTCCCATGTGTAGAAAATGCCTGCCAATATACTTACTCCTTACTTTGTTCAGATTCCACATACTTTTTTTTATTGGCTATCGTACTTGGCAGAAGTATCACTTTTTCCATTTCTGCGATGAAAGAAAAAGGTGTGTTAGTGTTTGCATTTTTAGAAAAATGTACTACCTTGCATAATAGACAGTGAACTTTTTTTTTTTACCCTCATATTTAGTTTACAAACCAGTGTACTGTGCATTACGCTCAGTTTCTGTGTTTGCTTTTCTAATCCTTGTGTCTGGGGAAAAAAATCCTTGTCCGATTAAAAAAAAACCTTCATTTCCTATGGTACTAACTACTTCATTTTTTGCTTTCAGTGTTTCCTTCATCTTTCTGATCGATATTATGTTTGTTGCCTTCCTGCCCATTTTTTAACAACAGTTAGATACCAGTAGGCGTATTCTAACTGTGCATTTGTTCCTGCAGATTTGTGATACTCATTTATTTGTGTTGTTGCCATATAATGTTTCCCTTATCTTTCCCATTAATGTTTTCTTTGTTGCCTTCCTGCTGATTTTTAACAACAGTTAGATACCTATAGGCGTATTCTACCTGTGCATTTGTTTCCGACTATCTGTGATAATCATTTATTTGTGTCATTCTTCCATCCTTTTGGGTAGTTAGATACCTGTGGGCGTATTCTAACTGTTTGTAGTCTTTCACAAACTTTGTTGACAATTTTGAAGTACACATTATTTCGTAAATTTTGGCTTCAAGAACATTAAATACGCATTTGTTAGGTTAGCTGGCAACTGTAGTATAATTTATTGTGTTTTAGAGTACAGCTCCACTGCATATGATCACATTACTGCTATAATGTGGCACACATATAGCCAGCCATATGTCGCCAGTGTAACATATGGATATGCAAATGGATACAGGCTACAGATTTAAAAGCACGCCAGGATATTTTTTTTTTTCTTATTTGAAATGCCTCATTTACAGGAGAACACATTAGCTGTCTATTTGACTGACTTAATTAACAAATACTAACACCGGTACTAACTTAATAACATTATAATGTGCTCTCCAGGTGGAAAAAGAGGCAGAAGAGATATGCTCTGAGAGTCATTTTTAAACGTGCAGTCAGATATTTTTTTTCCTCGCTCTCTCTGTTCACTGTGTTGCAGGAAGCAAAATCTGCATGCCAGGAAATGAGTTTAGATACAGTTTCTTACTGTAAAAGCCGAGCTATTGTTGAAGGAAGGAGGATACAATCTTTTGAAATTGATTGGTGACACGTAAGCATGGGGATGCAACACAGGTTTGCTGGAGAAAGTCTGACAGAAAAAAGTCAGATGGATTTGGCTTAGCTGCTGTGAGGGTTTTTTTGACTGAGCTGCAGAGATGGAGCATCTGAGACTGGCTGTGAGGCAGGTCCAGTCTCACTTGGCACCGGCTTGAGAATTCCATGTTCTCGCTGTGCGCTTCAAACTTCAAACACAAAGAAAACCCTGGGCCCATTCATCGGAGGCGGCGAGCCAAGGGAGATCACGTGTAGGAGAGCTACAGATAGCTGGTAATTGTACAAGTGGAGTGAGATTACTGTGTGCTATTGTACGAATGACTTAATATCAGGCAGGCAGAGTACAAAAAGGGAATCCCCTGTGTTTAATTGACACGCTGTAATGTTGTAAAGTGAATATTGTTCTTTTGCTGTACATTTTTTTCTCTCTTTTTGTTACAGATGATGCAAAGTGAATCTCGTTCTGCTGCTGTACATTTTTCTGTTTGTTTCTGTAAAACAAAAGGGTAAAATGGTGTTCTGAAATGCATCTGTTTATAATACACAAAAATACATAAAAGCAGATGTGTAGTGTGTTTTTGTTTTTCTCTTTTCTTAGTGCATCTGGAATAGCACTTGTGATACAGGGAAGATTTTTAGGTAGTGCATTTGTCATTTTTCCCATGTAGATAAAACAACAGAAAGAATAAATTGTCTAAAAAAAAGACTTGGCAGTAATAAATAGTTGTATGCGTGTGTTCCCCAGTGCTTGCTGTCTGGGGAAAATCTATATACAATACATAGATTACTAGGGGTCTATGAACCAGTAATGGGGCCATGGACACATAATTCACTGGTGTAGATAAATCAGTGATAACAGCCACAGGTGGCACTATATATGAAAATGTGGTGTTTCTGAATAATGTAAGTCCAAGGCTCTCTAGAGATCACACAAATAGTCTAAACAAAAATAAGGAAGGTTTTGTATGATTGGGCTATAATATAGGGAAGGCAAATCATGCTCACCACTAAGTAATTTACCACCAGAAAATACCACCAACAAAAATGTATACCACTAAACGATCCTGTGTACTGTAATAAGGAACGGTCCCTGAAATGAAATAAGACCAAACCCAATCTAAATGCAAGGAGTAGTCATTGCCAAAATACCATTATTTTTGGCGGTAAGAAAATACCACCAGGCCCCAAATCTACACAAAATACCCTACACAACCTTTGCTTTAGAGTAATGGTACTATCATAACATTCAAACCATCCAGAATTCTTTTTAATGTATGCAGTGTAGTGACCTGCATTGGTTGTAGCTCCTGCATGGTAGATTATTCCTACTGTTGTAAAGGTTTTCTTTCCAAGTGCCACTAGACCGTGTGTGAATCTAGTCAGTTTGCACTTGTTTTTGGTGCCATCTGCATTATAACGTAGAAACATAAGTATTCTGTAGGCACTATGTGATTTTATCAGTAAGGTAGAGCGATTGTCTGAATTGCAAATACTACGTAATCTGCCATGGTTTGCATTTTGTACAAGTTGCTGAAATGGAATGCTCTCACTATTTGGTATGGAAACATACACAAATCGTTCATTTGGGATTTCTTCCTGCATCACTTTGTTACAGAGAGTGCATGTATGTTTCCACATGTACGAAATTTTGAAGATTTCATTTACAGGTATGCTTTTGTGTTCCAATACTAATAGTATTTTCATTAGAAATTCTTGTGGATCTTCTTGTGAGTTCATAGTGAATCTCACCATTCCAGCACAGTCGTCCAATTGTTGCCTTACTCCATGAACACTGTGGCCCTCATTAGGACTCCGGCGGAAAACCATGGTGCTATTAGCACCATGGTCGAAGCCGGAGTCTGCCATGGCAGAATGGGGAATTACCACCCCATTCCAAGGTTGGCGGGGCGGTAATTCCATATGCCACCATGGCCCTTCCCCATTCCCATTTTTGCCCCATAGGGCATAATGGGAATGGGGAAGGCGGTAAGTACAGTACCGCAAATTGCGGTACCGTACTTACCTCGAGAGTCCCTTTGCGGGCCCCTACTTTAACGACTGGTCTAGGTCGGGTCCCGCAAAGGGAACTCATAGTAAGGCGTTAAGGGTTTAACTACGCTGACACCTTTTACGGCGCTGTTAACCTCTTAACGCCAGGGTCCAAATGAGGGCCTATATGTGTTGTCAGGATTGCTTGTTGCATTTCTATTCAGCCCTAACATTTGCAAACACAAGTGGTCTGTGCTGTGCAGGTAAATATTGTTAACAATTGGTGGCAATTGAAATAGAATATTCATTGCTACATTTGCATAGCAACTTACCCCACTTTCATTTGTAAATTTGAATGGGCCAGCAAGTTCTGTATCTGAGTGCATTTTTTGGTTTTTCTGTTGCTTCTTTGCCGACGTGCCTGGTTTACATTCCCTAGTAGGTTCTTCTATGTTTGCGGCAATTGATGAAACTTAAGCTTCTTTTCTTTTCTTTTCTTTTCTTTTCTTTGCGGAATTTGCTGTTGCATTCTGTTGCATTTTTGTTTTACCTCATTTCACTTTATCTGGAACAGGGTATTGTTTCAGATGAGGGGTGTACAGTGAAGTCAAGTGTACGTAAGTGTGATAATGCTACGTAGCTCATGCCTTCCTTAAACACTGTGTTTCCTATATCTATCAATGCTTTCTCTAGGGTAAGACCGTGGGATTTATGAATGGTAACTGCATATGCAAGAGTTAGAGAAAATTGCTCTCTACGTACACACATGTCTTTGAAGAGAAGGAATCGAGCAATTGAGCGCCCTACCCTTTTCACTTCTGAAACTTTATCAAAGCGAATATTTACAAACTGAATGTTGCTATCACGTAGGTATGATTGAAAGCCAACAACTGTGCCCAGTGATCCATTAACTAGCCCTTGCTCTACGTCAAGGTTACATTTCAGCATTACTCTACAATTTAATGATAATTTCAATATTTTTTCCAACCCAGCTTTGTTGGAGATTGAATTTTCTAAACTATTTAGTCTTGTTGTGGCTTGCTCACACATGGGTAATGTCATACCATGTACGTCTAGTTTGTCTGTGGCGCTAATTTCTATCATTGCTTGCATTTCTTTCTTTAACATTGTCTCATTGAAATTCAAACAGCTTGCAAGAGTTGGCATTAAGGCGATACAATTGACATTTTTGTGTGCTATTTGTTCCATAACATCAGTTGCACATGCATTATCATCATAAAGTGCATGTATATGTCGGTTTTTCAAAATAGCTTGTGCTTCTTGCGATAATACACCAACTCTAATACTTTTTAAGATGCTGGCATAAGTGAGATCTGCAGATTGCTGCATGTTCTCAGTTAAGTTGTTGCCAAAGGTTAACATTACCTATGCTACCAGCAGTTTTCCGGCAGAGTTTGTGGCCTAAGGTTTTAAAAATCAGTTCTCCTTTCACTGGTGTCAATTGTAGAAGATCTCCGAAAATGATAATGTGTTTCCCTGCAAAGAGTTCTTCGTTATTACTTTTAAGTACTTCTTGCAATCTGAGATGAATCAAAGCCAACATTAGGTTGGAAACCATGCTCACTTCATCTATTAGTAGCATTTTCATTTGTTGCAATACTCTACGTAATTCCACTGCAGCTTCAGCAGAAAGTTTGTAGTAGTCTAATTTATTCTGATGCTCTACTGGAAGCAGTAGTAATCGGTGTCAAGTCACATTGCCTATGTTGAAGGCAGCTAAACCTGTGGGGGCTGTTACAACAGCTGACAGTTTGTTGTTTGTCAATTGTTGAAGGAACTTGCTGATAATTTTTCCTGAACCAGCTTCACCCTGACGTATAGCAGTATAGGTTTGTAATTTTGGCAGGTACATTCTTTATTTTCGTGTTGTACAGCATGTACAATTTGTTTTGTTACTTCTTCAAAAATGGTGCGCTGATCGTTGTTAAGTTTTGCTTGTTGTACAGTTAAGTCTTCTGTATCTTCTTGATACTGATACATGGTGTTTTCTACTTCTGCCATAGCTTCTTCAGCCTCATTTGCTTTTAGTGGTTGTCCTAATGGTTCTTGAGGTCCTGTTACAGAAGGTTGACTACTGTCGGAAGAGTCTTTATCTAGTTGGGCCTGAATTTCTTCTTCTTGTTGCTGCTCATTGTGTAACATTGTTTTGTACTGCGTAAAGTTCACATCGGTGATAGTGCTTTCATTTGCTTTGAAAGCATCTTCATAGCACTCATAATTATCTAGTATGTCTTCCTCTTTTCTCCATGGTTTGAAAAGTTGCAACAGAGACATGTAATATAGTTCTTTCTGTTGAGGAGTTTTTAATGACAATTTCACATGATTAATTAAGCTTCATTTGTTAAGTTTCACTAAACTCCCTTTGCAATTGGTCACTCCATATCTACGTTTGCTTTCATCGGGTTTTACATAATTTGTGTATGCAAAGTTTTGAGCTATGTGGTATAGACAAATGCTTTCCAGAGTGGTACTCCTGTTCGGATAGTATGCGTCCAGTAAATTTTATTTTAGAATGTCTTGGCTGTTGGGATCATTTCAGGCAATTGTTTCTATGTCCTCATATGATTTTAGCAGTCTTTTTCTAGATCTTGCAGGACCAAAACTGAGCCATACTATGTTGTCTCATTTTCCACACAAAGCAGTGCCGGTTAAACGATCTGCTGCTTCATAGGCCCCACATTCTCTCTGAGAGAGCATTTTCATGCCTAGGCTGTACAATTTCTGTGATAATGTTTTGTCTGAGGTCTTGCAGCTCTGTTTTTTCTGCTTTTGTTAAGTAGGCTGTAACATATTGTGAAACAGCAGTTGAATTGTCTGCAAAGTACTGCACATCTATGTTTGCATTCCATAATAGGGCAATGATTGCATTGTAATCATTCATATATTTTGATTCTTCCCTTCTTTTTATGCAATACGTGTTTTTAGGTGATTTACCTTTAACACTATGTCGAACTGAAGACATGAAGTTGTTTACTTCACCTGTTTCTGTAACTGGTCTAGGGAAACCAAAGCGGCATTTGGTGTAGCATTTATCTTTGTTTTTGTATTTACGGCGACAATATTTGCCACATTTGTGTCTTTGAAATTGTAAAATCTGCCCATGCAGCTCATTACGTGTCTGTTGTGAAGGGATTTCACATGTTACATATTTTTGGATAAACTGCAAAACAGTGCTATCACTGTTGTGCCCAAATTTCGGTGCAGCTTTGATCCATAAGAGCATGTGAATATGTGGTGCTCCTCTCGCTTGATATTCTTTTCTCCAAAAGAAGTGTTGCACTTCTCCAAGGGGAGGAACAGTTTTATTACAAATAAAGTGTAGCATTGCAATGAAACGATGATGGAAATATCTTGAGACATTAACTGCATCTAGAGAGCAAAGATTTCCAGGTGTTAATATATCTATGTTGTTTTTGTTGCTGTTTGCTATGCGTAGGAACTCATGTAAATCTTCCCATGCATATTCTGCACAACTTAGCGTAACGAATCAAGTTGGTGGTCCAAGGTTTCTGATCATGCAACATACATCTCTGTGCTGTCTGAACCAGTGTTCCTTTGTACCACACATGTTTACAAACAAATTTGTTATACTTGATTGTAAAACCTCATCTTTTTCTTGTACTTTTTGTATTAACTGCGTAGCTGACATATTTTGAAAGTGTGTTCCAGATTTAAGAATGTGTGCAACTCCATAACATAGTGTTGCTAATTCACTTTCATAGAGTAGGTCTAATATGTATTCCACATTTTGTCTAAATCTGGAATCTTGCGAATACATTCGTAATGAGCAGTATTCTGATGCCCCAATCTGAGTGGGTCTATCATCGTATCTCCCACCTTTGCCAGTAGGAAATAGCAGTGGAAAACCACGTGCTTCTATACTTTTTTTCCAAATACTCACTGGTGACCCTTTGGTTTGTCACATTTGGTAGGTTTCTAGTGCATCATCTATGCTTTCATTGGAATGCAATGGATGAATTGTGTAATGGTCCAAAAGAGTGGATACTGTAGCTGGATCCAGAAGTTCGAATTGTCCAGTTTCTGATGGCTCTTGAATTATTTCAGTTGTTTGCCTTAAGCTTTCATCAATATTTATTTCCTTGTAGTACTCATTATTGTCTTTTAGATATTGCAATGCTTGTCTAACTTTGTGTAAATCCACTAATTGTTGCCTAATAATTTTTTCCTTTGTTGGTACTCCATTTACCAAGACTATTAAAGAATGCTCTATTGAACGTTCCACTCCTAGAGTGTGTACATTTTCTGTTAGATCTAATGGCAAGTTAACTACTTTGCCACAAATGCCTTTTACCAATTCAGAGGAAGGAAATGTGGCTGTTTTTGGATGAATGTGTATAATTGCTAAAAATGGGTGAACTGTTTGAATTATTATGCTCTCATACAAATTGAGCTGTTGCAGGATTTTTGGTAATGGAAACAATTCCAAATTATTTGTAATAGCACATGAAGGAGTGTGGTTGTTGTCTAATTTCCGCGCACAGCGTATTCATGGATTTTAGCTACCAAAACCAGCCGTGGTGCACAGTGGCGCAGCGACCCTGCAGCAGCGCCAATTACGCCCCCAAGAACGCCCCTCGCACAGGGAAAAGCCATCAAAATCCCCAATCCAGCGCAAAGGGCTGCGTTAACCCTGTACCAGCACGGCAAGCGGGGAACGTGTATAACTGGGGTTCGCGGGAAGTTTCACACGCGATTGGCCCTGTGCGAGTGGGGTACGTGTATTACTTGGGTTTGCGGAAAGTTTCACACGCGATTGGCCCTGTGCGAGTGGGGTACGTGTATTACTGGGGTTCGCAGGAAGTTTCACACACGAAAGGGCCTGTGCGAGTGGGGTACGTGTATTACTGGGGTTCGCGTAAAGTCTCACACGCGATTTGAGCAGTGTACGTGTATTTCGAGGGGTGCGTGGGAAGTTTCACACGCGATTGGCCCTGTGCGAGCGGGGTACGTGTATTACTGGGGTTCGCGGGAAGTTTCACACGCGATTGGATCCGGGTACGTGTATTTCGGGGGTGTGCAGGAAGTTTCACACGCAATTGGCCCTGTGCGAGCGGGTTATGTGTATTACTGGGGTTCGCAGGAAGTTTCTCACATGATTGGCCCTGTGCGAGTGGGGTACGTGTATTACTGGGGTTCGCAGGAAGTTTCACACACGAAAGGGCCTGTGCGAGTGGGGTACGTGTATTACTGGGGTTCGCGTGAAGTCTCACACGCGATTTGAGCAGCGTACGTGTATTTCAAGGGTGCGCGGGGAGTCCTACACGTGAATTGGCAGTGTGGGTCCTCCCAGGTGTTCCCTCTACACCCTCCACGGCCCCTGCAGCCAGCCCACACCAAAGGGGACTACCCTGCACCCCTGGTCATGTCCCGCAGGCAGCCCATCTACCATGGGCAGGTCCCCCAGCCAAGCCACATGTCAGCTTGCACTACTGATCACCAACTCATGTCCCCCTGCACCCCCCAGCAGTGCAGGGCACCTGCCAGCAGGCCCCCACTCATGTCCCACACATGTCCCGCTGCACCCCCACCCCCCAGCAGTGCGGGGCACCTGCCAGCAGGCCCCCACTCATGTCCCACTCATGTCCCCCTGCACCCCCTCCCACCAGCAGTGCAGGACACCTGCCAACAGGCCCCCACTCATGTCCCCCTGCACCCCCATCCCCCAGCAGTGCAGGGTACCTGCCAACATGCCCCCGCTCATGTCCCCCTGCACCCCCACCCCCCAGCAGTGCAGGGCACCTGCCAGCAGGCCCCCACTCATGTCCCCCTGCAACCCCACCCCCCCAGCAGTGCAGGGCACCTGCCAGCAGGCCCCCACTCATGTCCCACTCATGTCCCCCTGCACCCCCACCCCCCCAGCAGTGCAGGGCACCTGCCAGCAGGCCCCCACTCATGTTCCCCTGCACCCCCACCCCCCAGCAGTGCAGGGCACCTGCCAGCAGGCCCCCACTCATGTCCCACACATGCCCCCCTGCACCCCCACCGCTAGCAGTGCAGGGCACCTGCTAGCAGGCCCCCACTCATGTCCCCCTGCACCCCCACCCCCCAGCAGTGCAGGGCACCTGCCAGCAGGCCCCCACTCATGTCCCACTCATGTACCCCCTGCACCCCCACCCCCCAGCAGTGTGGGGCACCTGCCAGAAGGCCCCCACTCATGTCCCCCTAAACCCCCACCCCCCAGCAGTGCAGGGCACCTGTCAGCAGGCCCCACTCATGTCCCCCTCACCCCCACCCCCCAGCAGTGCAGGGCACCTGCCAGCAGGCCCCCACTCATGTCCCCCTGCACCCCCACCCCACAGCAGTGCGGGGCACCTGCCAGCAGGCCCTCACTCATGTCCCCCTGCACCCTCACCCCCCAGCAGTGCAGGGCACCTGCCAGCAGGCCCCCACTCATGTCCCCCTGCCCCCACGGCATGACGATCCTCAATCATGGCCCTTATGGCCAGCCTCCCCTGCCCAAAGACCCAACCAAGTGTTGCATCCACCCACATAGAAAAGGTAATTACATGATACAACCCCAAAGGCAAGTATGTAAATAAACACATGTCCGTCACACACACACAATGGGTGCAAGTGAATGTGAAAACCCATATCATGGCATGCATGAAACCAATGAGATAATACCACACATCGAAGTATGAAGAAAAAAATGTATTAAACACATCATGAATGTAATTAAAAGAAAGCACACAACAATGGGAATAATTAAAGAAATGCTGCTTGTCCGTAAAAGAATAAAAAACAAGAAATCATAATCCAAAGAAATCCAAAAGAAATGGTGTCCAAAGTCACAGTCCAACAAAGCAAATCCAAGGGAAAAAAGAAAGCGAAATCCATTGCTCCATGGCGAAAATAAAAAAAAATGAGAATAATCCAATGGTGAACTATGTACAAATGAACAATCCAGGGTCCATGAGCACGACTGATGAAATGAAACCTACCAAAAATACTACCTAATAAAAAACTATATACAAAAACGTGGTGCATTGTCCAAGCACAACCAAAATAAAAAAGAAAAGTAAAGGAAACCTAACACTATCTAACTATATACAATGGCGGTGGGCAAGTCCTGCGGCTCACTGTGTGGTGTCCCGGGCCAGGGCCTCATCGAACTGTATGTCGATGTCCCGGAGGCGGGCCTCTGCCCTGGCCCCGAGGTCTCACAGGGAGGCACTCATGGCCTGTTGCAACTCCCAGCGAGTCGCCTCGAGGCACTCTGCCCGCCTCAACGCCCGACGCATGGAGAACTCCGCCCTGACCATGGTGAGCCGCGCCTCTTCCGCCCGCCGCCGCTCCGCATCTATGCGTTGGCCCAACCGCAGCCACACGGAAGACACATCCATTCCAGGGTCCTACTGCCCTCTGGCCGATGCCTGCCCCCCTGATGTCGATGGCCCCGAGCCATCATTGCTCCCACCTAGAGCCTGCTCCTGCTGCTGCTGCTGTCCATGTGCCCTGTCCGATGATGCCTGCACATCCTCCATGAGCTGGTCTCCAGTTGTGGTGTCCACCCCTGCTTGATCGCCGACTCCCGACTTTGGCAGGGATGGGATCTCCACCAAGCTGGCTGTGTTGGTCAGGCCAGGTCCACAGGGGGCCCTGGTGGAATCTGGGCCGGAAGACGGCAGGGAGAACGACTGGCGCATTGTCTCCACAGAGGAGGAGAAGTCCGCCAGAGTGCACATCACATGTAGGAACCCACCCACCAGGGCCCCTCCCAACTGTGCCACGTCATGGCGCTGCTCTGTGTGATGGCGTGCGTTCTCTGCCTAGGAAGAACGCACATCATCACGAATGTCACACATGCGCAACGCGACACCAATCAGGGCGGAGCCCATACGTTCATGGGACCCCTCGTCTGCTGGTAGTGGAGAAGCAGATGACATGGCACTCTCCCCTACCTGTGGACTGGGGCCTCCCTGCTGGTGCATGGTGGTGCAGTCTCAGGGTCTAGGACAGGGACATGCACAGGCCCGTCTGCATTGACCTGTGCTGCCTCTTGACCCTGGCCCTGGACTGCACCACTTGCACCAGTGGTACTACCCCCACCAGGCCCCATATGCGGTTCAGTAGCGGGCTCCTCCTCCTCTGTGGAGACCACCAACCTGGATGTCTCAGTACTGTCTTCTGCCATTGCAAGCCCCTGTGGGGGCTCACCCGGCCTTCCGCCACAGCCGTAGTGGCAGACGCGGCACCAGCCCCCTCACTCCCGGATGATGGCAAGTCCTGGGAGGGTGGCTGGGCCTTGCGTTGCCACCCAGTGGAGGCATCCCCGCCACTTGGCTCCACAGCGCCGTCTCCGCCCTCTTCTTCACTTGACGCTGCATAGAGGGAGACATAGAACACAAGCATCAGGGTACAGTACAATATTCCCCTAGACAGTAAGCAATAACACATGAGTGGCAGTGTTTAACGTCACTTCCATCCTGTCCCTTCACAAAACATGGGTGAATGCACGCAACACACATGCATAAACAGGCATGGCGCATGCAATCAACATCAGCATCCATGTACAAGGGCCTCTATTAATCAAAATGTTGCCTTCAAACTCACATTCATCCTGGCTCACACTGATCCCATGCACACACATCAATGGAGGGTCATGCATCATGCCTTGTACACCACAGACACAGTGGATAGACTCAGTGCATACAACGGTGACCGCACTGCATGAGTGAATCTACACATCATCACGGACATGTGTCATGAATCCATGGCGTATCGAAGTCACAGACACACTTCTCAGACACACACACATGTGCACCATACATGTACATGACAGCAGCACCCATACCTCACACCCCCACCATGTGCAAGAACAGACACTGGCATGCTTTCATGTGTGCATTTGCCATACAGCTCCCCATGTAGCATTGTAACTCATGCACCAACCATGTGGTTCGCACATTACTGGTCTCACGTGCATGACCATGATGTCCCTGCACACACACATCCATACATGGCCCATGTCACACATACAGGCAAGTATCAGACTACCAGCACACTGCAACATACCCTGTCTCGCACACCAATGCTTGGCCACTTACCGCTCAACTCCAGACGGGTCTTCCTCTGAAGGATCTGGGCGTGGAGCGCTGGGCATACGTGTTCCAGGACCCTCATCTGGATGTCACTCATGCTGGCCCTAATTCTGAAGCTCGACTTTTTGCATAGTATATTTTATACACTAAATTTCTTACATTGGAATGATGTACTGATATTCTCTTGATATCATGGAAGGTACTTTTGCAAATAGGCCCAGAAATGCAGGCTAATGAATGTCCTTTTTAGTCCTGTGTCTTTCCGCACTGCACAAATATCCATATTTTGCAGCACTTTCATTTTACTTTTGTCTTTACCTTTTACATATTGATTGAGGAACTGACGTAAAGATTTGAAAGCTTTGTGTGGAATGGCACACATTGATGTGCATGGCCATTTGTATGTTGGACGGTGTGGTTCTGCTTTATCGAGAGGTAATTCTGAGTTTTCAGGAGATAGTTTTGTAAGCAGTGTTTCTTGTTCTATGATGGTAGTATTGATTTTCTCATACCCTCGTCCGCTGCTATGGATGGCAAAAGTGTTTGTTTGATTTTGTTTGTATGCTTCTTCATTAAAATATGGCTCTGTGATTGTTGTGTGACTCCATTCACCACCACAAACAGGCATCCGTTTATTGCTGAGTTTCGTTTGTAATTTGGTACTTAGTTTTGTTAGTGCTTTCATTCTATTTAACACTAATATGAACAACTTCCTTTTGAGAAGAATTGCACTGTCCACGAGTGCTTGTAGAATTAACCTTCTACGGTACGTTTTAAGGGGTGAGGATGATTTTGGTCCTCTTCTTAGAAAATTCTGAAGGACTCTGTGACGAAACATTTTTGCTAAAATACTTTTTTGCTATGGGTTCTTCTTACACTATCAGGATTATTAGGAACATTGTTAGCTGTACTGGCAGCAGTTTTTTTGACAACATTTCTGTGTTTTGTGACACTTTTTGATGGAGGAGGTACAGTTTCGGTAGTTGAGACTTCCTTTATTATGTTACCCAACTGCATTAGCTGGTTTGTACCAAGATTCTCTACACACTCTACAACAGGTGGATGCTTACATTGGGCATCTTTATTTTTCTTTGCTCTAATTCTGCATTCCTTTCTACTTTTTGGTAGGCATTCTTTGGTGTCTGTTGAGAAAAAAAGTATACTTTGATCTGTTGTCCAATGTATGTGTGCAGTGTACATGTGTGCATAAGTCTGATGGGGAAGCTCTTTGTCATGATGTGTCAACGTACAGTGAACTCTACCAATCATTTGGTAAGGCTACTTTACTGTTTTTATACTACTACAATGTGCTTCAGATGAGAGTACAAAGTGGCCTACTTGTGAAGAGACCAATTATTAATAACCGAAATGCCAAAAACTTGCTACAGCAACTTCTTTTCACAATCTAACCTTCTAAGGATTACCTATGTTATTTCAGTACCAAACGTACAGGGATTTGTCAGCCATTCTGCCTGTTATTCTTTGTTCAATAAATGGATATTTGTAGGTAGAATGGTTTACAAATCAATGCTTGCTTTGGTGCCCAAAATAAACAAATAACCCACGCAGCCTCTCTAATGAGTAGTTACAATATAAAGGTTGTACTGTACTTACTTATTTGTATAAGATGGCCAGGTTTCTTCGTATATGTCGTCTGCAGTGTAGATGCTGTTGATTCTCAGGAGAGTAGTCTTCACTGCGAATTAAAAAAAAAATCAATTACTTTATGTGTTTGCAGCAGTGATGATACTGTAGACATTACACTGTAGACATTACTTGTGCTTATTTCGTCAGAGGATTGAACTTTCATATTTCAACCCAGTGCACGTGCACGTTTAACTTCACTCTGTGAAGTCTTGGCAAAGTACTTGCAATATGGTACTTCTAAGTCCTTCAAAATAACTAACAGGGTAATTCATAGAATCCAGCGCACAAGTAGCGCACGCGGCTGGCGCACAGCGTGCGCCTGCGATAGTCTGCGCCAGGCACGTGCGCTAAAACTGATTTCCGCGCACAGCGTATTCATGGATTTCATGCTCCCAAACCAGCCGTGGCGCAGAGAATCGCAGCGAGCCTGCAGCAGCGCCAGTAACGCCCCCAAGAACGCCCTCGCGCAAGGAAAAGCCATCAAAATCGCCAAATCATCGCTAAGGGCTGCGCTAACCCTGGACCACTTCACAGGGCAGGCAAACAAGGAAAGCAAAGCGGGCAATCTCCAAATCAGGAGTACGCGGGAAGTTTTACACGCGACTAGGCAGGGAACGTGAATTACAGGGGTACGCGGGAATTATCACACGCGAACAGCCAGGGAACGCGTATTACAGGGGTACGCGTGAAGTAGAACACGCGATAGGCCAGGGAACGTGTATTACAGGGGTACGCGTGAAGTAGAACACGCGATAGGCCAGGGAACGTGTATTACAGGGGTACGCGGGAATTATCACACGCGAACAGCCAGGGTGCGTGTATTACAGGGGTAGCGGGAAGTTCAACACGCGATTGGCCAGGGTACGTGTATTACAGGGGTACGCGTGAAGTAGAACACGCAATAGGCCAGGGAACGTGTATTACAGGGGTACGCGGGAATTATCACACGCGAACAGCCAGGGTGCGTGTATTACAGGGGTAGCGGGAAGTTCAACACGCGATTGGCCAGGGAACGTGTATTACAGGGGTACGCGTGAAGTAGAACACGCGATAGGCCAGGGAACGTGTATCACAGGGGTACGCGGGAATTATCACACGCGAACAGCCAGGGTGCGTGTATTACAGGGGTAGCGGGAAGTTCAACACGCGATTGGCCAGGGTACGTGTATTACAGGGGTGCGTGGGAATTATCACACCCGAATAGGCTGGGTGGGCCCTCACAGGTGTACCCTGTACACCTTCCACGGCCCCTGCAGGCAGCCCACAAAACAGGGGACTACCCTGCACACCTGATCATGTCCCCCTGCACCCCCATCCACCAGGGGCACCCTCCACCAGGCCCCCACCCATGTCTCCCACCACCCCCACCCCCCAGCAGTGCAGGGGCACCTGCCAGCAGGCCCCCACCCATGTCTCCCACCACCCCCACCCCCCATCCACCAGGGGCACCCTCCACCAGGCCCCCACCCATGTCTCCCACCACCCCCACCCACCAGCACTGTTGGGCACGTGGCCAGCAGGCAGTCAGGCAGCAGCAGATGGCAGGTGGGAGCGTGCTCAGGGCTCTGGGGGACTGTAATTTGGCCTCCTGGCCAGGAGCGTGGTCTTTCGTGTTTGAACGCGTGGACAGCCTGATAGGGAGTGATTTTGCACGTGAAAACCCCACACTCAGCGAATCGCGCGAAAACCCGTCACCAGCATATGTGCGTCTATAGTTACCTGCACGTGCAGTGTCAAAGCGTGTGATTGGTGAATATGGATCTACACGCAGGAGTGACAAAGCGTGTGATTGGTGAAAATGGATCTACACGCAGGAGTGACAAAGCGTGTGATTGGTGAAAAGTGAGCTACACGCAGGAGTGTCAAAGCGTGTGATTGGTGAAAAAGGATCCACACGCAGAAGTGACAAAGCGTGTGATTGGTGAACATGGGCCAAGCACGTACACGCCGTAAGTGACGCTGTACGTGTGGGCCTGTATATAAGGTAGTGTAGAACACCATTTCCTTGTACGTGCTTTTCGTGGAGAGCGAGTGGGTGAATTCTGTACTTCTTGTCGTTTCACACGCGATTTACTTCACGGCGTTTCCAGTTCGTACTCCCTGTTACCTCTGACAGCTTTTTCTCTTTTTCCTCTTGTACTGGTTTACCTGGGCCTGTTCCCTCAAACAGTGTCCCCTTCTACTGTTGTCCTGTCTCCTCAGACAGCGTACACATCTTCTTTTGGCGGGGGTGTTGCCAACCAAACGCGCTCATTTTTCACGCTCTTTTACCTGGCAGACGGTGAGTCACGCACGTATCTAACTTCTGTGCTTGCCCCGTGTGTAGCCTACCCCTTCAGAGGTCATTCTAGGCTGCGTGTGACACGCATACGTTCATTGTGTTACTGGATGCCACAGCGTAGTGCAGGGTTTTCCATCAGCACACGTGGTCTAGGAGGGGTATTGTGCACGTTCCTTAACTTTTCTGGGGTGCCTGTGCGTTGCGTGACCCGTCATCTTTCCCCAGGGGTGTCATATAGCCTTGCCACTGCACTAGGGTACGAATACCATCTGGTACCCAACCCCTTTGACACCCAATTGCCCAGGACAATTGTGCACACCGACTCCCATACGCACAATAACATCAGTGCCATGGTTGGGAGGCGTGCAAGCCGTAAGGGTGGCAAAGGTGGCCGAGCCACACGTGGTGGCCGTGGAGGATCCACTAGGGGACGTGGTTGTGACTTGCAGGGTGCCCCTGTCCCCCCCAGTCTGGAGGACCAGTCAGGGACACCCATGCCTCCCCCCCCCCCAGTTGAGGGTCATGTGGCTGATACCAACCCTGATCAGCCCTTGTCGGACCAGCCCATTGTGGCAGCAGACCTGTCCGAGGGTGATCCCATCGCTGACATCCAGGTCAGCAGGTCCACTGCACGTGCACCGGTGCACATTGGTGTCATCAGGGCACGCGCATCTATGCCAGATAGGTCATCTGCTGGCCCCCGTAGCCAGGGTGTGGCTCCATCCACCCCACCTCTCATACACCCTGCCAAGACTGTGTCGGTCCTAGTTCATGCACCTCAGATCAGGCCTGACCCCATCCCACTACCCCCAATGCCTGCACCTACTCCCATGCTGAGTGTGCAATCCCACACACCCAGTACTGAGTCCACCACGGCTCCTGCCCCTAGTGTCCACAGCGGCGTAGGACACTCTGGATCCCCACCCCCTTCCAAGCGCAAGAGGAAGAGTGCACGTCCGGCACAGGCTGATGCCCCAGGCACGGCTGCACAGTCCGGCCCATCAAGGAAGCCAAGCTTCACAGACGCCGAACTGAATGCACTTGTTCAGTATGTGTCAGATCATGATAGGGAAATGGTCATCGTTGCAGGGTCCAAGACCACACATGCCAGACGCCAGGCACACTGGCAGACCATTGCTGACAGAATAAGTGCCCTTGGAGTAGTGAGGCGCACAGCTAGTGATTGCCAGAAGCGCTGGAATGACCTTAAGCGCAGGGCAAAGGATAAGCTGGCCTCAAGTCATGCCGCAACCTTGGTGACTGGAGGTGGGTCCCCAGCACAGGAAATAGAACTCACACCACACGAGTCCGTAGCTGGATCCTACGTCACCGAGGGACAACTCCAAGGTGTGGGAGATCTCCCTGATTACGAGACATCATCCGGTGAGTGCACATGCATGTGTGTATTATCCATGTGCATGGTGTGTGTGTGAAGCATTCATGTTGGGTGCCTGTCAAGGGGGTGTGTGGCAGAGTTGATAGTGGCACCCATGTGCCTAATCCAGTATGTTCAGTGCAACACCATCTGCCCACAGCACTATCCCAACTGGCAACAGTGCACATATGGCCCTACACCATGGAAGTTGCCCTTGAATTGTCATTTTGTCACTACATTGTTGCTCATACTCCCCTGTCTATTCATCTGATGTCTTACATACCATTCCTATACTTTCCCCCAGCCAATCAAGTTTCATCTTCACATGCCTGACATGCAATGATACCACATGCTAATGCGTCCTCTGTATATAAATGCCAACCAACATGCTGTCATACTGTGGATGTTGCCTTGACATCCACCTCCTACCTGTGTGCTTTGGTACCGTCTGGTTTCGAGCCCCATTCCCTCACACTCCATGCTGCTCTTCATGGTCTATCTTCCCTGACTTCTACAGTTCAGACCATCGTGCCCTACTCACAACACCTGCTTGCTAACAGTCAAATGAGGGCACCCTGCCCTCCAATGCGACCCACCCTATTGCTGACAAGTGCATCTGAGCCTACTCAAAGCCAACTCTCACTGACATCTGCTCATACATGCCTTTGCCTGTCCCATAGACCCTTCACATGGTCCCTGTCCTCTCTCCTTGCTCCTCTTCCACCATCAATGGTGGGACCCGTTGGGGTGTACTCCTGGCCTCCTTCCAATCCTCAGAGGCCACAATTGATGTGCATGGTAATGGGAGCATCTCAGTCCAAGGCCCTTAGGCCAACCTCATTCTCCTTGAGAAATGCTACCCACATCTCATCAACTTCCTTTCCTCTCCTGCTGTCCCCCCTCCTCTCTCCTCATCAATCCTGCACTGCCTCCCTGCACCCTCCCATGATCCTTCTCCGCCTCCCACTCCAACTCCTACACATGCTGCACCTCTGATCTCTAGCACTCCCCGTAAGTCCTCCAAGGCTGTCAACCTCCTCCACAATTACACTCCTTTCACTGCGGCTGCATCAGGCATTCCTCCGATATCTGTCACTTACATGAGGTTATGCACCTTGACATCCTTGGTCTCATGGAAACATGTCTGACGGCCAGCTCTGTCTGCATCCTTCACACACTCCTACCTGATGTTCAGGAGACCCTCTCCTTGGCCCGCCACTACTGTGCAGGGGGGGTGTGCCCTTGGCTTCCCTGAGGGTATTCCTGCCACTGTCACTCCTACTTAGACCTACTCCACTCTGGAATGGCTTGTGTGACGTCTCTCTCTACCACACCTTGACATTCACAAACTGTGCGTACTGTGTCTGGGAAAACTGGTCAAATGTACTACTTCCTTTCTGAGTGTCCTCACCTCTCCTCCTCACTCATGTCCCCAGACACAGAAATCCTCTTCCTTGGTGCTGTACGCATCCACCTGCATGCTTGTTGACCCCCCCACGTGACCTTTCTGTGACCTCAGCAACTCCCTCTCACCCTCTAGACTCCCGTCTGTCCCTACTCATTCTGCAGGGCACACTCTTGATGCTCTGATCTCATCTGACTTTCCCCTCTCCGTCCATCTCTGCACTCCTCTCTCCTGGAGTGATCACATTCTCCTCTCCTCCCAGCTCACCCTCACCACCCCACAGGCAAAGCCACCCTCACCACTGTCACACACCTTCTTGGTATTCCAACCCATGAAGTGTGTGTCAGTCGAGGCTCATGCTGCCAAAATCTCCCCCCCATCCAGCTCCCCCTTAGGCTCACTCCCATCCTGACAGGGCCCACTCCATGCTCCACTCTATGTCAGGTACACTGGATGTCTTTGCCACGGTCATGACCACCTGTCTGAAGCCCCATGCCAATGCAGAGTCCTGGCATGACTCGGATCTTGTGAACCCAGACCACAGGTGCCGGGTGGCAGAGAGGGAATGTCCTGCATCATGCTCATCCTCTGGCAAACTGGCCTGCCACATGCTCCAAAGGCAATAGCGCCTCACCCTTTTCACCAAGATGAGATCCCCAATCCAAGGGCACATATCTGCGGCATGTGACAACTCTGCAGGACACATAGAAATCTGCAAGGACCTTGCCGAGCCAGATGCAGTGTGTACCTCCCCTGTCCCCTCCGAGCCCACAGCACTGCATAATTGTCTCTGTAGCCCTATAGGCCACCCCCCCAGCACTTGTCTGCGCCTAACACCATCTGCCCTTGACGTTAAGTCCTACTTACCTTGTACAGCACTTCCAGCCGCCACTTCCCCTTGCACTTCATTGTGCCACCCACCCCTGCACTTGCGTGACATGAATGACACCAGCACCAGTAGGATTGTTGACTGGCATCCCCTACTGCCCCACCACCCCTCAGTGCTCCGCTGTACCTTCATACATTTCTGGACCGGTGCTTCACGAATGCTATATGATTCCTTTACAGGTGATGGGGAGGTGGAATCTCATTGTTTACTGCATTTTGTTGATGTAGACAAGGCACTGTGCATCGTGGCCAATTTGGACTAGCAGATCCATGTACAACATGTTAACTTATTGATGTGATGATGCAATGTCAGGACCAGAGTGGTTGAAATCCAAAAAAGTTGCCCTCCTCTCCCTCTTCACTTGGTGGCTATGTCACATGCCATGTGTGTGATGGCATGTGCCTTTGACATGGCAATCACCGGCCAATGTGTGATGGCAGTGCTAGGCAGCATGGTGAGCAGGCGTTGCTCTCCAATCTGTACATTGTATGGCCTGAGCCTCCCCTACAGACCCAGTGATGGTGAATGCATAGGAGGTCTCCCAGTCATGTGGGACATGTGTCGTAGAACTACTGCCTCTGTTGTTCATCATGCCATGGTGCTAATGCCTGTTTCCATTTTTCTCTTTCATGTCTTTGCAGGGGACGAAGCACTTGTTGATGCTGGGGATGTGGTGGTTGAGCCGTCCCAGGAGGGCAACCCGGGCCGACCTTCCACAAGTGAGGGACGTGGTGTGTTTGTGGGTGAAAACCCACAAGTGCTGCAGGTCGTGCTGTCGAGGGGTGTCTCTGGGGGTTCCTCCCCCGAGCAGTATTCAGGTGTAGACTCGGAGGATGACACCTATGTGCAGTCGCAGGTGAGTGTTCTTGGGAGAGAATCTCCTCTGTCAAACCCACCTGCAGCCGGGCCATTGCCCTCAATGGGGATGTCAGTGTCGGCAGCTCAGCCTCCGGTGGTTACGGATGCAGGGCCACACCACACAATCTCTGATCCTGTTCCTGGGGCTGCAGATCAGAGAGGGAATGCAGTCCTGCAGCCTGAGGCCTTGCCGGCACAGCAAGGCGCAGTCCGCCTTGCCCCAGGCAGGTGTGGTGCCCGTCAACGTGGTGGCCGTATGCCACCTGGCCACCTGGCAATACCGCTTGGGAGCAATCCATCTACGGTATGGCCAACCAACAGGCAGCATCATCCGAGATGATTGCACAGGCCATGGATAGGGTGGCCACTTCCATTGTCCCCCCAGAAAGGCTGATGGAGCGACTGGAGCAGGCTACAGAGTCCATCTGCCAGGCACACAGGGAGGATATGTTGGCGTCCAACAAGGACAGGCGGGCGGCACTGGCGACTCTGCGGGAATTACTTTCCATGGAGTCCCAGCGCCACAGGGAAGGCCTGAGGGAAGAATTCCATCACCTCAGGTCGACCCTGTTAGAGCATGAGGCTTCATCCCATAGAAGGACAGAGGAGCAGCTGGAGCGTCTGACACAGACGCTCTCGGCCGAGATGCAGGCAACTCGTGCGGAGGTCAGGTCATCCCGGAAGTTACTGCATGGGGACCTCCGCATGATTATAACCCAGAACCAGAACTACCAGACCCGCCTGCTTGCAGCCATGGAGGAGCAAACTCGTGCTTTGCGTGGGCTGCCTCCCATTGTCACACCATCTTCTGAGGCAGCTCCCCCACCTCCTGAGTCAGCTGCAGGGTCTGGCCAGAGCGATAGCGACTCATCTCCCACAACAGAGTAGCCGTGTGGGCCACGAGCCTATGGGGTGTTTTAGTTTCCCATGATCCACACAGGTGGATTGTGGCGTGCATCCTGTCCTCGGACCTCATAGGTGCCCCCCCCCCCCCGCCGGCCCTTTCATGGCCATTTTTTCTCAATTTTCTTTTTTCTTTTCCAAGAGTGTTGCCTTGTGTGGGTACCTGGGCATACACTGTATTGTGGCTGGGCACATGCAGGCTTGTCCTGAGTTTGGTTTCGATGCTTGGGTAGCAGACATCCACACCCCTCCTGCTTCCGTTTCCATGGGCTTGCAAAGGGTGTGCCCAAGTGACAGCAAATTACACGGTGACATTGGACTCCCATGAGCTGTTGGCCAGTCCATAGTCAATACTGTGTAGACATTCATAGTGTACATTGTTGTTGCACCTAACTATGCATGATGGTTTGATATGTGCCTCTACTTACATATGTTGCTCATGTTTTGCAGGTATTTCACACAGTTCTTCACACGGGCATACTCTCTGGAGTCAGACTACATGTCGGTAGATGTGCACTGACACTTTTGCGTGGCGCCATCACTGTACATCTGGACGGTGAGGACATACCAGCAGAATCAGGTAATGAGACTACCATTGATTACATGCATTGTGTCTTGTTTTGGTGGGCTTCAGGGTGGGTTGGTGTGTAATTTGATTGAAATTACTCTTACACAGGTGTGTAGTAGTGGCTCCAGCGCGGTTAGCTGTTCAAGTGCGGCTATGTTCCATTTGGGGCACTGCTATTTGTGACACCGGTGTCATGTTGTGATGGCCAGTTTGTTTGCTCTCACATACCATGACATGGTGTCCTCAGTGGCGGGACTGTGAAGGGAATGGGTGACATGGCAATGTTGTCATGTAGTGAATCGCCTGTGGCAATGCATATTTGATTGATGGAGTTGTGTCTTTTCGTTGTGATGCATTGCTGGTGTATGTGTAGGTAGGGGTGCACACATAGTGACACTTCCATGTTAACAATCTCAGGCTGATGTGTATCTGACAGTTCATTGTCAAGTAATTTTGTGACATTGTCAGGTAGTGTTATCATTGATTGTCAGATGGTATGTGCCAGAGCAGTGTGCACTAGCCAGCACTGTGATTCCTAGGTGAAGAAGTTGGCCACCAGTTGCGTACGGGCTGCCACCCCCCGTGCCCTTTCCCCTCCCATGCGCAGCGGGCGTGCATGTGGTTGTGGATGTGGGGGCACCACCATGTCCACGGGCAGGCCCCGGCGTGTTGCAACGTTGTGCAGGACACATGCTGCCACTATGATCCTGCACACTATTCGGGGAGCATATAACAGCTGCCCGCCAGAACGGTCAAGGGAGCGAAAGCGTGACTTCAGCACTCCGAATGTGCGCTCCACTATGCCCCGTGTTGCAATGTGGGCTGTGTTGTACCTTACCTCGGGTGGCGTGGTGGGGTTCCGGATTGGGGTCATCATGTGGGGGCTGATAGGGTAGGCACTGTCCCCTGCGGAGGTGGTGATGGGTATCATTAGTGGTGTTGTGTCATGACCCAGTATCTGACATGCATGCATGTGCAGTGGCATTCATGCTCACCAAGCAGCCATGTATCTCCATGCTGGCCAGCCTCTAGGTCCCGGCATAGGGTAGACATTCTGTAGATGAAGCTGTCGTGGGTGGACCCGGGATAGTTGGCATATACTGATGTGATTATTCCCTTGGCATTGCATACAACTTGCACGTTGATGGAATGCCAGTGCTTGCGGTTTCTATAGATGTGCTCTGTTGCCCTGGGTGGACGTAGAGCCACATGTGTGCAGTCAATTGCACCAAGCACTTTGGGGAATTGAGCCACACCATACAATTCCTGGATGCACGTCCGCCTTTCTGCATGAGTCCTGGGGAGATATATGTGCCTGCGGACTGATGGCCGTGCAGTGATGATGTTCAAGACCTGGTGTAGGCAGCGTGACTGCGTGGCCTGTGACACACCACCCACTATGGCACTTGTCCGCTGAAAGGATCCAGTGGCCAAGAAGTGCAGTACATTCAGGACCTTCTGCAGGGGGCTGAGTGCTTGGGAGCACAGGGTGGGTGATGTGAGGTCATCCTCCCACTCACTGACCAGGTCCAGTATGATGTGTGGTGGAAACCTGTACCTCCCATACACCTGGTCATCAGGCATCCCGAATAGGCTGGTTCTGGGTGTGAATATTCTGGCCCTGACTCTCCTCCTCCTCCTCCTTTGGTAGCCCACTGCCACTGCTGCTAGGAACGGTATGTTCATCCTGGCATCTGGCTTGTTTATTGATAAGTGCGCAAATTAATGCCTTGCGCGTGTTCTAGGCGAGCGTGTGACCCTCGCACCCCTGGAATCTAGTTCCCACTCCAATAGCGTGTGGAAATTCCCACGCAGCAGGCATACAGGTGCGCTGACGTACTTGCGTGTGTAAGTGCCCGCGCACCCCTGAAATACACATACATAGGCCAATGGCGTGTACGCGCACTTTCGGCCAATTACACGCGATGAAATACACGTACATAGGCCAATCGCGTGTACGCGCACTTTTGGGCAATTACACGCGATGTAATACACGTACATAGGCCAATCGCGTGTACGCGCACTTTTGGGCAATTACACGCGATGTAATACACGTACATAGGCCAATCGCGTGTACGCGCACTTTTGGCCAATTACACACGATGACACTCTGACGTGCAGTATTTCCACGTGTGCTCCGTCATCACGTGCTGAGTGGGGAACGCCCGTGCGGATCACGTCAGACGCGCTTACGCGGTGAGGGACTCTGGTCCAATAGAATCGCGTATGCGTGCTGACGCACTTACGCGCTAAGGGCCTTTCCTCGGATTTCACGCTGACGTGCAGGAATTTCACGTGCCAAATCACTCCGTATCAAGCTGGCCACCCGAAAACACACGGAACACCACGCTCCTGCCCAGAAGGCCGAGTTACTGCCCCCCCAGTGCCCTGAGCAGCCTCCCACGTGCTATCTGCTGCTGCCTGCCTGCCTGCCTGCCTGCTGCCACCGTGCCCTGCCATTTGGTGCCTGCACATCAGCCATCTGCAGGGGTCCAGTTGCTGTGTCCACCCCTGCTGGAACTGAAGACTCCCAACTGGGATAACATCGCTCCACAGCCCAGCCCCAGGACCCAGTTGCCCACCCACACCTGCCTCTGGGGTTGCCATGTCGGGCACTTCCACATCTGGCACCAGTGGCAACCCCAGGCCAGAGGGGCAGAGGGGCACCAGCTTCACTGCCACCGAAGTTGGTGTCCTGGTGGAGCATGTCCTGGGGCAGTATGATGCCCTCTTTGGATCGTCCCGCGCCAGCAAGGAAGGACGGGAGAGGATCTGGGCCGACTGTGTGGTTGCCATCAACGCGGAGGGGGTGGCAACCCGCAACGTCCAGAAGATCAAGAAGCGCTGGGAGGACTTGAGGTCCAAGACCCTTGTGAAGGCCCGGCGCCTCGTGGAGGGGGGCCGGGGCCGCATGAGTTCCATCCAGAAGAGGGTCCTGGAACGCGTACGCACAGCGCTCCACGCCCAGGTCCTTGAGAGGGAGGCCCGTCTGGAGTTGAGCGGTAAGTGTGCAAGCATTACTGTGTGAGACAGGGCATGTTGCGGTGTGCTGGTTCTATGATACTTGCCTGTATGTGTGCCATGGCCATGTATGCATGTATGTGTGCAGGGACATCATGGTAATGCATGTGCGACCAGTGATGTGTGACCCACATGGTTGTTGCATGTGTTGAAATGCGGCATGGGGAGCCCTATGCAGATTTAGGACATGAGAGCATGCCAGTCTCTGTACCTGGACATGGATGGGGGTGAAGGATGGGTGCTGATGCCAGGTACATATATGGTAGCCATGTCTGTGTGCCTGACCTGCGTGTCTGTGACTTGTGCATGCCATGGATGCATGACACATGTGTGTGACAATGCACAGATTCAGTGACGCACCCAACTTACCCTTGTTTCGCCTGTGTTCGTAGTGTTTGGGGCCAGATGGATGCAACTGAGGTGAAGTGTGTGCATGTGATATGCATGAGCCATGATGCATGTGAGTTACATATCATTGAATGTTTCAAGAGTCAATTGGACATGCATGGAAATGTGCATGGCATGCACCATGCCTGTTACTGTGTGTGTTTTGCCTGGACTGACCCATGTGTTGTGGAGGGACATGATGGAAGTGTACTTTGACAGGGGTGCTCATCTGCTATTGCTTCCTGTCTAGGGGACCATTTTACAGTAGCCTGATGCTTGTGTCCTTTGTCTCCCTCTACGCAGCGGCTAGTGAAGAAGAGGGCGGAGACGGCGCTGTGGAGCAAGGCGGCGGGGATGCCCCCACGGCTGCAGCGGAAGGGGTGGGTGAGCCCCCACAGGGGCCTGCTACGGCGGAAGACGGTGAGGAGCCATCCAGGTTGGTGGTTTGCACAGAGGAGGAGGAGGCCGACACTGGTGCACACATGGGGCCTGGTGGGAGCATCCCTGCTGGTGCAAGTGGTGCAGTCCAGGGCCAGGGGCAGGAGGCAGCACAGGTCACCGTGGAGGTGCCTGTGCATGTCGCTGTCCCTGACCCTGTGAGTGCACCACCATGCACCAGCAGGGATGCCCCGTCCCAGGCCCGTCCGCAGGTAGAGGGGATGTCCATGTCAACTGACTCCCCTCCACCTGCGGCCGTGGGAACCCCTGGCCGCGTGGAGCAGGTCCTGATTGGGGTCGCGATGCGCATGGCTGTGATTCGTGATGCCGTGCGTGCTTCCCGGGAGGAGCACGCACGTCATCACGAAGTGCACCGTGCCGACGTGGCCCAATTGGGATCGGCCATGTTCGGGGGGTTCCTGCATGTGTTGGCCAATCTGACGGCCCTCTCCTCCTCTGTGCAGGCTATCCACCGGTCGTTCTCCTTGCCGTCTTCCGGCCCAGATGCCACCATGGCCCCCTGTGGACCTGCCCCGACCAATGCAGCCAGCTCGGTGGGGATCCCATCCCTGCCACAGTTGGGAGTCGGAGGTCCAGCAGGGGTGGACAACACAGCAAGTGGACCCCAGCAGATGGAAGATGTGCCGGCATCATCGGGCAGGGCACGTGCACGACGGCGTCGGTGGTTACCATCAGCCTGGATGCCGTCGTGCTGGCAGAGGCAGTGGCGTCGGAGGCAGCAGCGGGCTCGACGTGGGAGGCATCATGGCTCAGGGCCATCAAGATCAGAGGGGCAGGCATCGGCCGGAGGGCAGGGCAACCCTGGCATGGCGGTGTGTTCCGTGTGGGAGGAGTTTGGCCAGCGGATAGGTGCGGAGCGGCAGCGGGCGGAAGAGGAGCGGCTCGCCATGGCCAGGGCGGAGATCTCCATGCGTCGGGCATTGAGGCGGGCTGAGTGCCTCGAGGAGGCTCGCAGGGATTTTGGTGAGCACATGGGGTTGTCCCTGCGAGACCTCGGGGCCAGGACAGAGTCCCGCCTCCAGGACATTGACATGGAGTTCAAGGATGCCCTGGCCAGCATCACCAAGTGAGCCGCAGGACTAGCCCGCTGCCTTTGTATATAGTTTTTTAGTTAGTTAGTGCTAGGTTTCCTTTATTTATTTTAATTATTTTGGACCGCTCGGACAATGGCCACTTTTTTGTACATATTTTTTTTATTAGTTAGTATTAGGTTTCATTTGTGGTGTTGGGCTCATGGACCCTGGAACATTCCTGTATATATTGTTATTTTTTGGGAGATACATTTTTTTATTTTCTTATTGTTTACACCATGACGTAATGGTTTTTCTTTGATTTCCTACTACATGGTTTTGCTTTGGACAAATTCTATTGATTTTTTAATCCTTTGTTTTTTGGTTTATCATTTTTGTTCTCGGACATGGACCTTTTATTTACTTTGCCACATAGTTGTATGTTTTATTGGTTTACTTAATTTTTGTTTTTAATACATTTTTATATTATCTTACACTTGTGTTATTTTCTCTTTGGTTTCTTACATGTCATGATATGGGTTTTGACATTCACTTGCACCCATTGTGTATGTGTGTGTGACGGACATGTGTTCTTTTGCATACTTGCCTTTGGGGTTGTGTCATGTGATTGCATTCACTATGTGGGTGCATGCAATCCTTGCCTGGGTGTTTGTGCTGGGTATGCTGGCCATTACTGCCATGATTGTGTATCGTCAGGACCTGGGGCCAGGCGGACATGGGTGGGGGCCTGCTGGCAGGTTCCCCACAGTGCTGGGGGTGGGGGTGGTGGGAGACATGGGTGGGGGCCTGGTGGAGGGTGTCCCTGGTGGATGGGGGGTGGGGGTGGTGGGAGACATGGGTGGGGGCCTGGTGGAGGGTGTCCCTGGGGGTGGGGGGTGGGGGTGGTGGGAGACATGGGTGGGGGCCTGGTGGAGGGTGTCCCTGGTGGATGGGGGGGTGGGGGTGGTGGGAGACATGGGTTGGACATGGGTGGGGGCCTGCTGGCAGGTTCCCCACAGTGCTGGGGGTGGGGGTGGTGGGAGACATGGGTGGGGGCCTGGTGGAGGGTGTCCCTGGTGGATGGGGGGTGGGGGTGGTGGGAGACATGGGTTGGACATGGGTGGGGGCCTGCTGGTAGGTTCCCCACAGTGCTGGGGGTGGGGGTGGTGGGAGACATGGGTGGGGGCCTGGTGGAGGGTGTCCCTGGTGGATGGGGGGTGGGGGTGGTGGGAGACATGGGTTGGACATGGGTGGGGGCCTGCTGGCAGGTTCCCCACAGTGCTGGGGGTGGGGGTGGTGGGAGACATGGGTGGGGGCCTGGTGGAGGGTGTCCCTGGTGGATGGGGGGTGGGGGTGGTGGGAGACATGGGTTGGACATGGGTGGGGGCCTGCTGGCAGGTTCCCCACAGTGCTGGGGGTGGGGGTGGTGGGAGACATGGGTGGGGGCCTGGTGGAGGGTGTCCCTGGTGGATGGGGGGTGGGGGTGGTGGGAGACATGGGTTGGACATGGGTGGAGGCCTGCTGGCAGGTTCCCCACAGTGCTGGGGGTGGGGGTGGTGGGAGACATGGGTGGGGGCCTGGTGGAGGGTGTCCCTGGTGGATGGGGGGTGGGGGTGGTGGGAGACATGGGTGGGGGCCTGGTGGAGGGTGTCCCTGGTGGATGGGGGGTGGGGGTGGTGGGAGACATGAGCAGGTGTGCAGGGTAGTTCCCTGTGGTGTGTGCTGCCTGCAGGGGCCGTGGAGGGTGTACAGGTAATGCCTGGGAGCACACAGCCAATTCGCGTGTGGAACTTCCCGCGCACCCCTGAAATCCACGTACCCGGCCATATCGCGTGTGGAACTTCCCGCGCACCCCTGAAATCCACGTACCCGGCCATATCGCGTGTGCAACTTCCCGCGCACCCCTGCAATCCACGTACCCTGACTAATCGCGTGTGGAACTTCCCGCGCACCCCTGAAATCCACGTAGCCGGCCATATCGCGTGTGGAACTTCCCGCGCACCCCTGAAATCCACGTACCCTGCCATATCGCATGTGGAACTTCCCGCGCACCCCTGAAATCCACGTAGCCGGCCATATCGCGTGTGGAACTTCCCGCGCACACCTGAAATCCACGTAGCCGGCCATATCGCGTGTGGAACTTCCCGCGCACCCCTTAAATCCACGTACCCGGCCATATCGCGTGTGGAACTTCCCGCGCACCCCTGAAATCCACGTACCCGGCCATATCGCGTGTGCAACTTCCCGCGCACCCCTGCAATCCACGTACCCTGACTAATCGCGTGTGGAACTTCCCGCGCACCCCTGAAATCCACGTAGCCGGCCATATCGCGTGTGGAACTTCCCGCGCACCCCTGAAATCCACGTACCCGGCCATATCGCGTGTGGAACTTCCCGCGCACCCCTGAAATCCACGTACCCGGCCATATCGCGTGTGGAACTTCCCGCGCACCCCTGCAATCCACGTACCCTGACTAATCGCGTGTGGAACTTCCCGCGCACCCCTGAAATCCACGTACCCGGACATATCGCGTGTGGAACTTCCCGCGCACCCCTGCAATCCACGTACCCTGACTAATCGCGTGTGGAACTTCCCGCGCACCCCTGAAATCCACGTACCCGGACATATCGCGTGTGGGACTTCCCGCGCACCCCTGCAATCCACGTACCCTGACTAATCGCGTGTGGAACTTCCCGCGCACCCCTGAAATCCACGTACCCGGACATATCGCGTGTGGGACTTCCCGCGCACCCCTGCAATCCACGTACCCTGACTAATAGCGTGTGGAACTTCCCGCGCACCCCTGAAATCCACGTACCCGGACATATCGCGTGTGGGACTTCCCGCGCACCCCTGCAATCCACGTACCCTGACTAATTGCGTGTGGAACTTCCCGCGCACCCCTGAAATCCACGTACCCGGACATATCGCGTCTGCAACTTCCCGCGCACCCCTGCAATCCACGTACCCTGACTAATCGCGTGTGGAACTTCCCGCGCACCCCTGAAATCCACGTACCCGGCCATATCGCGTGTGCAACTTCCCGCGCACCCCGGTATACACGCACACGTTTATTTTTTCTCTCAGCGCGTGTCTGTGTTTGTGGGTACCCCTTTGTACGTCATTTGTCCTGGAGGGCCACAGTATTGGACATTGATCATGTCTGTATATAGGTGCTATTTGTTGGCGCACCTTTTAGCGCACATTTCTTGCAGGCGCAGAGACGCTACCGCCTGCTTTCTTGTGGCGGTCGTGTTTGTGCCTGTTTGTGCCTGTGCGCTGCTTTGAGCGTGCGCTTTTTTGCCCTATTCTATTCCATGAATACGTGTTGTATGCGAGCGTGTGGGCGTTCCGCGCACTTGCCTCCTAAACTTTCCCCTTGCCGCCCACATTCTTCCCCATTCCGAGTGTTGTGCCCCATTTTATTCCCCAATCCGAGTGTCCCGCCCTGTGTTCCGCCTACTTTAGAGCTGTGCGCTGTGCGCTGCGCTCGGAGTGATAGCGCAGTGGCCGTGGCGCACGACGTTGGTTGACCTGTGCGCCGGCCTGCGCCGCGCGCTTTTTCAGCGCACGTCCTCTGCTTTTCTTGCGCACGGACTTCCATGAATCGACGTGCGCTGGTTTCCCTGCGCTTTTCGCTAATTTTCGGCGCAGCGCACGTATTGGCCCCTCTGCGCCGGGATTTTCGGCGCACATTTATTCCATGAATCGGCCTATTAATCTTTTAAGGGTATGGAAATGCCTTGTTCTTTACAAAGTCTACTATGCATAGGAGAGAAGTTTGTAAGCGATAGGGCAAAGTACTAGATGGGGAAACATTTTGTACTTGTTAATGAAAAGCACAATGTCAAAAAATCGGGAGACCCTCAGAAGAAAATGTCAGCACTACAATCGGGAGTGCTTACTATTCTCATACGATCACATTGCAAGTAGCATTACTGTAGGCCGTACAGAGTACAGAACTCCGACATTTTTACATACAAAATTGAGGTCTGCCCTAAATAGGCATGCTTGCAACATATGTACAGGTTATGCGGAAGACAGTAAGCAGTCGTGCGATTTGTGAATGAGAAATCGGCCATCTTGCGCTTTAAAGGGGGAGCGTTGTTATGTGTTCCCTGTGGACATTTAGCGGCATTATTTTGTCTAATTTAAATCATAAGGCTTCCACATGTTCTCTGATTAAAATATACATACCTGTACTCTATACTGATGCATGTGGACATGTATGGAGCTGTATGTAGAAATTCACAATCCTTGTACAGTAGCTTGTGAAGTAGGTGCTTTACAATGGTATGCGACTTGCATTCAGAATCATCAACAGTAATTTTGAGTTAAAATTAGCAATGTTCTATGTGATTGGTGGATGATTGTGTGACCGCTTAGTTGTGTCCAATGAGGGACTCACTTTGGTACCGCTGTAGAAAGGGTGGAAGGACTGGGTAAGAGTTTCATGCTGCACGAAGGCGACGCTTGTCCGCTGGTGGGGCATGTCACATACGGGTTTCTACAGCAAATCCTGCACGGAAAGGCGACTGTAGGCATCAGCCAATCAGATTTTCACATTACTCTTTTGTGTGGAAAGACGGTGCGCACACTGAATATGGCAGAGGTGGAGAGGGTCAGGGTTTTGATGCTTGGAGACATTTTTTGCAAGGTTTACAACACTATACCATTTCGATGTGCGAGGAGTGGATGTCGTGTGGAGCGCTGACACTGATGTCAATGCTGTGGCAATTCTGCAAGTTTGTAGAGACATGCGTAGAATGACCACTCCTCATGTGGTCATTTTGCACTACGGCGCTTGCTATTTGGAATACCTGACTTCACGTACTTTGTTGTTAGATTTGGCAAAGTTGGTTGAAGCACTCATGACCATCTTCCCAATAATGAAAGTCATTTTCTTTGCTTTACTCCCGAGAGTACAATGGAACACCACTTCTGTTTTCTGTCCTGATCAAAGCATCGGGAGGTGTATCATCAATCGCGGCATGCGTGCATTCATGCTACGAGTTGGTATGGCCACGAGAACATTGCTCCAAGCAATGCGCATTACTTTGAAGGAGATGGTGCTGCGCTATCTTCTTTGGGAAATGCAATGTTCTTTTGGAACGTAAGGCTTTAGAGAAGGTTCTGTAATGTTTGCAAGAGTAAAGCAAGGACAAAAAATACAAAAAAATACATAAAATACCAGATCTCTGTACGGTATCTGGCCAAAAATTTTAAAAAAACGACTCTTTTCAGAGCCGACCTTGAAGGGGAAAAAGGGGATTAGTACTTTAATGTACCGTTGTCACGCTCTGATCCTCTACATGTCCGCGAACATGGCAGTAGTTAGCAGCCAGCACATGTCACCTCCGGGGATTCAAGGGTGGAGCCGCATGTAAATGAGAATGAGCGGCACTAGGGATTGGTCTATAAAGTTCAGTAGGTGTGTTCTGACTGACATACTTTAATAAGACCGTCTTCTCCCTCACAGGAGACCACATAGCCATGGCTTTCCATGCTCGAAAACAGTGAAGGTGCATGCAGAAAGCTGCATTTTATCTACAAATCTCGGATTTCCACATGCGGAAGTGCACTGGCATGACGTGCGTGGCATGAGATGGCTGGACTTGGTACCTCTTTGTGTTACTTTACTGACAGAGCATCTTCCAGATATAATGATCATTCATTGTGGAGGAAACAGTTTAGGCCATGTAACTGGAATTTCTTTGCAATTTGCAATGAAAGACTCACCAAGCTCATGGACATGTTTCCAAATTGTCACATACTTTTTTCCCGTATTTCCCAAAGACAAATATGGCTGCATTCTTCTGCGTTTGGTCCACAAATGGAGAAAGCAAGACGCAATGTGAATAAGGGTGTGTGTGCATTTTTAAGAGATGTTGGCATGTCCTCTTACAACAATGAAAACATATTGTTTCGCAGCACTTTCATTTTCCGCAGAGATGGAGTCCACCTCACATATGCTGGCAATCAGATTTTTCTTCGCAATGTACAAAATGCATTGCGGCCTCTTTTGCAATCACACTAACCTATCTGACAATCCGTTTTCCCCAATCCACTGTTTTTGACCCACACAACACACCACTGAAAGGCTTTTTCAGAGCCGCCACTTACTCTAAACATACACTTTATTGCGTTTGCTCCACATGCACCCTCCCTTTTTTCTCTGCAGGGGTCTATGGCCGTTACTTCATAGTTCTATTGTTATACAGAGAAAGGTGGCTCTGAAAAGAGCCTTTTCTGTAATTTTTGTTGTTTTTACGTTCATCAGTGATGTCATCAATGATATTTGTGATGTCATCTTTGATGTTCTGGGTGTTAGTCTTAGCAATGCATGTAGATGGTTCGAGTTATGGTTGCTTAGCTTACTATAATGGGGGAATGTGCAGTGGTGTTTGGTTGCACTGTGAAGTATAACATTCCTTAGTGATTTTTTTTACTGATTGTACTTATATGTGTATGGCAGGGAAGGAAAAGAAAGGGGCTAAACAAGTGTTGTCGTCATTGATGTCAGCATTGACATTTGAGATAAGATCTTTCATGGTCTGGGTGTTAGTGGTAGCAGTGCACAGGGGTGTTGGCAGGGTTGGGGGCTTAGTTTACCATAACTGGCAAATAACAGGGGCTTTTTGGTTTTAATTTGAAGCATAAAGGGGAGGTGGAAAGTTTTTTTAGTGAAGTGTACAGGTTTTTGTTAGGGCAACTTAACCATAACGTCCCCTTAACAAAGTTTTTTTTGTAGTGATATATATATATATATATATATATATATATATATATATATATATATATATATAACAAGCACTCTATGGGTGATGAGTGACTGTGAACAAGCCATTGGTTAGTGGTGAAACACGTCAGGCTGCCGTCTGGCTAAGCAAAATTTGCACTGGGAGATCATTTTTTATCTGCTGCATATGTAAAATAAAGGCTGTTATATTTTACACAACCAATGATGCAGTATTTGCTGTTGGATTTTCGTGATTATTTGGATCATTGGAACACTTTTTTGTTCGTGGAGTGCTGCTCGCTTGAATAGTTTCCGTTTGAAGCTGTTTGTTTTTGAAACATTTTCACGCTGACCATGTTGCAGCGCGGAGCAGCACCAACGCTTCATTATTGGATTTATTGCGCCTGAAAGCATTTCGGACGTGGGTTTCTTTGTTTTCCAAGGCAGCAGGGAACTCGTTCAAAGGATCGCACACAACTTTCCATTCTAATCAGCAGTTGGAGGAGAAAAGCCATGGCTACCACAAACTGACGGTGTCAGAGGGCGCAGAAAGTTAAAGCTGCTTTGGTAAGTACTCGTCCCAACTTGCTTCTGTATTTTAAACAGCATGTTTGGAGAAAGTAGAAATTGCGAGTTCCCCCATCAAAGGAAGCGTGTCGAAGTACAGTAATCTTACAGCACTGACGAGCGACCGTCATCCATTTGGATACTAAGAGTGTTCCAGACTAAAACATTACAATTTACTTTATAATTAATTTTCACGAACTCCCTTGGCGAAATAGAGGGGATTTTTAACTCTACCTTTTATGGCCTCCCAAGCCAGCAGAGAGGCAGCAAGGAAGGAACAGGCAAGCTCACTGTTCAATGAAACCTTGCCAACAATCAAGCAAAAGAATTTACCTAAAACAGATAAAACCAACGACAATAATGAAATAACATTGCTAAAAGATCTTGAAAAGTTACGGAAAAAGGAGATTAGCAAATGGTGGGAGGAGCACTCCTTACAAAATTACCTAGACGTGGGTAGAATACCACGTGGGTTACGCATTTTAACCATACCATCGTTTGAAGAACAGGATCCTGTAATGTTGCAAGAATGGGGAGATGCGACCAATCACTGTTCAGAAAAATTTCTGCAGTTGCTGGTGAAATATGCGGGCAATGATCGTGCCAAAGTCCTGCTACAAATTGCGGAGTTGGAAGAAAAATTGAAAATCATAAAGGAAACAGAAGAAGGAAAAAAGCTACATGCTAGCATTGAAATAGGATTACAGTCTTTTGAGGAAGAAATCAAATTAAGAAAGCAACGGAAGTTTCTAAGAGATAAAGGTGACTATGAGCAAGGCCGAGTCTATACCTTTGCACACAGGTTTGATCAAATACGGCACAAAGCAAAGGAAACACCGTCGGCTGCCGTGGCGCCAAATGCCAATCCTCAGCAATCATCAGCCTCTACCTCGGAGTCAGATGTGACGGAAGGCGAAGAAGATGAGCCCATGACACGCCTGAATTTTTTAGAGGAAATGAGACTGTTGTGCCAAGATGGGCGGACAAAAAACAAAAAAGCCAGAGGAGGAGCACAAAACACCAGAGGACGAGGACGAGGGGGAAGAAAAAAACAAGGAGGGGGCAGAGGGGCAATAAGTTCAGACAGCCCTATGCCGTCAAGATCGCTGCGCTCTGGGAAATGAATAACCAAGTGAGGGATGCCATGACTAAACAGCAGATCATCAATTTATCTGATCATGCCCTCACTATAGAAGAGGAACAAATTTTAAAACTGGGACTCAATTTCTGTCCACTTGCTAGTTTTAACTATGTGGAAACCAGGATAGATTTGGATAGATTCATTCGGAAATTACGGCTCAAGAAGTTTTTTGCTACCTCTATGTTTAAAAAAAAGCCAAAAGACATTCTAGAGGGAAGAACAGAAATCACCATTGCCGACATGGATACCCTGATAATCCTTGACGATCTGGAACAGGGGAGTCACACAGAAAGTAACGAGCCAGGTACTAACTGGGAAAGATTAGGTATTTGCACAGATTGGCCGTCTACCAGCAAATTAAGATGCAAATCTAAATTCAATCCACTGAGTGCCCAAAACAGTCACATCGAAGCCTTCGCTAACGTAGTCATTGATGACTTGAAAGAAGAGAGAAGAAAGACTAACAGACAACCCAAGAGCAACCTGTCGAAAAAACAAAAGAAAGTATTAACAGAGATTGCGAAGCTGGATAAATACATAATCAAACCAGCTGACAAGGGCTGCAACATAGTCATCATGAACAAACAAGACTATATTAAAGAAGCTTATAAACAATTAAACGATGTGAACTGTTATGAACGACTAAAGATCAATCCCATCAAGCAATTGGAGAATGAAGTATGGACTTTTATAACTAAATGGCAAAAGGCAGATATTCTTGAGGAGGAAATGGCTAAATTCCTTTTTTCGAAGAATTCTATAATTCCCACTATTTACTTTCTCCCAAAGATTCACAAGAATCCTCTCAAGCCTCCTGGGAGACCCATTGTAACATTGTGTGGGTCGCTTTTGGAAAATATGTCTCGGTTCATTGATGAGGTTCTTTGCACCTTTGTCACCACATTACCATCATATGTCAGGGACACTACGGATTTTCTTTTGAAAATCGATGAACTTCCTTGGGAATCTACATACTTACTAGCAACCATGGATGTGGTGTCCCTGTACACGTCTATAAAACATCATGATGGGATTTCCGCTTGCAAATACTTCCTCAATACAAGATCATTGAATCACTTACAACCTTCACATATGATCTTAGAGATGATCAACATATGTTTGACAAATAATGTTTTTCTATTCAATAATGAAATTTTCCGTCAAACTCAAGGAACGGCGATGGGCACGACTTTCGCACCATCATATGCGAATCTAATGATGGGATACTGGGAGAAAACAACAGTATGGGCAGAAGCGAATGTAAAGTATAGTGAAAACATTGTGTTGTGGCTTTGTTACATTGACGATTTGTTCATAATCTGGGACGGCTCAGCAGAGCTGTGGTGTGAATTCGTCAAATCTCTCAACATCAACAATGTGAATCTTAAATTTACGGAACACCACAGCCGTACATCCATTGTATTCTTGGACGTAGAAGTCAAGATAGAAGAACAAAAAATTGAGTCATGTCTTCACAGAAAAATCACAGGTGCCAACATTCCGCTACACTCGAATAGTGCCCATCCAAAGACTCTCCTATGGAGTATTCCATATGGAGAGTTCATCTGCATTAGACTTAACTGCAGCAAAATTGTTGATTTTGACTCAGCCAGCAAAATAACGGCTTTTAATTTTCTACAACAGCAGTACCCCAAAAGGATTATTGAACGGGCGTATTTGAAGGTCCGTGAAATGAATAGACATATAATGTTAACAACATCAAAAACGGACCGAGCGAAAGAGGAGGAGCAAAATACTACCAGGTTAATTTTGACATTTGGAAGCCATTCGAGTATTATCAGAAGAATAGTCAACAAGTATTGGAAAGTGTTAAAAGCTGATAAAGACATTGGTGGCATGCTTCATGACCATCCTGATATTACCTTTCGTAAAAGTGCCTCCATCAAAGACTTATTGGTGAAAAGTTACATGGCCATAGAAAGGAATGACACAAACACCAATTGGCTTTCCTTAACAGGAACAGGCTTCTTCAAATGTACCAGATCTAAGATCTGTAAATATGCAAAGAATTGCAAAAGTTACGAGCACCCTATACTAAAACATCTGGTCTACATTAATCGCAAGATTACATGCGAATCAGAACTGGTGGTATATGCTTTGATTTGTCCTTGTTCAAAATGGTACATTGGAAGCACAAAATGCAAGTTGAAAGTGCGTATCCTGCAACATGTGAGAGCCATTATTAATAAGGACTGCTCTTACCCTATGGCTAAACATTTTTCGGAGATGCATAACGCCGATCCAGCTCATCTTACGTTCTTTGGCATTCATAAGGTCATCCCAGGCCCCAGAGGAGGTGACTATGAAAAAATACTCCGCCAAGAAGAGACTAAATATATCTTAGACTTCGAGAGTAAAACACCACTGGGACATAACATCGATGAAGAGCTTTACACATTTTTGGGGACATAAAGATCATATTGTACACGATAATATCCCCGGCAGTTCATACATTCAAAGGACCCCTTTTTCATAATTGTATATGCTTAACTGATTGTGCATTGTTTCATTTTTTTATTCCTTTTTGACTTATCACTTTTCTCTTTTTTCACTTTTTATGGTGACTTTCAATTTGACTCAAAAACTATCTGTTTAATATACTTGGCTCAGGTATGCCCATAGGGAGGCCTGTTTTTGATTGATTCTTTTCAGCCTGGCAAGCAAGTAGTGGTAATCTGAATACCATTCTGAGATATTATATGTGTCTAAGATGGTTTGATTACATTTTCAGTTCAGAGTTGACATCTGGGCATTTACTATCTGATATGCATATTTGACACTTCATAGCATTCTCTTTCTTTTGTATTTATTTTTTGATATTATCAAGGCAAAAAAACATGGACATCATATGGCAAGGGAGTTATTTGAAGTCACTGCTAGCAGTAGATGTTGGAATATATTTGTTTTGATTGTGTTGTGTTATACAAGAAAAACCATTCCTCTGTCTTGCACTGAAGTATTTGTAGAGAGATGTCTATAGCTTGCACTATGCACTTTATAATATGACATTAATGTTCTCTATATCGTTCTATATGTATTCACTGTGTCATAGAAATGCATTGTTTGCACAGAAGCACCATGCACTGTATATTGTCTCAACGCTACTGAGTTAGCGAAGAAATTAATCTCGCTTCTAGGCACTTTATAACAATGGTAAAATGCATAAGCAGTTACTTGCTGGCTCAATTAATATTTTTGACAGATTTATTCTGCTACCCCTGCCTACATGTATTTTACGTGATAGACAATATTATATCATTCAGATAAAAACACATGGGACCATCATATGGCAAAGGAGTTACTAGAAGTCACCATTAGAAGCAGATGTTTATTTTGAATTTTTTGTACTATTCTATATGAATCTATTATATCATAGGAATGCATTGTTTACATAAAAGCACTATGCACTTTATTGTGACTGAACGTTACATATTCAGCGAAGATAGTTATCCCGCTTCTAGGTACTCCGTAAACATGGCAAGATGCATAAGCAGTCACTTCGTGGCTCTGTGAATATTTTAGGTAGATCTGTATTATTACCCCTGCCTCCATGCATCCAATAGGAAAGACAACACCATGTTATTAATATGGGAGTTTTAATGTTTCCGTATTGCCCTTATAATTGTGGTTTGTGTCATATACTATGAGCTGATTTTTAAATAGTACCAATATTTAAAATGCCAATTTTATTTGTATGTGTCTTGTTATGGCTGAAACGTTATGTTTGACGTTTTAACATATGCTTATACCATTCAGTAATGTGAGTCAGTAGCCCAAGCCAAGATGGCTAATTGCCATTATTTTTGAGATTATAAGTCACCTTCTTTATGTCTTTCACTATGGGGGGAGTGTCTGTTATATAAACAAGCACTCTATGGGTGATGAGTGACTGTGAACAAGCCACTGGTTAGTGGTGAAACGCGTCAGGCTGCCGTCTGGCTAAGCAAAATTTGCACTGGGAGATCACTTTTTATCTGCTGCATATGTAAAATAAAGGCTGTTATATTTTACACAACCAATGATGCAGTATTTGCTGTTGGATTTTCGTGATTATTTGGATCATTGGAACACTTTTTTGTTCGTGGAGTGCTGCTCGCTTGAATAGTTTCCGTTTGAAGCTGTTTGTTTTTGAAATATACATATATATATATTACATGGCCACGGTAGTGTCCATGTGGTTTTGGTTAAGTTGCTGTTTCCATAGGAAGAGCACTTTTTGGGCGGCTTAAAACTTTGCTATCCCATAGACTGAATGGGAAAAAATGTTTGCTCGCGTCTACAGCCCAAACAGCTGGACGGATTTTCACCAAATTTGGACCAGGAGCAGCGGGTTGGTCCCGAAAGCGTGCTTGTGCAAATTTGGTGAAAATCTGTCCAGTAGTTTTTTTTTAAAATGACCAAAAAGTAGGTAAAAAAGAATTAGTGATATCTGTGTTCGGTCCGCGGACACACTTCCCTGTTCGCTCCGCGGACAGTGTCCTGATTGGCCAATCGGCTTGCGTGATGTTCGCGGACATGCAACGTGTTCGCTGATTGGACGGCGTGGAGCGTGAAGCGTGTCAGATTTTCGGTAGCGCCCGCCATCTTGGATTCGCGGTCGTCCGCGGACAGCGCGGTGAAACTTTGTTCAAAATTTGTATTTAGTAGAGTGTGTTGGTGTGCAGGAGTGTTTGGGGAGGGTGGGAGTGTATGAGATAGGATGAAAGTTGTGTTTTTTATGTGTTAGACGTTCTTTTTGTGTTCGATTTGTCTGCAGACATCACAGGTGTTCTGAAATGTTCTAAATAAACTGAATGGGGGTGTTCTGAGGACTCAATATGTGTCCGTTTTGTTCGCAAGCAAACTGAAACTGTTCTAAGAACACTCGCAGTGTCCTGAAATGTTCGCAAATAAACAAAATGGGGGTGTCCTCAGGACGCTGTCCGTATTGTTGGTTGTCAAGTTGAATATGTTCTAAGAACACTCGCGGTGTCCTGAAATGTTCGCAAATACACAAAATGGTGGTGTTCTGAAGACGTTGTCGAACACTCGCTGTGTCCTGAAATGTTTGCAAATATGAATGGGGGTTGTGGCTGACAAGTTGAATGTGTTCTAAGAACACTTGCGGTGTCCTGAAATGTTCGCAAATAAACAAAATGGGTGTGTCCTGAGGACGCTGTCCGTATTGTTCTCTGTCAAGTTGAATGTGTTCTAAGAACACTTGCGGTGTCCTGAAATGTTCGCAAACAAACAAGATGGTGGTGTTCTGAAGACGCTTCTAAGAACACTCGCGGTGTCCGGGGAATGTTCGTAGGGGGTGTCCTGAAGACGCTGTCCGTATTGTTCTCTGTCAAGTTGAATGTGTTCTAAGAACACTTGCGGTGTCCTGAAATGTTCGCAAATAAACAAAATGGGGGTGTACTGAAGACGTTTCTAAGAACACTCCCGGTGTCCTGGAATGTTCGTAGGGGGTGTCCTGAAGGCATAGTCCATACTGTTCGCTGGCAAGTTGAATGTGTTCTAAGAACACTCGCAGTGTCCTGAAATGTTCGCAAATAAACGAAATGGGGGTGTTTTGAGGACACTGTCCGTATTGTTCGTTGTCAAGTTGAATGTGTTCTAAGAACACTTGCGGTGTCCTGAAATGTTCGCAAATAAACAACATAGTGGTGTTCTGAAGACGCTTCAAAGAACACTCGCGGTGTCTGGGGAATGTTCGTAGGGGGTGTCCTGAGGACGCTGTTCGTATTGTTCTCTGTCAAGTTGAATGTGTTCTAAGAATACTCGCGGTGTCCTGAAATGTTCACAAATAAACAAAATGGGGGTGTTCTGAAGACGTTTCTAAGAACACTCGCGGTGTCCTGGAATGTTCGTAGGGGGTGTCCTGAAAGCGTAGTCCGTATTGTTCGCTGGCAAGTTGAATGTGTTCTTAGAACACTCGCAGTGTCCTGAAATGTTCGCAAATAAACAAAATGGGGGTGTCCTGAGGACACTGTCCGTATTGTTCGTTGTCAAGTTGAAAGTGTTCTAAGAACTATCGCGTTGTTCTGAAATGTTCATAGGGGTGTCCTGAAAACGCTGTCCGTATTGTTCGCTGGCAAGTTGAAAGTGTTCTAAGAACACTCATAATGTCCGCGGACATTAAAAGTTTCCATAGACCATAGTTGAAATGTTTGACTCTATGGATGTGATATGCTGCAGTGGTTGTTGCCAGGGCATAGAGTCTTGGGTGCATGGCCTTTAGGCCATGCACCCAAGACTCTATGCCCTGGCAACAACCACTGCAGCATATCACATTCATATTTGCTTATAACTTTGGGTGAAAAACAAATGTATAAGGAACAAAGGTATTAGATACTATGGATGTGATATGCTGCTATGGTTTTCCTTATTATTGTATACTTACTGTTTGGTCTAGTACATGTATTTCTTGTTAATTTCTGTGATAAAAGAAAATAGCATGTTAGTATTAGTATTTTGTAATGACTTATTACATTGTATAATCAATATACTTTTTTTTTGGACCCTCATATTTAGTAGATTAGAAACCAGAGTACTGTGCAATTTGCTCAGTTTCTGTATTTGTTGCTAAAATCATTGGGTGTGTGGGAGAAAAAAAAATCCATGTTGGATGAAAAAAAACTCTTTTTCTGTTATGCTACAGTTTATTTGTTTGTTTGTTTTCAGTGTTCACTTGTTGTTTCTGGCTAATGCTTTATACTTTGGCTTGTTGTATTTTTTTGGAGCAGTGACATATTATTTATTTGTTTTGATATTATGAAATTTTGGAGCAGTTAGATACCAATTGGCGTATTCTAACTGTCTATTTTTTGATATATTTTAGTGGTATTGATTTATCTATTTGGATATTGTTAAATTTTGGGACAGTTAGATACCAATTGGCGTATTCTAACTGTGTATTTTTTGGTCTAATTTAGTGGTATTCATTTATCTGATTAGTTGTTGTAGAATCTTTGAGCAGTTAGATAGCTTTTGGAGTATTCTAACAGTTTATATTTTTTTAACACAAGTTTACTTAGGGTTTAAATACAGTTTAGTTATCATATTTTGGTTTTAAGAACAACAAATAAGCGTTTGTAAGATTTCCTGGTAATCTCTGCTTTAGAGTAATGGTACTATCATTACATTCAAACCATCCACATTTCTTTTTTATATATGCAGTGTAGTGCCCTGAATTGGTTGTGGCTCCTGCGTGGTAGATTATACCTATTGTTGTGAAAGTTTTCTTACCAAGAGATATTTGACCATGTGTGAATCCAGTCAGCTTGTAGTTGTTTTTGGTACCATCTGCATTGTAAAGTAGAAGCATTAGTATTATGTATTTACTATGTGTTTGTATTACTAACGTGGAGCGATTATCTGAATTGCAGGTAGAGCATAATCTACCATGGTTTGCATTTTGTACAAGTCGCTGAAATGGAATGGATTCACAATTTGGTATTGATATATATATGAAGCGTTCATTGGGGATTTCTTCTTGTGTCACATTGTTGCAGAGAGTGCATGTATGTTTCCACATGTATGAAATCTGAAAGATTTCAATTATAGGTATGTTTTTGTTTTCCAGTACTTGTAGTAAGTACATTAGAAATTCTTGTGGATCTTCCTGTGAATTTATAGTGAATTACACCATTCCAGCACAGTAGTCCAATTGTTGTCTTATTCCATAAACACTATAGGTGTTGTCACGATTGTTTGCTGCATTTCTGTGAAGTACTAACATTTGCAAACACAATGGGTCTGTACTGTGTAAGTAAACGTTGTCAACAATTGGGGGTAATTGAAATAGAATATTCATTGCTACATTTCCGTAGCAACTTACACCAACTATATTTGAGAATTTAAATGGTCCAGGTAGTTCTGTATCTAACTGCTTTTTTTGGCGTTTGTCTTCCATCTTTAAAGAAGTACCTGGTTTACTTTCCCTAATTGATTCTTTTTTGCTTGTGGTACTTGATGAAGTATTAGTTTCTTTTACTCTCTTTGGAGGATTTGCAGTGACATCCTGTTGCATTTCTGTTTGATTTATTTTTCTTTTATAACGTTTTACTTTTTGTGGAACAGAATATGTGTTTAGGTGGGGGGTGTATAGTGAGCGAAGTCTATTGTATTCTAAAATGCAAGGAATATCAGCGTTTATTTACTTGCATCAAAGTTGATTAGAAATAGACCGTCAAGTGTACGTAAGCGTGATAGTGCTACATGGCTCATGCCTTCTTTAAAGACTGTGTTACCAATATCTATCATTGCTTTGTCTAGGGTAGGACCTTGTGATTTATGAATCGTGACTGCGTATGCAAGAGTTGGAGAAAATTGTTCTCTGCGTACATACATATCTTTGAAGAGAAGGAATCTAGCTGTTGAGCGTCCTATCCTTTTTACTTCTGAAAGTTTGTTAAAGAGTATATTGACAAACTGAATTTTGTTGTTGCGTGGGTATGTTTGAAAGCCAACAACTGTACCCAGTGCTCCATTAACTAGTCCTTGGTCCACGTCAAGGTTACGTTTAAGCATTACTCTGCAATTTAAGGATAATTTTAATATCTTTTCTAAGCCTGCTGTGTCTGAGATTGATTTTTCTAAGCTATTTAGTCTTGTTGTGGCTTGGTCACGCATGGGTAGTGTCATACCATGTACATCTAGTTTGTCTGTGGCGCTAATTTCCATGATTGGTTGCGTTTCTTTACTTAGCATGATTTCATTGAATTTGAAACAGCTTGCAAGAGTTGGCATTAAGGCCATACAATTGACATTTTTGTGGGCTAATTGTTCCATAACATCTGTAGCACATGCATTATCGCCATAAAGTGCATTAATGTGCTGGGTTTTCAATATTGCTTCTGCTTATTTAGAAAGTATACCAACTTTGATACTTTTTAAAATATTGGCATAAGTGAGATCTGCAGATTGCCGCATGTTTTCTGTTAATTCTCTGTATTGGAAATGTTGCCAAAAGTTGACATTTCCAATGCTGCCAACAGTTTTACGGCAGAGTTTGTGTCCTAATGTTTTAAAAATAGGCTGACCTTTTACTGGTGTTAATTGAAGCAGATCTCCAAAAACAATAATGTGTTTTATCGCCATGAAGTGCATTAATGTGCCGGGTTTTCAATATTGCTTCTGCTTCTTTAGAAAATATACCAACTCTGATACTTTTTAAAATGTTGGCATAAGTGAGATCTGCAGATTCTCGCATGTTTTCTGTTAATTCTCTGTATTGGAAATGTTGCCAAAGGTTGACATTTCCAATGCTGCCAACAGTTTTACGGCAGAGTTTGTGTCATAATGTTTTAAAAATAGGGTCACCTTTCACTGGTGTTAATTGAAGCAGATCTCCAAAAACAATAATGTGTTTTCCTGCAAAGAGCTCTTCATAGTCTGTTTTGAGTACTTCTTGTAATCTGAGGTGAATCAAAGCTAACATCAGGTTGGAGACCATGCTCACTTCATCTATTAGTAGCATTTTCATGTGTTTCAATACTCTGCATAATTCCATTGCAGCTTCTGCAGAAAGTTTGTAATAGTTTAATTTTTTCTGGTGTTCTACTGGTAATAGTAGTAATCGGTGTAATGTAACACCACCTATGTTGTAGGCAGCTAAACCTGTGGGGGCAGTGACAACAGCTGACAGTTTGTTGTTTGTCAATTGTTGAAGGAACTTACTAATGATTTTGATTAGGAATGTTTTGCCAGAACCAGCTTCACCACTGATGTACAGTAGTATAGGTTTATAATTATGGCAGGAACATTCTTTATTGTCATGTTTTACACCATGTGCAATTTGTTTTGTTACTTCTTGAAAAATGCTTCTTTGCTCATTGTTTAGTTTTGATTGTAGTATAGTTAAGTCTTCCTTATCTTCATACCGACACATGGTGTTTACTACTTCTATCATAGCTAATGCTGCCTCATTTATTATTAGTGGTTCTCCCAGTGGTTCTTGGCTTCCTGTTACAGAAGGTTGACTGCTGTCAGGCGTGTCCTTATCTAGTTGGGCTTGGAGTTCTTCTTCGTGTTGCTGTTCATTGTGCAACATTGATTTGTACTGTGTAAAGTTTACATCAGTTATAGTGCTTTCATTTGCTTTGAAAGCATCCTCATATGAGTCATAGTTATCTAGTAATTGTTCTTCTTTTCTCCATGGTTTGAATAGTTGTAGCAGGGACATGTCATATACTTCTTTATGTTGAGGAGTCTTTAATGACAATTTGATATGATTAATTAAATTTGGTTTAGTCAGTTTAACTAAGCTGCCTTCACAGTTTGTCACTCTATATTTACCTTTTTTTCATCAGGTTTCATATTATTTTTGTATGTGTAGTTTTGGGCTATGTGGTATAGACACATGTTTTCCAAAGTATTACTTCTGTTTGGGTAGTATGTGTCCAATAAATTGTTTTTTAAAATGTCTTGGCTGTTGGGATCATGTTTGGCTATTGTTTCTATATCTTCATATGATTTTAGAACTCTTTTTCTAGATTTAGCTGGACCAAGACTTAGCCATACTATATTTTCAGATTTACCATACAATGCAGTACCAGTTAAATGATCAGCTGCTTCATATGATCCACATTCTCTATGGGTGAGCATTTTTTATGCCCAAGCTGTATAATTTCTGAGATACTGTTTTATCTGATGACAGGTCATTCCAGAGGTCTTGGAGCTCTGTCTTTTCTGCTTTAGTTAAGTATGCTGTGACATATCGTGCAACTGCAGTAGAATTGTCTGCAATGTACTGCACATCTATGTTTGCATTCCATAAGTGGGCAATGATTGCATTATAATTATTGATATATTTTTCTTCTTCTTTTCTTTTTATGTAATATGTATTTTTAGGTGACTTACCTTTAACACTATGTCTAACTGAAGACATGAGGTTGTTCACTTGACCTGTATTTGTAACTGGTCTAGGGAAACCAAATCGGCATTTGGTGTAGTATTTCCCTTTGTTTTTGTATTTGCGACGGCAATATTTTCCACATTTGTGTCTTTGAAATTGTAAGATTTGTGCATGAAGATCACTATTTGTGGCTTCTGATGGAATTTCACAAGTGACATATTTTTCAATAAACTGTAAAACAGTGGCATCACTGTCTTGACCAAATTTATGAGCATCGTTAATCCATAAAAACATGTGGATATGTGGTGCTCCTCTGGCTTGGTATTCTTTTCTCCAAAGGAACTGTTGCACTTCTCCAAGGGGAGGAACAGTTTTATTACAAATAAAATGTAGCATAGCAATGAAGCGATGGTGAAAATATCTTGAAACATTAACAGGATCCAAAGAACAAAGTTCACCAGGTGTTAGTATATCTATGTTTGTTTTGTTTTTATTTGATATGCATAGGAAATCATGTAAATCTTCCCATGCATAATCTGCACAACTTAATGTAACAAACCAAGTGGGTGGGCCAAGGTTTCTGATCATACAACGTACATCTCCATGACGTCGAAACCAGTACTCTTTAGTACCATGCATATTTGCTAATAGATTTGTAATATTTGATTGTAAAACCTCATCCTTTTGTAGCACTTTTTCTAATAATTGTGTAGCTGTCATATTTTGAAAGTGTGATCCTGATTTTAATATGTGTGCAACTCCGTAACATAAAGTTGCTAGTTCATTTTCAAAGAGTAGGTGGAATATGTATTCCACATTTTGTCTAAATCTGCGATCTTCAGAATACATCCGTAATGAGAGGTATTCTGAAGCTGATATTTGAATAGGTCTATCATCATACCTTCCTCCTTTGCCAGTAGGAAAGAGTAGAGGAAAATCACATGCTTCTATACTTTTTTCCCATATGCTGATTGGCGATCCTTTTGTTTGACGCATTTGGTAAGTTTCCAGTACATCTTCTACGGTGTCATTACAGTGCAAAGGATGATTGTATAATGGTCTAAAGTATTTGATATTGTAGCAGGATCTAGTAGCTCAAATTGACCAGCTTCTTGTGTTTCTTGAATTATTTCAGTTGTATCTTTCAAGTTTTCTTCAATATTAATTTCTTTGTAATATTCATTATTCTCTTTAAGATATTGGAAGGCTTGTCTAACTTTATGTACATCTACCAGCTGTTGCCATATTTTTTGGTCTTTTGTAGGTACTCCATTTACTAAGATAATTAAAGATTGCTGCATTGGATGTTGCACTCCTACAGCATGCACATTTTCTTTTAGATCTAATGGTAAATAAACTACTTTTCCACAAATGCCTTTTACCAATTCAGAGGGAGGTAATTTTGCTGTTTTTGGTTGAAGGCAAATTATTGCTTGAAATGGGTGTACTGTTTGAATTATGATGCTCTCATATAAATTAAGTTGTTGTAGGGGTTTTGGTACTGGGTATAATTCCAAATTATTTGTGATAGCACGTGAAGGAGTTTGGTTGTTGTCAAGTTTTGTAGTGCAGTAACTGCAAAGTATTAAGGGCTCAGTTATTTCGCATTTGTTTTCTGCTACAAGGTAGAGAGCTAATTCAAACCATTTAGAATCTTCATTGTCTTCTATTTTGTATGATAGGTCTATAGTTTTTGTGTTACTTTTATAAAAAGTTCTACGGCAACATACACATACATGGTTTGGTACTTCAGCTGATGTAATTTTAAATTTTAGTATTTCTTTTTTGTATGTGTTTAGCAAAAGGTTGCCATGTGTAGACTTGTTGCTTAATTGGTTTAAAGCTATTTCATTCTGTAAATGGCTTTCACTTCCAAAATATTTTTTCTTTCTGGATATAGTGAATTTCTTCAAGTAGGTATTTTGCTGTACCATGTAGAAGGATGTTATATAACTTTGCTAGTGCTAAAGCAGGACTTTTAGCATAGTACAGTTTATAGACTAGATTTCTTATAGTTGAATGATGTGTTGATATCCTTTTGATATCATGGAAAGTGGTTTTACAAGTAGGGCCTGTAATGCAGGCCAATGAATGTCCTTGTAGTCCTGTGTACTTGCGCACTGGACAGGTATCCATATTTTGCAGTAATTTAATTTTGATTTTGTCTTTGCTTTTTACATATTTATTGAGGAATTGGCGTAAAGATTTGAAACATTGTTTGGGAATGTTACACATTGACGTGCATGGCCATTTGTACACTAGACGTTCTGATTCAGTTGAATGGAGGGGTAATTCTAAGTTTTCAGGGCATATTTTTGTAAGGAGTACTTCTTGTTCCATTATGGTATTATTCACTATTTCATAACCTCGACCACTGCTATGTATGGCAATTGTATTTGTTTGCTTTTGTTTGTACACTTCTTCATTAAAATATGGTTCTGTGCTCGTAGTATGATTCCATTCACCTCCACAGATACTTAAGAAGTTCTTTCTGTTGACATTTCGCTTATTGAGAAGTCTTTTTTGTAATTTAGTTATTAGTTTTGTTAGTGGTTTCATTTTGTTTAACAGTAAAATAAATAACTTTCTTTTGAGAAGAATTGCACTGTCCATCAAAGCATCTAAGATTAATTTCCTACGATAGGTTTTAAGCATTGAACCTGATTTCTCTCCTGTTTTATAAGATTTTGAAGGACTTTGTGACGGTACATTTTGGCTAAAATACTTTTCTTGGTATGCTTATTTTGCACTGTATTAAAATTTGAAGAAGTAGTTTTATCTGTAGTGATAGCTGATTTTCTGTTAATTGTTTATTGGTTTGTTTTATATTTTGATAGAGGAGGCAAAGTTTTTGTACTTGAAACTTCTTGTGTTTCACTAAATGACCGAATTAGCTGTTTTGTTTCAACTTTTTTTTACAAATTCTGCTAGAGATGGATGCTTATGTTGGACACTTTTATTTTCATTTGCTCTACTTTTGCATTGCTTTCTACGGACTTGACCTTTGGTAGGCATTCTTTAGGGTCTGTTGCAAAAAATAAAGAAGATATGGGTTGGGGTGTTCTGGAATCTATGTGTGCTGTGTGCATGAGTGTTTGAGTAAGATGATAAAAATGTATGTAATGGTGTGTGATTGTGCATTGGGAACTACAGCTAGTAGGGATAGGTATTCTTGAATTTATGTGTTACTAAACTGGGGTTCAGATGACAATAAAAAAGTAAGCTAGTGGTGTGGAAAAGTACAAATAGTAAATCTAATGTATACAATTAAAACAGTTGTTTGTTCTATAATATGAAAATTGTAGCGGTTCAGTTGGGTAATCTATGTGTCCAAAAATAGGAATTTGTGGGCCATTCTGGCTCTAAATCGCTGTTTAAGACATGGAGATTTTTGGACAAAATGGTACACAATCTCTATTTTTAGGCACCGAAATAGCTTGTATTAACGTTATAGTATGTTTGATTAATAATACAAATATTATGGTGATATTCTACTTACTTTTTTTCTTAAATTAACAGGTAACTTCTTAGTTCTTCTTTGTTCTTCGAAATGCGGCTGCTTCTTTTCAGGAGACTGGTCTTCACTGCAATTGTAAAAGCTTCAAATCAGTAACTTTGTTTGTATATAGCGCTGTTTTTAATTTAGATATTGATTTTTTTAAATTGAAATCCTCAGTGCCTTCTTTAAAACCATTAAACTAATTTATTTACATAAGATACATTGCATCAGTTCAGTACATATGATATGTTCTTAATGAACAAATTGTATTGAATGACTAACTGTAGCAAAAAAAAATATCTTTACTATGTCTTGTGAAATTTATAATATACCAGTGAATACCACTATTTCTGTAAGTAAGCTGTTCTAGGTAATAGCGCCTCAATGTCATGTCTAAATTAAAGTAATTAAGTAAATAAATAAATACAAACAAAAACATATGAAATTCTATAAGTATTTTTTTAAAGATTTAAACATAGATTCTGCTTGCATGCAATTTTGTTTGAATATATGTAGTCTATATATTTCATTTAAAAAATGTTAGTTTAACATCATTTGCGTGTGTGTGTATAAAGAAAGTAAATAGTATAAAGGTTTATATGTGATAGTTGATTTTAGGAAATTGAAAAAAAATACAGTAAATTCATTTTACAGATTACACAAGCTAAAAGTCTGTTTGAAAATGTGTTTATCTACTGTACAGAAAATATGCATACCTGAAGTTTGTGTTCATGCATATGGATATGCATGGAGCTGCAAGTAGAAATCTTGGAGACTTGTACAGTATTTTTGGTAGATGGTGCTTGCCAATGATATGACACTTGTACTCAGAGAGATTCACAGTACATTTGCAGTGCTGATCTATGATGATGCAGTTAGATGTAGAGGTCTTGAATGTGATTGGTGCATGGTCACGTGATTTTTTAGCTACATCCAATGAGGGAATGGCAGAGAGAGTGAAGTGGAAATGGTAGAAGGGCTGTTCATGTTACGATATGTCCGCGGACATGGCGGTAGTTCGCGGACATCGGGAGTTACATCCGGGGATTTTTGGGTTCAGAAGACATGCAAATGAGGATAAGCACTGAAAGGGATTGGTCAGGAAAGTTTAGTGGGTGTGTTGTGCCAAGAGAGAGTTTCTCAGATACTCTTTTTGCTGAGAGAACAAAAGATAGCTATGGCTGTGTGTTTCAGAAAACAGATTGTTTGGATTTTGGGAGATTCGTGGATACATTGGTTGAAGGTGCATGCAGAAGCTGTGCAGTAGCTGTAGATCTTGGATTCCCACATGTGGAAGTACACTGGCATGGAGTACGTGGAATGAAGTGGTTGGACTTGCTACCTCTCTGTGCTACTTTGGAGACCGAGCAACATCCAGACATAATTGTAATTCATTGTGGAGGGAACAGTTTAGGATATGTGACTGGAATTTTTTTGCAATTTGCTATGAAAGAAGGACTTGGGAAGGTTATGGACATGTTTCCTAATTCTCAAGTGATATTTTCACAGATTGCGCAGAGACAAATGTGGCTTTGTTCTTCTTCATTTGGTCCACAAATGGAAAAAGCAAGGCGCAATGTTAATAAGGCTGTTTGTGCCTTTCTAAGAGATTTTGGCATGTCCTCTTTTCACAATGAAAATATTATGTTTCGTAGCACATACATTTTTTGCAGAGATGGAGTCCATCTTACTTATGCTGGCAATCAGATTTTTCTGAGAAATGTACAAAATTCATTGCGACCTTTTTTGGAATTACAACAACCATTTTGAAGTAGGTGTTAAGCATTTATAATTTTTGACTTACAAACACCACCCAAAGGCTCTTTTTAGTGCCACCCCTTCTTCCCAGAGAAAATTGCAATGTTTGTGATGGGGTAGCAACCCAATTTTTTAAATGTTCGCGAACTGTCCGCAGAGTTCTAAAAAATACAAAGGGCCCTGCTTCATTTATTTTCACTTCTATTTTTTAACTGTGAAAGGCGGCTCTAAAAGAGCCTTATTTTGTTTTTGATTTTTGATATTTTGTATTTTTTTTGGTTTTTTATACATGACACACTAGGAGAGGAGGGGAAAGGAAGGTAAAGGGGGGGGACACCAGCCACAGGGATAAGAAAGGGCGAGCTGAGAGAGGAAGATGTAGAGTGGGTTTTATTTGGGTAGTGAGCAGATCTTCTCGTGCTCTGAGACGATAGTCTCAAAAGCACTACGAAGTCGCTCCCCCCTGCAGAGTACTGTGTCACGGTACATACATACAACTGTGACCCTCGAAAGGTAAGGGTCATCAGCATTCTGTATGGCCTGTGAGGCAGCTTGAGGAAGACGCTGTCCCACAGAGGTGTTCCTTGTGGTGACAGGATCAGAAACAGAGGATGAAGTAGAGGAAATCAACCTGCTACGTTCTTCGCAAGGTACAACCCTGGGAATAGCCTCAGAGTGAAATGACCTCAGGTGTCACTTCATAGTAGTGGTCCCAAAGCTGTACTTACTGTGCTTCCCGCAACTGAGTTTCATTTTGCACTCATTGCAGGTACCACGGTTCGCACAAGCCTTAGGAACATTCCCATGAATGGTAAATAACCGCCACACCCAAGACTCACGCCTAGTGCGGGTAGTAGGGTTTTCCTCTACCTCATTCTCATCATCCTCTTCTTCCTCCTCTGCATCCTCACTCCTGTTCCCCTCTTCGGGCCCTTGGGGAGGTGGTGGAGGGGTGGGGGTGGTGCTGAAGCAGGTGCAGCACCAGGTGGCAGTTCTGCAGCCAGGGATGCCATCTCGATGGTGTAATCAGCAAGTTGCTGGAGAAATAGCTGTGCTCTGAAGAATAGCCAGAAACACAATGAGAATAAGCTCTAGGGCGTGGTCTTTTATAGGGGTTTTATAGGGGTGCTGTGCGCGGTTTTAAAAGTTTCAAAAGGTATGTAGAAACTCAGGATTACTAAGTGGGACTTGTGCCATGGTGAGATTTTATTGAAAAATATTATGGATTCATTGAAAATAATACTTTTAATTTGTTCGGGGACCCGAACAGTGTCCGCATTCAGAACGCACGATCAGCGTGGGCGCGGTCACATGATCCGTTCGCGAACAAGTCCACAAGGAAGCGCATGTTTGCAGGACACCAAATGCCCGGAGATTGACTAGCGCATGCGCGTTGATGTTCTACGGACACTGTTCGGGTCCTGAACTAATTAAAATTGCGTCACACGTGAAACGACCATTTCAGGACAATGCGTGTATTCTTAGAACAGTTTAAATTTGCTAGCGAACAGTAACAACAGATATAGTGTTCTTCAGGACACATTCAATTTCGTTTATTTATGAACATTTCAGGACACCAATTGTGTTCTTAGAACATTTTCAACTTGCTAGCGAACAGTACGGACAGGTACAGTGTTCTTTAAGACACCTCCATTTTCGTTTAATTACGAACAATTCAGGACACCGCGTGTGTTCTTAGAACAGTTTGAACTTGCTAGCGAACACTATGGACAGATATAGTGTTCTTTAGGACACTTTAATATTTTTTTTTACGAACCTTTCAGGACACTGCGTGTGTTCTTAGAATAGTTTCATCTTGCTAGCGAACAATACGAACAGGTATAGTGTTCATCAGGACACCTCCATTTTCGTTTATTTACGAACATTTCAGAACACCTGCACTGTCCGCCGACACCTACATTGTTTTAAAAAAAAAAAAACGAAACTATTTACCACACAATATAAAAATTAAACTTTATTTAACATATATTAATAATTTATGACAGAGAAGGTGAGGCAGAAACAGAAACAAAAACAGGAGAATTAGGGGTTTCATCATGATTGTTATTAGGTGAAGAAGGGATGGAAGTCTCATCAAAACGTTTTGGGTTATGGAGAGGGTTTGGGGATAATTGACTGGGATATGGTGAGGAGGGACAAGTACATGTGGGGCAAAGGTACGAGGTTTTTGGTTTAAAATGATCTTCCACAAAAGTTTTCAAACTATTAAAATTAGTCAACAATAAATCCATTTTTTCCTCTATACTGTGAAAAGTGTTAGCCATAACAGGTTTTTCTGAAATATTTTATATTTTGGTATGCTCTGTACAAAAAAAATATATATGTTAAATGTATACAAAATAATAATAATTAAATGGTTTATATTATAAAGTGTTTACCATTAGTTTCACTATCTTGTGACATTTCTTCATGTGGGAAATGTTCCTCTAGCCATTCCAGAGTACTAGACATTTCTGTGAGAGAAAAAAAAAAGATAATATATTTTTTTATCTTATACAGAAAGTTTATAAATATATGAATAAAATTAAGTACACTTACTATTTCAGGTAAGATATGTCCTATGTACTCAGTGGGTCTGCTCTTGTTCTCAGTTCTGTTGTGTTTGTGAGGTAATTATGTTGGAAGCCAATTTATTTTCTTGTGGTATATTCCATTTTAGAACATAGTGCATTTAAATAAACGGTTAGTGTGTTGGATATATGGGTTACATTTCTTATGTATTAGTACATTGAGGGGCCGATTCATGGAACAAACGTGCGCCGAAAATCCATACGCAAGCAGGCTGTCATGATGCCTACCCCCGGAGCACCAGGCCAGGCCCAGCACCCCCGGGAGCAGGCATCACGCCCCCGGGTAAAAGCCCAGCGGCCCTTTATAGGGGCTCTTTGGACTCTGTCCTGGCGCCGTTGGTGCCAGGCTCATGTTGGACATCAGTCCTGGCGCCATAGGCGCCAGGCTCATAAGGGGAAGTGTTTGGTGCACTCACCTGATGCAGACCATGCTGCATGAAGAACCAAGCCAAATGAGGCTTAGGAGGGACTATTTTTCTGAAGGAACTATTTTGTTACTTGGGTGGGGCTGTGGAAGAATACTCACCTGGAACTTCTTCCAAGGCTATTTAAGCCACGCCCGGACAGCCACACGTGCTTCGCGTTGTTTTGCATCCCAGCAGCTGAACGCTCACCGTATCTGCTCCTGCACCTGGACTCCAGCCACGCCCACCTCGAACCTGGAACACCTGTAAGGAAAGAAGAGAAGAGAAAGGTGAAAACCAAGAACTTATTCAACCTTCTTACCTGCATCCGGAATCTTCACGCCAGCATTCCTGAAGGAAGTCTTCCATTTAAAAGCACTGCGTTGCTCGCTGCAGCACCGTGCTTCACTCACCTGTTCCCGAGACGCCGCCCGGCTCCATCGCGGCTCTCAGCACCGGTCGCCACATCTCTGCACCTAGGGGAGAGAAGAAGAGACAAAAGGTGAGCAAGGGAACACAAGAGGAAAGCCGAATTTTCAGCCATATTACTTACCGGCTTTTCTTGGTGAACCATTCCACATATCGGGTCGGCGCCTCATCTTCGGCAGGTACCGCACCCCGGCCCCTCTGGGGAAAGGACAAAAGACATTACTGGGGAATTATAAAGACATTTAGAGGGGTCGCCCTCATCACTAACTCACCTGATTTTACCACTGGCAATTTAACCCCTCAACGCATCGCCTTTGTTCTGCACCTGAAATAAAGGACAGATCACAGGTTAGGAAAAACAACATAAAGGAGGCTCACACTTGAACTTTTGCATCTTCATACTTACGGCGTATCGCTCAGAAAAGTCAAGTGGATTTGCCAGCGCCATTCTGAAAACCAGTGAAGTAACTGGACGAACGCGCGCCCCTGCACCAGAAGCAGGATGGAGAGTTCATCCTTCCAAACCATGAGGTGAGCTTAAACCGGGGGTTTTGGAGGAAGTCAGAGAAGAACGAAGGGGGAAAGGGGGGAGCAAGCACACTATTCAGCAGACAGTTAATCCCCTTTCTCATCTGCAGAAGGATATTCTTACGGGCCAGACAAGCAAGATTTGGGGGCCCTGTTCAATCGGTGGTCCGAATTCTGCGCATCACGCTTCAAGAGGCCACAGCAACCCAGACCAGACCAGCGCCTCCGTGGGAGCCAGGTGAGCGTTACACAGGCGCAAGGGAGCGCAAGCGCGAGTAACGCAATGCACACGCACGTGTGCGATTCAAGGGAGATACTGCGCGTGTTTCCCGCTGTCCGTGCGCCCAATCCAGCCATGGCGCACGCAGGCATACACGGCATGCACTATGCGCACAGCAAAAGCGCACATAGCGCGGCGCACATAACCAAAGTGTGTGGAACAGTGGGCGTAACACGCGGAATGGGGAATAACGCGTGAAAAAGAAGGCGTAACTGGGGAAGTACTGCAGGGAACTACACGGAACGCCCACACGCACGCGAACAACCCGTATTCATGGATCCGAATACGGGAAACCCGCGCACGGCAAAAGACGCACACATGCGTCAACACGTCCGCCACACAAAGGCAGGCGGAAGCGTCCCCGCGCACAGTACAAAAGTGCGCGCAAACAACAAACACGCATATTCAGCTACGATGAATGCCCAATTTGTCGCAGCACTGATCGTGGGACAACGCAGGAGGAGAATATCCAGGTCACGCATTTTTCGCACCACGGACAAGCCTTTTTGGGATGCCTGACGACCAGGTCTATGGCAGGTATAGGTTTCCACCCCTCATCATCCTAGACCTGGTCAGGGAGTGGGAAGATGACCTTACATCCCCCACCCTTTGCTCCCAAGCATTGAGCCCCTTGGAGAAGGTGCTCAATGTCCTGCATTTTTTGGCCACTGGGTCATTTCAGCAGACTACTGCCATAGTGGGGGGGTCTCACAAGCCACGCAGTCACGCTGCCTACACCAGGTACTGGCAATCATGACAGCGCGCCCCTCAGTCCGCAGGCACATATACATGCCCAGAACACCCGCAGAAAGGCAGGCCGTTGTCCTGGATTTTTTCAGGGTGGCACACTTCCCCAAAGTGCTCGGTGCCATAGATTGCACCCATGTGGCCCTACGTCCTCCTAGGGCCACTGAGCACATCTACCAAAACCGCAAGCACTGGCATTCCATCAATGTACAGGTGGTATGCGATGCAAAGGGAATCATCACCTCTGTCTATGCAAACTACCCTGGCTCCACCTATGACAGTTTCATATACAGAATGTCCGCCCTGAGCCGGGCCCTGGAAGCTGGGCAGCATGGCGACACCTGGCTCCTAGGTGAGTACAAATGCCCTTGCACATGCATGCAAGTCACACACAGACAAATACCCAAACCCTAATAATCTCAACTATCATCACCTCCCCAGGGGACAGTGCCTACCCTCTGAGCAACCACATGATGACGCCAATGTGGAACCCCACCACACCACCCCAGGTAAGATACAACGCCGCCCATATTGCAACCAGGGCCATAGTGGAGCGCACATTCGGAGTACTCAAGTCACGTTTCCGCTCCCTTGACCGCTCTGGCGGGCAGCTACTCTATGCACCACCAGTAGTGTGCAGGATCATTGTGGCAGCATGTGTCCTGCACAATGTTGCAACACGGCAGGGCGTCCCGGTGGACATGGTGGTGCCCCCACATCCCCAACCACAGGCACAGGCGCTGCCCATGGGAGGGGACAGGGCACGTGGCGAGGAAGCCCGGGCCCAGCTTGTGGCCACATTTTTCACCTAATCTCCCACCCCTGCGGAGTGCACACAGGCCTGGCACATACCAGGTGACAATCGATGATGACAAAGAGACAGTCAACTGTCACAACCCTACCACCCTGAGATAGTTGCCATGGAAGTGCCACATTGTCTGCATCCCTAGCTACATAAACACAAGCTATCCTGTGTGACCAAAAGGCACTCATATGACATATGACATGATATGGCCTATACACAAGTATTTCAAGGTGTGATGAGGCAGGAAGGGGGGAACAAGGGAAGACAGACAACGGTACTACTAAGCCAGGTGTCATTTAGATTGTGCAAGTGCAGGGGTAGGGGGAAGGGAAAAGTGCAAGGGGAAGGGGAGGGGGGAGTGCAGTACAGGGGAAGTAGACCAAAAAAAAAATACATAGGTCAGCTGGTGGCAACTGCAAAGGTAAGTGCAGACAAGTGCTGGGAAGGGGGGGCTGTAGGGATAGAGAGACAGTACCGCACTGCAGGGGTTGCCAGGGTGCCAGTGCAAGTGGAGAGTGGTTGGGCCAGGGACCGAGGTCGGTGAGAGTGGCCCAGTTGCAGATCCAGTGCAGTTCCAGTGAAGAATTCCGCAAGGGAGAGGCAGAGAGAAAGCAGAAGCAAAGAGGAAGGTCTTGAGGTGCTTCCTAAACCGGAGATGTTTCCCCTCAAGTTCAAGTGAGGCAGGAAGGCTGTTCCAGAGGGAGGGCCCTACCGCAGAGAGAGATCTACCCCAGCTAGTTGCTCTGAGAAGCGGATGACCCTGACATGCAAGGTGTGCATCACACACACCTGCAAAACAGGCCATGGTCATCACTGTTATTTCACTCAAACCCTCCCAAACCACAACATGACATGGCAAGCAATACCCATACACCAACACAGTAACAATAAGGTACACATTGGCATGTCCAAAATGTACAGTGGCATCAGGCAATGATGCCTGACCTGGAATCAGATGAAATGACAGACCAACAACCTCCCACCCAAAATAAATAATTTCCAAATGCATTACAAGAGTTGTAGACGTAACATAACAATGAATGCCTGTCTACATGCACATTGTGCATTGCAAAATCAGCACTGCAGCTTCTGTGTGCTGTGTCCTACTCCTGCAACACACTGCTCAGCGCACAGCACAGTGAACAGCCATTGTGTGTGATGCACACCCTGAGCATTACATCTAAGCGACAGACCACATCAAAAAGCAAATTAGGCATGTACAGGATCCATAATTGGTCACAGAACATGTGCTGCAGGGACACAGTGGGCACCAGAAGGCAAACAGTGTACACGTGGATATGCAAGGGTGGGAGTACATGTAGTGCATCAGAGTGCAAGTGTGTGGGTCTGCAAGGACATGCACTCAACATATGCATGTGCAATCAAGTGACCATCAGTGTTCTCTACACATCAAATGTGAACATTCACCATGTGTACACCCCAGCATGTCAAACCACAACTATCCCCTCGCACCTGAAAGGTAAACACAACACATGAACAGGCATTTATCAGCAGAACACAACATGTACATAGGATACCACCATTACAATGTCAGAGTTCCCATCACACTGCAGGGCAAGGCAACTATCAACAACAACCCCCTCCTCCCTCACAAATGACCATGACCCACTAAACAACTGCACCTGGGTCATGGAGCCTTCAACCCTCAATTCCACCTGGCCACAGGATTACCTTTACCCTTCGTCACCATCTCCCACCTTGTGTGTAAAAAGGTGCCTGCACCCTCAGAATCCACACTCATTTCCAAAATCACAAAATCCAAGGCATAAAAACAAACCATAACACCCTCCAGTAGATGACTTCACATAGCAGTACCTCACAAAGATGAAACAACCAAGGTAGCACAGTAAAACAATGTCACAACAGGATGTGAACCATGTGTGGTACATAACATAGGATGATGCCCCATGAACGGATGTGTACTGTCACAGGTCCCATGAACAGGCGCAGGAGTGTCACGAAACAACCACCCCCACTGTGTCCCGGGTGCCTGCAAGGTCAAACTCACACAGGCCCCAGAGACCCTGGTGGGGAAGGAGGGTCAGGGATATGCAGTCGGGACAGGTGTTGGCACACTGGATAACTGGAATGAGTGGCAGAAGAGGGGAGGAGGAATGACACATGAAAGTAGGGAATGCACGAAAATGTACTACCTGCATGAACACATACACAATCCAACAAACTTGGACATCATTGTCATGGCCTTCTGTAGTCCAGGCTTAGGAGTGGTACGAACCAACCACCCCCTCTAGGGTTTTGGCGCCTGCAAGTTCGGGGCTTACACAGGCATCCGCAACCCCAGCGGGGAAAGAGGGTTAGGGAACATTGCTTGGATAGGTACGGGAAGCAGGAACACCGGGTAGAGGGTACAGGGTTCAAAATTGCATAGGATTCTGGGTGATTAGGGGGAAAAAAACATACCAAATTGAATCACACATACATCCATGCATTAGTGCACCCCCCCAGCCAGCCTATGCCGAGCAGTTTGAAAGAAAAACAACAAGACACTTAGCTCTGGTTTTGCGTGCTGGCCTCCTGCCTGCGCACTCTCAGGTCCGGTTACAGGAGCACTGCAAAGAGAGCCACAGTCAACAACCTGTAAGTGCCAATTACACAAAAACACACCACCAAACATGCCCCATAGCAACAAACTACTCTACAAACAGACAATCTGGTGTTGATGCTTCGTACCCATATATAACTTAACCCATGTGACGGGTCATACACAGTCAATGCAGTAAGAAAGCTGCCGGTGGGTGCGTGGCAAATGGAACACCAATGTGTCACAATTCACACAACATGCAATGTTCACTGGGTAAGCAGACAGACCCATATAGCAAGCCATGACTTCAGAGCAAGTTGCGTACCACCATGCATGAAACAAAGGTGGCAGTGCATTCATCATAAAGTACATGGAAATGAAATGCACTGCACCCGAGTATGTCCCTTGCTGTATGTCCCTGTGAGCTGCCCCTTTCCATGTCTTGGAAGGCTAAATGGTTGATACAAGTGCCTCGATGGACCTTGGTGTACCAGAGGGTATGTGCCACTGCCCCTGCAGGTGTCCCAGACAACCTTACAATCAACAGCCATCAGTCCACCAACACATCTGAGCTGCATTGTGTGCTTCAACACCAATATCCGTCCAAGCTCACCCTCAGTGCTGTGACTAAGCCTGCATGTGCAACTCGCTTGGTGCAAGCTTTGCTGTGTTGTGGCCCCCCTGTGCTGCTCACCTTGCCTGAAGTTCCTTGGAACACGTCAGCAGTTCTAGGATGTAAGTCTGCAATCCCTGTGCCTCTGCTCGTGCACACATGTGCATGTGGGCACCAACAAACGTGTCCAGAATTCCGTCGTCCAATGGGCCATGTCTGCTGGCAAAGGTGCTCTGGAGGCTCATCCCCCTGCAGAAAGGGGATGAAACACATGATTAATGCTTCAAAGTCATCTGTGTGTGTCTCTTCAGGCATCTCATTACTTGACCATGTCAGAGAGTCACAGCATAAATCACACCATCAGTCCGTCTTTCACATCCAAAGTGTGGAACACTATCTACAGCATGAATTGCAACAAGCACGTGTACAGTAAAGATAAGAAACATACTACACAATGCATAGAAATTAATGTACACATTAATCATGAAACACCCCATCTAGCAAAAGCTTAACAGTGGACAATAACACCAAAATCATCCCCACTAGGGGTGTAAACACAAGTCACACAGCACCAGACATGCCACAGATATGACAGTCCAAAGCCCTTGTGTAAAAGTTTGTGACACCGAACCATCCTTGTGAGCCCATGGATAAGGGAGGCAGGAGTGGCATATGTGAGTCAAGGACCCCAAGCACCAAAAACATACACAAGACAAGCCTGAAGGGCCCAGCTGGAACAGACAGTGGATGCCTTCAAAAGCCACAAAGCACCGCACCGTCACATGAAAGCACAATAGACAAGCAATTTTAAACTATATTAACTAATTACACTAACTATGGAAAACCTACATTACCTAATTAAACTAACTATCAAACAGAAACTTAACTAACTAAGCTAAAAGAAAAATCAAAAATGGCCACATACGACCCGGGGGGGGGGGAGCCACCCAGGAGGGCGGAGGTACAGGGTGCTGCTCAACATCCACATGCGATGATGCTGAGCCAAAAAAAAAACCTCCATGGGCTCAACGCCTGCACAGCCCAACCTATGTGGGAGATAGATGGTCGTCCGAGTCTGGCTAATCCTGGAAAGTCTGCCGGACGGGTGAGCCTGGTTCTGTGTGGCGATGTGACGTAGGTCTGCATGCAGAACCTCACGTGATACACGTGCTTCCTCTTGCAAGGTAGCACGTGTAACATGGAGTTCCTCCTGCAAGGCCTGGCTGGACAACCGCTGCACCTCCCGGCAAGCTTGTAGCTCAGCCGAGATGGTATGCTCAAGCTGTGCAAACCTCTCCTCTGCCTGCTGCCTCTGGGACATCATAAGGACACCCAGAGTGGATCTGAGGGAAGCATACTCCTCCCTCAGGGCATCCATGTGCGCCTCTGCGTGAGCAGCAATTGCTTGACGCAGAGATGACATTTCAGCCTGGCGTGCCCTGTCTGAGGCCGCCATGCCCAGCCTGAGCGAGCGGGCCGTGGACCGTGCCGCCTGCTGCTGGAGAAGCACCTGCCTAGCAGGGGGAGCACAGATCGGGCCACACGCTCCATGCTCTCAGCGATGTTCTCCATTGCTGCCCCCTGCCATTCTGAATTGGCAGTCATGTCTTGCTCCCACTCAGTATACTGTGGTTGCGCGCGGCGACCGCGTTGCCGGGCTTGACCCCTGCGGGACCCAAGGACCGGGGGTCCTCGCTGTGTTGGCACCGCCCGCGGCTGCACGACTACATCCCCCCGTCGACGTGATGTCCCAGGCACATCAGTGACTGGTGTGGAGGGTGACCCTGCGTCCCGATCCACCACGGGTGGAGGAACCAAGACTGTCTGATCCCTCAGTGCAGGTGTCGCAGACAGAGGAGTGTCCACATCAGAATCACTCACCCCTGACACATGGACTTGATGCTCATCCAACTCAACATGGACGTCAGAGTCGTCATCAAGGCTGGACTCATAGGCAGCCAGAGACAAGATGGACTGTAGCACTTGGGGGTTTTCGTGGCCTACCACCTCACGACCCCCACTAGTGCCGGGTTGATGTAGTGGTAACAACCTTGTGTCTGGCATGACAACACCATCCTCCGCCTCCATTGAGTCATCACCTGAAAAATAGAGAGAAAAAAAGGTCACTACACATGTCAGAAGCACACAACACAGACACACACCGACAGCAAACGCATCAGGCAGACATGTGACACACAACTTATAACCTGGCATGCATGCTGGGTCAACTTTGAATTGCTTCTGTGATCAGACCTGTTGAAAGGTGGCAGTTTCCATGGAAGTGGGTCTATGCAGTGCAGAAAATGTGTACGCCACTCACTACCTACATGTACAAGGACTCCATGGTGTGTGCCAGGAAATGTGAAGGCAGTGCAATGTCAAATTCAGACATCACGTGCATTGTGCATTCAATGTGTACCATATCTAGAAGCCAAGCACCCCTCCACCCCAGTACCAAAGCAGGGATGCCTAGCATGGTATCAAAAGGCTGACCATACACCTGTGTATTGATAGGCAGTGTTGACTGGCATCAACAGCTTAATGTGATTCAAGTGACAACACTGCAAATGATGCTGGGACAGTAAGCAGGACACAAGATGAAAACTCTGGATTCCGCCCATGTGTGAAGAAGACACAACAACAGTTGGACAGAGTCATTGGCCATTGAACAGGCTGAGGCCTGTGAGCCATGCAGATTGTCAGACCCTAAACATGTGTGCAACGCAGGACTGAGCCACAGTTGACATGGGAAGGCTGATGAGATGGCAGGCAATGTATGTAACCAAGGACTTGTATTACAGTGATCATCCAGTCAAGGACACATAGGGGCATGCATGCAATGCACATGGAGCATGAATGGGCACTCATGTCCCTGCGGGACATCTGACCTATGCACAGTACAAGTGAGATACCCTGCATCAAGTACTAAGGCTGTACCACACGGCATATGTTTGGCAGATTCTACGCTGGAAGTGAGCATCCATACAGGACGCATGAACAAGAAAGTACACATTGGCAAGATTGAAGAACACCAGTGCAAAGGTGGAACTGGGGTGCAGAGTGGCGGAGGAGGGGCAAGGGAGCATGCCTACATGGAGTCCCCGCATTCAGGCAGAGGAGACATGCATGACGGAAGCATTGCATTACTTACACATCAGAAGCATGTACACGTCACATGTAGCGGCAATCATGCACAACACATCCCACAAGTGAAACACACACGTCCTAAACAAACACGCATCAACACTCACTGGACTGGGCATCAAAGTCCAGCATCTCTCCCACTCCTTCGACCAATTCAGGTGGTATGAACTCCGCAACGAGTGCCTCATGCGGAGTGAGCTCTTCCTCCTCTGGTGCAGGCCCACCGCCAGTCACCAGAGTCAAGTTGTAATTAGAGGCACGGTTAGCCTTAGTGCTGCGTTTGATGTCATTCCAACGCTTTTTGCACTCTTGCGCCGTGCGCACCTCATGGCCGAATGAACTGACATGTTCCGCAACATGCTTCCAGTGGGTGTCACATTGGGTAGCCGTAGTCTGACTATTGGCACCCACTAGCATGTCACGGCTGTGGCCCCACACGTAGTCCACGAGGAAGTCCAGTTCCTGCTTACAGAAAGGCTTCTTCCTCGACGTGCAGGAGGTCGTGGCTGTGTGTGGGGTCCCAGCCTGTGCTGCAGGTGCAACCTTCCTCCTCTTGGACTGTGGCACAGACCCTGGCTGGCTAATGCCACCCTGACCAGTATGGCCAGTGGGTTCAGTGGATTGAGCCAAGGGAGTGGCAGGTGGAGAGATGACCAAAGGTCTGACTTGTGTCAGTGGCAGCTGGGTGCCCACTAATGGACCCTGCGCAGCAACATCAGCTGTGGCAGGGTCATTGACCGCAACGGTCCTGGTTAGCAGACTCACAACTGGGGTGCTGTTGGGTGCATCTGCCCCTGCACTTGCCAACACCCGGCTGTTCGGGGCAGCAGATGACATGACTGCCCCAGGGACACATGTCTTGGTCTGAGCAGCCCGGCCTGCCCCTATGGTTTCCCCCCTGGCCTGTTGGAGATCTACCAAAGGATCCTCAAGTGCCAACGCAGCCTGCGCTGGCAGACCCCGAGCCTGGGTGGCCGTGTCCACAGCTGCACCTGCAGCTACCACTACCCTTGGGCCCGTGGCAATCGATGGAACGGACTGCCAGGTCACACGGGCGCCAGTGCCAGATGCAGAAGCTGCATCCCCCGTAACCACAGGGGGTGGTGGCATGACTGCACCAACACATGGCACAACATTGTGCTTAAGTGGCGCACCCCTGCCTCTTCCCCCTCTGTGGCCGCCCTGGACACCCTGGAGTCCCCCTACTCCCTGGTCACCACGGCCACGTCCCCGACCACGCCCGCCACGAGGAGTACGCCCAGCTGAGTCGCCCCTCACCTTTGGTGGCCTCCCAACCATGACACAGATGTAGTAGTGCCGGCACAGATGGAGTGGTGCCAATGGGAGGTGTACACCACAATTGACCTGGGCAATTGGGGTGAAGGGGGTGGGAAGCAAGATGTTAACAGCCCCCCTGCACCTGCAAGGCTGTATGTGACCCCGGTGATGTAGTGACGGGTCACGCAATGTTCAGGCACCCCAAAACTGCAGTAAAACTGTGCACGCAACCCTGCAGCCTACGTGCGTTGATTCAACCTCCCGCAGTATGCGGTGGCACCCAGTAACACGAATAACGCGTACGCGTGGGACACGCAGGATACTATGACATCGAAAATGGGTGCGATACACAGGGGCACCCGCAGTGGGAAAAAGAGCGTGTGCGACTCACCGTCTGACTAGCGCGATGCAGAAAAACACGCGTAGCCAATATCCCCGCCAAAAGAAGAGATACGTCCTTGATAGCTGTGAAGTTGTGATGGCGCGCGAAACAACAGGAAGCAGCAACACACGTCGGTCTCCACGAAAGGCACGTACAGCGAACTGCTGGGCCCGCTCACCTTTAACCCGTGCTGAGGGAAACGCATGCGCGCGTCACGTCACTTACACGCGGACGTGCAGTTTTTCACGTGCGCTGAAATGCCCATGCACGCCTGTGCGCGTCACGTTACAGGGGCGCTTGCGCTTGAGGGGCCTTCTGTCCAATGAAATTGCGTATGCGTGCAGACGCGCTTACGCACTAAGGGCCTTTCCTCGAATTACACGCTGACGTGCCGAATTTTCACGTGCCAAATCACTCCGTATCAAGCTGGCCACGCGTAAGCACGCGGAAGACCACGCTCCTGCCCAGAAGGCCGAATTACTGCCCCCAGAGCCCCGAGCACGCTCCCACCTGCCATCTGCTGCTGCCTGACTGCCTGCTGCCCACGTGCCCTGCCATTTGCTGCCTGCACATCAGCCAGGGGTGCTGTTGCTGTGACCACCCCTGCTGGAACCGAAGACTCCCGACTGGGATTCCATCGCTCCACAGCCCAGCCCCAGGACCCAGTTGCCCACCCACTCCTGCCTCTGGGGTTGTCATGTTGGGCACTGCAACATCTGGCACCACTGACAACCCCCGGCCGGAGAGGCAGAGGGGCACCAGCTTCAGTGCCAGGGAAGTTGGTGTCCTGGTGGAGCAAGTCCTGGGGCAGTATGATGCCCTCTTCGGAAGTTCCCGCGCTGACAAGGAAGGACAGACTCGGATCTGGACTGACATTGTGATTGCCATCAACGCGGAGCGGGTGGCAGTCCGCGACTTACAACATGTCAAGAAGCGCTGGGAGGACTTCAGGTCCAGGACCCTGAACAAGGCCCGGCGCCTCTTGAAGGCAGCGGATGCCAAGGGGCGCCGGGCCACTTGTCGGAAGACCAGATGAGGGTCCTGGAACGCATATCCCCAGTGCTCCACGTCCAGGTCCTTGAGAGGCAGACCCGTCTGGAGTCGAGCGGTAAGTGTACATGCATCCTGATTTTGAGCTGTGCGTGTGGTGATGTTTCAGTAGTGTGCAGGTTGCACATCTGTTTGTATGGGGTCGAGTATGGGTGGGGGTGTACAGGGCCGTGAGGCTAACACATGCGAAGGCTGTAATGTGTGAGACATGGATGGTGCTTGTGTGTGTAGGCTTGCATGCCAAATGCAGTTGTGTAGGCACACATGTTTGGATGAATGTGTATGTAAGTAGACATGTTCGTGATGTCATGCATGTATGTTGTTTTCAGCTGCATGTATCAGCACTGTGTACATGTGCATTTGTGTGTATTTGACAAGGGTGCAACAGTGATGCAACATGGATGCATGTGACAGCGGGATGTGGAAGCCTGATTGGCAGATGTGACATGGATGCCCATCTGAACACTGCGACACTTGGCAGAGGTGTACACATGCATGCAAGTGTGGTGGTGTGTGTACATGTGTAGTGCACTTCCTGTGTTGCATGTGATGTCTGGCTCAGCTTTGCCTGCTCATGCTGTTGTATGTGTATGGATGGTGCTGGCAGTTGCGATATGGCTGTGGTACGGCTCATGTGTGCGAGTTGAAATGACATGTTTGTTAGGGATTGTGATGGCATGTCTGAGGTTTGCCAATGCCACTCATGTACAACTGTCATGTGTGTATGTGTCCATTGTACAGTGCCCTGATGCCTGTGTTTTATTTCTCCCTGTCTGCAGCGTCAACTGATGAAGAGGGCGGAGAAGGTGCTGTGGAGCACAGCGGCGGCGATCCCACCGCCAGGCGGAGACGCAAGGCCCGGCTCCCCTCCCATGTTGTCATCTCGTCGGGGAGTGAGGAGTCCGGTGCCGCGTCCCAGGCCGCAGCTGCCGGGGGAAGGTCCAAGAGGCAGAGGTTGGAGTTGGACTCCTCGGCAGCAGAAGGGGCAGCTGTGACCCCACAGGGCCCAATGGGGGAAGATGGCACGGAGTCATCCAGGTTGGTGGGGGGTTTGGTGGAGGAGGAGGCCGTGCAAGCAACAGAGACAGGGTCTGGAGGTGGGGATCCCACTGGTGCTAGTGGTGCAGTGCAGGACCAGGGACAGGAGGCAGCACAGGCCGCCGCGGAGGTGCCTGTGTGCAATCCTGTCCCTGATCCTGTCCCTGCTTCATCTTGCACCAGCAGGGATGCCTACGCCCAGACCCGTTTTCAGGCAGGGGATGAGCTCACGACAACTGGCCTTCCTCTGCCTGCGGACGTGGCTATCCGGGTCCGGGTTGAGCCTGTCCTGACTGGTGTGGCGTTGCGTCAACGGGCCATGCAAGGTCACCTGCAGTCTTTTCATGAGGAGACTGCACGTCATCTCGAATGGCTCGTTGACCACGTCAGCCTACTGGGAAAGGTCACCCAGGCCGGATTCCTCCGTTTGATGGGGCTTGCTACGACCCCCTCCTCAACTGAACCCCCTACGCGCCAGTCGTCCTCCGTGCCATCTTCCCACCCATCAGTCACCTGGGTGCCCTGTGGAGCTGCCTCTGACGGTGCGGCCAGGGTGGTGGAGGAGGCATCCCTGCCACAGTCGGGAGTCGGACGTCCAGCAGGGGTGGCCACATCAACAACTGCACCCCAGCCGGCGGAGGATGTGCAGGCAGCAGGAGGCAGTGCATGGGCAGAGGCACAGCAGCAGCAGCAACGTGGTGGGAGCCATGAAGGCTCGGGGCCTTCAACATCGGAGGGGCAGGCATCGGCCGGAGGGCAGGAGGACCCAGGACAGAGAGTGTCTTCCGTGTGGCAGCGGTTGGGCCACGCCATAGATGCGGAGCGGCAGCGGGTGGAAGAGGCACGGCTCACAATGAGTTGGACATGGGTGGGGGCCTGCTGGCAGGTGCCCCACAGTGCTGGGGGGTGGGGGTGGTGGGAGACATGGGTGGGGGCCTGCTGGCAGGTGCCCCACAGTGCTGGGGGGTTGGGGGGTGGAGAACATGAGTTGGATATGGGTGGGGGCCTGCTGGCAGGTGCCCCACAGTGCTGGGGGGTGGGGGTGGTGGGGAACATGAGTTGGACATGGGTGGGGACCTGCTGGCAGGTGCCCCACAGTGCTGGGGGGTGGGGTTGGTGGGGAACATGAGTTGGACATGGGTGGGGAGCCTGCTGACAGGTGCCGCACAGTGCTGGGGGGTGGGGGTGGTGGGGAACTTGAGTTGGACATGGTTGGGGGCCTGCTGGCAGGTGCCCCACAGTGCTGGGGGGTGGTGGGAGACATGGGTGGGGGGCTGCTGGCAGGTGCCCCACAGTGCTGGGGGGTAGGGGTGGTGGAGAACTTGAGTTGGACATGGGTGGGGGCCTGCTGGCAGGTGCCCCACAGTGCTAGGGGGTGGGGGTGGTGGGGAACTTGAGTTGGACATGGGTGGGGCCTGCTGGCAGGTGCCCCACAGTGCTGGGGGGTGGGGGTGGTAGGGAACATGAGTTGGACATGGGTGGGGGCCTGCTGGCAGGTGCCCCACAGTGCTGGTGGGTGGGGGTGGTGGGGAACATGAGTTGGACATGGGTGGGGGCCTGCTGGCAGGTGCCCCACAGTGCTAGGGGGTGGGGGTGGTGGGGAACTTGAGTTGGACATGGGTGGGGCCTGCTGGCAGGTGCCCCACAGTGCTGGGGGGTGGGGGTGGTGGGGAACATGAGTTGGACATGGGTGGGGGCCTGCTGGCAGGTGCCCCACAGTGCTGGGGGGTGGGGGTGGTGGAGGACATGGGTGGGGGCCTGCTGGCAGGTGCCCCACAGTGCTGGGGGGTGGGGGTGGTGGAGAACATGAGTTGGACATGGGTGGGGGCCTGCTGGCAGGTGCCCCACAGTGCTGGGGGGTGGGGGTGGTGGGGAACATGAGTTGGACATGGGTGGGGGCCTGCTGGCAGGTGCCCCACAGTGCTGGGGGGTGCGGGTGGTGGGGAACATGAGTTGGACATGGGTGGGGGCCTGCTGGCAGGTGCTCCACAGCGCTGGGGGGTAGGGGTGGTGGGGAACATGAGTTGGACATGGGTGGGGGCCTGCTGGCAGTTGCCCCACAGTCCTGGGGGGGTGGGGGTGGTGGGGAACATGAGTTGGACATGGGTGGCGGCCTGGTGGAGGCTGCCCCTCGTGGCTGAGGGTGCAGGGGGACATGCGTTGGTGGGCAGTAGTGCAAGTGGACATGTGGGTTGGCTGGGGGGCATGGCCATGGTGAATGGGGTACCTGCAGGACATGTGCAGGGTAGGCCCCTGTGGTGTGAGCCACCTGCAGGGGCCGTGTAGGGTGTAGAGGGAACACCTGGGAGGACCCACATGTGCAATTCACGTGTGGTGCTCCCCGCGCACCCCTGGAATACACGTACCCTGATGGAATTGCGTGTGATACTTTCCGCGCACCCCTGAAATACACGTACCCTGCTGACTTCGCGTGTGAAACTTCCCGCGCACCCCAAGATACACGTAGCCAGGACATTCGCGTGTGAAACTTCCCGCGCACCCCAGTAATACATGTATCCTGCTGATATCACGTGTGAGACTTCCCGCGCACCCCGAAATACACGTAGCCAGGACATTCGCGTGTGGAACTTCCCGCGCACCCCTGATATACATGTACCCTGCTGACTTTGCGTGTGAAACTTCCCGCGCACCCCCCCAAGATACACGTACCCAGGACATTCGCGTGTGGAACTTCCCGCGCACCCCAGTAATACACGTACCCTGCTGATATTGCGTGTGAGACTTCCCGCGCACCCCGAAATACACGTAGCCAGGACATTCGCGTGTGGAACTTCCCGTGCACCCCTGATATACATGTACCCTGCTGACTTTGCGTGTGAAACTTCCCGCGCACCCTGAAATACACATAGCCAGGACATTCACGTGTGTAACTTCCCGCGCACCCCTGATATACATGTACCCTGCTGACTTCGCGTGTGAAACTTCCCACGCACCCCAAGATACACGTAGCCAGGACATTCGCGTGTGTAACTTCCCGCGCACCCCAGTAATACACGTACCCTGCTGATATCGCATGTGAAACTTCCCGCGCACCCCGAAATAGACGTAGCCAGGACATTCGCGTGTGGAACTTCCCGCGCACCCCTGATATACATGTACCCTGCTGACTTCGCGTGTGAAACTTCCCACGCAGCCCAAGATACACGTAGCCAGGAGATTCGCGTGTGAAACTTCCCGCGCACCCCGAAATACACGTAGCCAGGAGATTCGCTTGTGAAACTTCCCGCGCACCCCAAAATACACGTAGCCAGGACATTCGCGTGTGGAACTTCCCGCGCACCCCAGTAATACACGTACCCTGCTGATATCGCGTGTGAAACTTCCCGCGCACCCCGAAATACACGTAGCCAGTACATTCGCGTGTGGAACTTCCCGCGCACCCCTGATATACATGTACCCTGCTGACTTTGCGTGTGAAACTTCCCACGCACCCCAAGATACACGTAGCCAGGAGATTCGCATGTGAAACTTCTAGTGCACCCCGAAATACACGTAGCCAGGAGATTCGCGCGCGAAACTTCTCCGCACCCCGAAATACACGTAGCCAAGACATTTGCGTGTGTAACTTCCCGCGCACCCCGAAATACACGTAGCCAGGAGATTCGCATGTGGAACTTCCTGCGCACCCCGAAATACACATAGCCAGGACATTCGCGTGTGGAACTTCCCGCGCACCCCTGATATACACGTACCCTGCTGAATTCACGTGTGAAAATTCCCACGCACCCCTGATGTACACGTACCCTGATGGAATCGCGTGTGGAACTTCAAGCGCACCCCTGAAATACACGTACCAAGCTGAAATGACGTGAGGTACTTCCCGCGCACCCCAGTGATACACGTAGCCCGCTTGCCGTGCTGGTACAGGGTTGGCGCAGCCCTTTGCGCTGGATTGGGGATTTTGATGGCTTTTCCCTGCGCGAGCGGCATTCTTGGGGGCGTAACTGGCGCTGCTGCAGGGTCGCTGCGCCACTGTGCGCCACGGCTGGTTTTGGTAGCTGGGATCCATGAATACACTGTGCGCGGAAATGGATTTTAGCGCACGCGGCTGGTGCAGGGATTCGCACGCACACGCTGTGCGCGAGCCGCGTGCGCCACATGTGCGCTCAATTCTATGAATTACCCCCATAATGTGTTTGTGTGCTTTTTTTTTAATTTGTTAAATGTTCCTATGTTATGATATAACAATCAAACATACCCCCCCAGAGTTTTTTAGGTAGTGGTGCTGTTCTTCCAACATGTCCGCGAACATTAAAAGAGTTTGCGGACATCAAGTACAGTAGAAGAGATTCAGTCAGTTCCATATGATATGTATATAAAGTGAAAGTCATTATTGTTAAGTTGCACTACTAAAAACCTACGAAATTCAATGAAAACACTTTGTTAAAGGGACGTTATGGTTCCAAGTAAAACCAAAAAACCCTTGAAATTCGCCAGTTATGGTAAGCTAAGCAACCATAACTCGCGCCACCACTGTGCACTGCTAAGACTAACACCGAGGACATCAAAGATGACATCACAAATGTCATTGATGACATCACTGATGACATCACATGTGTATGTACTTTTCATGAAATATGTGTACAAGGGATTCTTATTATAATGTTGCGAAACAAGTGTCAAGGATCATTGCGATAAATATCATACCCTAATTAGTGCATTGAACGATGCATTGATATAAATAGCATTCTATTATGGGGTTCTATCTAGTATACTAAGCTACTCATACAGAAACATAACATTGTGTGCAGCGTACAAGATGAAGGTATAATATTCGTAATGTTAATATGTTGAATAATAAAATGATAATTGTTTTCTTAATAGATTTTTGTGTACTGTGAAATATGTAATAAGTAGCTAATAAAACACATGTATTACATAATTGCATTACTATAGACAAAACACAAAGACACAAGAACACATACCAATATGGGTATATACAGGGAAAGTGAAGTTAGCAAAAAAGCACAAGTAGTAGCAGAAACAATTCATAATTTAACTGATTATTTTCATGCAAATAAATGATTGCTGTGTTTCAAAGCTGCTATTTACCCTAGGTATATGTATCACTTGATGTGATTGGACCCTAAGGAAAGTAGTGTGAGTACAATGTATACAAATATGACCATATACAGGGAAGGTACAGCCATAAAAAAAAAAAAAAAAACAGAACTATCAGAGAGTGCTCATAAGTCTAATGATTATCTTTATGCACAAAAAGGATTGCTGTCTTTCAAGCTTGTGTCTTCCCGTATGTACATGTTTCATATGATGTGACTGGACTCTAAGGGAATTACTGTAAGAACCTACTTGAAGGATACGTCTACAAATAAAATAACATTTTTAGTTTCTGACTGTTACTGAAGAAAACCATGTGGCCTAGATATGTCAGCAAAAGAAAAAAGAGTGAGCCAGACATGTGCTGTCATCAGTGATGTCATCAATGACATTTGTGATGTCATCTTTGATGTCCTGGGTGTTAGTCTTAGCAGTGCATGGTGGTGGCGCGAGTTATGGTTGCTTAGCTTACCATAACTGGCGAATTTCAAGGGTTTTCCGGTTTTACTTGGAACCATAACGTCCCTTTGACAAAGTTTTTTCACTGAATTTCATAGGTTTTTAGTAGCGCAACTTAACCATAATGTCCCTTTAACAAAGTTTTTCCACTGAATATTAGAATATCCGATTTTTTAGCTACAGCTATCAGATGCCATATATTCCTACCATGTTCCACCTGCTCACATCAATTGGCAGTTATTTGTACCATAAAAGTGCTCAGAAAGTGCATTTGTCTTAACTTTATAGGATTAGAACAATGTTAGTGCTGCATATACATCTATGCATTGTCATTGTTTTACTCAGATGCTATTCAAAATATCCATGCAGCATGTTTCCTTACATATAAAGCTACTTTCTTTTCACAAGCATTGCTACCAGATTACATATATTGCCAACATATTACACCTGCTCACACTTATCAAAATGTTTCCTTACTTGGAAAAAAGGTACAAATAGTATGGCTACAAAATAAATGTTTAAAACAACAGCATTCATATTCAACTATTTCCCTTTTCCTTTGCAGGTTCCTTTTCAATAAAAAACAAGAACATTAAAAAAAACATTTAGACAAAGCTTTAGGGAATTGCTCTCTTGCCAGTCTGTGTGTGTACCATATTACATATCTCTGACAACCCCCTTCATAACCTTCCCAATTTCGCCTGATGTTAAAGTTTGATTTCCTTGAACTTCTTCTAAACTTTGTCTGCAGTAAGAAAAACAACCTAAAGTAGTCAAAAGGATCAGACTAACAAAAGAGAAGGATTAACAGTTGCAACAAGACCATGACATAGGCTAAAGGAGAAGACTTAAAAAGAAAAGAAATAACAGTTGATACAGGCCAGATTCCTCCTTCCGTTTGACATAATTTAACACAGTGTATGGGTTTTTCAATCCACTTTCAATTTGTTTACCAATTACCCAATGATTACTATATGTGAAGACAACAACAGTGTACCACACACACATTTTGTATCAAGCATAGTCTGATATGATATGACATGATATGATAGTGCATTTATAACACACTGGTACACAAGTGTTTCTAGGTGCCACAAGACAAGGTAGGGAAGAAAAGTCAAACGATCTTACTTGGCCTTGTGACATTCAGATAATACAAGTGCGACAACAAACGGTGCTGGGGCAAGGGAGTGGGGGAAGTGAAAGGGGGAAGTGCGGTCAGGGTCAGTAAGACCCTGGGTAAGTGTGACCAGGGCAGTGCGGCTCTGGGTAAGCACAAGTCGGCAGGGGGGCTGTAGATTTTACAGATTAGAGCCCCTAAGTGCGCAGTAGGACAGGCGGCAGTGCAAGGAGGACTGGTTGTAGAGGAGACCAGTACCCAATGAGACTCTGAGGGTACCAAGCAACAAGTCGACGCATCAGACAGGAAGGTTAGCAGGAGAGCAAGAAAGAGAGAGGGCAGAGGAGAAAAAGAGGGTCTTGAGCTGATTTCGGATCTTCAGGTGGTCCGGCTCAAGAGTGAGGCAGGGAGACCATTCCAGAGGGAGAAAGATCTACACCCCACTCTCTGTCTGGAGAAACATGACCCTTAGAGAGAGAGATGGAGGTAGCTGAACGAAGGGCTCAAGAAGGAAGGTACTTAGGCAGAGAGAGTTGGATGTAGTGCATTTCCTGGCACCAGAAACCTTGTGGATGATGCAGAGGGTCTTGAACTTGATCTTGCAGTCACCGGGAGCCAGTGGAGAGATTTTAGGGCTGGAGAGATATGGTCCCTGGGCTTGAGGCCAAAGGTACGTCTTTCAGTCCAGTACTGGATTAGTTGCAGAGGCCGCAGAGTAGCGGCAGGCAGATAGAGAAAGAGGTTGTTGCAGTAGTCGAGCCTGGAGAGAACTAGAGCTCTGGAGACAGTGAGCTTTTGGGGGAAAGTGGGAAAAGGTAGGATACTTCTGAGGAGGTGCAGTTGGAAATGGGCCTTCTTGGCAATGTACGTGATGTAAGGAGAGGAGAGAGTGGAGTTGAAGATGACACCAAGGTTTTTTGCCTGATAGGTAGGCGTGGGTAGAGGGCCCAGGGAGGACAGTCAGAGTGAAAGAGGGAAAGCAGCAGCAGGGGTCCCAATGGGAAGGATCTCTGTTTTACTGGTATTAAGAACGAGATCTTTGGAGGAGCACCAATCCTGAAACACAGATAGACAGTCAGGAATGAGCGATACAGGGTATGCGACTGAGGGAAGCCTGAAGGAGAGCTAAGTGTCATCCAACTGAAAGTTGGAGGAGAAGAAGGAGATCAGATGGGCCAAAGGGGTCAGATATATATTTAGGAGCCAGGTTGAGAGGATAGAGCCCTGGGAGACACCACATGTATAGAGTGGTGTTGGAGAGGATGGACCCAAGTTGGACTGGGAGTGTTGGCCCAAGAGGAAGGAGGTCAGTCATGCCAGAGCCTGATCCATGATGCCCTGGTTCTCACAAAGTTGATTGATCAGGGTGGAGTTATTGACCATGTAAAAGCAGGCGCAAGGTAAAGGAGGATGATGACAGAAGGAAAGCTAGACTCAAGATTAGAGAGCAGATCTTCACAGCTATTCAGGATGGCAGTTTCCATGCCTCTGGCTGTTCTGAAGCCAGAATGATGGTTGTGGAGGCAACCAACAGATTCAGTGTGAAGAGTAAACTGGGAGAGGGCAACATTTTCCAGGAGTTTGTCCAGGAAAGGAGTTATAGAAATCGGGTGATAGTTTTCCAGACAGGTAGGATCAGCAGAAGACTTTTTTACACAAGGGAGTTCTTAAGGAGAGAGGGGAAAGTTCCAGTGGCGAAATAGTGATTGCAGAAATCGGCCATTGCTGGAGCGAGGGTATCAATGTGGTCCTTGATGGTTCTGGAAAAGTAGGGGAATACCAGTTTAGACAAAACATTCATAGATTGGACTTGTCTCTAAACATCGTCAGGTGTCGAGAGAGAGAGGAGGAGGAAAAAGGAAGAGGAGAGAGAAGGGTGGCCAAGGGAGGCCTGAGAAATGGAGACGAAGGGGAAAGTGAGGACAGAATGTCCTGAGTTTTAGTGGTGAAATGAGAAGCCAGCACCGTACAGAAGGTATCAGAGGGGACAGGCAAGGTGAAGACTGCAGTAGGATTGGGCAGCTCCATGCAGATTGTAAAGTGTTCAGCCATGTTTTTAGAGGCACAGGCTTGTATGTGGGTTCTGATATTTGAGTAGACAGAGAATCATTGTTGCCTTCGGAGAAGGCGGCAGGCCAGTTTGTCAGAGGATGCGGCTGAAGCCCTCCACTTCCTCCCAGGCCCCCAGCACTTATCTTTCAGAGCCATGAGGTTGACATCATACCAAGAGTTTTACTTGGAGGTGGGCTTCAGATGGATTCTCATGACAGGGGCAAGGATGCCTAGAGTGTTGGAATAAAAAGATGCAGGTTAGAGAGGGATGCATCAGAGTGGGAGTCAGCCATAGGAGTAGGAGCAGGGAAACTAGAGGAAAAGATGTCCACTTGCTTAATGGGCCAAATGATTGCGAAGGAAGTTGGTAGCACCGGGGTAGCTTTTGCAAGTGGCACGTGCAGTGTCAGGAGGGAGGAGAGCAAAAAGTGGTCAGTTCACGAGAGGAGTGACGAGAGGGTTAGCGAGGGTGATGTTTGAGGAGATGAGAGGATCCAAGGTGTGGCCGGCAGACTGTGTCAGACCAGATGGTTTAATGGAAAGAGAGAGAGAGAGAGAGTTGCAGCGGTTGCGGAAGAGCCCAGAGGAGGGATTAGAAGAATCCAGATGGATGTTGAAGTCTCTGAGGAGGGGAAGCTGAGAAGTAGAGGCAAGGAGGGAATAGGAGTGGTCAGTACATTCTGAGAGGAAGAGGGAGTCCTGACCAGGTGGCCTGTTGATGATGGCCACAGTCAGAGATAGGCCATGAGAGAGAGAGAGCCTGCAGACCAGGCATTCAAAGGGGGATTAGGCATGAGTCGGAAAGACAGTAGCAGGGAGCCGCTTGGGAAAGATCTGGGCTCAGAGATTATCTTGTAGCCCTCCGGGAGAAGAGTTTCAAAACTTGTGACAGAGCTGGCCATGAACCATATCTGAGTGAGAGTGAAGACATCCGGGTCAAGGTCTTCAAGGAGGCGGTCGATGTCAGAAGAGTGTTTGACAGCAGAATAATTGTTGAGAGTAGCAATGTGGAGCAGGTTGCCACATTTGAAAGATTTCCGGGGTGGGGTACAGGAGGGAGGTACACCAAGCAGACATTGTAGAGGGGCCCTAGAGTGGGCAGAGGCAATAGACAGAGGTGGCATGGGGGTCAGAGAGCAGGAGGAGGTAGGTGCCAGAGAGGCGACAGGGGTCATAGCGGAGGAGGGTGTAGGTGCCAGAGAGGCGATGGAGGAAGGAGGTGGCAAAGGAGACAGAGAGCTGTTAGAAGAAGTCGCAGGAGAAGAGAGCAAATTGATAAGATGCAGGAAGCGCCTATCGAAAAGAAGGAGATTGGGCTGAGAGCCCTGGACCAAGACAGTCCCATTCCGATAGACATTAATGATGGTTTTGGAGTAGTGGAAGGAGGCCAAGACAGCCTTCCACTAGGTTCCACCATTATTGGGAGAGGAGGAGATAGGAGAGAGAACAGAGACCATATGAGGGGTCCATAGGTCAGGAGAGGATACAACAAAGAGGATGTCAATGAGGGTATGTCTGGAGGAATGACTGATATAGGTATCAGCAATTGGTTGGCCTGGGTTGGAGACCAGGATATCCCTCCTGAACTCTTTCGTTCCAGACTTAGTGAGAGGGATAGGATAGTTGATAAATTAGCAATTAGAGAAAATTGGAGAAATGGAGAGCACCATACACAGTATGCGGATGGAAGTTCAGAGAGGCCAGAGAGAGAGAGAGAGAGAGAAATAGAGGGAGAGAGAAGGAATCAGCACAGCCCAGTACCATGCACCACAGGATGCACTGGAGGAGTGAAGGCGGGCACACAACAAGGGGGTCGGAGGTACAGCACAGTACAGCAGTAACAACAGTGGAATGGGGACCTAGAGAGGGGGAGAGAGCCAAGTGGAACAGCATAGACACAGTACTAGCAGTAACAACAGAGGGGTGTGAACCTAGAAGTAGAAGAGAGAGTAGTCGATACAATAATACAGCAGCAACAATGTCAGAGGAGTAGGGCAGACCTAGAACACAACAGATAATAACAGCAGACTAGGGACACATCAAGGAGTCAACAAACACAAAGTATGGCCAACCACAAGGGAGGAGAAGGCTAAGGTTGCACAGGGACAGCGTAAGGTAAGTCAGGTGTATAGGTGGAAGTACACAGAAAGGCCGGGCAGTTCAGTAGAGAACAGTAATGGCTGCTCTCAATGCCCACAGCTTACTTACATTGCGGTCACTGCTGGTCGATGGGTGCACAGCGTACTTGCACTCTGCACCTATCCCTTCTGGTCGCTGCTGGTCAATGACTGTGGAGCGAACTCGCTCTCTGTGCCGCTACCCCTTTATCGCCAAACACCTGCGGCGCACAACACTGCGGCCTTGTCCTGGAATTGAGGGCAGAAGAGCGAGCTGCTAATGTAAGGTAGAAGTATCATGTAATAGCCTTCTCCTGCAATGCAGCATACATTATCACGTGTAAGTAGTCCATCTGCCAAACTCTGACAACAAAGAATGTTGTTAGGTTGTCAAGCAGTACACCATTGATCTCAGATGCTGACTATTCTACTCTCCCCAGGTGTCTACAGTATCTGAGGAGGGCTGTGCGGGACAGGCTGTGGCTAGGGCATAGGCTCCAAGCCCTGTGCTGGGACAGGGATGGAGGGTGTGTGTCTTAGTATCCTCTGCTGCTCTCAACACCTTTAGCACCAACATAAGATGTACTACTTATGAGGGTCAAAAAGACTAAACATATGTGTACAACTGTAACTAATTGTATTTCATGAAGAATGTCCTAAAACTAACCATATTTACTTTTCTTTACCGAGTGCAATTTGTAAACCCAATAACCACATTATTCAATGTACAGTGTTTATACTCATTCCATAATTCCTATGCATATATTACTATGGCCATAGCCATTGTCCAGATCCGTGGAGGCATGCCCTATGGCTAACCACATTATTCAATTTACAATGTTCATAATCATTACATAATCACTATGCACATATTACTCTAGCCATGGTCAGTGTCCAGATGATTGGCCCCAAGAATCTGGACACTGGCCATTGCCACAGCTATACCACCATGCCCCCAAGAATCTACACATTGGGCATGGTGACAACTATACACTTTAGCCCTGGTATAACCTTGCCATGATTACAACTCTACAGTTTAGCCATGGTATAACAACTTTAAACACTTCAGAAACAAATTATAAATATTGTTTTGTTCCAAACACATATATATATATATATATATATATATATATATATATATATATATATATATATATATATATATATATATATATATATATATATATCACTCACATTCACTACTTTCATAAAATATGTGTAAATTTACCAAGACACAGAACACCTCTCTGTCCAAATCATGTCTACAGACAGATATCCATGTTTGCAGCTCAGAATATGACCGCAGACAGCAAAATTGACCACGGACTCAGTAGCACCCACACAGCTGCTTTCCACCTATAAAACTGGCTCCATCTTTTTCCACTACCCCACACTTCCCAGATGCTATTTCATCCACAGAATAACCCCAAATGCATTTTCCAGAATTTTTTCTCATTGTGCTATCTGAGGATCCAATATGACGACCATTTCAAAATGTTTGACGCAGCTCATGATTTTCAATAACCAATCAGCGTGCATATTTGGTGTCTCTAGACACCACACTGCCCCCTGATTGGCACAGAGGCATCCACAAACATTGAATCAGGAACTGATTCTGCAGATATCACTAATTTATTTCAATCTAGTTTCTGGTAATTAAACAAAAAAGTAAACGACCAGACGGATTTACACCAAATTTACAAAAGCATGTTTTCAGGAGCAGGTTGTCACTCCTCGCACACATTTGGTGCAACCCTGTCCAGCTGTTTAGGCTGGAGGTGTAAGCAAATTGTTTTTCAATTTATATCTATCCGGATTTAAAACATTTTGGGAACCCTCCTATAACGTTGACCCCCCTTTGATGAAAACATGCCAATCCTCACAAAAGTTTGGTGAGGATTCATCGAACAGCACCAAAGTTATAAGCTTCCCAAAAACTGTTCTTTGTATAGGTTGAGCAACTAACCATAACTATTGCAGGCCCTGTAATGTGTATTCTACGTCAAGAACACCTAGAACATATAAATTAAAGGTTTGGCATGAGGGACAAGTACAGCAGTATGTGTTTGAAAGATGTTCAGATGAAGGGTAATACTTGGCAGAAGATTCCCTGGCCTGTTGTTGCAGCCAGTAAAAGTGTACAGCAAGACAACACTAAGCAACCATAAAAAGCACCAACATCAGCTGCCAGGGTACCCCAGAAAGGCCCCATACAAATCATATTTAACCGTGTTGCAGAAGTGAACAATGTCAACATGTTACTTTGTATCATGCAGCGTACATCGGTGACTGTCTCTCCTTAGAATTTACAGCAAAGGCAGACTTGCATTACCTGGTGGAATTATCTCTATTTTGGCTAAGCTGCAAGGCCCTCATTACAAGTTTGCCAGTCCGGTAACAACGGTGCCGGTAAGCTACTGGCACCGTTGTTATTGGACCAGCAAACTACGAGTCCTGCTCGCGGGTGCCTTTCTGCCAGCCAAGTCTACCGCTGTAGTCGTAATGAGGGCCACTGTCTTGCTGTTTACTATATTTTTCATGATTTTAATAGGAGCATAATATTCACAACAGTAAACTCACATGCTACTTACGTTTTAGCTGAATAAAGGGTGTTAACCCATCTGTGTATATAGTCTTTGCAAATACTACGCCTATTTCACACCTCTATATACAGAGGAAGAGAGGTAACTTCTATACATTTCATTCTGTAGCATGTTTGTTTAAACTAGTCATCTAAATCTATTTCCAATGTATATGCAAGCTTCTTCAATCATCAGAACAGAGGCGATTGGTGTATTTCTGTAATGTAAGCTCTCAAATTGAAGGCCGCCTTCTGTCCTTAGTTTTTATTAGGACTTTTGCTCGAACGTCGTTTTGTTAATGTTTTGCTATTAATATAGATCGAGCACTCTGCATGCCCCGAAACTGAAAAGTAATCCCTAAAACGAATAGGCCTAACCCATGAAGAAATATCTTATTTTGTTCACCTCAGAACACTTATAGTACATGGCAGCCTGCAGTTCCCATATAAAGAATGCAATTAATGTACTTATCCAGACGAATGTTCACAACACTGCTGAGCTGCAATGAGAAAATGACATCACAGACGCTCTATAATCAATGATTACGCCTCCATGTGACATCCCAATAACTGCTGCTAGAGCCGTACAGAGCAGAATTTCAGGTATCATTGCAGCACTTAAAGCCTTGACAAGCTTTTCAAATTCCTTTCTTGTGAAATAGTTTCTGTGACACATTACATCCATTAACTAATACGAAACTGTTTCTGGCATTATGTTGATTGTGTGCACTGCTGAAGTTTAACACTTGAGATCAAGATCCTGCATGGTACTGCTTATTTTAAAACACACCATAAATACGTTTTTAGATGCATTTTATTAAACTGCTTCCATGTTTTTCTGCAACACATGAGGAGGAGCTACATATTAGGGTGTTTTCTTATCCAGATTCTAATTATATGTATTTAGCAACAGAAACGTACCTTGCATTACAAGAAGCAAGAGGACAGGTATTTAAAGGGCATTAAAGTGTATGGCAATGTATTATAAGGAATATAATATCCCCCTTTGTACAGTAGAAATATTATTTCAAGTGACCTCAGGGTTCTTCTTCGACCTTATGAAATAACACATCAGCAACTTGCAATGCCCTCACAATATACTGTAGAGGGTACTTATCCCATATATTACTGTTGTTTTTTGGTGTTTCCAAAGATAATTATCAGGTATTGGGATAATGGGCCTCATTACGACCCTGGCAGAACGGGTTAACGGGTGCTGCAAAAGGATGCAGACCCGTTAAACCCGTTCCGCCACATTACGAGGTCCCCTTGCGGAACACGGTAAGCACGCCTGGTAAAAACAGGCATGCTTACCGGGTCCCGCGAGGGGAAGAGGGAGCAAACAACGGGCCAACTCGTAATGGCCCGTTGTTTACTCCCTCTCCCATTCCCATTCAGCCCTTTGGGGGCTGAATGGGAATGGGGAAGGACCGGGTCCGGGTCCTTAGAGGAAGGAAGTACCGGGCCTTCCGAACTCGGAATGGCCCGGTAATTCCTCATTCTGTGGACCAGGACGTGATTTCGGCAGCAGCCATGCCGCCAATAGCGGCATGGCTACCGCCGAGGTCTTAATGAGGGCCAATGTGTTCACGCAGTTGCTGACCATCTTATTTCTCTTCATTTTGGGTTGCTTTCATTTTAAAAAAGGGATGTGGGTAATCATTCGTGCTCTTTGGTGCAAATATTTAAATATGTCAACAATGATGAGTTATATGGTACTGTGAACTGCTTCATGGGAGATTTATTTTGTGTTTCCTGATGTCTGTTGACAAATATGGTGTAGCCCCCAAGCAAGCATTGAACTTTGGGACCAAATGGCATACTGCAACATGAAACAGCACATGACGAGACTGTAAGAGAAGCGCTGTTTTCAGATCAGAGAGGAGGCATGTTAAATATTAATAAAACTCAATTGCCATTTTTTCTCTTCATAATATTTTCCAGGTAGGCATTCTCCTTGCCAAACGCATACGTCTGTTTTACCTGATAGATAAATGAATTAATCCCATTTGTAGAACACAGACAGACCTGGTCCTCAACTCTGTGCTTTTCATGACCCCTGTGTTTTATAAGTAACAGCTGACTAAAACCTCACTCCAAAAAGTAGACATAATATCAGTGGGTCAGCCAGTTGTTTCTTATCAATGAAGTAACCACGATGAGGTCTGAACAAGTAATGGTTCCTGCTCTCGGTATTTCCCATTCTATCGCCATTTGAACGTTTTGCTTTCAATGCTTTTTCCTCATTCATTTAGTCGACTCGGAAACGTCTCTGCTTATTCCCAACTCTAACGTGGTACCCTTTATGAAACACCTATTTGGTTCCAAACCAACACAATTTGGTGGTGTTTTTTTATTCTTCTGAGATTCTCAAACCAACTCTGTTGAACCCGGTCAAAGAAACGTATTGGAGAAGAGGCTGAGGTTAGCTAAAAAACAAACAACCAGGATGCTTTTGAATTATGTTTTGAATGTCAAATCTTTCTGCTGAACATTCGCCTCAGATATTTTTCGAAAACCACAATCATAACTCTGCCTGTGCACTCGCTTTCCGTTTCTTCCCTCTTCATCTCTGATAACGCTATAGTGTTTAACAACTGGTTTTAGACTTTAAAGAACCTAAAATTAGTTTGGTCACTTCCATTTCAGAATCTCCCCACATTGGCACAGAACTCATCTAAAACACAAGATTGCTTATCGGAAAGCAGATACAAGAGGATTCACCAAGCAAATAAAAGGGGGCGGGGAGGGATACTGTCATTTTGAGCAGACCCCATTATGCTGTTGATGGCAGTGGGAGAATCAGTAACCCACAAGGTAGCCAATCTCGAAGTGTAGTTGCTTGAGCTAATAAAACAATAGAGCAAACTGTTCCGGTTGATATCCTGGTTCAGAAGTGCTATACAGATTAAAGCATTTTGCTGCAGTGCAAAGATCATGCTGAGGCTGGCGTTGTTTTTGTGTATGGATTGAACAACTTTACCCTTTCTAGGAATTTGCTAATCACATCAGTAAAACAGATTGTATGCATTTGTTTTGTTGATATGGAGTATGTAGGGTCATCTGCAAGTGAGATTGTCTACTAATGCAACAGATGCAACTGACCAACCCCTACACTATTTTTCAAGCAAAACATCTTTGGGAGAATTCATGATTTTGCACTGTAGTTTTGAGAAAGTTGAGCCATTCATCCAAATATCCAAAAGGTCAACAGGTGGGAGCGGAGGCACCCAAGGAGATTTCTTGGAAAGAATTCCAAGAGTTCTCAAAATAATAACAGTGAAGCATTGCTGAAGAGAAGCCTTTACAAGTCTTTCACTGAATCATTATTGCATGTGTCCACATTCACAAACGTGTCCTTCAGATTCAGGAATGAACTACTCTCTACAGTCGGGAATCATCATGTATCTATTCTCCAATTTGCATCAAAAAGAAGCAATTAACATTCAGTGAGCTCGAATAACACTTTATTAAAATATCTACAATACAACCCCCCTCATAATGATATGACAATTTCAGCCCGGTGGTTGGGTATTATAGTGCATCCTCCATGGCAAAGGTACCCATCTTATAAGATATGGGGTGGGACTGTGCATTGACTCAAACACACACAACATATGATAGCGCAATGCTCTTCTATGTTAACTTAATGCACCTACCCATGTGCCTTACAGTATACTGTAGAGACAATGGGCCTCATTACGAGGTTGGAGGCAGCCATGGAGCTATAAGCTCCATGGCTGCCTCCAAAACCCTACCGACTCTGCCCTGGTGAATGGAGAAATTACTGGTCCATTCCAAGGTTGTCAGGACCGGAAATTCCCCATTCACCAGGGCCATTCCCCATTCCCATTTGAGCCCCCATAGGGCTCAATGGGAATGGGGAAGTCGCTAATAATGGTACCGCAAATTGCGGTACAGTTATTAGCTCCAGAGTCCCTTTGCGGGTCCCGTCCTTAACGCCTGGAAAAAGCAGGCGTTAAGGGAGGATCCGCAAAGGGACCTCGTAGTAGGGCGGTAAGGGATTACCGGCACCGTTGCCCTTACCAGTGCCGGTAATCCCTTACTGCCCACCTCGTAATGAGGCCCAAAAGACTTTATTTATTTTATTTATTGGTTATTTGTAAGGTGCCTATATACCAAACGGTGTTTCAAGGCATGGGGGACAAGGGATAAAGATAATGGTCCTATTAGGCATTGAGACATTTGCATTTTGCAAGCACAGTCACAAGAATTGCAAGGGAGAGGGGGGGAGTGCCAGTCAGCATGAAGTGCGAGGTTTTAGGGTGGGAAGGGAAATGCAGGTTTAAGAGTAGAGCATGAAAGTTAAACGGGAGGCTGGAGGAGGGGGGAAGAGGGCCACAGGGGCTATGCGAGTGCTAAGAGGATAAGAGGTCCAGTGCCAGGGATGGCAAGGGGTGCAGGGAGTGGGAGTCCACATGTCTAAGAGCAAGGAGGGGGTAGACTGGGTGGAGGGGTTTGGTCCCCTGTATAATTCAGAGGGAACCAGGCAGCCAATCACTGCGCCAGGCAGGGGTGTTAGCAGGGTAGGGGGAGAGGGAAGGAAGAAGAAAAAAGGAGGGTCTTGAGGAGCTTCCAGAATTTAAGGAAATCTGGCTCAACCCTGAGAGGTGCAGGGAGACCATTCTAGTGAGAGCCTCATGCGGAGGATAGAGATCTACCCCCTCTCTTTGCTTAGAGAAACATCTGATCTGCAGAGAGTTGGAGTTAAAAGACCTAAGGGCTCTAGCAGGGAGGTATTTAGGGAGAGAGAGTGGATATAGTGGGGTCCCAGGCCTCAGAAAGCCTCAGAAAGCCTTGTGGATGATGCAGTGGGTTTTGAACTTGATCCTAGAAGCAACCGGGATCCAGTGGAGAGATTTTAGGGCTGGAGAGATGCGATGCCTGGGCTTGAGGCCAAGGATAAGTCTTGCAGTCCTATTCTGGATGAGTTGAAGGGGGCGAAGGGAGAATAAAGGAAGATTGAGGAAGAGGCTGCTGCAGTAGTCCAGCCTAGAGAGGACCAGCACTCTGGAGACATTGAGTTTCTGGGGGAAGGTAAGGAAAGGGAGAATACCTCTGAGGAGGACAGCTGATAGTGGGGCTTCTTGGCAAGGTCAGCGATGTGAGGAGATAAGGAGAGAGAGGAGTCAAAGATGACACCATGTGTTTTTGTTTCACACGGGAGTGAGGGGCTGGGACCCAGAGAGGGCGGCCAGAGATTAGGATGGAAGGAGGAAGCTGAGGTCCCATTGAGAAGAATCTCAGTCTTACTGGCATTAAGGCAGAAATCATTGTCAGCACACTATGCATGAATAGCAGTCAAACAGTCAGGGATGAAAGAGGAGGAAGAGGAGGAAGTAGAGGAAAGCTTGAAGGAGAGCTGGGTGTCATCAGCAACACATTGGAAGTAAGGTGAGAAGGAGGAGATCAGGTGGGCCAGATGGGCACGGTTGACATTGAAGAGCCACAGCGAGAGGATAGAGTCTTGAGGGATGCCACAGGTGGAGTGTGTGATAGGGGAGAGAAAAGGGCCCTGTTAAACCCCGAAATGTCAGTCGGAGAGGAAAGAGTTCAGCCAGTCCAGTGCCAGGGCTGTGATGCCTATGGTGGCATAATTGACCGTATCGGGCAGAGGAAAATCAGAAGTTATACCATGAATCATGACTGGTAAAGTTTTCAGAATGTGGCATATGTTGTTGCTAAATTTGTAACCCTCTAATGTACTAAACTAGGATACTCCAATTTTGTGCTTAAAGGAGTGGATTATTTGACACATCATAGTTAAATCACATGATTGGAGAGCATTAGAAAACTAACGCCCCTCACACTCATAGTTACCTGGAGTGTAGATGACCTAGCTGAGAGGCTAGAGCAGCACAATGGGTGAGAATCTAGGTAACATTGCAAGCCACTAGGATATTATAGATTTCAGATATTACATAGACCCTGTTCTCTGCTCTCATTACAAAACTTTACAGGCATAGATAATGACTACATTTGGAAGGGTAAGAATAGTCTTTCTTATTTGCTGATTGTTCTAATACCTGACATTTTAGAATATGATAGATATGGATAAAACATCATAGGCCTTGAACTTGGATTCTTCACAAACAACAACCCCCGCTGAATTAAGCAACACTTTTTAAGAAGAACCATTGGAAAAGGGGGTCTCTTGGACTTAGACAATGATTGGCTTGATCCTGTTCATATGTGTCAGGACCTTGCTCATGATCAATCTATTTAGCCGTTTAACTTTCCAACAGAATAAATTAGGTCCCATTCAATAAAGAGGCTGTTATATGAAAAAGAAGTCTTATCTAGCGTTTCACCCATTGTCCTTCTTTAGGACACCCTTTAGAGACTCAACACCCTATGTCTCTGAGGATAACTGTGACAACTAAACTCTAGTTTGGAAACATTTATCAAATTGATAACACACCAGCACACAGTTCAGAATGGCTACTGCTCTACACAGAGACATAGCTGAAAAAAACATATACCGATCAGGACAGAAAAAATAAATATGATTTTCAGCAAGGCCTTCAAAGTAAGAGAACCACATGTAACCGTTCTCCACCCTGGTTTCTTCTAACACATTCTTTCAGCAGCTCAAAATTCAAAAATATATTTGTCTGCCCCTTAAACTTTACTTTGAAAGCAGATGGCTGGAAAACAACTCTAGTGTGTATCCATGAGAGCCAGATGCATTTACAGGAACATCTTGCTTTCCTCTTTCATTACTCTTCTGGTCTCCGAAGAGAGTCACAGATTTGTGAACCATTCTAGGAAAAGGCATGTAAAACAAGAAGAATTTCATAATGTCTTGGGTGCCAACCAGCTGCAAAAAGGTCCAAGCTTCAAAGTCTTCTGTCTACATTTTTAAATCTATGGGCATGCTGATTCTTTACCAGGGACCCAGCTGGGAGAACAGGAGGTTTAGAAATATAAGCACCAAAAAAAAAGGTTGTTTCTTTGACCTCAAGCTTTCGGGAGATCATGAAAGTACAGTTGTTTTAATCTCTGACATTTGTAAGTACTTGGGAATGTTCTTTTAGACATCAAACTATTGTTAGGGAGATGTATCATTGTTTTGCTTCATCCCCTCTACTAGTGAGACCCCCAGCACTTCTTTCTGGACTTCTAGATCTTTTTCTTTATATCCCGAATGAGTGGAGCCTTTTTCCACTTATTCATTCTTATGTGCTCTGACTTTTGGGGCCCTAGTCTCGGTGTTCTACCTTTACTATTTATTAATTTATGTATTTGTTTATTTGTATTGTGCCGAAAGCCTGCAGGCGTCACGGCGCAAACAAGGAGACAAGGACAAAACAAAAAGACAAACAGTGTTCACAGGACACTTACGGGTACCAGTAAAATTAGAGCAGTTCTTGGCCTAAGGATGAAAATGGATCACCGTGAATTTATTTGAACAGCAAGGTTTTTAACTTCTTTCAAAAGGTAAGGTGGTTGGCCTCCAACCTAATGCTCAGCAGCAATTTGTTCCAGATTACCGCTGCACGGTTAGGGAAAGCTCTTCCCATGTCATATTCTTTCCTGTAAATCATTCCTGTTATAAGACCCTGGGCTTCTGAACTTAAAGCTTGGGTGGGGTTATAGAAGGTGATTTTAGATTTCAGATACGCAGGTGCTTTTCCATACAAGCACTTGTGTGTCAGTGAAAGACCAAAGAAATATCGAGGCTTAGTACCACACAATGAAATATGCCAATCACTGGTCGAAAGATACAAGTATCCTTATTTCTGTACAGAATTCAATACACAACAGATAGCTATCTGGCTCCCAACACCTAGCAGTGTGTACCAGCAGAAACAGTGAGGGGTGAGAGTGCTGGACATCTTAATGTGAGCTGTTTTATAAATGTTTCCAATCATTGTCCAGCCCCTCTCCAAACTAATAATTTACATGCTAGAGTTCATGCCCAGTTCACATGACAAATATTACAATATTGTTTAACAGATTTAACAAGTTTGCATGTCAATGATGATACAAATGGCAGTATTGGGTCTCCGGCTCATAGTAAGCTTAGTTTCAAGAAAGAACACAATGGGCCTCATTACACGGAAGGCGGTGAGCCATGGCGCTATTAGCGTCATGGCTCATGCCGGTAAAATACCGGCACCGCCTTGGCGGAAAGGGGATTTACCGCCCCATTCCAAGGTTGGTGGGGCGGTAAATCCCCCTTCCGCCATTGCCCTTCCCCATTCCCATTTCTGCCCCATAGGGCTCTATGGGAATGGGGAAGGCGCAAATTACGGCACCGCAATTTTGCGGTGCCGTAATTAGCTCCGAGGTCCCTTAGCGGGTTGGTTTTTAACGCCTGCAAAAAGCAGGCGTTAAAGCACCAACCCGCTAAGGGACCTCGTAGTAAGGCGGTAATGGTTAACGGTCACCGTTACCATTAACGGTGGCCGTTAACCATTACTGCCTTCCGTGTAATGAGGCCCAATATATTACAACCAAAGCACACGGTTTGAGTTTGCTCTACATTGTTCCGCTGTTTAGATGAAGATGAGGCTTGTGAGCGCAGACAACACTTGGATTGCAGTTCATACGAGTCGCAAGGTTTCTTTGCACCAACAGTCTTCTCTCGATCAGCCTAAATGTTGACACAACGCAAAGGTCATTCGGCTCAGCTGTAGTTGAAAACACAGTTCACCATTTTAGGACACAAAGCAAGAGTTAAAATCAAAATGGCAGATGATTCTTAAAATGGCGGCGAAGTTGATCAGAAATCGGAGCATTTCAAATGCGGTTTTCTGTGCAACGGGAATGGGCTTAGGCCAATATTCATAACAAGGCAGTATTATATGAATACAGTTTAACAAAACCTCCCTTTGGCCTAATCCAAGAGCATTACTTAAACATTTGCTTTATTGCTTTATTCAAAAACCCACGCCTCAATGTCCGTACATCCTGAATCAAATTCTTCCGAAATATCAATTGCCATGAGTTACTTGATAGTAATATCCTTCATCACAAAAGCATTAGTAGTTTTCTTGGGTGTATGATCCTAGTCTACCTATCGTTTGTGCACAACAACCTCCTAACATCGAGGGAGGGAGACATTGTACACAACACCAACAAAACAGTTGAACACCAAGAACCATCATTAGGACTGCAAAGAGTTTCCAACCCCACGATCATTGCATCAAGTCCCAGAACCAAGCACTAAGATTCCAGTTTCCCTCGGGGACATGTACTTCAGTACTCAAGGTATGCAGATTTTGTATTGCCTTGAATATGGTAGGGGAGGAGTCAGGTACAAAAACACAGCACGCAGATCCCACCAATTTACATAACCCACCACGCTCAGCTAGGATGACGTCTAACACCATCCTATTTTGGAGGGCCACGAATCTAATTGCATTTTGCTCCAGCGTCATGTTCTACAGAATATCAGTGGTCTTATTGATGGTTTTTTCCAGTACCCTTGGTAGTCTTCTGATATCCTCGGAATTCATTATCTGTCCCCAAAATGGCACAAAGGATTTTGCTACATCACCCATGACTTGTGAAGTCACCATTCTCATCCCACCTTGGACGAGCTCTAGAATCTTCAGCAGTGGTAGCCACACATACTCCTGGTAACAAGATACCCAAATAGCAAGTACCCTGCCCATCTCTGGGTAACCAAGGATAGGCCTCATTGCCACAAACAAAGTAAATGGGATCTCCTCCTTACAGAGGTCTGTCCTCACTGGTTAGATTTGCAATGTTAGTTCAACCCTTGAATGTACCCATTGGCTGAGAACCTTCCCTTTGTATACAGAAAGAAACAGAGTTAGGGCTATGATTAATAGTATAGGAAGGAGGCATGGCATTCCGGTTGCCTACAGGAGCCATCTTGAAAGAAATCAGTAATTGAAAGAGAGTCTATCAGAAGGCCTAATAGAAGCAACATTGAGTTTGCTTCTATTCGCAAAGAGAGAACATCCCAAAGGTGTTAAGATTCATTTTTCAAGTTCATTTCGATTAGTCCCATCGAAGTTCCCAGAAATACTATTGTTCCAACCACCAAAGAATAATGCCCTGAGCGAGGCATATCATGAAGTAGTTAAAGGAAGATGATGAATATACCAGCCCAGTCCCTTTTCCCCATGTTGTGGCAAGTGTGAACACACCCAGCAATATGTTCTGTGCAGAATCTCATGGGTCGCATTCATGATCATTAGGAGAGTGTTATTATAATAACCCAGTCTATGTCGGGAGTCTCGAGAAGGAAGAGTGTGCAGATGCATGAAAGGTGGAGACACAGTGGAAATAATTTCAGTGGGTAACAAAGTCTCGAGCAGATGCACTCTTTCCATGTACCAGAATCCATGCACAAATATAATTATTAAACCAACCAGTACTCTGATTAAAAAACAGTGGGTCCTCAAGGACCATGATCTCTGATGAACAGATTCTTTGTCAGCCACAAGACCAATAGCTTGCACAAGTGTATTTAGGAAGGAACATTGTTTCTCAGAGTCCGTTTAGAAGCCTCTCCGTTAGGCTCTTTTAGTTCATCCGTTGGTGGCTCCTAACCACGTGGCGTATCTTCATTGAAGGTAACTTTGCTGGTCCCTGCCTCTTATTTATTCTTCAGCGAAAGAGTGACAAGACACTGGCTCAACGATGATTCCTTGGGGCACAGCCGATGCTGTGCTGTATGTCCAGTCTCTCGGACGCAGATCGTACCTCAAGACTCCAGTTACGGTGTGATCTGCGAACAGAGTGTTGTCGCTTCCTGAAGAAGTTGTTCTGTTGTTCTTGAAGGCAAGATGAGCTTTAGGAGGCAGATAGAAGCTCCAAGGTGTATGAGGCAATTAGCCTATAGCTCTGTGGTTTGCAAACTTTGCCTCAGAGAAATACCCTATGAAGGCACAGGAATATCATTTGAAGTAAAACCTCAGTACAAATGTGGGTATACTTTTGCAGCAGTGTTAAAGCAAAGGTTATATTGTGTGTTTATTGTTTTTACACATATCTCTGATGTTTGTTACTGATACCCTTTTCGAGATAATAGAGCACTTTCATAAAGACTTAGCATCCTGCAAAATATAAACATTTTTTTTGTCCTGGGATTTTACTTCAGTTGATGCGGCTGTGCCATGGTAGGATTTTCATCTCAGCAAATGTTCACTACATTAAAGGTCAAACATTTTAAATATTTTTGCACCCTGCAAGTGATTAACTGTGTAAACATGTTACTGGCCAATTTATATAATCCCCAATGGGCGACAGGAAGAGAACGAATTCTAGATGCATTGCATGACCTGATGAGTCTCTGCAAAAAGTGAAGCTAAAAGCAATTTTGTTATACTTGCTGGAGATTTTCACTGTCAAATTAAAGGGGGAAGTGGAACTGCCAATAATAAGCTATTACATCCGCTCTCCCTCATGGAACCTAATTCTAACTACAGGGAGGGGGAGCGATGGTTGAGCTTCCTTAATGGCTGGGATCTTGAAATCAACAATGGGTGCACATCTAGTGACCGCCGGGGAAATATACCTGGAGGGCGGGAGAAGTATGCAGCTCTCTTGATTATATCTTCACAAGTGGAGAGGGGGCATCCATGGTAAAAGATATGAAAGTTTTAGGTAATGACTGGAGTGATCATGAAGCATTGAGCATGACCATTGAAAGTATCATCCATCCCCCGCAGACCATCCAGACAGGTAATACCCGAGTTAACCATTCGGCCACGCGACTTGTGTGGTCCGAAAAGAACATTTTAAGAGAAGGTCAAGACATCAAAGTCTGGGATATAAATTACTGTAATCTGTTTAATTCCATGTCATCGGAAGACATGGAAAAATGGATTTGCACTTTTACGGGGAAATATGCCACTAATGAGTCATTACTAATGATTAGAGAAACTGGCCTGGATGCTCTTTACGATAAAGAATTACGTGATGCTAAATGGAAGCTCAGAAGTGAAATATGCTAAATCAGAACCACTACTAGGTCATTGATTGCTGCCCATAGTAAGATCAGAGAACTAAAGTATAAATATCGGTCTTGGTCTAAACAAAGGAAAAGAACCAAGAAAATCGAATGCTGGCAAAAGACTGTAAAGGTTTTGTGTACTAGAAACACTCAGAATATATGGGCTCTCCGTGGGGAGGCTAGGGGAAGTAGGGTAACCCCTCAAATTAACCCCATAAGTGAACTTGAATGGGTGGGATTCCTAGAGAGACATAATGGGAAAGAGGTGGAGCCTGTTAAATCATCATTTGCAGTTAAGAATGTCCTCCCCCCTTCTCAGTAAACTCGGAAGAGCTTCCAGACAACATTTTCAAACTTAAATCATCCCGTACTCCTGGACCAAATGGCCTCTCTAACATCGTTATGTAAAATAACCCCATATTTTGGGCCAATTTGCTAAAGATTCTGATTGAAAAGGTATTAAGAGAGGGGAGAATTCCTGTGACTTGGCAGACTGCAATATTAGTGCCCGTATTTAAAAAGGGGAACAGATCCGACCCGGGAAACTACAGACTTCTGTCTATGCTCGATTGCTGTGGCAAGATGTTTGCCTCCTTATTATTACAGAAATTGCAATCCTGGGCGGACAGAATTGGGTTGTTGGATCGTTTCCAGAGCGGATTTAGAGTCAGATACTCTACATCACATAATTCATTTGCCATGAACAGCCTGAGAGATAACACACTACAACCTAATAACCCACCCTTATATGCATTTTATGTTGATTTTAAGGCGGCCTTTGACATTGTTCATAGGAAGAAACTATGGTTGAAGTTAAGGAAATGGCTTGCCCAGAAGGGCTGCTCCATTACTTGCAGCTTCTCTATTGTAATACCTCTGTCCAGCTGAGACTGGACAGGGGAGGAACAATTACTAAGCCCATAAAGCAAAACAGGGGGTAAAGGAGGGATGCGTTACTGCACCAACACTGTATAATCTGTTTGTATCCGACTTCCCTGAATGTATTCAGTCTACACATAATTGTCCTCCTAAATTGGGCACCCAGCATTGTTTGATAATAGTGTATGCTGACGATCTTGTTATTTTCGACCATATTTTCAGTGGACTACTTCGATCAGCAGAGCGGCTCTGGCAGTACACGGAATTAAATGATTTAGTAATAAATCACACTAAAACTGAATTTATCCTATATGCTCATGGGAAAATCTGTCGCCCATGTATGAGCATAAGAAGTCATGAAATACAGTACGCTCAAACATATAGATACTTAGGCGTAGAATTCGACCCCAAAGGAAATTTTGATACCTGCATACAAATACGTAAAATAAAAGCTGTGCAACTAACAGCCATGATTTGTCAATTTTCTCGCAATCAGAGTGGCTCAGGGGAGCACGTCAGTTGTACATCCAATGCTTAGTGCCCATGGTAACGTATGGACTAGAGGCTCTGGTCAACATAAACCTGGATTGGTTTCAGATAATAGAGGGTAAGTTCTGGAGGAAGATTTTGGGTTTACTGCAAGGAATACCGATGGCTATCCTCCGATTGGATCTTGGTCTATTCTCTTTGAAATCAATGGTGTTAAGGAAGAGGGTGGAACTTTATATTAAAATCCATAATAATCCCACCAATTTGTTCCTGGCAATTATTAGAGAGGATATTAGCGAGAAAAACAGTCTAAGATAACTGCAGAAATGGCTATATTGTTCAAAACAATAGGTTGGATTCCCAAGTGGGGCGAAGACTTTGAGCATCTGAAATATCAGTTGGGAGAGCGTCTGAAGTTGTGGGACTGCCAAAACAATTATGACTACTTGGATGGTCTGAGGAGCTATAGATTCATTACACAAATATTGTATACATATAAGAAGGCCCAAAGGTATTTAAACCTTTGCCCCTCAGAAAACCTAAGGTGCTTCTTATTGTTATTGCGTATTGATCATCTTCCAGTGTTAACGGTGATAGGCCCTGAGTGAGCAGTGCCCAAAAATGAATGTTTCTGTTGAATCTGTAAAAACCAAGCTGCACCAGAAACTATAAAACACAGCCTAATGCTATGCCCCATGATGGGCTCAACCTATATTAAGCATTATGGCAGATGCGTTCACAATTTGGATCATATCAAGGAAGATGAGTTCTGGTATTTATGTCTAAAAAACTCTGGATGCTAGCCTTCACTTAGCTTTATTTAGAGTGTGGATTATGGGTAACAAAAGACTGAATGATGGAAACCCAACAGTGCAATAGCGCCTTTGTAGTAGTGTTCATGATGAGATAGGCTCTTTCGTTTTAGCTTAAGAGTAGAGTTTCAATAACTATGACCAGTGAAGTAGCAAATTATATAAAGAGGAATTGATCTAATTGACCGAACATGTTTCATTTTAATATGATTTCACGGATATTAATTTTATATTTTCCTTTTTAGAGTGGGTAATATACCTACATGAATAAGAACGGTTTCCTTTTTATATTTGTGTTTATTTGGATGTATATGTTATAAGATGGATATGAATGTATGAATTAAGAAAAATCAATTGTATGAATTTTGTTGATTTATGTGTAAAGTTTTTGTTTATAAAACTATATTACATTAAATTAAATAAATAAAGATAATAATTTTGAAAAATGTCTGTAAGTTACCCTTACAGCAAAGACGTTATGAACTCCTGAAGACCATCACATGCAAAGAAAATAGCTGGTAACACTCATTTATTTGTTCATAGGAACATGCAATATCTTCAGATTAAAAGAAATTGGCCCCAGAATGTGACCTTAGACTTCCATAATCAACTGAAGTCTATTCTTACGAAATCAGCTTCTACAGCTACTACTGAACACAGCGGAGGCTTGTGAAAGTTTTAACTGGAGGGGCGTAGATATATGTGCCTAATATGCAGGAGTGACTGAGCACATGGAAGAGCGCAAACCAAACATGGGTGGTTTGGGGGAGGGAGGTTCTGACCCTGAGAAAATATTTAAAGAAATAGGTTTAAATGGTTTAAATGGTGCATTTTGCAAAACGCCCCACAGTTCACAATCCATTTTGTATGGTGGCACATGAACAAGCCCAACAGTGCACAGGATCATAACACAACACATTTTCATGATGTCTTTGTCCACAACAAATGCCGGTTTATGTAATATCGTCATGCTGGCTGTGCCCTACATGCCAATGCATACAGCACCAATATGTGCCAGTATTTCCATTTAAGTATTCACAGCCACCAGTAAAAACAATGCCATGCCACAGAAATCAAGTATATCCAGATTGGCTATCCCAAGATAAATCATTGTACCAAGTAATCAAATGTATGTTTCCTTTTACCCTTGTTGCAAATTACAACAATGCCGTAACACACAGAATATATGGCTAGACTAGAACCACAAATGCAAGCCAGTCTAGCCACGTGATAACACTCATCACGTTTGCTTTACCCTTGATACCAAGTAAAAAGTAAAAAAAGGCCATGCCACAATAAAAAAGTAAATGCACACTGACATCATAGGCCAAGCTAGTAACAGAATTGCACTTATCATGTTTGCTTTACACTTGATGGCAAGTAAAACATGCCATTACACAATAATACAGTGTATACAGGTGGTAGTCTGCATATACTTTATTAATGTGGCATGGCATGTTTTACTTGCCATCAAGAAAAACTCATATATGATAAGTGTTATTATGTGGCTAGACTGGCCTATATGCAATGTAGGATTGTGGAGCCAGGTAAGAATGCTTATCATGCTTGATGTACCATTGATGCACACTAACTGACCGGGAATCAGCCCAGTGCACACAGCCATAAGACTACGAGCATTGCCTGATGCTAATTCACTGGGATTTCCCTAATCAAGAGTTCACTGGGATGTAAAAAAAATAAATAAACACTAGGGCCAAAGGGTATCACTCTTGCAAGGTGTGAGAAAACAACAGTAATAAAAAAATGTTTGGCCCAATACAGCTTCCTTATTTTCTTTTGTCACGGAAGGTCTGCCTGAGCCCGCCCACTGTCTCTTGATCCCCTTCTTTTCATAATGAACTTATAATTGTTAATTTGAATGACTTCTTTTTTAATTATCTTGGGTTCTGTGGCCATCTACAGAACCCCATTTTGCGCTTCCTGAGCAACACACATTGGCATGCTATATCAGTAGCATGTTTACGTGTATCATTTACAGATGTAGAGAGCTTGTAGGCACAGGGACTTCCAGCCTTTAATGTTCCTATTATGATACATTCTAAGCATGAGCAAAACCTTATTAACATAGCCCTTCCATTACATTTCTTGTACATTCTTCTTGTTCAGCCCCATGCAGCGCAAAGGAGGGATAGAAACCTTGATTTGTGGAATGCACAGATACTCTACAGGGTGCTGCATTTATGATAGTTGTTTTTTCTCTTATAGCAACACCGTGAAAGTAGGAATCAAAGTCTTCCAATAAGAAGAAAAACACAGCTACACACGCAGTGAAGGCCTACATAAAGGGCTGTGTGATGGGCTACTACACATGTCCTCTCATGCTCATTAAATGATACTTATAACAACTGTAATCTCTTCTGAATGTCAGCAATCTTCTTAATCTCCAGAATCATCTTCTCTGGTTCCTCAAACCTTGTTGGCAGTATGCTGGACCATCCTTTCAGAGATTGTATCTGACGATGAACAGACCTTTTTACTTCCGGCAAATATGTAATTAACCGCCTAGAATTAATCTATCTAATGAAATGCAGGTCTGTATTCAGCATGGATACTAACTCAACACATGTATGTTCACCATGGAAGAGCAATCTACCTGTCAATGAAAATCCAGTAGCCTTTTTATTCCAACAAATTCTGTCACCCACTAACATCATCTTTCCATCTAACTTATTAAGATATTGCAACTGCGTTGGCTGCAGGGGCCACAACGTCCAAGTTGAACTAATTTCTAGCCACAAGTCAAGGGTTTTCACTGGAACAGTCATGAGACACCTTTTCGGATTGCCAGGCAGTCAAATCTTCCAGACTTCTCTGTGAGTAAACCATTCCAAATTACATCTAGTTCATGGGACCAGTGTGATTGGTAGACAGGATGAACCGTTTTGACAAAAACAGTGCACACATAAAATCTACTGATTTAACAGCAAATTAAAGTATTGCCGTTTTACACTTTCAAAATCGAATGCTGAAGCACAAAGTGTCAATGCATAAACACGAACTCTAATGAGCATCTTAAAATGGCAGTTTCTGTGTACCAAGTACTGGGAGCACAATGAACATTAACATACATTCTGTAAATATTGTAAATTAAAAGCAACACTCTTTAGATCTAGAAATGCTTCTACCTTTCCAGAGTTTACTATAAAATATAAATAGCTATTCTCGTGCTATATTTCCCAGACCGAAATTCAGGCTTTCACGTAGGCTGCTCATGGATTACATTTGGAAATGTGGCTGGCTCGAGAGATCCTAAATCTTACTTCCTTGAGCAGACTCCCCACTCAGGCTGAAGTGGTAGGATCCTTATCTCGCCTGTGTAAGCAGTCTGTTCAATGTTTCCACATGGTTTTTAGTTTGACTGCTTGTTTTTGCACAGTATTATATGTATATGTTATTTTTAATTAAGGGCTTCAAGAATAAGAAATAGTTGATTTCCCAACTTCCAGCATAATGTTGGTTTGCAACGATGTTTTAAGAACAATATTTTAAAACATGCCATTACTTTAAGTAGAGCACAATATGCACAATATTTAAGCACTCTTTATATTTTCAACGATAGTTCTGCAAAGCAGAGCATTATCTTCCTAGTGGGGGCCCACATGCCTTTGATTGGCCCCTTAGCAGTGAAGGTGCATTCCTGCCATCACAGGACCAGCTGCTGTACTTCCCAAAGTCCCTTCTGGTCCACAGGTCGTTGGGTATACAGAGTCATTTCACAGGAATCTCAGCCAACTGTTAAATTGCATGTCTTCACGAGTGCTAAACAGTTCTGCAGTCATAATCGTGTACTCCTTCACAGTCAATGTCCCACTGCAGTGTTAGCCCTGCCGTTACCATTCCACAGATCATCTGGATCAAGGCATCTCTTGTGAGCTTTCTGAGCGTTCCCAGGACATGAAACTCTCCAATATTCGCATTGGTGACAGAGAGCTGTGTCCCAGAGACATGATTCTTAACTTATTCCAGGTGACCTAAGAGGCCTTCTAAATGTTAAACCTAGTAGACACCCCAACCCGCAAGACCTGTGTTTGACCCATCCCAGATTTGATGTGCAACTTCAATTTTTTTGTTGGTGTAACCCCTCCCTCTGTTGTTGTAGATGGATGGCTGCTCCGTCACTGCATTTGGGGGACTGAGTGTCAACCTTACATGCAGAGGCACTGTAAATATCAACCTGGCTAAAGTGGGGTCAAAACAACATACCAAAATCCAGACCTATCTATCTTATTAATAGTTTCATACCAGAAACACTGATAACGCGTTCAGGAATTCCTCATGAACTCTACAACTTCAAATGTTGAGGATACCCGGTACTGGATGAGGGTACAGGTTCTGTTGTTTAAATCGGTATTATAAAGACATAATGCACGTGGAGTAATGTTCGAAGAAACCTTGATCACTTCTGTACTATTGTTATGATTCAAAGTGGTCAACAATTACAGTAGAGTTCCATGGAGCTATTATAATCCCTTCCTAGCATTACACTTTGATCTTCTGTACTGCACTCTCCAGGTATTGCTACCATATGATAGCTATGAGTTACAGGTAATACATATGTTGTTCGGTTCCCATTTCTGGCCTGAACACGGTTTTACACCACCACTGTGTTAGTTTGAAACCTGTACAATAGATTGTTTTCAGAACTGTTCATCCCAACTTATTATGCAAGACAATAATGAGTCAAATCAGAAGCATGCAATGGTTCAGGGTACATTTCAGGTGCTGGGTAGTTTTTACAAAAAGTCCTAGTCTGGTTATATGGTCATTAGGACATGGCATCAAATGGGTGCACTGTTGCACTGCATTCAAAGCCTTAGGGCAGTCCTCGTTGGAGAATTTTCAATAGCTTCACATGAGTACAAGTGAAATTATGGTGGCACATAGCAGGTATTAGAAGGAACCAAACCACATGTCCACCCCACACTTCAATCTACCATACAAATCGCAAGTCCATTGCTGCCATTGGACTATGAAATGCCTTTTGTACAATGGCCAGTTTGGTATTTCTGATATGGTCACTATGTTAGTAAGAGTGTATGCCTGCTTCAATTCAGAGGAGCTTTCATAATTGACATTTTAAGATCAGAAAGAAATATAAAACAAATAGAACACACAAAATAAACAATTGTGTTATTTTTCTGCTATTGGCGGTGTGCCTGGTTGCACTGGGTTACATAGACTAATATGGGTAGTATGCCCCTAAAGCGTCCCTGCAAACTTAGATACCAACAAGTTCTGGAGAGGATCCTTCCACTTTGGAGCCAAAGCTGACTTTCTCTGATGTATCTTCACGAGGAACAGGCGCCTGGTTGCAGAGCATGTGCAGATATAAGAGGCCTTGTAGGCAGGGCAGCCTTAACAGAACTGGCAGCCGAGATTAGGGACTCCACATAGCCTAGCAGTCGGTCATAAGTGAAGTGCAGGTTGTCGACAACAGATTTTACTGTTGGGGACAAGGACATTCAACTTCATAAGGGTTGAGGACACTTTTTCTGTTTGCAGAATTTCTGATACTGAGTAGTACAATGGGTAGAGCCATTTCAATCTAGTTTCTTGACAAGGTTTATCTATTCTTTTTGTTAGCCACACCCATATACCACTCCATGGCCCTTGCTGATTGGGGGTAGTACACATTGTCCTGTTTGTTTGGGGTGTACAACAACGATGTCATTACACTATTCACACAGTGGGTACACTGATCATTGTTGAGGCAAACCGGCACTCCACATCTGTTCACAAGTTCTCTTACAAGTATATTTACTGCTGCCACATCATTTGCTCTTCTACGAGGTAGGCCTCCACCCACCTAGAAAACACTTCTCGGATATGCAAAAGGTATTGCCAATTATTTGCAACGTGGGAACTGCAGGAAGTCAATTTGGAGGCATGCAAATGAACCATACAGTTTTCCCTGTATTGTGCCGAAGGCAGATGGTGCAAAGTGTACCATATTAATTAGCCATTATTGAGAACTCTGGTGCAAACCAGGTTTGGGTCAATATTACCATCCCCTCTCGTTCTACATGAGCATGACCATGGTATATCCTAACAAGATGCAATAGTAATATTCGGGGTCCCACTAATTGACCTTCGTCATCTCCCCACAGATACTATATTTGCCAGTGTGTCCTCATCTTTTTCACTAGAGGTAGAACCTTCTTGCATCTGAGCTAAATCTTATAGAGTTTGATATAGGGAGGACAGAGAACTGGTTTTGATAGGAAGGAAGGACATATTTGTCTTCCAAATCTCACTTGGTATTTCGGTCAGCCAAATTCTTGCCACAACTTATTCCATCATTTAAGGGTTGGTGTGTGGCACATTTAATAATGGCTATGCTTTCAGGGAATATGATAGCATTCAGAAGGGCCTTGACATGTTGACTGTTCTTTATATGGGACCCTAAAGGCATAAGGGGATTCAGTAAAGATGTTGACTGACTGCTGTGTGGCTACACAGAATGCTCTCATTAAGACTTTGAGCTCTGTCACCTGAATTGAAGTGACCTGATGTAGCTTTCTACTCTTCACCACCACCCCAGTCTCGCACACAACATACCCTGCAAACAGTTTCAAGTTTTCATCTCGATAACAAGAATCATCAATGAAATAAGTTAAATCTGCTTCAGGCAGTGGTACATCTGTCAGGTCAATTTAAGGAGTTTAAAAGCAATTACTTAAGGTTACACGGTCATGGGCAAGTTCAGTTGTGTGCAGTTACACATCTTCGGGTGCAGGGAGTAAAGATACCGGTTTCAATACCGAACACCTGGTTAGTTTAATATTCAAGGAAATAAAATATCATATTTACTTGCATGACATACCAACCTATGCTGCGTTTTAGTTTTCAGTAACTGGGAGACAACTGAATGGGGCATTGTAACCTGAAGCGCAGACACCAACACAATATTTTCACACTGTTACACTGCAGGTGAAGCTGCTGCAACTGACTTCAAGCAAGGTGGCGTGCCTGCTCAACTGTGTTTAATTCTTTGCTGCGATAATCTACAAGTTGGTTTTGTATACCATGTTTTGTGTCAAAACCGCTAAATCAAATCATTTCCTCTTTTTTCAATGCAGAATAAACCCCTTTTTGTAATCAGGAAGTCCTAATGCAGGGGTGCTAACTAAACAATTTCGTTTTTGCAAAGACTTCTCAATGGTATTAACTCAAGTGTATTGCTGTAGTGGTTTAACGATTTCAGCATAACCCAGGATACACTACCATCAGTACCTGACCTTTCCCAAAAATGCCTTTTTGTAACAGCCTGGGGTTTTGCAATCTTGTACATGTCTTCTTTCCTGGAAGGGGATATCGATCAGAGCCCTTGGTTTGTGTGGTGTAAAACACTTTTTTTCTACATAGCTGCAATTTACTTTTGGATGCTGTATGTCCCTTTTCAGCAAGGGTGGTCAGTAGGAGTTCTGCATCCTGATTACAAGCCTCATATGAGGATGAAGTGATCAATAAATCACACATGTACTGCGCTAGGATTGGCCCAATAAGAAATTCATCTTTTTACTGTTGGGAGAAAAAGGTAGGAGATTTAGTGCATCCTTGGGGCAAATGGGTCCAGGTGTGCTGCATTCCTCTACGTTAAAATGCAAACAAGTATTGGCTGCCTTTGTGTATAGAGACAGAGAAAAAGGTTATGCATGAATCTACTATTGTAAAGTGTGTCCCGTCTGGTGGAATAGAAGATAGCATCATCACAAGGTTCGGTATACGTAGGAATGAAGGGATGTCCACTGTATTCACAGTTCTCAGATTTTGGACAAAACTGAAGGTGATATTCCATGGCTTCTTGACAGGTAACATGCAAATGATACATGGGCTAATAATATTAGAAGCAATTATACCTTGAGATAAGAGTGCCTCTATTATTATTATTATTATTATTATTATTATTATTATTATTATTATTATTATTATTATTATTATTGCTATTGTTGTTATTACTGTATTTATTGAGCACATAACTATCATCAAGAAGCAACAGAGCAGTTTACAGAGGTATTGAACAGTACAGAGGCATAACCAAGCACTTTTCAGAGGTAACAACAGAACAGATCAGTGGGGTGTAGAATACACTGGGGCACAGAGAAGTGTTACAGCCATACATGGTGTCAGGGAGGAGAAGTGCGGATGGTGACTAGTGAGTCAGGTGGCGTGAGGGGTGACGTGATAGCCTAGGTGTTGAGGTGGAGAGACTCCTTGACGAGGTGGGTCTTGAGTTCTTTTCTCAATTGTAGGAGAGTGGGGTGAGTTTGATGCTGATGGGGAGGATGTTCCATAGTCTTGGGGCACTTGGGGCATAGGCAGAGAAAGCTTGTTTTTCTGGTTCTTTTTTTTTTTCATCAGAGGATATCAAGTCTGCATGTGTCCATACTACTGGTGGTGCGCTGTCCGCCTGGAGATTTTCTGGGAGGTACCCGGGCGACTTCAGGCTGACTGCCTTATAGATAATGCAGCAAGACTTGAAGGCGATTTGTGTGTGCAGTGGGAGAGATGGTACCTGGGGAGCGTTGAGGTCTAGAAGGAGAATATGTAGTGATAGAAAGTTGCAGATAGCATGGACCCCAGCCTCAGACAGTCTTGTGGATTATGCAGCAGGATTTCAATTCAATCCATGCAGCAACCGGGAGCCAGTGGAGAGTTTTTAGGGCAGAGATGCGATCCCTGGGCTTGAGGCCAAGGATAAGTCTTGCTGCCCTATTGTAGATTAGCTGGAGGGGTCGTAGAGAGGAAGAGGGTAGATTCAAGAGTAGGCTGTTAAAGTAGTCAAGTCTGTAGAGAAAAATAGCTCTGGTAACATTGAGCTTCTGTGGGAAAGTGAGAACATGGAAAATTCCGCTCGTGGGATGTTTCAACCCACTAGTCCAGGCCCTGCAACATTACTGTGCATTGCTTGCCTCAGGAACATAAGAATGGGCACCGGAAAGCATGATGCTTGCTAAAAATCACCCAAAAGTGCGCAGTAAAAATCTGAAAAATAGGCCGTCATCCACTTTTGCCTATGTCAGGGGTAACACAGAGACCACTGCCAAAACCCATCACTTGGCTGCCCACAAAGCAAAAATCATGGCTCACAAACCACCCAAAAGACCCAACCTCCTTGTTGGGTGTTAAACATCATTCTACTTCAAGAATCCACATAAATACAATGTCCACAGAAGTACACTTATCAGAAGAAAATCCACATTGAAGATTGTTTGCTTCGAAAATTATGTTGAAAATGGGTGCAATACTGTTACTCGCCTCTGTCAGACGCTGGCAATCTCTAAAGCTGACAGGTGAAACTTGTGTCTCAAAAACTAAATATGCCAAAGAAAGATTTGCTATCGGAAGCCTAAGAGGTGGATACAATTCAAAACTATATTTTAAAAAGGCTTGAATTAAGAAATTGGTTGATGTATTTGTTAAAAATGTAATTTATATTTTAGGACAAGACAATTTCAGACATTGGCCCTCATCACAAGGTTGGCGCTAAAAATCAGCCCGTACAGGCATGGCGGTAACAACATCTCCGGCTTGGCACCAACCGGAAAATAGCAGGCGATCAAGAGTGCGCAGGCATGCGCACCCCTGCATGCCGGTAACGGCCGTACCGGCATGCCGTTAATGACCCTCAAACCCCCAGATAGCGGCATCGATCAATACTCACAGAACGCCTCCGCCCTCGGCAACCCCTAAATAGCGCTACCGTTATGAACATAGTGCTAATAACGGGTGCGTCAATACCGGACCCGGAAGTAACGTCATCGCGCCGGAAAAGGAAATGCCATGGCGGCCATCTTCAAAAACACAATCCATTGCCATCCTTCCACTTACAGGACCTTCTACACCACAACTCCTAGCACACCACGGACAACATGTCGAAGGCCACCCGGAAAGGCACGGCCCGCCTGCGCAAACCATGTTTCACAGACGATGAGCTCAACATGTTAGCCGACACCCTAGTGTCAAATGCTGAAGTGGTGTTCTGCAACGACCTCAGGCATCCAGCCCAGCTAAAGAAGAAGGCCATCTGGGAAGAAGTTGCCCAGAAAGTATGTGCAGTCGGCACCACCACACGCACAGTGTGTGATTGTAAAAAACGGTGGGACGACATCAGGCTGAGAGTCCGGCACCTATTGTCGGCCAATCGGAGCCAGGGTCTGGCAACAGGAGGAGGACCAAACTCACCACTGAAATTGGCCAGATGGGAGGAGACCTGCAGCTCTTTCATAGACGTGGCGTCAATCGAAGGAGTTGGTGGAGCAGAGTTTGGCGTGCCAACATCGGCAGATGAAGGTGAGTGTCCCTACAAAAACACGATAACTAATCAAATTCATCGTCCCCCAAATGTGGCAGCAACGTCAGCTGATACATTGCCCATCATGCACACCTACACAAATCCAGATACACATGCCGGGTCCACCACTATCCCATCCCAATGCATGTTGTGCCCATACGCAAATACACACCCGATACACATATTACGGGCATGTGTCACCCAGGACGACACTCACAACACACATCAAGGCCCAACAGCAGCCAACATGGCATACTTTGAGCACGACTATGCTTTCAAAATGCACCCACCAACATTGCATTTACACAGTCCCCTACAAAGGCAGGAATGCAACTGATCAGATGGCGCCACATGCCTAGATAATAATGCATGCATAATGCAAGCGCCACAATCACTGATGCCCTGCCACTCTCTGTCCCCCACAGGTACGGGTGCAGACAGTGATGAAGCACATGGGAGTGCACAATGCACAACAGAAGCCAAAAGGCCTAGGAGGCAAGCTGATGGCACACGACCATCAACCTCAAGTGGACCAAGGATGGGCCAAGCGGGAAGCAGGTCAACAACTGGTGCCAATACAGCCACACAGACAACAACACAGGACGAGCAGACACCTGCCCCTCCACCCATGGTCACACCATCCACACTGGCTGAGGACACAGCAGGCATGGAGGAAGGCACACAGTCTGCTGTTGCCAGCACAATTGGGGAGATGGCTGCATCGGCAGATCATAGTGTCGATGAGGGAGCTGAGCCGGACAATGAGGGCGATGCAGGACTTGTCCACTCAGAGCCTGTAGTGCACACACCAAGCCCGCAGGCCACCCCACAGGTAACACCTCGGCGGGACTCATCCAACCAGGGCAGCCATGGAGAGTGGTCTCCAGCCATGCACAGCTCCATGATCCCTGCTGTGCCACCACATCACCCACCGACCCCAACCCACACTGCCATACGGGACCTTGAGGGACGTCTCTCCAGGATGGAGGCCCGTCAGGAGGCGAAGCAAGGCTATGTGCAGCAGTACCTTGCTGAAGGGGAGACAACACGCCCTTTCATCGAGGACAGCACTGCGGCCGTAATCCAGGCCATTAACTCAAATGCACAGCAAGTGTGTGATGGTTTCAATGCTTTGGGTCAGATCCTCACCAGGATTGCTGACAGCATGGACCAACGGCAAACCTGGCCCCTGGAATCACAACCATCTGGGTCATCCGCATCACCCACGCCATCAACCTCGAGGCAGACCAGCCCCGTGCGCATGTCCCTGCGGAGTTCCCACCGCTCAGAGATCCAACCCCCACCTCCGAAGGGGGCTCAACAGTAGCAGGGCCACCCTGCAGATTGTCTTTGGGTATACATCCAGACACATGTTGTGCCATATTTGACTCTGGGTGTTAGGGGGTGGATGGAGGGTGGTGGTTGGTGGAGTGTGTAGTACTGGGTTGTTTGGGGCCATGGGAATAGGGTGGGGGAGGTGGAGGGTGGTGGTGGGTGTAGTGTGCAGTACTGGGTTGTTTGGGGCCATGGGAGTAGGGTGGGGGAGGTGGAGGGTGGTGGTGGGTGTAGTGTGTAGTACTGGGTTGTTTGGGGCCATGGGAGTAGGGTGGGGGGAGTTGGAGGGGTGGTGGGGGCATGGATTGTTGAATCATGTTGTACTAAATTTCTCACAAATACACCAGTTGTGTAGCAAACATCACATGAGTGGACATTGCTGAATTTTTTGTATGTCAATTTATTGCTTCATGATGATTCGTGCACATGTGCCCACACACCCAGTGGCCACAGTTCATAACACATTGCACCCTCTGCATCAAAGTACATCAGAATGATTGGTCTATGACCATTTGGCGAACTGTGCGACCCTCACGTGTTTCGTGTCCTGGCCTATGTCCTACTTCTACTCCTTCCTCTCCTTCTACTTCACCAGGTGGTGGCAGCTCCACAACAGGTGGCAGGGTGCACATGTTATGCATCCGCCGGATGCACATGTTATGCAGCATTGCACATGCCGTGATGATCTTGCCCACCTTCTCAGGCCCGTATATGAGTGCCCCTCCCGACCTGCTGATGCATCGAAAACGTGCCTTCAAAAGGCCAAACGTCTGCTCAATGACCACACGTGTACGTGTATGTGTACGATTGAAGTCCTCCTCATGCCTGTTCTGCGGGTTCCTGATAGGGGTGAGTAGCCACGGCTTCAGAGGATATCCAGCATCACCTACATGGGAGCAGAAGGAGGTATGTGTGAGGATGATGCTCAAGTGTCAGCCTGTACATCATTTAAGTTCATATGCACAATCTAGTCAGTGGCAGCCACATCCACATGACTGTCAGCCCTGTACAGTGCATGGCAATCCATGGAGGGAGCCTTGTGTGACATACACGACCTAGGGTCCTAGGCTTTCAAACCACCAGGCCACCCAATGTATGTCTTGGCTAGGGGCATTTTGCATGCAAATGTGAGGGCTGTGTGTCGGCCGATGACTTAAGTAACTTCCATTCCCCCCAATCCATCAGCCCCCATGGCCCAGAGGGCATTCCCCTTGCATATGCATGTACTCCCCCAATCCATCATCCCCCATGGCCCAGAGGGCAGACTCACCCAACAGCCAGTCACTTCGTACTACGTCTCCTTCCATGTAGCGGGGTAGTGAGGAGTTCCGCAGCACCATGGCATCATGCGTGGATCCTGGGTATCTGGCACAGCAATGTGTTATTATCTGGCTGTCATCACACACCATCTGCACATTGATTGAATGGTATAGCTTCCGATTGCGGTACACCGCCTCCACGGCATGTGGGAATACCAACTCTACATGGGTACAGTCGAGGGCACCAATTACATTGGGCATGCCTGCCAGTGCATGGAATGCTATTTTGGTGGCATTTGCATCCTGTGGTGTCCTTGGTAAGGATATGTGGGCACTTGCGTGCTTCAGTAATGCATCCAGCACTTGGTTTAACACGACAGAGAAGCATGATTGGGACATGCCATGCATTTGGCCCACTGTGTGTTGGTAAGTGCCTGTTGCCAGGAAGTAGTGCACAGATGCCACCTTCAGCAAAGGGGGTATGGCTGTGCGGATGTTGATCAGGCTGACCAAGTCCTCCTGTATTAATTCCACTATGTTGATGATGGTGTCTCTGTCCAGGCGGTACAGGGTGTGGATCTGTGCTGGGGTTAAGTCAAATGGATTGGCCCTTATACATGATATTCTTGGCTGTCTGTGGGGAGCGACTGCCTGCACTGGTGGGATTTGCTGGGCATGTCTCACCCTCCTTCTCCTCCTGCGTCTCCTCTGTGTTTCCTGTTGTACTTCCTGCTCAAGGAGTAGCAGTGCAGGCATGTCCTCCGGGCCCAGTATGGCAAGTACAAGTGGTAGCATTTTGGCTTGGAAGGGGGTGTGGTGTGTGGGTGTGCTCCTTTTGTGCTGACCCTGACTCCATTGCCTCCACCTGTGCTGATTGTGTGCACTTGTGGCACTTGGTTACACAGCAGTTTGCTGTTTACGGGTGGACTGCGATGCCGGTATTGGCAGCATCATGGTGGCCCTTCTTACCGTCATCTCGATGTCGATATGTACTTGTACATGCGACTCGTGGTGTCCCCTTCTTTGCGGGATGCCGGTATTAAGGCCTCCCCATCTGCGCGCGTGCCCGCATGCTGGTAGGGTGGTGCACGGCTACGGCGGGTCCTTGCCGATGCTGGTAGCAACGGCATCTAGGGTCATGATACACCGGCCCGGTAATGGATGCCGGTATTGCCTTACCATTGCCGTTCTTACCGGAGCACCAACCTTGTGATGAGGGCCATTGTGTTTAAAAGTTAAAGTTTCCCACACTGAGCTTCAAAGACATTCCACACCCTTTTACCCAACAAAGGAATCTTCCCCCTGCTCTCTGCTAAGGAACTGGCAGGCTGGTGTGAAAGGAACCGAGAGGGGCACTCTGGAATGTTGTTCTGAGTGTAGACAAAGGACTCCCTTGCGCTGAAGGAAAATGCTAATTCGGGTGTGACTGACACTAGCTGCCCTGGCAGAAAGAAGAGCATGTGACTCTCTGACTCAGCCGAGCCTGGGAGGCGGGCAGACTGAAAATGTGGATTTGAAACTAAAGTAACTGTATGTTTTAGAAAAAGACATATAGCAAATTGTACGGAACTGATAAAAACATGGGATATATAGGGTATTAAAATGAAAAATGTGCTCACAGTTTAAAACTAATCTGGAATCTGTGCGATGTTCTGAGACTGAACCACAACATTTTTAATATTGTAGCTATTGTGATTATGCTAGGAACATGAACAATTACAGGAATATGCTCAGAGGGTATGTGCATGTGTGTGTAAAAAATTGTACAGATCCGAAAATGTGTAACCAACCAAAAGCACAAAAAACTGTCATTTATGAACCAAAACTCGTAGGAAGATAAGATTTGGACAGAAACGTACCTTAGGCAATTGGTGATATGTATATGTATTATCAACAAGTTGTGCATAAGGTAAATATGTTTTTTATGAAAAATAAGATATTCTGTACAGAGACAAAGGGGAGGTTTTCTCCCTAAACCATAAACATGACACATCAGGACACATCATGACACACTGTTCCTTTCTCAAACCAGGAGAGGGGGAATTCTTTGACCTATCAGATCCTTAGAGGGTTGGGCATAGACAACCAGTCTCCCCACCTACTTTGGAAAATTGATAAATAGGGACAGTTGAGGACCCACACACACACACACACACACTCATCAGCTGATCCACTGGCATAGCACCCTGCAGGAAGATCCAGACTCCAGAACCTAGATCCAGACTCCAGCACCAGACTCCAGAACCAGACTCCAGAACCAGACACCAGAACCCTGAAGCACAGGCCTAACCCAAAAAGCTGAACCCTTCTCAGTGGGCCTTTAAAATCTAGCAACCTGATTTTAACCCCTACATTTCCAGGGGCCTAACCCGTTCAACAGCCTGGCTGAGCTGTTTTGCTGCTTCTGGCCATTAACCCAGATCCAGATCAATCCAGCAGACCTGTAACCCAGAACCCGTCAGATCCAGTCCAACAGGCCATGCCGACCAGAGGGCCTTGCTGAGAGCAGAACCAAGCGCCTGAGACCTGTCCGGTGGCGAGCGAATCCCAGCCAAACCCTTGACCAGATCTTTGATGGGCCCATTCCATTCCAGAGCCATAGTAGTGAGTATTTAGTATAGAACTGTCCATAGTCATCTCTTAGATTAAAATAATCATATTCAATCCATTTCAACCTATCCAGAACTGCATTATAGATTCTTGTGTCCATCCTGAATTCTTCTCATTATATAGTCTGTGATAATTGTAGTGATAATCATCTGTGCGCTGATATTTTTCTGATGTAAGTCAAGTGTCCTGGTGAACAGAAGTCAGAGCGGAAGGCGCCCTGTTCTGGTGGCTGTCCCATTGGTATCTTGCACTTTCATAGCCCCTGAGTATAAGTCCATCTTGGTTCCTAATCTTTAAAGCGCATCTTTCATTTTTGAAATCTTGACTCTTTTGAGAAAAATCTACCTTCACTAAAACCTCTGTAACGTTTGAACCGTACGTCCTAGAAATGTAAATATCATTTTGAAGCTAACATCCTCAGCTTTCAAACAAACCCAAAACGACATTCCAATTCCTTATAGTTCTTCCGTAATCGTGTTTCTCGCACGCGGAAAAGTTGTTGCGAATTTGCATTTGACTCATTTTCATTCCATATAAAAACAGCTATTTCTTGCTTTCAACTTCTGAATTTCGTTTTCCATCTGCTAATCATTCTACAATCATTGCTAGTGTTGACCTGAACCAATCCAAAGCCACTCTCAATAGTTCTGAATCCTATTTAGCAAATTAAAGTCAATTTTAGCATTTTCCAATTCAATTCAAACAATGTTTAAAAGCAATTGACCTGTTTAAATCATTAATGTTTTCTCTAAGCTTGCTGGGGGAATCAGGATTGAAATTGCAATTGTTGATTGTTATTCCTGATACCTATGTGCCCTCATTCCATCTATTCATATTGCATATTGGGGGAAGTGAATAATAACAGGGGGAAAGAGTGATCACCTTGTCTTTGGTTAAATTCATATCAAGTTTATTTCTGTGTTGCATTCTTTCATATCACTGCATTTCATTCAACCCATGCAAAGTTATTCTCTGCTACATTATTCTTCCTATTTCTACTCCTAATTGATTAAAGAGATTGTTGATCCAACAACGGGAGGTGGGACTAGAGCTATACCCCCTCCGACGATTGATACCCGAAAAATTGATCTCAATGGCCTTGTGGAACACAAGAGGTCATAAGCACTTGACGAACCCTGAAAACCAAGATTTGGGGGAGTTTGACATTCTCTGTCTCCAGGAACATTGGTTGACAGAAAAACCATCTTTAGACGGATTCGAGATAGCCTTCTCTCCGGCTTCAAAAGGCCTGTTTGGTTGGCCTTCCGCAGGGTTACTGATAGCAATAAAGGCGGGCCCAGGAATCTCCATCATAAAAACAATAACCAAATCATACGGCATACTGGCAGTTGCAACGATATGGGCCCAGGAAGATGGAAGAGGTAAGCAAAGTATCAAAGAAAAACTAGCCCTCATTACAATATACTGGAACCCAGAAAAATCATCCACATCAGAATCTGCAACCAAATCACAAAAACAATTGACAACATCATTGTCGAGGATCCAGATACACACATAATAATCTGTGGTGACCTTAATGCAAAGTGCAGCAACGAAATAGAGATTGGGGAGAAGAAGCCAAAAACCCCAGGGGAACATAGGGTAGTGGCATGGATGATGCTGATGAAAGCGAGAAACCTACATAATGTGTCAGCACTCAAACCCTGGAATATTAGCACTCCAACATGGGAACGGGGGGATTCCAGTGCAAACATCGACTATTTCTTCATTTCCCACGGTTTAGTGGCGCAGTAACCAAAACCCAAGAAAGCGATCATAATCTGTTGGCGATAAAATGGAAAACCCGACGATCCCCAAATGTCTATTACAGCCACTCCATCGAATCAAATAACCAACAAACTCGTTTACGTCTGACTACGACAAATATAGAATGCATCACCGAAAAGTACAAAATAGGTAACTTGTCGCAAGGGGACAAGATCCAAAGCCCAGACTATTTACCCTTTCTTCTTCAATACAGGACGAAGAGGCCAGGAAATATCCGAATGGTGCATCAAAATCTCCATACGTTCGACAAACTGGTCACGGAAAGAAAGAGATCAGTGAGAAAACTGAGGAGACAGATTAAAAATGATAAATCACTGGCGGCCTGGAACAAATGGAGACAAGAAAATGCAAAATACAAATTCTGGATCCGAACCCACAGACATGAAATGCTCTAGAATGACGCTGAGGAAATGCTCCAGGCATTAAGCTAAAAAAAAAACGGCAACTTCTGGACGCTCATAAAAAAACCAGCTAAGAAGACGATAAATCAAATCGCAAATTCAGTCACCGGAAACGTGTGGGCGACATTCTTTGAAAACCTATTTAGGGCTCCTTTACCTCACGCCCCGACAATTGAAAGATCGGCCGTATCTACCTGGATCGATCTATCCTTGCGAGACGATATAAAGGGCGCCATCCTTAAATTAAAGAAATCTAGAGCCCCTGGGCCGGATGGCTTGTGCAACATTGACTTAAAACAAAACCCTGACCAATGGACCATCTTTATCAGTACAATCTTCGCCCGGTGTGGTCAGACAAGATCCATTCCAACGCTGTGGTGGTCCCGATCTTCAAGCAAGGAAATAGAGAAGATCCAGGCAACTATAGACCCATTGCCCTCCTGGACATAATAGGTAAAGTTTTCGCTACTCTCCTCCTGAATCACTTCCGGAACTGGGCCAGAACCTCCCCGGCACACGACCCTTTTCAAATGGGTTTCCTGAAGAAAGGGAGTACGTCAGTCAACATCTTAATGCTTAATCTGTTAAAAGCAAAGGTCAAGCAGGGCACACCAACTGCGTTTCTGGCATTTGTAGACCTATCCCAGGCCTTTGACAGAGTGGACAGGCAAATGCTGTGGAGTAAATTGAAAAAATGGCACTGCCCAATGGAATTAGTGGACCCCGTGATGGCTCTACACAGCAACACGAAACTAAGAATTTGCTTAAACAATCAAGGCCTACTGTCACGAGAGATACCAGTAGAGCGAAGAGTGAAGCAGGGTTGCCCACTGGCATCGGCGCTATTCATCGCTTTCTTGGGGGATAGGAAAGAATCAGCACAATCAGTCAAAGCGTTTCCTCCAAAGATGGGCAAGGAAAACATATTGCGCCTTCTATACGCTGATGATTTGATATTATTAGACCAGACACAAATCGGCCTTCAACGCCAACTTGCAAACTTGGCGAAATATATGGAACAGAACAACCTGAAAATAAATAAATCTAAAACCAAAATAGTGATCCTGGGAAAAAGAGCAAAGAAGACCAAAGCACGATTCTCTTGGGCACTGGACAAAGTTGAAATTGAAGTGGTGTCTAGCTTCAAATATTTAGGAGTGCATATCGATCACTCAGCAAAAGAAGCCATGATGCAAAGCGTGCTATGGGGAAAAGCAAAAAATCTCGCTGCCCAGATGAAAACTATCGACAGAAAATATGGCAAATTCTCCTTAATTCCAGCGATATCTTTTTTATAAAGGGAAAGTGGTGCCAACCTTAACGTACGGCATGGGGGCAACTCTAACTATGCCAAATGACATCTGGCGGAAATTAGAGAGCCTGATTTGGAAGACGGTCCTTGGACTGCCAAATGCAACCTCAATGGACATTATCAGAAGAGAATTAGGGCTGCTCTCACTTGAAGCGACTGTGACCCAGAACGCAATGCAACTGCTCAGAAACATCTTAATGCCAGACAGTTCGTCTGTATATAAGATCATAGACGAGGAAATAACAAACCGGAAACTAACTATCCTGAACAAATGGATGGACAGGCTCAGAGAAAAGCTTGTTGTCATTGCTTGCACAGAAGAGGATCTAAAAACGAATCCCGAAAGAGTTAAAGTGAAACTTGAGGTGCAAGACTGGATCGGGACGTTGGCCAAAGCACAAACTAACAAGCTGACTAAAGACCTGCCACCCAACTTCAACAAACTGAAGGAACCCATCCCATATTGTACCAAATTCTCTAACCAACAACTAAGAAAACTATATATGAGAGCGCGTTTCAATCTCCTCCCGACGCGCGAAATCATGGCAATCAGGATGCAATCAAACATCAACACCTGTCGGCTCTGCACAGAATCCTCCGACGCAGAAACAATAAAACACCTTCTCCTCAACTGCCCGGAGCTAAGAATCGTAAGAGCCACATACCTGTCTAACCTTCGTACAGATTATTTGGGATACCTAGAAGAGGAAGATTCAACATGGTGGAACAGGCTAATGTCAGGGGAGAAAACGAGATGGACCATAGCCACTGTAAACATCTTAGAGACGGCTTTCCACATGATCACCCTTCGCTCCTCAACAGTAACCTCTCACCAAGACCCCGATGAGAGAGGGTGTCCTATAAAGACACCTGAGGCGGAACGCTCTCTAGAATGATAAACTGGGTGCATGCTCGGTCGACCTAAAGTCTGCCCTGTTTGTCTGCCTGCCTTGGCCCAGTCTTCCCTTCCTTCAGGTTTTCTCCCTTTTATGTGGCTCTTCTGGAACGAGCAGCAACAGTTTTGTAAAAATTTGCTAAAGCAATTATAAACAAAGTAAATAAAAACAAAAAAAATATATTGTAATATTACCCATTGCTGATCATTTTTCATATTCGTAAGTGTGATATTCAGATATTATTCATATTCATAAAAGTGTAATCGATATATTGTTCAATTCTTCAAATAAATCTTTTAATTTTCAAAACAGACCTATTTCTTGGTTCAGTGAGACCGGGGGATTCAAAGAGAGGGGCGTTATGTAAGGGTACATCATCCAGAATTAAAAGAACTTTTGACATAAAAATATATAAATAAGGGCATACCATACTAGGCATTGACTTAGTTGGAGTGCTGGATTGAAATCACTTACACTTTGAGTAGGAAGAGTTGAAAGTTGGACTTCTTGGCAATGTCCTGCATGTGAAGGAGGAAGGGTAGAGAGGAGTCAAAGATGACTCCAAGGTTTTTGGATTTGGATGAAGGAGAAGGGGTGAGCCCATAGAGGATGGCCAGAGTGAGGCGAAGAAGGTGGGTGCAGTGTTCCCAATAAGCAAGATCTCAGTTTGATGGCGTTGCAGGTAGAGATTATTAGAAGTGCACCAGGACTGGATAGCAGATAGGCAGTCTTGGATGGTGGAAAAAGCAAGAGGGTTAGCTTGGCCTCAAGCCCAGGGATTGTATCACTGCAGCCCTAAAATGTGTACATTGGCTCCTGGTCTTTGCAAGGATGTGAATCAAAATCCACTGTATCATTGACAAGGCTTTGTGGGGCATGTGACTACACTATCTCCAACTTTGTCTCCTTAAATACTCCCCTGCTAGAGCCCTCCGCTCCTCTAAATCCAATTGTCTGCTTGTCAAATGCTTTTTGAAACAGAGAGCGGGAGGCATGTCTTTCTCTTCGGCCGGTGCCTCTCTTTGGAACAAAATTCCTGTTCCTTTCATGCTTGAGCTGGACTTCCTTAAGTTCCAGACAACTCTGGAAACTCTGCTTTTCTCTTCATGTTTCACTTAATCCCGTCCCTGCTAATTCTGAGACGGGTGGCCTGGTCCCTCATGAACCTCACAGGTTCCAGGCCCTATATCTAGTTGACACCAGTACACCCCCTTCCCCCTTCAGCACTGCCCTTGTGAGTCTACCACATGACGGCTGTTTGCCCCACACTTGGGTCTCCTCTGCCAAAGCAGTTAGCCAGTGGCTTCCCACCTTGGCATCTCTTGGAACTTTCCTTCTGGGTTCCTATCTGCACTTTGCAATATCCCTACTCCCCATTCCATTCATGCACTTCTCTTACTGCCCAATGCATGTGTGCATTTATAGCAGCAGTGTGTACAATATTTTGGGATAAACAAGGGAAAGGCTGATACAAAAGATTTCTAGAACATTGTTAAGTGGCAGTTGGTGTGTGAAAGTTTAATATGTTGACAAGGTTATATGTAGAGTTTTTGGAAGTGACTGGTGGATAGATGTGTGACTGTTCGAAAGCAGGCAATGAGGAGTGTTACAAACATAACAGTAGAAAGGGAAGAAGGGCTATCTTGTGCGATGGTGTGCACGTGCAATCCAGGTTTTTTAATGATGCATGGCCTGGAAAGGGGACTGTGGAGACTGCGGATAGTCATGAAGGTCCATGGATTATGGTCCTTATTGTATGCTAGAGAAAAGTATTTGGGACAGAAATGTGTTTAAGTGCTTTTTTCTTTTTCTCTATTATACAATTGTCAATTATTAGCATTTGCCTAGTAGAAAATGTTAATGGAAATGTTGGAGAATCTTATTTAGTCCAACTACTTTACTGCAAAATGTAAAGTGGATGGAGTCTATACACTTATTTTTTAATTCTTTTTTTTAACTATGAAAGTTGGTTCCTAAACAAAACTTTTTTTGCAGTGTTTTTTAATTTAGAATCTTATTTTTTTTGCAGGATAGGAGAGAAAGTATGGTGGGGGAGGGAAATGAGGCAAGGGGCACCAACCACAGATATGGAGGGGCATGTGGACAAGGGAAAATGTTGGGCATTTGTTAAAACGAAGGTAGGGGCAGGGTTTCTCATGCTCCTTGATTATAGCCTCAATACCACTGCAAAACAGCACCCCCCTGCAGAGTGGTGTTGCAGTATATACAGAGTACTGTTGTCTTGGACAGATATGGATCAACAGCCTCTTTCATGACTTGCAAGGTAGCTGGTGGGATTTTGAGCCCCTCCGGAAGTGTCAGTATTGCTTGAAGAAGATGAGGTACAGAAAGACAGCCTACTGCTTCCTGAGAAAGGAACAACCTTTCTCAGAGCATCCCAGTGGTTGGATTTGGTGTGGCGGCACATGGAGGTGAACCCGTATAAGTACTGCCAACTTTGCACTGAGTGCATTTCACCTTGGTAGCCTTAGTCTTTGGTACACCCCCAATGGTGGCAAAGAACCGCCACACCCATGATTCTCGCTGGGTGCTGGGGGTAGGCATTTCCTCTATCTCATCTTCCTGGTCCTCTTGATTCTTTTCTGCATCATTGCAATTTTTCATTTGTCCAGGCCTGGCAGCTTGTTGTGGTGTTGGTGGCTCCTGGGGAGGAGGAAAGACTGTGGCTGATGCCATTTTTGAAGTTAAATAGCAGTTGTGCTAATATCCTTCCAAGCATGTGCTCTATCCTGGATTGCAGATGAGAAAAACAGTAAGAATAGGTCTTGGAGCTGTGCAAGGGTAAAGCTTCAGCTTGAAACTTCCTAGATCAGCTGAAAATGCAGTTTTGAACTGTTCACAAAGCACCGACCCATTCGCGATGAAGTCATCATGCTGCGCACACATGGTCACGTGACACTGTCTGGAAAGTCCGCAATGACATCAGATGTTCGCAAAAGTTCATGGAAGTGTTAAAAATGTTGCTTGGAGATGGGGAATGGGACAGTTTTAAGTTGAAACTTTCTAGATCAGCTGAAAATGCTGCTATATTAGGGGTAAGTATGATATTAGGAAGTTGTAGCAAATTAGGGTTCACTGGTAAAGACCCATGACATTCAGTGACAAAAACGTTGTTAAAGGGATGTTATCGTTAAGTTGCACCAATAAAAATGTATGAAATTCAGTGAAAAAACTTTGTTAAGGTACGTTATGGTTACAAGTGCCAATTCTACACTTAGTACTCTCTCCGATTTAGGATTCACCCAAAGATGCACGGAACCCACACACGTTAAAGGTAGAATACTTGACTGGGTGGCTGACTACAATTGCCGAGCTAATATCACTGACATCTCACCTCTAGTATGGACCGACCACTATTTGGTATCATTCACTCTCTCTACTAACCGACCCCCAGCCCCACCTACTAGCAAGGGCCCACCGACACTCACCTGAACAACTGGTACACACCATTCCTCAAAAATCTCAGACAGCAAAAAAGAAACTGTGAAGCCACCTGAAAAAAATACCCTATAGCACCCAACAAACTTAAACTAACCAAACTAGCAACTCGCTACAAAAAATAAATCTACCTGACCAAACGATCCTCCTTCCACTCCCGCATAGACCAAGCCAACTCTAACATGGAGGAATTATTCACTATCCTGAAAGAAGTAGAAACTCCTATTGCACCACCGGATACCTGTATCAAAGATAAAAACTGGTGCTCAGAAATTCAAAAGGCCTAAGCTAACAAGATTATTACACTGCAAAATAAAATCTCCTGTAAAAAAAGCCTCCCTGAATGACATTCCCACATCTAAATCACCTGAGAAGCCCACCTCTAGTGAAAATACTCGCTTTAAATTTTCTAAAGTCACTGTACTTGAAGTTGAAAAGATTATCCTGTCACTAAAACCGTCCAGTTGTCAGGGCGATCTGTGCCCTGCACAGCTCATTAAAGATGCGGCCCGTGACCTCTCCCCGTTCATCATGAAATTAATCTCAACTGGCTCCATCCCCACTAACCTAAATCAATCCTGGGTGTTGCCATTACTAAAAAAGCCTACACTCGACCCAGCCATACCTACAAACTATAAGCCTATAACGACCGTGCATTTTCTCTTAAAAATATTGGACAAGGTCGCATACGTGCAAATTCAGAAGTATTTGGAAGAACACCACCTACTCGGAGCCAGGCAATCAGGCTTCTGTCCCCAACATGGAACCGAGACTGCCCTCATCGACCTTAAAGCCCAGATCAACAAGCTGAGAGATAATGGCCAAGCTTCCCTACGCCTCCTATTAGACCTCTCCGCAGCTTTCAAACTGGTCGACCACTCCATCTTATGCTCCCACTTACATACATCAGCCCATTTATCTGCTGAGGCCATTACATGGATCAGCGGCAGAACAATAAGGGTCTTTTCACCTACAGCTGCAGCAGACCCCATTCCCATTACTTGTGGCGTGCCACAGAGCTCTTGCATCTCCCCCACCCTGTAAAACATATTTACCAAGCCCCTTTTCGATGATTTGGATCATCTCGGTATCACCTACACGAATTATGCAGATGATACCCAGATCCTCCTTCCACTTTCTGGAGATTATGGAAAGGATTTGGCCTTGGTGAATAGAGTGTACATCATCATCCAGGCATGGATGTCCAAACATGGACTATGCTTGAATGATGATAAAACTACACTCATAATTCTAGGCACTACCACTAGCCTGAAGAAACTTGGCTCTGACTACTGCTCCTTTATGGTTGATGGCAACTGCATTATGGTGGGACAAGAGATTAAAACCCTAGGTTTCTACCTGGACTCCACCCTCTCCTTCCACAGACAGGTGAAATCCCTAGCCTCATCATCGGCCTACACCTGTAAATTGATCCGTGCAGCCAAACCCTTCCTGTCCGACTCTAGCTGCTTGACCCTGGCCAGAGCCCTCATACTTTCCCTCCTGGACTACTGCAACGCTCTCTATCTTGGGTCTACCAAAGCCATTACCAGTAAACTCCAAACTCCAAACGCTCTTAGGGCGGCTCTAGGCATAACTAGAAGAGAGCATATTTTAGCATATAGTCAACAGAGTAACTGGCTTACTGTCAATAACAAAATCCTTCTCAAGACTGCCTCACTTACACACAAATCACTCAACAATGACGCCCCTATCTAGCTTATCGACAGATTCCATAGACAGACCACTCTGAGACCAACAAGAATACCATATAAAGACTGCCTCTCTGTCCCAAATGTTAAACGCTCCACCATAGGCGGTAACAGTTTCCCAGTCAAAGTATCACAACTGTGGAACTCCCTCCCACCACCCTTCAGAATGGACCTGCACTATCAGAACTTCCGAGCGAAGGTCATCTCATGGCTGAAAACGTAGGCCCCCCACTACAGCTAGCCACCTAATCCTCTCAGACTCATCTTTATTGCACCTAATGATGCCCGCCTGTACATTTGTATATATTCCTGATGTTATGGTATATTGCATATTCTGATGTATTTTGTTCTTTTGTCGTAACTAAGCTTTGCAATCTCTTGTAAATGCTGCGCACCGTTACCCTGGGGTATGGATTGCGCATTACAAATAATAAACAAACAAACAAACAAGTAAAACTGAAAAACCCTAAAAATTCATCAGTTATGGTAAACAACCATAACTCGTGCCATCACCATGCACTGCTAACACTAACATACAGGACATCAAAGATAACATCACAAATGATGAGTCATTCTTTAACACATAAAGTACTTCATGATAGGTCCCCTAATCACCCCTGATATCTTGCTACCAACATTGTAAGCACAACCCCTTGTAGGAACTTTTTATCACAATTAATTTAATATGTGATGTCATCAGTGATGTGATAAATGACATTTGTGATATTTGTGATATCATCTTTGATGCCCTGGGTGTTAGTGCTAGCAGTGCACAGTGGTGCGGGCAGTTATGGTTGCTTAGCTTAGCATAACTGGCGAATTTCTGGGGGGTTTCGGTTTTACTTGTAACCATAACGTCCCTTGAACAAAGCTTTTCACTGAATTACATAGGTTTCTATTAGTGCAACTGAACCATAGCGTTCCTTTAACAAAGTTGTTCAAAACTGTATGCATCATACTTGATCCCACACTGTTCATTATCCCACGAACCAAAAATGTGCTGCTCTCCACTAGTTATCATCTAATGCTCCTTATACAGATTAGACCACTACCATCGGAAGCATATTACATCAATGTATCTAGAGTTATAGTTGATGCAAACTGGACTACTACAATGCTCTTTGCACTGGAGCTTCTGACTTTACAACTCGCAAGCTGCATCTGCTACAAAACACCTTCTGCACGCATTGGGACGATTTTCAAAACAATTTTTATTGCATCACCTTACTTGTGCCATAAAAAGTAGCAGCCCAATTCAAAATGGGCAAATAAATTAGGGCATCTTAAATTCGCAAATGCAATGCAGCATAAAGTGCCCAGAAAGGAGGATCATCCCCCTGTGCTTTTTGAAACAGGCTCAGGGCGAGCTCAAATCATTACAGGGCAATATATAAGCACTAGCATTGCCTTCTCTCAAACGGGGATGGAAATGCTTTTTTGTATCTGTCATCTCACCGAGGCCCTTTAACAGCCGTCCTGGTGAAATGCATTCCCAGCAGCTGGGCGCTTGTCATGCGTTAGTGCCAGGAGCAAGGGTGATGGACAGCACATCTTTGCTTGCAATCCATTCACTGCAGAAATGCTAAGCTCACCTTTGTGAGTAAGGTGACATGAGCATTTCTGAAAGAAGTGCAAATGAAATGAGCGCATTTTCGGTGGTCCTTTCATTTGAACTGCTTTTTGTGAATCTGGACCATTGTCTCTCATACTCCTAAAATAGCCCAAATTACCCCTATTTTGGAACCATTTTATTTATTTAATGTGATACAGTTTGAATTCAAACTTTACACTTACATATATAAAATCATAGATTCATGATTCACTACATTCCATCAATATAACAACATTTATAATATACTTATACAGTCTAGCTCTAATACACCACCAGTAATACAGCTATTAAAGCTGGCACACGCTGATAAAACGGATAAAAAGTTGATAAAGAGTGGACCTACCGTGACCATAACTTCTTAATCACCCTATACCAGTCCAATCTAACATACCATTGACAATACCAATCCTACATGTAAGGTTTTTTTAAGTGTAACCAGACACGATAAAGTGGAATGTGAGGAGCTGCAGAGTTTGTGTTAAGGCAATAGTGCCAAAACTCTTGTGATTTAATAGAGTCAAGATCATGGACCAGCCTACACAGAGTTACCATATACAGCAAACCCAATCTGGGACACTCAGTGAACATATGTTTCACTGTCTCTTTATTTCCGTTACCAGGTATATTCTACAGAACTTTGACTGACTAGGCAATTTCAATCACACCCCATTTGAGGCACGCAGAGGCAATTGGTTTGTGTGCGTTAAGAGTCACAACCTAAGCTCCTTTGAATCCAGGCACTTCACTATATACCGCTGGGGCTTCATAAAAGCATGAGTCACCATAGCCACCAGAGGATAGCCATGTAATTTAGCAAGATGGACATAATTGTTACCCCAATCCAACCTTTCCACTCTTCTAGAAAGTGTGCCGCTCAACACCTCAAAGGGCTTTTCCCGCTCAAAGCCAGGACACCAGTGTAGGGTCTCAAATAATTCACTATTCACTTTCGTGAAGGGGCCTCTTTTTACTGCCAGTTCTTTTCTGTAAGAACTCCCATCATGGCTAACAGTGGGATTTAATAAGTAGCTCACCTCTCCTTTTCAAGGCCATGCCTTTTAGTGAGATGAGGCCCAGTTCTAATCTCAAGTATTCCATAGGAGTGGATAGGGGCAGCACCATAATTCTACGCCAAAAAAGTCCCTCCAGTCTGGTAAAGCAGCTTAGATCCCTACACGCGAGTGCTTCCAATCTGTAAAGAAGCGCAGACAAATACCACTGTTTGTATAGCACGAGTATCCCAGCCATTGAGAAACCTGTGTATTGCCACGCAAATCTGCACACCAATGCAGTAACCTGCTTAGCTTTCCTAATCTTGGTGTCTATAATGAACTCGCAGTGAGAACGATTGGTGGTATCAAGCACGAGATACCTTAATGTATCTGCATATTCAATCACCCCCAGCATCGTTCTCATTTTACCGGATTGTTGACTTTTTTAGAGGAGATCAGCATACAGTTTTTCCAGGTTGATTGACAATTCTTTAGCCTCTGCATACCTGCTCAGTTCATTCAACTGCGCTTTCATGCCCCGAAAGGTTTAGTCAAACAAAACCAAATCGTCCGCGAACAGCATTGCGGCTACCAGTGTAATTCCTATCTTTTTCTGCAACAATCAGATTGAAGAGCGAGCAGGCCAATGTGCACCCCTGCCGAACACCATTATTTATTTCGATATGGCCTGATAACAGCCCATTAGCACCCAGTCTTATTCTCGCCAAGCTCTGTGTATGTAATTCCATTAAGATTTGAAGCAACCACCCTGGACACCTAAGTCCCTCCAACTTAACCCTCAGCAAATTACGACTGACCGCATCAAAAGCCGACCTGAAGTCAACAAATGTAATTTACAACACAGGATTTACCGTGCGACCAATCAAAGTACCAAAGTATCTAACCTTCTAATGTTGTGAGCTGTGTTGGACCTAGGGCTGAATCCTGTCTGGAACGGATGCAAAATAAATCAACCCATTCTTGTAGCAAGTCCAGAACACAGGATGCCAACACCTTGTCGGAAACATCCAGCAGTGATAGCATTCTGTGGTTGTCTGGAGCTAACCGATCCCCGCTTTACAGACAGGGATCAGTATTACCGACTTCCACGATTAGGGTATTTCCGGATTGCACATAACTTGGTAAATAACATTCCCAGGAGAATGGCTCAACTCCCTGGATTGCCTTTAAGAACTGCAGTAGACAGATCATTGGGTCCTGGGGCTCTAGAATTTTGTAAATTCTTTATTCTTAACCGCAGTCCCTCCACACTGAACTGCATGGGCCACACCTGAACCTCTTTTAATACAATTACTGGTATATTGGAAATTTTAAACATGTATTGCTCAATATACCCCTTCCAGCAGGTCTCAATGATAGGGTTCAACATTTTAGAATCTCCCGGGCCCTGTGCCATAGTGCGCACTCTCCACATTGTTCTTGGGCACTGAATTTGCACTGCATATAATAGGTTCTCCCACTGGGTGGTCGGACCAACCACCTTCCTTATTTTTAGCCAAGTTGAGTAATTCTTTTTGGCCTTTTTTATCTCTACAAGGATACTACCCCCGTTTACCCCAAATGTCTTAATTTGTCGGATAACTCAGCCGATTACCCATTTCGCTGCCTATATTTAAGGATCAAACAGACCCGTCCTCTTCTTTTCAAAGGCTACAGAACTCCTCCTGCCAATTTGCCCAACCCGATGGGCAGTTTGAGAAAGCCATGCTTCAATTTCATCCCCAGAATACTGCCTCAATACAGCTGGACCAGTAATTAACATGTCCCTAAGTGCGTTTCGGACCTTAGTTATGTTCATTTGGGACCAGCCCAAACGGGTTGCAGCCTAATTTACCTCAGTGCTCCAGCCCCCCATATTCTTCACACAACGTCTCCCATTTCAAGCGCAAACTCAATTGGGCATCGTCACTAGCCATATTGGGACATACGTATAGGTCACAAACCCGCTCCAGCAGCGGATTATTTGCAGAAAAATAATCCAGAGATGCCCACTTATTCCCCACCTGCCACGTGGGTTTAACCAGGATATCACTCCTAGTCCTGCCTTTTAGAATGATTTGCTCCCATTCATGTAGCAATCTGACCCATCCCTGTTATTAGGCTCCTTCAAGATCAGACTGTTGTTAACCAATATGTGGGGGTAAGTCGCTCACAAAGAGGTCTTGCCACAGCAGGCATTGTAATCCCCTCCCAGTAGTATCATATCAGTCTTAGCAGAACATCCCCACCTCATAATAGTTTGATCTACATAGTCAAATATATCTTCGGTTTTTGCACCGGCAGGAGGGTCATATAGAGTCATAACCAACAGTCTATTTAACCCAACACTGGTCTCAATAGCAATATCCACCACCAATACATTTCCAAAGACATCTGTAGGGGAAACCAGAGCAGAACTAAGACCATGCCTACCTCCAAACAACACCCTCCTCCCCGGAACAAACAAAAGGAGCCGTCAATCAGGTTTCCTGAAGCATAAATACATGATGATCAAGTAGCCAACTCAGCAAATTACCAATTCCCACATAGTGGGAGTGATCCCTAGTATTCTAAGAGGCCCACTTTTAATAATCAGCCATTAATGGACTCTTCCCCAAGTATCAGACTTTTCAACCAGTTCCAGCCCTTCACATTATCATACCCATGGTTTGCCTTATTTCCCTTTATTTCTGTAGGTATTGCTCTGGTCACATCACTTGATGGCTGCTTGCAGTGACTACAGCATGCAACTAGCTTCCTGCTATCCGGTTCCCTTTCTAAATCATAGCCTAAATGTGCTAATGATTCACCATGAGCAGGAGCATGTGTCAGTGCTGCTGGTGCTGGAAGAAAACAGTGAATCCTAGTCAGATTACTATGCTCTTTAACCAAGGGTTCAACAAAGTCAAAATCAGTTGAGTTCAGGATCCTAAGTGACGGAATTTTGGTGAATAATTTGCAACTAACAGTTCAGTGCCTTCCCTATAATGATTTAAGCTAATGCGCCAATTGTAAAATTGTCCATAGGCACCTTCCGCACCGTACTTATAGGCATATCCTTCTCATAACTCAGGGCCTTTGGTGCACCCACAGATTTTCTGTGCATATAGGTAGATGTACATGGAGGCAATGCATCCTCTACACTCTCACACTCCTAGTTTTCAATATTGGCCCCTGCTTCCTCATGGATTACAGTCTTGGGGGTGGTCTCCCTCAATAGCCAACTATTGAGAGTTCCCGTCGACAGTTGCTGTTGTTTCTTCCATCGTAGTTCTTTCTTTCTGCCCTTCTTCAATTTTTGAATTATAGGTGCTGCAGATATTTTTGTAGATTTCAAAGGATGGTCTATTGAAGTCGACACTCTCGGTACAACCTCTTTGGTAACCTCTCCCTTAGTCAAAGATTTACGATTACGCAAGTGCCCCTGTTTCTGTGTTGGGTAACTTAGAGGAGATAACAAAGAGGCCACCAATGGCTCAGCTTGATTAGGGATATCCTGAGATTCAATAGTCATGATCACCAGGCTACCCACCTGCCCCCTTTTGTCACTGCTTGAAACAGGGGGAGGAGCCTCCTGTGAGCAGTGCCTCAGAGACTTATCCCGACACCAGTTAATTAATTGTCCAAGCTCTACCCACTGTTTAGTTATGTCTTCATGATACCTTCCCTCTCGAGTTCTTCGCTCCTCCACCGCCAACTCCCTCAGGGTCAGTCGTTTCTCAAAGAAACAAGCTGGGGGTAGATCTCTGTTTTAGGCTGGGGCCTCCCTCTGGAACAGCCTCCTTGCCACTCTGAAACTTGAGGAGAACCATCTCCGGTTCCAGAAGCACCTCAAGACCTTCCTCTTTGCTTCTGCCTTCTCTCTTTCTCTCCCCTTCTGATCTGTTCACTTGGTTACCCTCTGGTTTTGGGACCAGGTACTTGCCCACCCTGCCACGCACCCACACTGCCTTCTGGCAACCCTAGCACTTGGGTCTGTATCTGTAACCCTACAGTCCCCCCAATTTCTGCACTAATCAGGCACCCCATGTCTGTCCCTTGCCACTTGCTGGCTGCACTACCACTTGTTGTTTCTTTTTTTATCCTTTACTTAGCACTTTCCACTTCTCACATCCCCCTGCACTTTCCTCCTTCCCTCTCCCCTGCACTTGCGCCATTTCAATGTCACTGGGCCTAGTAAGATCATTGTTTTGTTCTCCCTTGTTCCCCTCCCTTGCCTCGTCGCGCTCTGAAACACGTGTGTATAAGCATGATACAAATAAAATATCATATCACATCATATCATATCATGGATGCGGCCGCAACGTTTCAGCAGAATTTGTATTGCAAAAAGGAGAACTTCATTGTTTAGCTCAGCCCCCGTTCTGGTCGTTATATTTGGGCTGCTATATAGATAACAATTGCTCAAGGGTGCTTTGTTCATACAGCACATCATTTGTGTCTTGAGACCTTGCCTCCGTTAGTTCAATTGAAGAGCCTGCCACAGGGGATACCATACTTCCCTCATTGCATAAGGAATAACACAGCTCTAGGAGAGAATTATTAGCAATGTCCCCTAGAGATATCTGAGGATCTTGGCAACGAGGATAAGCAATTTGTGGCCCCTCAGTAGCAGCACTCACAGGTTGCTCAATAGCTGCAGACCTTGATGCCAACTTAGTGGCCACTTTAAAGTAGGTGGTGATTGTTCCCTTATCCAATGTTTCTGGACGGGGGAGAGCCGGTTACAGATTTCTCTATGTTCAGTACCCCCCATCCGTTTATATCTGTTTGCATTTCCATAGGGTTTAGGCTTTCTTAGATTGTAATTGTGGAACTTACTACGAGCCTTGCCCGGCATTGTACTTTTACTGTGCCACCCCTGTCCACTTGCCACAAGAATCAGAAAGATGAGTCACCGTCCGACTCGGTAACAATCTAGGGGGGCTGAAAGGCAGGCCTTACTTAATATTATCAGGTAAAGGGTCGGACCACCAAGCTGCCAATCCCACCGATCCCCAGCGGACCACTACAGACCACCCTTTCTCCACTCCGTTCTCCATTCTCTGATTCGTTTTGCCAAAAGCAGAAGGCCACGGCTCAAAGGGCTGGCCCGACAGTCCCTGTGGTCAAAGGGAGCGGGAAACTGCTTCTCAAGTGTTTTAATTCAAAAAGGAGTGGTATTCACCCTAGATGTTGGCACTGATGGGCTTCTTAGTGCGCCCAGTGTACACTGCATGCCATGCCCACTCTGCTGGCACCTCCGCACGCATGCCCCCATGAATAATATGTAAAGAAAGAGACCCCTCAAAAATGTGCCGACCCTCCACAACAAACAATGCAGGCCCCCCTTTCAGAAGATAAGGGGGGGGACAGGGGTAGAGGCAAAGGAAAACAAGGGCAAGGGCGTAGGCAAGATTGACCAGATGCCGGCTCAAACTGTGGCTGCAGTAGTATAACACCGACTGCTGGAGGCATCTGGGGAACTCACTGCCAAGGCCGCCATGCCCGCTGTGGCATCAAGCCTGCTACCCGGCAACCCAGGACACCGAGGACTCTAATGGGCTTCAGTCCACAATAGACACCACTTCAATTATCAAGGCAATGCAGGCAGAGGCGTTTCAGTGGCATTTCAGCCGTCTGATCTCCGCTCTCCAAACCAGTACCTGCATTGGCTGCCCATGAAGGCTAGAATAACTTTTAAACTCACATTGCCCCACAGCTCCTGATATGGACAGACCCTAATTAACTTAAGCATTGTTTGAAGTGGCAAATGCTGTCAGATGTTAATGTATTGCCCCAGTCACTGCAGAGCTTCTGGATGGTTTGCTTCCATCCTGGCTGACAAATATTGGAACACTCTCCCTGACGATGCCCACAGTGTGAATGATGTATACATTTTCAGGAAAAGAAGTAAAACCTTGTTTCAACACCTGGCTTGATAGTAGTTTGCTCTTAATCCAGTGATAGCGTTGAGTGCTTAGATACCCCACTGGGTTTTAGGACCTACCCCATAAAAACATTTAAAAAATAATAATTCACAGTGTTGAATACTGGAAGCATACGCTATGAATCTTTCATGCTCAAATTAGTGAATTGACCCTATTTTCATCTACAACTTGCTCAACCTTCAAATGTTGATGAAAGGCACCCAGTGGTATTACATTTAAATTCTAAAGCCTCTTTCACAAAGTCGTCCATTGTGTTTCACCCCTGACCTTGGATGATTTTCCCCATACCTTCTTCTTGGCATTTGGGGCAAACTAAATCAAACACTTGAATGACTGTGGTATGTCAAACATCAGTCAATTGCACCCACGGTTTAAGACCGCAATGAAATCTGTATAGAATCTATCATATGTAATATCCTACTATGACTCCTCAAGATATATCAGTTCCCATTAGAAACGCGTGTTACATTTCTCATTAAATAGATATCTGACATTAAGACACTGCCACTACATAACATTGATAAATACATCCGTTAAACAAGTGACCCTTTACCACCACCTCCTAAGTGGACTGGGTGTCTAATGCAATCATGTATGTGTTCCAAATGGGTAGAAATTAACCTAACACTTTCCAGACTAACTTCATAAAAGATTTTTTGTTTTTAAAACCATTTTCATAAAGAGAAAATATCCTCATTCACAAGTCACATGCCATTGAAAAACTAAACATAGTAATTCGGATCACAATGGGTGATTCGTTTTTTCGATGTGCCAACTGAATGCTAACCTTTTTTGACCATAGCAAGGCTAGATTGTTAGTACAATGTGCTAACTCTACAATAACCTAGCATGTACATGATCCTGTCTTGCATAGCTCCAAATGATTGGACATTCTTCAGGGGTATGTGAATTCATATAGAGATGGATTAGTAATCCCTACAGGTCCATTTCTTGGAGATTATGTGGCAAAGTGGGGACCATAGAATGATATGTAATTATTTTAACGTGTGGATTACAATTTTCATAAAATACCTATAAGGCGAGGAAATGAATACTTACATACCATAGGAATATCTTTCTTTACTTTCCGTAACTCTCCTATTCTCATTATACTCTTTAATCATCAAAATTACACAAGCCATATTTTTCAAGCTAGATATTCTGTGGATAAACTGTGACAGACTGTGACAGACTGTGGATAAACTGTGACAGGCTTTTGAACTATGCTTCTTGAAGCATATTTATTCATAGACAGCCACATGCTGTGTGCCTTACCCTTTCACCACGCACAGCAGATCGGAAAGGCATCTCCCTATTTTCTATCGCTTTTCTTAAATGTTTTTGCTGAAATCCAATGAAAAACAGATCAGCAGCAACTCTGTGATTAACAAGAAAAAGGGGGTAGTCCTACAAAAGTACGTATTTCTATAGCTTCGGCTCCTAATGTCCCATGCCTTCTTGTATCCTTGCTGGCCCGTGGGAAAACCAATCTCCCATATCGCTTCTCCCTTCTAAGGATATTATATAAAAGGGGAAACGGAAGTGGTGTCGTGAGCATCACCAGACACTGATAACGTGGGGAAATGTAGTCTATGGCCCCAACAAGTTAACACAATGTTTATCACAAAGCTATTATGGAGGTTTAATATTCCCAGGTGAATTTACTGAATGAGTCCGTTAATCGTAACAATGCTCATAAACAATAGCATTGTTATACTGATTCCGTGTGTATAAATACGAATACATACATAACGCGGCTGAACGGACCTGGCGTCGCAGAAGCCAGTGAAGAATAACTACTAAGTTTAACTTCACCCCTTCTAAAAGTTGGCTGTTTTCTAAGGCAACAAGGAACCCCTCCCTAATACTCTACATTTGGGGCACATTAACATTGACGTTGCGTCTGCGCTTAAACTGAGACACCTTGCCGGTAATTGAACCATATTGGAATAATAATCTAGTTCTTGTCCAAGGACATTGTTTTCTAACCATGTTTTGCAAAACCTTTGTATTGCTATGCGCGTCAATCTTTGCAATGTTCTGTTCTTGGCAGTTGCCATATTACATGATCTCTTTCAGCTAAAGATGAAACGGGTGGCATACTTTTGAAAAGCGTGCAGTTTTGCAACAACGCCTAGACAGACTGGCATCCGTTATTAGAGTCTGCATACGACAATGCCTTGGATTAAAGCCAGAGTGTGATCTTTTGGCAGCACAAGGCAAATGCATGAATCTTTATTCAAATGAACATTTGATAACGGTAAAACTGCTTCGACCTGGGTTTCAAAGGAGATCAGGTGCTAGATAGTACTTGGCAAGTTCTGTTGGTGCACCTACCTCTACGGTGACTAGGGAGTAAGCAGAGTCATTAATGCCCAGAAGATGCCCACTGTTCACTAAGACCTTGATTGCATGTGCAATGTCAACATGAAAACAGGCTATCTTTTGCAAAAACTGCCTGTTTAAACACACACCACAGAACGATATTCCTATTGTATGTAAGTATTAATTTCCGCACCTTTTAAGTAAATTAGTCTCAAGGATATAATCCACATGTTAAAATACGTGTATATCATTCTATGGTCTCCACATCTTGCCACACAATCTCCAAGAAATTAACCTGCAAGGATTGCTAAACCATCTCTATATGAACATACCCCTGACTGAGTATATTCCTGGCGGTATCGCAAGAGAAATGCTGCTGGATAACAAGGCCAACATAATTTGCCCTGGAATATAGCCAAGGTTTGCCAAAAGGTGGATGCAAACATTCTAGAAAGCCCCCACAATATTGTCGATTGTTTAGAGATGTACAGAGAGGAATGGCAGTGCGTAGAGAGCCACGATACCGCAGAAGCAGAGATTCTCAAGTAAGTCTGAACAGGTCCTCTTCTTTATTTGTTCAAGCTGACAGGTTAGGACAGCTCACATCGGGGTTACCACAAGACCGATTGCCCCACCTTCTCCAATTGTCATCCACACACTCACTCATGCATTCCCATCACATGGGCATCCAGGAGACTCACAAGACAGCGGGACACGAAGGCACGAAGAGGACATGAGGGCCTGGACAGGACTGAGTTAGGGAACAGGGGAAGGAAACCTAACAGTCACAAAAGGTAACAGCTATAGACACGTCCGATAAAAATGTAACTGTTAGTCAATACAACAACTCCTTCTCTTTTACAAGACAACAAAGGCCAGGTTTTAAGCAGCAGCTCTCCAAACACATGAGGTTTCTCATCCCTGGATGAACAAACGCTGCCAGTTCCTTATTAAACACTTTCCCATTATGCATATGCACCTCTCCTCCAAAATCTTCCTGAATTACAACCCTTCCTGAAAAGCACAAATCCCCCTTACAGACTCCTCGGGTCAGCCAAATCTTCCTCACACATTCTGGGGGAAATGATCTTTCTTTAAACCAATAGAACTTGTCATAACATATTTTAGCTCTATCCTACCATATCTAATCCTTTCATACACTGCCTGGTAATCCAGTACTCTGGCCCCTGGCAAACCCATTCAAGCAGGGCACAACCTAATGTTAGGTTTGCATCCTCTCAGTGTTGGCATCTTTGTCAAAACACGAGGAGCTAACTTCTACTGGTAAACATGACTGCCTGAACCACCTCCGACGGTGTTGACATGCATACATATGACATCCATCAATGTCCTTTTGCACCTCTCAATGCATCCGTTCCCATGCAGGTGATGCAAGGCGCTCACTGAATGCTGAACTGACAAATCAGTGAACGTTCCTGCCTCTCCATGGACATGAACTGTGGGCCATTGTCGGATATACATGTTTTAGAGTTCCTTCCCTCCAGAACACAGAGACATGGAACTATATAATGCTCCCATGCTGGTTTACCATAGCATCGTCCACCTGCACCCATTTTGAAAAAAATAACAACCAGCGCCACTAGCGCTTTATAACATGTGCCTTTGAAATTAAAATGCCAAACAAGACCCATGGCAAGCTCTTCCCAAGGCACTGCGGGAGCGGGAGAAATCCTCTGCATGACCAACAACGTGTCACTGCTAAAAGAGTCAGCACACTCCTGTATCTCTCAATCAATGTCCTTATCCATACCAGGCCACCAAATGTCCTCTCTTACCCAGGCCATTGTTTTGGCAACACCTACCTACATATCCTTTATGCCCGGCTTGATTATGCACACTCTCATAACTTTAGGCAGAACACGCCTGTGTGCCATGTACAACCTGTCCTCTTTTACACTAAGTTCTTCCTTTATTCTCTTGAATGATCTAAATTCCATCCCCACTTCATCCAATGGCCAACCCCATATGACAAACTCCCCAGCCTTCACATAAATGTTATCATGCCCATTGCAGCGGCCCCATGCTTCCTTCTTTAAAAAACCATCCACCCAAAATATGTCTTTCTACCTCCTCCACATCAGACACAGAGGTATCCTCATTGGCACAACTGGGATTCAGTTTCCCTTTTGCGAATTTGAGGCAGCATCTGGCAAGATGAACGTGCTTCCAAAAGTCTTGGCAAAACTTTGCTAGTTGAAAAGCATTTTTTGTCATTGGTGAGGTGTGACGCATTGCCACAATGTAAGGATCTCCTTGAAGTGCGGTTCTGTGGTATGCCCATCACTTCCCGCAGTCTAAATTTGTTATGCATTCTTTTTCGGTCTTTTCTTGCATCTTCTCTGGGATATTGGGGAGCATCCTTTGCATTCTTCATGTTTTTGGGAATGAGGCAGAATACACCGTGACCTTTTGGATGTTCTAAGTTTTATTCACTCAAGCACTTTTCAGTATACCCAACATTTTTACTATCTCATTGGCGCTTATCTTGCCAACGTTCTCTGATGTTGTGGTTTTCACATTTAAACATGAGCTAGTGTTTAATGTGCTACTCTTGACAATTACCAAATCGGACTGTAAGGCCTCTCAGAATTGTCTCTCTCTTCTCTTGCTTAAGGTTGGTGTAGTGATACCGGGTCACAGTCTTGTTTTCTTTCAAAGCATACTGTTTGTCCAATTTAATAGGCTATTTTCAAAGAAAGTTACAGCATTCTGGGTGTCTTTATCTGGAGGGTCTCACTATATTTAAAACACCTTTTGGTCATCATTTCCCAAGCAATGAAAAAGCAATGCAGCTGAGGGAATGAGGAGAGGGACCACGAACATTTACCCTTGTGAGTGGTGTAACTAACGCCCTTCCGGGGCTCATGCAGCAGCCACGTAGTCTGTGACACATGGGAGATGTGTCACCAAGCTAACTAAGGGTTGAGCGGCTTCCCCCTCTGCAGTAAATTGCTGAAGTGATATCAGCAGTGAATTGCTACTGCAACTCTGGCTTCCCATGTCTCATTTAAGCACGCTACAGCACTGTGCAACATGCCGTGGGCTTTCCCCACATGGCCCTTCATCATCAGTGCCCGGGACCACCTGGCCACGTAACATCTGTTGATAAGGATGGGATAAGGATGGGATGTAGCCCACTGCCGATCCCAGAGGAAAAGGGGCCCGACCTGCACCTGCCTGGCGGCCAATGGCATAGATGAGTGGTTAGCAGGAGCTCTGCCAAGAACAAGACCAGAATGGTGTCCACAACAAGGGGTGCAGCCTCCTCACAGTCCCCGCCACAGAAAGGATCTGCTGGTCGACCTAGCACATAACGTACTAAGAAGCTCGACAAGGCCATCCCTATCAGCTGGACCTCGCCTATCCTCGAGGCCCACTGGGGGCCAGGAGCCACAACAGCATTGGGCCGCCCCCACTACCCATTCCCTATTACACAGGCTCCTGACTGGGGCAGGAGACGGCTGCAGCCATGTCAGCATGAGTCCTCGCGCCTGGTGGGGGAAGCAAAAAGGCAACGCTATCACCGGCAACACAGGGAACGAAGGCAGAGAGTTTTGCCTGTATCATGCAATTAATGAAGCGGCTTACATCACCACATCGCGGCAACCGTGCCCAGCAACAGCCTTCGCCATTGAGGGTGTCTGTGCGGCTGGGCTGGTGTAATACTGCTGCCCCAGGAGTTATACCAGTTCCCACAAGGTGAGCGGTGCGGCACCTGCCACTCACTCTTCCCACCCATGCAAATGAAAGAAGGTGCAGCCTCTGCCGCCACATTAAGATAACCACCTCCTGCCTGGGCAAGACGAAGAGGGGCAGTCTTCACCATCAGCCTGCCAAAGAGAGTAGGTGGCACGACACCAGCCACCAGTATAACCATCACCCCTGAGGGGAACCATCCCCGCTGCTGGTAAGGGGGAGAAGGTGCTGCAGTGTTAGGAGACTTCAATCTCTGAGCACATGATCCCTCGCGCCTGGTGGTGGAAGCAAAATGGAAGCACGATCAACAGCACCACAGGGAACAAAGGCAGAGAGTGTTGCCCGGTATGATGCAATTAATTAAGCGGCTAACATCACCACATCGCGTCAACCGCGCCCAGTAACAGCATTCGCCATTGAGGGTGTCTGGGCGGCTGAGCTGGTGTAATAATTCTGCCCCAGGATTTAAAACAGTTCCTGCAAGGCGAGCGGTGTGGCACCCACCACATCATGCTACCCACCCATGCAAATGAAAGAAGGTGCAGCATCTGTCTCCACGTTAAGATACCACCTCCTGTCTGGGCGAGACGAAATGGGGCAGCCTTCAAAATCAGCATGCCAGAGAGAGTAGGTGGCATGATACCTGCCACAGTATAACCATCACCCGTGAAGGGAACCATCCCCGCTGCTGGTAAGGGGGAGAAGGTGCTGCAGGATTAGCGGACTTCAATCTCTGGGCACATGATCCCTAAAATTCTGAAGCTTGTGTATTTCTGACTGTTCTTGAAAGTATTGGGCTGAAACAGGGTGTTAATATACCCACACACTAAGGGACACACACTATGGACTGGATTCTAACCAGGAACCAGACTGTCTCCCCATTGATGTACAATAATGCTGCTGGTCTGATCATCATCATCTTGTACAAATTTGTATTTCGGTCTCTGCTTCAATAAGGGAAAGTGATTGTTCACACCCTAAGCACATCTTATGTAAAGGCACTCGGAATATCTCCCAGGAGGCTTTCCACTCTATTGTCTCACCCCAATTAGCCGTTCTGGTAGCAAATTGCTCCTTGGAATCACTTACTATACAGGTACGTGACACATTGAAAAGAGCTTTTGATAATTTAGCACTCATCAAGCTAACATTGAAAGCGAAAATTATTTCAAACCAACGGTTCTCTCCAGACACCCTGGCACCCAGGCAGCTTAAACGCCAGGCCGAAGGAAGCTGAAAATTAAATCCCTCCAATATTTTTCTGACAATTTACAAAAAGGCTGCTAAAAATTACAAAGGTGCCATTTTGAAAGCCAAAATGGTTAAACTGGAGGAACGAATCATGGGGGCGAAATCAAGCCTCAGGGAATTGTTTAGTATTTTGAACAAGCTCGAAGGTACGGCACCTGAGTCTCACATGATCATTGCGAAGGTGATTGCAACAGTGATTGCTGTTCGCTTTGTTGGACTTGAGAGACAATCAAGCATCACTGGAATAATATAGTGGAATTGGCCCCTCCCTATTGCCAGAAGCCCTCAAATACAGGTTGGCACACGCATTAATAATAATATCGTGGTATGACATTTCTCAAAGAAGATGGACCTCCATATACACCAAACGGTGTTACAAGTGCACTATATTTTGAGAAGTCACTTTTAAAGTTGCCTAATACCCTTTATTTCTTGTTTTTAGGAATTGGTCCCTCCCTATTCCCAGAAGCCCTCGAATACACGTTGGAGCGTGCATCAGAGCGCGCGCATTGCGAAGCTGATTGCAAAGGTGATTGCTGTTCACTGTTTGTGTGCAGTAGACAGCGAGCAGCGGATGCATAATGATTATGTTCTCTTACCCACATGAGTATTTGTGTGTGTACGAATGTGATGTGCCCATGATTTGTGGTATCTTTGTGAGGACTTTCAACTCTTGGACCATCTGTATTGTCAGTCAGTGCTCTGATGCTTTGATGATTTGGTAACAAACTGTAAGTTATCGAACAGTGGCTTAAAGGTTGTTGATACGTACACTGTAGTACTTTTCAATATATGTATCCAGCATATATAGTTGTCAACAAATTGGTAAGTAGAACTCTTTGTTCATGTTCCCACAGTCCGCACAGTGTGGCGTGTGCGGTTAAGAGCACCAAGGTTTAAAAACTCGGTCTGCTTGTTGTTTGATAGTTTTGAAGAAAAAACAAAACAAAACAAAAACCTGTTCAGGTCCTTAGCCTATTGTTGATTGGATTGTCTGGACTGCTTAATCGGCAATTCCAGCTATGTGGTCCCATTGCGGTGCAAGGTATGTTTTGTAGATCGGCGTTGCCTAATTGTGTGTAACGTCTGTCGAATGTGCACCTCAGACTAGGACGTAGAGATGCAAACCTAATCGTTCTCATAGCTGTAGATAGGTATTTGCTGAAGCTCTTTGCTTACCCTATCGTGAGTACGTAGACACACAGGGCCGTCTTTCTGTGAGTTAGATAGCACGTATTACTAGAAGTTAGTGACGCTGCAAATATTGCATGCAGAGAGAGTACAGTTTCTTTCAGAAAAGTGGTGCAGTTATCCACCCCTGCCAGCACCTGTTTTGGTCGTTGGGTGTCCTGGGAGTCTAATCAAACACTGTTGCACCTCCACGACACCTTGAATACTTAAATATAATCAAACGAGCCCTTGCAACCCATATTCTAGTAGTTTCCTGGTTTAATGGTATCCATTAAAGAGATGAATAATTTGAGTAATGAACAGGAGGTGCAGCCAAACATCCCCCTGGCGATGTGGCGCTGTCACAGGATGTGTACTCCTAGGATTATATAAAAAAAATGACACGATTTCCAAATCTAAAAAGCTGACCTTTTTTGCTAAAACTCCCAAATTAGACCACGTAGCTGAGGAGATAGCGGCTAAAAAAAATTTCAAAAGAACTGAGCGAAGCTGTTTAGGAACTAAATTGCTTGACTCTGTCATTATTCATCCTCTGACCCAATCTATTGCGGTGAACGATAGTAAAGGGCGCTCTTCCGTGCAGCGAGATGAAATATCAGAGTACACACTAGAACATCTCACCTTTTAGATAATACAAAGACGGCAGGAAATATCGACCCTCTCCACAATATGGCAATAGTACATACACACGCACAGTTACATGATTAGATTGACCTTAATGCATCTAAAAACCTTGACTTGGAAATGGATTTGTCAGAAGTAGAATATATAGGTGATGACAGTGAAATTACTTCTACCCCCTGTGTGTTAGGCGTGGTACCCAATGTATTATTTGAAGAAAGTGAAATGCACAAGTCTATTGGCACAACCATATTGGGAGAAGCCTGATCTCAATTTGGAAATATGGAGGATAGCCAAACTACCAATATGAGTCATGTATTGGACTCGCCACAGAATAAGTCAGCTTCCAATCTGTCAGAGGGAAGCATGTGTAGAATGACCTCTAACGATATGTTTCAGGCATTAGACAATTTAATTACCATGTTGGTTGAAAAATGTGAAAGTCTGGAGAAGAAAATTGATGTACAGTCTGTGCTGTTATGAAAAGCATACATCGAGTACATAAAACAGTTAAAGAAGTAGGTACTGCAACAGAGTCTTTTTTTCCAAGTGAATCCGTTGCTAACACTTCTAACTCTTCAAATATTATTACCTTGTCTCCCCAAAAAATCGTAAACATTGAGAGAGGGTGCTGCGGAAAAATGGTCAAAAAGGGAAACCTAAAGTTGTGTCACAGGCCATTATGTACACCAAGAAACAGTATGTTTGTAAACCCACACGTGGTGTAGGAATACAAACTTGTTACATTGAACTAACCCTGGCTCTGTTCCCTGGAATGGAGCCTGAGCCTGCACTCATTAGCTCTGACACTCCATCTGTTAAACCGAGTGGCATGGTTGGTGAATGCACTACTGATAAACCTATGTCTAGCAACCCTATCCCTGAAATTCTTGGTAAAAACACTAAATCTGTGACCTTGAAAGATAGCATAACACAGGCAGTGGAGATGGCTAGCCCCTCTAATACAGTTAAACATTCACAAACCCTTTGCCCTAATACCCAGACTAATTTAGTTGACGTGTGTGCACCTAATATAGAGAAGCCGATTGCCCCTATCCTAAATCTAGTAGATATGTTGGTGAACTCTTCTGAATTGCACAAAGCTTTACAATTGCAACCAGTATCACACATCCAGGACTCACTTCCATTGAATAGAGCTGCAGTTCTGCAAATCTTTAACACGATTGTTCCTCTGCGAGGCATATCTTCGGATGATAACCGGATTGTTGATCAGGTTGAAAAAACAAAAGAATACTTTACTAATATATGGTTCCACCTTACCTTTTGTATTGGGCTTTGAGGATTATCTATTTAGAGTGGGATATGTGTGCAAAGTTGTAATGTTGCCTTAAATTAAACCTCGTTCTGTAATACTAAAGCCAAAGAATGTTACCTTCACCCCCTCATAGTTTGAGTACTCCGAATATGCAACATGCACCACATGAAAAGGTACTAAGTACACAGGTCATAGGTACTAATAAGACACTTGTTACTAGGGTTTACTGCATACTTTAGAGCTGGGTGAGACAAATGGAGCTGCTATGGATGGTTGTTGGCAATGGTTACCATCAGCCTTCAAAATCCATTTCACATCTCAGCCCTGATGATGAAAACTTGTGGTCTCTTGGAATACGAATAGTTTTGTACACATATTTGGGGAAGATGCTTTGGCCACTAATTTCGATATATTTATGTTACTGGCCCTTCAAGAAACATGGCTTTTATGGCATGCCAGAATAACTGCACCACAGCTATTACTTTGTTGCAAAGTTTTTATGTGTTCTTGACAATTGATTGTATCTCCCAGAGGAGAAATGCTCTTTCGATTACACGTTTTTCTGCACTTCATGTGCCTTGGTCAAATTAGGGCTCATATTCACATATGTGTAATTTCTTAATTCTTCCTTGTTAACTGTTTCTAATGTTCCAAACGTTTTTCGGGTACAAATCCCACTTCTAAAGTCTAGAATGTTTCTCCTTGTGTCGGCTTCTTGCCTAAAGATTGTACTCATACCGCACAGGCAGCTTTTCTCACACAGGGTAAATGGAAGATCATGGTCGTAAATATTTATGACCCCCCGAATTTCACAGAAACTAAAGCAAATATAAAAGCAGTAGAAAATGTGAATTAGAATTAGAGTTACTCTGAATCTTATCCCATGTGGCTGATTGGCGACTTTAATGCAAACATAATTATCAATTATTCTGACCTCCAAGCATCCAATTCCTCCTCACCTGTGAAATAAAAAAATAAAATAATTCATCAGGGCAAACCGTGGGCTCGTCTCCTTGAGGAACTTGGTTTTACGATGTTAAATGGATATTGCCCGGGCAATGCCAATATGGCATATACCCGCTCCGCTGGTAAAATGCGCGACAACCACTAATTATATATTTGTCAATTCGGCTGGTTTTTCCTTCATTGCTGACATGGGGATAGTTCCTCATGAAGAGAGTGACCATTTTCCCCTGTGTGTCCTCTCCAAACCTTTTGCCCCCTTGAATCTAATTCCAGCTCATGATCAGAATGGTAACATCTTACTTGATGACAATCAAAATCATATTATGTGAATGTGAAAAATGTGATCAACGGAAATTCCATATCACAATACCTTTTGAACGACAATATTCATCAATTTCATGAATCTAGTCCCTCCACCTGTGATGGGATTACCCCAGCATTTTCTCATATGATGATGAAAATTGGTGAATGCTGTAGTTCGAAGAGAAAGTATGAAACACTGTATGAACGGTCTAATATTGTGTCCAATAAAAGGGTATATCATGACAAAAAAATTGCATACGCAAAATACAACATGCAGACTATGATTGCATCGTTATTGTAGCCAACATTAGGTGTGATTGTGAATAGTCAGATGGCCATGTATGTTAAATCAGTAAAGCGTTTGTACCGAAGTTGGCGCAAGACATACAGAAATACCTGGGAGATTCAGCATTGGAAACAAATAGCAATTCTCTCTACACAAAGACATTCTAATAAAATTTGGCGAGTAATACAGGATACAAAAAAGAGAGTTGCCCATTAATTGTGTAGCAGAATTCGATTGGAAAATCCACCTTGGGAGCGATAGACACAGCTAAAGATGAGATGTGGTGAAGTTACATGATAGTACCTGGGTCTGTTGGGTGACAAAAAATGATAGTCATAAAATCAATGTTGGCTTGAATAATTCTCGTTCAGCGGTGACCCGATGGGGTGTGTAATAACTTGATAATATCTTCACATGAAAGTTGGGCTCATGCACTCTTTATTCTATTTAACAAAATTGGTGAAGAGGTGTAATACCTTCGACATGGAAGATGAGCAACTATCGACCGGTCTACAAGAAAGGAGCATGGAATAATCCTGTAAATTATTGATTATTGGTCATGCGAAATATACCGGCCAAAATCTTTGCAAGGGTACTCTTAGCAGAACTTAATAATTGGATCCGAGCAAATAAGATATTGCCTCCCAATCAAACAGGATTTAGAGAAAAAGCTAACACTGCTCACAATATCATCATTCTGACATCAGCAATAGAATACTCTTGGAAGAGGCGCAATTCCAATATGTTCTGTGCATACATTTATTTTAGTGCAGCTTTTGATTTAGTGAATAGGAACAAACTCTGGGCTAAACCAGTTAAACAGAATATCCCCACGGGTTTGCTTAAAATGTTGATATCATTGTACTCAGATACCTCAGTACAACTCTTGAAATCTTTCCCAATTTACCAAGGAGTTAAGCAAGGCTGTATACTGACAGCCACACTTTTCAATCTTTACTTGGCAGAACTCAAGAATAATCTGGTAAGATCTTCTACATGTCCATCAAAAGTGGGAACAATTACTCTAAACTGGTTAGCTTGCGCAAATGATTTGTTATTACTCAATCATACCCCCTATGGCCTTCAGACTTCTCTTAATGCTTTATGTGACTAAGCCATAGTAACAATTTAAAGGTAAACAGAGAGAAAATGAAAATCATGGTGTTTTCTCGAAAAACCGTATTCGTCCAAAAAAACACATATGGACATTTGACGGTACTCAGCTAGAACAAGTGGAGACATATAAATATCTCAGCCTTTACGTGAATGATAAGCTTAACTGGAAGACCCATTGGACAGAATTAAAATGTAAATGTATTGAAGTTACAAACACCATCATCTGCTTTAATGGTAAAAACATGGGCTTCTCCATTCAGACTGTCTTACTTCTTTATGCTGCAAGGGTCAAACCTATGTTACTCTACGGTGTTGAGATTTAGGATCACAACTTCGCACGGGAACTACAAAAGTTTACGGCAGTAATTCTGCATAAATTGTTGCGTCTTCCACAACATGTATCTGTAGAGTATATTTTGCTTCAATTTGAACTGAATAGCATTGTCACTGATTTTAAGAATCACGATGTGCTTTGAAAAACTGCCATTATTGGATAGTGATACGATTGCTGCAAAATATATTTATGCCTTCCAACACATTGATAACTGTTTGAAGATGGGTACCCCTGGCAAAATTATGTCTTTACATAAAATATGGAGGGCCAAATACGTGTCCACCTATGCTCCTCGGAATGCCCAAATGTTTAAATTATGGATGAAAAAGAAGTGCAAGGAATTTAGCACTGAGGCAAACGTTGTTCAACTTCCTACTCTTAATAATAGTGGAAACTACTTACAGTATTGAATGCTTCATACTTCATCCCCAGCTTACATTCAGGCATGCCCCTGCCCCAAGATAATATGACAGTATATTTTAATGAAATGTAATAGTTGTGAGACCTGGGAGATTAAAGGAGCATTACTGGGTATACCACAATCAGCAAGGTGGTGTCGCTTATGTGGCAACTATAAATTGGAAATGCTAAAACATCTGTTAGTTGACTGTGAAAGCTTAAGACATCAGAGAAAGCTTTTTAAAATCCTACCATAATCAATATAACTATAATGATCTATACATGTTTTGTAGCCTTTTTATCGAAGGTAATGATGTGAATTTTATATTTTTTATCATCGAATTTTACTCTGCATTGACATTTTAAATCAGCTTTCTGAATAGTTTTTAAACTGCAAATCCCACTAATAAGTCATGTTGCAAGTTCACATGGTAAATTCTGAATGTTTTAAATCAGGTTTTATGTTTTTTAAACTGTCTAATTGTTGTGTTGTATTAAATATTTTAATTATTCATGTTATGTTTTATATAGTATATACAAAATCTTGTGGTTACATGTATATTGTATCAAATAAATAACTAAATAATCATTGATGCATGTTGTCAAAAAATCCATGATGGCTTTGTTCAAAAAGTAATCAATACCAGGTGTGCACACCAGCCAAAACCATCACTTCTCAGGCCATAGATATGATCAAGAAGTAACTATAATGGTGGCCCAAATGAAACCCACATCCTGTATGGGTGAAATTTTTCCCCGCCCCATACTAATTTTACTCCAATTGCTCCATCTGTTCCATCCTTCATAAACCGCTCCTTTCTGGAAGGGTTGGTCCACGACTATATAAAAGAAGCATGGATCTCCCCGTACGAAAGAAAGAGGGTCTAGACCCAAATGAGCCTGCCAACTATCAACCTATAAGTAACGTTCCTTTTCTGTTAAAAGTTATAGATAAGATTGCTTGTACATAGTACGATCCTTCTGTGGGAGAGAAGGGAATTTTGGCTAAAGGCCAGTCAGGCTTTAATAATAATAATAATTTACCATTTATATAGCGCTACGAACCCTCAGGTATATGAGTGCTGCTTATTATTACCCACGGTGTGTGGTGCTCATTTATCGACCTCAGAAGGATGAAAGGCTGAGTTTGGCCCTGCTGGGATTCGAACCTGCGTCAGCAGGTTCTGCACAGATGTCAAAGCGAGTGCTATCCAACCGGCTTTACGAAGAAGCATGAGACCGAAACTGCTTTGGTGGACGTCAAATCTTGCTTGGGTGAAAATTGTGGATCAGGGTAGCCTGGCCATGCTATTGCTGCTAGACCTTTGATTTAGTGAATCATGATATGATGCAGGACAGGCTGGCCAAGGACAATAACTAATCTAAGCAGTGAACTGGTTTAGATGTTTCCTTGGGCAGAGGATGGCTAGGTTTTTTACAGGGGACTCTCAGTCACAACAATCTCTACTCAGTTGTGGAGTACCAGAGGGCTCCTGTGTTTCGTCCCTGCTCAATAACATCTTTTCCAAACCTTCATTTGATTTCCTTGATGGTCTGGGAGTTAAGTTTGCTAACTATGCAGATGATACTCAGATCATTCTGGAGCTCTCTGGATCCAATGAATCAGATGTACTGAAAGTCAGCAAGGTTTTCGATGCTGTTATAGCGTGGATAGTAGAGAACTGTCTTGCTCTTAACGATAAGAAAACAGAGATTTTGATTCTTGGGAGTGCTGCAAAGTTGAAATAAACGTGATATTCAGTATGAGGGCTTCGTAATAGGGGGCACTAAAATAGAAGTCATTGGTGCAATAGTTTTCTAATATGTCCCAGTGTTTTGAAAAATAGGGCGAACTTTGCCCTAGTGCTAATACCGTGCAACTTTGCATTTGCATCGGTGCAAAGTTTCTGTAATCTGGCCCCAGATATGTTAAATAACAAAGTCTCTCTGAAATCATTGCATGTGCTCTGCGCCATGATGAGCTGCACCGTGGGAGGGACAGCCACCTTTCCTGGTGAGGCTGGCCCTGCAAAATACTGCTGAGGAACTTGTGCTTCACAGCTGTAGTCTGTGGGTTTGATGTGAGCTGTCCAACTGACAAGAATCATAACCAGTAGTAGTTTCTCTGGCGCCACTGTAAGGTACAATCTGGGCTTCAGGTAAGTTTAAACAGACCCTCTATATTCAAATCGGCTGAGGAGTTAGGATAGCTCACAGCTGGGTGAGCGGGGCGAACACATGACAGTTTCCCCCATGCTCTCCAGCTGTACTCGCCTGCTGTACTCCTATACGTGCACATCCCGGAGACTCAAGATAAAGACTTGGACAGGATTGAGGGAGGGAACCAGGGAAAGGAGACAGCACAGATGGGAAAGGAAACAGCTAGTGACATCCACTAGTAAAAATTATTGTTAATCATGACACTTACCTTCAATACAGGAAACATCTCTTAATGGGGACGTGAGAATTTGTATGCCAAGTGGTACATAGAAAGTACTGGCTGGGGGAAATAACCTGGTAGGTCATGCATTAGTGTCCATGTAACATGCATAGCAAATGTTTGATGCAACCCTAACCTATTACTTTTCTATCATCACCACCACACCTTAATTGAGGCTAAATTGTGGCCAGCTAGATTGAACACTCTTTGTGGTACAGACCCTCTTGAATTCAGAAGACAAACACTTGCCGATACTTTGTGCCAAGGAATGAAATTAACTTTTCAAACAGTGGCAGCTACTACATTGCTAGGGGTGAAAATCTTCACACCCCCACATCCTTCTGCGGACAGTAAAGTGGCTTCACTGACTAATGACAGTCACGCTATCCATTGAAAGAGATTGAGGGATGTCTCATGATGCCATTGGCACAGATTGTGGAAATGTGTAAAACGCACATTGATAGAGACTCAGGATTGGTGTCAGGCCTGGATACACCACAGAGAAAAGCAAAAGGAGGTCAGCCAGCTGCATTCATGGACAAGAGCAGCAACGAATGCGGACGGATGTGGTGAAGAAGGGGTGGAGAGAGCATGTGCATGCATTTGTGTTCACATGTGTCAGTGGGGGATCTTGCAGTTGAGCTCATGAAAAAGTAGATTACATGGCAGCAGGCCAGACAAATGCATCTGGATACATAAGCAATGCATGACGTGTTCATGGGGCTGTGCCTAACACCCCATGTGAGTCTACATATCAATAATTAGAGACATGTATGGAATATCATTGTATCACATTGGCATCTTTGCGTGAACTCAAACATATATGTTGTATGTGATGGCACGCAAGCATACATCGCTCAACATGGGTATCTCAGGCATGTTTGTCCAATTTTTGGATTTGGTAACTGATGATTCATATTGAAAATGCCATTTTTATGTTTGGGGGCAAAATGAGTTACTAAAAGAAAAAGTGGCATTTGGTTACTTAATGAGTGGGCTTGTTCGAGGAAACAAATTGGGCATCATTACGAGTTGGGCGGTATTCTCGAGGTAAATGCGCAGCGATACTGCCCAACACTATTAGCATTACCGCAAGTCGGTCTGGTGCAATTTGTGCCAGATCCTAAGTTGCTGTGGCTCTGTAAATCCCCATTTATTTTGAGTTTATAGGACTCTATGGGGCTTTACGGTGCTGTTACCAATTGAGATAATAGCGCTGGCGGTAACAGCACCAAAAATGGGTGCAAACGGGAGGTTTGTACCTCCAGAAAAAACAGGAGGCCACTTTCTGCCCAAACTCAGGATTGGACGGAGCGGTAATGCAGTTGTAATAGCATTACCACCTAATTTCTACCGCTGCACCCAACCCCTGATGAGGCAAGCAACATGTGCAACTACTGAATCACTGAAGGTGCAGCAGAGTCTAAATTTATTACTGAATTAAGCAGTGTTGAGCAAACACCTACAGGCTAGTACCAATTCATCAACCTAACCTCACACACAGTCTAAATCGACTTAATCAACTGAACAAATGCCACTGCACACAAAAAGGGTAAACACCGAACATTGACTTCCATACTATGTTCAAACATAATACACAAACTGTAATAATACCAGTTCTGTGTGTATCAAATGAACAACCACAAAAATAAAAATCCAAGATGTAAAGAAAAACATAGAACTCACTCAATGAATACCACAAACCTGAAAGAACCAGTAAAAATACACATTTAAAAAAAGAATATATGACAACTCCAATGGCAGAGCTCAGAGAAAAACAGAGATTTAGAACATGCCCGTTTAGATCTGCCCATATTTGAAAAACAATGTATGTTAGTACCCTCACAGCATTGGAAATCTCCACACCTGAGTCACGTCACAAAGCAATGCCTGCAGGAATGAGCTGCTTCTCCCATGAAGCAATTCCCTGACACCGAAAACAATAAACATACAAACTACAGCACAACATTCCCAAACACTGCACAGGAATTGACGTCATACTACCTTTACAAACATTCTGGCAGTGTAACATGCTGAACAGGTGGCACAGAGACTCCAATTTGCTGATGTTTGTTTGGAATGATTCCTCTTTACTGTACCTTTCCTTCCGGTTCCATGGACCCCCAAACTTGTTGCATTTATTTTCGTATCTGACCTGTCCTTTTTACAGTGCAGTGAAGCCTTAAGCTTCACTATACTAGCGTATGCTCATCTGTTATGGGGAAACTGACATGTCCTTCAGACTGTCAGTACTGAGAAACATTGTTTCCCTTAGTCTAGTTACTTTGTTACTACTTTTAATAACTTATTACCACTTGTGGTCATTTTTATCATTGTACAATGCATCTTTCAATGCAGTACAATGGGGTCCACTTTTTGTTTTTCTCTAGATCAATACTCAGAGGAGTTTTGGTTACTCTGGGTGTGGTAAAAGGACAAGCTCATGGCAGCAGTGACTTTTTACAATTTTTTGGTGCATTTTGTTTTAACCATACTGCGTTTCCCCCGTTTTGCTACTAACTGTGGCTATTGGTTAAACATGGCCATGTCACAAGGTTTTTCGCTTGTCCTTTGGCCATCTTGTCTTTTAGCCTGTGATGCCAGGAAAATCCTTATATAGACTTCCAGTGCCCCGGAAAGCCGAGGCTTTGGTGGGCTACTGGAGGGGTATGTGTGTTTTCTGCTGGGAAGTGGGCTTGGATGGTCTTGTCCCAATCCACAAACGGGTGCCAATATGTCTGAGTAGTATGCATGAGTTTTGCAGCCAGTGGTCCTGATTGGACCACTGCTGGGGTGTGTATGTTTGGGCTAGATCTGTCATTGGCTAGAGGGAGTTTCTGCTCTTACCTGGCTTTTAGGATCAGGAGAGGACCCCTGCACCCACTCTGGAGAGATCCTGGAAGTTACTGAAGGAGCCAAGACTCCTGTCATCTGCAAGACCCATGAGGAGACTGGAGACCCGTTGGAAGAAGGCCTGGTGACCAACTTCTGCTGCTGTCCTGCGAGAGCCCTGTCTTGGAGGTGATCTTCAGCAGTCCTGCAAAGGAGCTGCGACTCTTGGAGTGGAGGGACAATCCATTATCGAGGTCAGCTTGGAGTCCTATGAAGAAGAGCTTTCGGAAGTGCCCCTAGACTGCCCAGTGCTTGACCAGCTCTGAGTTTGGGCAATTGTGCTGCAGACGTCGCTGTTCAGAGTTGAGGCCTGCAACATGGGGGACTTACCTCTGTGAAATGACGTGGTCCTAGCATCAATGGGACCCGAGATAGGAGGGGAAGTCTGACCACAGCAAGTGAATCCCTTCGCATCGCTGTGTATTGGTGGCCGTCGTCCGAAACTGCTTACCTGCATCCAGTCTGAGTGCTCAGAGGGATTCTGCATCGAGTTCTGCTGCATTTGTCAACTGAAAGAGCTTGCACCAGCAATAGACATGGACCAGAGAACTGCTTGAAACTGCAACCCATGAGGATCAAGAGCTGAGTCTGATGGTGGGGGAAGCATCATTTGACCCTCTTCAGCTGACCTGCCAAGTCCTATGAAGAATCAGGGTATGGGGGTGAGTTATAGCGATACTTACAGGCACTCCTAACTGACTTTTAAAAGTTTTGGTAATGTTTCAAAACGTTTGTATTACTTTGGAATTGCCATCGCTTGTTCACACATTCACTCTGACATTTGGGAACATGTGTGTTATTCAGATTAACTTATCCCCTAACCAGTGGAACTGTTCACTGGACCCCAGAGACCCTACCTTAATTTTTTCGAGCTTCACAAAACTGTATATAACTTTGCTGAACTTTTGGGTACAATGTCCCATACAACCTAGGGATGGACATCTGAAGTTAGGATTGAATCTGTGTGGACCTGTAGTGCTTATACTAATCTATACTTTCCTTTTCAGGGGTTTGATAAGTATTTTGCCCTACAGTAGTGATTGTGTTTATAATCATATGTTTAGTATTGTGTGATATTATTACCTGTTAGTAGTCATTTGTCACTGTTATTTGGCCATAAGTACATAACTATGTGTATGCCAGTTTGTCTAAGTGTGTTCCTTGACTGCTTCCCTGTGTGTGTTCATTGTGGACTACTTACACGCTCACCACCTCTTCAGACATTGCCTAGACCACTTGCCTAGCTACCTTGAACTGGTTTGGCTACAGCTCCTAGAGTTTACCCTGTAACAATACTAGGTAGGCCTTCTATTCATCTGTCCACCGGGCCAGAGCATAGAAAATCTGTCTTAACAAGTTGATGTACAGCTGTGGGATGATCCTCTCTGCTTAACATTTAGGTGATCAGTGGGTGAGGATCAGTATTGGGTACCTCAGTGTCGTACACTGGTGTAGTGTCTGGATAACATTTACACAGTACATAGTGATAATCAACGGCCTTGAGTTTGACAGTCAACAATTACTTTCACTTCATTAAGTTCTTCAAATGTGCATCACTTAAAAAGAAAATTGTAGTGACAGAGGCCTGACCGTCTCTAGCACTAAGGCTGAACTAATTGTAAACATTCTTGATTTTGAGATGAGTAAGCGTATACCTCTCCTAACTAATGGTACTGATAGTGGAGCTGGGGCTGGACCCAGCAACAGAAATGGAGTTGCTGTCACTGCAGCTACCAAGGTTGAGGACAAAGAGGATGAATCCTCTGTAATACTGTCTGTCACAACCTCAGAGGATGAGGCACTTTTTATGACCTGAAAAAAGAGAAGCTCAAACTCAAGGAATAAGAGCTTGTGTTCAACGTGACTAGGAAAGAATTAAGAGGCAGAAGGACAGGGGTCATCAGATGGAGCTTGCCAAGCTTCAGCGTTCACAGGGTTCTTCCAGAGGATCTGGGAATGGTTCTGGGCCTTCTTCATATCCAAGATTCCCAAAAGATCTGTTCAATATGTACAAGGAGACGATTGATTTGCTTGTAACTATTTAGTATGCATTTATTTTTTATTCAATTATTTTTGTTTTTTAAAGATAACAGCAAGCTTTTTCAGAACATGAACTTGGGACACATGCCCACAACAAATCCAAAGGAAAGCCATTATTTCCCAATTGTATTTGCCCCCCCTCCCCCCTCCCACCTTACCCATTGTCTCGGGGCACTCGATCTGCTTATCAATGCTAAAACACTTGGGTCCGTTCAGGCCGGGCTTAAGACCGTCAGTGATTAACCGACTCTTTTGGTTCAGAGTCAATGCGTTCCATAACAAGGCGTGTTTCGGGCCGGGTTGAGGGCACATGTGGTCCTCCGAGCGAGTCATCCAGGTTACCAAACACCTCGCTAAAATGCAGCCACTCAGTCTCTATCTGGGCGCTTGAGCCCTGTATTGCTGCCGTAAGTCTTTCCATAAAATAGATGTCTTTGGCTACTGCTACCCATTCTCTCCTCGTAGGTAGGGCGGCCCACTTCCACGTTTTAGCCCGGACCGCTCTGGCTGCCAAAAGTAGAGAGTGTGTAAGGTCTGGTAGTTTTTCCCAGTGCTCATCTTTTCGCTGCAGTCCAAATTTTATCAGGATTGGGTCCTGTCAGAGTACCCCTTCTCCCGCTTCTTTAAGCCAGCTGAGCACTTCTGATCAGTAGGCTTGGACTTTCTTGCATGGCCGCCACATATGCCAATAGTTGGCTTTTTCATGCATCCGTGCCAGCACAGCGGGACCACCCCCGGGAAAATCTTAGAAAGGGTAGTCGGGTCATACTGCCACCTGTGTAAGAGTTTGATGGCATGCGTCTTATATTGGCAGGAGATTGATGTTTTGAATGACCTGCTGCAGAGTCGCCCCTAGAGGCCGTCCCCAATTCCACAGCCCAGGTCCCTCTCCCACTTCCTTCTAAAACCTTTGGTTGTTTCCTCCTGTGGGGTCAGGCGAGCTCCCTAGAGGTGTGAGATGAGCCCTTTCATTTCAACATGCCTGTCTAGGATTTTCTCAACTGGGGTGAGTTTTCGTTGTATGCAAGGCTTTAGTTACGGTTTCATGAGGACTCCCTTAAGCCGTAGATAAAGGAGCAGGGAAAGCCTGTCGATTCCCAGTGCCTCCTCGAGCTCCTGGATGCTTATAAAGGCATCCTCCCTTACCAGCTGAAATAACTGTTGTAACTCCCTACCCCTATTATTGTGCGAAATTCCTCCACTGGCATTTCTTTTCCAACGAGTTACAATCGTGATGAATTACAAGGTTGACATAAGTAATCGATCTTTGCACTCTAAATATTAATGTACTTTTTACTGCTAAATAGGGGTAGGGAGTTACAGCAGTTAATGCATGGTATACATGCTTTGTTTTCCCCTCTGCAGGCGTTTTTAAATTCGCGGTTGCCCGCATGAATTGACTTACCCTGTTATTTAACTGGGCCACAAGAGAAAACATTATTTTCTTCCTTTAAAATAACAGTGAGTACAAACCCATTATTTTGTGAATTATCTTATTGGGCCCCCATTGTTTAGTTTTTTATAAAAAGTTTTTTATAAAAATATACATGTCCTTCCTCATTATAGGGCCTCCATCACGTGAAGCGCCACTGCTGGGAGCATTCACGACGGGATTTATTCCACCCCACCAGTTCGCCAGCCCCTGAAAGATTCAGAGGAGGTGAGCAGGTGCCATACAGTAAACCAAGAGAGCTGTAGTTGGATATCAAGTAAATAGATTTTTGAGTAAACACAGAGATGACAACTTTATTCACTTTCTTTCTTTCTTAGATCAAAGGCTCTCTTGCCACATACACCCCCCACCTTTGGTTTTTTACCAAGAGGCAACGCGGAATTGGCGTTTGCTCTCCTGTCCTGAAGAAGGTTGAACATTAAGTCACGACACGAGGGGACTGTCTCATCCTCGTTAAGAGAACTCAACCGAAACATGTTGACAATGGTTTTCTAAACCCCCTGAATACCAACAGAGGGGAACATTGTAAAACAATTGAGTGTTTAATTTACAACTGTCTGACCTATTATTGTGATCTAAACAGAACATCACTTTTTTCTATTTTTTTGTAAACATGATGATTGTATGAATGAGTTGTGAATGAACCGTTTGGGAAAAGATGTATTGCGGTTGGTCTGTGGAGCCGACTAATGAACATAAACATTGTATATATTTTTATATGACATATGCATTTGAACAATAAACAGAAAACTATTATGATATGAATAATAGTCAGCTGTCATCTCTAGTCTAGTTGGTTTATTCTCCCCATCCATGAGATTTTCCCTTTCCCCCATCCCTCCATGTCTCTGAATAATTTGTCAAACAGTGGGGGGTAATTTGCCTGGCTCAAGTCCTTGTTGGGTCTGACAATGTTGATCCCCAGGTATTTTATCCCTTCTGTGCAAATTTGAAGGCCCAGGGGAATCAGTTCAACCAGGTTTCTTTCCATGTCTGGTGCGGAGGGGAATATCATTGACTTGCCTATGTTTACCCTGAAGCCTGAAAAGCGACCCAAACATTCTATAACCTGTAGGGCGGCCGGGATTGATCTGGAGGGTTCCCTCAGGTGTAACAGGATATCATTTGCATAAAGGCCTAGTTTAAAGGTCCGATCTCCCACATCAATACCACATACCATCGGGGAACCTCTGAGGTATTCCGCGAGTATCTCCATGGTCATAGCGAACAGGAGCGGGGGGAGGGGACAGCCTTGTCTCGTCCCTCTTTGGAGGCAAAAGATGCGTGACAGGCACCCATTTACCGTGACTCTAGCTGATGGGTCTGCGTATAGGGCCTTAATGGCTTGCCTGATCCCCACTCCGAAACCCAGTTTTACAAGAACCCCATGCAAGAACCCCCAGTCCACCCGGTCGAATGCCTTTTTAGCGTCAATGGCCACCAGGACCGGGTTGTCCCCCCTCGGGGCTGCCTCCTTCATGACATGGTGAGTTTTACAGAGGGTGTCTGCCCACTGCCTCCCCTGTATGAAGCCCACCTGGTCAGAGTGGATTAGTCCCGGCATATGGCCATCCAATCTCGTGGCCATGATCCTGGTGAATAATTGTGCATCCACATTCAGGGGGGAGATTGGTCTGTAGGACCGGCAGTCTGCCGGATCCTTCCCCTCCTTCGGGATCACCGTAATTAAGGCTTTGCCAAAGGACGGGGGTGCCTTCCCTGTTGTCATGATGTAAGTGAATAAGCTTTCCAGGAACCCAGCCAGTTGGCCCGCAAAGGCCTTGTAAAAGCCTACGGTGAACCCATCCTCCCCTGGGTCCCTACCCAGCTTTAGTTCCTACCCAGCTTTAGTCCAGATATCGCCTTGAGCACCTCCTCCTCCGTTATTGGGGTGTCTAGGGCAGATGCCTCTGATCTTCCGAGGACGGGGAGCGTGCCCCCATTGAGATAAACCTCGAGTGCCTCCTCCTCCACCTCCCCTTCCCTCCCATAGAGGGTCTCATAGAAACCGGCAAATTTCTCCGCTATACCTCCCGGGTCTGATCTTTCCTCTCCTTCCCCGCTTGCGATTCTTGCCACCCATCTGTCTGCCCACTGGCCTCGGAGTTTGACCACCAGCATGGCGTCAGCCTTATCGCCTTTTTCATAATATCTTTGATGCAGGTGTTGGAGTCCCGCTACAATTCTGCCCATCTCCAGTTCTCTCAGTTCTTGCCTCTTCCCTCTTGCGCTGCTCAGATCCCTCTCCCTAACCTCTTCCCCTTTCCCTTCAGACTTCTCCAGGGCTATTATCTCTGTCCGCAACCTGTGAGTCTGGAGTGTCCTAATCCTTTTTTGGAGGCCCCTTCTCTAATCAGTCTGCCCCTCCACGTTGCCTTTGTTGCCTCCAACACTGTCTCTCGGCTAACTTCTCCCTTGTCATTCAGCTCAAAATGCTCTCTAATCGCCGTTACCATCTCCTCTTTAAAGGGCGCATCACGAAGTAGGAAGTCATTACATTTCCATAAGGATTCCCTGGGTTTCAGGCCTGATATGCTGATGTCTGACCAGACCAGATCGTGGTCCGACCAGCTGACTGGTCGGATATCACTAGCCTCCACTCTGCTCATGTACTGGTGCTCTGCGAAGAGATAGTCTATTCTCGTCCTAGTGCCATGGACAGCAGAGTAGAAGGTGTATCCCTTTCTGATTGGGTGTAGCTTCCTCCATATGTCCACCAACCCATGCTCCCACATCAGGTCCCGGAACTTCCCTTGTGGCCGTCTCCCTCTGCTGCCTAGCGGGATGGCCTTTCCACTATGGTCCAGCTCCCTATTCGCCCACATAATAAAATCTCCACCCAGGAGTAGAAGCCCTTCTGTTCTGGCCATCACCTCTCCCATTGCCTCTTGAATGAATTCGATCTGACCCATGTTGGGGCCATATAAGACTGCTAGGGTGACTCTGGACTTATGCACGTTACCCGACACCACCATGGCTCTCCCACCTTCCCTCCCCCAACTGGTTACCTCCGTGAGCTTTTGGTTCCTGTGTAGTATGATGCCAACTCCGCCTCTCTTTTTATGGCCAGACATTTTTTTATGGCCAGATCAGTAGCCTGGCCAGAAGGTCTGGCCCACCTGCAATCCCAGGATGGCCCTCTCCTCCCCCTTCACCGTTCTGGTTTCCCAAACAAAGAGAACATCTACTTTGGTGTTCTTCATTTCCCTCCCCAGGAGGGAGCGCTTTGCTGGGGAGTTTAGCCGCTTAACGTTGAGCGAGCCAAGCCTAAGTGTCTCGACCCAGCCCTTCTCATTGTCTGCCATTGGTTCTTTGCCTTGAGTGCTTCGTCTCCCCAGACCTGTAAGGGCAGCTCCATACCCATACGAAGCTGGATCGATGCTCTGCCTGAGATTCCTTACCCCCAACTTCCCTCTCTACCCCCTCACTCCCCCATCCCCTATTCATGATGCCTGCCAAAGGGCAAGCCACCAGGGAGAATGCATGTCCATCCACCGCAGTTCTCTTGGTGAGCTCTGCATCGCCGGCTGGGGTTACTTGGCTCAAGTCATTGCACTTCCTGCCAGCGAGTCTTTATCTGCCTAGAGTTCTCCAGCATCCAACGTGGGGGTGTTTGGTTTCTTGAATTTTCTCCTGCCCTTTGTCTTCTTCTTTGTGGCCCACGGGCCCTCCGGTTCTCTCCTGGTTTCCGGTGTTGCCTGTGTGTGTACTAGGTTTCCTTCGTCCGGGATGTCTCCATTGAGCACCTGCTGCACCTGTGAGGCTTCTTTGCTGCTGGTCACTCTATAGTCAACGCCTGCACGTTCGAAGGATAGGGCGAACGGGAAGGACCGCCTATATCTTATGTCCTGTCCAGTGAGCCACTGAGTGAGTGGGCAACACTCTCTTCTGCGGGTGAGCATGATGGTTGAGAGGTCTTGGTATATCCTGATCGTGTCTCCCTCAAAGATGAATCTCTCCAGTCTTTTTGCCTTCTCCAGAACCTCCATTTTCTCCCTGCAGCAGAGGTAACACACCACGATGGACGTTGGGCCTCCACCTACGCTGCCTCCATCTTGGTGTGCCCTTTCCAGTTGGACTTCCTTAGCCCCCTCTAATGGAAAGAGTTGGTTAATGAGGCCTTGGACCTTCCTTCCCACATCGGCTGCTGTCTCTCCTCTTGGCTGAGTCACGCCCATGATGCGCAGGTTATTACGGCATTCTCTCTTTTCTAAATAATCCATCTTCAATATTATTTCCTCCTCTCTTATTTCCAGATCTGTTAACCTCGCCTCATACTTCATGTCCAGCAGATCTTTCTGGAGGTGGTTGTTTTCTATCCCTTCCATTTTTTCTTGTAGCGTGTCCACTCTCCCTCTGAGGTCTACTATCGAGGCTTGTATATCCATGCGGATTGCTTTAATCTCCTGGAGAATGTCTTTGAGATCGTCCTTGGTTAGTGCTGCAGAGGGGGGGACGCTATCTGTGGGCATGGTGGCTCTTTGTGCCTTGCTCAGGGTTGTGGGTGAACGGTAGAAGAGTTGGAGCGAGATGATTGCACTGGTGGTGGGGGTCTGCTCCAGGGTTTTGCCTTTATGATGCAACTTGGTGAGGTGGCACTATGCAGACGTGCCTGGCTCAGACCTCGTGTCCCACTTGGTGGTCCCGGTCCCTCTTCCCATCCGATTCAGCGTGTTCCTGGTTGGAGGCCCTGGCGGTAGCCCGGGACTCCATGGGGGTCCCAGTTCGTGGGGCTGGGGGCCCGTTTTTCTGGGCGGGCCTCTGCTGGCAGGACTGAGGGCAGCAGGTGGGTTTTCACTGAGCGAGGTTGACATGTCCAACTTTTCATGCGAGCGGAATGCCCTGGTAAAGCTCTGGAGGGATCGAGGTGGGAGAGGGGGGGCAGGCCCTCACCGCTGTCTCGTCTCTGTACCGCTTCCCCCGGAATCTCCTCACCTCTTCCTGGTACCTGCTGGGACCCTCTGCGTATCCGTGTCGCCTGCGGGGTCAACACCTTGGCCTGGGCCCGGACTCCTCCTCAGTGAGCTCTACTGCGTGCAGGTGTCCGCTCGGGCCTCTGAGGGAGAGCTGGAGGGCCCCTGTCTCTGGCCTGATGGGCAGGCTCCTGGTGGCCTGCAAGGTGCCCCCCCGTGACTCCCCCACTCCGGAGTGCTGATGGGTGGTGCGGGACTGGGCTGGGTGCTTCTCTGCTCCTGGGCCCGTGTGGCCCCTGATTTCAGCAGGAACCGTGCCTCGGCCCCTTCAGTTCAGAGCCACGTGCAATGGGGGGCCTCCCCCAGCGCTCTATCATTGGCCCTGTTCTATGGGTGCGGCCCTGCAGTGGCACTCTTGGGGACCGATGACACAACGGGGCGAACTGTCTCCGAGGTCCCTGGTGTTCCACGGGCTCCGTTGCTGGCGTCCTCCAGGCAATGCTCTCCTGGGCCAACGGTCCAGGCCCATACCGTGACGGGGCTCTGGACCAGCCGGATGTACCGAACAGCCCCCGCGGGGCCCGGATCCTCGCTGCCTCCACACGAGCCGTGTGCCGGTGACCTTTTGGGTGCCAGAGCTCTGGGGGGGAGCAGGAGGGCCCCCATCATTGGCCCGATGTGTGGCTCCTGGAGTCCTGCGGGGCACCCCCCTGCTTCCCCACCGCTCCGGAGAATTGCCTGGTGGTGCGGGACCAGGCTGGGCACTTCTCTGCTCTTGGGCCGTGCCTCGGTGCCTTCAATACGAGGCCGCGAACAGCCCCCAGGGCTCCAGGTGCACCATGGGCTCCACTGCCGGCATCCCCCTGGCCGTGCTCTCCCGGGCCGACGGGACAGATCTCTGAGCTAGCTCTGACCGCTGGACAGCCCCCGCGGGGCTCGGGTCCTCACTGGCTCAAAACAAAACTCCCAACCGGGGACTAGGAAGTCACACTAGGCCCTGCGGTGTCTGCAGAGCGCGAGCCTTACGCGTCCGTCATGCTCGGCGCACCTTGGTGGTCTCTTTAGTATGTATTTTACGGAGCGAGTAATGCTGATATCATTGCATAGTTGCTCAGTAGACTGCCCCATTATGGAAATGTCTGAAGCTGAGAGTCAAGATTTTTCAAAACTTAAGCAAATTCTCATCTTAAAGTTTGGGAAGACTCCTTCCCAATTCTTGAGGTGATTAGAGAGTACAGAAAACAAGAATATATGACTTATGTTACTTTTGTTAGAGATTCTCTGAAAAACGTGTCCGCCTGCGAAGACGGTTATCAGGTACTTTGAGGGCATGAATCATTTGGTCATGTTTGAGCATAAGTGTGCCTCTTGTTCCCCAGAGCTTAAGCAGCATGTGGCTAAATCTAGGGAGATAAATCCTAAGAAGTTAGCCATTGCTGCTGATTTATGGGTCTCACATAGAGTGCCCCAGAAGGACAAAACAAGCCTGCTTACGCTAGGCAGGAGAAGGTAAAGAAGCAGCAAGATAAAGAGGGTGGAGGTACAAATAAAACTTTTGTCAGAGAAGGCCCACAAATTTGAATAAGGGGAAGTCACAAGAGTGAGATCCAGATAGTGGCAGTAATCCTCCCAAGAGTGGTTTCACTAATCCCACTGGGACTTGTTACACATGTGGAGTAAGTGACCACAAGAAGAGGGACCCCAGGTGTAAGGGTAAGACCTTGGGGGTCCACTCTGTAAGTCTGACCTTTCCTCTGTATGAGGAAGAAGAAATTGCAGGGGTGTCCTTCTCTTTAGATTCCTTCCCCACCTGTGAAGAATCTGAAGTTAAACTAGATTCCTTGGAAACTAGTAGTGCTGGAGCTTCTGCTCCCATCGCAGTCCTTTACCTTTAATCATAATTCTTCTGTGGATAGTGTTCAAGTAGCAGGATTAAGTAGCTCTACTTTTAGTAACACTGGGCCCAGTCCTATGGATGTAGCTTCCTCCATGGTAAACCCACAGGTTCTTTCCAGCGATCCTGTGGGGGATACTCAGTTGGCTAGTAGGCCCTGTTATTAGAATAGTGAAATGGTCAGGGCATCTGTCAATGTTAGGAGAGTCGTTTCTAGAAGAGTTCTGGGTGAGTTAAGTCTTCAATACATAGGTCCTGATACACAGTCACCAGACCTTTCAAGCACTCGGTCTCCGAACCAGCATGCCATAGCCAAGACTAAGGGAACGCCTAGGCCAAAGGGGGAACCCATGGCCAGAGGAGTCTGAATAAGAGGCAGTGGGAAGGAGAATATTCACCCTGTCCTACCTACAACATCTGTTGACCACAGAGTGGTCATAGGGCTGCCACTCCTAAGCACAACTGCCCAACGTGGGGCACTGACACACAGGTGAGACACACAACGAGGGCGTAACTAACACTCCACCAGATGCCACGCTAGGCATGTCCATCACTCTTCAACGACAACCCCCACAACCTCAGACAGAACTACATACAGTCAAAGCTACAGACACATCACACAGAGAAAATAACACAAACCACAACACAAGATGGCAAAACCACATCACATCAACGCCCCAGTATGCCCCAAGGTAAAACATCTATCCTACCGTCCAAATGCAGATTTGCTGGCCAGACAAACCTACAACCAGCGAAACCAAAACGACATTCCAGACGGCAGTGAAACAGTGTCGAGCACCAAAACTCAACTCTTAGATGTACTAATAGCCAACAGCATGGATGTGGTCATACCACACCATGCTGCCGAGATGATGGAAAATAATTTTAAAAAATATGTTGACCAAAACAAACGTCCATCTAAGGCAAACCTCTACACGATGGCAACTAGCATTTAATCCTATAGTATGTTGACAACTACTCACCTGTGAGCACTTTATGCCACAGTCTAAACAACACCCAGCACCCAGCCAACGTGTGACAACTTTTAACACTGGGCGAGAAAACTCTATGCCTTTGACCACAACACTACCTTGCCCTCCCAGGACAATTGCTAAATGCATTTGACAAGATACTCTAACTTGCATCATGTTTCAAACACTATTGCATGACTGCATATACACTCAGGGCTGCACACTAGCACCATTTTACCCTACCACACACCGCATCAGGCAAAAGACTGTGTTCACTAAGTACACTAAATTCAATGTGCACTCACTCACACCATCGAGGATCAACACACTCACTGAAATATGCCAACTGATAACACTTTGACTCAGCTCGTCTGCGCTGCAAATATCATAGCGTACTTCAAATAATTGGGCACACTTTGGAATAAATTGCTTAAACATTTGCCAACATGCTTTCCTTTAAACTATTGAAACATTTCCTACAATTTGTAATCGATATTAAGTCATTAACACGACCTGCAAATCCTCAGTGAAATTAGACACATGCGCATGTAACTTATCTCATACATATCATGCACACCAGCACAACATCACTGTAATACTAAATAACTAATTGTTATGCAAAGTCCAGTCAAGGCCTAAGCTTCTAAAAATGTCCGTGCTGCAGCAAGAATAAATGAAGTCCAGTCCTGCAAATCCTCAAAACGTCATATTGTTGCGTCAGAGTTATACACGGGAAACAATCTACTAGCAAGAAATCCTCTACTGCACATTTTTGCTTTAGTCAGATCACCAACACTTTCACCCATACATCTTGCACACAAACAACACTACAATCACCTCTAATCTTTTACTCCATAGTCTCCTAAATGTCAATCCAGACTAAATTGTAAAAACAATACCGCCTTACACCCAATAGACTGTAATATTGCATTTCTATCGTGCTTTCAAAATGCTCAAAAAATAAAAATATAACTATTGCAGTGTCATAACGTTAAGCAATGCGATACATCTTATTACGGTCTAAAATACTCTTAGACATCTGAACTCTCTCTACCAATGTAAACCATGTCACAACATTCCCCCACAGCCGCATTGCTTTTGGCATTGCATCTCCAAAATAGCATCTCCTTAGTCAACAGCAGCCTAGCCTGCCACTAATAAAACAAATACATACCAACGTAAAATGCTGGTCAGGATGTGTGGAAAGGAGGAAACACATGGTTCTGGTTTCTCTCAGTGAGCCTACCGAGAGTTCACACTACTTGTTGCAGTTCGACCTCCAGGTCCGGAACGCAAAAACAAACAGAACTTCATGAATAAACTGCGCTGCTCCCGCTCTTTTCGAAAGTGTCCCTCAAAATGCTCAGATCTCCCTCGGAGATAAGCAGATAGCTATTCACTGCCATATGAGAAACGGCGATGCTCCTTCCCCGTTTCAACTACCAAAGAGGGGTCACAGAACGTCATCACGTCCTCGGAACTCATAGAGGTGCTTACCTCTGCATTCTTGCTGCGTCCACTGGAAACTTTTGGAACGGCAACCTTGGAAGTTCCACACAAGTCGCCAACTCCTCCACCCACAGCCCTGACGTCACCATATACTCTCTGTGGTGACAAGCAACAGAGCTCTAGTTTCACACAAAATAGCACCTGCAGCTGCTCTGATGCCTACGCCACTGCCATGGATTCGACGGGGGCGCGTCCAGACAACCAGGGGACCCATCTCCCTGCCTCTGCTTCCAGGCCACAACGGTGTTGCTCTCCCCTGGCCGCATCAGCGAGTCTGATGGAAGCACTGGAACCTAGCGCTGGCTGCCCAACAGGGGGCACGCTCCAGTCTCGCAGGCGGTACAGGCTCCCAGACCCATAACTGAGAGGCACTATCAACCCCCCCACTGCTTCTCACTGCCAAATATTGCACACATTGGGGAGTAAGTGGCTGCAGACTGTTAGCTTAAAAGGAACCCTTCACTGTAATACTAGCCCTGGTTGGTGGGATGACTTCACTGGGGGCAGTGGGGCCTCTCCTTCTTTCTCTAGCGCATGCTCCTCCTGCATGCACCCACAGCAGCACCTTACTTGTCTTTTCTTTGTCCATGTCCATCCCTCCAACTGCTTTCACATCAGTTTCGTGTTCTTCTTCACTCCTAGGGCCTGGATCTGGACTCGCTCGTCGCCAGTTGTTAAGGATGAAGAGCTCTTCCGGCAGCTCTGGTAAGGCAGTACATGTTACTTTATTTAGTTACATTACACAGGTACATATGTTGACGGGACAAAGACAGGAGCAGGGAGGAAGCCCACTGGCTCCCATCACCCAGGCTACATGGTTTCCAACTGCCTAAGGTGGAACACTCAGACCAGGCAACATTCCACTCATCCAACATTCAACGCATGACATCACTCAGCGACTGACATTAATCAAGCTCTTGTTACGCTTAACTGGTCTCTGCAGGAGCGTCAGGAGCCTCTGGAGGTGGATCGCTGCTGAGGAGGCTGCACCTGAGGGGAAAGATTGGGAGTCTCAGAATTACACCTATGCCTCCCTGCTGCCCCTTATTTCTCTCTAGGTCCCCACGGGTGCCCGGCTCACATGGTGTGTACTAATAACTAGCTCTCCATCCTGCTGTCTGTTGCAGGGGTGCAATCTTCTGTATGGCGTGACCAGTTTTCCTACTGGAATGATGTGCACCAGTTACTTCACTGGGAACCCTTAGCTCAGACCAGCTGCAGCCTAGGCTGTACTTTAATGTCTTAATGTCTGTTTAATGTTCTTGGCCTTATATAAAGGGCCTTATAGCAGTTCCGGGGTCTTGTGCTGGTTAGATCGTCTATCCACCCCTCATCTGTGCTGTACCAGGGTCTGAGAGCTGAACTTGCTGTTGGGGAAACCCACCGTGACCCAGAGTAGCTTGTATCACCAGCGAGTGTTGTGGACAGCGGGCGAATGCTGCTGCGATCAGCTGTTTGTGGCGTGTTCAGGTAAATGTCCCTGCCGCGTTGTTCTTGGAGCATATGATTGCGGTGGGCACAAGCGGATTGGGGTGCCTGTGCTTGATATCTGGTCTGATTCATAGCACTGCCTGATATGCTTGGTAGCACGTCATAGAAGCGCTAGTGTTTCCCTGTATTAACGTTATTCTTCTCTCTCCTTTCACAGGAGCTCCGGAGCTGAGACGAGCCGAAGAATGGAGAAACTGCGGTTACAGACTGCGTTGTTGTTGCAGGCAAGTGGAGGTGTGAGGCGGCTGTGGACTGGAGAAGCGTAGTCAGAGCGGACTGCAGAGGAGGAGCTGAGCCTCTCCATGGTGAGTTTCAGACTGTGCAGAGTATGCTGAATACGCTGGCTTCCAACATGTCTTTCGTCTTCTTTGCAGGTCGGGTTGCAGGGATTCCATGGTAAGTGTTACGCTGCGGTAAGCAGAAGTAACGCGAAGCATGATTCCTCGTCGGGGCGTGGCATATATAGCTAGCTACTCCCAAAGACTAGGAAGCACTCATCAATAGTTCCCCTTGTGCCACTGAACAGCCATCTTGGTGGTGATCCAGGAAGTCCTTGCCTAATTCATTCCTGCAATGTCTATAGGGTAATTTATTTAAAAAAAAATGTATTTGCAGTTTTAAAGTGCTCACACAGTCCGTGGGCATCGAGGCACTGTTACATTGTCTTAGTTGCATATTTATATTGCGCTTAAATACCCAGAGGTTTCTAAGCGTGGACCCGTGGATCGAACCTGTGTTGCTTCGTGTCGTCTTGATTCCAAGGTGAACAATTTGCAGCTGAGCTATCCTCCCAGGACACCTAATAATAGGCACCAGGCGCGCCAGGGCTGGGCCCATTTTGTCTTTGTCACCCTAACCCCCTTGTGTTTGAGTATACTGGTACTGAAGGTGTAATCATAAAGTGCTCCGCCCCTGAGAGTTGAGGGAAGGTGTGTCTGTGAGGTGGGGGAAATACTGGTAGTCATGACAGCTCTGCATACACTCAGGTGCAGTCAACATACTCAAGTCCAGTCATTACAGTGGGTTACTGGAAAGTAAGCCCAGAGAGCCCACCAGAGAAAACATTGAGAGGTTGGAGGTTTCTCAGGATGTGAGGCCTTTTCCTGCAGTTGGTGTGTGACATTCCCCTGTTGGAGCATCTTGATGTCAGGATACCACCAGAGTGGTCTGACACACATTCTTGCTGGCCCATGATGGGGGTCCCAGAATTAAACCAATGTAGTACTCTCACTATCTGTCACCAGGTTTACAGGTGTGAAACCGGTATTCAGTTACTGCAGAATTCACTTTTAGGAGTGAACTCATTTGTATAAGAGCCAAGGCCTAATTTAGCTAGCCCTTTGACTCTGGTGACATCAGGCAATAGGTTACAAATGGTGATTGCTGATCACCATCTCATATGTCATTGTACCTGACCACAGAGAATGACTGCCAATTGACACCTTACTGAATGACAGTCCCAGAGGTAGCTCCTCTGCTCTGCTCATTAATAGTCAGACCCAGTGGAAGGAGGTTGAAGTGACCTGTCAAGTGTCACTTAGCTGTCATCCACAGGAGGATGGTCTGAGAGAGAGACTTTCCAAAACTCTCATAAGTTTTATTGGAGCCTTCAGTGAGCCCCACAGTAGGAGGTGGGACCTTCTCCTGTCAAACACACTTTGTAAATCCCAGTACACCTGTGAGTGGTCTGTGTTAGGAAAGATTTCTTAATTGTGGGTAATTTTCCTTCCATGTGGCAACCCCTAAACGTTTTGCTGTTGTATTCACCAGGATCTAGACTTTGCCAGAGAAGTGCAGCCTTCTGCCGCACTCCTCTGGGCTTTCGCTCCATTCTTACGGGAAAACTGACATGCCCTTAAGACAGTCAGTACCGGGAAACATTGTTTTCTGTAGTTTCTTTATCATGTTGCAGCTTTCGCGCAACATGACACAAGAGGGCACTGTAAGCTAAGTTACTGCTCTCTTGGGTCTCTAGTCTTCTACAGGCCCTAGATACTCTCTTGGATTGATAACGAACGGTGCAAGTGATTCACGGACGGGAATGGTGGCAGCGATCGTTTCTTTGTGTTTTTGAGCTCCTTCTGGCGTTTAAGCACTTTTCTCGCACTTAGCCCAAAATGGTGGCCTGGCTCCCAAAATGGCCAGACCACAAGGCTCGTTGTCCTGTCCGCTGACCATCTTGCCCCCTTCACCTTCCCCAGGTCAAGCCGACCCAGGGCCTTCCTTATTTGGGCATGTACTTTCCCGTGAAACGCAGATGCTTTTGCGGGCTTCTACAGGCCTTGTGTGTGCCTCCAGGATGTGGGCTGGGATGTCTGGTCCCAATACACATCCTGGGTGCCAGAGAGTCTAGGGTGGAGTGAATGCCTGGGACCTCCGTGGTCCGTGATAGGTCCACGTATGGTGTGAGTGTTTTGTGAGCAGATCTCTCATTGGGTCCCCTCTGTTTTGGCGCAAAGGGAACCGTGGATAAGAGGGGACTGGAAACACCACTACCATGTCGATCTCCTGAGTTCTCACGAACAAAGGAATACAGGAGCCAAGTATCCTGAAACCACGAGGCTGAACCGAGGAATCGCTGGTGACCCGCTCAAGGACTGCTCCTCTGCACTGCTGTCGCTTTGTGAAACCCTTTCTACCTCGGATCGAACGAGAAGATCGGTACTTCAACCCTTGGAATAGTGGGAACAACTATTCTCGCCATATTCACCATCTCCTGCACGTAAGCCTTCGGAAGTGTCTCTGGGCCATCCAGTTGACTGACCAGCCTACCCAGGAGTCTTGCTCAGTAACCGCCGTCAGGTTGTGTTGTATTACGAGTCCTTGTCAATCTCACACGATTCGTACACTTGGCATTCCCAGATCTGAAGTGAGTAGTGTACATTTGGCTGAAATACACACGGCCGCTCCGTTGCCCTGCTGTGGTAACAAACTGTGCGGGTTCACTGCGTTTGGGACGTCCTCAACTCAACTTCTGCTGCTGCGGAATCATCACGATGCCGAGACGTCCCCTGCTCATATCTGAACCTGCCAGCACCGAAACTGACTCGGAGAAGCCTGGGTCTGCCTGCATCGGGGACTGGTGAGTAGCATCGCTAGGAACTGGTCGCCCTCCTGCAGTACCCCATAGATTTTCTCCGCTATGTCTAACAGCACACCTTTCCGTACTCACGCTCTGCTTCTGCCCACAGTGGAGGCTGCGCTTGAGTCCCGGAGCTCTGTTCATCTTCATTTGTTCACCAAACTAAACTGCCTGATTCCCTCGAAGAGACTCCCCTTTTTTGCCCGTTGGCACCAGGGTGTGCAGGTACTTTTGAGCACAAGGCTCCACTCTTCGTAGGGCTTGGACTTCCTTTTAGTTAGGTGCCTCTGAAGGTGGACTGCGTCTAATTATTATTCGCACTGCCTGTTTTCCTCCCCATCTAGGTGGTCTTCACATTTCGTGCATCTAACTCGTTAGACTCGTTGGTATTTGTATATATATTGTATTGGTTTGGTATGTGTTGATTTACTTGAGTTTTATTGTGATTTCTCGCTACGGTCAATGTTATAAAGGCCTTGTAATAAATGTGTATTTATTTTTAATATAACACCTGCTTGGAGTAATTTGTAAGTGTCCTTGCTTTGTGTGCTCATTGCGGGCTTTCAGTCACCCTCACACCTCTTGAGACCTAGTCTTGACCGCCGCGATCGCTACCCTGATTGGTCTGGCTTGTCCAGAGGTTACCCTGTTCCAAGAAACTAGGCTGGCCTTCTGAACCTCTGCCCCTCCAGGACAGAGTTCAGAAATCCGTCTTAACAGTCTGGGCCTTACCAAGTTTAACAACTCAGCAAGGTAAACTATTCAGAAGGCTTTGGTGAACACAGAACATTTACCATAACATTTCCTATGATTAGTGTGGAGGATTCCATCTTGAGAGATAGAATTGGAGACCTAATTATGGCTACAGAACGGGAGCCAGAGAAATCTGAGTGTCTGCCTGTCCTGTGCCAGAGCAGCCTTTCGAATGGCTTCAGTAAGGGTGACCTAGTGCCTTTTCACCTGACTGCACAGCAGCAATGTGAGTTGGAGATTTTACTGAAGCAATCTCCCTCCTTGTTGCAACTGAAAACCCTGATAGCAGGTTGGTGTAAACGAGGCTGTATTATGGGAGTTACTGACCCTTTCAGGGTTGGGTGTTGTGGTGATTCAGAACAAACAAGACGTTCTGACAGTTTGTGTGAGATCCACCATGTGCTGGAATAAAGGGTGTTGAGCCCTCTAGCTGCCTAGAGTCCAGTTCTAAGGGTCTGGAGGAACATACAGGTACATCCATGTTGGGTTTCTGCGTGGACACTAGAGTTCTGTATGCTAAGCCCAAGACAGATACACACTCCCCACTAAGAGGAAAATACTTGGTGTATCAGCTATGTACTTAAAAGTGCAGTAGCATTTTTGATTTGTCTGCAGGGTATGGAAACACATCCCTGGCAATCTATGCCAAGGAGGAGACATCAGTTTCGGCCTTTTCAGATCCTTACTTCAATGTATTGACTTCTGTATTGGTGGCTGCAACTGTCAAATGATATTAGACCCTGTTCTGGATGGGAACAAGTATCTCAGCAATACATGTCTGGAGGGCATGGCAGATTCAAGCCCCACTTGGAAGGAACTGGGAATAACTCAAGAGACTGGGTGTCAGGACCTTCATCAGGCCAACTTGTTCCCGGGAGACAACCAAGTGTCACACTGAACAAGAGCAATTGGCCTTCATTCAGCATAACTTTGGAGTAAGTGGAGACATGATGCAACCTCTTGTCAGTGAAGTACATAATGTATAAAACTTGCCAACCACCACTACCCAAACCCAAGAGAGGACTTGTCTGGGCCTCACTGGGAAACAAGGGAGTAAAGTGGCAGACAATAGAAATATAGCTGTCCCTCTGACTGCCATCACTACTTCAAGGGGACCTAAAGAATTCTTATGGAACCTGAAGTGTGAGAAGGCCTTCACTGGCCTGAAAGAATCTTTAGGTCTGGTGCCTGGTTTGAGGGCACCCTACAGGTAGAGACCTTTCATAGTGCAGGAGGATGCCTATGACACTTTCACAGCTTGATGACAAATCACATCAGCCAACCAGTTTAGGAGTGGAGAACTCAGGCGGCCCCAGTTGGATAAGAGATGTTTTTCCATTATATGATGCCTTGGGAAGTTCGAGGTCCTACCTCTTTGGGACTCACTTCACTGTGTATGCTCACCATAAGCCTTTAAATTGGTTGGTGGATAGTAAGGGGGATAATCCAAAGTGGCTCAGGTGGTTCATGAGTCTACAGGAATTGAATTTCAATTTTGGGTTTAGGGCAGATCCTAAATTTAGCAATGTTGATGGGCTGTCCAACTGGGATAACTAACTGGAACAGAGTACCCATCCAGAGGTTCCCTTCCCTTACTACTCGTGCATGACGCTACCACCTCTTCATTATTCATAAAGTACGCTCTTCTCTCACCTTCCATGCTACCAAACTCTTAATCTCCTCCCAAATCTCCTCTCGCCTCTTCTATTGTTCTTCTCTCTTCTTTGGACTCCCCGCTTCCCATCTTGCCCCACTCAAATCCCTCTACCACTCTGCCATCCATACCCTCTGTCTTCTCTCTCCTCATGACTCCATCTCCAACTCACTCTCTTATCTAGGCTGGCTTCCCTTCCACTCCCACCTTAAATTTAACTTTCTCTGTCTTTTCTTTAAATCTCTTCATGATCTTGCCCCTCCATTTCTCTCCTCCCTTCTCTCTTTTTATACCCCCTCTCGTTCTCTTTGACCTTCTTACTTTCTGTTCCCCCTCCCCCTTGTGCTTCTTCTCTTTGCCGCTCCTTTCGGCTCCTCGCTCCCCTACGCTGGAACTCCCTACCTCCTTCTATTCGCTCCATCCCCACTTATTCCACTTTCTGCTCCTATTTGAAATCACTACTTCTTCATTCCCCTCCCTAATACCTTTCCCCTTCCCCTTTCACCTTTCTCTCTCCCCTCGTGTACCCCTGTCTTCTCTTTACCTTCCCCTTTTCTAACCTAACTCCTCCCTTCTTCCTACAAATTCACACTACTCCCTTCACCTTCTCCCTCTTCCTTCCTGCCCTACCTTCTCCTCCCTTCTTCATCCTCGTAGGCAAATTGTTCTACATGCTGTTTTACTGGTTCGCTTCATATATATTGTTATTACTTCAACTGTGCCATGTTCTATGTATTCTTGTTGTTAATTTGTAAAGCGCTTTGGATTAAAGCGCTCTATAAAATAAACAAATACAAATACAAATACAGAGGTGGAATAGTTCCCCCTTGTCCCATTTCTGGGCAGTGCGAGTGTTAGGAAAGCGTCCTCTTTACTGCACCTTTCCTTCCATTTCTATGGACTCCCAAACTTTTTGCTTTTATTTTTTGTTCTTTTTACAGTGCAGTGAAGCCTTAAGCTTCACAATACTGTATTTTGCTCATCTGTTATGGGAAAACTGACATGTCCTTCAGGCTGTCAGTACTGGGAAATATTGTTTCCCTTGGTCTAGTTACTTTGTTACTACTTTTAGTAATGTATTACCACTTTTAATATTTTTTTATCATTGTACAATGCATCTTACTGTAAGTGACTTCAATCCAGCACTCCAACTAAGTCAATGCTTATTATGGGATGCCCAATGGAAGCCCTTATTTATATATTTTTATGTCAAAGTTCTTGAAATCTGGGTGATGAACCTTTATATAACGCCCCTCTATTTGAATCCCCCTGACCTCAGTGAGCCAAGAAGTAGGTTTGTTTTGCAATTTAAAAGGTTTATTTGAAGAATTAAACAATATATATATCACACTTTTATGAACAAAATAATATCTGAATAGCACCCTTATGAATATGAACAGTGATCAGTACTGGGTATTATATGAACAACTCTTTAATCACTTAGGAGTAGGAACAGGAAGGATAAGGTAGCAGAGAATACTTTTATGGTCCAAGGTGTGGGATGTTTGAAACCACTCATCCAAGCCCTGCTACATCATTGTGCATTACTGGCAGCGAAAACATCATAATGGCCAACGGAAAGCATGCTGCTTGCCAGAAATCATCCACAAATGCACAGTAAAAATCTGAAGAAAAGGCTGCCACCCACCTTTGCCTATATTCGTGAGCACAGGAGGTCACTGCCTAAAACCACCATTGGGCTACACACACAGTAGCTTGAAACCATTTGGTAATAGCAATACTGATTGCTAAAAGCAACCCAGAGCTCTGGGGAATTTTTTTTTATGTCAAAAATGGCTAAAATTAGGGCTCACCAAAACCACTAAAAAGATACCACCTCCGTGTTGGGGGGGGTCAACATCAGTCTCCTGCAAAAATCTACATGAATCTGAGGTCCACAGAAGTGCATCTATATTTGAACAAAGTATATTTTGAGGATTGCTCACTGGTAAGGCAGCTGTCACAAATGGGTGCAATACCGGTGCTTGACACTGACCGGCGCTAGCTATCTAAATTCTGACAGGAGACCTGTATTTCTGAAGCTAAACAGAAACCTGAGTTAGCTGAGACTTCAAAAGGCTGGCTGTTCATGGGAAGCCTTCACACCTAGCCTTCTCAGCAACAGCACAGGAAATCACATGGTCCTGTTGATTAAGAGGGAGGAGAATTTCACTGCAGCCTGGAGAAACAAGACAAAGGATTCTTTCAGCTGAATAGGATATGCTGATTTGGGTGTGCCTGAACAACACTGCTCTGGGGGAAGGAAAGACATATGATCTCTGAGTCAAGCCAAGTTTCTAGGGGCGGAGAGAAACGACTGTGGATTCAGAGAGTCCAGCAAATTTATGTTTTATGAGAATACTGATAAGTAATTATACCAAGCGGACAAAAATGTACAATTTGGAGATTCTTAATATGAAAAATGTGCTCACAGTTTGAGACTAAGTTGGACACCGTGGGATGTTCTGAGGCCAAGCCCTGTAATTATTAATATTGCAGACACTGTGTTTATGCTAGAAAAAAGAAAAACATTCAGTAATATGCGCGGAGAGGGTGTGTACTTCCGTGTAAGATTTGATGCAAAATTAATATTGCGGAACCCATCAAAAGCGCAAAATGTTGTCATTTCTAAACCCAAGCTCGTAGAAACATGTGACTTGAACCGAACTGTACCTTAAGCAATCTGTCATGCAATTTAAGTAATAGTAACAAGTGGGGTATATTGTAAATATGTGTTTTATGAAAAAGAAGATATGCTGTACGGACACAAAGGGGAGTGTCCTTCCTTGAGCCATAACGATGATACCTGATGACTCATTCTGACTCACAGCTCCGTTCTCCAGTCAGAGGACAGAAAAATCTTTAACCTATCAGGATCCTCAGTGGGTTGGGCATAGGAAGTTAGCCTCCACACCCCCGTTGAGAACACATAAAAGAGACTGCTGAGACCCAGATAGGGACACACATTTTTCCACTACTCATCGATTCCTGCGCAGCACGCTGCCCGACCATATCCAGACAAAAACTCCAGACTCCTGAGGCTCCAGACCTGAGGCTCCAGAACTTAGACTCCAGATAGACTCCATAACCAAACTCTAGAACTAAACTCTAGAACCTTAAGCAGGGGCCAAACCCAAAAGCTGAACTCTTTTCAGAGGCCCCAGAATCCAGCAACCTAACCAAACTGTTCAACTGCCGGGTGAGCTGTTTGATTCTGGCTAGAACCCTGTGCCAGAACCATATCCAGACCCAGAAAGCAGAGCTGTATCCAGACCCAGACCAGATCTGTGACGAGGTCCATTCCCTTCCAAAACTAGGAGTGAGAATCTAGAACTGTCCAGAACCCATCTCTTAGTTTAAAGTAATCTTATCCCATCCATTTCAACCTGTCCAGAACTGCATAGAAATTGTGTGTCCAGTCTGTGATTTCAAAGCGGTAAAAGTGTCATCTTTCATTCTTTCTACCTCCACAAAAACATCTGTATCTTTTGAACCGTATGTCCTAGAAGCGAGATTTAACTTTAACTAAGATTCTCAGCTTTCCAAAAAAACCTAAGACGACCTTCCAACTCCTTATAGTGTTTCCGTAATCGCGGTTTACGCACTTGGAAAAGTGCCGCGAATTGCAATTTGGCTCAATTTCACCACTTAAAAATAGCTGCTTCTTGCTGAATCTCCTATAGTGAATTAAAATCATTTTCAGCATATTTTTCACTTCAGTGCAAATCAGATGTAAACGTATTTTTGCCTGTTTAAAAGCATACCGGTTGCTCTAAGCTTGCTGGGGGGAACTGGAATTTTAACTGCATTCTGATTGTAATCCTGAGTGCTCTCCTTTCCATCTCTTTATATTGCATAAGGGGGGAGTGAGTTGTCACAAGGGAAAAAGTGATCAGATTAAATCTTGTTGAAACTATATCCAGTTTATTTCTGTGCTGCATACTTTCCATCATTGCTTTTCCTTGAAACCATACAAAGTATTCTCTGCTACCTTATCCTTTTTATACCAACTCCTAAGTAATTAAAGAATTGTGCTACTGTAATATTATCCATTGTTGATCACTGTTGTATTCATAAGTGTGCTATCAAATATTAATGTATTCATAAAAGTGTGATATATATATATTGTTTAATTTTTCCAATAAACCTTTTAATTTGCAAAACAAACCTACTTCTTGGCTCAGTGAGGTCAGGGGGATTCAAAGAGAGGGACGTTATATAAGGGTTTATCATCCAGATTTAAGAACGTGACATAAAAATATATGAATAAGGGCTTCCATTGGGCATCCCAGACTAGGCATTGACTTAGTTGGAGTGCTTGATTGAAGTCACTTACAAAGGAAATGCAAGATGGAAAGAATGCAACACAGAAATAAACTTGATATGATTTCAATCAAAAGATAATATGGTCATTTTTTCCCCTGTGACTACTCACTCCCCCCACTATGCAATATGAAGAGATGGAAATGAGGGCACACAGGTTTCAGAAATACAATCAATAATGCAGTTCAATCCCAGTTCTCCCAGTAAGGTTAGAGAGACACAGGAATGATTTTAAAACAGGCAAAAATACTTTTGAATGTGATTGCAATGAAGGGGAAAAATATGCTAAAATTATTTTAATTTACTAAATGAGATTCAGGATAAGTGAAAGCTAGTTTGGATTGGTTCAGGTCAACACTAGCAATAATTCATGAATGATTATCACCTGGAAAACGAAATTCAGCAATTGTAAACAAGAAACAGCTATTCTGACATGTGTTGAAATGGAGCTAAAGGCAATTTGCTGCAATTTTTCTGCGTGCGTGCGTGAAACACGATTTTGGAAAAACTATAATGAATTGGAATGTTGTTTTAGGTTCATTGGAAAGCTTAGGATCTTAGCTTCAAAATGACAGATTACAGAGGTTTTTGTGAAGGTAGATTTTTCAGAAATAAAGTCAAGATTTCAAAATGACAGATTGCGCTTTACAGATTTGGAATCATACAGGATGGACACAAGATTCTATAATGCAGTTCTACATAAGTGAAATGGTTGGAATAAGATTACTTTAGACTAAGAGATGACTATGCACAGTTCTAGACTAGAAATTCACTCCTAGGCTTGGGCATGGAATCTGCCTCGTCAAAGATCTGGTCAAGGGTTTGGCTGGGTTCTCTCACCACCGGACAAGTCTCAGGCACTCTGGGTTCTGCTCTCAGCACTGCACTGTGGTCTGCACGGCCTCTTGAACTGGATCTGACAGGTTCTGGATACAGCGCTGCTTTCTGGGTCTGGATCTTGGTTCTAGCACAGGGTTCTTGGCTAGAAGCAAAACAGCTCAGCCAGGCTGTTGAATGTGAGAGCACCTTGGCAGTTTAGGGGTTGGAATCAGGTTGCTAGATTCTGCAGGCCTGCTGAGAAGGGTTCAGCTTTTGGATTAGACCTCTGCTTCAGGGTTCTAGAGTTTGGTTCTAGAGTTGGTTCTAGAGTCTGGTCTCTGGATCTATCTGGAGTCTAGAGTCTTCTGTCAGGGTGCTTCGCCAACAATAGTTGAGTAGTGGAAAAGCGTGTGTGTCTCTGGGTCTCAGCAGTCCCTATTTATGTATTTCCAAAGTGGGTGGGGAGGCTGATTCCCTATGCCCAACCCTCTAAGAATCCTGATAGGTCAGAGAATTTCCTGTCCCCTGATTTGAGACAGGAGCAGTGTGTCACATGTGTCAGAATGATGCTGTGTTTCATGGCTTAACTGAAATCCCTCCCCTTTGCTTCTTCATAGAAACTCTATTTTTCCCAAAAAAACATATTTCCCAGATACACAAGTTGTTCATAATACATATACACATCACAGATTAATTAAGGCATGTCTCTGTTCAAGTCCCATGTTCCTACGAGCGTGGGTTCAGAAATGACCACTTATTCACGCTTTTTGTGGGTTTCCCAATATTGGTTCTGCACCAAATTTTACACAGGCATACATACTCCATCTGAGCACATCTCTGTAATTTTTCCTGTTCCTAGCATAAATATAGTAGCTACAACATTAATAAATTCCGGGGTTTAGTCTTAGAACACCGCACAGAGTCCAGCTTCGTCTTAAACTGTGAGTGAATTTTTCAATTTCACAATCTCATTTTTGTCAGTTCAATGCACTTTGTTATAAGCATTTTTATAAAACATACATTTGCTTTCAATTCAATCCACATCTTAATCTGGTCCGCCTCCTAGAGCTGGGCTGACTCAGATGGTCACATGTCTTGTTTCCTGCCTACACTTTGTTGACAGTTACACCCAAATTTAGCATATTCCTATTCAGTTGAATGACTCTATTGTCTCTTTCTCCTGCCAGCAGAGGAATCCCCTCCCCATCTAATTAACATATCCATGCGCCATCCTCCCTTTTGGTGGGAAGGCCCAATGTGTGAAGGGTTCTCAGGGAAAGCACGCCTTTTGGAGTTTTAACTGCATCAGGTTACTTTCTGATCAATTGTAACACAGTTCCTTGTAAAAAAAAATACATTTATAAACTTAAAATAAGCAACATATCTTTAAATCAAGTCTTTTTCAACATGAATCACTGTGTGGCACTCTATATGGCATTTTGATGGAATTCTCTTCTTTGGCATGGTTTGGGGTTCAATGTATAAGTTTACAGAAATGGTTTTAAAACACCGGCTTCTTGGTAGAGGCGAGTAACGGTACTGCACCCATTTTTGACAGCTGTCTTTCCATCAAGTATTTTTAAAATAGGATTTTGTTCTGAGAACATATAATTCATGCTGACATTGTATTGATGTGGATTCTTGCAGTAATGATTTGGAACACCCAACAAAGAGGTTGGATCTTTTAGGTGATTTTTGAGCCATGATTTTAGCAATTTTTAACAATCAAGAAAACGGATTCCCAAACAGCTCTGTATTTCTTTTGGCAATGAGCATTGCTATTTACAAGTGGTTTCAAGATACTTTGTGGGTAGCTCAATGGTGTTTTTTTTTCCAGTGATCTCCTGTGCTCACTACTGACATAGGCACAAAGTGGATGGTGGCCTATTTTTCAGGTTTTCACTGCGCACTTTCTGGTGATTTCTAGTGAGCAGCATGCTTTCCAGCGGCCATTATGATGTTTCTGCTGCCAGCAATGCAAAGTGATGTTGCAGGGCTTGGATGAGTGGGTTGATACATCCCACATTACAATGCAGTACAAAGGGGTACACTTTTTGTTTTGCCCTAGACTAACACTCAGAGAATCAATTTTGGTGTGCTAAAGGGACACGCTGGTGGCAGCAGTGAATTTTTACAATTTTCTGGTACATTTTATTTTAGTCTTACTGTGTTTACTGTGTTTGGCTACTAACTGTGGCTGGTTGTCAAACATGGCCATGAGAAAATGTTTTTCACTTGTTCTTTAGCCATCTTGTCTTTTAGCCTTTTTACTGGCCTCTGAGGAAAATCGTTTTATGGACCTCCAGTGCCAGGAAAGCAGATGCTTTTGGCGGGCCACTGGAGGGCTATGTGTGTTTGCTGCCGGGAAGTGGACTGGGACTGTCTGGTCCCAATCCACAAACTGCTGCCAGTATGTCTGAGTGGTATGCATGACTTTTTCCGCCAGTGGTCCTGGATGGACCACTGCCGGGGTGTGTGTGTGTAGGCCAGATCTGTCATTGACTAGTGGGAGTTTCTGCTCTTAGCTGGCTTTTAGGATCAGGAGAGGACCCCTGCACCCACTCTGGAGAGATCCTGGAAGAAACTAAAAGAGCCAAGACTCCTGTCCAGCTGCAAGACCCGTGATGAGACTGTGGACCCATTGGAAGAAGGTTGGGCGACTAACTTCTGCTGCAGTCCCAGAGTCCTATGAAGAAAAGCCTTGGGAAGTGCATCTGGAAGGTACAGTGGCTGACCTGCTCTGAGTTTGGGCTACCGTGCTGCAGATATTTCCATTCTGAGTTGAGGCCTGGGACCTGGAGGATCTTCAGCTTGAGCAATTAGGCTTGCCTCTGCGAAATGTCCTATTCCTTTCATCAAGTCGAGATAGGAGGGAAAGTATGACTGCAGCAAGTGAATCCCTTTGCATCGCAGTGTATCAGTGGGCATCATCCAAAACTGCTTACCTACTTCCAGTCCTGTCCTAAGAGGGGACCTGCATTGAGTTTTGCTGCATGTTTCAACTGGAAGAACTTGCACCAGCAATAGACACTGACTGGAGAACTGCCCAAACCTGCAACAACTAGGGATCAAGGGCTGCGGCTGATGGTGGGAAAGTGATCTTGAACCCTCTTCAACTGACTTGACAAATCCTGTTAAGCATCAGAGTGCAGGGGGTGAGGTGTAGTGATACACCGACCTCCCTTTTAAAGGTTTTGGTAACTTTTAGAAACCTTAGTATTACATTGGCTTTGCCATTGCTTGTTCAGACAAGCACTCTAACAGTTGGGAACACATTTGTTTGTCAGATTAACTTGTCCCCTGACCATTGGATCTGTTCACTGCACCCCTGAGACCCTACCTTCATTTTTTTCCAGCTTCACAAAACTGTATGGAACTTTGCTGAACCTTTGGGCACCAGGCCCCATACAATTTAGGGATGGACTTCTGAAGTTAGGATTGAATCTCTGTGGACCTGTAGTGTTTATAGTAACCTGTACCTTCCCTTTCAGGGATTTGACACGTATTTTGCCCTACCCTCGTGATTGTGCATATGGATCATATGTTTAGTGTTGTATGATATTATTACCTGTTAGTAGTCATTTTTCACTGTGTTATTTGGCCATAAGTAAAGAAGTATTTTTATACCTGCTTGTCTAAGTGTGTTTCTTGACTGCTTCCCTGTGTGCGCTCATTGTGGACCCCTTACAAGCTCATCGCCTCTTGAGATTTAGCATAGACCACTCTCCTAGCTACCTTGAACTGGCTTGTCTACAGCTCCCAGAGTTGTCCATGTCACAATACCAGATTGGGCTTCTGTACATCTGTCCACAAAGCTGGAGAATAGAAAAACTTAACAAATCTGTCACAGACTTTGTTTGCAGCTGGAGGAGGGTTCCCATGGGGTACAAACTCAAGGGCAGACCATTGACGTGCCACACTGCAAATGGATACATATTGAAAAATATCAATGTCATAAAGAGGACCTTTTACTAAGCATAGTGCACGTGATAGGGAGCAACATCACATTAAAAAAGAGCACCCCAAGAACTTGTCAGAGCTGACATTGTTCACTGCACTATATAATTATGCAACATAATCAATGACAGATATCACATGAAGCCGTATTAAGTTAATCCAGAGACACTCAAGCCAAACATGGCTCAATATGTTACATTTTTGCACCTCACTTAGAGCAACTGATCACTGAAAGAGGCCTTCTATGACATTGACAAATTCCCCATTATCAATGGTGCATTGATGGCACACAACCTCCAGTTTAAAAGCAATTCACAGGGGTATTCAACTTCATTAATGGGAGAAGCTACACCAGTCTCATCTTCCAGCTGAGGATTGAGGCACACCTATGGATGTGCTCCTACTCCACAAACTTCCCCGGCTAATAGGATTATATTGGTATTTTGCAGGGTTGTAGAAGCATTCAGAATGATCTCTATAAGAACTGTGTCTTCTCCAAGCAGTACCCCCGCCCAGCAACAGTATCTGCCTTCAGTTGTCTAGGTAATGTCCTGTGGGCTGTTTGAGTGGCATCAGACGGTATTCCTTCTACATACTTGCATGTGCCATATTTTACTTCCTCACTTGGCATGTCAAGTGAGATGGACCTGGTACATCAAGACCAGTGACTCACATGACAGACATTGACTGACCTGGTGTGTCTGACATGGGTGAAGAGGTTTATGGTACAACCAAGGTGGACCCAGACCTGTCTGGGTAATGTCTGTGACTCAACAAAGGTTGGACTGGCCTGCTTAATACAGCAGGGTCTTTCCCTAATTACACAGGGGCATAAATGGCACCTAAACAATAATTTACTGATCCCCACATGTATGCACGTACCAACTGCTGTCTGCTGTTCACCACCTATCTCCTATGAAATGTTCTTGATACTCTCTCCACACCACTCATTATACTCATCCTGCTGCTGACAATAACCCATTCCCTCATCTTTGCCACCACGCTACCATCTACATCTGGCCCACACAGGCATCCATGACCCACATCTCACATCAGCCAGTTGGAGGAGGGGTTTGCAATGTTGACACCATTGCCATCTCTCTTCCTATAGCCTCAGACAAATACCCAGCACTGTGATGGACTCTATGCTTGTCCCTTTTGTGTTTGTTTTTTGCCCTTTCTGGTGTATTTTCTTCAATTGGGTATTGGTGGACCTTTCACTTTTTTCAGAGTTTTTTTGTGTCACACATCACTCAATTCTGTCCTCTCCTAAATCTGGCCTGTTATATTTACTGAAAATGACTACCAGATATTTTGGGACACTTACAAAAGATTTCACACTGATTTCATGCTGATTTGTGGACATATTGCACATATTTTGCAATAGTTTCTTTAGTGTGAGAACATATATTCTTTCATCTATCATGGTTACCTTTTGATTCATATGAAGCCAGTTCATTGGTTATAACAAGCCCTCTCATGACCCTGTTGTCAATATCTATAATACTGCTCTCTGGGGCCAGACCCTGTAAGATTGTTCTAACTCAAGGCATATGTCTTATTTCTGAACCTGTACAATCTCTGAAACTAGAGAGTTTGAGATCTCAGGATAGTGTACTTGACTTGGGACATCTTCATCAAGAATACGCTCAGGGTAAGGGGAACACCATATTTCCTTAATAACACTATGATAAAGATGAAGAATTAATAGAAGCAAATAAGGCAATATCAATATTTTGGCTCTGAATACGTATTTAACTGGCTTTTTGAAGTTGGGGTATTATTACATTTGTCTGAAAATGCTTTTCTTTTCTTACTTTTTTCTCTATTAGAGTTGCTCTTCCTACTTCACTTATCCCCATATATCTCATATGCTGTTTCCTACTGGCATAATGCAGTGCCACATGACACAGTGTCAGTAATCCAATACCCAGTACAAAGCACAACTGAATGTCAAATTAATTGGCTAATTATCTGCTCTGACATCTGTCCCTGATCTAGGACTGGTGGCAAGAACTGTGTTGTGGGGTGGCACTGCATGATCTGCTGTTTTGTTGGTGTACTTCCTCCTTTGCTGTCCAGTCTTACATGCCTACCATCTCCAGCTGACTGTGATTGGCTTAACTGATCAATGCATGACTGGATCATTGGCTTTAAGAAAAAAAAGAATGTACAATTCATTGACCACGTACCTGATCTGACAAAAGCCCCTAGACCTATGCTGGTGGCAGGTGCTAGTTTGATGCCCTGTTGGGACCTGTGGCTCTCCTGCTTCTCTGTCAAGTCTTACCCACTAACGCTTTCAGGCTGACTGTGACAGATTTAATAACAAACCCTCTACAGAAAGCCTTTGAAATGTGATGTAGTCAAGGCCAAAAGTAGATTTTTGAAGGACTAATTACTTTTCTCCTTCTGGCTGTACTTTGGATATTAGAGACCACCTGAGCCTTTTCTAGGTACATAGGTCTCAATTGTTATTGTATTTTATATGATGGCTGAGTTGACCAAAAAGGGGGTTTTCAGTTATATATAGAACTGGGTGGAAAGTGTCCTCATAGTGGGTCAGCATTACTGCACTTGAGAGTGACATTTTTACATAACACTCTTTTTACTTGCCCAAAACAGATTGTTTGGACACAGATTATCCCTAAAATGTGACCTATCGAGATTCATGAGGTACTCTCCATTGTTTCACCAATAGTTGGTTCCTTGTCAGTGAACATAAGTCATTCTGACTGCACATGCATACTATTGGGGCTTATTACGAGTTTCCGGTACGCTGATGGAATATCCGCGGGAATACCAGCAAACGGAATTACCGATACTGACACATTGATGTCACACAACCTCCAGTCTAAAAGCAATTCCCAGGAATATTCAACTTCATTAATGGGAGAACCTACACCAGTCTCGTCTTCCAGCTGGTTAATGAGGCACACCTATGGTTGTGTACCTACTCCATAAGCTTCCCTGGCTAATAGGATCATATTGGTATTTTGCAGGCTTGTAGAAGCATTCAGAATGATCTGTACAAGAACTGTGTCTTCCCCAAGCAGTACCCCCGCCCAGCAACAGTATCTGCCTTCCTATGTCTAGGTAATGTCCGGTGGGCTGTTTGAGTGGGGTAAGACCGTATCCCTTCTACACACGTGCATGTGTCATATTTTACTTCCTCACTTGACATGTCAAGTGAGATGGACCTGGTACATCAAGACCAGTGACTCACATGACAGACATTGAAATCCAATGCATCTTAACTTCCGGTTTCTCACATTTACACATGCGAAACGCACGGATCATAAAACGCCATATTGTGCTAATCTTATCCGTTAATCCATTGCCCTAAATTAAATTTCCCTTGCGGCAGTAAATTAGATCACCGCCTCTCAAGTTGACAATGACATGACAAAACGATATGCTCCAACATTTTCCCATAATGTTCACGGACAGCATAGCCAATCATCATCACCTACGTCTCCACGTTACCTAATGCAAATCCAGTAAGATCCACACACAGCATAAAAGTACACTTTCTTTTTAAAAAAAGAACAAAACAATGTATACTTTTAAGAAAATACCAAAAGTCGGGAATGTAACAAGTCCTTAAAAAGTCCTTAAAAAAGAAGATTACATCGACGGAATCATTGAAAACTTTTGTGAATAAAAGTGATTGGCAGAAAACTTTGTTTACTACATGCCATGCTTCAAATTTGTCCCTAAACTGTCAACTTCCATTAAATCTTGCCAATTACCTTCATCCTGTCTGACACTGCACTGGTTACCTGGTGTATGGTTAAATCTAATGACTTATGTTCCATCTCCAATGTATGCCAGTGAAAGTGGACAAATTGGTTCTTAATGATCAGCCCAGAATATGGATATTACAGTTCCGGTATTGATGGTTATTGTCCAGTTTTGGTTAAAAAACCTGTCCACAGGAAGTTTTTGGAGATGACAAATGCACACTTCAACGATGTGATTTTGTAAATTTGGGAAGGCAAACATATATTTTCTTTACCCATTTTGAAAAACAATATACACAGTACATACATATGTTAAATAACAATGTTCTGTAAAATGTACATGTACGATATCTAGTCTTTGCGTCAACGTGAACATCAATGTAGCACATCGTTAATCATGAAGCACACAGGAAACATCCCGCCATGAGTCAGATTTGTATGCTAAATCTGCTTGGTTTACACCAGCCCACCGTGGTCTCAGCATGATAAGCCACGCAGCAGATTACAATGCATTATTTTCAAAGTAAATACAAACTAGCACACAGGTCTCTCATGCCGGCAAAAGCTAAAGTAGCATTAGTAGGTTACTTAGCAACTCCATGAGACGACGCAGCAGCAGACTATCACGCTGTCTCCCAACAGTGATGTTAGGCACCGCGTAACTTTTGTAGCATTCCAACAAATTTCTGTTTGACACATTCATCGTGCCAGCCACATTAATCGCATTAGCAGGCTTTGTAATTACCCATGCCGGTTTAAGTAATTTTCTTTTTTCTATAACTCAAGACATAACTATTATGGGCATTTTTCAAAGTGGGATACATTGGTTAGTCAGTGCAGCATTTTTGTAGCATCCAAACACATTTGTCTTGCACATCAAATGTTCCAGCCACAATAACCGTTCTAAGTAATTTCACTTTTTCTTGAACCTAAGCCATAACTATTATGCAGCATTGTCAAAGTTTTCCTTTGGATCCAGCATGCTAGCCCTAATAACCACCGTGACAGCAGGTTACACAACAAACCATGCCTTTCTCCTCATCCAAGTCCCCTCAGTAATCACACCAGTGCATCATCCTCATTGATGAATAGACAGTCGGCAATAAGTCATTCTCCCCTATAACCGTAGCCATACCTGCATCTGTAATAGACATAGCAATCCAGTCTCACTACTACTTAGGTCAGTAACATGGCACCAAATGGAAGCTATTAACTATGTTCACCGGTATGTGAGCGCCTGATGCTCACAGACCCTGCACACCCTCGTGTCTTTCCGAACATACCTCAGCAACAGGCTGATCCAGTTCTGCTGGCCCTGATTTATAGCTGCCTTTTCAGGACCAAGCCTAACAAGAGCTTCGCACCAGGTAATCTAACAACTACAACTGCCTGTGTCTCTAAATAATTACTAATAGTTTAGTTACGTGATATAACAAGGTACACCAACCCCTATTTTCCCCTCTCTGCAGCAGCCATCAGAGCCAATATCTGTAACACATCACTGTACAGAGGACAGTCTCCCCAAATTTCAGCTGAAGACACAGAGAAGAAATACTAGGTAGGTAACAACCCCCAGGTATCAGAAGGCCACTACTATGGCTTCCTCCGTTGATCTCACTTGTTTCAGACACACCTTTCTGACACAATTTTTATCTGTTTGTATTGTAGATCCAAAGAACGTGATTTGGTAACAACTCTATACTTCTCTTAGCACTAGTGTCCTGAGGAAAATTCAGAGGACATTACAAATTGTTTTAACCAGAATTCTTTCTGTGACCCCCGAACTGTAAACACGCAAAAGTGTCGACAGAAAAAATATGTTGTGACGGTTTACAGCACGTACAATCACTTTTAGTTACTAGCCTTTTGAGAGTTAAAGTTGTCATATGTCCGTGTGTTGTGAATGAAAATGACTATTGTCTTAGATTGTTTTTAGTGCAAATACATTACTAATTTAGAATTCATTTTGTTTTAACAGTACTCTAACTTGTCCGTTTTGATCACGAATGGCTTAGGTAACTAGACCTTAGCCCCCTGTAGGTTGTCAGCACTACCTGTCAAAGGGAGGGGTAGCCTTGACTCACTTTTGTGTTTTGTTTGACGGATTTAACCCTGAAGAGTCAGGCCCCCGTCAACAAAAAAGAGGGTCTTCACCCATTTATTTTGATACATCAGTCACATACATATTATGAAAACGTTTCCTTACATTATTTGCTGATTTTCCATTCTCTCTATGTAAAGTTGAGGTACGGTCTTGATCAACAGCTCTAATTAATAGAAACAGCATTTTCTTATGTTAGGATGCAATTTTGTGAATCTTATCAATTATTTGTGGTTATTCACCACATTATGTCATTCAAATTGTTAGAATGAGGGATTCAAGGACAAATAACAAAGAGCCTGTATTGTGTGTTCACATTGCCAAAGGAAGGTTTTGTTTTTGGGAACAAATGCCACAAAAATTCATAACATTATCTTCCATTTTCAATTGCAGCTGTGCAGTGTAAATAAGGAAATATGTCAACTCTTCCAAAGAAGAACCTATTTGTCCTTTAGAAAGAATGACAATTATATGCACTTTTTCTTGTGAAATTCAGCAGGAGCTGACCCCAAACAAGTGTCCATGTCATGTTATGATTTTGTGATTTATACCGTGCACCACTTTGATTTTAATGGTCTCAAGGCGCCCTGTCCCACCACACTTTGGGCTACTGCAGCACCTGCAGCCTCGAGTGGTGTGGGGCACAGACATCACATATTGCTTTATGCTCAGAGCCACCAGGCATGTATGCTTTGTTTGTTTCTGGCTGCAGGGGCGCAAGGCACCTACTACAAGTTGCCTGTCTGCCTGCTAACTGTGGCGTGTGTTTTTCTTCTGGGTATGCATGATAAGGTTTGTTATAGATGCCCAGAAGGGAGGCCAACCAGCAGCAGTGGGGGTTGAGGGGTGGCAGGTCGGGTGCAGATCTGTCTGCCCCTATGGTTCTGTTCGGGCTATGTGGTGGCATGTACCATGCATGTTTTTAAGGCAAGCATGGTGTGTGTTGTTGCTTGGCTGCAGTGTTGTTAGTGGATGCCAGTTCAGCACTTTCTTGCAGTGGCCTGATGTCTTCTCTTTTGGGCATCCTCTCCAGGACAGGAATGTTGCCATGTGTTCCTGCTTCGCCTGGCTGCCTGTACAATGGCAGACTGCAGCAGGACATGGACAGCAGTGTGGCTATAGTGTTCCTGCCCTGCGTCCCACATGCGCAGTGGGCGGAACAACAGGAGCATGAATAGTGTCACCCTTTGGAATGATGACAGCACTGAATGCCAAATACCCTCGGCCTCCTCTTCTCCTTCCCTCATCTCTGACTGTCTTTCTGCTATCCAGGAATGGTGTGCCGCCAACGACCTCTGCCTTAATGCCAGTAAGACTGAGATTCTACTCATCGGCACTCCCACTCCCTCCTTCCCTGCTGCTCTCTGGCCGGCCTCTCTGGGCCCTCTTCCTACTCCTACCTGCAAGGCAAAAAACCTTGGGGTCATCTTCGACTCCACACTCTCCTTCTCTCCTCACATATCCGACGTATCTAAGAAGTCACACTACCAGCTACACCTCCTCAGAGGTATCCTTCCTTTCCTCTCCTTCCCCCAGAAGCTCACTGTCTCTAGAGCCCTGGTTCTCTCTAAGCTGGACTACTGTAACAGCCTATATCTTAATCTGCCCACCTCTACTCTCCTCCCTTTGCAACTCATCCAGAACAGGACTGCAAGACTTGTCCTTGGCCTCAAGCCCAGGGACCGTATCTCTCCAGGACTGAAATCACTACACTGGCTCCCAGTGACTGCGAGGATCAAGTTCAAAACCCTCTGCATTGTCCACAAGGCCGTCTGGGGCCTTGGGCCAAAATACCTTCAACTCTCTCTTCCTAAATATCTTCCTTCTCGAGCTCTTCGCTCATCCGCCTCCAACTCCCTCAGGGTCAGCCGCTTCTCCAAACAACGAGTTGGGGGCAGATCTCTTTCTACTGCAGGGGCCTCCCTCTGGAACAGCCTTCCTACCTCCCTGAAACTTGAGGAGAACCACCTCCGGTTCCGGAAGCACCTCAAAACCTTCCTCTTTGCCTCCGCTTTCTCTCCCCCTCTCCCCTGCTAATACTACTGAAACTGCACTGAATCTGCAACTGGGCCATTCATCGTTCTTGGCCCAGCCACTCTCCCCTGCACTGCCTCCACGGCAACCCCTGCACTACGGGACTGTGTCTGTATCCATACAGGCCCCCTTCCCAGCACTTGTCTGCACTTACCTCGCACTTGCCACCAGCTGGCCCTTGTTATTTATCCTGTATGCTGTATGCTTATAACCCTGTACTGCACTTTCCCCTCTCCCTTTCCCCCCATGCACTTTTCCCTTCCCCTCTACCCTTGCACTTGCGCGATCTGAATGACACCTGGCCTAGTAAGATCGTTGTCTGTCTCCCCTTGTTCCCCCCCCTGCCTCGTCGCGCTTTGAAACACTTGTGTATAGGCGCGTTACAAATGCCTTATCATATCATATCATAAATAAAGGGCAGTGACAGATGCAGTTCATGACCTTACAGCTCCAATTCCCATGATTATGTGTAAGTTGATCAGTAAATGTCCCAGGTACGTTAGGTGTCAAAAGTATCAAGAAGTTTTTCGGGCATACGGCACCAATCTTGAAACAGTTGATACTACCCTGTTAGTAACGGTTTGTAATATACTAGCAACACCTACATCCAATTGGCATATGTGTACACGTGTCCATACTTCCATCCTCCCTTTGGAGACAGCCAGCATCAAACCAGGGGGAACACCACTTACGTTCTTACACTTAGGCATCAATATGTGCCCTGCAGTGTGTTTCTGATTTGAATTTTTGTTGGCGGGTACCAGGGTGCCAGGAGTAGGATTTCACATTATTGGTGATTGTTTTGAACAAAGCACGCAGAGCGCTTGTGCTCTGTGTGTTGGGGAGGATGGATGTCAGTTCAGGTGTTGGTGTTCTGGGTGTTGGCATATTTTCTGTCTTTTTTACATTTTAGGATGTACACTAATTACTGTGAATCTATCGATCATATAATGACATTACTGTTGATAGAGTTTTTACAACCAGGTGCCAGTCTTTCTTCAATGCAAAGTCAAGCTCCCCATCACAACGAAACCTAACCATATCACGCATGGACAGAGCCAACCCATCTCCACACCTTTCAATAAACAGAATTTGCTTACACAGCATGAAAACAAGCATTTCTACCTCAGACCCAATACAACCTAGACACACTTCTGCAATTCTGTGCATCAGTTAAATCGTTTCATTCTTGTGACTCTGCCACCTCCTGCAAAATTGCTAAATGCACCTATTCCCTCACCTGATAAATGTGTGTTGCTAGTCCCTACTGTGAGAAACCAAAGGGTGTCTCACTGCTCATTCCCCAATGAACTGTCATCCTGGTGGCTGGGGTACAGCCATGGCTATTGGATCCATACCCCAGGGGTGGACCAGTGTGGGAAGATCACCTGGATGAGGGGTCCTTGGGGAGTTGTAGTGGGGCACCCAGAGGAGAGATGTGGTATTCCTATACCCATTTCCCTTGGATTGTACACCTTGTGTCTGTCGTGCTTCTGATAACCATACCTTCCTTACATATGGTGTCAGGATGAGAAGTGACTCAATTGATAAATATTGAATATCCATGTTAGTGATAATTGTACCACCAGAGGGAGAAAATAGGATTATTGAAATTAACGGGTTTGATCATATTTTTACCTGTAATGAAGCCTTATGTGCCCAACTACATATCCCAGTTAACTGACAAGACTTATTTTTTAAAGCTCAGGTCCTTTTGGATACTCTGTTGGTTTTCCATTATAACATTCAACAGTGGGATCGGATAGTCCTAAGAATCAGACCACGCATCGACTTTATTAGACCTGGCACTTTCAGTCTCTCCTTTCCTGAACCATTTTTCTTTGGGGATAATTCTACTGTGACCCCAGAAGCCCCGAGGTAGAACTTAGCCAATCCGGAACTCCTCCTTCTCAAGAATCAGGCTTGGAAGAGTGAGATGATTTTGAGACCTTCTCGGAGGTGCTTGAAACTTTCTTTTTTTCTGAAATGGGGAGTACCTCTGGGGAAACATTTACCCATTCCGAAGAGATGGGTTACCTAAACACCCTCATGACCTAGTTGGCTGCCCATCAGATGCTGGAGGAAGCACGTCTACAAGAGAACTTGATGAAGTTAGTTGAACTGCAAGCTAGACCCCTATTACCCCAAAGGATACTCCAGTCCTATCAGGAAGGTCACAAATGTTTTCCCTAATTTTGAAAGGTTGTCCGAACAACTAGGTTGGGAGGAAACCCTAAAGCAAAGTTATTTGGGGCCCCTATTAAAGGGAGAATTACAAACCACATACCAACTACTCAATCTAACCCTAGGAGCCACTTTTATTTCTATAAAAGGACTGCTCAAACGAGTGGGCCAAACTAGTAATTTTTTACTGCCAGAATGTATGCGATACCAAACTTAACCCTGTTGAAACCCCCCTCAAGCTCAGAGAACAAATTGAAAACACTACCTCCCTATGGATTAATAACAAAAAATATCAAAGAGACAACAGAGATGATTATGGTAGAACGATGTATGAACTTTCTACCTCCTTATTTGCAAAAGGTGTCTTACATCTGAACAAACACACTCTAGTGTTAGCTATTGAAACGGCCCACGATTGCAATGAAACTTTTACACACCATGCACCAAAGTGAACAGTGAACCAAAGTGAACAGCAGAAATATCAGAAGCTCATACATAGCTCCCAAACAACTACAATGAATAGAAACTATTCCACATTCAAAGAGAGGGGGCCCAAGGAAAGAGTAGAAATAACGAGATTTGATCAAAGGGGTAGGAAGGAAGCCAGAAAGGAAGAAATAAAAAGGGTGAAACCATCACCATCCATCTGTTTTTCTAGTAAAGAAACAGGCCATCTAGCCAAACAATGCCCTAAAAATATTAGGGAGGAACCTATGGAGATAGGATGTATAAGGGGAGATGAGTGGGATGACCCAGAGGGAGATATTGAAACTCTTAGTATGTGTTTAAGTCAGTCCCTGGCTGACTTCTTATATGAGAGTGCTATGTTGAATGGGAGATTGGTAAGAGCCCTAGTCGATTCAGGTAGCCACCAAACGGCCAAAAGAGCTGTGCTAGTTCCTACCATGTAGCTGGAAAATGTAACCCTAGTGCGAATCACGTGTGTGCACAGGGATAATGAAGTTTATCCCAAAATACCTGTGCACATTAGTGTTTGAGGGGAATCTAGAATAATACCCACATTGATTATCCTGGGGCTCCCTGAAGAAGTCATCTTGAGTAGAGATTTCCCCACTTTTTCCACCCTTCTGAAAGAGGTACCCAAATCCCCTAAAGATTTCCTACCTCTGAAGAATTGGCCGAAAGATTATAATTTTCAGGACTATCCGGTCTGGGACTGGACAGAAACAGATTCTTATGACTCTATACTCCATCAAAGGTCAACTCCGAAATATCAAGATGCACTCACTCCACACCTAGACTGATATGAAAATCTTACTGCAGCAATGAAAAGAAAACAGTCATGCGAGATCCCGTAGACATTTCTACCCCTCGTTCCCCACAAAGTCCAACAGGAGTAGGATGCTGGAAGAAATCAGGTATTTCTACCTTTCATAGGGGAAGGGTATGTGAGAAACCAAAGGGTGTCTCACTGCTCAATCCACGGGGAACTGTAATCCAGGTGGATGGGGTACGGCCATCACTATTGCATCCAGACCCCGGGGGTGGACCAGTGTGGGAGGATCGCCTGGATGATGGGTCATTGGGAAGTGGGAGTGGGGCATCCGGAGGAGAGGCGTGGTATCCCTATTCCCATTTCCCTGTAGAACACCTGCATTCTATGTACTAGGAACTTCCCCCTCTTTCCTACACACACACTCTGCTGCACAGACAAAATGCATCAGGGAAAGACAGACTCACACACAACCAGTCCGTTTGACATGTCCCAACATTATGGTTAGGCAGAGTCAGGCACTTAACCTTAATGACTTGCACCTGAATCCTGTTTTCTTTCCCCAGTTGGATAAAATGCGGAGCATGAGAGCACCCAGAGAGCAAGGCAAGAAGGGCAACTGAAGCAAGCAAGACCATCAGAAAGACAGGGCAGGAAATCCTGGGAAGGGGACATGAATATGTAAGCAGGGCAGGAAGGAACAGAGGGTGAACGAAAGCCTGTGGTCCTATCAGCTGAAAGGGGAAATTCTCTACAGAATCCCAAAGGGGCAACTCCCTGCCAGTGCAGAAGGTCACGGCAGAACCTCCTTCATGTACGGCGTGAGGACTTGAAAGGAGGCTAGCCGCACTGGGTGAAAAGTCTTGACGAAACTGAAGGTTTATTGATAAACTGTATCAGCAGCTGCCGGTTGGTGAAAAGGGAGACCGGCTTGTGATTGTGAAAGAAAAATACATTAACGTATGAAGTGCTTGTTAGGTTGTTGAGAAACCAAAAGCAAAAGTACATTGTAGCAAGAATGAAGAATGCTGAGATTGTGCATGTGAGAGAAGCTGCGAGAGAACATGACTAAAAGGAGGTGAATAGTCAAAGTGGTCATACGAGGAGAAAGTCAAGGGCACAATTCCCCTCGTACAGTTGAAAGTCTTTGACAAATAGTGAAAGGAACTGCAGATACCGGAAGGCCTCGGGAGAGGAGGCCAGTGTAAACCTTTGAACTGTATCCAGCACAGTATTGTGGGTTGCGCATAGGACAGCAGCCATGAGAAAGAGATTCTTGATTTTGAAAAGTAAAGGAACATGCTACAATGTAACAGAGTGGCCCGGCGAGACGGGATCACCTATCGGTAGTCTCTATATTGAACTGGCAAGTACGTAAAAGTCAAAGCATGAAAGATTGTAAAGAGATAAGTATGATGCTGGTGGTGTGAAGGCTTGCGCTCAATCGAGGGAAGCCAGAACTGCCTACAGAGGAAGGCCTGAGCCTGGAGGAGGGGGACCTGAGTGAACTGTACAGAGGAAGGTCTGAGCCCGTAGGATGGGGACCTGAGTGAACTGGTGAAAGTGAATCAAATATGTGTTTAAAAATACATTAAGAATTCCTAAATACTATAAGCTAGTAGAACTGAGAAAAGTTAACTGAACTGTGATTTGAAGGTTATAGTGAACCTGATGGAGGGATGTCAATTGAAAGCAAGGGGAAGTGAATTCTGTATTTTGATAAAGTGACCGAACCACGGTAGAAAGACATAGGTAAACCCAACGAAGGGGTATCACGAGAAAGTCGCAGAAGAGGAGAATCCAGCATGGTGAGAGCTAGGGGAAAGTCTTGTGTGGCCAGGCAAAAGATATTGATTTGAGGGATCCTGTCTTTTTGGAAGAAATGGCTACCTCATGCCTATAGACTCAAGGGGTGCTCACAGTCATGCCACTGTTGCGTGTTGTCCCGTGATGCAATGCGTGGAAGTGAGTGTATTATTTCAGCAGTCCTGATCTATGAAACAATTTTGGACATTTTAGTTTGCATTACACTCCTTTGTTATGCATATCATAGTCATGCACCCTTTTGTTATGTAGAGTCCTCGAGTTGGCAATAGGATTATAAGTATAGGCCATTTTGTTTTGACACAACACCACTAGGACAGCGTTTTCTTTACTTTGATGGTCATAGCTTGCTCCCATCCTAGATTTAGGTTTAGATTAGGCATTTTTCTAAACACCCTTGGATTGTACTGCTTGTGTCTGTTGTGCTTATGAGTTTGGTCACTCTAGAATCCCCGTTTGGGTTATGGGATTAACTAGCAGGTGCTACTTATATAGCAGTCTACCTTATTGACCCTAAGTGGTTTGCCACTTGATAGGGTTCGTGTTTCACCCCTCTTTCTAATATTTCTCTAGGTAGGGGTGTGTATTCTTGCCTGTAACCAATCACTGAGCAGTATCTGATTTTCCATTTGAGAAATAGAACACCCTTCCTCTGGTGTCTAAATGAGTACTAATGTTGATAGATACATTTACATTAGGGTCCTGATTATAAGCATGCCAAGTTATTTATCTGCGCTTAGCCAGAAAGTAGACGACTAGCGATCTAGCCAGAACCCATAGTTTCCTACAGTTATTATAACTTGTATAGTCTTGTTTGACCTTTTTGTTTAAAATCTTCATTGGCTTTACTATAGCCTATGGCACCTTGAGCTACCATAGAACTATGTAGGTTCTTCCTAGCTCTCAGTGGAGCAGACCACACATATTTCTATTTCTGGTATTTCTAAAGTAAAATTGTCTTAAAAACAGACAAAGGACCATGCGCTGAACTTTCGCAGTGTCATACGGGATGCAAGGGAGCCCTGGTTCAGGACACCAAGCAGGTAAGCTTATCAGTGGTTTGTGGTTTTCTCCTTTTGCTCACTATGCAGCAGCTATGGTCTTGCATGGGCTTTGATTTAGCACTTGATAGAAGTAGTAATGGAGCGCCCCGGAAAATTGAAAATATAAACAACTGCCATAGAGCGGATACGTGTCAAGTTACTGATTGCTGTAGCCATGCAATCCCAATCTTTCGCCGTCTTTTGGGCAAAAAGTAAAATCAGACCCGTTTTTTGAAGTTCGTTGTGTCTTGTTTCAGGTGCTGTTCACCCATCGTTGCGTCTAGCATTTGAAATGTTGCTGGTACCTGCAGGAAAGCAGGATATAATTTTAAATGTGACCATTGGAAACACACACACACACATAAGAGGTATGCTAGTGCCTCACACGCATTTAACTGTAATGTATGCCATTGTTAATAACAGCCCAGCAGGTTGATTATTATTTACTTCATTCTGCTGTGTTTATTTGCAGAAGTAATAAGCTGCATTAACCCCCTTTGAGGGTGGAGAGCGACCTGATTGGGCCCCCATATATGAGTGAATGGTATTTATTTGATCATTAATTATCTAAAGGAGCTATTGATAGATATGGAATTTTCTTGTACAGTTAGTTCTGCAGAAACTTGTTTTTAATGTTTTTTTTATGTTTTGTTTAGTTCAAGTAAAAAACTGTACGTGGAGGTGGTTTTTGAAGATTCCATCCTGTATTTGTTAACAACAGTCAAGTCCTGAGGAAGACAGGCATCAGCGCTATTGTTGCACTGGATGCCAGTTTGTCGAAACTTGGAGAAGGGACGGTTTATAAAAAGTGAAAAACAAACAAGATGTTGGGACCTCCTCTAGTTGGCTGATGACTGTGTTGCATGTCTTTTTTCATTGAACTCTTGTGAATATAATAATTATTTTGTATCTATATTACAAAGTACTGTAGGTATTTATACACAATTTCTTGCACTTTATGGTCTATATAAGGAGGAGAGGGGTCTATGTACTATCCATGTTTTTGACTCCCCGTGGAGATTGAACTGTTTACTTCATACCTATCAATCTGTTGTGTCGCCATGTTTTTATGTCTAATTAATTGAGAAGAATGTTTTTTTTCTGATAATAATGATGTTATAAGAATAAAATATGTGATTGTTTGCAGAACATTCCTGTCTCAATGGTCCATGTCTAGCTAAGGCCCTGTTGTTTGTGAATTGATGTAATTTATCTCAAGGCACCACCTTTGTAGTTACCTTAATGATTATTCCCCTGGCATCTGCGATGGAGGGGTGAACCCACACATAGTTGAGAGTGCTTCTGATAACTATGCTTTCCTTACACTAACCAACTTCTCTGCTGAATAAAAATGCACAAACTCATTTTATAAATCCTCTCTTCACGTCTCCCATGACTGAATATGGTCCTCAAAAGGCCATTCAAGTACTTAGTGCTTCTTGGACACACAGAGGGGATTTTGATCATGCAATACATTCCATAAGGTTGAAAAACACAATACCACACATAAACAGAGGAAGTGACAAACAGGCATATACATTGTGGTTGTTGGATACTTGGTTCGATTGGAGAATGCTCTATCGAGCTACAGAATTGGACAGTAGGGCGGGTAGATCACCAGACAAATGTTTACAGATATAGATAGTTGCATAGAGAGTGATGGATACATAATGGTGACATACATTTTTAGATCGATGTATACAGACCAATCGATAGAGGCATATATAAACAAGCATATATGGAGAAGAATACATGTACATTAATACAGATCAATCAATGTATACATTAATATATGTACAAAAACAAAAACAATGAAAAATAGGTGCGGGTTCAGAGAAATATGGCAATCGAGAGATGACTATGGATCAAAGTATACAGACAGGCAGTGATGGATAAGTAGATTGAAACATGCAAGGACAAACATTCCATAAAATGTACATAGAGATGTGGATGGACAATGATAAATGAATAGATGTGAATGTATTACATGGCCACGCTAGTGGCCATGTAGTTATGGTTAAGTTGCTGTTTCCACAGGAAGAGCACTTTTTGGGTGGTTTATAACTTGGCTCCCCATGGACGAATCCTTACCAAAGTTTGCCAAAAAAAGTATATTGGCCACTCTGAATTTCGTTTGGTAAGGATTCGTCCAGGGGGGGCAAAGTTATAGGGGGGTCCCAAAACCTCTTTTTTTCCCATAGACTGAATGGGGCAAAAACTTTGCGCACGGCTACAGGCCAAACCACTGGAGGTTCCATGTGATTATATCGCCGCAAAAATACCGCCATACAAAATATTACCCCATGGAACCTGCAGGGAACACCCCCGCAACCCCTATATATTTTAAAAGGGAGCGGGGGACACCCCCGCATCCCACCCCATCCATTTCCCCCATAAATTATCCCCACCAAAAATATCACCTATGGCCGTTCCCGACGACCATATGTACGGCGATATTTTTGGTGGGGATAATATTACCTGATACCCACTGGATGGATTGTCACCAATTTTGCGGCAGGGGCTTGTTCCCCAAAGCATGCTTTTGTAATTTTTGTAAGAAATCGTCCAGTAGTTTCCTTTAAAACGATCAAAAAGTAGCACTCTAAAAATTAGTGATATCTATGTTTACTTCGCGGTCCCACTTCCCTGTTAGCTCAGTGGAAAAGATTTCTATTGGCTAATCTGTGGCATGCTACATGTCAAGATGTTGCGCTTTCACTGATTGTTTCTGCTACAGCGTCAACTGCGTAGCTTTCTTTCGATACGGCCGCCATGGTTATTTCAGTTTCTGTTGTACGCCAAAAAATCATCGTAAACAAACCCTTATGGAACAGTGTGTCGAAAGGTAAGCGTTACTTATATGTGGCTGTATGCAGTAAAAAAGTGCTTTATTTTTGTTACCATTATCATACCGTACAGTGAAACCTGGTAGGCAATGTACGACAAGCTCTTACTGCGTGTATGTAAGAAGCAATAACCAAAAATACTGCGGTCAGACTGGCGTCCTATAGTTTGGAATCTGAGGCAGCCACCTGCACTGTTTCATAAACACAGCGCTTCTGCACGCGTTCGGGAGTGACGGTTCTCATGAAGGACTGCTGATATGTTGTTGCAAAATGAGAATGTATTTGCGTTCTGAGTGAAGGTCACTTCATTTCTATTTTACGCTAGGCACTCAAGTATGGTCGCACATGTACCAAAACTCATAAGGGTAAATTGTTTTTAGACCTTGATGTACAGGGAAGAGACAGAAATAATGTAGGGAGTCATAGTTTGTAAATCATACCCTTTGATAAATTATGCTTCAAAAAGGTTTGTGAAGCACATGAAATATCAATTCCCAAGGACGTCTTCCTGCCAAAATGGAGCCAGTGCATATCATGTAAGCTTATTTTTTAGGCCTGTACACCAAACTGCCATTAATTACTTAGACTGCAAATTAAAAAAAAAAATGTCCTACAAATGCATTTGCATCTTTTTGTGCCATTGTATTTTCAGAGTGCACATTACCGCTGTCTGTACGATGTAACTACAATTTCCACTATTACCTACGACATTTATGTGGCATTGATATTTTATTACCTATTATGCAGACTGTACATTGTCGCCGTTAGTAGGGAGTCGCTACATTTCCCCATATAGCATTAATTGATTATAGAAATGTTATGTGTTACACCTTTCATTTCCGCAAAGTCTTCGTATTGGTAGATTTTTAAAAACATTTTCCCCTCAGCTACTTCCTTCCGTATTGTGAATGTCATGGATTGCATCGACCACATGACGGTTTTTTCAATCGTCAAGTGCAGCTATTCGTCACCGGTTGTATGTACGTCATCATTGAATGGGATGACTGCATCGGACCTCTATGTCCGTACGCAGTTGCAGCAGTAAGAAGCAACATACCATCCTTTTTGGTGTCATAATTCACAGCCTTTCACGTCGCCCTGTAAATCACTGTGAGAGGAATATGACTACTGTGTGAACAACGCATATTTTCTGTGTGATTAAACACCAACGTCACCATTACCACTAACATTTTAAGTAACATACCATGCTTTTGGATGGACTACATCACAGGGATTGACGCCGTCTTGGCAATTAATGTGAGAGGAAACCTACTACTGTGTTGCCAATGCATACTGTGTGTGTGATAAAAACTGTGGCGCCAACGCATGGTCACTGTGTGGGAAAACATCAACGCGACCGTCAAAATTACCATTTTCATTGTGTAGCACAGACACAAACTTCCGCTTTCTTTGCAAATGAGAAATGGGCGATGATTTAGCAATGTGGATTGTGAAATAAAAGTACCTTACTAATTTTTACATGTTAGTGTGTTTTTTATCCATTTATTCTTCCACTTCACAATGTGCCATGCTATGTTGCACGTTGCACTATGTTGTTTAGTAGGTGCCGTATCTCGGTACGTAAGTCATTATGGAATCATTTCGGTGACTGTGTGGGAAAACATCAACGTGACCGTCAAAATTACCATTTTCATTGTGCAGCACAGACACAAAGTTCCGCTTTATTTGCAAATGAGAAAAGGGCCATGATTTAGCAATGTGCATTGTGAAATAACAGTACCTTACTAGTTTGTACATGTTAGTGTGTTCTTTAACCATTTAATCTTCCCCTTCACAATGTGCAAAGCTATGTTGCAGGTTGTAGTATGTTTTTTGGTAGGTGCCGTATCACGGTACGTAAGTCATTATGGAATCATTTCTTTACACTACCAAGGTACGTTATCCAGAATGCGTTTGCACACCACTTGGTTTGGCAACGTAAGGCTCAGGCCCATCTAATATGCTTTTGTGCCGTCAGGGTACTTTCTGTCACCTACATGCCCCAATTACCAAGAGTACTTCTGCATGAAGACGCTACGTTCTCAGATTTGGTATCTTTCTAAAAGTGGAAAAATGAGACTACAACTTTCTTCACCCCTTTCAACTTGTGGCACTTACACAAAAATGTGTACACAGGTCAGTGGTAATGGTCTTCCTTGCAATATTTCTGCCGTTATTGCACTTGACTTCACAGAGTTTGTTGTGATTTTGTCCAGACAATAGAAGACTGCTCCTTTGCCTTGTGTACGCACATTTTTGCCAAACATATCTACTGTATGTTTCACACAATTATGTAAAGGTCATTGCGCACGAACAAACACCTTTGTGTTTTACATGTGGTGGTGTTTTAATATTTCACAAGTGTCGTCATGCACATAACAAATCAATGGTACCCCTTTCGTCTTTGAAGGGTAGGCTGTAGCTATGGTTACTGACCACAATGTCGGGGAGGTAAATTCTGCCTTTTACTGGTTGGGACAAAACATTGCATTGAAGACGCCTGTCCACCAGGCACTGCCTTTCTGTTAAAGGTGTTGCTGATAACCACACATTTTAGAACAAATACCAATGTTCTTCGACCACTACGGTCACATGTTTTCCTTTTCTAATTTCTGGCAGCTGTAATGGTAAGCGCAAAAAGAGTTTCTATGGACCGCCCGCCTTCCCTTTCCAAGGTAGCCATCTTGGAAAAGGATTTGTTTTCTTCAAACGGGAACGCCAGAGGCGTTCCGGTTGAAGATAAAAAATCATTTTTTTGGTCCCATGGGTTAGTGCCGTAAAATCTCTATTGGTAATGGTATTCATCCACCATTTTTTAAGGGTGTAATGGGGTTTACTGATTCAAAGATCTCCGTATGCACTCTTGCTTCTATTGTGGTGCACACTTTCCCTGTTGAGTTCTGCACGGGATGTGTGTAGTTACAAGCTCGTAGAACAACATACAATGTCCTTCCGCACTGTCAACGACTCACACATCTTATTGTGAAGTGTGTATGAGTTCTGCACCATGTGGCCATGCTGTGCAACAGCATATGCTACTTTGCAATTCGTAGGAAGATGGCCAGTGAAGTCAAATGTTCCTTTACAGTATGCTTATGTGTTACTATTGGAATCCTTCTAAATGTTTAACAAAAAATGTGGTCAATTTATCCTATCAATCACATACAGTACTGCAAACCTATGTAAGTCATTGAAAAAACGTTTGTCAAAGGGACATTATGGTTACGTTGAACTACTAAAAACATCCAAAATTCACTACAAAAAAAAACTTTGTTAAAGGGACGTTATGGTTAAGCTACCCTATTAAAAACCTATGCCATTCAGTACAAACACTTTGTTAAAAGGACATTATGACTACAAGTAATATCTAAAAACCCCTGAAATTTGGCAGTTATGGTAGGCTAAGCACCCATTTTTCCCATCAGCACTCTCCACTGATACCACTACCACTCCGGACATGAAAGATGCCATCACACATGTCATTGATGCCATCACTACCTCCATCACATCTTTACCCCCTTTGTTTTATGTCAGCTAAGCAACCATAACTCGCGCCACCACCGTGCACTGCTAAGACTAGCACCCAGGATATCAAAGATGACATGACAAATGTCATTGATGACATCACTGAGATCACCGAGGTCAGCGATCACCCACTGACTTGCAAGGTAAGCCCAAGGGCATAGGCCCTATTATCATCCAGCCATCAACTTTCTCCCCCGTTCTCATTCACTCCCTATAAGTAATGCAGATCGCCTACCATTTCTGAGTGGTGAGCTCTGCGCTATACTTGCTCGCTCACGAGACACATTGTTCCCAAATGGCCACCCTCACGCGGGTGTACGTCGCCCCTCGGAAGTAGACACTGAAATATAACAGCTAGCCGTGATGCATATATGCTAACCAGCCAACTCTGCACGCTAGGACCATTCACCCTGAACATACATTGCCACCCAGTTGATACATACCAACTCTACCCAGAGCTGCTTATTTGCACTAGCCCATTTGGCCTGATGTGCCCACTGTGTACTATGTATATATGGGCCCTGCCATTTGTTAGCTGCTTTTTGTCCATATGTGCCTGCCATTTAATAGCTACTTTCGGCCCATATGTGCTTGCCATTTGATAGCTGCTTTTTTCCACATGTGCCCTGCCATTTGATAGCTAGACTTTGCCCATAGGTGACTGCCATTTGATAGCTGCATTTTGCCCCTAGATGCCTGCCATTTGTTAGCTGCATTTTGCCCATATGTGCCCTGCCATTTGATAGCTGCATTTTGCCCTATGTGCATTGCCATTTGATAGCTGCATTTTGCCCATATGTGCCTCCCATTTGATAGCTGCTTCTTGCCCATATGTGCCCTGCCATTTGATAGCTGCATTTTGCCTTATGTGCATTGCCATTTGATAGCTGCTTTTTGCCAAAGTGTGCCTGCCAATTTATAGATGAACCTTGCCCATATGTGCCCTGCCATTTGATAGCTGCTTTCAGCTTATAAGCTGCAGCTGGTCAATCTGTTGCCTTTGATAAATGATACGTTGTAAGGCAGCCCCCTGCGCCTGCCAACTATGTGTAGTATTTCTGCCTGCTGATCCTTCTATGGGGTGATTAGATTCTGCTCACTGATCTTGCCGACTGTTTTGATCAATAACTAGCCTTTTGTGCTGCTGAACCAGTCCTCTGCACACTGCGTATGTACCCCTGACCAGCCCGACTCCTTCATCGCTCTAGCCTAACTCAGCCGCCACAAACCCAGGAATACCCATGGTATACTCTAGACTTAGCATGTATACCACACCCCTCTACCTTAGTATGTTATGTACACTGATCATTTCCAACAAATTACTGTTCCCTGCCCTGCTTCAGCCCCTCAACCAGGACAACCCCTTCAGCTGCAACAACATCACCATGACCAACATCCTAGAGCCCGACAGACCCACGCACTACACCACTTCCTCCCTCACACATTCTCCTAATTGCCACTCCAGGTCCTCAGATTCAGTTCTCGCACCCTTACCATTTACTTCAACTCCTGCCCTGTGCATACATCCTGGAGGAACCTCAGACTAGGATCTCGCACCAGTGGCAAACAATACCTTGTCCAGTCAAATGCACACAACACCACTCGCAGCACGAGGCCACACCTTAACCCTAACACCAAACGTCATCCCAGCAAACATCAAAAGTCCATGCCTAAAACCAAAACACACTCCCAATGTAACAAAAATAATGATACCACACATTATAAATGTGCCCTGCTTAATGCCCGCTCTCTCAATGCTCACGCCACTGAAGTTAACAACCTCATCCTAAGCCAGGATCTGGATATCTTAGCCATTTCTGAAACCTGGCTTCATGAGGCTTCTGGCCCAACTATAGAATTAACCCTACATCCCGGATACAATATCCTCAGACAGGATAGACTCACCAAAGTATGAGGCGGGGTCACCTTGATCTTCAAAGAGGCACTTGCCTTCAGGATCACTCCCCACAATTGGGAGGGTAATGCTGATATACTATCAGTTAAACTATTCCTACCACCCAAAAGTACAAACAATATGCACGTTTTCTAAAGACCACCTGGCCCTATGGCCGATTTCCAAGTACACATCATGCACCTACTCAGTGAAAATATTAAGAAATCCACGAAAACCTTACTCATAGGAGACCTCAACCCTGGATATTCTGACCCGCTTGATAAATCTGCCACTTCCGTGGCCAAAGATTTGCTAGACCTAGGCTTCTCCCAGAAAATCACCACCCCCACCCACATCAAAGGCCGCACCCTTGACTGGGTGGTTGACCACAACTGTAGCTCTAATATTACTTCCAACACAGCCCTTCCCTGGACAGACCACACCTGTATAGAATTCACCGTACCCACAGCTCCAAACACCAAAATCATCACTTTTGCCCCTGCCACTTTAGTTAGAAGTACTAAAAAGCTCACTGCAGACAACCTCTGCCCCCATCTCGACATCCCTTGCCTTTCTCCTCCCTTCTCTCAAAACCCTAATGTCTTAGCTGATATATTCAAGGAAACTATCACCCAAACAGTCAACTTGGTCGCCCCTCTTGAAGAGAAGAAGGAAAAAATAATCTCTACACTCTAACTCTTGGTTCATGGAAGAGCTTAAACACCTATGTAACGTCAACCGCCAGGCCTTAAAAGACTGGCAGACTAACCCCTGTGTCACAGCCAAAGAAAGTTTCAAAAATAGTGCTAAGAAATACAAAGAAGCCATCTTTACAGCCAAATCAGAAGTCTATAATAGCCGAATAACCCAAGCCAACTCCCAATCTAAAGAACTCTTCACTATCTTTAAGGAACTCATTTACCCTTCGATCTCGAAGGACAAAATAATTACGGATGAAGCATGGTGTAACAGTATACAAACTGCTATGCTAAAAAAAAATTGAAACACTAGATTCTATCACGTTACCAAACCATTCTCAATCAGAATAAAAGCCAACCAGTTCCGTCCCCACACAGCAGAAAAAATATCAATTTTCCCAAATTCGCTTTTAAAGACATTATGGAAACAGAAGTCATTGACATTCTTTAACATCTCAAACTATTGCAATGTAAGGGCAATGTATGCCCCCCAATATTATTAAGGATTGTGCCGAGCCACTGGCCCCTCTCCTTACCGCTTTCATTAATGCCTCATTTAAATCAGGCAGCATCCCTAACAGCCTTAAGGAGGGATGGGTACGCCCCCTCCTAAAAAAAAAAACACACTAGACCACGCCCAACCTAACAATTACCGGCCTATAACAACCGTCCCATTCCTACTCAAACTACTAGACAAAGCTGTTCACACCCAGATCCAACTCTACCTAGAAACCAACTCCATCCTAGTCAAAGGCAGTCAGGTTTCTGCATGGGGCACAGCACGGAAACCGCACTGTTAGATCTAAAAAATCAAATAACTCAAATCCTAGACAACGGCAAGCCTGCCCTCCTCCTCATTCTTGACTTTTCGGCAGCGTTCGATCCTGTGGACCAAAAAACTCTCATATCACATCTTACCCATGATGCTCACTTCTCCGAGCATGCTGCTACCTGGATCACCTCCTTCCTAGAAGGGAGAGCAATGAAAGTATTTTCTAACACGGCTCATGCTACATCCACCATCATCCACAGTGGTGTACCGCAGGGATCATGTACTGCCCCCACGCTGTACAATCTCTTCAGTAAGCTTCTCTTTGATGGACTGGATGCACTTGGGATTGCATACACTAACTATGCTGATGACACCCAAGTGCTCCTTCCCCTAACCGGTTCATACTCCCAAGATGCCAACATCCTTCAACAAATCTAGGCCATAAGGGGAGTCTAGAGACACTGGGCCTCATTACGACCATGGAGGTAGCCATGCCGCTATTTGTGGCATGGCTACCCCCGTACCGGGTCCGGGTTCCATGAATGGGGAAATACCGGGCCATTCCGACCTTGGAGGGCCCGGTATTTCCCCATTCAGGGAACCCAGACCCGGTACATCCCCAATCCCATTTGAGCCCCTATAGGGCTTGATGGGAATGGGGAGGATGCAAAGAACAGGCCCGTTAATGACGGGCCCGTTGTTTGCATCCTGGTCTGCTCGTGGGACCAGCTAAGGATGCCTGGTTTTATCAGGCGTCCTTAGCGGGTCCCGCGAGGAGACCTCGTAATGAGGTGGTAGTGGGTTAACAGGGCCGGCAGCTCTACCGGCCCCGTTAAACCCCTACTGCCAGGGTCGTAATAATGCCCACTGTGTCTGGGGTGGCCAATGGCCACCATGCAAAAGAACCCTTTTGCTGTGTACATGGTATTCGGCACCTTGTGTGTTCTCATCCGCACCCCCCTTGTGAGTTCATGGGTCTAGGTTAAAACTGCCTTTGGTAATGGAGGGGGGATGGATAAGGATGAAACTAGTGCAATATGCCAGGATTGTTGTTACAGGACACAGATATATGTTCACTGCAGGGACGTGGACATGCAAGGTTAGTATGTAGACAGCAGGTCCTAGATGAACAATTGTCGATAGACTTTAGTACACATTGAGTAGTATATTCACTTAGACGGTGTTGAGCCTGCTGACCCAAAAAACAAAACAAAAATAAAATGTATTGAATACATGAGTGCATTATAAAGGGATACATGTTTGGTTAGAGCATGATAAACATAGAATTATATTTAAACATTGTTCATGGAAGTAACCGAACTCTTTCATGATCTTGATGGTATAGCATACATGTTTGAATATTAGGTGCTTGGAGGTGGTGTAACTGATTTTTATTTAGTATGTCAGTGAAAGTGTGAAGATTAAATGCATGTACTTTTTAATTGTATTGTCACTGTAGCGTTTGTGCCTTGTTGTATGTTGATGGTGATATGGAGAGTTTGAGATTAGAAATTCAATAATATCAAAAAATAAAAATGTTCTTGAATGGCTTGAACAATATAGGCAGGTATTGCTCGTCGAACACAGAATTCCAGTCTTCCTTGAATCCACCATGTAAATGCTCAATAGGTCACAAGCCTGTACCATCTGTGTAAGATATACTGAAATAGTTTACTTGAATGATTCCAAAAATTGCATTTGTTTATTTATTTATTTAGTTATTAACATTTATATAGCGCACAGCAGACCTGAGGCATCGTGGCGCTGTTACATTAAGTCGTGACTGGTTACAGAGAAGGGCATACTAATTACATGGCATTGTGATATTGTAAACATACTTAGTTACAGGCATTTACCTAAGACATTACAGGCATTTACATAAGACATTCCATAGAGACATGACAGTATGTTTGGGGGCATCCTTAGTTACGGGCATAACAAAAGACAAGCAGAGTTCTAACCTCAGTGAGAGGGGGAGTTAGTTGAATAGGGTGGTTTTGAGGCTTTTGCGAAAGGCTATAAAAGAGGTCTCAGCTCGGCGTGTGTCAGGCAAGGCATTCCATAGTTTGGGTGCTAAATTAGGAAAGCCGATCCGTCCTGCTTTGGCCCTTTTTATTGGTGGGATGAATAGTTGGTAGTGGGATCTTTTGGGGCACGAAGAGCTTTCTCTGGTGATGGTTTCAGCTAGGTAGGTGGGGTCTGAGAGGCTTAGGCATTTGTGTGTTAAGGTGAATGTCTTAAATGTGATTCTCTCCTTAACTGGTAGCCATTGGGCATCCCGTCTAGCCTGTGTGATATGGTTTCTTTTGGGGGTGCTGAATGGCACTCTGAGCGCGTTGTTCTGGACTGTTTGGAGCCGGTTTAGGTTTTTAGTTGAAGTGCCTGCAAGAAGCACATTGCAGTAGTCTAATTTAGCTCCGATGGTGGCTCGAGCGATGGACAGGCAGTTATAGTCGGTGAGGAACAGTTTTATACCATTTATTAGTTTGGTGGTGTGGATAAAGGCGGAAGCAATGGCACTGACCTGTCGGCTCATAGACAGGGTGGCATCAAGATAAACCCCAAGGGTTTTCACTGATGAAGAGGCATGGATGATAGTGTTGTCAATGGTGAAGTTGCTGTATTTCTGGTTGAGTTTGGACAGTATTTTTTATTTGAGGCCTATGATGATGATCTCTGTTTTATCTCCATTGAGGCATAGCCCGTTGTCTGCCATCCAAGCTTGGATGGTAGAGTATTTTTGGAGAATGGCTGCAGAGAATGTCATATGAGTCTGTGAGTGGGAGAAGTACTTAGGTTATCCATGAGGAGGCCTGTTTGGAAAAGTGGGCTTCGTTGGTGAGATGGGCAGTAAGGATTTATCGATCAACGAGATCAAATGAGGTTGACAAGTCCAGGAGCAATAATAGGGCTGGGTTGCCATTGTCCATTATCTTGGTTATCTTCTTTTGAAGATCTAGTAAGGCATTTTCAGTGCTGTGGCCTTTACGGAATCCTGATTGCCTTTTCTAAAGGAAATGTTGGATCTGATTGTGGGCGGCTTTATCTAGGATTTTAAGAAGTAATGGGACAGTGGTTATAGGGACAGTGGTTATAGGGCAGTAGTTATTATTGGATGATGGGTCTAGAGACTGTTTTTTGAGGAGGTGGCAGACCCAAGCTTCTTTTAGGCTGGGCGGGACTGTGCAAGTGGCAAATGAGGCATTAATGAAAGCTGTGATGAGAGGGGCCAGGGAAACTGCACAGTCTTTAATCATTTTGGGTGGACATATGTCTCCTTTACACGTGGAGGATTTGAGGTGTTGGAGGAGATCTAAGACTTCCGATTCTGAAATGTCTCTGAAGGAGAAGGGAGGGATAGGAGGCTGGAATGGGGGGGGCGCTAGGCGTGGCAGGATGGTCAGACTTAGGTAGCGCATTGCATTGTGTTTGTATTTCATCTTGGAGAAGAGTAATTTTGTTTAGCATGGCTGCCTGTCTGCTGGAGCACCAGGCTTCTTCAAAGATTTTTGAAAATGCCTTGGATTTGGAGTTAGCGTTGGAGATACTTCGTTTGAATGCATTGGACTAAGCATTGAATATAGCTTTTTTTTGTAAAACGTAGAAAGTTCTTTGTGTTCTTTCTTAGTGGAGTCACTAGGGTTGGTCTGCCAGTTGGTGAGGGCGATGCATTTGTTGGTGCGGAGGGATAGTATGTCATCCGTGAACCAGGAGTTGGTGTGTATGGATTTCTTTTCTTTTTTTGCTTCAATCAGGGCTATTGTGTCCATGGCTTTGGTGAGGGTGTGGGAGTATATGCCAGCGAGTGTGCTGGGGTTATTGGTGAATGGTGGTTTGAGTTCCTTGATATCCAGGAAGGGAAGGAGGTTGTCTGTTGTTAAGATTTTGGAGCTTCTAACCTTGACTGGAGGGGCATAGGAGAGTACTTTAGTGGTAGGCTGGGTGGGGATAGAGAATTGGATGTAATTGTGGTCAGTCCAAGGGTATGCCAGGTTAGAAATTATAGTAGTTGAGCAGTTAAGGTCTGCTACCCAGTCAAGGGTGCAGCCTTCTTTGGCTAGGGCTTCGGCTGCTTTGTCCTTAGGGTCAGAGAGACCTAGATTGAGGTCACAGTGTAGGATGGTTTTGGTGGAGCTTTTTAATTTATTACTTTGAACATGGAGTAGGTGCCTTTGGAAGTCAGGGGCTGTTCCAGGAGGCCTATATATGATGTGGATGTTTATGGTGCTGTTAGGGGATAGAGACAGTTTGGAAGAGAGGAGGTCGGCGTTACCTTCCCAAGTGTGATTACACATCCTGATATGAAATTCCTCCCTGAATATGAAAGCTACTCCTCCTCCTTTAAGGAGCTGTCTATCCTGTCTGAGGATGGAGTAACCCTGTGGGAGAGCGAGAGAGATGGCTGGGCTGGATGCTTCGTGGAGCCAGGTTTCTGTGATGGTGAGTAGGTCTAGGTCAAGAGTGCTAATGAGGTTGTTAAGCTGGAGGACGTGGGCGGGGAGAGATTGGCCGTTGATAAGGGCACATTTGGGGGCAAGAGGAGGCTTGAGCTTTTTTTGGTGGGAGGTGTGAGTGGGGGAGCTGGTGGGGCACCAGAGGGGGGAGGTGGTGGTTGGGCAGGTGAGTTTAGAGGAAGGGAGTGAGAGAGTGCCAGTGGGTTGTGTGAGGAGCCTCTGGGGAGGAGTCCAGCATGGTGTCTTGAGCCTGGTATGAGAGGGTATGGTTGTGGTGTTAAGGGGGGGTGAGTGTGTGGTGTGAGTGCGAGTGCTGAGTTTGAGATTTCTACTGGCTGAGTAGTTGGGGAGGTTACGGTGAAGCGAAGGCTCAGTGCGTACTCTCAGCCTGGAGTTCCTGGTTCCCAGGAGTGTTAGGGGGCATAGAGGGGCGGGGAAGTTGCCGGTGTGAGTAGAGATGGCTGGCCTTGTGAGCAAGTGGGGGGAGAGGGTGGGAAGATGTGTTTCAGGCGTCATTGGAGTGGTTAAGATTGGGTGCAAGAGTGTAGCTAATGTAATTATAATTGCGTTGAGGGTGTGCAGTGAGAGGCTGGTGTGCTGAGTGTTGTGGTTGGTAAGCATGTGTGGTGGCCGGGAAGTTATAGAAGGATGCATTGGTAGGTAGGGGGAGTGGACGGCACAGGTTGGGCAGAGATTTTTTTTCCTTGCCACTGCCCGGCAGCAGTACAGCACGGGGCTGGTGGGCACAGTGCAAAATGGGCTGTGATTCTTTTGTGGGCACAGCGCAGCGGCGCACCAGTACATATAGTGCAAAATGAGCTAAACAGCTTATTTGGGCTGGTGGGCACGATGCTAAAATGGCCTAAAAGTACAATTAGAGGCACAGCGGAGCAGCAATACATCCAGGGCTGGTGGGCACGGTGCTAAATGGGCTAAAAGTATAATTCAAGGCACAGCGGAGCAGCAGTACATACAGGGCTGGAGGGCATGGTGCTAAGTGGGATAAAAATACAATTCAAGGCACAGCAGAGCAGAAGTAGATACAGGGCTGGAGGGCACTGTGCTAAGTGGGCTAAAAATACAATTCAAGGCACAGCGGAGCAGCAATACATCCAGGGCTGGTGGGCACGGTGCTAAATGGGCTAAAAATATAATTGAAGGCACAGCGGAGCAGCAGTACATACAGAGCTGGGGGGCACGGTGCTAAGTGGGCTAAAAATACAATTAAAGGCACTGCAGAGCAGCAGTACATACAGGGATGATGGGCATGGTGCTAGATGGGCTAAAAATACAATTTAAGACATAGTGGAGGAGCAATAAATCCAGGGCTGGTGGGCACGGTGGTAAATGGGCTAAACATATAATTCAAGGCACAGGAGAGCAGCAGTACATACGGGGCTGGTGGGCATGGTGCACAGTAGGCAAAGTACTTTTTCTTCTTTTTCATTTTTTTTTTATTATGGGCTTATTTCGAGGGTCTTGGAAGCGGTGGGGCGAGGATGAGATTTAGTGTCAGGATCAGGGTACCACCGCAGTAGGTATCTTACCTTCTGTGTGCTGCAGTGAGGAGGTGGCGGCGCAGCAGCATGCTCCGGAGCTTGAAAGGGAGCGCAAACAGGGCCTTATCCAGCGGACCTTCACCAGAAAGGGCCTTAGCCGGCTTCCGCCTGCAGTTGGAGTTAGATAGTTAAAATCCCCACTCTTTGCTAGGTAACGCAATAAACAGCCTCGTCTAGGCGCCGAGAGCTGCGTTGAGGCCAAGCGGCCATTTTCAGAATCGTGCGACGTCGGGTTGCTGATCAAAGTTATAAACAGATGCAATCCAGGCTCTTGTTGTAAATTATTTCTGGGAAGATGTATCAGGGAGGAGGGTGTCCTCCATGCACCGGAGTGCTCACATCATTGACGTAGGAGCCTGTGATGTAAGCGTGTGCTCGTCTGGATCAGGCACGGCTAAGATCAGCTGGTCCTGCAGCATATGTGTGGGATCGGATGGGCCGGTGAGGAGAGGGCTCCTGCCCTCCCAGTCTTCTCAGGATGGAAATGTGAAACTGGTCACAAACAGGGTCTTATCCAGCGGGCCTTCGCCGGCTTCCACCTGCCGGCGGAGTTAGATATTTAAAATCCCCATGCATTGCTAGGCAACGCAATAAACAGCCTTGTCTTGGTGCAGAGAGCTGCGTTGTTAGGAATGTATTCTAAAATAAATGACATTGGTATGCTTAAAAAAAGTACATTTGAGAGCAAAGTGCTAACAATACTATTGTTTTCATGTCAGGATGACATAGAAATGTGTACGCCCCTTGGAGCAATACAAGTTTGGAACATAGGGAATTTTTGTTTTCCTTTAAAGTAAAAGACATTTGTTGTTATGTCGTTAAATATAATGTTGAATACTTTGGCTTGAGATAAGAACTAAAAAAATGTTTTCTAATATAAGAAAAATTCTATTGTCAGTGAAGCATCGAAGTTACGATGTAGTAGGAGAACAACATAATATTGCAGCATTCTAGGTTGTCAAAAATACAACGTATAAACAGGAAACATACCCATTACTTAGATTATGAGGGCAAACTGTTGCTCTAAGTTTGTACATCAGTACCATCATCATTTGTAACACAGATCTTGCAAGGCAGACTGCCCTGAAGTCATGCAGCTGGGTATCACATAGTGGTGGTGTGTCTTCTTCGGCTATATGGGCCAAGCATCCATCTCTGCAACAGCAGTTCTCCAACAAAGTTGCCATCACCTCACATCAGTGGCAAGTACACCATGTGGAAATGTCTTCCATGCGACTAGGATCAGGACCCAGTGATTGATTTTCATGACTTTCATCGGATTCCCCATTGTTTTGGATTCTTTCTCTCTTAACCATTTTTTTCTGTATGCTCAGGCTTGTACAGGTAAGGCTCGATTCTTGCCCTCATTCCTGAGTATTGAAGAAATATAAAATCAACAGTAAGAACAATTAAGCAGTTGGTGGTTAGAAAAAGGAACAGCATGAGGATTGACTTTAAAATGCAATGGGCTTCATAACGACCCGGGCGGTAATTGAATAACGATGCCGGTAAAGGATTACCGGCATCGCTTACTGCTCCGGCCGAGTAGGACCTGATAAACCGCTATTAGCGGCACCGTAACAAATGGTACCGCTAAAAGCGCCAAGTGCGCGGGCACGAAACCAGCCATGCTGCAAATACCGGCATGGCGCAAACAGGGGAACATTACGAGTCACGCAGACATGCAATTAATGCCCTAGTGAAGGCCGTAAAGTACCTTACCGCCATGGTGCAAATACCGGCATTGCGGACCACCCGTAAATGGCCATGTGCAGTGCACACAATCATCACAGGTGGAGGCAATACAGACTGGGCTAGCAGAAAAGGAGCACACCCCACCCCTTCCCACACCCAGTCACACTCCACAATGATTCCAATACTACTAGCAATGCAGGGGCTGGAGGACCTGATTGCAGTGGAAGTGCTACTACAACAACAACAACAACAACAACAGGCAGCACAGAGGAGACACAGGAGGAGAAGGAGGACCAGGCAGGGCCAGCATGCCCCACCAGTGCAGCCAGTGGCACCATACAGACAGCCCCCAATTCCACGCATCAGAGCCAGTCCATTCAACCTAACCCCTGAGCAGATCCACACCCTGTACCGTCTGGAGGGGGACACCATCACCACCATTGTGGACATGATACATGACGACATTGTCAGCCTGATTGAAACACGCACCGCCATCCCACCCCTACTGAAGGTAGTGTCTGTGCTCCACTTCCTGGCCACAGGCACCTACCAGCACACAGTGGGGCACATGCATGGCATTTCACAACCATTATTCTCACGTACGCTGAACCAAGTTCTTGATGCCCTCCTCAAGCACACAGACGACCACATTTCCTTACCACGGTCTGCCCAAGAGATCTCAAACACCAAAGTAGGTTTCCATTCACTGGCCGGCATCCCTGGTTGCATTGGCACCATCGACTACACCCATGTGGAATTGGTGGTCCCACATGCCATGGAGGTAGCGTACCGCAACCGTAAGCTATACCACTCAATCAACGTGCAAATGGTATGTGACTCAAACAGGATCATCACACATTGTTGTGCCCGATTCCCCGGATCAACCCATGATTCAATGGTCCTGCGGACGATACCACGCTACATGGAGCGACATGCAGGGCAGAGATCCTGGCTTCTCAGTGAGTCGCATGTTAGACCCATGGAAATGTGATGTGGGTAGGTGATTGGGGTATAGATGCCTACTTCACCTGGCTGAGATGGGGGAGAGATGCATACTTCACCTGGCTGAGATGGGGGGGAGAGATGCATACTTCACCTGGCTGAGACAGGGGGGGGATGCATACTTCACCTGGCTGAGATGGGGGGGATGCATACTTCACCTGACTGAGATGGGGGAGGAGATGCATACTTCACCTGGCTGAGATGGGGGGGAGATGCATACTTCACCTGGCTGAGATGAGGGGGGGATGCATACTTCACCTGGCTGAGATGGGAGGAAGAGATGCATACTTCACCTGGCTGAGATGGGGGGAGAGATGCATACTTCACCTGGCTGAGACAGGGGGGGAGATGCATACTTCACCTGGCTGAGATGGGGGGTTGCATACTTCACCTGGCTGAGATGGGGGGGAGAGATGCATACTTCACCTGGCTGAGATGGGGGAGTGGGAGAGATGCATACTTCACCTGGTTGAGATGGGGGGGATGCATACTTCACCTGGCTGAGATGGGGGGGGGAGAGATGCATACTTCACCTGGCTGAGATGGGGGGGGGGAGATGCATACTTCACCTGGCTGAGATGGGGGGGTGCATACTTCACCTGGCTGCGAGTGCCAGAGGGAATGGACCATGCTCATACCCCAAGGCAGCCCAGACTGGACCTGTCACCTGACCACATAATGCAAGATGTAAGCAGCCCTACCATGTAAATGAAGCAGTGTCACAACCATTCCACAGCCATTTGCATGTGCACTGTACCAAATCAGATCGCATCCTCCTCAACACAATGCAGCTACAAGCAATAACTATAGCCAATACACAGAACCAAACACCATCAAATGAAAGGACAGTCCCCCATTACTGCGTACAAAGGAGTCACATGAGGGTCAAATACATCAACACCACTACACTGACACAGAGGCCCAACTGAATTGCATGACACCATTTGTTGTGCCTAGTGAGACCATCATGAGGCTGACATCAACGGTGCCAGGATGAAAGCATACTAATTACTGGACATTAGCCAGATCACAGAAACAACTGCCGTGGACTAACACAGTGCATGAGCACTCACAAGGAACTGGACCCCCCTGCACCCACTAGTTGATGGCACGCACACAAGTCTATTAGAGGAATACACACATAGCAGTCACATCATGTGTCTCCATTCATGCATGGAAATGGGGTTGAAATTAACAAATAAATGCATACTATGGAGTCACTTAATGAGGTCCCATATGATGTGATGACTTACACATATACATTGTTGCCGACATGCAGGTGATACAGGCTATCCCTTGAAGAGGTGGCTCCTTACCCCAGTCCGGAACCCACAGAACAGGCACGAGGAGGACTATAATTGTACACATACACGTACCCGTGTGGGGATTGAGCAGACATTTGGCCTATTGAAGGCACGGTTTCGCTGCCTCAGCAGGCCTGGTGGGGCACTTCTGTACCACCATCAGAAGGTGGCAAAGATCATCATGGCATGTGTCATGCTACACAATATGTTCATCAGACGGAATGTGCCCCTTCCCCCTTAAGCTGAACTGCAACCACCTGACGATGAGGATGAGGAGGGTGGGGATGGGGCAACACCTCAGGGAGGCAGCAATGCACAGGAGGGTCATGACATGCGTCTGACTCTGGTCAACCAATGTTTCTAGCACTCATGGACGGGGAGTATGACATGGAGATGGCACTCGGGGCACAGGGTGTGTCAGGGACATGGACACTGTAGACGGTTCAGCAATAAAGCACACGTACGCAATAAGCAATGTCCACACATGTGAATTATGAGTTACCAAAATGTGTATTGAAGATTTATGACAAAGTGAACAAGCCCTCCAAACCACACACCCTCTCCCCCTTCCTCCCTCAACTCTCCCACTCACCCTCCCCCCCACCCCCCTCAACTCCCCCACACACCCTCTCCCCCTCCCCCTCAACTCCCCCACAAACCCTCTCCCCCCACCCCTCTCAACTCCCCCCCATGGTGTGCAGTAGGCTGCACCAGTGGTCGCATGGCTGTGCCTACTGGCCTCCCCCTCTTCCAGCACCAGGTGCCCCCCTGTCCGATCTCCGCAGGTTCCTGCCAGACCTCCGAACAGGGCTGGTCCTGGTTGAACTAGCAGTTGATGATGTACCCGGTTGTTCAGATAACTGTGTTGGACGCATGCTTGCATCGCTGCCACCATTTCACTGAGGACGTGCCGCACCGCTGCCAATTCGGCACAAATGTCCTTAGAGGATGACTCAATGGCTGATTTCAAAGATGCAGCACATTCCCGGATGTCATCCCTTACACCCCCACATTCAGTTATGTGCTGCATCAACAGGCCAGTGAGCTTCTGCTGGCGCTTCTGAATGTCCCGGATCCCCTCTTGGGTGGTTGGGGCTGCAGTGGATCTTTGAGGGGTTTCAAAAACACTATGTTCCTCGGGCACAGTTGGTGTGGTGCTGAGAGTTGCAGGCCATGAATGATCCAAAGACTGCCCGTGCATGCTGGTGTTGGGCATGTTGCATGGTGACAGTTGTGGGGAATGCAGGGGGCCTGTGGTGGGAGTTGCAACATGCAGCTGATCCTCTTCCTCATCATCTGAGACTACTGCTGTAGCAGCTGTCTCGCCCACTGTGCTGCTTGCAGCCGATGCAGTCCCTTCTGCTGCTGCCACTTGGGTGCTGGTGGCTGTTGTGGGCGCTACAGTGGGGGCCGTAGAGCACTTTGGTGCTGTGGCCTTTGGTGTTGTCTTGGCCTTCCGATGTGGTACCGGTTGGCCTATGCCCCTTGAAGTGGAGGGGCGATGTTGTCCCTCCTCGGCCCTGGCCTTCTTATGTGGTGTTCCATCTTCCTCCCTGCTGTCCTCATCACCACTGTCTGATTGCGTGCCTGTCGGGGACCAATAGAGGGAGAGGGTTAATGATGGGTTTACAGGCATCGGGCATTCATGGGGTAGCTGCATCCATGTGGAATGCAGATGATTGACATTGGGGGAGTGGCATATGGGTTGCTTGCCTTTTGGGTGGGTGATGCATAGAGGCATGTGGCCTTACACATATGGGGTACATTCAGCATGTGGACAAGGTGATGCTCTGCACTGCCTGTAGGCAATCTTCTACTCATGTGTCTGGTGGACCCTGCTCTACATCATTGCACTGTCAGTTTAGGTGGACATTATCGTGGTGGTATTAGCATTGTATCATTTGGGACACCTACCTGCATCGGCCGATGACGGTGCTCCTCGCTCCATGTCCCTGACTCTGTGAATTGACTCTGCCCCTATGGTGGTGGCGCATATCTCCTCCCACGGTTGTAATTTGATGGGGGACTCCGCACCTCCACCTGTCGCCATACCCACGTTGTGGTTTGCAGAGAGTATGCTGCGTGCACGTAAACGCAGGTCATCCAGTGCTTACGGCATTCTTTTGGTGTGCCGGGTGTGGTGCCAACGGCGCTGACTTTCTGGCTGACCTCTGCTCAAATCTGCTTTTTCCGCTGCACTGCTGGACGGGACATCTCGTTTGCAAATGCCTCATCTGCATGCTCCTGCAGTGTCTCAGCTAGCATTATCAGCTCCTCTCTGGAGAAGCACTCCTTGCGCTGGCGATCTCCCATTTTCTTCACAACTTTTGGCATGGTTAAATGCAAAATGTAGAGGCGGAGGTGTGTAAGAGTTCCGGGGGTCAGATGACTTCTGGTTGTGGTGGATGGCAATGGATTGTATTTTCAAAGAAGGCCGCCGTGCTCTTTCCCATTCCTGTGCGATGACGCTACTTCTGGTTCCACTTATTAGTGGTCACCGCTATTAGCGGTAACCGATATTAGTGGTTACCGCTAATGCCGAAGGCTTGGATGCCGGGGGAGCAATTTCCACTTCAGTCAATGCGGTAAGGTTTTTTTTTCCGGGGTTTTACCGCATGGCAGTGAAGTCATTACCGGCATGGCGCAAAGCTTGTGACCGCAAACTCGTAATGGATCGCTTTTAGCGGTCTATTGCCAGCACAGACACAGTAATTGTGCCATGCCGGTAATGACCGGTACTTACCGCCAGGTGAGGCCCAATGTAAAAGAAAAATAAGAAAAGAAACAGATATGTTAAAAACACCCATAGTGCAAAGACAAGAGGAAAAAGGCCCAAACTCTGCAATTTCACATTGACACATGTAAAAAGTAAGTCATGTAAATATAGTATCTTAATCTGGTTTGTTAAAGAATTGTGTAAAGCAGAGAAACATATTTTATAGACAACACGCTTACAAAGTTAATTCGTTAGAGGTAGTGAAAGTACCTCTTCTCAATACGGTGTTCTTGGTAGATAGATGAACAGAGCAAAAAGAACTTGTGGAGGCTTGGAATGAAATACACTGACACGATGGAAGACGAAATTCCAATGTTGTCTGATCAGAAAGGGTTTGTTGACAGTTATCGAGATAAGAGGTGTTAAATGGGACGTAAGCATCTAGTGATGTCAGCTTGAGGGGCAGGTTGTCTGATTTACTACTGCAATGGCACTTGAGCTTAGGGCAATAGATCAACGGCTAAAATCAGCACAAGATGGTGGGTTTCCTTCCTGTGAGTTTTGCATGGGTAAATGTGAGAAAACCAAAGGATTGGATTTTTTTTCAGATCGATGGATGTATGCTCATAAATGTTCATAAAATATACATTGTGGTGTTCTAGTGAAGTAAAAAGTAGAACATGCTGATTGTTTTCTAAATTCACGTTTGTCACTTTAAATGTAGCTGGAATCTTGAAAACCATGCCAGTGTTCATTAAAGCTCAGTTATCATGACAAAGGTTCTAGAGGTACGATTTATGGTAGAACAGGCATACCATTAATCAGTTACTTATCTATTAGCTCAGCTAAACAGACACAACACGTAGCACACAGCAGACATTAACATTACAGGAATGTAGCTATTTTATTGAAAATGAATTCCCACCTTGTGGAGCATCATAGTTTATGAGAGACACCAGGTGTAAAACCTGGGTCTGCTCCTTTAGTGAAACAATGCTTATCAAGATAAAATCTCCATACATTTATGTCACTTTTGAGCCCAATCTGAGAAATAGCCCATTAGCTAATGTGTATCTACTTAATGGCATGGGATCTCAGAGGTCTTACTTAATCTGCATGTTTAGTTGATGATGAACACGAATACAAATTCAATGCACAGCTTTGGAAAAAAAATAGGTAAACACATGATCATGTAAAAGGAACAATCATATTATTGGCTACAGTGTTGGAACCCTTGCCTTGATGTTGAAACCAAAATCAGATTTCTATTGGAGAAAGCTATCCATATCACACACCTATAAACTTGATATATCAATTTGAATACATTATAAATACATGTAAATTTTGTATAACTTTCTCTCAAACTAGTTATCGTAACATGAAGGATGTTCACGGATTCCACATTTTCTTGTGTTTTTGAAGAAATAGGTGGCAATAATGGGACATTTCCTTAACCCTAATCAGGGGGGGGAATAGATTTCCGTCCAATTTGATCATAATTATAGATTTGAGGTGAGGAAATCCTACTCTTGCCATGTCACATGGCAAAATACATCAGACCAATCAAAACAAAGTAAAGGCGAGTTTGTAGTGTCTGTACCTGAAGAGAACACATCCTGGGCCATGTCCAATGAGACAATGCTATAATAAATGATGATGCATGAGCAGAGTTTATCAAGTATTTAAGGCCACATACACAGGAAATAGGGAGATATTTTGGGAAATCTACAGACAAATGGAGCTTGTCTGCCAGAGGAAGTGTTGATTAAGTTTCACCTGGATGTACTTGATAGGAACCCCCACATAAGAAGGCATTTTCCAGATCTAGCCTGATACAGAAGGCTTGCCTTCGACAGAACCAGATTGCCTGAGAATGATTTTGAAAGCATGGGACAGACTGGATGCAGAGCATATTTGGTAGAACTGCCTGCAGTTCCTACCTGCCCTGTGCCTATTTGCCTATAAAAGACAAACTAAAAGTGAGTACAACAATATTTGTGATTTAGATATATGTCACAAGAGTTATTTGCATCTCTGACTGCAACTGAAAGACGATTAGTGAAATCCTTTACAAGCTATGTAAATGGGGACTGGGTTATAAGGGAAACTTTGTGAAGGTATATTTAAAATAGTATGCAACAGACGTTAAGATTGCGCAGGGCATATTTTTCTCTGACAGTAGCTGAATACTTTATTAATCCGGAGATTTCACATATCTGAACATGTGACATGGTGGATGACGTGTTTCACAGATTTGCAGAAACTGATATACTTCTTGATGTAACGCTCACCTGGTTCCCACGGGGGCGCTGGTATAGTCTGGATTGCTGTGGCCTCTTCTAGCATGATGCACAGGACCCGGAACACCGATTGGACAGGACCTCCAAATCGTGCTTGCCTGGCCCGTAGGAATATCCTTCTGCAGATGAGAAAGGGGATTAACAGTCTGCAGAATAGTGTGCTAGCTCCCAACTTTCCCACTTCCCCCTTCGTTCCTCTCTAACTTCCTCCAAACCCCGGTTTAAACTCACCTTATGGTTTGGAAATATGAACTCTCCATCCTGCTTCTGGTGCAGGGGCGCGTGTTCGTCCAGTTACTTCACTGGTTTTCAGAATAGCGCTGGCAAAATCCACTTGACTTTCCTGAGCGATGCGCCGTAAGTATGAAAGTTCAAAGTTCAAGTGAGGCCCCCTTTATGTTGTCTTTCTAACCTGTGATCTGTCCTTTATTTCAGGTGCAGAATGAAGGCGATGCGTCGAGGGGTTAAACTGCCGAGGTGAGTAGTGATGAGGGCGATCCCTCTAAATGTCCTTATCATTCCCCAGAGGGGAGAGGAGTCCCCCATAGGGGCCGGGGTACGGTACCTGCCAACGGGGCGGCGCCGACCCGAAATATGGAAGAAAAGCTGGTAAGTATTATGGCTGTTAATCAGGCTTTCCTTCTGTGTTCCTTCTGCTCACCTTTTGTTTCTTCCTCTCTTCCCTAAGTGCAGAGATGTGGCGTCCGATGCTGACAGCCGCGATGGAGCCGGGAGATGTCTCGAGGACAGGTGAGTGAAGCGTGGTGCTGCAGCGAGCAACGCAATGCTTTTAAATGGAAGTCTTTCTTCAGGGATGCTGGCGAGAAGATTCCGTATGCAGGTAAGAAGTTTGAAATAGTCCTTGGTTTTCACCTTTCTCTTCTCTTCCTTCCTTGCAGGTCTTCCAGGTTCGAGGCGGGCGTGGCTGGAGTCCAGGAGCAGGAGCAGTAACGGTGAGCGTTAAGCTGCAGGAAGCAGAACAACGCAAAGCATGAGCTGCTATCTGGGCGTGGCTTAAATAGCCTCCAAAGAAGTCCCAGGTATGTATGGCTAATAGTTCCTGGCCACGCCCGAGTGAAAACATAGTCCCTATGAAAAAATAGTCCCTTTCAGGTCTCAGGGAGGTCTGAAGCATGCAGCATGGTCTGCATCAGGTAAGTGCACAAAACACCTCCCTTTATGAGCCTGGCGCCTATGGCGCCAGGACTGATGTCCAACATGAGCCTGGCGCCAAAGGCGCCAGGACTGAGTCCAAAGAGCCCCTATAAGGGGCCGCTGGGCTTTTACCTGAGGGCATGATGCCTGCTTCCGGGAGTGCTGGGCCTGGCGCTCCGGGGGTAGGCATCATGACAGCACTCCCCCCCAAGGCCCCTCCCAAGGTCGTTCCTTCTGGAGGTTTCGGTTTGTTTGGGAAATTCCGATGGAACCTTTTTACCAGCCGAGGTGCAAGTACGTGATCACTGGGTTCCCAAGACCTTTCCTGAGGCCCGTACCCTTTCCAATCAATTAGATAGAAAAGTTTTGATTTTGAGATCTTAGAATCCAAAATGTTCTTCACCTCGAATTCAGGCTCCCCATCTATCTGAATCGGTTCTGGTGGCTTTGTTAATCTGGCTCCTGGGTGCACTGGTTTCAAAAGTGACACATGAAAAACGGGGTGAATCCGCATGTTAGCTGGTAGATCGAGCTTGACTGCCACTGGGTTGATTATAGCTTTGATCGAGTAAGGGCCTAAATACCTTGGATTAAAAGTTCGAGGCCCCTTGAGTGATAGGTGTTTGGTAGCCAACCATACTTGATCTCCCATTTGGTATGGAGGCGCCTCTCTTCGATGCAGATCCGCATTCTTTTTGTATTTCCCTTTCGCATGTTGCAAATGTGCAGTTGCATCCTTGAAGGCTTGAGTAATCGTAGAATGCAAATGGTCCACTGCGGGCATTTCAAGGCTCAGAGGTGAGTCCAAGCCTGAAGTACGAGGGTGATGTCCATATAGGGTATAAAAGGTGCTCTGACCAGTTCCAAGGTGTATCGAGTTATTGTATGCATATTCTGCCACCCATAAAATGTCCTTCCAATTACCCTCCGATTGGTGCAACATACATCGTAGATATTGTTCAAGGGTCTGGTTCGTTCTCTCCGTCTGACCATCGGTCTGTGGGTGGTGGCTGGTCGAGAGTCTTACGTCGATTTGTGCCAGTTGACAACACTTTTTCCAAAAATGAGAAATAAACTGGCTTCCCCGATCTGAGACTAGTATGGACGGGAATCCATGCAAACGGATGATATTTTCGAGGAATTCTTTGGCAAGAACAAAGGCTGATGGTAATCCTTTCAACGGAATAAAGTGGGCCATTTTGGAAAATAAATCCGCCACGACCAGAATAGTATTGTAACCATTACAAGAGGGCAGGTCCGTGATAAAATCTAGTGACAGGGTGTGCCAAGGTGCTGGTGGAATGTCTAAGGGCTGAAGAAGACCGGCGGGTCTTGTCTTTTGACCTTTGTTTTGGGCACAAACTCCACAGGACATCACGAAAGATTTAATATCCTTTCGCCAGGAAGGCAACCAGAATTGTCGTTTAACCTTTTCCTCTGTTTTGGCAATGCCAGGATGTCCTTCCATCAGGGTATCATGATGACGGGAAATAACCAGTTCTTGCAATTCCTTTTCTGGCAAAAATAAGCGTCCTTGGAAGTAAGGTAACCCATCCTTGACTGAAAGGTTAGACCCCTTTTGATCCAATTCTGCAAGGCGGAAGAGTCCAGGAATTGTTTCACTTGTGCTTGAATGTCTTCAAGGGTTTGTAAAGTGGTTATCCCCAAAATTCTTTGTTCTGGAATTATCGGCACAGGTTCTGAGGTTGTGTCTATTTCTTCCATTCCAATTCGGGATAGAGCGTCCGCCTTACCATTCTTATAGCCGGGGCTGTAGGTGATTAGAAAATCGAACTGAGCAAAGAACAAAGCCCATCGGAGCTGTCGAGACGAATGAGCCTTGGCAGTTTTTAAATATTGTAAATTTCGGTGATCAGTGATCAGGGTGATGGTATGCCGGCACCGAGGAGATAATGCCGCCAAGCCTTGAAGGCGGACTTAATGGCTAATAGTTCCTTATCGGTGATCGCATAATTTATCTCCGGCGGCGAGAACTTTCTGGACCAAAATGCTACGGGTGCAGTTGGTTGGTTTCAGGGTCTCTCTGAGACAGGACAGCTCCCATGGCTAATCTGGACGCGTCAGTTTCGACTATATATGGGAGATTGGGACGCGGGTGCTTCAAAATAGGTGCGGACGTGAACTTAGCTTTCAACTCCTGAAAGGCCTGTTCGGCTTCCTCGGTCCATTCAAAACGTTTATTTTTTCGCAAGAGTGCAGTGATGGGTTGCACCACACGTGAAAACTCCGGGATAAACCTGCGATAAAAGTTGGCAAAACCAAGCATGCTTTGGACACCTTTCACCGAACTAGGTGATGGCCATTTGAGGATGGCATCCACTTTCCGTGAATCCATTCGGACCTCTTTAGGTGTCAGGATGAATCCGAGAAACTCAACCTCGATGGTATGGAAAACAAATTTTTCCAGCTTGGCAAACAGTTTGTGCTGGCGCAGTTTCTCTAAGATGGCCCTGCCATGCTTTCTGTGATCAGATTCTGAAGAGAAGTACACAAGAATGTCATCGATATACACGACAACACAGACATCGATGAGTTCCCGAAGGACATCGTTCATGAAGAATTGGAAGGCTGCATACGCGTTGCACAACCCGAAAGGCATCACCTGGTATTCGAATAGTCCATATTTTGTACGGAAGGCTGTTTTCCATTCGTCGCCTTCTTTTACTCGTACCAGATGATAAGCCCCCCGGAGATCTAACTTGGTGTATACGCAAGCGTCCTTCACCTGGTCAAGGAGTTCAGGGATCAGAGGCAGAGGGTAACGATTTTTAACAGTTATCTGGTTCAATGCGCAGTAATCGATACAAGTTCTAAGGTTGCCTTCTCTTTTAGGCACGAGGAACAAAGCTGAGGATGCCGGGGACTTTGACGGGCGAATGAAACCATTGGCGAGGTATTGATCTAAATATTGTCTCAAATGCAGATTCTCTGGTTCAGTAAGGGCGTAAATCCTGCTACAAGGGGGTTGTGCACTGGGCACCAGATCGTTTTGGCAATCGTACGATCTGTGGGGAGGTAACGTGTTGGCCTGTTCCTTTTGGAAGACGTCCTGAAAGTCTTGGTACTCTGGAGGTAGTTGCACGGGGACAGAGGTTACTGATGCTAGATTAATCTTTGGATTTTCTGGGTAGCAGGTTTGTGCACAATCCGGGAAGCTTATTATTTTCGCTCGCCAATCAATTCGAGGATTATGTGTCTCTAACCAAGGGATTCCGAGAATAAGCTGAAACTGTGGAGCCTTGATTACATCAAACACAACTGCTTCCCGATGGCCATTCGGACCTACAAGTGTCACCTCAGCTGTGGAATGTGTTACCGGTCCAGAGGCAATTTCGGTTCCATCTACTGTGGTGATGACATCTTTATTGGTTTTAGGACGCAGAGGGAGGTTTATCCTAGAGACCAATTCTCGATCCACATAGTTTCCTATAGCCCCGTTATCGATGTATGCCTTTATAGCATGCAACCGTTTAGGCTGTTCCGGATCTACGAGGACCATTGGCACAATGAAATGCGAGGTCTGAAGTTAGTTTTCAAGCTCGGCAAGCGGACCCCAACGCTTGCCGGGCGTGGTCGTTTCCCGATACAGAGTTTCCATGGATTTTATCAGCGGCTCCTACCACCTTCTTGGGCGGCTTAACCGGGCAATCTCGTAGAAAGTGTCCAGAGGACCCACAATAAAGGCATAATTGCATCTGTCGTCTTCTTTCCCATTCTTTTTGAGTTAGGGGTCCTTTAACACCTCTGATTTGCATAGGCTCTGAGGCATCAGCCCCCTTGGGGTTAGCGTGGGTCTTGGCCAACACCCGGGTTTCAAACTTGGACCGATCTGCTTTTCTGTTTTGCAGCCTGTGATCCAAATGGACCACTAAGTCTATATATTCAGTGCATTCTTGGGGCGGATTTACAACTTGTGCCAGGACATCTTTAAGTTCTCCGCGTAGACCGCGATAGAATAACGTGATTCTTTTATCCTCTGGCCAACCAGTTTCCACAATTAGTCTATTGAAGGTTGCAATGTAGGATAGAAGGTCTTGATTGCCCTGTCGCAGAGATAGAAGTTTGTCATCCAGAGCCTGTCCCTGGGAGTGTTGAGCAAATAACCTTTCCATGCTTGTTTGAAATCCTTGAAAATCACGAAGAATCGGGTCATCTTGAGTTACCAGTGGGACTGACCAATCGGCAGCACAGCCGCTGAGATATGACAACACAAAGGCTACCTTGGTCTGATCATTAGGGAAGGCCCCAGGTCTGCATAGGAAGTGCAAACGACACTGATTCATGAATACGGCAAATCGTTTGGGGTCCCCAGCAAAGCGTTCAGGTGGGGCCAGCGGCATGTTTCCAGGTAGATCAATCTGCACCTGGTTACTGGAAACCACAGGAGCGGGGTTCCCCCCGGAACCGGGTAAAGGAGTTTGTCCAGCTTGACCTTGCAAAAGCTGTCTAGCCAGGTCATCAGCTCTATCCTTTATTACAATCACTTCCCTCCTGAGGGCACTAGTCTCTTGATGAGCGGTGTGTACTTCGGCTCGTAATTCCCCCAGTAATTGGGCCAACTGGTCGGTTTCGGAAGTTTCCATAGCGCCTGGGTGGGAATTTGTAGGAAGGCTTCGCGTTCTGTAACGCTCACCTGGTTCCCACGGGGGCGCTGGCCTAGTCTGGATTGCTGTTGCCTCTTCTAGCGTGATGCGCAGGACCCGGAACACCGATTAGACAGGACCTCCAAATCGTGCTTGCCTGGCCCGTAGGAATATCCTTCTGCAGATGAGAAAGGGGATTAACAGTCTGCAGAATAGTGTGCTAGCTCCCCCTTTCCCCCTTGCCCCTTCGTTCCTCTCTAACTTCCTCCAAACCCCGGTTTAAGCTCACCTTATGGTTTGGAAGGATGAACTCTCCATCCTGCTTCTGGTGCAGGGGCGCATGTTCGTCCAGTTACTTCACTGGTTTTCAGAATGGCACTGGCAAAATCCACTTGACTTTCCTGAGCGATGCGCCGTAAGTATGAAAGTTCAAAGTTCAAGTGAGGCCCCCTTTATGTTGTCTTGCCTGTGATCTGTCCTTTATTTCAGGTGCAGAATGAAGGCGATGCGTCGAGGGGTTAAACTGCCGAGGTGAGTAGTGATGAGGGCGATCCCTCTAAATCTCCTTATCATTCCCCAGAAATGTCTCTTGTCCTTTCCCCATAAGGGGAGGGGTACGGGACCTGCCAACGGGGCGGCGCCGACCCGAAATGTGGAAGAAAAGCCGGTAAGTATTATGGCTGTTAATCAGGCTTTCCTTCTGTGTTCCTTCTGCTCACCTTTTGTTTCTTCCTCTCTTCCCTAGGTGCATAGATGTGGCGTCCGATGCTGACAGCCGCGATGGAGCCGGGCGATGTCTCGAGGACAGGTGAGTGAAGCGTGGCGCTGCAGCGAGCAACGCAATGCTTTTAAATGGAAGTCTTTCTTCAGGGATGCTGGCGAGAAGATTCCGGATGCAGGTAAGAAGTTTGAAATAGTCCTTGGTTTTCACCTTTCTCTTCTCTTCCTTCCTTGCAGGTGTTCCAGGTTCGAGGCGGGCGTGGCTGGAGTCCAGGAGCAGGAGCAGACAGGGTGAGCTTTAAGCTGCAGGAAGCAGAACAACGCGAAGCATGAGCTGCTGTCTGGGCGTGGCTTAAATAGCCTCCAAAGAAGTCCCAGGTATGTATCCTTCCCCAACTAGGTATGTATCCTTCCCTGGCCACGCCCGAGTGAAAAAATAGTCCCTATGAAAAAATAGTCCCTTTCAGGTCTCAGGGAGGTCTGAAGCGTGCAGCATGGTCTGCATCAGGTAAGTGCACAAAACACCTCCCTTTATGAGCCTGGCGTCTATGGCGCCAGGACTGATGTCCAAAGAGCCCCTATAAGGGGCCGCTGGGCTTTTACCCGAGGGCATGATGCCTGCTTCCGGGGGTGCTGGGCCTGGCCTGGTGCTCCGGGGGTAGGCATCATGACACTTGACCTGTGAAACACAAAAATATACAGAAGACCAGGTAACAAACCTGGCCACACAGCCGCTCTCTGTATAAACCCTACCAAGGGCAGTGCAATTTGCAAAATTAAAGTCAACTAGTAAATGTTCACTGTATTTACAGAATGTAACTCATCCAAATAAATCTCTTAGTCGGATCCAAAAGTAATATGCGTTTATCAAAAAGAAAATTCCAAGTTGGTCACTAATAAAATCTTAGTGAGGCCGCGGCTAACTCATCCCATAATTGTTATAGACATAAAGTGCCAATGCATTTCAGAGCATACAGCTCCTTCATCAGGGCAGGTCTAATTTACACAAACTGTGGAACATTTATACCAAAAGCATCAAGTTTTGAAAAACATAAACAAAATCGTGATTGTGTTACAAAATATAACCATGCGTGAAAACAATATAAAAATAACATACCAATTTTCGATGAGTTGCAAGGTAAATGGAAAAGGTGAATTAAGCCACACAGTAGGGAAAAGAAAAGATGCCAAAATAAATAATGTGTAAATGAAATAACACAGTTAATTTGAACATGATCAGAAAACCAAGGAAAGTTACCTCAAGGGATCGAGGTAGCCCGTGGAAAAAATGTGCGGGGAGTTGACAACAACTTCACGCAAGATCAAAGGTCTGGAAACCCGACCAAATCAATTCTTCAATCTGTAGGTGCAACAACATGTGTTTTAGTGGGTTGTCTCAGAATTTGTCATAGACACTAGTTGTAGAGGTCTGCAGGCTTACCTGTACTCGTAAAGCTACGAGTGTACTGAGGCTGGGATTGCGGTCAAGCAGGGGACGCCATTCCGCATTGCCAGGGAACAGCGTTCCCAAGGTTACTCATACTAATATAAACACGTGACCCAAATGTGTCCATTGATCGACACGATGCCGATAGGCAGTTGCACTCTATGCAATCAGGCAATCAAGGCTAAGAATCATAGAAATGAGGAATTTGCAGTAGAGCTGATGATAATTACGGAATTATAGAAGGAAAAAAATCGAAAATTAAATATGAGAAAAACGGCTGATAGACATAGAAAACATACTGCCGATTACACTCTATGTAATCAGACAATTCAATTCAAGACCTGTGAAAACCATATTTTATATAAAATTATAAATCCTGAATAGAGTTTTATATCACTTAAAGTGGAATATGAAGCTTAATGTATCCACTTTATTCCTAAGAAAATAATGTAATTGAAATAAATATAATGTTTCTAAATACATTGCACAGAAAAAACACAACCACTTTCTGTCAGGATTATTGCAGATTAGCGATGTTCTGTAAGATGTCAGAAGTGTTGTCGTCAATGATGCCATGTGTATTGTCATTTAGGATACCATATGTGTCGGTACGAGCAGTGCATGGTGGGGACTCGAGTCATGGTTGCTTAGCTTACCATAATTGGCTGAGATTTCTTAGGGTTTTATATTTTTCCCTGAAACCATGGGTCCCTTTAACAAAATGTTTTCACTGTATGTCTAAATATTTTATTAGAGCAACTTAACCGTAATGTGCCTTTAACAATATTTTTGATACAGCGAGAGAGAGAGACAGAGAGAAAGAGAGAGCGAGAGGAAGCACTAAAAACAGAATGCAAACGTTGTTAACAAAATATGAATAGACAAGCAAACCTAGGATCCAGCACAACGTCCTGTAAACCTTTGTGAGAACTCTTAGAACACTATTCTCTGGGGAAAGATGGTTTAGAGACTGCATGCCAAAGTAGACATTTCAATTGAAACGAGGAAACTTCGGATAAATACTTTTCTGAGTTATGAAACTGTTGACAACTGTTTTCCTTTTTTGTTTCTTTTGGATTTACCAATCTCTTTATGGCGTACTATTATGAATTTGATGTAATTGTGAGGTCACAATTGGTTTCGTATTACGCAATTGTAAGGTAAATCAAATGTATCGAAAAACACTCAAAAGAATATTGATAATGCAGGGCCTCGGTGAACTTCCCTTCCAAGGAAATGATCTGTCCACATAGAAGTTGCTGGGTACCTTTCAAGAAACAGTATTTCTTGCATTTTATGTGATTGGTATTTTACAAACATACATGTCACATTGCAGCCACTTCTCACCTCGAGAGTTGGTTGTCTTTTCAATATTGTCGGTGATGGTTGGTGGATTTCAACTGTTAGTAGAGTGCAGGAATACAGGGTTGTACTTATGAACTTTTCTGGAGCTTGTTTCCTCAAGTGGAAGAAGGGCACAGGAAGTGCTTGAATGAGTTTCTACCGCTTAAGATTGACTGGCCAGGTGGATGCAGCAAAGTGCTGTTGTCCTGAAGTGAACAGACATATGGTACTGCTGGATACCCAAACAGACCCACAAGTGTTTGAATAGATTGGCAGCAATGTGTTCTTCAAAGTAGGATGACTGTTTAGGAGCTTGGTTGCATACCAATTCATGAATAAGAACCATGAAATTAATCAGTCTTTCAAATGACTGTTTACATCAGTAGTGAGCATGGAATCCTGGTGGTCCGACATAAAAATGTGAACTACATTATTTCAAATAACAGTAGACAATTGATTACGTGTGCCTTTGGTGTTTTCATAAGTATGTTTAGTACCCGGCGAGAGTCAAGCAGACTGCAACACACATTCTGATTGGGATTCCACCCTCCTTGTCCTTGTGGCATGCGTGGCAGCCCCTCAGCCAATGAGAAAGCTCGAAGCGGGGTCATCCCTGCTCCGAGCCTCCCCACGGCTGAGTGGCAGAATTTGCCCACCCCCGCCAGGGACTCAGGTAAGAATCGCTCTGACCTAGAACTATGGGCCCCAGGGCATTACCTGAGGCGGTAATGCCCCCACCGCTCGGGTCATATTGCTTAAGTAAAATGAGTTCAGTGGTCTCAGCCTGGGTCCTGATGCGCTTGATATGTCTGCTTGTTCATTAATACCTTCCACCACAAAGCAAAAATCGACCAATGCAGTTCTGGCCATCTGGCAAGTTAATTGACTCCTGTGAGTAACAGGATGGTGGGATGTTTTGTCTCACACAAAAACAAAAAGAAAAGGTTTCGCAAAACGAGCAGGTTGGAAGCAGAGCTCCATGATGCATCCACATCTTTATGGATGACCTAGAACCCAACCGACATTGCACCCAGTTTATTGATGCATCTGCTGCAACAGTTTTCACCAGTTCATCACAATTCTCTGCAATGACATGAATACCTTTGTGGCTTTCAAAACATTAAGAGGTGGATTCCTGAATATTCTGGGGTCTAAAACAAACATAGATGAAGCACTTCAAAGATATGCACATATAATCGTATTCAGAAAGTTAATTTCCATAGCGCCTTAATGCACCAATGCATTGCAAATGTTCTCGGCACTGATGCGTTACTAGCCAGGGCCTGCTGGATGCGCATTTCACTAAAACGAGCCGTTATGGACACAATGTGAAACACGTGTCGTCCATTTTCAAAGGATAGCAATGTCTCTGAATGTGTTTAGCGAATCGCTGTTGCAGGGATAGAAATGTGCATAAGATTTCAACAACCCATAGCACTGCTTTTTAACATGTTATACAATGTACGGAAGTGTTAAAAACAGGCCATCTATCTATTGAGGATCTCCTTGCACCAGTTACAAAGAGGGGTAAACTGAGAGGGATCCAAAAAGAAACCCACCCGATTGCACAATTGTGCACATGTATTGACAGAGGGACGAGAGTGTTCCGCGGCCACCTGACATCACTGCATAGGATAGTTTCTAGCGCTATCCTCTCGTTACCACTTAAAAAAAAGTTTCTTACGCGGGACTTAAATATGCCGCTTGTGGGCTTCCAAAATATTAAATGTACCTTCCATCTTGACACGGATTAACTCTAAACCAGGACCCATGTCTGGTGCTGCTTAAATTTCTTGGAAAGTTGCCGTATACAATGCTCCCAAGCAGAGAATAAATCCTCTGCTACTCTAAAAGGCTCTTTGTTGTGTTAAAATGGAAAACTAGTACATATTTAGAAAGAGGTCTTAGTAATTAAAATAATAGACTACAATACTGCTGCCTACCTTTGTAAAAAGTTATAATGTAAATTCAATTACAGATTTGTTCATTTGTGAAAGCAATTGGTAGGATAATTTGTGGAACACAATACATCTTTAAAGAGTTCCTTTCATATTGTTAAGCTTAAACACAGTTTCCATTAGTGTGCATTGGATTACTGATGGCTAAGAATAAATGTAATACACATATTTGGCACATAATAGCATAATTTGTCCATAACAATGATGGAACGATTAAATACTCGCCAGATTGTACTTTAAGATTTTAGAAAGTCAGCATGTTGACTTTCCTAAATGATACTTATGAAGGACAATTTGAACATTTATAAAGTCATATCCTCCAGTGCCCACACAGATGCAGTAATGTGCATTGCATTCCTGAAATAAAGTAACTCAAGAAACATCATTGTATGTACACGGTTGTCTCGTTTAGCCTGTTTTTGTTGAAAATGCAAGGATAACGGTCAGCAAAAGCAGCATGATAACACATTTCAAGGTAATGAGACATCAGAGTGTTTCTGAATAAATGGCAGTAGAAAGTAATTGGAAAGAAATGTGGTTTACAAAATGTAAAGCATTAACTAAAACATTTTCCAACGTGAATTTAAGGAATGGTTGCCAAGTTAGTTTTATAAGGCACACAATGACATATAGTACTAGTGAAGGATTGTATGATAAATGAGATGTTTAGGAAGATGTACATTTAGATCTTGTGGGTGACTCGAAAAATGCAGCACAGAGGGTCACTGCACATTTTTGGTTATTTCTCATTGTGAATTATGTTAACAAGCATTACAATTGAATTTTACATTTGCAAACACAAATTGATGTTGGCCCCAAAAGAACATGCCTAGCTCTAAAAACATGCAATCCGAAGGCCAAGTAATCAAGTGAATATGATTATGTAAGCTATTAGCCTCAGCAAACTAATGCAGCTCACGTAGCCTGCTTCAGAAGCCCAAAAAGACTTTGGATCTCTGTACCATCTGCAGCAAGAGAATAATATTTGCCCTGAAAGACATACCACCAGTTTATCAGCCATGCTCAAGCAAACAGTGCGTCAACATCCAAGTAAACAAGCTAATGAAATGGATGAGCCACTAGTGAGAACATTATATGCCCATTTCTATCTACAACATATTTGAGGGTTATTCATGCTTTGTGATTCACCCCAGAGAACACAGAAACATTTGCTCTAATCACTTATTGCCTTTTCGGAAGAAGTGGTGGAGTAAGTGGGCTGCAGTGACTGCAGCAGAGGAACTATTCTATTTCTCTCGTTTTGGAGGTAGAGTTTTTCAGCAATTAACTTGTGCGACAACCTACTTAAGGCCAGTCTGAGCGTGGAGCATGTTGTGGAAGTGGCAGAGTAAGTGGTCTGCAGTGGTCTGCTGGGGGCTGAGAGGGCGAGGAGATACAGAGGAGATACAGGCTGTGATCCCGTCGTGATCCCGGAGTGAATTTGGCACTTTATGTTTTGAACTGACGCAAGTTTACCGCTAACTGTTTCTTGGCCTGAATCTTTACATTGCACATGTGGTTTGTGCAGCTTGTGTGCAGAGCCTACCTGACTGTTTAAGCTTGTCTTAAATTCCTGCTCTAGCCACTTTCTCTCCGCGAAGTGTGATGCTATATTATCATGAACCTACCAACCAAAAGTCTATGCCGGACTTAAGGAGTGGTGAAATGTCGAACCACACCATGGCTAGCAGTCACTACATTTCCAATGCTGAGAAGTTAGTGGCAATGAACTTGCCTCTCCCACCTTCACTGGATCCTCCTACCTCACCCTCAGTTCTTCCAATTGTTACTATTGTGAAAACCTCACAAAATGAGATGGGAATCGATTCAGTACCAATATGTGAGTCTCACTCGAGGGATTCCACTCATTGCACAAACATGAACACATTCATTGTAATTACGTCATATTTCTCACGGAAGTACAACAAACAAACTGTTATCACTGTTATCACTGATCCTGTCCTCAGGCCACTTGAGAACAGCACACCTGCCCTTGTTGCTGGGAAGAAACCACTTATCGATTTAAGTGCGAGACTGAAAGATGGAGTAAACATCCATCCTCTAATCGAACAGCAAATTGGTTCTAAAATGTCTCCTCATTATCCCTCTGATGATAGTATGGATGATACACCTCCACCAATGGATAATAGATATGCCCCTGACTTTGATTCATCTTTGTCATCAATACTTTCCTCGCCTGAATTTCCTCCGATGAGGCATCGCTCTTCTTTTCCCACTGCGGGACCTACCAACGAAAGCATTTCTAATTTACCATCCTGGTTTCACTCTATGAAAAAATACAGACTGAGGTGAAATCAAATTCTATTTTATTGGAATCCCTGCTCTGTAAATTCGAGAACGTAAAATTATATCTTGCAACACAGCATCTATCAGACTCACCTGCAGATAAGGCCTGGGTTACACCAACTCCGCCAGCAACTCATACGGATGTAGCGGTAGGCCCATCAGAAATGCAGCAAACTATTATAATTGACTTAGTCTCAAACACTACTACATGCCAAAACGACCTCAACACGCTGGAATTAGGTCTTGTGTCAATGACTCAAACATTGGATACAAGCCTACATAATAACACCATAATCCAGATTGACTCACCTAGGAAGGCAGATGCCCTGGAGTCTATTTATGTTCCTACTGTGTCCGTTATATGGAAGAGTGCTCTCAGGGGTGCTCTCTGAAAAAAACACAAAAAAACAGCCAATAATCAAGAAAAGAAAACTTTCTGCAAAAAATGTATTTCATGACTTATTTGCATAACCGCTTTTTAAAATATGTACTCCATAAATCCTCGTTCCCTGAGTTGAGCACTTCTACTACAATCCCTGTAAATGATGATTGTTTTATGTATGATTCCTTCAATAGAAGTGTTTTTGACATCTGCAACTCCATTCAATGTCCCCTCTGGTCCTGTTATGATAAATCATTTACCCTAGGAAAGGGAGCAAGTGGTAGGTTCAGGGAATTACATAGTAGATGTGGGGCTGGCACCTTCTATTGGAGTCCCCTTTAAAGGCTGCATACCTTAAATCCTGGTAATCAGGAATTTAGAGTCATTGCTCCACAGTGTTTGGGGGTATGCTCTTTGCAGATTCCTCAAAGCAGTTTACTACGCCATATAGAGACCACCAACTGTGACGCTGCTGGAGTGGGCATTGGTGATACATTTATAAGGGACCGCACGCCACTAAGTGTGGGGGTCTCTGTCCCCTCTGCAAATTCCATCAATACTCTTAGTGGTTCTTGTCCTCGTGGTGACTCTTATGAAGGAAATTCATAAGAGCGAGTTCCACTGGGTCTTACACATGATATGATATGATAGGTTATTTATAACGCACTTAATACTCAAAGGTTTCTAAGCGAGGACCTGGGGGTTGGAACCTGTGTTGCTCAGTGCCGTCTTGCTTCCAAGGCGAGCACGTTGCCCCTGAGCTATCCTCCGAAGACATCTTCTCTATAGGCGAGAGGAACCTAGATTGGGCTCTTCTGATTTACTTGTTTGGGAAACTCATATTGGTGAGAAAGATCACAATTATCCAATCGTAATGTTGATAGAAAATGTGTTACCCAATAATACTTCTATTATTCTTAGACGCACTGCAATTCTATGGCTTCTATCTGAGATTCTGAGTCTTGTGGGTATTTCCTCGAGAGACATACAGAGGGTTTATTTTCTGGACCGTACAAGAACAGATCATTCTGTGGTGTGTGCTAAAAGAGAGAGACAATATGAGGGTGTTTGGGTATTATCTAACAGGTATGCAGGGCTTAGCACTATTGAGTATCTCCGAAAAAAGGCTCAAGATAATACTTGTGCATTGACGGGGGAGATTGCGTACTTGAAAATGAAGTGGTCTGAGGCAACCAAAGATTGGTCATGGCAGTTGAATGTGACGTGCCTCTAACACTGAATCTAACGTATGTAACTACATGTCTCCAAACTCCCAATTAATCATTCTATCATGGAATTCTAGGGGCCACATCCATCTCTTCTCTAATCCTGCTTTAGGTCACTTATTACGGTGCTATATGATAGTTACATTGCAAGAGACATGGCTACTAAACTCACCAATAATAGATGGTTATGTAATTTCCTCACAGCGTGGTTTGGCTGGACGTCCATCAGGTGGTATTTTAACAAATATTAAATCAAGTGAAACATAGGAGATGGTGGGCACTGATAACTCGTATTTAGGTATCCTTGCCACTCATATCAGAATCAGGGGTAACTCTGGAAGGGATTTGTTAATGCTCAATATATACTGGCATAATGGTATACATGATGTAGGGGATTTCCTGGCTTGGCTAATAAATTACATGAATAACTGGATGGGCTTGTTCCCACAGGTGCACTTCCTTTTGGCAGGGGATTTAAACTCTGATTGTCTCGCGAATGATGCACAAGTCACAGTTTTGCCAAATAATCACTATGTTACTAAATTGAAAAATTAACATTTACGGAGAAGGGGCTTGTGGGATTTAGGAATGTCATCTCTCCATGATATCTCAAGACCTGGGATAACTTTAACTCCAACATGTTGTAACGAAACCCATCAATCCATGATAGATTATATTTTTGTAGACAACTGTTTGCTATCTAAATGTAATGATGTTTATATTTGCCCATCTGAATACGGTATACCGTCATTTCATCGCCGCACTTTTCATTGTGGGGTTTTTTGGCGCGATTTTTTTTTCGTAAAAAAAAAACGTCTAATTTTTTGGGGAGGGGGTACATTTTTAAAAAAAATGGGTTTTGGTGCTCGGGATGTAAAAAAAAGAAAAAAGAAAGGGGGGGTTTGGGGGGGGTAAAAAAAAATCCTGCGATGAAAAGTGCGGCGATGAAATCACGTAGAACCCTGAATACAGTGATGATTCTATGTTAACAGCTTAGTTTGACGTGATGGTGGGTAAGTCAGAGGAAATAATGATACAACTCACTAATCTTAATGTGATTACTGCAAGCAATAGACTGATAGAATTAACAGAATATAACCAGAGTAAATGAACAACTACACAATTGTATAACTAATACATCTCATGCTGGGAAAGTGGAAACATTCTCTGTAAACAACTATAAGAATTCAAGGGTCCAAGCAGGTATTTGTATGCAGATGAAGAACTTCAGTAAAAAGAAGCACAACAAAATTAAGGTCCCCTTGAAGTTTGTTCACTGTCAAGGGTTTCTCTGTGCTCGTCGACAGAAAATACTCCTGCTTTGTTTTCTCCTTTTCTTGCGAGCCCGGGTAAGCCCACCAGTCATTTCCCTTCTGCTGTCATTGCTCAGCGTTCTGAAAAAACCAACAAAAAAACCACCATTAGTGTTCAGGTATATATCGTTCTCTTCCTGGATACGTGACTACCAATCAGTGTTTCTCATTCTAATATCCTCCCGGATTGGCCCAGGCAGCTGAGTCCTGACCCCTTTGTGAGCTGCCGTCCGGAGCCCCCGTAAAAGGACACCCTTTGTTGTGTGAGGGAGACTCCGTCCTGCCCCTCACCATAGCAGTGATAGACTCTGAGTTGTTGCTATGAATGGCTGCACCACAAGTAAGGGTGAGAACCCGTTCTGATGCCAAGGTGGAAAGTGCCATACCTCACTTCACGCAGGGAGTTGCGGTCTTGAACCGAGCCAGGGCAGTCATCTGGGCTTTGTGAGGTAGAAAAAGACAAGTAAGAGGTCATAATATGCGTATGTGAGAGGATGTGTAGGCTGGGCAGGTAACTGAGGTCTGGACACCCCCTGACACCCATGCATGTTGAGCCTTATATACCTCTGCTGCAGTACCAGGCTGATCGGACAGGGTCAAATACCTGGACAGGTAATTCCGCTACTTGGAACCCGGCCGGCCGATGTATGGTGAAGAAGTCGAAAGGTTGGAGTGACAGTAACCACCTCAATACATGCTGGTTGGTGTCCTTGTGCCTTGCCAGCCATTGCAGAGGGACATGGTCCGTGTACAATGTAAATTGCCTTCCAAGGAGATAGTATCATAAAGTATCAACAACCTACTTAATAGCTAGACATTCCTTCTCTATCGTTGAGTAGGACAATTCATGAGGAAATGGCTTGTGGCTGACAAAACAGACATAGTTAAAACCACTTTCGTATTCCCTGGGAGAGGATGGCCCTCAGTCCACATCTGGAGGTGTCGGTCTGAAGATAGAAGTGTTTCTGGAAGTTGGGGCATTTCAATACTGGCTTGGAAGCAATATATTGTTTCAGTCGGTTAGTAGCTAACAGTGCTGCTTCGTTGCGAAACAGATCACCCGACCCACTGATTTTCAGAGCATCCGTTAAGTGGGTTGCAATCTTCTAAAATTCAGGGATAAAACGGCAGTAATAGCCGACAAAGCCGAGGAAAGCTCATATCTGTTTCTTCGTTGTAAGCACAGAAATTCTGCCAATGGCCTTGATCTTTGAGCGCTGTGGTTGAAAAGTACCCCCACACACAGTTAAATCCACATACTTGATTCCCTGTGCTCCAATCACCAATTTCCTTGGATTAATATGTAGTTTGGCAAGTTCCAATGCCCCGATCACCCTGTCCAGGTGAAACAGATGTGCCTTCCATGAGTCGCTGTAGATCACAACATCATCCGGATAAGCTGCTGCATACATGTCATGAGGCTTCAATATGATGTCCATCAGTCTCTGAAAGGTCGCAGGGGCTCCATGCAACTCAAAGGGTAATTCTTTGAATTGGTATAAACTGTGGGGGGTTGAAAAGACAGTCTTCTCTTGATCCAAGCATCTTAAGGAAATTTGCCAATAACCCTTGGTGAGGTCTCTGGTGCTGAGGTATTGTGCTGAGCCAAGTCCTTCTAACAACTTATCCACTCTAGGCATCGGATATGCCGCATAATTGGAAAGGGAGTTTAGTTGTCTGTAGTCCATACAGAACCAGATATATCCATTCGGTTTGGGTACTAGGACAATAGGTGAACACCACAGACTGCTGAGGGTTCAATAATCTCTATGTGCAACACCTCTTCTATTTCGTCTCTTATTACTTGTCTTCCGGCCTCAGGAATCCAATATGGTCTAAGCCTAACAATCTGCCCCTGTTTTGTCTCGATACAATATTCTATCAAGTTTGTTATGCAGGGTAGGGTTGAGAAGATATTCGCATATCTGGTTAGTTTCTTTGTTAGCTCTTCTTTCTGTGTTTCTGATAGTATATTTCCCCACTGTACGTCTACCAGGTTGTAGGACGATTTAGATATGTGTTGTTCGTCTTCTTCTGGGTGGAACATGGTCATTAATGCCATCAGAGTTGGTGCAGACCATTCTTTTAGCAAATACACATGGTAAACCTTGTCTGTAGTGGTTCAGTTGGATTGGTGTACTTGGTAATTAACTGGACCCAGCATGTCCATAATTACGTAAGGTGCCCTTCATCTGGCCAGTAGTTTTTTGGTACTAGTGGGTAATAATACCAGTACCTGGTCGCCCGGCTGGAAGGTTCTCATTCGATTTCTCTTATTATATGCCTTTTCCTGATTAGTTTGAGGTCAACCTAGATTTTCCTCAGCCACAGATCTTAGACTATTGAGATGTTTCTTCAAATCCTCAGCATATTTGGTCATAAATACTTCTTTGGTGTTCTCCCAATCTTCTTTCATGAGATCAAGGATGGTATGAGGTTGTCTCCCGAATAGTCATTCAAAAGGTGACTGTGGTAGACCACCTGACACCATAAGAATGGTATTGCTCGATCCCGGTTCTTTTCTTCAGGTCCTGTTACTCTTCGTAAAATCTTTTTGATGTTTGTTTGTTTGTTTGCTTATTTATTTCTAATGGGCACCAAACCCTGAGGTAACAGGGTGCAGCAATACGAAGGTGCAAGGCTTACAACATTTCAAGTGGTTCACAATATAACAACATAAATGTACAGGTAAAATTACTTATAGGCAGGAGATAGGTATAAATGTTCAGATTATATACAATTCAAATCTATGCAGTACAATTCCAACTATTATTTACAATGATGGGCAATGTCAGCGAGCTGTAGTGTTGTGTAGGCAGTTGTGAAAGTCTAACTAGCCTTCAGTCAAGTTGAGATGGGTGATATATCTCTTTCTAAAGTTTAGATAAGGTTGGTCTACTCTCAGCGAGCCTAAATCTCGGTACCACGAGGCAGTTAGTATTACTAACTCTTGTTGGCCTACTAGATGTTCTTCTCATCAGTTTGTCTATTAAGTAGCTAGAGGCAACATTGTTTAAGGCTATATGGGTCAAGGAGGCCATTTTTAACTGCATTGTATTGTAGGTCGAGAGCCACTTGTGTTGACGTCTAGTCGAGGCAATGTGTACTCTTTTGTTCACGCCTAGTGCGGCTCTTAGAGCGTTATTTTGCAAAATGTGTAACCTCTGAATAATTGCTTTGTTAGCACCACTGTAGAGATAATTGCAGTAATCTAGCCTAGAGAGAATTAATGCTCTAGCCAGGATGATACAACTGTCACTTGAGAGAAATGGCTTACCAGCTCTGATAAGCTTACATGTGTAGGCTGTGGTAGAGGTCAAAGATTTCACTTGTTTATCAAAGGACATGGTTGAGTCAAGGTAGAAGCCAAGAGTTTTTACCTCCTAAAATACCTTAATGTTGTTTCCATCAATGGTAAATGAAGAGTATGCGTGACCTAATTTATTGAAGTTAGAAAGAGTACCTAGAATTATCAACTCTGTCTTGTCATCATTCAGGCATAGACCGTGGGTGGCCATCCATGCCTGGATGAAGCGATATACCCTATTCACCAGCGGCAGGACCTTACCTCGATTCCCAGAAAGTGGGAGGAGAATCTCTGTATCATCTGCCTAGTTAGTGTAGGTGATACCCAAAAGGTCCAGATCCTCGAACAAGGGTTTGGTGAATATATTGTATAGAGTAGGGGAAACGCATGAGCCCTGAGGTACACCACACAGGATCAGGGTGGGATCAGCCGCTGCCGATGGAGAGAACACCCTCATGGTTCTCTCTCTCAGGAATGATTCTATCCATTTGATAGCCTCTGTGGAAAAGTAGGCTGCTGAGTCCAGATGCCTGCAAAGGACCTTATGATCCACAAGGTCAAATGCAGTTGAGAGATTAAGTAATAGGAGCAGTGCTGTCTTCCCTTTATCTCTCAGCTCATCAATCTGTGTTTTCAAATCAATCAAGGCAATTTCTGTCCCATGTAGAGGGCGGAAGCCAGATTGTCTAACGGCTAAAAGCTTATGCAGCTCAAGTTATTTTTAATCTGCATATAGGCGACTTTGTCAAGTATTTTAAGTAGAAATGGTACTGTCGTGATGGGCCGGTAGTTGGTAGCAATAATTAGATCTAAAATTTGCTTCTTTAGGGGTGGGAGAACCCAGCATTGTTCTAAGTTGGCCGGGAGGATGCTGGGGGAGAATGAAGCAATGATCTATTTAGAGATAAATGGGGAGAGGTCTCTAGCAGCATCTTTTATAATCTGTGCTGGGCAAATATCTCCTTTACAATTGGATGGTTTGAGGGATTAAATGTTTTTTTTCTACCTCTAAAACAGATGTTTTGGTAAAGCGGAATCTATTAGTGGGTATATCACTAAGTGGAAGGGTGTTAGCAGAATGTGGTAAATTCAGAGAATCTTTCTTAAGTTTTATTTTATTTTGGAGAGTGTTTATTTTATTAGCTAGTGCCTGTTGAATATCTGAGCACCAGATCTTGTTTTTGTTACATATGTCAGGTATAGAGATCGGGGACTCAAGTTCTTTAAGTATTGTAAATAATTCCTTCATACTTGAATTAGATTTGGCAATGCGTTCGTTATAAGAGTTCCGTTTTGCCAGGCAGACTTCATTTTTTATAATGCGCAGAGGTAGTTGTTAGCTTATTTTTATTCTCAATGGAGGGGCATAGTCTCCAGACAGTTTCACACTTTCTTTTCAGTAAACGTAGGTCCTTTAGTTGTCACGTGAACCACTTGTTAAGGTGGGCTTTAGCTTTACTTGTTCTTAGTTTGAGAGGGGCAATTTTATCCAATGTGGTAAGCATGATTTTGTTATATTCATGCACCAAGGTACTCAGATCAAGATTATTGGACCATGAGTTTAAGGTGGGGAGGATAAAAGGAATCATTTTGTCCACTGTGAAGTTCTTTTTATTTCTAGTGAGACAAGGTGGAGCCTTGTGTGAGGTCATCTGTTGGGGTCTGGTAGTTGATAGTGTGAAGGACACAAGTGAATGGTCAGTAAATAGTTGAGGCGTGATAGAGGTAATGGTACCTGTGCAATTGTAGTCGCCTACCCAGTCTAAAGTTCTACCCTTTATATGAGTTGGTTTGTTAACTTTTTTGCGACAGGCCGAGTGCATTAAGGGTATTGGCTATTTCCAAGGCATGCTTGTCCGCTGGATCATTAAATCCTAAGTTAAAGTCACCTAGCAACAGTAATTGGGAGGTAGGTTTAAGGTTGTTGGCGAGTATACTATGCAAGTCCTCCTCAAATGTCCCAAGGGGCCCAGGAGGTCTGTAGATTAGGTGCATAGTAAGTGATTGGGAGTTGTTTAGAGGGAGTATTACAGGGAGGATTTCACATGATTGCAGAGTTTGGTGGCAGACATGTCTCAATAATAGGCTCTCTCTGGATATGATGGCGATTCCTCCACCTCGGGTTGCATCGCTATCTTGTCTGGAGATAGTGTATCCGTCTGGGATTGTTAGCAAAAGCTGATGGTTTTATTGTATCTCTCCACAAGTCCATCCATTTGTGGATGGTATACGGACATCTTCAGTTGTTTTATTTGCAGTCATTCACATACTTGGAGTAACACTGTCAATATGAAATTGGTCCCTTGGTCCGTGAGGACCTTGGCAGGTAGCCCCACTTGTGCGAAAAACGGTATTAGTTGATCACAGACCAGTCATGCTGAGATTGATTTTCAAAGGCAATGCTTCCGGATACTTTGTTGCATAATCAACAATTACCAGAAGATACTTATGTCCTCGACAAATGGGCTTGAGGCGTCCCACTATATCCATGCCGATTCTTTAGAATGGGATGATTATCAAAGGCATCCACTCCAATGGTCGCTTTGACAATAAGGCTCCACTGGTCAATTGACAAGTTGCACATTCCTTGAAAAATTTGGCTACATCGCCATACAGTCCGGCCCAATAAAAATATTTCAGGATATTCTGTTGGGTCTTTAACAATGCGATGTGCCCCCATATGTGGGGTTTTGTAAGACAATCATATGATGTGCTTTTGGTAATACCAGTTGTTCCTTCTTGTTTCTGTCTTCGGCTTTATCCACCTGATATACCAACCCATGGTGGTAAGTGATTTCAGGTCTCCTTTCCACGTCAGGGCCTGTCTCCTGAAATGCCCTTTCTCTAGCAACTTTAAGGGTTGGATCACTAAGTGTTTCTCCATGGATGGATTCCTCGTGGTCCTCTGGATTCCAACTAATAGGACTCCAGCACGACTCCAGGCTAATCGATTCTCTATTCTTTCGCTTCTGGTTTTCTTGGGACTTTTCTCAACTGTTTTTATGGCATTGTGTACATAAGGAGCTTCGTTCAGTAATCATTATCTGAGGTTTTCAGTGCCTGGTTGAAGAGCGGCAGGCCAGTTCCAATAACAACTGGGGTGGGTAATGAGTGCAGGACGGCAGCTAGTATGGTTGCAGTTTGATCATGTATTTCAATCCGAACCTTCTTTACTGTGTAGGTTTTAACATCCCCATTAATGCAACATATAGGTATCAGTTCATTATATAAGTAAGCAGAATCACTAACGGTGGGGGTGAGGGCGGTCTGTCTGCTTCCACTGTCGAGAAGGGCTTCAGTTGAGATCCCATCTACTCGGACATCAACGGTATAGGTTCCTGACAGATGCCGCTCAGGGGTCCTCTTTATATAGCCTATTTCCATGGGTTCCACTCCTTTTCTCTTTGGGCAGAACCAGGAGAAGTGGCCCCAATCTCCACAATCAAAACATTGTGGTTGCCGATACCCTGACTCCAGGGTAAGTGGTCTGATTTCTCTCTTCTGGTTTTATCGGGTGTTCTTCGGGTTGTCTCCACTTCTGGAATACGACCTTTGTCCCCTTGGGTGGCTGGAATTTCGTAATGGGCATGAGTGGTCTCAGTGATATAGTCAATATGGGAGCTCTGTTGAAGTCTGCCTTGTGGTATGCAGAAGCTATATCTACTGCTTCAGTCTGCGTTGACCTGTGATGCTGTCTGACCCATCCCTGTATTGGGCTGGCAGCGCTTCTATAAACTGGTCGAAAGTCACTTTGTCCAATATTTCCTCATTAGCAGCAGAAGGGGGTTGTAACCACTTCTCCACTAAGTCCTTAACCCGATAGTAGAGCTGCTGGGGGCTCTCACTGCTCTTCAGTCTCGAATCTTATAGTTGCATTCGATAGGATTCTTCATCGAGCCCAAGTCTATCCACTATCAATCTGCGAGTTCAAGAAAATTATGTTCTAGTGCACTCAAGTGCAGACAGCATGTAGCATTTAAAAAAGGGCAAACACAATGGGCCTCATTACACGGACGGCGGTAACCATGGCGCTATTAGCGCCATGGTTGCCGCCAGTATTTTACTGAGCCGCCATGCTGAATGGCGGAATTACCGCCCTATTCCAAGGTGTGTGGGGCAGTAATTCCCCATTCACCAAGGCCCTTCCCCATTCCCATTTTCGCCCCCATAGGGCTCAATGGGAATGGGGAAGGCGGTAATTACTGTACCGCAAATTGCAGCACCGTAATGACCTCCTAGGTCCCTTTGTGGGTCCCGTCCTTAACGGCTGGTAAAACCAGCCTTTAAGGTAGGTTCCCACAAAGGGACCTCGTAGTAAGGTGGAAAGGGTTTACCGGCACTGGTACCCTTACCGGTACCGGTAAACCCTTACCGCCGTCCGTGTAATGAGGCCCAATGTCTCCCAAGACCAGAAGGTCTACTGACATGATAAAATGCCAGAAGCAGAATAAGAACCATTGGAAACCAGACTTCAGACTGGAGAAATCCCTTTATACTTAGCAGTAAGCAGAGGAAGACACATACAGGTCATCAGGAGTAGGGTAAGGATGAACCACTTTTACACACACACGCAGGGGTCAACCAAGTGCCTTGGTCACAATCCTACAGTTCATTACTCAGCAGGCACAATGGGTCAGGATTTCTTTAAAAAACAAATTATTCGAGAAAAATATGTCGTAAATCGACAAAACATGAAATATAAAAAAAAACAAAGCTCCAATGCTTCATGCAATCACAGGTGGTGCATAGACATATTTTTAGTGATGGTATTGGCAGAGTGAAAAACGATTCATGATACATATCGACCTCAAAAACAACCAAATCATCTGATTGGTATGTGGGAGCCTACAGTGGTTTACCCACCTATCATTTCTTCTATATGTGTAAGGCTGATTAATGGATGACACATCAACTCTTCTTTTAGTGTTTCATTGAAGGTTGCTGAAAAAATTCAGAGAGGCAAATCTGTGTCCTCTATATGTCCAGGTTGTATTTTTTCAATGATACAATTATTATGGTACAATCATTGGTTTTTAGTGATTACCTTCGTTACTTTGTAAGTGATCCTTCTTTCTGTTACTGAACGTTATGATGTGTTGTCTTCAGATGCAGTCAGAATGTATTGTTGGTGCTGATGTTCATCTGTTCAGAATCAGATGGTCATCCTATGTAGGTAAAGACAGGCGACACAACAATGGAATGTCTATTAAGTACAGGAAGGACTACGTGTCTACATATGCAAGGCAGTTTTGTATGTAGTTCTGATGTCACGTAAACCGGAGTCCCTTAACATAGTTAGTGTGATTTAATCTGCGGCTTTGTTTAAATGTGATATGCCTAATGTATAAAGGATACCGGCTGAGCTGTAACAGCAGAAGGATCACGTATATTCCATCCGAGATGTGAACTTGGTCTCGTGCCTTCCTCTAGCGGCATCTTCTGCACCCGAGGTAGCAAGAATCAGGATAAAAAAATACAGGTTTGCGTAGTCAGCCCATGCATTGGGCTTGACGCAATATTGTCTAATCGCACATGCATGCGCGTAAGGCGACGTGCTGCCGCCATCTTGAATGGGGATACAGCATGACCAAACAATCTTTGCTGTAACTGACTATCGGGCAGCTTCAAAACACCCATCAACCAAATATATGGTCCCATATACCAATCGGACAATTTGTTTGTTTTAGAGGTCGTTTTTTTAATCATGTCTTATTCTTTTGTATTTGATTTACAGTACTCGATGGGAGATTAGTCCCCTTACAAGTATTTGGCTTTCATACATTACTTGCACTTATGTGTCCTGAAGACGGTTTACAGGGTTGAACTATCCAACAAACGGATGCCGTGGGCACCGTTCACCCTATTCAGCAAGAAACACATTATGTGTTGATACCATAGTGAATTGCAATTCAATATGTATCATGAATCACTTTTTCACTCTGCTTGTGTAGACCTTTTGTCTGCACTCGTTATTCTCCCTCGACTCACAAGCCCCCGGTAACAAAAAAGAGGGTCTTTTTGCTCATTGCATATTACGTGGGTTAGGATGAATGAATGACTGACGTCTAGGGCAAGAGAACATGTTGAAGGACTAGGAGTAAGAATGGACACAGTTGAAAGGAATAAGATGAAAGGAGTTGAATGGATGAAAAAGAAGAAAAGGATGAAGGTGAAAGTGGTATGATGAAGAAGAAAGCCTAGGGGTAAGGAGAAGGTGAATGGAGTAGAACAAATGAGAAGGATGAAGGACTTCAATGAAGTAGAAGGACTATGGTGAAGGGGAATGATGAAGGAGAATGATTACAATGAAGGAGAAGGCTAGCTCAAAGGAGAAGGAAAAGAAGGATGGTGAAATACTATGACATGGATGAAGGACTAGGAGGAAGGACAAGGACGATGGATAAGGACTAAGATGAAGGAAGAGGACAAGGGTGAATAGGAATGACTTCGACGAAGGACTGGAGTGGAGGAATCAGACTAAATGAGAAGGACTAACACAAAGGAGAAGGATTAGGATGAAGAGGAAGGATGAATCACTAGCCTGAAGGCCTATGGCAAAAGAGAAGAACTAGAATGAAAGACTACAACAAAGGAATTGGACAAAAGGAGAAGAGCTGACAAATAACAAGTAGGATGAAGGAAAAAGAACTAGGTTGAAGTAGTTGAAAGGACTAGGAGAAAGGAGTAGGAAAAAGGACTCGGAGGAAGGCTATAACATATGTCAATGGGCTGGGCTAAAGAAGAAGAACTATGTTAAAGGACTAAGACAAAGCATTAGCATGAAGGAGAATGATGAACAAACAGGAACGAAGATGATATGGATAAAGGATAGGACCAGGCTAAATGAGAAGGAATAATGACTAGGGGCCTCATTACGAGGTTGGAGGTAACCATGGCGCTATTAGCACCATGGCTGCCTCCAAAACCTTACCGACTCCGCCCTGGTGAATGGAGCTATCACCGGCCCATTCCAAGGTTGGCGGGACTGGTAATTCACCAGGGCCCTTCCCCATTCCCATTTGAGCCCCCATAGGGCTCAATGGGAATTGGGAAGGCGCTAATAACGGTACCACTAATTGTGGTACCGTTATTAGCTCCAGAGTCCCTTTGCGGGTCCCGTCCTTAACGCCTGGAAAAACCAGGCATTAAGGGAGGACCCGCAAAGGGAACTCGTAGTAGGGCGGTAAGGGATTACCGGTGCCCTTACCGGTGCCGGTAATCCCTTACCGCCCACCTCGTAATGAGACCCTAGGATATATTAGGGTACCTAGTATGAAGGAGAAGGACTAAGAACTAGGAGAATGGCCATTGGCAAAGTGGAAGGACTAGGACAAAGGACTCGGATAAATGGGAATGGTTAAAACGAATGAGCTGAACTAGGACAAAAAAACAGAATGAAGGAGAATGTTTAAAAGGATGAGGAAGGAATTTGATGAACGTGAAGGACTTCCATGATAGATTATGATGAAGAAAAAGGACTGGAGACAAGGAGAAGTTTTAGGACAAACGAGAAGCAGTAGGTTGAAGGAAAAGGACTAAGATGAAGGATGTGGATGAATGACTTGGATGAAGGAATAGGACAAAAAGAATGACTTGGACAAATGACTAGTGTAGGGGAATTTGATAAAAGAGGCTTTCTAGGAGAAAGTAAAATTACTTGGATGATGTGAAACTACTAGAATAATGGGCCATTATATATGACTAGGATAACACATTTAGGCTAAAATAACAAACTAGGACTATGATAAAGCACTATAACAATGTGATAGGATGATGGGGAATATTACACATGAAAAATAAGGAACTGGTTGAAGGACAATGAAGTACACAAGTGCTCTGTGATATAGGACTTGGGTGAAGAAGTAGAACTATGAGAGATGACTAGGAAGAAAGTCTTGACCAAGCAAGAGGAGTGGAGGAAAATGCTCAGCTAGTATCTTGAACTGAGCAAAGTAGTACAGCTATGATGAAGGACTACAATGAAGCATTAGGATGAAGGACAAGGACAGAAGAGATGGATGAATGAAAATGATTTGGACATAGGAGAAAGGGTAAATTGAAGGAGAAGAACTTGAATGAACAATGAGGACTAAGACATGGGAAAAAAGAGAAGTACTATGTTAGAGGACACGGATGAGGTCTACGATGCATTTTAAGGACTCAGATAAATAAAAGGACCTAGAACTAATGACTAAGATGAAGGAGAACCAATAGTAAAGATTAGAAATATTAGGATGAAAGAGATGGAATAGGACAAAGGAGAAGGGCGAGCATGATGGATTTGGATGAGCAAATGACTAAGACAAAGGAGAAGGATGAGGAAGAAGTAGAAGATATAGGACAAAGTAGTAGGCTGAAGGAGTAGGGTGTAGCACTAAGATAAAAGAACAAGGTTATGATGATGGACTTGGTTGAAGCAGAACTAGGAAGTTAAGAAGAAGAAGAAGAACAATAATGAAGAACTAGCACAAAGGAGAAAGACTAGCATGAAAGACTAGGAGAAAGGAGGACTAGGAAAAATATGAAGTACTACTACAACAAACTATGACAAAAGAAAGGTAATGGAATGAAAGAGAAGGGTAAAGATAAGGAGAAGGACAAGTAAGAATGACTATTATGAAGTCCCAGGACTACGGGGAGGACTAGGCTGAAGGTCCTATATCTAAGGAGAAGGAAAAGGAGGCAGACAGGCAGGACTATGATGAACAACTGAGATGGAACAGTACAACAAAGGAAAATGACTAATATGACAGAGATGCACTAAGGACTAGGATGAAGGAGAAATACTTGATAAAGGAAAATTACTAGGGTGAAGTAGAAGGCTTAGCAATAGGATGACGAGAAGAACTAGGATGAAGGAGAAGGATGAATACTCAGGACTTGGATAAAGGAGCAGATGAAGGAGAAGAACTAAAGAAAAGGGGAGGGCTTTATTTAGGATGGAGAAGAATGAGTAGGATGAAGATGGACTATGATGAATGAGAAGGAATAAGACACTAGCATGATGGATATACATCTTGTATCTGTGCATTCTGTTTTTGCAGGCAAAGCATAAGGGGAATGTGGGTACCGAAATACTGTTCCATTCCCAAACTCCATCTGCAAAGATGCTTGGAATTCCCAAAAGTGCAAAAAGTGGTTTGATAGCAGGTGTAACAATTTTCCATCTGCTTTTTTCACAACGGTTTGCGCTTTATGGGCTTAAAAAAAGCCTGCTAATGTTCTAGTGTCATGAAATGCATTATATTCCTAAAATATGAACAGCTGTAAACTCGAAGATAGACCACATCAGCTTGTTTCGACATATGAAACATTCATGTTAGCATTTACAAAAACATATGTCACATTCTGTTCTAAAGCACATTTGGAAAAAATGCAGAACATTACTGAAACTTTTGAGAATGCACTATGCAATGTATTTGTTTACTACAAATCTGAAATCTTGATGCGTTTAGAAAATACATTTTGTTTCTATGCAGCATGCACAAGAGCAAAGATTGCCTAAACGACACATATATCTGCCAAACTTCGCCCCATTTGCTACATTGTTTTTCAAAAACAAATCTTTTTGATTTGCATGCGTGGTCACTTTATATGTATTGTTATTGTTATTGCATTGTGAATAGCAATGTGCTCCCATTATTATAAACAATATGAACACAAGTCCAGGCCAACATTGATTAAACTCTAACCAAGTTTTAATGCTCAATTAGGACACACTGACAGTAGAAAATGTTCTAATAAAAGCAAAGACTGGAGGACAATGTCCACAAGATCTTGACTGTTTTGGGTAAGAAAAGCAAGCAGTTATTATGGGTAGTACAAGAATGTAATTGTAGTGTTTAGGCGTAACACTGATTTGTAATGCTTGCTTTAATAGTTTGGTGGAAAAACTAATTTACAAAGCTGAACTGCCTTGGAAGCAAGCAGCAAACAGCTTTCAGATGCCTACAACCTGATACAGTAAATGGCTCATGGGACAAAAAATTGCCACATGTCCCTTTTATCCAAATTCGAATATGTTGGTTTAAATAAGCCATTTTTACCCATAGCCATTTTTCAACATACATGTTTCTTTTCCATGGGATGAATATTAAGAAACACTATGAGGTCATTTTCTGTGTTGGTGACCCACTGAGTGTAGGGTGGTACTGAGTTTTGACACAGTGTCCGTATATAATCTGAAATGCCCGATCTACTTCTCTGGTCAGGATAAGGTGATTCATCAAAGCACAGAGGAAGGATGAGAGGGATCATTTGCAGGAAGATTTGAAATGTCATACCTGTAATCTTTTTGATCCAAGGCTCTATATCACTTTGAGATTGTTCTTAGCTAACTAGTAATATATGCCTGTCCCCTGTATTGCAATCCACAGCAGCACATGCCCGAGTTTATGTTTTACTGGGCCACTCTTGCTATATATACACTTGTGATTGTTAGTAGGTCGTTTTCAACATTTTGAAAGAATACAATTTTGGATATCTACTCCACTACTTTATTGCTAATATTAGGCACTTTATATTGCTTGACTATTCTTTTGTTAATAGTTATATATTATCTCCACAAGAGAATGAGAGAATTATGATTATGTTTCTATTCATGACTATAAAATACACTATCTTGCAAGTGCAAACACTTTTAGGGAAGATATTGATAACATCTAAGGTTTATCATTAGGGTTTCTGGTTTTCAGTGTTTATGTTTTGCCAATGTCAGTGGTGTTTTTCCAGTGTTTTCACAACATTGTGTATATCAGTGTATATACATTTTCTGCAGATATAAATGGAGTGCAACACTGTTTTTCCAGTGTATATAGATTTTGTTTTTGAATATACATGGACAGGCTATTGAGACAACAATGCAGACACCACACTTCTGGGAAAGCCAGCAGCAAATGCCAGTGAGAAGCTGCCCCTGGAAAGGATGCAGGCAATTCTGTGTACAGAATGATACCCTTTATCAATTTCTATGGCAGAGTCTATGATGTGCGTGGGTCTGTGTGACAAAGGATATGCAGGGGACCCTAATGTGCATATATATTGACAAATACCTTGTTCTTACCCTAGAGAAAGCAAGTATTGTCTAATTTATCTGATGAGAATGATGAGCAAGTCGGATGTGTGCAAAGAAATGTAATCAGATTTTCAAGTCTCCAAATACTTGAGACAATAAATCCTCCACAAATTGTTTTTAGCAAGGCCTTTAACATAGTGGAGCAGCTCAATGATTTACTTCCCCTTTCATTTCCTTTTGCCAATTGTCTTTATTCCCAAACGTCTCTTGGAGATGTTGAAACTGGAAATCCCATTGGCTTACTGATTGTTGAACCATGATTAATCTGAACTCCAGTGATGCTTGAGTTAATTGAATAGAGATGTGCAAGCCCTCAATCAGGAACACTAGCTTGGACTCTGCATCAGTGCATACACCTACCTCTGCATTACTGTAAATCTCACCTTTCAAGAGCTCAATTTGGTGCACTGCTGATGTACCACTTCCCAACACCCATAAGCCTGCAGCTCCAGGAAGGGATCCTAATTCCCCTCACAAGCAGATAGGGCAGCTGGGGGTTCAAACCTATCTTCTTGAGCTCACTTAGTACCATTTCGATTCTGTTTGCTGTGAGAAAACTGAGGAGAGTCCTCACATCTACTTCCCTTGGATCCACTTCTCATGTGGCCAGGGAAAGGCCATCTCTCTTGGATGCTCACCCTGGGAGTGGAGAAGGGAGGGAAGATCACCGAGGTGGAGGGTCCCTGGGGATTGGGAAGAGGACTTCCCTCGGGGAGATGCAGTTTCCCCCCTTCGCATTCTATAATGAATCCATAATCCCAGAACCCTTCATGGGAGGTTGTTACAATTTGTTCTCTGCTTAGGGTGACATCAGGAAGAAATATAAACCTGAGAGATACAGGAGGAGAGTGAGAGATAGGAGGGTGATTTCTTGGAACTTGGAGAAGGGAACACCTAGAATTGTTTGGAACTGTAGTGCCTTGAATGTGAGAAAGGTAATCTTGAGACGTTTGTGGAACTCTCTTGCACTTGGAGAAGGGGAGCAGAAAGAGAGCTGGAAGAATCTCAGAACTTTAAGTTGAATACCATTTCTTGTGTTATTAACATCCCTACACATCGTTTAGCTTTAGTTGTGAGGGCAAGAATAGGTTTTGGACACAGACAGACTTTTAGTTGAACTCGTTGACCTTATACCATCCTGGCGTTTTAGTTCATAAATATCTTTTGTTTGAACTTTCAGTCAGTTGTCTTGCCTTGCTTCATGATGCCTTCACTACTGGTGTCAGAGTGGGATGTAATTGATTAATACAAACTGAAGAACCTGTATGTGGTTGGTAATTCAACAAAAAGTAGGGAAGGACATTATTGTAAAGATTCAAGAACAGGATAGAGTTTTGTCACTTTAAAGGGCAATTGCCTTATAGTTTCATCTACCAGTGAAGTGTCAAGACTTGTTCTAAAAATTCCAGGTCCTCCTTGACACCCTTCACTTGGCCACATACCACTTCAAACATGGGGATACAATCACTTTATCAGTCAGGGAGTCCCAAACCAAATTCGACCTGGGGCTTTAGGTCCCATAAGGTTAGAGGATGGGAATTAATCTATCTCTTTCCCTTCCGCTTTGGGAGAGGCAAGAAAAGAGGATCTCATTTCCAGTAGCCAAAGGGACTTGGAAGTGAGATCTGACAACACAGAAGAAGCATTTTCTTTTTCAATGACTGAATCCGAGGAGGATATAAGTGACGCCTGATCCTCCCTGTGCACCATGACATCGTTAGAAGCTGTGATCTCTCGATTAGCCACTTACCATATAGAAGCCAAACATTTACTGCAAACTGGGTTGGAAAGAATACTAGCCGCCCAAGGAAAACCTATTATTCCCCAAGGAGTCTTACAACCCTACAAGGAGGGAGTTGATTTAGGAAACTTCTTTCTGAACTTTGAATGGCTAGAACAGCAATTTCAATGGGGGGGATGAGCTGAAATTATGCTATTAGAACCCCTATTAAAAGGAGAGTTACAGACCTCGTACCAACTGTTAAACCTCCCAGGAACAGCCTCTTTTTCTGACATTAAAGATGGACTCCTACAATGGGTGGGTCAGACTAGCAATTTCTACAGCCAAGTTGGGTCCCGGGGAAACACCAATCAAACTCAGAGCAAGGGTTAAAAATACTGTCACTACGGTTTGGAAAGAAAACACTGCCTAAGATATTAGAGGCTTTAAGCTTGGAACAGAGTATTCATTTGTTACCTCCCTCACTCCAACAAGCTGTTTTAGAAGTGAATAAACCTACTCTCTCACTAGCCATTGAAACCGCCCAAAATGTTTTCTGATGCAAATGAATATTTCCACTCCTCTTTACACAGACCCGAGGAGATAAGAGAAAGCAAAGGACCTCCAAAAACCCCTTTTGACCTTAAAGAGAGGGTTGAATTCCCATACTGATTCCGAGATCCTCATAGTGGTGAGAAGGCTGTTATAGATAAGAGACCAGAATCCAAACCCAGAGAGGAACTGTAGAGGGATTATATTAGAACAACTAAACCCAAAATGTCAACATGCTTTTCTTGTAAAGAACCAGGACAGTTAGCTAGACATTAACGAGAGAATAGAAAAGAGGAGCCCATGGAGATTTGGTGTACGGTGGGAGAAGAGTGGGACTATCCAGAATATAATGAAGAAGTAGAAGTCCAAAGTAATTTGTTTTGTGGCACCTCTACTAAATCCACCTATGAATCAGCAGTGGTCAATGGTATCCCAGTACATGCCCTAGTGGATTCTGGTAGCAAACAGACCACAGTTTGGGCCGACCTAGTATCACCTGACACGTTGAAAGGAGATTTGCGGGTGAAAATAATATGTGTGCCTGGTGATCAAGAAATCTAACCCAAAGAAGCGGATCCCATTCAGGTGATTGGAATAACTACCAAATTTCCTTCTGCCATTATTTATTTATTTATTGATATACTTACAGCACAGACTTTTGCATATACAACATAAAAACATTGGAAAACAGTAAGAGTTAAAACACAAATTTAAAACAATATTAAAACAATATAAAACACGCGTGATTCCTAAAAACAATTGCATTAGTAAAAAATCCTCTTAAAACCATATAAAAGGGCTTCAACTGCATCAATCAAGGGGGCACTATTTAAATCAATAAAACCCCCAGAGATAATTCTTTCAAAATATCAGCGCATTTTACATAGAATTTGGTCATATAATATATCAAGTTAAAATCATGTCCGTCCATATACAAAGACCACAGCACAGATGAGTCAACAACATTGCCACTATTGTTGTACGATCTAAGGTAACTCGTCCTCAGTTGTTGCAAGCTCTCACATTCAAATAGCAAGTGCTGGATGGTTTCAATTGCTAATGTGCCACGTTGTCGCCAATATCAACACTCATGGACTATACCATAGTGAGCACTTTGAATGATTAGAGCTTCATTATTGTTAAACTTCAGGAGCATATAGTGTCTCACTATAAAACTATTTGGGCAGGCCACAATGTAGGTTGGTTTAATCAGACGTCCAGAAATATATGCACAAAACAGAGCACTATTCCGTTTGGTGTTTAATACTATTAGATATTGTTCTTTACAAGAAATGGTGATCACAATCACGTCTATGGATAAGACACCCAACATACCACTTCGAATGCAAAGCGAGCAGTGATCCTAGTGTACCAATCAAATAACAGTTATCAAGTTCATGCAAGGCATTCAGTAAAGGTGACCATCATGGTACCGTTCTGGAGCCACCTAAGATGTTCATAAAACTTTACTGTTTTCAAAATAAAATCATGTACAATCCCATTTAGTGCAAATTCAAGGTACACATATTCAATTGAAACCATTTGCGGCAAGCAAAGCAGAATAAAGATTGGAAACTTTTACTCTCGTAGCATTTCATTGCTGCAACATAGCAATGATCCCAAATGTCAATGCCATAGAAGAGAATTTGCCGTGTTTTCGCATAATATTGGAGGAGTACAGTTTTAGTCGCAATTTCTCCTTACTGACCTATAAAAAGGCAAAGTGTGCGGTCAGCTGTGTTGCATTTGATCTTAGTTTGGGTCCAGTGTGTTGTCCACTTCAGGGTGTTTTGCTATATGTATCCCAAGATATTTATACAACGATACGCATTCCAATTGTGTGCCATCCAGTTTGCATACTATATTCTTCGATGGTCGGTTCTTAGGAGCAAATTCAAGGTACACGTATTCAATTGAAACCATTTGTGGCAAACAAAGCAGAATAAAGATTGGAAACTTTTACTCTCGTAGCATTTCATTGCTGCAACATAGCAATGATCCCAAATGTCAATGCAATGCCATAGAAGAGAATTGGCCGTGTTTTCGCATAATATTGGAGGAGTACAGTTTTAGTCAAAATTCCTCCTTGCTGACCTATAAATAGGCAAAGTGTGCGGTCAGCTGTGTTGCATTTGATCTTAGTTTGGGTCCAGTGTGTTGTCCACTTCAGGGTGTTTTGCTATATGTATCCCAAGATATTTATACAACGATACGCATTCCAATCGTGTGCCATCCAGTTTGCATACTATATTCTTCGATGGTCGGTTCTTAGGAGCAAATGTCATTATTTTACTTTTTGCAATATTTACCGAAAGCCCGTTTTTCTCTGGATAATCGCCCAGTGCAGAAATTAAGTTCTGAAGGCTTTTTTTAATATGGCCAAGTAATAACAAATCATCAGCATACGCAATCCAGCTCATCAAATGTCGGCCTAATTTGACCGGTCATGTATACAGATTGTTAAATGCTAGTCCAACGTCTGCAAAATATAGATTGAGGAGGGTGGCAGCAATGATGCACCCATGCTTCATTCTCCGCTGGGTCGGCACAGGGAAAGACAGTTTGCCCTCTGCATCTAGTCTTATCCTCACAGTCGTGTCTGTATAGAGTAACTTCAGCATCCTCAGTAATCTAGGGGGGATGCTCCATTGGGTCAACTTTAGCCACAATCTCTACGTTTCCACGCATATTCGACAGATGATGTCAAAATGAGGAGGTTGTGGGTAGTTGATACTTTTTTATAAAGCCAATTTGGTTACTTGGTAATATGTTGTATTCCAAGATCCATGCATTCAGTTCCAACAAAAAGACTTTAGCACACATTTTTCCTGGGGCTGTCGAACATCGCTAGCATTCAGTAATTACCCAGCGAGTTCCACAGGTCCTTTTTATGCACTGGAAGAATATGACTTTCACACCAAGTTTCTGGAATACTACCTGATTTGCCAATTTGGATAAACAGTAAGTACAATGCATGTGCCCATGACCTGGGAGAAATTTTAACAAGGGAGTTGCATAACCTATCCGGTCCGGCTGCCCGTGAACCATTTAAATGCTCGATGAAGAATGTTAGATATAATACAGAGGCTTGGCATGTCCATGGAGCAGTCGTTAGTGGGCAGGCGACATCATCAGGAAAAGATGCAACCATCGTTTGTCCGAGGGGCAACACCTAGGGCCTCATTACGAGTTTGCAGGTAGCCATGGTGCTATTAGCACCATGACTGGCTCCAAAATTGTGTCCGGGTTCTGTGAATGAGGAATTACCGGGTCATTCCAACCTTGGAGGACCCGGTAATTCCTCATTCACAAAACCAATCCCCATTCCCATTTGAGCCCCCATAGGGCTCAATGGGAATGCGGCTGGAGCTAATAACGCGCCCGTTAACAACGGGCCCATTATTAGCTCCTTGGTCCCCTTGTGGGACCCGCAAAGGACGTCTGGTCTGACCAGATGTTCTGTGCGGGTCCTGCAAGGGAACCTCGTAATAGGGCGGAATGGGTTTACTGGCACCGGCCCCATTACCGGTGCTCGTAAACCCATTCCGCCAACCTCATAATGAGGCCCCTAGTCGGGTTCTGATACACTGTTAATTCTTAGGGCTTGCTTTTCGTTGCCCCTAAGTACACTCCATAAATGGGTACTATCTTTTTGGATTGTGAGAAAGGCTATTTCTTTCCATTTCGCTACTTCAGTTGTTGTTTTGTGTGCCATTATTCCTGGGTTACCAGAAGAAACCATTGTTGGAACTGACTTCCCCAATTTCCAGTCAATACTACACAAAGTCGATGAACCTCAAACCTCCTGTTTTCCATCTAACACTTGTCAAGAGGAGCCATTTGAAACAAATAACATTGTATGGGATTGGCCATCACTCTTGGATCCTGACCCTGGGGGTGGAGAAGCGAGGGAGGATGACCTGGGTGGAGGGTCCTTGAGGATTGGGCAGAGGATGTCCCTCAGGGAGATGCAGTATCCCCCTTCCTATTCTATAATGAATACAAAATCCCAGAAGCCTTCATGGGATGTTGTTACCCTTTTTTCTCTGCTCAGGGTAACATCAGGAAAAAATATAAACCCCTGATATGCATGAGGAGAGTGAGAGAAAGGAGGGCGCGCACAAGAGAGACATGGTATCCCCCTTTCCCTAATTCTGACCAACCTAACACTCCCCCAAACTTTATTGGCTACTGCAAGACCTCTCCCCTCATTTCCCCACATTTAACAGTTGACAGTACTGGGACAAGGAAGAGAGGACTGAGAGTAATGAACACTACACCTTAAATTACCAATCTGGTACTGGGATGAAGAAGATGCTTATAAAGAATGGTGAGAGTTAGGCATGTCCCCTTAATCATAGTCAGGCAAACCTGAGCAAGAGTCAACACCTGCAACCTGTTAAGTGGTTCCAGGTGTATAAAATGAGTGTCAGAGAACAGCAGAAAGACAGTAACAGGGAGTCCTGCATGGGAGAGACCAGCAGGCAATCCTTTCTGCGGTGGTACCAGAGCAGGAGCCCAGACACTGGCAGGTGCCCCAGAGAATTTACAGGGCTCTAGACAAATGAGCCATGCCATTGCCACTGGTGTGGGAGCTTCGAGAACAAAGAGCCAGCAGCAGGAGCTGCAGGCAAACCAAGGAGAGAGGGGACGCTGTCTGCATCTGGAGAGAAACCTCTTGTATTGCCAGCATCAGAGGAAAATACCTGGAATGTGAACAGGGCTTGCAACAGGTGGCCCTTCAGCCTGGCAAGCAGAGAGGATGCTACGGAAGCCGTCATAAGGATTTACACACAACAATGGAACGAGAGCAGGAGGGTGGGAGACAACAATGTAGCACATTTCTGAACAAAATATGTTTATTTTCATACACTGTAATTATTTAATAGTGGTAAACAGAACAATACATTAAAAGCCAAATTGTCTGTAAAGGCCTACACTCTGTTCAATCTACTCTATAAAATGTATCAATTCATACATGCAATCACAATAATTCTTATACTATACATACATACATACATACATGGGCACTTTTATAATAATTCACACATTTCCATACACCCCATCTATGTACTGGTGGGTCTCTATATTACACAAAAAGTGTTGTCAGATGTTGTCGACACATGCTTCAGTCAGAAAAAGGCAGGGCCCTATATTTCTCCAACCTTCGTCAGGACCGAGTGGATAGCTTTATGTGTACACCTTCTATGCTATGGAGTTGAAATCAGAATTTACAGATAAAAATAACATAAAAACCCTGTTACCACCAGTGTTAGAGACACCCCCCTTCATTATGCATTAAAGCACAGAAACTTGTGAGTGCAACCAAAAAATAGGTACTGAACGTGAACTTACCCCCAGAGAATTCTGGATAGCAGTTTACGTCGTGCTCATGCAACTAGACAACTTCTGACAGAGCCAGTCGTTAAGACAGAGTATTGAGAGAACTGACATCCATAAGGATCCCTGTCCTTGTAATCATATTTATTCATGTCCCAGATTTGATGCATAAAACCATGGATGGTACTTACTCTGCTATTATTATGTTATGACACTCAGATGATGCAAGGTCTCTGTAACTTCATTTGCACTGACCATGTACCATGGATACCTGTAGTCAAACATGCTAGACACAGAGTATCAGCAATAGACTTTCCCTTTAGCTGTTAATGAAATATAGTGTACCGTATCATGTTGCTTACCAACAGGTTCCCTCCCCATCGACAAGTCTGGGCGCCATATGTATTGTCTTGTGCTTCCTTCTCTCATAACCTCTTTTGTCTACAATCAAACATATGTAAAATACAGTAATCACTATGGAGCATATCAGCAAACCATAGATGTGCACATCAACTGTATTATTTCACAACACTATTTGCATGAAGCCACAGAGTTGAAGCCTCTTAGGCACCAGCTTCATACATGTGAGCCAGTGTGACATAGTGATTCTCGCTAGAAACAGATAAGTTTCATAGTGCAGGGTGAACTATCGCCAGAGGGTATGTCTTAGCATGGTAACATTTTCTTGTCTCCATGGCTACATTCTGCAAGAAAACATTGGTCCCAGACCAAGGGCCTCATTACCAGTTTGGAGGTAGCCATGGTGCCATTAGCGCCATGGCTGCCTCCAAAATCGGTCCGGGTTCCTTGAATGAGGAATTACCTGGTCATTCCAACCTTGGAGGACCCGGTAATTCCTCATTCAGTATACCCATCCCCATTTCCATTTGAGCCCTCATAGGGTTCAATGGGAATGGGGAGGGAGCTAATAATGGGCCTGTTAATAACGTGGCCGTTATTAGCTCCCTGGTCCTTTAGCGGCTCCCGCTAAGGGACCTCGGAATGCAGCGGTAAGGGCTTAATGGCACCGGCATCCTTACCAGCGCTGTTAACCCCTTACCGCCGCACTCGGAATGAGGCCCCAAGTATGGGCCTTACCTACAGGGCAATGTCCTTTTGCCGTTTCTCTTGGGTTCAGGCGTAGTTTTTAGTAGATTGGGCCAAGCCCTCCGGAAGGTCGATCTCAGCTTCTTATTTGGAAATTTGATCAGATATTCCATTGGTTCATTTATTTTTTGAGTGTTGATTGGTAGGTGGGTGGTTATCTTACCACTGTTGAATAGTTACAGTGTATGAAAATAAATATATTTTGTTCAGAAATGTGCTCAATTGTTGTCTGCAACCCTCCTGCTCTCGATACATTGTTGTGTGCATATGTATTACTTACCTGGGGCACCAAGATCATACCAGGTACTCTTTATTTTTTCTGGCCGTCGTAAGAAGACAACGAGAGCTGGTGCGTGTTAGAGAAGTGTTAGTAAACAAGTAACGGTCTTTGAAAGTCAATACAACAAATGTATATTGAATACCTAACTGAACAGAACTGTTAAGTTTTGCATCACAAATGATTATTAGATTCCGAACTGAAGAAAATTATTAAATTGAACATAACAGATGCATGTTGAGTACCACACTTAATGGAACTTGAATTTAGACATATTAAATAATGAATACAATAAAACATTATGTGCAGAGCAAATATCCAGGGACAGCCAAAGTTCCCATGTGAAAGCAAACTACTGAAAAGGGGATGCACATGTGAAGAAGTGCAATTGAAAGGTGGACAAGACCCACACAAAATTAACTTTTATGAGTTAAAGCAGTGCAGCAAGACCAAAGACTGGCAATAGGTGTGTGACACATGATGGCAGAACCAAGAGGTTTGCCAGGAGAAGCCAGAGAAGTGTAACATTTCAGATGACTCCAAGAGGCCAACAAATAGGAATTGAGTCAAGGTCACTAGGTGCTAAGTGGCAAGTGCTGAAGAACCTGTGCAGCGGTAGTGCCTAGAGATTCTGGTTGCATGGCCTGTGATGAGTGGGCCGTGTGGTCTGACAAATGTGCCTAGACCAATGAGCCCTGAATAAGTAAAACCAAAGACTTTGTGGAACCAAACCAAGGAGAAGCATTATAAGTGAACAGGTGAAGCAAACCAGAAGGAGGGTCAGGCTGACCTCAAGTTATGTTTCACTTTTTAAAAGGTTGAAAAAATGTATTGAGAATAGAATGCTGAGATTTGAAGAACTGCATGTATCGTCTTGAGAACAGAACCTCAAGACCTCTTTATTGTTGAACTGTGTTGCTTGGAACTTGGGGAAGGGAACTCCGAGGATTGTTTGGTACTGTAGTGCATTGAACGTGAACAAGGTCATCTTGAGACTTTTATGGAAGGGAAGGGGGTTGAAAGAAGCTGGAACCTGGAAGAAGCTCAGAACTTTGAGTTGAACACCATTTATTTTGTTATGAACATCCCTGCACATTGGTTAGCTTTAGTTGTGAGGGCAAGAACAGGTCTTGGACACAGACATTTAAGCTGAACTCTTTGCTTTAGACTTTCCTAAGTTTCATTCAGGTAGGGAAATCTGACTTGAGCACAGGGCAAGTGAGGCCTTCTACCATCCTGACTTTTAAGTTAATAAATATATTTTGTTTGAACTTTAAGCCGGTTGTCTGTGTCTTGCTTCATGATGCCTTCACATTGCCTAGACTGAGTTGGGGTACTTTTATCTTACCTCCAATATATTGTAATTAATCTCCTTGAGTTATGCCTCAGTTTTGCCCCTCCTTGATTCCATAAATGCCTTGTGACGTGGCTCTGAGGCTTCCAGGCTACCTGCTTACCCCATTGTTGTCATATTTCAACATTCTCCAGTACGAAAAGCTGTACTACTGATATACGTAGCTCCTTCGGTCCAATGACATCCTCACTGACGATTATTATCAAACTTACACCTTGGGAGAGTAAGGTCTCCTTGAACATAGGACCAGCATTGAGGACTGGAGCATGATGGAAACGGTAAGCATTTCAGCTTGAATAACCTCAGTCGTAGATTTGGTTGTGTACTTCACCGGTATGGAGATAGAGGGAATGGTAAAGGCAGGGGAGGTGCTGTTGTAGCGGACAAAATGCTGGTTAAAACACTGGTACTTTCAGAATTAGGTCCAGTTGAGACTTAAACTATTACACCTTCCATGGCAGTGAGCCCCAACTCATGCACACACCAGCACCATACTACACCAAACTGAGAAGTCACTTTTAGAATTTGAAGTCTTACTTCGGTTACTGTTGCGCGGTCTATTGCAAGGTTCATGTTATTGATTTACCACTATCTCTATGTGTATTTGCCAGCCCATGGATGTTGTGAACGATCCAGTGCAGTATTCATGCAGTGCCTCTTGCCTTTATTCCTGTTCCCATCTTCGGTGGTTGGTTGGGCTGCTCAGTGTTCAGCCTTTGGGGAGATGTACTGTCATGAGCGTGCCCTTGTGACAGTCACACTGAGCACATCTGAGCCCATGGAGCCTTCCCTGGCTGTTAATGGATCACTGGAAATACTTGTGCAAAGTGAACATGTGACTTCAGGGCGTGGCATAAGTATGATTCATTGTGCGTCACATGATGCAGAACCAAACCAGCGGTCTAAACAAGATGCTAGGTAGCATGAAATGTGGTCGGCACCAGAGGGAAGTGCTCTTCAACACTGATAGAGGAGCTTTCCTTCTCACTTTTTGTGGCACCACCCTTGTGGTGACCATTGTGACCATCTTGTTGTGCTCCTTAATTGATTTTCTAAGTTCTCTCCCTGTACCATTGTTTATTTGGTGGTAGCTCTCTTCAACTTGATTAAGATCTCCTCATTGACCATTGTGGTATATGTTTAGTGTAGGTGTTCAGGGGCACTGAGCTCTCATGCCTGGTGTTACCCTTTCTGTCCTGCTGTTGTTTTCTTCACCATTGTTGTTAGCCCCTCACCCTGCCTAAGGGTTTAATGAATCTGAAGGTTTGCAGTACTTTCCTCTCCACTCCTGCTAAAGCCAAATGTTTGGAAGCTTCATCTTTGTTACATGACCGTATGCTTCAATATTCACTTCTTAGGAACTGGATGGTCCTCCTCCTGTGCAGCAACAGTTTTTTTGGCCTATCTCACCTATTGTTGGTTTTCCCTCTGATGGTGTTGCCTTGGTTTCCACTGTGTTAATACTCTTGTGGATCGTTTTTCCATGTACTGCTATTCCTCTATCTCGTAGTTATGTCCATGTATTGACCAGTTGGGTCCTTGCTCCTTTTGTTTATGTTGCTCCTTTTGTCTTCAGGCTCACATACTCCCTACCTTTATATGGGAAAAGGAAGGTGAGGCGGGCACTCTAGTTCCCAGTGATGTATACATGCTGCAGTTCAGTTGATCTACTCCTCCAAGCGATTTCATGTCTCTATCAATCTTCATGGAGGCAGTCTTTCTTTTCAGGTGTTACTGATTAGTTTCAATTTCAGTCTCAAGGAATTCTGGTAGCTGTAGTGATAGCACATTTTTTTCAATTCAGGTGACCAGGAACCAACTCCCCTCCAAAAGCACAATTCTTTCCCATAATTGGGGGAGGAGGGAAAACCATCATTATGGCTCTCCTAAATGGGGGATAGTAACCCCAGTGCCGCTGCCTCTGGAGCCCGGGACTCTTGTAACATTATGTGGAAAAAGGAAGGTGACGTGCTCACTCTAGTTCCCAGTCATGTATACCTGTTGCAATTCTGTTGATCTTCTCCTCCAAGCGCGTTCATGTCTCTAACAATCTTCAGGGAGGCAGTCGTTCTGTTCAGGTGTTACTGATTAGTTTGCATTTCAGTCTCAAGGAATTCTGGTAGCTGCAGTGTTAGCACAATTTCTTCAATTCAGGTGACCAGGAGCCAACTCCCCTCCAATAGCACAATTCTTTCCCATAATTGGGGGAGGGTGGAAAACCATCATTATGGCTCTCCCTAAGTTCATGACCTGCCACTACATTTCAATAGGTGCATGCTTCCATATTGGGTTGTTGGGAAGGGATGTTCAATCAAGCAATGCACTTACTGTGCATTTTCTCTCCTACAGCCTGGGCACCCTTCACCTGTGGTCTCACGTTCTCCTTCACCTTCCTTCTTTACCCTCATCTGAGTGGTGGGGAGCGAGGTGAGGGGGGAACTGTGTACACAAGTAATACAAGCCTGGTCATGAGAATGACTTTGCCCCGACGTGCCTTTGCTTGGGGGCTTAACCTTAGCCTTTCTAGGTGAAATTGAAACCACCCTTTCAGAAGTCAGCCTCCAAAATATTCGTTCAGACGCTGTCACCCTTTTATTTTGCAGGCTCTTGCATTTTTTTACCCAGGTATTTGCCTGTAGCAGGAGTTATAGCAACCTATTTTTGACACCTCCACCAGCATATTTTAGTTCACTCAGAAGACCAGTTTTAGTGAAGGGGGCATGCCCCCACCAAATCTTTGCAACCGACCCTGTTCCTCTGGCGCTTTTCAGACAGTTTTGTTTTTTGCAAATTCAATGGAGTCCCCCAGTACAACTACGTTTTGTTTTGAATCTGACCTAAATTTGGAGTGAGTACCAATGCTTTGCCACTGCTTTTCCCATTTCCTGTGGCATGCACTGGAAAGTGACTATTGCTGCTAATGCAGGAAATGTGTTTCTTTTTGTTTTTCACATTCAGGTTTACAATGTACCACACGTCACCTTAAGTGAAGTGCTGCAAGAACACTGTGTCACTTTAATTTCTGTTTATGTAACACCCCAGATACCTTTGTGATGTGCTCTGAACAGGCTGGTGCCAATGAACCAAGTATATCTATATCCCAGTCCACAGCTGTGCATCTTTATTTTCTGCCATGATAATGCCCTTTGGTGTGCCATTTACTACAAATGGCTGTCCCTGTGCACTGCAACACCAGTTATTTGAGCCATCTTCTTTGCTGATCATATTCCTTCCTGTTCAGGTCAGACATTGCCAAACAAGGGAATGCACTTTCGTGGCAATTTAGCTCTGCCTTGCTGGTCAGTGCTCTGAGTGAATGTACTGGCTGACACTGGACTTAGGGTCTGTCTGCTCCCAATCCAAACGTAAGCCAAAGTGTGGCCTGTTGTTGGGCAGATGGTGAGGAGGCAGGCTATCCCAGATTGGACAGTCTCCTAAAGATTGAATTGTGCAGGTGCTTTCATTGCTGGGATGTCAAGAGGAGGTGCCCCAGAAAATGTCCACAGGTAAAAATGGACTCCATTTGGTACAGTTTTTTGAAGACCAATTCAATCAGTGTTTCACCTACTGAATCTGACTTTCCTTTCTAAAATGTACAAAATCTTTCTGGTTCTGTCCACAGGTAATGAACCGTACCCTAAAGAAAACCCGGAGGAACTGCACATTCAGCTATAACTACTGGTATTTAGACTTCTTTTGACCCAATGTTTTTACCAAACTGCTGGAGTGGAATGTGCCAAACCATAAAAGGATCATAAATCAGATCGGAGAATACGTCTTTACCTGTTATAGGCACACATTCATAGCCCAATGTTGGCTATAAGTTAGAGCAGAAGGCGTCCAACGAGACATGCCATGAGAAACATAGGTTTTCTGACCCTTCCATAACTTTGCCCACCCCTTGACAGAACCTAACACGAAAAATATATAGAGAGAGGGGGCGAAAGGGAGCAAACAATAGAAAGAGAGAGAGAGAGAGAGAGAGAGAGAGAGAGAGAGAGAGAGATGGGAGAGTGAGATGCATTATATACAGCAGGTATAGTATCTGTGTATTATGGTCAAATACTAGCATCAATGGATTCATTTAACATTATACGCCATTGACCGAACCCCAAGATGGCATTATTGGATGAAAATACACATTACCTACTTTTATTTATATTATATGTAAAGTAATATCTATGCCTCACAATGTTTGAATACTTAATTGAGGTGAATCACCTGCAAATAGACATGTATAAATGGGAAAAATAATACAAATGTTAAGGTTACTTACTATCTATTAAAAGTTAACATCTACATATGCTGAGAATGTCAATATTAAGGTTTAAGATATTCTTAAACACTAAACATAATAGAAAATAAAACAGCGTTACTGAAATTGCATCCTCTTCTTTGAATTGTTGTTAATGTCTTACAGCCTCTTCACGAGTTTGGAGGTATGCCGGCAGTAAATGTGTCGGGATACCGCCAATGCAAATAGTGTTACCACTACTCAGTCTGGCGCAATGTATTGCTGTATTCCTATTGTGCGGGTTGTAATTAGTTACTTTAAAGTAATGTACTTCTTTGGTATTATTTCTTGCTGAATTCTGTTTCAGTAACTGTTCTGTAAATGTTCAATCATTTCTAGCGTGCTTTATTTTATTTTGTAGGTTTGGACAACGTTTGGGAAGCGGGCACCACAGTTAATTTAAACGTGTTGACAATGGTGAATGGTTTTTCAGGCAGTCAAGTTGTGGTGTATATTCATTATGGAATTTTTGAAGTGTCCATTTGCATATATCAAGTTGTATAGATCACATGACTAATGCTTACAATTATTTTTGTGGGGCCACATTACGTTCGTTCCAAGAGAATTAATGATTTTGTTCCATTATAGGATTTTCCGAGAGATGTTGCCTGTGGGGTCATTCTAGCCACACTTGTACAGAATTTTATACGGTACTTGGCTTTAATACTTTTTATTTGTATTTTTTATTTTTTATTGATGGAATAATAGAATGCTTGCCACTAGGCCTGTCTTCCAGTTGGTGTATGGACATGTTTTATTCTGTTGCCTACTTGTGTGGGTATTTAGGGATGCTCTTAATATTAGTACCAGTTCTTTTTAGTGGTAAGATTTTGAAATCGTCTTTTCAGCATGTATTTTAGATTTTTTGTTGGGCTTTATGAGAACATGGTCAGGATTGATTTCAGCATCTAGATTATGAATGTGAAGAATTTATTTTGTAGCAGTTGAAATTGTGTTTGTAATTTGGAGTATATCAATCGTGCAATAGTATTGATTTTGCTAGGTTTGGTAAGAAAATATTCAGCCTTATTACTAGTTTGATGGGAAAAAAAATTGCTATATGGCAGAAAAGGAACGAGCAGTACATTACCACCACTGCAGAATTGTAAAATTGGAGGTGAAGTGATTTAGCTCCAGCATGCACCTGGAGGAACATCCTCTACTTAAACACAAGAAATCATATGATTTAGCACATCAGAACTTCGGTTAATGGTATATCTGAGGAAAATCCCAGATGGAAATCTTCATGTAGTCCACAGCTTCAAGTGGCAGTAACGTTAAATGAGTTTACTCTCAAACCTGTTGAAGCCAATTGTGCTTTGTTACCTTGTGGTGTATTTTACCTGTATGCCAGATCCCACCCTCATTTATTAGCAAATACCTTTATTTGGAATGCCCCTGTGTGGGTATCAGTAGGTACACCGATAAAATAATGATATATGCATAGAAGGCAGTTGTTTTATTGATTCGTATTGGCAGATATATTTAAATGTATGTATTTGAATGTGCAGGATTAATTTTCTTTATTTGCGTTTTGTGCTGCATTGTTCCTGTGTGGATGAAAGCATGCTTTTGTATATTTTCACATTGCCTTTAAAGCTTCCTTGGATAACTGGAGTTTGTTCGTGGAACATGGTGGACTTGTAGCAGTGCCTACAATGTATGGTGGTCTTTTATATTTGAAGTCTTGTCAGCTTAGTATTGCCACTGAGAAGTTTGGCTTAGTTACTAGTTACTAGAAAAATACAGTGAGTGAGATTGTACATGTTGTTACTGTTAACCGATTTAATCATAACGAATATATGTTGAATAAATACACAGGAAGCTTACATTTTGTGGGTCTTAAACATATTTTTTACCATATGAACTTTGTTCTGTCATAGTATATTCTTACTTTGCCTATTCACAATATCTATGTACAGTTCTTTATACAGGGTTCAATTTGCACTGCCCTATAATTTTGGACTGCAACACCAACAACGTTTCAACCTGAATGGAAGAGGAAATGGGGGGAAGGGGTACTAAAGGCATATTATGCAGCATGTTTCAAAGAGAGTCAATATATGTGTAAAAGCTAAATATTCTTGTAAGGCACTTAGCATCCTGATGGCTCTGCGTGACTGAGAAGCAGGAAGTTAAACATAACAGGCTTACAGGAGGGATTTAACTCCCAAAGAAACAGAATTTACTTAGGAAAAAACTACTTGTTGACCTTTGCTGTTGCAGCACAATAGTTAAAATGCTACAATTGTACATGCTGCCACCAAATGTAACAATCAGCATGTTAAATCGTAAAAAAGTGACAATTTAAAATGGCATTGAAGACCACAAATCATACATTGTACATTTAAATTGTTTTCCCTTTCTTATGGTATTGCCCTATTTTTCAAAGTACGTTTGTCATATTTTTTCTCATTGCACCTTTGCATTCACTTCAGTCACAAAAATGGCATTCATGCATTTAGGCAATATATGCCTAGATCAAAACAATCCTTTGGCTATTGTAAATTCTGTCCTTGGTCTGAGTATGCTTCATTAACATGGGCTGCGACAAGTGTATGTGTGTCTGTCTTAGTTTGTGCTTGCAGGGTGTGTTCGATGCTTTGTCTTACATGTTTCTTAGACCCAATATAGTGGTGGTATATATATATATATATATATATATATTACATGGCCACGGTAGTGGCCATGTAGTTATGGTCAAGTTGGTGTTTCCATAGGAAGAGCACTTTTTGGGCGGCTTATAACTTCGCTCCCCCTGGACGAATCCTCACCAAACTTTGCATAAAAAGTATATGGCCCACTCTGTTTCTTTTTGCAAAGTTTGGTGAGGATTCGTCCAGGGGGGGAAAGGTTATAGGGGGGGTCCCAAAACTTTTTTTTTTCCCATAGACTGAATGGGAAAAAACTTTGCGCACGGCTACAGCCCGAACCGCTGGACGGATTTACACCAAATTTGCGGCAGGAGCGGCGGCTTGGTCCCGAAAGCGTGCTTTTGCAAATTTGGTGTAAATCCGTCCAGCAGTTTTTTAAAAAATGACCAAAATGTAAGGCAGGAAAATTAGTGATATCTGTGTTCGCTTCGCGGACGGACTTCCCTGTTCGCTCCGGGGACAGCACCCCGATTGGCCCATGGCCTTGCGTCATGTCCGCGGACATGCAACGTGTTCGCTGATTGGACGGTGAGGGGCGTGGAGCGCGTCAGATTTTCTGTGGCATCCGCCATCTTGTATTCGCCATCGACCGCGTACGACGCGGTGAAATGTGGATAAAAAATTGTATTTAGTGCCGTGTGTTGGTGTGTAAGAGTGTTTGGGGAGGGTGGGGGAGTATGAGATAGGTTCAATGTTTTGTTTTTTTATGTGCTAGACATTTTTGTTGCGTTCGCTTTGTCTGCGGAGAACACGGCTGTTCTGACATTTTGTAAATAAACTAAATGGTGGGGTGTTTAGAGGACGGAGTATGTGTCATTTTTGTTCGCAAGGAAGGTAAAAATGAGCTATAAACACTCGCGGTGTACTTAATTGTTCATAAATACACAAACTGGGGGTGTCCTCAGGACGCTGTCCGTATTGTAATCTGTCTAGTTGAATGTGTTCTAAGAACACTCGCGGTGTCCCGAAATGGTTGCAATTACACAAAATGGGGGTGTTCTGTGAATGTTGTTTGTATTGTTCGTTGTCAGGGTGAAAGTGTTTTAAGACCACTCCTTTTGTCCGCTAATAGTACAATTTCCAATGGGCGTCAACTGACTTTTTGTCCACTAAAGAAACGATAAATCCGGCTGGTGTGCGCCGACATTATGTGATAATCCTATGACTGGCGCTATTGACCTGGCTGACTTGCTTTTGCGACACTAAATCATATCTCCCGCCCCTAAGCCTATTATTATCAAAGCATTCATATTCCCCGCCTCTCTCCGTGACGTTACAGGTTGCGTCATCAAACACGCCCAGTTCTCTGCAGTCCTAAGTGACTTTACACAGAACCCGGAAGACAACACATATTATGTCACAAGACAGCGCGCCACAATTCGGAATATGAAACAGTGATTTAAGAGCAAACAGCAAGATTGTAAATTTTGTAAAGTACATTTATTTCACATCAAATGTTTAGAGAATATTCAGCAATTTGCATTTGTCTTTGTTGTCGATCTGCAAAAGTTCATGTTGAGGCACGCGATGTTCTTTTGCGGTACAGAGGGCGTTAGATCAGCTTACAACTCAGTGCGCCACAATTCAGAATATGAAACTGTGGTTTAAAAGTAAACAGCAGGATTGTACATTTGGTAAAGTACATTTATTTCACATGAAATGTTTAGTGAATATTCAGCGATTTGCTATTGTCTTTGCTGTCGATCAGCAAAAGTTTATTTGGAGCCACGGGTTGTTCCTTTGCGGTAGATAGGCTGTTGGTTTATGATAAAAGCAGTAAATGGTCGCTCTGATAATCGGAAGGTTGCTTCAACAACGAGCCATTAGACCACCATATTGGTTGGTATGTTGTTTGTAGCCGCTAGTACTGCGTAAGGGCATATTGGTCCTTGGCGATTGTCCCATAAAATGGTGAGGGTCATGAAGTTGCATATTTGGACCTGCACCTGGCAGTTGAAGACCCCATCCACTGGAGTCTGTAAATCGTGACATAGGCAAAATGGGGCCACATGCCTGTTTTAAAAAACATAAATTAGTCTCACCAGGCGATCTTCAATAAAAATCATCATTTTATTTATTAGGGCGTGAAACTATTTGCTATCGAAGATAGTGCAACAGAGTATGTTAATAATAAAATAATAATATTTTCCCATTCATATAGCGCTAAGAACCGTGAAGTATCTAAGCGGTGCTTATTATTAACCACGGTGTGTGGTGCTCATTTATCGACCACGGAAGGATGAAAGGCTGAGTTTGGCCTTGTCAGGATTCGAACTTGCGTTAGCAAGCTGTGCACGGATGTCAAAGCGAGCGTTGTACTCGCTGTGCCACTTGACATGCTACAGTGAAGTGGCACAGCGAGTAGAGCGCTTGATCGCCTATAGGCCGGTTAAATTATTTCTATTAACCCACCCTGTGTCGTCTGCCTTTTTCAGAGCCCTCTAAACGACAGGGGATCAATTCGGCAGTGATAGTGCGTGGTAGAAAACATTATGCCACTTTCAACGAACAAGTTCAACTTGAGCGGTCTTTAATGCTACGCTATTGTAATTATATTTGGTATAAAATAATCTAAAGGGTTACTTACAGTACAATTGCAATTTCCATTGTCTACGAGTGGTGCAGTCCCAAAATACGACTCAGCGTGTGCCAACGATCTTTCGCATAGTGATATAATATATAAAAGTGGTTTCGTTTCAGAAATTTCATCTTTATCTTCTCTTACGTTTTAGAAACACTCCTTCAAGCGAAGTCTTTCATCACAATCTCTGTCTGTCAAGGTCAAAACACAATACAACCTTATAGTCCGCTTCGTGAGCCTCTCCGGGGCCCGAGAAAAAAATGGAAGCAGCTGGCCTTCACTGTGAACGAGCATAAATTCTTACTTTGCAACATTCTGTGTAAAGCCATCTGTAGAAGTTGGTTTTTGCACGTTTTTGATATTAAAAAAAGTTTGTTTAAGGGACGTTATGGTTCTAAGTACAGCCGAAAGACCCCTGAAAATCGCAAGTTATGGTAAGCTATGAAAAATAACTCGCGCCACCACCGTGCACTGCTAAGACTAACACCCAGGACATCAAAGATGACATCGCAAATGTAATTGATGAAATCACTGATGACATCACATGTGTATGTACTTTTCATGGAATTTGTGTACTAGGGATTTTTATTATAATGTTGCGAAAACAGTGTCAAGGATATTGCAACAAATATCATACCGTTATTAGTGCTTTGAACGATGCATTGATATAAATAGCATTGTATTATGGGATTCTATCTAGTATACTGAGCTACTCATGCAGAAACATAGCATTGTGTGCAGCATACATGATGAGGGTATAATATTCAGTCAGTCAACAAGTTTATTCGGATTGAAAAAAATCCATCAAACACAAACCAAAACATCACACAAAAAGCATTTGCAATCAATAGACCATATACTCGAATAGTACAGCAAAGAGTCTCTTAGGGAAAGGAAAGGGTGAAACAAAGGCCCCCCATCACCCTCTGGATAACTCCCCCTGCCTGGGCTTGATCCCCAAAAAACCTGTCCGGTCACGGCCCAGGGGAGTGAGGTTTGCCCCAGACAGGGGGTAGGACCTCCTGACTGGCCTCATGGGCGATATAGAGCCTAAATAAGAGTGTGGGCTGATTAGAATTCCGCTCCCTGGTGTCCCTCCCGTTCCCCCCCCCATTGACCCAGGACCCTGCTCGCCAGTCTCCAGTCCCAAAAGGCCAATTCCACTATGTCCTTCGGGCTCTTGCCCACGCTGGCCAATCTCCGACAGCCTACCAAGGATTCCCTGGACACAAAGGGACATCCCCTCACGGAACGTAACCAGTGTACACTTTTGTTTACAAGAGATTCCGTGGACTCCAACATGTTCTTTTCCATTTTTGGTACACTGTGAAGATACACTGTAGCTCAACCATTCTGGTCATGAACAGGAAGCTGAGATGGGCCGACTCTGTGCCGTGGACCAAGGACAATCTTACCCTCATGATTAGGGCTTTTTAGGACTACTAGACTTGGGGCAAATTCCACCACCCCACCAAGCTCGCTGTGCTTGGTGCCGCCTGCCCTGGGATCTTTTCCAATGTCTGAATGTGCAAACTCAGACAACAGGCTGGGGCAAAAAGATGTTGGAGCTATAGTCTCGGGACACAGGGGGGTTTGGTCCTTGGGGTGTACCAGAGGGAAGTCAGAGAGACCCTTACAGACAATCGGAATGGGAAAGGGCTCCCCCTCCCTTTGCTCCCTCCCCTTAATGGCTATTAGAGTTGTGAGCAAATTTCTAATGGCAGCCAACTCAGCCAAAACTTGGTTGCACTTACACCCCCCGAGTGACAGAACCACCTCGGTTGGGGGGTTAATAACCGGCCCTACAGCGGGGGAGGTTTCACATTTTGGTTGCATGGACACCCTAAGTGGAGATAGGTAGAGAGAGGGGCTGGCCAACGGGCACACTGTGGGCATAGGTACACTCCCGAAACTTCTGTTATCCAGGGAGAGATTGCACACAGGGTCGTCATCAATAAATGTACTGCCCCCCGCAATTGGGCTAGCCAGAGCGGAGCTAGAAAGTAACTTTCCCGGGCTGGCACGAATGATAGAACATGGTGACGGGGTGGAAGCCACGATGTTGCAAGCAGGAGTGGAGCTTACTGAGGGATAGCTGCTGGCTAGTACTCTGAATCCTGCAGTGTCGCCCTCATTGGACTCAGTCATCTCTGATCCGGGGCCAAGATTACCGGAGACGGATAACACCTTGGGGGGACTGAGGCTCAAGGTGGGGACAAGGGAAGAGAGCACATCTGCAGTAGATGGACGGGACATCGGGCCTGGATGTCTTCCTCCGTTGGGGCCTATGATAGCCTGGTCCTCCTGAGGCTTAGAGGTACAGTCCCCTCCTACGCAAGGAACAGACATACTGCCATGGTTAGTAGGTATTGGACCTTCCCTGGTCCCTTGTCCGGCGGCTATACTGTCCCCCTGTGGCAGCCGACAGCCCCCATCCTTCATCACTAGTGGAGGTTCGGGGGAACATGGGAGGGGCTCACCCCCATGAATTAGGACAGAGTTTTGCACATCCGGGATTGGAGCTTTGGCTGGCGCTCCCTTTTGACCCTGGGAGCAAAACCTCTTCACAGCCAGGACCTTTCGCTTGGGTTTGGGACCACTCGTTTGGCGGGTGAGAAGAACCTCTGAACAAAATGAGGGGAGGGGGAAGGGTGAGAGAGCTGGTAATGGAGGGAGGGGTTTCCTTGGTGGTCCCTGAGCTTTCAAAGTTCTTAGGGACTTGAGGAGTGACATTGCGAGTTTAGTAGGTCCACCCCAGTGTTTCTACCCTCTTGTCCAAGACACACAGGCAAACAGCTCCTCGTACAGTCCCTCGCCTGCACTTACTTCACCCTCTTCTCCCAGGTGTATCCAGGCCGAGCCTCCCTCTTCACCGCCAAAATACTGCGTCCGTGTACCGCCTCAGGGTCAAAGGGACAAAGTCCAGAAGATGCACCTCCACGGGTCCGCAAACACCCTCCGCGGGACGCCAACACCCGCGCCCTTGTCCCCGCGGGCTTCACCCTGGCGGGCCGAGAGTCCTGGGGGAAGTAGTGGAGGGGGCGTGGCTAGCACGCAAGTATGGGAGCCCTCCTGGGCCAAAACTGCTCCTCCGCGGGACGCCAACACCCGCGCCCTTGTCCCCGCGGGCTTCACCCTGGCGGGCCGAGAGTCCTGGGGGAAGTAGTGGAGGGGGCGTGGCTAGCACGCAAGTATGGGAGCCCTCCTGGGCCAAAACTGCTCCTCCGCGGGACACCAACACCCGTGCCCTTGTCCCCGCGGGCTTCACCCTGGCGGGCCGAGAGTCCTGGGGGAAGTAGTGGAGGGGGCGTGGCTAGCACGCAAGTATGGGAGCCCTCCTCGGCCAAAACTGCTCCTCCGCGGGACGCCAACACCCGCGCCCTTGTCCCCGCGGGCTTCACCCTGGCGGGCCGAGAGTCCTGGGGGAAGTAGTGGAGGGGGCGTGGCTAGCACGCAAGTATGGGAGCCCTCCTGGGCCAAAACTGCTCCTCCGCGGGACGCCAACACTCGCGCCCTTGTCCCCGCGGGCTTCACCCTGGCGGGCCGAGAGTCCTGGGGGAAGTAGTGGAGGGGGCGTGGCTAGCACGCAAGTATGGGAGCCCTCCTGGGCCAAAACTGCTCCTCCGCGGGACGCCAACACCCGCGCCCTTGTCCCCGCGGGCTTCACCCTGGCGGGCCGAGAGTCCTGGGGGAAGTAGTGGAGGGGGCGTGGCTAGCACGCAAGTATGGGAGCCCTCCTGGGCCAAAACTGCTCCTCCGCGGGACACCAACACCCGCGCCCTTGTCCTCGCGGGCTTCACCCTGGCGGGCCGAGAGTCCTGGGGGAAGTAGTGGAGGGGGCATGGCTAGCACGCAAGTATGGGAGCCCTCCTGGGCCAAAACTGCTCCTCCGCGGGACGCCAACACCCGCGCCCTTGTCCCCACGGGCTTCACCCTGGCGGGCCGAGAGTCCTGGGGGAAGTAGTGGAGGGGGCGTGGCTAGCACGCAAGTATGGGAGCCCTCCTGGGCCAAAACTGCTCCTCCGCGGGACGCCAACACCCGCGCCCTTGTTGATATGTTGAATAATGAAATGATAATTGTTTTATTAATAGATTTTTGTGTACTGTGAAATATGTAATAAGTAGCTTGTAAAACCCATGTATTACATTATTGCATTACTACAGACAAAACACAAAGAGACAAGAACACATACAAATATGGGTATATACAGGGAAAGTGAAGTTAGCAAAAAAGCAGAAGTACTAACAGAAACAATTCATAACCTAACTGATTATTTTCATGCACATAAATGATTGCTCTCTTTCAAAGCTGCTACTTACCCTATGTATATGTATCACATGATGTGATTGGAACCTAAGGAAAGTAGTGTGAGTACAATGTATACAAATATGAGCATAAGTACAGCCATAAAAAAACAACAGAACTATCAGAAAGTGCTGATAACTCTATTGATTATCTTTATGCACAGAAAGGATTGCTGTCTTTCAAGCTTGTGTCGTCCCCTATGTATATGTTTCATATGATGTGACTGGACTCTAAGGGAATTACTGTAAGAACCTACTTGAAGGATAGGTCTACAAATAAAATAAAATGTTTTGTTCCTGACTCTTACTGAAGAAAACCATGTGGCCTAGATATGTCAGTAAAGGAAAAAAGAGTGAGCCAGATATGTGATGTCATAAGTAATGTCATCAATGACATTTGTGATGTCATCTTTGATGTCGTGGGTGTTAGTCTTAGCAGTGCACGGTGGTGGCGCGAGTTATCGTTACTTAGCTTACCATAACTGGCGAATTTCAGGTTTTTTTTGGTTTTACCTGGAACCATAACATCCATTTAACAAAGTTTTTTCACTGAATTTCATATGATATAATATGATATGATATGATATGATATGGCATTTATAACGCGCCTATACACAAGGGTTTCAAGGCGCGACGAGGCAGCGGGGGGACAAGGGGAGACAGACAAACGATCCTACTAGGCCAGGTGTCATTCAGATTGTGCAAGTGCAGGGTGGGTGGGAAGGGAAAAGTGCAAGGGGGAAAGGAAGAGGAGAAGTGCAGTACAGGTTTAGTAGAACAAGATAAATAATAAGGGCCAGCTGGTGGCAAGTGCAAGATAAGTGCAGACAAGTGCTGGGAGGAGGGGTTGTAGGTATACAGAGTAAGTTCCACAGTGCAGGGGTCTGTTGCACTTACAAATATATAAACCACAGGTGCCAACCTTGAAGCTGTATTTCTGTGAGGTTCCAAGACATCTGAAATTCAAAACTGCAATGTTCAGCCAGTGGGTCTGCATCACTGTTCTCTGAGGCTGTTCCTGGTATGGGCACTGCGGAAGAAGTGCTCAGGTTTTTATCCCTTGAAGGGCCCTCAAGGTACCAAACCATTAAGTAGCTCCTCCCACATTTTCCCCACACTTTTATGCGCTTGCTTGGTGAAGATTATGAAAGTATAGAGAGATGGTTTTCTGTAGTGGAGATATTGCAACAATTGCTCACCTAACATGGAAGCACTTACCAACTAAAGAAACATAGAAATAACTCCTGTCAGGTGAGCACCTGATGCTCAAATGCAATCCATCCCTAAATATTATAACATACACTACCAGAGTTGTTGTTTATTTCACAGAACTTTAACCTCAAAAGGTGAGCACTTACAACCATGAGCTGTATTTCTATGAGGTTTCTAGACATCTGAAATTCAAAACTGCAATGTTCAGCCAGTGGGCCTGCATCACTGTTCTCCTCTGAGGCTTTTTCCTGGTATATCATACACTACCAGAGTTGTTGTTTATTTCACAGAACTTCAACCTCAAAAGGTGAGCACTTACAACCATGAAGCTGTATTTCCATGAGGTTTCTATAGGTTTGTAGTAGCGCAACGCCCCCTTAACAAAGTTTTTCACTGAATTTCATAGGTTTTTGTAGCGCAACTTAACCATAACGTCCCTTTAACAAAGTATTTTCACTGAATTTCATAGGTTTTTAGTAGCACAATTTAATAATAATAACTCTGATTTTATGTACATGTAAAATTGAACATACTGAACACCCTCTACTGAGTTTGATGTCCGCAAACTCTTTTAATGTCCGCGGACATGTTCGGACAACAGCACCACTACCCAAAAATTCTGTGGGGGTATGTTTAATTGTTATATCATAACATATGAACATTTTACAAATACACAAACCAGCACACATACACATTATCAGGCCGATTCATGGAATTAATGTGCGCTGAAAATTCCCGCGCAAGTGTGCAAAACTGTGCGAATCGCAGTGCAAGTGCGAAAATCGCAGTGCAAGTGCGAAAATTGCAGCAAAACCCTTGCACATCGATTCATGGAAGTCTGTGCGCGAGTAAAATCTGGGATGTGCACTGAAAATCTGCATGGCACACGCCGGCGCACAGGTCATCTAACGGCATGCGCTACGGCCACAGCGAAAGCGCACATAGCGCGGCGCACATAACAAAAGTAGGCGTAACACGGGGCATGACACACGGAATGGGGAACCACGCATGAAAATGTGGGCGTCACGGGGGAAGTACAGGAGGCAAGTGCGCGGAACGCCCACACACTCGCCTACAACACGTATTCATGAAATCGAATAGGGCAAACCAGCGCACGGGCGAAGACACGCACAGGCCTAAACACGTCCGCCACAGGAAGGCAGGCGGTAGCGTCCCTGCGCATGAAAAAAATGTGCGCCAAAATGTGCGCTAACAAAAAGCATGTATGCCCTCTAGGACAAATGACGTGCAAAGGGGTACGTGACAAACACGGACACCCGCTGTGTCAAAAATAGCATGTGCGTGTATTTCGTGGTGCATGGGAAGTTTCACACGCGATTGGCTTTGGGCGAGCGGGGTACGTGTAAATCTGGGGTACGCGGGAAGTTTCACACGCAACAGGCCCTGTGCGAGTGGGGTGCGTGTATTCATGGGGTTTGCGTGAAGTTTCACACGCGATTGGCCTGGTACGTGTAAATCTGGGGTTCACGGGAAGACTCACATGCGATTACAGCCGGGTACGTGTATTTCGGGGGTGCCGTGGAGTCCTACACGTCAATTGGCAGTGTGGCTCCTCCCAGGTGTACACTCTACACCCTCCACGGCCCCTGCAGGCAGCCCACACCACAGGGGACTATCCTGCACCCCTGGTCATGTCCCGCAGGCAGCCCATCCACCATGGGCATGCCCCCCAGCAAGCCACATGTCAGCTTGCACTACTGATCACCAACGCATGACCCCCTCCACCCCCAACCCCCAGCATTGAGGTGCACCTGCCAGCAGGCCCCCACTCATGTCCCCCAGCACCCCCACCCCCCAGCAGTGCAGGGCACCTGCCAGCAGGCCCCCACTCATGTCCCCAAGCACCCCCACCCCCCAGCAGTCAGGTGCACCTGCCAGCAGGCCCCCACTCATGTCCCCCAGCACCCCCACCCCCCAGCAGTCAGGGGGACCTGCCAGCAGGCACCCACTTATGTCCCACACATGTCCCCCAGCACCCCCACCCTCCAGAAGTGCAGGGCACCTGCCAGCAGGCCCCCACTCATGTCCCACTCATGTCCCCTTGCACCCCCACCCCCAGCAGTGCAGGGCACCTGCCAGCAGGCCCCCCTCATGTCCCACTCATGTCCCCTTGCACCCCCATCCCCCAGCAGTGCAAGGCACCTGCCAGCAGGCCCCCACTCATGTGCCCCAGCACCCCCACCACCCAGCAGTGCAGGGCACCTGCCAGCAGGACCCCACTCATGTCCCAGACATGTCCCCTTGCACCCCCACCCCCCAGCAGTGCAGGGCACCTGCCAGCAGGCCCCCACTCATGTCCCACACATGTCCCCCAGCACCCCCACCCCCCAGCAGTGCGGGGCACCTGCCAGCAGGCCCCCACTCATGTCCCCTTGCACTACTACCCCCCAGCAATGCAGGGCAACTGCCAGCAGGTCCCCACTCATGTCCCCCAGGACCCCCACCCCCAGCAGTGCAGGGCACCTGCCAGAAGGCCCCCACTCATGTCCCCCAGCACCCCCACCCCCCAGCAGTGCAGGGCACCTGCCAGCAGGCCCCCATTCATTTCCCACTCATGCCCCCTTGCACCACCACCCCCCAGCAGTGCAGGGCATCTGTCAGCAGGCCCCCACTCATGTCCCACTCACATCCCCTTGCACTCCACCCCCAGCAGTGCAGGGCACCTGTCAGCAAGCCCCCACTCAAATCCCCCAGCACCACCACCCCCCAGCAGTGCAGGGCACCTGCCAGCAGGCCCCCACTCATGTCCCACTCATGTCCTCTTGCACCCCCACCCCCCAGCAGTACAGGGCACCTGCCAGCAGGCCCCCACTCATGTCCCACACATGTCCCCCAGCACCCCACCCCCCAGCAGTCAGGGGCACCTGCCAGCAGGCTCCCACTCATGTCCCACTCATGTCCCCTTGCAATCCTACCCCCCCAGCAGTGCAGGACACCTGCCAGCAGGCCCCCACTCATGTCCCCCAGCACCCCCACCCCCCAGCAGGCAGGGGCACCTGCCTGCAGGCCCCCACTCATGTCCCACACATGTCCCCTTGCACCCCCACCCCCCAGCACTGAGGGGCACCTGCCAGCAGGCCCCCACTCATGTCCCCCTGCAGCCCCACCCACCAGCAGTGCAGGGCACCTGCCAGCAGGCCCCCACTCATGTCCCCCAGCACCCACACCCCCAGCAGTCAGGGGCAACTGCCAGCAGGCCACCTCTCATGTCTCCCAGCACCCCCACCCCCCAGCAGTCAGGGGCACCTGCCAGCAATCCCCCACTCATGTCCCACACATGTCCCCCAGCACCCCCACCCCCAGCAGTGCAGGGCACCTGCCAGCAGGCCCCCACTCATGTCCCACTCATGTCCCCTTGCACCCCCACCCCCCAGCAGTGCAAGGCACCTGCCAGCAGACCCCCACTCATGTCCCACTCATGTCCCCTTGCACCCCCACCCCCCAGCAGTGCAGGGTACCTGCCAGCAGGCCCCCACTCATGTCCTCCAGCACCCCCACCCCCCAGCAGTGCAGGGCACCTGCCAGCAGGCCCCCACTCATGGCCCCCAGGACCCCCACCCCCCAGCAGTCAGGGGCACCTGCCAGCCGGCCCCCACTCATGTCCCCCAGCACCCCCACCCCCCAGCAGTCAGGGGCACCTGCCAGCAGGCCCCCAATCATGTCCCACACATGTCCCCTTGCACCCCCACCCCCCAGCACTCAGGGGCACCTGCCAGCAGGCCCTCACTCATATCCCCCAGCACCCCCACACCCCAGCAGTGCAGGGCACCTGCCAGCAGGCCCCCACTCATGTCCCCCAGCACCCCCACCCCCCAGCAGTCAGGGGACCTGCCAGCAGGCCCCCACTCATGTCCCCCAGCACCCCCACCCCCCAGCAGTCAGGGGCACCTGCCAGCAGGCCCCCACTCATGGGCCACAGATGTCCCCCAGCACCCCCACCCCCTAGCAGTGCAGGGAACCTGCCAGCAGGCCCCCACTCATGTCCCACTCATGTCCCCTTGCACCCCCACCCCCCAGCAGTGCAGGGCACCTGCCAGCAGGCCCCCACTCATGTCCCACTCATGTCCCCTTGGACCCCCACCCCCCAGCAGTGGAGAGCACCTGCCAGCAGGCCCCCACTCATGTCCCCCAGCACCCCCACCCCCCAGCAGTGCAGGGCACCTGCCAGCAGGCCCCCACTCATGTCCCCCAGCACCCCCACCCCCCAGCAGTCAGGGGCACCTTCCAGCAGGCCCCCACTCATGTCCCACACATGTCCCCTAGCACCCCCACCCCCCAGCAGTGCAGAGTGCATGCCAGCAGGCCCCCACTCATGCACCACTCATGTCCCCTTGCACCCCCACCCCCCAGCAGTGCAGAGCACCTGTCAGCAGGCCCCTACTCATGTCCCCCAGCACCCCCACCCCCAGCAGTGCAGGGCACCTGCCAACAGGCCCCCACTCATGTCCCCCAGCTCCCCCACCCCCCAGCAGTCAGGGCCAATTGCCAGCAGGCCCCTACTCATGTCCCCCAGCACCCCCATCCCCAGCAGTCAGGGGCACCTGCCAGCAGGCCCCCACTGATGTCCCATTCATGTCCCCTTGCACCCCTACCCCCCAGCAGTGCAGGGTACCTGCCAGCAGGCCCCCACTCATGTCCCCCAGCACCCACACCCCCCAGCAGGCAGGGGCACCTGCCTGCAGGCCCCCACTCATGTCCCACACATGTCCCCTTGCACCCCCACCCCCCAGCACTGAGGGGCACTTGCCAGCAGGCCCCCACTCATGTCCCCCTGCACCCCCACCCCCCAGCAGTGCAGGGCACCTGCAAGCAGGCCCCCACTCATGTCCCCCAGCACCCCCACCCCCAGCAGTCAGGGGCAACTGCCAGCAGGCCACCTCTCATGTCTCCCTGCACCCCCATCCCCCAGCAGTCAGGGGCACCTGCCAGCAGGCCCCCACTCATGTCCCACACATGTCCCCCAGCACCCCCACCCCCAGCAGTGCAGGGCACCTGCCAGCAGGCCCCCACTCATGTCCCACTCATGTCCCCTTGCACCCCCACCCCCAGCAGTGCAATGCACCTGCCAGCAGACCCCCACTCATGTCCCACTCATGTCCCCCAGCACCCCCACCCCCCAGAAGTGCAGGGCACCTTCCAGCAGGCCCCCACTCATGTCCCCCAGCACCCCCACCCCCCAGCAGTCAGGGGCACCTGCCAGCCGGCCCCCACTCATGTCCCCCAGCACCCCCACCCCCCAGCAGTCAGGGGCACCTGCCAGCAGGCCCCCACTCATGTCCCACACATGTCCCCTTGCACCCCCACCCCCCAGCACTCAGGGGCACCTGCCAGCAGGCCCTCACTCATATCCCCCAGCACCCCCACCCCCCAGCAGTGCAGGGCACCTGCCAGCAGGCCCCCACTCATGTCCCCCAGCACCCCCACCCCCCAGCAATCAGGGGACCTGCCAGCAGGCCCCCACTCATGTCCCCCAGCACCCCCACCCCCCAGCAGTCAGGGGCACCTGCCAGCAGGCCCCCACTCATGGGCCACAGATGTCCCCCAGCACCCCCACCCCCTAGCAGTGCAGGGCACCTGCCAGCAGGCCCCCACTCATGTCCCACACATGTCCCCTTGCACCCCCACCCCCCAGCACTGAGGGGCACCTGCCAGCAGGCCCCCACTCATGTCCCCCTGCAGCCCCACCCACCAGCAGTGCAGGGCACCTGCCAGCAGGCCCCCACTCATGTCCCCCAGCACCCACACCCCCAGCAGTCAGGGGCAACTGCCAGCAGGCCACCTCTCATGTCTCCCAGCACCCCCACCCCCCAGCAGTCAGGGGCACCTGCCAGCAATCCCCCACTCATGTCCCACACATGTCCCCCAGCACCCCCACCCCCAGCAGTGCAGGGCACCTGCCAGCAGGCCCCCACTCATGTCCCACTCATGTCCCCTTGCACCCCCACCCCCCAGCAGTGCAAGGCACCTGCCAGCAGACCCCCACTCATGTCCCACTCATGTCCCCTTGCACCCCCACCCCCCAGCAGTGCAGGGTACCTGCCAGCAGGCCCCCACTCATGTCCTCCAGCACCCCCACCCCCCAGCAGTGCAGGGCACCTGCCAGCAGGCCCCCACTCATGGCCCCCAGGACCCCCACCCCCCAGCAGTCAGGGGCACCTGCCAGCCGGCCCCCACTCATGTCCCCCAGCACCCCCACCCCCCAGCAGTCAGGGGCACCTGCCAGCAGGCCCCCAATCATGTCCCACACATGTCCCCTTGCACCCCCACCCCCCAGCACTCAGGGGCACCTGCCAGCAGGCCCTCACTCATATCCCCCAGCACCCCCACACCCCAGCAGTGCAGGGCACCTGCCAGCAGGCCCCCACTCATGTCCCCCAGCACCCCCACCCCCCAGCAGTCAGGGGACCTGCCAGCAGGCCCCCACTCATGTCCCCCAGCACCCCCACCCCCCAGCAGTCAGGGGCACCTGCCAGCAGGCCCCCACTCATGGGCCACAGATGTCCCCCAGCACCCCCACCCCCTAGCAGTGCAGGGAACCTGCCAGCAGGCCCCCACTCATGTCCCACTCATGTCCCCTTGCACCCCCACCCCCCAGCAGTGCAGGGCACCTGCCAGCAGGCCCCCACTCATGTCCCACTCATGTCCCCTTGGACCCCCACCCCCCAGCAGTGGAGAGCACCTGCCAGCAGGCCCCCACTCATGTCCCCCAGCACCCCCACCCCCCAGCAGTGCAGGGCACCTGCCAGCAGGCCCCCACTCATGTCCCCCAGCACCCCCACCCCCCAGCAGTCAGGGGCACCTTCCAGCAGGCCCCCACTCATGTCCCACACATGTCCCCTAGCACCCCCACCCCCCAGCAGTGCAGAGTGCATGCCAGCAGGCCCCCACTCATGCACCACTCATGTCCCCTTGCACCCCCACCCCCCAGCAGTGCAGAGCACCTGTCAGCAGGCCCCTACTCATGTCCCCCAGCACCCCCACCCCCAGCAGTGCAGGGCACCTGCCAACAGGCCCCCACTCATGTCCCCCAGCTCCCCCACCCCCCAGCAGTCAGGGCCAATTGCCAGCAGGCCCCTACTCATGTCCCCCAGCACCCCCATCCCCAGCAGTCAGGGGCACCTGCCAGCAGGCCCCCACTGATGTCCCATTCATGTCCCCTTGCACCCCTACCCCCCAGCAGTGCAGGGTACCTGCCAGCAGGCCCCCACTCATGTCCCCCAGCACCCACACCCCCCAGCAGGCAGGGGCACCTGCCTGCAGGCCCCCACTCATGTCCCACACATGTCCCCTTGCACCCCCACCCCCCAGCACTGAGGGGCACTTGCCAGCAGGCCCCCACTCATGTCCCCCTGCACCCCCACCCCCCAGCAGTGCAGGGCACCTGCAAGCAGGCCCCCACTCATGTCCCCCAGCACCCCCACCCCCAGCAGTCAGGGGCAACTGCCAGCAGGCCACCTCTCATGTCTCCCTGCACCCCCATCCCCCAGCAGTCAGGGGCACCTGCCAGCAGGCCCCCACTCATGTCCCACACATGTCCCCCAGCACCCCCACCCCCAGCAGTGCAGGGCACCTGCCAGCAGGCCCCCACTCATGTCCCACTCATGTCCCCTTGCACCCCCACCCCCAGCAGTGCAATGCACCTGCCAGCAGACCCCCACTCATGTCCCACTCATGTCCCCGTGCACCCCCACCCCCCAGCAGTGCAGGGTACCTGCCAGCAGGCCCCCCCCCACTCATGTCCCCCAGCACCCCCACCCCCCAGAAGTGCAGGGCACCTTCCAGCAGGCCCCCACTCATGTCCCCCAGCACCCCCACCCCCCAGCAGTCAGGGGCACCTGCCAGCCGGCCCCCACTCATGTCCCCCAGCACCCCCACCCCCCAGCAGTCAGGGGCACCTGCCAGCAGGCCCCCACTCATGTCCCACACATGTCCCCTTGCACCCCCACCCCCCAGCACTCAGGGGCACCTGCCAGCAGGCCCTCACTCATATCCCCCAGCACCCCCACCCCCCAGCAGTGCAGGGCACCTGCCAGCAGGCCCCCACTCATGTCCCCCAGCACCCCCACCCCCCAGCAATCAGGGGACCTGCCAGCAGGCCCCCACTCATGTCCCCCAGCACCCCCACCCCCCAGCAGTCAGGGGCACCTGCCAGCAGGCCCCCACTCATGGGCCACAGATGTCCCCCAGCACCCCCACCCCCTAGCAGTGCAGGGCACCTGCCAGCAGGCCCCCACTCATGTCCCACTCATGTCCCCTTGCACCCCCACCCCCCAGCAGTGCAGGGCACCTGCCAGTAGGCCCCCACTCATGTCCCACTCATGTCCCCTTGCACCCCCACCCCCCAGCAGTGGAGGGCACCTGCCAGCAGGCCCCCACTCATGTCCCCCAGCACCCCCACCCCCCAGCAGTGCAGGGCACCTGCAAGCAGGCCCCCACTCATGTCCCCCAGCACCCCCACGCCCCAGCAGTCATGGGCACCTTCCAGCAGGCCCCCACTCATGTCCCACACATGTCCCCTTGCACCCCCACCCCCCAGCAGTGCAGGGCACATGCCAGCAGGCCCCCACTCATGTACCACTCATGTCCCCTTACACCCCCACCCCCCAGCAGTGGAGTGCACCTGCCAGTAGGCCCCCACTCATGTCCCCCAGCACCCCCACCCCCAGCAGTGCACGGCACCTGCCAGCAGGCCCCCACTCATGTCCCACTCATGTCCCCTTGCACTCCCACCCACCAGCAGCGCAGAGCACCTGCCAGCAGGCCCCCACTCATGTCCCACTCATGTCCCCTTGCACCCCCACCCCCAGCAGTGCAGGGCACCTGCCAGCAGGCCCCCACTCATGTCACACTCATGTCCCCTTGCACCCCCACCCCCCAGCAGTGCAGGCCACCTTCCAGCAGGCCCCCACTCATGTCCCACACATGTCCCCTTGCACCCCCACCCCCCAGCAGTGCAGGGCACATGCCAGCAGGCCCCCACTCATGTCCCACTCATGTCCCCTTGCACCCCCACCCCCCAGCAGTACAGGGCACCTGCCAGCAAGCCCCCACTCATGTCCCCTTGCACCCCACCCCCAGCAGTGCAGGGCACCTGCCAGCAGGCCCCCACTCATGTCCCCCAGCACCCCCACCCCCCAGCAGTCAGGGCCACCTGCCAGCAGGCCCCTACTCATGTCCCCCAGCACCCCCACCCACCCAGCAGTCAGGGGCACCTGCCAGCAGACCCCCACTCATGTCCCACTCATGTTCCCTTGCACCCCCACCCCCAGCAGTGCAGGGCACCTGCCAGCAGGCCCCCACTCATGTCACACTCATGTCCCCTTGCAACCCCACCCCCCAGCAGTGCAGAGCACCTGCCAGCAGTCCCCCACTCATGTCCCTCTGTACCCCCACCCCCAGCAGAGCACGGCACCTGCCAGCAGGCCCCCACTCATGTCCCCCAGCACCCCCAGCCCCCAGCACTGAGGGGCACCTGCCAGCAGGCCCCCACTCATGTCCCATACATGTCCCTCAGCACCCCCACCCCCCAGCAGTGCAGGGCACAACTCATGTCCCCCAGCACCCCTAACCCCCAGCAGTGCAGGGGAACCTGCCAGCAGGCCCCCACTCATGTCCCCCAGCACCCCCACCCCCAGCAGTCAGGTGCACCTGCCAGCAGGCCCCCATTCATGTCCCACACATGTCCCCTTGCACCCCCAACCCTCAGCAGAGCAGGGCACCTGCCAGCAGGCCCCCACTCATGTCCCCCAGCACCCCCACCCCCCAGCAGAGCAGGGCACATGCCAGCAGGCCCCCACTCATATCCCCCAGCACCCCCACCCCCCAGCACTGAGGGGCACCTGCCAGCAGACCCCCACTCATGTCCCCCAGCACCCCCACACCCCAGCAGTCAGGGGCACCTGCCAGAAGGCCCCCACTCATGTCCCACACATGTCCCCCAGCACTCCCACCCACCAGCAGTGCAGGGAACCTGCCAGCAGGCCCCCACACATGTCCCCTTTCAGCCCCACCCCCAGCAGTCAGGGGCACCTGCCAGCAGCCCCCCACTCATGTCCGACACATGTCCCCTTGCACCCCCACACCCCAGCACTGAGGGGCACCTGCCAGCAGGCCCCCACTCATGTCCCCCAGCACCCCCACCTCCCAGCACCCCCACCCCCAGCAGTACAGGGCACCTGCCAGCAGGCCCCCACTCATGTCCCCCAGCACCCCCACCGCCCAGCAGTCAGGGGCACGTGCCAGCAGGCCCCCACTCATGTCCCCCAGGACCATCACCCCCCAGCAGTCAGGGGCACCTGCCAGCAGGCCCTCACTCATGTCCCACCCTTGTCCCCTTGCACCCCCACCCCCCAGCAGTGCAGGACACCTGCCAGCAGGCCCCCACTCATGTCCCCCAGCACCCCCACCTCCCAGCACCCCCACCCCCAGCAGTACAGGGCACCTGCCAGCAGGCCCCCACTCATGTCCCCCAGCACCCCCACCGCCCAGCAGTCAGGGGCACGTGCCAGCAGGCCCCCACTCATGTCCCCCAGGACCATCACCCCCCAGCAGTCAGGGGCACCTGCCAACAGGCCCTCACTCATGTCCCACCCTTGTCCCCTTGCACCCCCACCCCCCAGCAGTGCAGGACACCTGCCAGCAGTCCCCAACTCATGTCCCACTCATGTCCCCTTGCACTCCCACCCCCCAGCAGTGCAGGGCACCTGCCAGCAGGCCCCCACTCATGTCCCCCAGCACCATCAGCCCCCAGCAGTGCAGGGCACCTGCCAGCAGGCCCCCACTCATGTCTCACTCATGTCCCCTTGCACCCACACCCCCCAGCAGTGCAGGGGACCTGCCAGCAGGCCCCCACTCATGTCCCACACATGTCCCCCAGCAACCCCACCCCCCAGCAGTCAGGGGCACCTGCCAGCAGGCCCCCACTCATGTCCCATACATGTCCCCCAGCACCCACACCCCCCAGCAGTGCAGGGCACAACTCATGTCCCCGAGCACCATCAGACCCCAGCAGTGCAGGGCACCTGCCAGCAGGCCCCCACTCATGTTTCACTCATGTCCCCTTGCACCCACACCCCCCAGCAGTGCAGGGCACCTGCCAGCAGGCCCCCACTCATGTCCCACACATGTCCCCCAGCAACCCCACCCCCCAGCAGTCAGGGGCACCTGCCAACAGGCCCTCACTCATGTCCCACCCTTGTCCCCTTGCACCCCCACCCCCCAGCAGTGCAGGACACCTGCCAGCAGTCCCCAACTCATGTCCCACTCATGTCCCCTTGCACTCCCACCCCCCAGCAGTGCAGGGCACCTGCCAGCAGGCCCCCACTCATGTCCCCCAGCACCCCCACCCCCCAGCGGTCAGGGCCACCTGCCAGCAGACCCCCACTCATGTCCCACTCATGTCCCCTTGCACCCCCACCCCCCAGCAGTGCAGGGCACCTGCCAGCAGGCCCCCACTCATGTCCCACTCATGTCCCCTTGCAACCCCACCCCCCAGCAGCGCAGAGCACCTGCCAGCAGGGCCCCACTCATGTCCCACTCATGTCCCCTTGCACCCCCACCCCCCAGCAGTACAGGGCACCTGCCAGCAGGCCCCAACTCATGTCCCCTTACACCCCCACCCACCAGCAGTCAGGGGCACCTGCCAGCAGGCCCCCACTCATGTCCCCCAGCACCCCCACCCCCCAGCACTGAGGGGCACCTGCCAGCAGGCCCCCACTCATGTCCCCCAGCACCCCGACCCCCCAGCAGTCAGGGGCACTTGCCAGCAGGCCCCCACTCATGTCCCCTTGCACCCCCACCCCCCAGCAGTGCAGGGCACCTGCCAGCAGGCCCCCACTCATGTCCCCCAGCACCCCCAACCCCAGCAATCAGGGGCACCTGCCAGCAGGCCCCCACTCATGTCCCCCAGCACCCCCACCCCTCAGCAGTCAGGGGCACCTGCCAGCAGGCCCCCATTCATGTCCCACACATGTCCCCTTGCACCCGACCCCTTAGCAGTGCAGGGCACATGCCAGCAGGCCCCCACTCATGTCCCCTTGCACCCCCACCCCCCAGCAGTGCAGGGCACCTGCCAGCAGGCCCCCACTCATGTCCCCCAGCACCCCCAACCCCAGCAATCAGGGGCACCTGCCAGCAGGCCCCCACTCATGTCCCCCAGCACCCCCACACCCCAGCACTGAGGGGAACCTGCCAGCAGGCCCCCACTCATGTCCCCCAGCACCCCGACCCCCCAGCAGTCAGGGGCACTTGCCAGCAGGCCCCCACTCATTTCTCATACATGTACCCCAGCACCCCCACCCCCAGCAGTGCAGGGCACAACTCATGTCCCCCAGCACCCCCACCCCCAGCAGTCAGGGGCACCTGCCAGCAGGCCCCCATTCATGTCCCACACATGTCCCCTTGCACCCCACCCCTCAGCAGTGCAGGGCACATGCCAGCAGGCCCCCACTCATGTCCATTTGCACCCCCACCCCCCAGCAGTGCAGGGCACCTGCCAGCAAGCCCCCACTCATGTCCCTCAGCCCCTTTGCACCCCCCAGCAGTGCAGGGCAGCTGCCAGTAGGCCCCCACTCATGTCCCCCAGCACCCCCATACCCCAGCAGTGCAGGGCACCTGCCAGCAGGCCCCCACTCATATCCCCCAGCACCACCAACCCCAGCAATCAGGGGCACCTGCCAGCAGGCCCCCACTCATGTCCCACACATGTCCCCTTGCACCCCCACTCCCCAGCACTCAGGGGCACCTGCCAGCAGGCCCCCACTCATGTCCCCCAGCCCCCCACCCCCAGCAGTGCAGGGCACCTGCCAGCAGGCCCCCACTCATGTCCCCCAGCACCCCCACCACCCAGCAGTCAGAGGCACCTGCCAGCAGGCCCCCACTCCTGTCCCCCAGCACCCCCACCCCCAGCAGTCAGGGGCACCTGCCAGCAGGCACCCACTCATGTCCCACAGATTTCCCCCAGCACACCCAACCCCCAGCAGTGCAGGGCACCTGCTAGCAGGCCCCCACTCATGTCCCACTCATGTCCCCTTGCACCCCACCCCCCAGCAGTGCAGGACACCTGCCAGCAGGCCCCCACTCATGTCCCACTCATGTCCCCTTGCACCCCCAACCCGCAGCAGTGCAGGGCACCTGCCAGCAGGCCCCCACTCATGTCCCCCAGCACCCCCACCCCCCAGCAGTGCAGGGCACCTGCCAGCAGGCCCCACTCATGTCCCACACATGTCCCCTTGCACCCCCACCCCCCAGCAGTGCAGGACACATGCCAGCAGGCCCTCACTCATGTCCCACTCATGTCCCCTTGCACCCCCACCCCCCAGCAGTGCAATGCACCTGCCAGCAGACCCCCACTCATGTCCCACTCATGTCCCCGTGCACCCCCACCCCCCAGCAGTGCAGGGTACCTGCCAGCAGGCCCCCACTCATGTCCCCCAGCACCCCCACCCCCCAGCAGTGCAGGGCACCTGCCAGCAGGCCCCCACTCATGTCCCCCAGCACCCCCATCCCCCAGCAGTGCAGGGCACCTGCCAGCAGGCCCCCACTCATGTCCCCCAGCACCCCCATTCCCCAGCACTGCAGGGCACCTGCCAGCAGGCCCCCACTCATGTCCCCCAGAACCCCCACCCCCCAGCTGTGAGGGGTACCTGCCAGTAGGCCCCCACTGATGTCCCCCAGCACCCCCACCCCCCAGCAGTCAGGGGCACCTACCAGCAGGCCCCCACTCATGTCCCACTCATGTCCCCAGCACCCCCATCCCCCAGCAATCAGGGGCACCTGCCAGCAGGCCCCCACTCATGTCACATACATGTCCCCCAGCACCCCCACCCCCCAGCAGTGCACGGCACAACTCATGTCCCCCAGCACCCCCACCCTCCAGCAGTGCAGGGCACCTGCCAGCAGGCCCCCACTCTTGTCCCCCAGCACCCCCACCCCCAGCAGTGCAGGGCACCTGCCAGCAGGCCCCCACTCATGTCCCCCAGCACCCCCACCCCCCAGCGGTCAGGGCCACCTGCCAGCAGGCCCCTACTCATGTCCCCCAGCACCCCCACACCCCAGCAGTCAGGGGCACCTGACAGCAGACCCCCACTCATGTCCCACTCATGTCCCCTTGCACCCCGACCCCCCAGCAGTGCAGGGCACCTGCCAGCAGGCCCCCACTCATGTCCCACTCATGTCCCCTTGCAACCCCACCCCCCAGCAGCGCAGAGCACCTGCCAGCAGGCCCCCACTCATGTCCCACTCATGTCCCCTTGCACCCCCACCCCCCAGCAGTGCAGAGCACCTGCCAGCAGGCCCCCACTCATGTCCCCCTGCACCCCCACCCCCAGCAGAGCAGGGCACCTGCCAGCAGGCCCCCACTCATGTCCCCCAGCACCCCCACCCCCCAGCACTGAGGGGCACCTGCCAGTAGGCCCCCACTCATGTCCCCCAGCACCCAACCCCCCAGCAGTCAGGGGCACTTGCAAGCAGGCCCCCACTCATTTCCCATACATGTCCCCCAGCACCCCCACCCCCCAGCAGTGCAGGGCACAACTCATGTCCCCCAGCACCCCCACCCCCCAGCAGTCAGGGGCACCTGCCAGCAGGCCCCCATTCATGTCCCACACATGTCCCCTTGCACCCCACCCCTCAGCAGTGCAGGTCACATGCCAGCAGGCCCCCACTCATGTCCCCTTGCACCCCCACCCCCCAGCAGTGCAGGACACCTGCCAGCAGGCCCCCACTCATGTCCCTCAGCCCCCTTGCACCCCCCAGCAGTGCAGGGCAGCTGCCAGTAGGCCCCCACTCATGTCCCCCAGCACCCCCACGCCCAGCAGTGCAGGGCACCTGCCAGCAGGCCCCCACTCATGTCCCACACATGTCCCCTTTCACCCCCACCCCCCAGCAGTGCAGGGCACATGCCAGCAGGCCCCCACTCATGTCCCACTCATGTCCCCTTGCACCCCCACCCCCCAGCAGTGCAATGCACCTGCCAGCAGACCCCCACTCATGTCCCACTCATGTCCCCGTGCACCCCCACCCCCCAGCAGTGCAGGGTACCTGCCAGCAGGCCCCCACTCATGTCCCCCAGCACCCCCACCCCCCAGCAGTGCAGGGCACCTGCCAGCAGGCCCCCACTCATGTCCCCCAGCACCCCCATCCCCCAGCAGTGCAGGGCACCTGCCAGCAGGCCCCACTCATGTCCCCCAGCACCCCCATCCCCCAGCACTGCAGGGCACCTGCCAGCAGGCCCCCACTCATGTCCCCCAGAACCCCCACCCCCCAGCAGTCAGGGGTACCTGCCAGTAGGCCCCCACTGATGTCCCCCAGCACCCCCACCCCCCAGCAGTCAGGGGCACCTGCCAGCAGGCCCCCACTCATGTCCCACTCATGTCCCCAGCACCCCCAGCCCCCCAGCAATCAGGGGCACCTGCCAGCAGGCCCCCACTCATGTCTCATACATGTCCCCCAGCACCCCCACCCCCCAGCAGTGCAGGGCACAACTCATGTCCCCCAGCACCCCCACCCCCCAGCAGTGCAGGCCACCTGCCAGCAGGCCCCCACTCATGTCCCCCAGCACCCCCACCCCCCACCGGTCAGGGCCACCTGCCAGCAGGCCCCTACTCATGTCCCCCAGCACCCCCACACCCCAGCAGTCAGGGGCACCTGCCAGCAGACCCCCACTCATGTCCCACTCGTGTCCCCTTGCACCCCTACCCCCCAGCAGTGCAGGGCACCTGCCAGCAGGCCTCCACTCATGTCCCACTCATGTCCCCTTGCAACCCCACCCCCCAGCAGCGCAGAGCACCTGCCAGCAGGCCCCCACTCATGTCCCACTCATGTCCCCTTGCACCCCCACCCCCCAGCAGTGCAGAGCACCTGCCAGCAGGCCCCCACTCATGTCCCCCTGCACCCCCACCCCCAGCAGCGCAGGGCACCTGCCAGCAGGCCCCCACTCATGTCCCCCTGCACCCCCACCCCCCAGCACTGAGGGGCACCTGCCAGCAGGCCCCCACTCATGTCCCCCAGCACCCCAACCCCCCAGCAGTCAGGGGCACTTGCCAGCAGGCCCCCACTCATTTCCCATACATGTCCCCCAGCACCCCCACCCCCCAGGAGTCAGGGGCACCTGCCAGCAGTCCCCATTCATGTCCCACACATGTCCCCTTGCACCCCATCCCTCAGCAGTGCCGGGCACATGCCAGCAGGCCCCCACTCATGTCCCCTTGCACCCCCACCCCCCAGCAGTGCAGGGCACCTGCCAGCAGGCCCCCACTCATGTCCCTTACCCCCCTTGCACCCCCCAGCAGTGCAGGACAGCTGCCAGTAGGCCCCCACTCATGTCCCCCAGCACCCCCACACCCCAGCAGTGCAGGGCACCTGCCAGCAGGCCCCCACTCATGTCCCCCAGCACCCCCAACCCCAGCAATCAGGGCACCTGCCAGCAGGCCCCCACTCATGTCCCACACATGTCCCCTTGCACCCCCACCCCCAGCACTCCGGGGCACATGCCAGCAGGCCCCCACTCATGTCCCCCAGCCCCCCACCCCCAGCAGTGCAGGGCACCTGCCAGCAGGCCCCCACTCATGTCCCCCAGCACCCACACCACCCAGCAGTCAGGGGCACCTGCCAGCAGGCCCCCACTCATGTCCCCCAGCACCCCCACCCCCCAGCAGTCAGGGGCACCTGCCAGCAGGCACCCACTCATGTCCCACAGATTTCCCCCAGCACACCCAACCCCCAGCAGTGCAGGGTACCTGCCAGCAGGCCCCCACTCATGTCCCACTCATGTCCCCTTGCACCCCACCCCCCAACAGTGCAGGACACCTGCCAGCATGCCCCCACTCATGTCCCCTTGCCCCCCCTACCCCGCAGCAGTGCAGGGCACCTGCCAGCAGGCCCCCACTCATGTCCCCCAGCACCCCCACCCCCCAGCAGTGCAGGGCACCTGCCAGCAGGCCCCCACTCATGTCCCACTCATGTCCCCTTGAACCCCCAACCCCCAGCAGTGCAGGGCACCTGCCAGCAGGCCCACACTCATGTCCCCCGCACCCCAACCCTCAGCAGAGCAGGGCACCTGCCAGCAGGCCCCCACTCATGTCCCCCAGCACCCTCACCCCCAGCACCCCCACACCCCAGCAGTCAGGGGCACCTGCCAGAAGGCCCCCACTCATGTCCCACACATGTCCCCCAGCACTCCCACCCACCAGCAGTGCAGGGAACCTGCCAGCAGGCCCCCACACATGTCCCCTTTCAGCCCCACCCCCAGCAGTCAGGGGCACCTGCCAGCAGCCCCCCACTCATGTCCGACACATGTCCCCTTGCACCCCCACACCCCAGCACTGAGGGGCACCTGCCAGCAGGCCACCACTCATGTCCCCCAGCACCCCCACCGCCCAGCAGTCAGGGGCACGTGCCAGCAGGCCCCCACTCATGTCCCCCAGGACCATCACCCCCCAGCAGTCAGGGGCACCTGCCAGCAGGCCCTCACTCATGTCCCACCCTTGTCCCCTTGCACCCCCACCCCCCAGCAGTGCAGGATACCTGCCAGCAGGCCCCCACTCATGTCCCACTCATGTCCCCTTGCACTCCCACCCCCCAGCAGTGCAGGGCACCTGCCAGCAGGCCCCCACTCATGTCCCCCAGCACCATCACCCCCCAGCAGTGCAGGGCACCTGCCAGCAGGCCCCCACTCATGTCTCACTCATGTCCCCTTGCACCCACACCCCCCAGCAGTGCAGGACACCTGCCAGCAGGCCCCCACTCATGTCCCACACATGTCCCCCAGCACCCCCACCCCCCAGCAGTCAGGGGCACCTGCCAGCAGGCCCCCACTCATGTCCCATACATGTCCCCCAGCACCCACACCCCCCAGCAGTGCAGGGCACAACTCATGTCCCCCAGCACCCCCACCCCCCAGCAGTGCAGGGCACCTGCCAGCAGGCCCCACTCATGTCCCCCAGCACCCCCACCCCCAGCAGTGCAGGGTACCTGCCAGCTGGCCCCCACTCATGTCCCCCAGCACCCCCACCCCCCAGTGGTCAGGGCCACCTGCCAGCAGGCCCCCACTCATGTCCCATACATGTCCCCCAGCACCCACACCCCCCAGCAGTGCAGGGCACAACTCATGTCCCCCAGCACCCCCACCCCCCAGCAGTGCAGGGCACCTGCCAGCAGGCCCCCACTCATGTCCCCCAGCACCCCCACCCCCCAGCGGTCAGGGCCACCTGCCAGCAGAACCACACTCATGTCCCACTCATGTCCCCTTGCACCCCCACCCCCCAGCAGTGCAGGGCACCTGCCAGCAGGCCCCCACTCATGTCCCACTAATGTCCCCTTGCAACCCCACCCCCCAGCAGCGCAGAGCACCTGCCAGCAGGGCCCCACTCATGTCCCACTCATGTCCCCTTGCACCCCCACCCCCCAGCAGTACAGGGCACCTGCCAGCAGGCCCCAACTCATGTCCCCTTACACCCCCACCCACCAGCAGTCAGGGGCACCTGCCAGCAGGCCCCCACTCATGTCCCCCAGCACCCCCACCCCCCAGCACTGAGGGGCACCTGCCAGCAGGCCCCCACTCATGTCCCCCAGCACCCCCACCCCCCAGCACTGAGGGGTACCTGCCAGCAGGCCCCCACTCATGTCCCCCAGCACCCCGACCCCCCAGCAGTCAGGGGCACTTGCCAGCAGGCCCCCACTCATTTGCCATACATGTCCCCCAGCACCCCTACCCCCCAGCAGTGCAGGGCACAACTCATGTCCCCCAGCACCCCCACCCCCAGCAGTCAGGGGCACCTGCCAGCAGGCCCCCATTCATGTCCCACACATGTCCCCTTGCACCCGACCCCTTAGCAGTGCAGGGCACATGCCAGCAGGCCCCCACTCATGTCCCCTTGCACCCCCACCCCCCAGCAGTGCAGGGCACCTGCCAGCAGGCCCCCACTCATGTCCCCCAGCACCCCCAACCCCAGCAATCAGGGGCACCTGCCAGCAGGCCCCCAATCATGTCCCCCAGCACCCCCACACCCCAGCACTGAGGGGAACCTGCCAGCAGGCCCCCACTCATGTCCCCCAGCACCCCAACCCCCCAGCAGTCAGGGGCACTTGCCAGCAGGCCCCCACTCATTTCTCATACATGTACCCCAGCACCCCCACCCCCAGCAGTGCAGGGCACAACTCATGTCCCCCAGCACCCCCACCCCCAGCAGTCAGGGGCACCTGCCAGCAGGCCCCCATTCATGTCCCACACATGTCCCCTTGCACCCCACCCCTCAGCAGTGCAGGGCACATGCCAGCAGGCCCCCACTCATGTCCATTTGCACCCCCACCCCCCAGCAGTGCAGGGCACCTGCCAGCAAGCCCCCACTCATGTCCCTCAGCCCCCTTGCGCCCCCCAGCAGTGCAGGGCAGCTGCCAGTAGGCCCCCACTCATGTCCCCCAACACCCCCATACCCCAGCAGTGCAGGGCACCTGCCAGCAGGCCCCCACTCATGTCCCCCAGCACCCCCAACCCCAGCAATCAAGGGCACCTGCCAGCAGGCCCCCACTCATGTCCCACACATGTCCCCTTGCACCCCCACTCCCCAGCACTCAGGGGCACCTGCCAGCAGGCCCCCACTCATGTCCCCCAGCCCCCCACCCCCCCAGCAGTGCAGGGCACCTGCCAGCAGGCCCCCACTCTTGTCCCCCAGCACCCACACCACCCAGCAGTCAGAGGCACCTGCCAGCAGGCCCCCACTCCTGTCCCCCAGCACCCCCACCCCCCAGCAGTCAGGGGCACCTGCCAGCAGGCACCCACTCATGTCCCACAGATTTCCCCCAGCACACCCAACCCCCAGCAGTGCAGGGCACCTGCCAGCAGGCCCCCACTCATGTCCCACTCATGTCCCCTTGCACCCCACCCCCCAGCAGTGCAGGACACCTGCCAGCAGGCCCCCACTCATGTCCCACTCATGTCCCCTTGCACCCCCAACCCGCAGCAGTGCAGGGCACCTGCCAGCAGGCCCCCACTCATGTCCCCCAGCACCCCCACCCCCCAGCAGTGCAGGGCACCTGCCAGCAGGCCCCCACTCATGTCCCACACATGTCCCCTTGCACCCCCACCCCCCAGCAGTGCAGGACACATGCCAGCAGGCCCCCACTCATGTCCCAATCATGTCCCCTTGCACCCCCACCCCCCAGCAGTGCAATGCACCTGCCAGCAGACCCCCACTCATGTCCCACTCATGTCCCCGTGCACCCCCACCCCCCAGCAGTGCAGGGTACCTGCCAGCAGGCCCCCACTCATGTCCCCCAGCACCCCCACCCCCCAGCAGTGCAGGGCACCTGCCAGCAGGCCCACACTCATGTCCCCCAGCACCCCCATCCCCCAACAGTGCAGGGCACCTGCCAGCAGGCCCCCACTCATGTCCCCCAGCACCCCCATTCCCCAGCACTGCAGGGCACCTGCCAGCAGGCCCCCACTCTTGTCCCCCAGAACCCCCACCCCCCAGCAGTCAGCAGTCAGGGGTACCTGCCAGTAGGCCCCCACTGATGTCCCCCAGCACCCCCACCCCCCAGCAGTCAGGGGCACCTACCAGCAGGCCCCCACTCATGTCCCACTCATGTCCCCAGCACCCCCACCCCCCAGCAATCAGGGGCACCTGCCAGCAGGCCCCCACTCATGTCACATACATGTCCCCCAGCACCCCCACCCCCCAGCAGTGCACAGCACAACTCATGTCCCCCAGCACCCCCACCCCCAGCAGTGCAGGGCACCTGCCAGCAGGCCCCCACTCATGTCCCCCAGCACCCCCACCCCCAGCAGTGCAGGGCACCTGCCAGCAGGCCCCCACTCATGTCCCCCAGCACCCCCACCCCCCAGCGGTCAGGGCCACCTGCCAGCAGGCCCCTACTCATGTCCCCCAGCACCCCCACACCCCAGCAGTCAGGGGCACCTGACAGCAGACCCCCACTCATGTCCCACTCATGTCCCCTTGCACCCCGACCCCCCAGCAGTGCAGGGCACCTGCCAGCAGGCCCCCACTCATGTCCCACTCATGTCCCCTTGCAATCCCACCCCCCAGCAGCGCAGAGCACCTGCCAGCAGGCCCCCACTCATGTCCCACTCATGTCCCCTTGCACCCCCACCCCCCAGCAGTGCAGAGCACCTGCCAGCAGGCCCCCACTCATGTCCCCCTGCACCCCCACCCCCAGCAGAGCAGGGCACCTGCCAGCAGGCCCCCACTCATGTCCCCCAGCACCCCCACCCCCCAGCACTGAGGGGCACCTGCCAGCAGGCCCCCACTCATGTCCCCCAGCACCCCAACCCCCCAGCAGTCAGGGGCACTTGCCAGCAGGCCCCCATTCATGTCCCACACATGTCCCCTTGCACCCCACCCCTCAGCAGTGCAGGGCACATGCCAGCAGGCCCCCACTCATGTCCCCTTGCACCCCACCCCCCAGCAGTGCAGGACACCTGCCAGCAGGCCCCCACTCATGTCCCTCAGCCCCCTTGCACCCCCCAGCAGTGCAGGGCAGCTGCCAGTAGGCCCCCACTCATGTCCCCCAGCACCCCCACCGCCCAGCAGTGCAGGGCACCTGCCAGCAGGCCCCCACTCATGTCCCACACATGTCCCCTTTCACCCCCACCCCCCAGCAGTGCAGGGCACATGCCAGCAGGCCCCCACTCATGTCCCACTCATGTCCCCTTGCTCCCCCACCCCCAGCAGTGCAATGCACCTGCCAGCAGACCCCCACTCATGTCCCACTCATGTCCCCGTGCACCCCCACCCCCCAGCAGTGCAGGGTACCTGCCAGCAGGCCCCCACTCATGTCCCCCAGCACCCCCACCCCCCAGCAGTGCAGGGCACCTGCCAGCAGGCCCCCACTCATGTCCCCCAGCACCCCCATCCCCCAGCAGTGCAGGGCACCTGCCAGCAGGCCCCACTCATGTCCCCCAGCACCCCCATCCCCCAGCACTGCAGGGCACCTGCCAGCAGGCCCCCACTCATGTCCCCCAGAACCCCCACTCCCCAGCAGTCAGGGGTACCTGCCAGTAGGCCCCCACTGATGTCCCCCAGCCCCCCACCCCCCAGCAGTCAGGGGCACCTGCCAGCAGGCCCCCACTCATGTCCCACTCATGTCCCCAGCACCCCCAGCCCCCCAGCAATCAGGGGCACCTGCCAGCAGGCCCCCACTCATGTCCCATACATGTCCCCCAGCACCCCCACCCCCCAGCAGTGCAGGGCAAAACTCATGTCCCCCAGCACCCCCACCCCCCAGCAGTGCAGGCCACCTGCCAGCAGGCCCCCACTCATGTCCCCCAGCACCCCCACCCCCAGCAGTGCAGGGCACCTGCCAGCAGGCCCCCACTCATGTCCCCCAGCACCCCCACCCCCCAGCGGTCAGGGCCACCTGCCAGCAGGCCCCTACTCATGTCCCCCAGCACCCCCACACCCCAGCAGTCAGGGGCACATGCCAGCAGACCCCCACTCATGTCCCACTCATGTCCCCTTGCACCCCGACCCCCCAGCAGTGCAGGGCACCTGCCAGCAGGCCTCCACTCATCTCCCACTCATGTCCCCTTGCAACCCCACCCCCCAGCAGCGCAGAGCACCTGCCAGCAGGCCCCCACTCATGTCCCACTCATGTCCCCTTGCACCCCCACCCCCCAGCAGTGCAGAGCACCTGCCAGCAGGCCCCCACTCATGTCCCCCTGCACCCCCACCCCCAGAAGCGCAGGGCACCTGCCAGCAGGCCCCCACTCATGTCCCCCAGCACCCCCACCCCCAGCACCCCAACCCCCCAGCAGTCAGGGGCACTTGCCAGCAGACCCCCACTCATTTCCCATACATGTCCCCCAGCACCCCCACCCCCCAGCAGTCAGGGGCACTTACCAGCAGGCCCCCATTCATGTCCCACACATGTCCCCCAGCACCCCCACCCCTCAGCAGTGCCGGGCACATGCCAGCAGCCCCCCACTCATGTCCCCTTGCACCCCCACCCCCCAGCAGTGCAGGGCACCTGCCAGCAGGCCCCCACTCATGCCCCTTAGCCCCCTTGCACCCCCCAGCAGTGCAGGGCAGCTGCCAGTAGGCCCCCACTCATGTCCCCCAGCACCCCCACACCCCAGCAGTGCAGGGCACCTGCCAGCAGGCCCCCACTCATGTCTCCCAGCACCCCCAACCCCAGCAATCAGGGCACCTGCCAGCAGGCCCCCACTCATGTCCCACACATGTCCCCTTGCACCCCCACCCCCCAGCACTCAGGGGCACATGCCAGCAGGCCCCCACTCATGTCCCCCAGCCCCCCACCCCCAGCAGTGCAGGGCACCTGCAAGCAGGCCCCCACTCATGTCCCCCAGCACCCACACCACCCAGCAGTCAGGGGCACCTGCCAGCAGGCCCCCACTCATGTCCCCCAGCACCCCCACCCCCCAGCAGTCAGGGGCACCTGCCAGCAGGCACCCACTCATGTCCCACAGATTTCCCCCAGCACACCCAACCCCCAGCAGTGCAGGGCACCTGCCAGCAGGCCCCCACTCATGTCCCACTCATGTCCCCTTGCACCCCACCCCCCAACAGTGCAGGACACCTGCCAGCATGCCCCCACTCATGTCCCACTCATGTCCCCTTGCCCCCCCACCCCGCAGCAGTGCAGGGCACCTGTCAGCAGGCCCCCACTCATGTCCCATAGCACCCCCACCCCCCAGCAGTGCAGGGCACCTGCCAGCAGGCCCCCACTCATGTCCCACTCATGTCCCCTTGAACCCCCAACCCCCAGCAGTGCAGGGCACCTGCCAGCAGGCCCCCACTCATGTCCCCCGCACCCCAACCCTCAGCAGAGCAGGGCACCTGCCAGCAGGCCCCCACTCATGTCCCCCAGCACCCTCACCCCCCAGCACTGAGGGGCACCTGCCAGCAGGCCCCCACTCATGTCCTCCAGCACCCCACAACCCAGCAGTCAGGGGCACCTGCCAGAAGGCCCCCACTCATGTCCCACTCATGTCCCCTTGCACCCCCACCCCCCAGCAGTGCAGGACACCTGCCAGCAGGCCCCCACTCATGTCCCACTCATGTCCCCTTGCACCCCCAACCCCCAGCAGTGCAGGGCACCTGCCAGCAGGCCCCCACTCATGTCCCCCGCACCCCAACCCTCAGCAGAGCAGGGCACCTGCCAGCAGGCCCCCACTCATGTCCCCCAGCACCCTCACCCCCCAGCACTGAGGGGCACCTGCCAGCAGGCCCCACTCATGTCCCCCAGCACCCCCATCCCCCAGCAATCAGGGGTACCTGCCAGTAGGCCCCCACTGATGTCCCCCAGCCCCCCCACCCCCCAGCAGTCAGGGGCACCTGCCAGCAGGCCTCCACTCATGTCCCACTCATGTCCCCAGCACCCCCAGCCCCCCAGCAATCAGGGGTACCTGCCAGCAGGCCCCCACTCATGTCCCATACATGTCCCCCAGCACCCCCACCCCCCAGCAGTGCAGGGCAAAACTCATGTCCCCCAGCACCCCCACCCCCCAGCAGTGCAGGCCACCTGCCAGCAGGCCCCCACTCATGTCCCCCAGCACCCCCACCCCCAGCAGTGCAGGGCACCTGCCAGCAGGCCCCCACTCATGTCCCCCAGCACCCCCACCCCCCAGCGGTCAGGGCCACCTGCCAGCAGGCCCCTACTCTTGTCCCCCAGCACCCCCACACCCCAGCAGTCAGGGGCACATGCCAGCAGACCCCCACTCATGTCCCACTCATGTCCCCTTGCACCCCGACCCCCCAGCAGTGCAGGGCACCTGCCAGCAGGCCTCCACTCATCTCCCACTCATGTCCCCTTGCAACCCCACCCCCCAGCAGCGCAGAGCACCTGCCAGCAGGCCCCCACTCATGTCCCACTCATGTCCCCTTGCACCCCCAACCCCCAGCAGTGCAGAGCACCTGCCAGCAGGCCCCCACTCATGTCCCCCTGCACCCCCACCCCCAGAAGCGCAGGGCACCTGCCAGCAGGCCCCCACTCATGTCCCCCAGCACCCCCACCCCCAGCACCCCAACCCCCCAGCAGTCAGGGGCACTTGCCAGCAGGCCCCCACTCATTTCCCATACATGTCCCCCAGCACCCCCACCCCCCAGCAGTCAGGGGCACTTACCAGCAGGCCCCCATTCATGTCCCACACATGTCCCCCAGCACCCCCACCCCTCAGCAGTGCCGGGCACATGCCAGCAGCCCCCCACTCATGTCCCCTTGCACCCCCACCCCCCAGCAGTGCAGGGCACCTGCCAGCAGGCCCCCACTCATGTCCCTTAGCCCCCTTGCACCCCCCAGCAGTGCAGGGCAGCTGCCAGTAGGCCCCCACTCATGTCCCCCAGCACCCCCACACCCCAGCAGTGCAGGGCACCTGCCAGCAGGCCCCCACTCATGTCTCCCAGCACCCCCAACCCCAGCAATCAGGGCACCTGCCAGCAGGCCCCCACTCATGTCCCACACATGTCCCCTTGCACCCCCACCCCCCAGCACTCAGGGGCACATGCCAGCAGGCCCCCACTCATGTCCCCCAGCCCCCCACCCCCAGCAGTGCAGGGCACCTGCCAGCAGGCCCCCACTCATGTCCCCCAGCACCCACACCACCCAGCAGTCAGGGGCACCTGCCAGCAGGCCCCCACTCATGTCCCCCAGCACCCCCACCCCCCAGCAGTCAGGGGCACCTGCCAGCAGGCACCCACTCATGTCCCACAGATTTCCCCCAGCACACCCAACCCCCAGCAGTGCAGGGCACCTGCCAGCAGGCCCCCACTCATGTCCCACTCATGTCCCCTTGCACCCCACCCCCCAACAGTGCAGGACACCTGCCAGCATGCCCCCACTCATGTCCCACTCATGTCCCCTTGCCCCCCCACCCCGCAGCAGTGCAGGGCACCTGCCAGCAGGCCCCCACTCATGTCCCATAGCACCCCCACCCCCCAGCAGTGCAGGGCACCTGCCAGCAGGCCCCCACTCATGTCCCACTCATGTCCCCTTGAACCCCCAACCCCCAGCAGTGCAGGGCACCTGCCAGCAGGCCCCCACTCATGTCCCCCAGCACCCTCACCCCCCAGCACTGAGGGGCACCTGCCAGCAGGCCCCCACTCATGTCCTCCAGCACCCCACAACCCAGCAGTCAGGGGCACCTGCCAGAAGGCCCCCACTCATGTCCCACTCATGTCCCCTTGCACCCCCACCCCCCAGCAGTGCAGGACACCTGCCAGCAGGCCCCCACTCATGTCCCACTCATGTCCCCTTGCACCCCCACCCCGCAGCAGTGCAGGGCACCTGCCAGCAGGCCCCCACTCATGTCCCCCAGCACCCCCACCCCCCAGCAGTGCAGGGCACCTGCCAGCAGGCCCCCACTCATGTCCCACACATGTCCCCTTGCACCCCCACCCCCAGCAGTGCAGGGCACATGCCAGCAGGCCCCCACTCATGTCCCACTCATGTCCCCTTGCACCCCCACCCCCCAGCAGTGCAGGGCACCTGCCAGCAGGCCCCCACTCATGTCCCCCAGCACCCCCATCCCCCAGCAGTGCAGGGCACCTGCCAGCAGGCCCCCACTCATGTCCCCCAGCACCCCCACCCCCAGCAGTCAGGGGTACCTGCCATTAGGCCCCCACTGATGTCCCCCAGCACCCCCACTCCCCAGCAGTCAGGGGCACCTGCCAGCAGGCACCCACTCATGTCCCACTCATGTCCCCTCGCACCCCCACCCCCCAGCAGTGCAGGGCACCTGCCAGCAGGCCCCCACTCATGTCCCACTCATGTCCCCTTGAACCCCCACCCCCCAGCAGTGCAGGGCACCTGCCAGCAGGCCCCCACTCATGTCCCCCGGCACCCCCAACCTTCAGCAGAGCAGGGCACCTGCCAGCAGGCCCCCACTCATGTCCAACAGCACCCCCACCCCCCAGCAGAGCAGGGCACCTGCCAGAAGGCCCCCACTCATGTCCCCCAGCACCCTCACCCCCCAGCACTGAGGGGCACCTGCCAGCAGGCCCCCACTCATGTCCCCTTGCAGCCCCTCCCCAGCAGTCAGGGGCACCTGCCAGCAGCCCCCCACTCATGTCCCACACATGTCCCCTTGCACCCCACCCCCCAGCACTGAGGGGCACCTGCCAGCAGGCCCCCACTCATGTCCCCCAGCACCCCCACCCCCCAGCACTGAGGGGCACCTGCCACCAGGCCCCCACTCATGTCCCCCAGCACCCCCACCCCCCAGCACTGAGGGGGACCTGCCAGCAGGCCCCCACTCATGTCCCCCATCACCCGCTCCCCCAGCAGTACAGGGCACCTGCCAGCAGGCCCCCACTCATGTCCCCCAGCACCCCCACCGCCCAGCAGTCAGAGGCACCTGCCAGCAGGCCCCCACTCATGTCCCACTCATGTCCCCTTGCACCCCCACCCCCCAGCAGTGCAGGGCACCTGCCAGCAGGCCCCCACTCATGTCCCCCAGCACCCCCACCCCCCAGCAGTCAGGGGCACCTGCCAGCCGGCCCCCACTCATATCCCCCATTACCCCCACCCCCCAGCAGTCAGGGCACCTGCCAGCAGGCCCCCACTCATGTCCCCCAGCACCCCCACCCCTCAGCAGATCAGGGCACCTGCCAGCAGGCCCCCACTCATGTCCCCCAGCACCCCCACCCCCCAGCAGTCAGGGGCACTTGCCAGCAGGCCCCCACTCATGTCCCACTCATGTCCCCTTGCACCCCCACCCCCCAGCAGTGCAGGGCACCTGCCAGCAGGCCCCAACTCATGTCCCATTCATGTCCCCTTGCACCCCCACCCCCCAGCAGTGCAGGGCACCTGCCAGCAGGCCCCCACTCATGTCCCCCAGCACCCCCACCCCTCAGCAGACCAGGGCACCTGCCAGCAGGCCCCCACTCATGTCCCCCACCACCCCCACCCCCCAGCAGAGCAGGGCACCAGCCAGCAGGCGCCCACTCATGTCCCCCAGCACCCCCACCCCCCAGCACTGATGGGCACCTGCCAGCAGGCCCCCACTCATGTCCCCCAGCACCCCCACACCCCAGCAGTCAGGGGCACCTGCCAGAAGGCCCCCACTCATATCCCACACATGTCCCCCAGCACCCCCACCCACCAGCAGTGCAGGGAACCTGCCAGCAGGCCCCCACTCATGTCCCCTTGCAGCCCCACCCCCAGCAGTCAGGGGCACCTGCCAGCATCCCCCCACTCATGTCCCTCACATGTCCCCTTGCACCCCCACACCCCAGCACCGAGGGGCACCTGTCAGCAGGCCCCCACTCATGTCCCCCAGCACCCCCACCCCCCAGCACTCAGGGGCACCTGCCACTAGGCCCCCACTCATGTCCCCCAGCACCCCCACCCCTAAGCACTGAGGGGGACCTGCCAGAAGGCCACCACTCATGTCCCCCAGCACCCCCACCCCCAGCAGTACAGGGCACCTGCCAGCAGGCCCCCACTCATGTCCCCCAGCACCCCCACCGCCCAGCAGTCAGGGGCACCTGCCAGCAGGCCCCCACTCATGTCCCCCAGGACCCTCACCCCCCAGCAGTCAGGGGCACCTGCCAGTAGGCCCCCACTCATGTCCCCCAGGACCCTCACCCCCCAGCAGTCAGGGGCACCTGCCAGTAGGCTCCAACTCATGTCCCACTCATGTCCCCTTGCACTCCCACCCCCCAGCAGTGCAGGGCACCTGCCAGCAGGCTCCCACTCATGTCCCCCAGCACCATCACCCCCCAGCAGTGCAGGGCACCTGCCAGCAGGCCCCCACTCATGTCCCACTCATGTCCCCTTGCACCCCCACCCCCCAGCAGTGCAGGGCACCTGCCAGCAGGCCCCCACTCATGTCCCACACATGTCCCCCAGCACCCCCACCCCCCAGCAGTCAGGGGCACCTGCCAGCAGGCTCCCACTCATGTCCCCTTTCACCCCCACCCCCAGCAGTGCAGGGCACCTGCCAGCAGGCCCCCACTCATGTCCCCCAGCACCCCCACCTCCCAGCAGTGCAGGGCACCTGCCAGCAGGCCCCCACTCATGTTCCACACATGTCCCCTTGCACCCCCACCCCCAGCAGTGCAGGGCACCTGCCAGCAGGCCCCCACTCATGTCCCCAGCACCCCCACCCGCCAACAGTGCAGGGCACCTGCCAGCAGGCCCCGACTCATGTCCCCCAGCACCCCCACCCCCCAGCAGTGCAGGGCACCTGCCAGCAGGCCCCCACTCATGTCCCCTTGCACCCCCAACCCCCAGCATTGAAATGGCAATCTCATGACACAAACCAAAAGTCAACTATGTACATCAACACATGTCCGCCACACGAAGGCAGGCGGTAGTGTCCCTGCGCATTAAAAAAATGTGCGCTAACAAAAAGCACATATATACAGCTCTGATGAATGTCCCATACTGTGACCCTCTAGGACAAGTGATGTGAAAAGGGGTACGCGACAAATACGGACACCCGCTGTGTCAAAAACAGCATGTATTTCGGGGGTGCGCGGGAAGTTTCACACGCGATTGGGCCTGGGCGAGCGGGGTACGTGTATTTCAGGGGCTCGTGGGAAGTTTTACACACGATTGGGCCTGGGCGAGCGGGGTATGTGTATTACTGGGGTGGGCGGGGAAGTACAGGAGGCAAATGCGAAGAAACGCCCACACGCACGTGCCAAAAAAGATGCAGTAATCCGGAAACACGTACGCCAGCAGGAACCAGGCGTACGTGGACCTGCGCAGCATAAAAGTGCGCACAAACAACAAGCAAGCTCAGACGCCAGGATGAACATACTGTTGCTAGCAGCAGTGGTCGTGGGATACCGCATGTGGAGGAGGAGGATTGTCAGGCCCAGAATTTTCACACCCAGAACCAGCCTTTTTGGGATGCCTGATGACCAGGTGTATTGGAGGTACAGGTTTCCACCTCACATAATACTCGACCTGGTCAGTGAGTGGGAGGATGACCTCACATCACCCACCCTCTGCTCCCAAGCACTCAGCCCCCTGGAGAATGTCCTCAATGTACTGCACTATTTGGCCACCGGATCATTTCAGCGGACAAGTGCCATAGTGGGGGTTGTTGTTAGGGAGAATTCTCTGTTTAGGCTGAATTTCCTAACCTAGTGAGTCCCCCAGCAGCTTTGCTGGATTTTGGGAGTTTGTTTTTTTCCATCCTGCCAAGAGTGAGACTCTTTTTCTCCCACTCTTGGACATGTATGTGTGTAATTCCTTTGAATGTCAATGTGTTCTATGGGATATGGGGTCTTTTACTCCATAGGGTCTCATATGTTTTTCTATGTGTGTTACACCGCACCCTACGTGCCGTAGCACTGGGTCATCGTAGCAAACCCCCACCATAGACTCCATACCCGGGGACTGACTACTGTCTCCCCGGGCATGTAAAGTCACCATTGGCTTTACTAGACCTAAATTTACTAACAGAACTAGTACAAACCATCCTATTGTGGACGTACTAGTAGGGGTAATTTGATAATTTGCCCGTCCCCCCTCGTCGAGTTTTGGCTGGTGGCAGTAGAAACTACTTGTTATGTTCGATCCCGAACATAACCCTATGGGATTCGTCCCATTGTTGGAGATTGTTACTTTTTCTCGTTAATCTCTAATGTAACACTGGTCTACTTATCTTAAATAAGTTTATCGGATGGTATTTTCTGCCAGAACTCGGTTTGTAAAATGGCGTCTGTGTTCGTCTCTGTGACTCCTAAACAAAAGGTTGAGCCCTTTGTTCCACTTTTGGCGGGCTCTGTACAGAGACCCTCCAAAGTAGTGCCATTCTGTCTGGGTTACCACAGGGGTGTGGGAGGGGGTTTAGGCACCCTGGACCGAGTTGCCTTGCCAACTCAAGTCGCACTCTGGAATGGTTGGCCCAAGTGGTGAGCCTCCCCGCTCACCACTTAGCATGTGTTGATTGACAGCTAGGCTGAATGAATGGGGGTTTTCTGCATAAAAGCAGGGCTTTTGGGACTGGATCTTCAGAAGTCACCACAGGACCTAAGAATCCGACGAGAGTAACGCTGACGCTAACGCTGACGCAACCTGCACGACGACACCTCCGGTGGAGCCCTGCGGAACTGACTCACCACTTCCCGACGACAGAGGAGAGCTCCCTGCCGGAGAGTCTTTTCCCCTGACTGGTGGGAACAAACAGTCCCCTTTGCTTTTTATTTGCCTCAGGACGCAGTGGTCGAATTGCCCGTGCAGAGCACCTCGGCAACCGGATAGCCACTACCCCTGTACCGCGGCCAAAAGGTGGTGGCTTGTGACGGAGCACTCCGCGGCTGGTCTCTTCCCTGGTGGTGCACCAGACTTCACTTTTCTTCGACGAGAACATCTCTACTCTTGGCAAAGACCCGACGTGCATCCACCACCAGGAACAACTGCCCCTGCCGGAGCTGCCCTCCACAACAAGGTACCGTGTCCGCCTGGCTTCCCTTTCGATCAGTTCGAGTGAGGTGTCTTAATCCTCTCCTTTCCGTTGGGTCGCCTCCAAGCTTTCTCACGTATTGTTCTGAACTGGTTCAATCTGCCGATAACAATTTTCTACAAAGACTCGAACGCATCTCCACTAGAGACTTTTGGGACATATCGCCTTGCCTCTCTCCGAGTGGGCCTGGCCTCTGAACTTTATGATCTATTGTGGTTCTTGCCTTCTTGCCTTGCATTTTTTCAGTGAAGTATTGAACTGTGTTGATTTCGTAACCTGCCTATTTTTCTCCCCCGTCCTAACTAATATTAGAGTGCCATCTAGGTTGAGGCATACACCTCTCCTCTGTCTGCAAATAAGTGGTGCTGGTATAACCTAGACTTGTCGAAATATTGTTAGGGGCATTGATCGTTTCTTCTTCGTAGAGTAATTGTGATTGATTTGTTTGCCGTGATAGTGCCATAGTGTTTTTAATAGATGTTTCGTTATAAATAAATACCTTAATATCTTTACACTGAGCCTCGTTGCTTGTTTGCTTGTCTTACTGTGAAGAATTGCCCTATCTTGTATACTCCACATACTGCTTAACTCTTCTTGAGGGAAGTCTGACTGCTCAGCCACAGCTACCAAGTGAATCTGTGTGGTACAGACTGCTACCAAGTGGGTTTACTGCCAAACACCTGTAGTCCTAAATCTTTTGCAGTGGTCCCACAGGGAACTGCACAGGTTTCCGCCTAACAGGTGTCACAGGCCACGTAGTCACACTGCATACACCAGGTCTTGGCCATCATGACTGCACGCCCAACAGTCCGCAGGCACATTACTTGCCCAGAACACCTGCAGAAAGGCAGGCTGCCGTCCAGGATTATTATGGGGTGGCACAATTCCCCAAAGTCCTAGGTGCCATTGATTGCACCCATGTGGCTTTACGTCCCCCCAGGGCATCAGAGCACATCTATAGAAACCGCAAGCACTGGAATTCCATCAACGTGCAGGTAGTATGTGATGCCGAGGGAATCATCACCTCAGTATATGTCAACTATCCAGGGTCCACCCACGACAGTTTCATTTACAGACTGTCAACCCTAAACAGGGACCTAGAAGCTGGGCGGCATGGCGATACATGGCCGCTTGATGAGTATAAATGTCACAGCACATGCATGCATGCCAGATACTGAGTAATGTCACAACCCTACTAATGATACCCATCGCCACTTCCCCAGGGGACAGTGCCTACCCTCTGAGCGCCCACATGATGACGCCAATTCAGAACCCCACACGCCACTCTAGGTAAGATACAACACAGCCCATATTGAAACCCGCGGCAAAGTGGAGCGCACATTCGGAGTGCTCAAGTCACGCTTTCGCTCCCTTGACCGTTATGGCAGGCAGCTGTTATACGCTCCCCCAGTAGTGTGCAGGATCATAGTGGCAGCATGTGTCCTGCACAACATTGCCACATGCCGGGGCCTGCCGGCGGACATGGTGGTGCCCCCACATCCCCAACCACATGCACGCCCGCTGCATATGGGAGGGGAAAGGGCACGGGGTGAGGAAGCCCGAACGCAGCTGGTGGCTAATTACTTCACTTAGAATCACACCCCTGCGGAGTGCACACAGCCCTGCCACATACAAGCTGACAATCGATGATGACACAAGGGATGGTCAACTGTCACAACCATACCAGCCTGAGATTAGTCACCTGGAAGTGTCACAATGTGTGCATCCCTACCTACAGAAACACCACCAATGCTCTGTCATCAAAAGACACATATGCTGTTAAATGCATTACCCCCTACAAAATACAACATGAGAACAGTGCCATGTCACCCAACCCCTCCCCAGCACTACCACCCAACACACCATGGCATGTCATGCTATGTGAGAGCAAACAAAGCAATCCCGAAAACCTGACACAAGTGTCATAAAGTACAGTGTCCCTAATGGAAACTGGCCACCCACAATATGCTCCCAGTAATGTTGAACTAACAACACACATGACCAAATATTTACCAACAATACAATGCAGCTACCCAAGCTCAAACATAACTAAAACATGGCAGTACTAAGTTAAAGTAGTCCTAGTCTTACAACCTGAATATGCCACCACATCGCCCCCTTCCAACTGTAGTCTTGCAGGCTTCAAAACTTGTCTCTGTACTGCATACAACATGAACTCCATCTCCAAAGTAGACGGCCTTGTGAAGACATGAGGAATGAACCTGCAAATTTAGGGGGAGACATGGAAGCAGAAGCATACATAATTACAACATGCAGTGTACAATACAACAACAATATACACAAGGAATGTCTACACAGTATTGACTACAGACTACCCACACAGCTCATGGGAGTCCACCATCACTGTGTAAGTCACTGTCACTTGGGCACACCCTTTTCAAGCCCATGGAAACGGGAAGCAGGAGGGGTGTGTGTCTCACAAACCCAAGCATCTAACCCAAACTCAGGACAATCCTGCATGTGCCCAGCCGGAATATAGTGGATGCCCACGGGAGCCACACAAGGCAACACACTATAACAAAAAATTCAAAAATCAAAAATGGCCATGTGGTGGCCAGGGGGGTGGGGGAGGCCACCCAGGAGGTCCGAGGACAGGGTGCACACCAACATCCACCTGTGTGGATGTTGAGAAAAAAAAAACACCTCCATGGGCTCATGGCCTGCACAGCTACGCTATCGTGAGAGAATCAGAATCGCTGTGGTCGCTCTCATCACCCTTTGCTGCTGACGCCACAGGAGGTGGTGGTGCTATGGGAGGCAGCCCACGCAAAGCCCTAGTCTGGTCTTCCATGGCAGCAATCCTGCGAGTGTGGAAGGTCTCGTTCTGGAGGATTATACTGCGGAGATCCCCATGCACCACCTGACATGATGCCCGGACCTCCTCCCGAGTTGCCTGCATCTCAGCTGAGAGCATACGTGTGACCCGCTCCAGCTGCTGTTCTGTCCTCAAGTTAGTGGAAGCCTCAAGGTCAACAAGAGTCTCCCTGAGGTGATGGAGTTCTACCCTGAGGGCTTCCCTGTGGCCCTGGGACTCTGTAGAAATGGCTTCCCGCAGAGTCTCCAGTGCCGCCCGTCTGTCCCTGTGGGACGTCAACATGTCCTCCCTGAGTGATTGGCTGATGGAGTCTTTTGCCTGCTGTAGTTGCTCCATCTGCCTTTCAGGGGGGACAATGGAAGTGGCCACCCTCTCCATTGCTTGAGCCATCATCTCAGATGATGCTGCCTGTTGTTTTGCCATACCGTATATTGATTGCTCCCATGCGGTATTGCCTGGTGGCATACGGCCACCGCGTTGGCGGGCACCACACCTGTCTGGGGCAAGGTGAACTGCGCCTTGCTGTGCCGGCACTGCCTGAGGCTGCAGGACTGCATTCCCCCTCTGATCTGCTGGCCCAGGAACAGGATCAGATGTTGCGGAGTGTGACCCTGCATCCGTAACCACCAAAGGCAGACCTACCAACACTGACATCCCCATAGAGGGTTCTACCCCTGCTGCAGGTGGGTTGGACAGAACAGAATCCCTGCCAGAAACACTTACCTGCGACGTCACATAGGTCTCATCATCCGAATCAACACCTGAATAGAGGTCTGGGGAGGTGACACCCAGAGACACCCCTGGAGAGAATGGTCTGCAGCAAGAGTGGGTTCTCACCCACCACCACACCACGCCCCCCACTGGTGCCAGGTCATGCCTGAGATCCCTCCTGGGTCTGCACCATCTCCTCAACCTCAACAGCATCAAGTGCGTCATCCCCTGCAAAAACATGAAAGACAAAAAATGGACACAGGCATTAGCACCATGGAACACAATTAGGCCTGACAAGCTACAGAACCAGTACTTGATTGACACATGTCCCACATGACTATAACCCTCCCATGGATGCACTGCCACTGAGTTTGAAGGAAAGGCAAATGGAAGACACTGATGACACCAAGATGGAAGAGCAACACATTAGCTGCATGCTGGCTAGCAGTGCCATCACACATTGGCCTGTGAGTGGCATGTCCAATCCACATACATGACACATGCCATCACACAGATGGCATGTACCATAGGCATGTCACATATTGTTTGACAATAGGGCTGAGAAATGCGTAGTAAAAGGTGGGGAATTGAAACACTTAGCCAGAATAAACACTAAAAAATACAGAACAATGGTGTTGCAAGATGCCACTTCAAGGGCAACTGGCGTGATGTTGCGCAAAATGTCTACTGTGGGCAGAATGGATACTGTAATACCCAAATCCAAGGGCGCAGAATGTTTTGGATGAAGCACATGGGTGACCCAAACCACTCAGGCACACACACCCTCACCTGGCACTCAATCCGAACCCCTCACACACACAACATACACATGGATCACACACACATGCATGTGCACTCACCGGACAAGGCATCGTAATCTGGCAGTCCTCCCACACCTTGGATCTGTTCCTCTGTGACGTTGGTCCCAGCAACATATTCATGTACAGTGAGTTCAATGTCCTCTGGTGGAGACCCACCTCCAGTCACCAGAGTAGTGGCATTATTTGAGGCCAGCTTTTTCTTTGCCCTGCGTTTAAGGTAATTCCAGCGCTTGTAGCAATCACCAGCTGTGTGTCTCACAAATCCAAGGCCACTTATGATGTCCGAGAAGGTCTGCCAGTGTGCCTGACGTTGTGCAGGAGTGGTCTTGCACTGTAACGCTCACCTGACTCCCACGGGGGCGATGGTCTAGTCTGGGTTGCTGTGGCCTCTTCGAGCGTGATGCGCAGAACTCGGAAAACCGACTGAACAGGACCCTCAAATCTTGCTTGTCTGGCTCGTAGGAATATCCTTCTGCAGATGAGAAAGGGGATTAACAGTCTGCAGAATAGTGTGCTTGCTCCCCCCTCCACCCCTTCGTTCTTCTCTAACTTCCTCCGAAATCCCCGGTTGAAGCTCACCTTATGGTTTGAAAGGATGAACTCTCCATCCTGCTTCTGGTGCAGGGGCGTGTGTTTGTCCAGTTACTTCACTGGTTTTCAGAATGGCGCTGTCAAAATCCACTTGACTTTTCCGAGCGGAACGCCGTAAGTATGAAGACTACAAAAGTTGAAGTGTTGAGCCTCCTTTTCTGTTGCCTTCCTAACGTGTTATCTGTCCTTTATTTCAGGTGCAGAATGAAGGCGATGCGTTGAGGGATTGAATTGCCGATGGTAAACTCAGGTGAGTTAGCGATGGGGGCGATCCCTCTTAATGTCTTTATATTCCTCCAGTAATGTCTTTTGTCCTTTCCCCATAGGGGCCGGGGTGCGGTACCTGCCAACGAAGCGGCGCCGACCCGAAATGAGGAATGGTCCACCAACAGAAGACCGGTAAGTGTTATGGCGGAAAATTAGGCTTTCCTCATATGTTCCTTCTGCTACCTTTTGTCTCTTCTTCTCTCCCCTAGGCGCAGAGATTTGGCGACCGGTGCAGACAGTCGCGGTGAAGCCACAAGAACTCCAGAGGACCGGTGAGTGAAGCGCGGCACTGCAGCGATCAACGCGGTGCTTTTAAAATGAAAGTCTTTTCTCAGGAATGCTGGCATCAAGGTTCCGGATGCAGGTAAGAAGTTTGATAAAATTCTTGGTTTTCACCTTTCTCTTCTCTTCTTTCCTTACAGGTGTTCCAGGATCGAGGTGGGCGTGGCTGGAGACCAGATGCAGGAGCAAACACGGTGCGAGTTCAGCTGCTTGGATGCAGAACAACGCGAAGCGTGAGCTACTGTCTGGGCGTGGCTTTAATAGCCCCCCAAAGTAGTTCCCGGTAAGTATCCTTCCCTGGCCACGCCCGAGTGGCAAAATAGTCCCAATGAAAAAATAGTCCCTTTCAGGTCTCAGGGAGGCCTGAATCTTGCAGCATGGTCTGCATCAGGTAAGTGCACAAAACACCTGCCTTTATGAGCCTGGCACCTATGGCACCAGGACTGATGTCCAACATAAGCCTGGTGCCAAAGGCACCAGGACAGAGTCCAAAGAGCCCCTATAAGGGGCTGCTGGGCTTTTAACCGGGGGCATGATGCCTGCTCCCGGGGGTGCTGGGCCTGGCCTGGTGCTCCGGGGGTAGGCATCATGACAGCACTCCCCCCCAAGGCCCATCCCAAGGTCATTCCCTCTGGAGGTTTCGGTTTGTTTGGGAAATTCCGATGGAACCTTTTTACCAGCCGAGGTGCATGTACGTGGTCGCTGGGTTCCCAAGACCTTTCCTGGGGCCCGTACCCTTTCCAATCAATTAGATAGAAAAGTTTTGATTTTGAGATCTTAGAATCCAAAATGTTCTTCACCTCGAATTCAGGCTCCCCATCTATCTGGATTGGTTCTGGTGGCTTTATTAATCTGGTTCCTGTTTGCACTGGTTTCAAAAGTGACACATGAAAAACGGGATGAATCCGCATGTTCGCTGGTAGATAGAGCTTGACTACCACTGGGTTAGTTATAGCTTTGATCGAGTAAGGGCCCAAATAACTTGGATTAAAAGTTCGAGGTCCCTTGAGCAATAAGTGTTTGGTAGCCAACCATACTTGATCCCCTATTTGGTATGGAGGCGCCTCACTCCGATGCAGATCCGCATTCTTTTTGTATCTCCCTTTTGCTTGTTGCAAATGTGCAGTTGCATCCTTGAAGGCTTGAGTTATCGTGGAATGCAAATGGTCCACTGTGGGCAGTTCAAGGCTCAGAGGTGAGTCCAGGTCTGAAGTACGAGGGTGATGTCCATATAGGGTATAAAAGGGGCTTTGTCCAGTTCCAGAGTGTACCGAGTTATTGTATGCATATTCGGCAACCCATAAAATATCCTTCCAATTACCCTCCGATTGGTGCAACATACATCGTAGGTATTGTTCAAGGGTCTGGTTCGTTCTCTCCGTCTGACCATCGGTCTGTGGGTGGTGGCTGGTTGAGAGTCTTACGTCGATTTGTGCCAGTTGACAACACTTTCTCCAAAAATGAGAAATAAACTAGCTTCCCCGGTCGGAGACTAGTATGGATGGGAATCCATGCAAACGGATGATATTTTCGAGGAATTCCTTGGCTAGGACAGAAGCTGAAGGTAATCCTTTCAACGAAATAAAATGGGCCATCTTGGAAAATAAATCCACCACAACCAGAATTGTATTGTATCCATTACAAGGGGGCAGGTTTGTGATAAAATCTAGTGACAAGGTGTGCCAAGGTGCTGGTGGAATGTCTAAAGGCTGAAGAAGACCGGCGGGTTTTGTCTTTTGGCCTTTGTTTTGGGCGCAAACTCCACAGGACATCACGAAACATTTAATATCCTTTTGCCAGGAAGGCCACCAGAACTGTTGTTTAATTTTCTCCTCAGTTTTGGCAATGCCAGGATGTCCTTCCATCAGGGTATCATGATGACGGGAAATAACCAGTTCTTGCAACTCCTTTTCTGGCAGAAATAAGCGTCCTTAGAAGTAAGGTAGGCCATCGTTGACTGAAAAGTAAGACCCCCTTTGGATCCAATCCTGCAAGGCTGTAGAGTCCAGGAGTTGTTTTACCCGTGCTTGAATGTCTTCAAGGGTTTGTAAAGAGGTTATCCCCAAAATTCTTTGTTCGGGAATTATCGGCACAGGTTCTGGGTTTGTGTCTATTTCTCCCATTCCTATTCGAGATAGCGTGTCCGCTTTGCCATTCTTACAGCCGGGGCGGTAAGTGATTACAAAATCGAACTCAGCAGCAAAGAACAAAGCCCATCGGAGCTGACGTGACGATTGAGCCTTGGCAGTTTTTAAATATTGTAAGTTTCAGTGATCAGTGATCACGGTGATGGTATGCCTGGCGCCAAGAAGATAATGCTGCCAAGCCTTAAAGGAGGACTTAATGGCTAATAATTCGTTGTCGGTGATTGCATAATTTACCTCAGGCGGTGAGAACTTTCTGGACCAAAATGCTACGGGGTGCAGTTGGTTGTTTTCAGGGTCTCTCTGAGACAGGACAGCTCCCATGGCTAAGCTGGATGCGTCGGTTTCGACTATATATGGGAGATCGGGACGCGGGTGCTTCAAAATAGGTGCAGACGTGAATTTAGCTTTCAATTCCTGAAAGGCCTGTTCGGCTTCCTTGGTCCATTCGAAGCGTTTATTTTTCTGCAAGAGAGCAGTGATGGGTTGTACCACACGTGAAAATTCCGGGATAAATCTGCGATAAAAATTGGCAAACCCAAGCATGCTTTGGACACCTTTCACCGAACTAGGTGATGGCCATTTAAGGATGGCATCCACTTTTCGTGAGTCCATTCGGACCCCTTTAGGTGTCAGGATGAATCCAAGAAACTCAACCTTGGTGGTATGGAAAACGCACTTTTCCAGCTTTGCAAACAGTTTGTGCTGGCGCAATTTCTCAAGGACGGCCCTGACATGCTTTCTGTGATCAGATTCCGAAGAGGAGTACACAAGAATGTCATCGATATATACGACAACGCAAACATCGATGAGTTCCCGAAGGACATCATTCATGAAGAATTGGAAGGCAGCAGGCGCCTTGCACAACCCGAAAGGCATCACCTGGTATTCGAATAATCCATATTTTGTACGGAAGGCCGTTTTCCATTCGTCGCCTTCTTTTACTCGCTCCAGATGATAAGCCCCCCGGAGTTCTAACTTGGTGTATACGCAAGCGTCCTTCACCTGATCAAGGAGTTCAGGGATCAGAGGCAGAGGGTAACGGTTTTTAACAGTTATCTGGTTCAATGCGTGATAGTCGATACAAGTTCTAAGGTCGCCTTCTTTTTTAGGCACGAAGAACAAAGCCAAGGATGCCGGAGACTTTGACGGGCGAATGAAACCATTGGCTAGGTATTGATCTAAATATTGTCTCAAATGCAGATTCTCAGGTTCAGTAAGGGCATAAATCCTGCTACAAGGGGGTTGTGCACCAGACACCAGATCGATTTGGCAATCGTACGATCTGTGGGGAGGTAACGTGTTGGCCTGTTCCTTTTGGAAGACGTCCTGAAAGTCTTGGTATTCCGGAGGTAGTTGCATGGAGACAGAGGTTACAGACGCTAGACTAATCTTCAGATTTTCTGGGTAGCAGGTTTGTGCACAATCCGGGAAGGTTATTATCTTCGCTCGCCAATCAATTGGAGGATTATGCGTCTCTAACCAAGGGATTCCGAGAATAACCTGAATTTGTGGAGCCTTGATTACATCAAACACAACTGCCTCCCGATGGCCGTCCGGACCTATAAGCGTCACCTCAGCAGTGGAATGTGTTACCGGTCCAGAGGCAATTTCGGTTCCATCGACTGTGGTGATGACATCTTTGCTGGTTTTAGGACGCAGAGGGAGGTTAATCCTAGAGACCAATTCACGATCCACATAATTTCCTATAGCCCCACTATCGATGTATGCCTTTATTGCATGCAACCGCTTAGGCTGTTCCGGATCTACGAGGATCATTGGCACAATGAAATGCGAGGTCTGAGAGTTAGTTTTCAAGCTCGGCAAGCGGACCCCTACGCTTGTCGGGCGTGGTCGTTTCCCGAAACAGATTCTTCATGGTTTTTATCAGCGGCTCCTACCACCTTCTTGAAAGTGTCCAGAGGGCCCACAATAAAGACATAATTGCATCTGCCGTCTTCTTTCACGTTCGTTTTGAGTTAAAGGTCCTTTAACCCCTCCGATTTGCATAGGCTCAGAGACATCAGCACCCTTGGGGTTAGCGTGGGTCTTGACCAACACCCGGGTCTCAAACTTGGACCGATCTGCTTTTCTGTTTTGAAGTCTGTGATCCAATTGGACCACTAAGTCTATATATTATGTGCATTCTTGGGGCGGATTTACAACTTGAGGCAGGACATCTTTAAGTTCTCCGCGTAGACCTCGATAAAATAACGTGATTCTTTTATCCTTAGGCCACCCAGTTTCCACAATTAGTCTATTAAAGGTTGCAATGTAGGATAGGAGGTCCTGATTGCCCTGTCGCAGGGATAGGAGTTCGTCATCCAGAGCCTGCCCCTGAGAGTGTCGAGCAAATAACCTTTCCATGCTTGCTTGAAATCCTTGAAAATCACGGAGAATCGGGTCATCTTGAGTAACCAGTGGATCTGACCAATCGGCAGCACAGCCGCTGAGATATGACAATACAAAGGCTACCTTGGTCTGGTCATTAGGGAAGGCCCCAGGTCTGCATAGGAAGTGCAAACGACACTGATTCATGAATACGGCGAATCGTTTGGGGTCCCCAGCAAAGCGTTCGGGTGGGGCCAGCGGCATGTTTCCAGGTAGATTAATCTGCACAGGGTTACTGGGAACCACAGGAGCGGGGTTCCCCCCGGAACCGGGTAGAGGAGTGTGTCCAGCTTGACCTTGCAAAAACTGTCTAGCCAGGTCATCAGTTCTTTCCTTTGATACAATCACTTCCCTCCTGAGAGCATTAGTCTCTTGACGAGCAGCATGTACTTCGGCCCGTAATTCCCCCAGTAGTTGGTCCAACTGATCAGTCTCAGAAGTTTCCATAGCGCCTGGGTGGGAATTTGTAGGAAGGCTTCGCGTTCTGTAACGCTCACCTGACTCCCACGGGGGCGCTGGTCTAGTCTGGGTTGCTGTGGCCTCTTCGAGCGTGATGCGTAGAACTCGGAACACCGACTGAACAGGACCCTCAAATCTTGCTTGTCTGGCCCGTAGGAATATCCTTCTGCAGATGAGAAAGGGGATTAACAGTCTGCAGAATAGTGTGCTTGCTCCCCCCTTCACCGCTTCGTTCTTCTCTAACTTCCTCCGAAATCCCCGGTTGAAGCTCACCTTATGGTTTGAAAGTATGAACTCTCCATCCTGCTTCTGGTGCAGGGGCGCATGTTTGTCCAGTTACTTCACTGGTTTTCAGAATGGCGCTGGCAAAATCCACTTGACTTTTCCGAGCGGAACGCCGTAAGTATGAAGATTACAAAAGTTGAAGTGTTGAGCCTCCTTTTCTGTTGCCTTCCTAACCTGTGATCTGTCCTTTATTTCAGGTGCAGAATGAAGGCGATGTGTTGAGGGATTGAATTGCCGATGGTAAACTCAGGTGAGTTAGCGATGGGGGCGATCCCTCTTAATGTCTTTATATTCCTCCAGTAATGTCTTTTGTCCTTTCCCCATAGGGGCCGGGGTGCGGTACCTGCCAACGAAGCGGCGCCGACCCGAAATGAGGAATGGTCCACCAACAGAAGACCGGTAAGTGTTATGGCGGAAAATTAGGCTTTCCTCATATGTTCCTTCTGCTCACCTTTTGTCTCTTCTTCTCTCCCCTAGGCGCAGAGATGTGGCGACCGGTGCAGACAGTCGCGGTGAAGCCACAAGAACTCCAGAGGACCGGTGAGTGAAGCGCGGCACTGCTGCGATCAACGCAGTGCTTTTAAAATGAAAGTCTTTTCTCAGGAACGCTGGCGTGAAGGTTCCGGATGCAGGTAAGAAGTTTAATAAAATTCTTGGTTTTCACCTTTCTCTTCTCTTCTTTCCTTACAGGTGTTCCAGGATCGAGGCGGGCGTGGCTGGAGACCAGATGCAGGAGCAGACACGGTGAGCGTTCAGCTGCTTGGATGCAGAACAACGCGAAGCGTGAGCTACTGTCTGGGCGTGGCTTTAATAGCCCCCCAAAGTAGTTCCCGGTAAGTATCCTTCCCAGGCCACGCCCGAGTGGCAAAATAGTCCCAATGAAAAAATAGTCCCTTTCAGGTCTCAGGGAGGCCTGAATCTTGCAGCATGGTCTGCATCAGGTAAGTGCATAAAACACCTGCCTTTATGAGCCTGGCACCTATGGCGCCAGGACTGATGTCCAACATGAGCCTGGCGTCAAAGGCGCCAGGACAGAGTCCAAAGAGCCCCTATAAGGGGCCGCTGAGCTTTTACCCGGGGGCATGATGCCTGACATGAAATGCACCCTGCAGTTATCACGTCACAGACACGCTAAGGGCCCCTGGTCCAATGAAATTGCGTACGTGTGCTGACGCGCTTACGCGCTAAGGGCCTTTCCTCGAATTACACGCTGACGTGCAAGATTTTCACGTGCCAAATCACTCCGTATCAAGCTGGCGACGTGTAAGCACACAGAAGACCACGCTCAGAAGGCCGAATTACTGCCCTCCAGAGCCCCGAGCACGCTCCCACCTGCCATCTGCTGCTGCCTGACTGCCCACGTGCCCTGCTATTTGCTGCCTGCACGTCAGCCAGGGGTGCTGTTGATGTGACCACCCCTGCTGGAACCGAAGACTCCCGACTGGGATTCCATCGCTCCACAGCCAGCCCCAGGACCCAGTTGCCCACCCACTCCTGCCTCTGGGGTTGCCATGTCCAGCACTACACCATCTGGCGGCACTGGCAAATCCCAGCCAGAGAGGCAGAGGGCCACCAGCTTCACTGCCACCGAAGTTGGTGTCCTGGTGGAGCAAGTCCTGGGGCAGTATGATGCCCTCTTCGGAAGGTTGTGCGCCGACAAGGAAGGACGGACCAGGATCTGGACCGACATTGTGACTGCCATCAACGCGGAGGGGGTGGCAGTCCGCGAATTCCATCATGTAAAGAAGCGCTGGGAGGACTTCAGGTCCAGGACCCTCAACAAGGCCCGGCGCCTCTTGAAGGCAGAGGATGCTAAGGGGCGCCGGGGTCTCCTGTCGGAAGACCAAATGAGGGTCCTGGAACGCGTATGCCCAGCGCTCCACGTCCAGGTCCTTGAGAGGCACACCCGTCTGGAGTCGAGCGGTAAATGTACATGCATACTGATTGGAAGCTGTGCGTGTGGTGGTGTGCCAGTAGTGTGCAGGTTGCACATGTGGTTTTGTAGGGCCATGTATGGATGTGTATGTACAGGGCCATGAGGCTAACACATGTGAGTCCTTTCATGTGTCAGACACATGGATGGTGTATTTGTGGGTAAGCATGCAGGCCAAATGCAGATGTGTGAGCACACATGTTTGAATGACTGTGTATGTTAGTTGTCAAGGTTGTGGTGTCACACATGGATGTTGGTTCCAGCTACATGTATCTGCACTGTGTACATGTGCATGTATGTGTATCTGACAAGTGTGCAACTGTCATGTGTGATGCATGTGAGACTGATATGTAGAAGACTGATTGCCAGATGTGACATGGATGCCGATATCATCACTGCGACACTTGGTGGAGGTGTACACATGTATGTAAGTGTGGTGGCGTGTGTGCATGTCTAGTGCACTCCCTGTGACTCATGTGATGTCTGGCTCACCTTTTCCTGCTCATGCTGTTATATGTATATGGATGGTGCTGGCTGTTGCGATATGGCTGTGGAATAGCTCATGTGTGTGATTTGAAATGACATGTGTGTTGGGGATTGTGATGCCATGTCTGAAGTTTGACAATGACACTCGTGTGCAACTGTCATGTGTGTGTGAGCCCATTGTACAGTGCCCTGATGCCTGTATCCTATCTCTCCCTGTCAGCAGCGTCGACTGATGAAGAGGGCGGAGAGGGTGCTGTGGAGCACAATGTCAGGGATGGCACCGCCAGCCGGAGACACAAGGCCCGGCTCCCCTCCCAGGTTGTCATCTCGTCGTGGAGTGAGGAGTCCGGTGCCGCATCCCAGGTCGCAGCTGCCGAGGGGAGGTCCAAGAGGCGGAGGTCAGAGTTGGACTCCTCGGCAGCAGAAGGGGCAGCTGAGACCCCACAGGGTCCGACGGAGGAAGATGGCACAGAGTCATCCAGGTTGGTGGGGGGTTTGGTGGAGGAGGAGGCCGTGCAAGAGACAGAGATGGGGTCTGGAGGTGGGGATTCCACTGGTGCTAGTGGTGCAGTGCAGGGGCAGGGACAGGAGGCAGAACAGGCCACCGCGGAGGTGCCTGTGTGTAATCCTGTCCCCAATCCTGTGGCTGCATCATCCTGCACCAGCAGGGATACCTACGTCCAGACCCGTTTTCAGGCAGGGGATGAGCTCACGACAATTGGCCTTCCTCGGCATGCGGACGTGGCTATCCGGGACCGGGTTGAGTCTGTCCTGGGTGGTGTGGCGTTGCGTCAACGGGCCATGCAAGGCGAAATGCAGTCTTTTCATGGGGAGACTGCATGTCGTCTCGAATGGCTCATTGACCACGTTGACCAACTGGGACAGGTCACCAGGTCCTTGTTCCGACCCCCTCCTCAACTGAACCCCCTATGCGCCAGTCGTACTCCGTGCCATCTTCCCACCCATGTGTCACCTGGGTGCCCTGTGGAGCTGCCTCTGACCCTGCGGCCAGGCTGGTGGAGGACACATCCCTGCCACAGTCGGGAGTCGGACGTCCAGCAGGGGTGGCCACCTCAACAACTGCACCCCAGCCGGAGGAGGATGTGCAGGCAGCAAGAGCCAGAGCACGGGCAGAGGCACAGCAGCAGCAGCAACAAGGTGGGAGCCATGATGGCTCGGGGCCTTCGTCATCGGAGCGGCAGGCATCGGCCAGAGGGCAGGAGGACCCAGGACGGGAAGTGTCTTCCGTTTGGCAGCGGTTAGGCCATGCCATAGATGCGGAGCGGCAGCGGGCAGAAGAGGCACGGCTCACGATGGTCAGGGCGGAGAACTCCATGCGGAGGGCCCTGAGGCGGGCCCAGTGCCTCGAGGCAATTCGCAGGGAGTTGGAGGAGAACATGTCGTCGTCCCTGCGAACCCTCGGGGCAATGGAAGAGGATCGCCTCCAGGACATTGAGCAGGAATTTGATCTGCCCTTGTAAATAGTTAGATATTTTTAGGTTTCCTTTGGTTTTTTCTTTATTTTGGTTGCGCTTGGACAATGCACCACGTTTCTGTATATAGTTTTTCATTAGGTAGTATTTTTGATAGGTTTCATTTCTTCAGTTGGGATCATGGACCCTGGATTGTTCTTCTGTATATAGTTCACTATTGGATTAATTTCTTTTTTTTTGGATTTCCCCATGGAGCAATGGTTTTCACTTTTGTTTTTCCCTTGGATTTGCTTTGTTGGACTGTGACTTTGGACACCTTTCCTTTGGATTATGATTTATTGTTTTTCATTATTTTATGGACATGCAGCTTTTCTTTTTTTATTCCCATTGTTGTTTGTTTGATTTTAATTCCATTCATGTTGCGTTTAATACATTTCTCATTGGTTTCATGCATGTCATGATATGGGTTTTCACATTCACTTGCAACCATTGTGTGTGTGTGAGGGACATGTGTTAATTTACATACTTGCCATTGGGGTTGTATCATGTAATTGACTTTTCTATGTGGGTGGATGCAATACTTGGTTGGGTCTTTGGGCTGGGGAGGCTGGCCATAAGGGCCATGACTGAGGATCGTCATGACCTGGGGGCAGGGGGACATGAGTGGGGGCCTGATGGCAGGTGACCTGCACTGCTGGGGGGTGGGGGTGCAAGGGGATATGAGTGGGACATGAGTGGGGGCCTGCTGGCATGCGCCCTGCACTGCTGGGGTGTGGGGGTCGAAGGGGCATGAGTGGGACATGAGTGGGGGCCTGCTGGCAGGTGCCCTGCACTGCTAGGGGGTGGGGGTGCTGGGAGACATGTGTGGGACATGATTGGGGCCCTGCTGGCAGATGAACTGCACTGCTGGGGGGTGGGGGTGCAAGGGAACATGTGTGGGACATGTGTGGGGGCCTGATGGCAGGTGCCCTGCTCTACTGGAGGGTATGGGGTGCAAGGGGACATGTGTGGGACATGAGTGGGGGCTGGCTAGCAGGTGCCCCTGACTGCTGGGGGTTGGGGGTGCTGGGAGACATGTGTGAGACATGAGTGGGGCCCTGCTGGCAGATGACCTGCACTGCTGGGGGGTGGGGGTGCAAGGGGACATGTGCGGGACATGTGTGGGGGCCTGCTGGCAGGTGCCCTGCACTGCTGGGGGGTATGGGGTGCAAGGGGACATGTGTGGGACATGAGTGGGGGCCTGCTGGCAGGTGCCCCTGACTGCTGGGGGGTGGGGGTGCTGGGGGACATGAGTGGGGGCCTGCTGGCAGGTGCCCTGCACTGCTGGGGGGTGGGGGTGCTGGGGGACATGTGTGGGACATGAGTGGGGGCCTGCTGGCAGGTGCCCCTGACTGCTGGGGGGTGTGGGTTCAAGGGGACATGTGTGGGACATGAGTGGCGGCCTGCTGGCAGGTGTCCTGCACTGCTGGCGGGTGGAGGTGCAAGAGGACATGCGAGGGACATGAGTGGGGGCCTGCTGGGGGGTGGGGGTGCAAGGGGACATGTATGGGACTGTTAGGCGGAAACCTGTGCAGTTCCCTCTGGGACCACTGCAAAAGATTTAGGACTACAGGTGTTTGGCAGTAAACCCACTTGGTAGCAGTCTGTACCACACAGATTCACTTGGTAGCTGTGGCTGAGCAGTCAGACTTCCCTCAAGAAGAGTTAGGCAGTATGTGGAGTATACAAAATAGGGCATTCTACACAGTAGAACAAGCAAACACGGAACAAGGCTTCGGTGTAAAGATATAAAGGTATTTATTTCTAACGACACATCTATATAAAACACTCTGGCACTAATACGCCAAACAACTTCAATCGCAATTACTATGATAAAAAGATCAATCCCTCTAACAATAGTTCGACAAATTTAGGTTCAACGGCATCACTTATTTGCAGACAGAGGTGTATGCTTTAACCTAGATGGCACTCTAGTATTCGTTAGGATGGGAGAGAAAAAGGCGGGTTAAGAAATCAACTCGATACCAATACGTGTAAGAACAAAGATGCAAGGCAAGAAGACAAGAACCACTGTAGATTCCAAAGTTCAGAGGCCAGGCCCACTCGGAGAGAGGCAAGGCGATATGTCCCAAAAAGTATCTTAGTGGAAATGCGTTCGAGTCTTTGTAGCAAATTGTTATCAGCAGATTGGACCAGTTCAGAACAACACGCTAGAGAAAGCTTGGAGGCGACCCTATGGAGAGGCGAGGATTAAGACACCTCACTCTATCCGGCAACAAGGGAAGCCAGGCGGACACAGTACCTTGATTGTGGAGAGACAGCTCTAGCGGGGGCAGTTGTTCCTGGTGGTGGATGCACGTCCGGTCTTTGCCAAGAGAAGAGATGATCTCGTCGTCGAAGGAAAGTTGAAGATCATTGCACCACCAGGGAAGAGACCAGCCGCGGAGTGCTCCATCACAAGGCACCACCTTTTGGCCGCGGTACAGGGGTAGTGGCTATCCGGTTGCTGAGGTGCTCTGCACGGGCAATTCGACCACTGCGTCCTGAGGTGAAGAAAAAGCAAAGGGGACTGGTTGTTCCCACCAGTCAGGGGAAGAGACTCTCCGGCAGGGAGATCTCCTCTGTCGTCGGGAAGTGGTGAGTCGGTTCAGCAGGGCTCCACCGGAGGTGTCGTCATTGCAGGTCGGCTCAGCTTTACCCTCGTCGGATTCTTAGGTCCTGTGGCGACTTCTGAAGATCCAGTCCCAAAAGCCCTGCTTTTATGCAGAAAACCCCCTTTCATTCAGCCTAGCTGTCACTCAAACACGCTAAGTGTTGAGCGGGGAGGCTCACCACTTGGGCCAATCACACCAGAGTGCGACCGGAGTTGGCAAGGCAACTCGGTCCAGGGTGCCTAAACCCCCTCCCACACCTGTGGTAACCCAGACAGAATGGCACCACTTTGGAGGGTCTCTGTACAGAAGCCCGCCAAAAGTGGAACAAAGGGCTCAACCTTTGGTTTAGGAGTCACAGAGACGAACACAGACGCCATTTTAAAAAGCCGAGTTCTGTCAGAAAATACCATCCGATAGACTTATTTAAGATAAGTAAACCGGTGGTATGTTAGAGATTAACAAGAAAAAGTATCAATCTCCAACAATGGGACGAATCCCATAGGGTTACATTCGGGGTCAAATATAACAAGTAGTTTCCACTGCCACCAGCCAAAACTCGACGAGGGGGGACGGGACAGTGCCCCCTCGAATAACAGACCCAGGAGTAATCGAATTACCCCTACTAGTACGTCCACAATAGGATGGTTTGTACTAGTTCTGTTAGTAAATTTAGGTCTAGTAAAGCCAATGGTGACTTTACATGCCCGGGGAGACAGTAGTCAGTCCCTGGGTATGGAGTCTATGATGGAAGTCCGCTAGGACGCCCCAGTGCTACGGCACGGAGGGTGCGGTGTAACGCACATAGCAAAACATATGAGACCCTATGGAGTAAAAGACCCCATATCCCATAGAACACATTGACATTCAAAGGAATTAAACATATTCATGTCCAAGAGTGGGAGAAAAAGAGTCTCACTCTTGGCAGGATGGACAAAATAAACTCCAGAAATCCAGCAAAGCTGCTGGGGGACTCACTAAGTTAGGAAATTCAGCCTAAACAGAGAATTTTCCCTAACAGGGACATGAGTGGGGGGCTGCTGGCAGGTGCTCCTGACTGCTGGGGGGTGGGGGTGCTAGGGGACATGAGTGGGGGCCTGCTGGCAGGTGCCCTGCACTGCTGGGGGGTGGGGGTGCTGGGGGACATGTGTGGGACATGAGTGGGGGCCTGCTGGCAGGTGCCCCTGACTGCTGGGGTGTGGGGGTGCTGGGGGACATGTGTGGGACATGAGTAGGGGCCTGCTGGCAGGTGCCCCACACTGCTGGGGGATGGGGGTGCAAGGGGACATGTGTGGGACATGAGTGGGGGCCTGCTGGCAGATGCCCCTGACTGCTGGGGGTGGGGGTGCTGGGGGACATGAGTGGGGGCCTGCTTGCAGGTGCCCTGCACTGCTAGGGGGTGGGGGTGCAGGTCGACATGAGTGGGGGCCTGCTGGCTGGTGCCCTGCACTGCTGGGGGGTGGGGGTGCAGGGGGACATCAGTGGGGACCTGCTGGCAGGTACCATGCACTGCTGGGGGATGGGGGTGCTGGGGGACATGAGTGGGGGCCTGCTGGCAGATGCCCTGCACTTCTGGGGGGTGGGGGTGCTGGGGGACATGAGTGGGGGCCTGCTACCAGGTGCCCTGCACTGATTGGGGGGTGGGTGTGCAAGGGAACATGAGTGGGGGTCTGCTGGCAGGTGCCCTGCACTGCCGGGGGGTGGGGGTGCAAGGGGTCATGAGTGGGACATTAGTGGGGGCCTGCTGGCAGGTGCCCTGCACTGCTGGGGGCGGGGGTGCAAGGGGACATGAGTGGGACATGTGTGGGGGCCTGCTGGCATGTGCCCTGCACTGCTGAGGGGTAGGGGTGCAAGGGGACATGGATGGGGGCCTTCTGGCAGGTGCCCTGCACTGCTGGGGGTGGGGGTGCTGGGAGACATGAGCTGTTGATCATATTGCAACGTGACATGTGGCTTGGCTGGGGGGCATGCCCATGGTAGATGGGCTGCCTGCGGGACATGACCAGTGGTGCAGGGTAGTCCCCTGTGGTGTGGGCTGCCTGCAGGGGCCGTGGAGGGGGTAGAGGGGACACCTGGGAGGACCCACACTGCCAATTCACGTGTAGGACTCCCCGCGCACCCCCTAAATACACGTACCCAGGCCAATTGCGTGTGAAAGTTCCCACGCACCCCTGAAATACATGTACCCAGGCCAATTGCGTGTGAAACTCCCGCGCACCCCCGAAATACACGTACGAAACCCAATCGCGTGTGAAACTTCCAGCGCACCCCTGAAATACACGTACCCAGAACAATCGCGTGTGAAACTTCCCGCGCACCCCTGAAATACACGTACCCAGGCCAATCGTGTGTGAAAATTCCCACGCACCCCTGAAATACACGTACCCAGGCCAATCACGTGTGAAACTTCACGCGCACCCCTGAAATACACGTACCCAGGCCAATCGCGTGTGAAACTTCCTGCGCACCCCTGAAATACACGTACGAAGCCCAATTGCGTGTGAAACTTCCCACGCACCCCTGAAATACACTTACCCAGGCCAATCGCGTGTGAAACTTCCCGCGCACCCCTGAAATACACGTACCCGGGCCAATCGCATATGAAACTTCCCGCGCACCCCTGAAATACATGTACCCAGGCCAATCGCGTGTGAAACTTCCCACGCACCCCTGAAATACACGTACCCAGGCCAATCGCATGTGAAACTTCCCGCGCACCCCTGAAATACACGTACCCAGGCCAATCGCGTGTGAAACTTCCCGCGCACCCCCGTAATACACGTACCCCACTCGCACAGGCCCTTTCGCGTGTGAAAGTTCCTGCAAACCCCGTAATACACGTACCCTGCTGAAATCGCGTGTGAAACTTCCCGCGAAACCCATACACATACCCCACTCACACAGGCCCTTTCGCGTGTGAAACTTCACGCGCACCCCAGTAATACACGTTCCCCGCTTGGCATTTGCTGTTTGGCAGCCCTGTAAACTGGTCCAGGCTTAGCGCAGCCCTTTGCACTGAATTGGGAATTTTGATGGCTTTTCCTTGCACAAGGGCGTTCTTGGGGGCGTAACTGGCGCTGCTGCAGGGTTGCTGCGCCACTCTGCGCCACGGCTGGTTTTGGAGACTAAAATCCATGAATACGCTGTGCGCCGAAATCGATTTTAGCACACGCGGCTGGCACAGACATTCGCACACGCACACTGTGCGCCAGCCGCGTGCGCCACTTTTGTGCGAAATTCTATGAATTACCCCCTTTGTTTGCTACAGTTAGTCATTGCAATACAGTTTATTCATTAAGAACATTGATATGTATTTAACTGGTACAACGTATCTTATTTGAATAAGATAGTTTTCATGGTTTTGAGGAAAGCGCTGAGGATGTCAATTAAAAAAATCAATGTCTAAATTAAAAACAGTGCTATATACAAACAACATTACTAATTTGTTTCTTTTACAATTGTAGTGAAGACCATTCTCCTGAAAACAAGCAGCTGAATTTGAAGTACAAAGAACAACTAAGAAGAAACCTGCTCATTTTAGAAAAAAAGTAAGTTGAATACCACCATAATATTTGAATTATTACTCAACACACTGTAAGGTTAATTCATGCTATTTCTGTGTCTAAAAATAGAGATTATGCAGCATTCTGTCCAAAAATCCCCATTTCTTAAACAGCAATTTCCAGCCAGAATGGCCCACAAATTCCTATTTTTCGACACACAAATGACCCAACTCAGCCGCTAGAATTTTGATGTTATAGAACAAACAACTGTTTTAATTGTATAGCATTAGATTTACTATTTGTACTTCTCCACACCACTAGCTTACTTTTTTCTGTCATCTGAACCCCAGTTTAGTAGCACATTAATTCAAGAATACCCATCCCTACTTGTTGCAGTTGCCCAATGCACACTCATACACAATTACATACATCTTTATCATCTTACTCAAACACTCATGCACACTCACAGATACATTGCAGAACACCCAAACCCATACCTTCTTTATTTTTTTCAACAGACCCTAAAGAATGCCTACCAAAAATCAAGTCCGTAGAAAGCAACGCAGAAGTAGAGCAAATGAAAATAAAAGTGTCTAACATAAGCATCCATCTCTAGCAAAATTTGTAAAAAAAGTTGAAACAAAACAGCTAATACAGTCATTTAGTGAACCAAAAAAAGTTTCAAGTACAGAAGCTTTGCCTCCTCTATCAAAATGTAAAACAAACCAGAAAACAATTAACAAAAAATCAGCTATCACTACAGATAAAACTGTTTCTATAAATCTTGATATAGTGCAAAGTAAGCATACTAAAAAAAGTATTTTAGCCAAAATGTTCTGTCACAGAGTCCTTCAAAATCTTATAAAAACAGGAGAGAAACTGGGTCCAACCCTTAAAACCTATCGTAGGAAATTAATCTTAGAAGCGTTGATAGACAGTGCAATTCTTCTCAAAAGAAAGTTCTTTATTTTAGTGTTAAACAAAATGAAACCACTAACAAAACTAATGACTAAATTACAAAAAATACTTCTCAATAAATGAAATGTCAACAGAAAGAACTTCTTAAATATCTGCAAGGGTGAATGGAGTCACACTACAAACACAGAACCATACTTTAATGAAGAAGCATACAAACAAAAGCAAACAAATACAATTGCCATACATAGCAGTGGTCGAGTTTATGAAAAAGTTAATAATACCATAATGGAACAAGAAATACTGCTTACAAAAAAATATGCCCTGAAAACTTATATTACCTCTCCATTCAACTGAATCAGAACGTCTAGTATACAAATGGCCATGCACGTCAATGTGTAAAATTCCCAAAAAATGTTTCAAGTTTTACGCCAATTCCTCAATCAATATGTGAAAGGCAAAGACAAAATCAAAATTAAACTACTGAAAAATATGGGTACCTGTCCAGTACACAAGTACACAGGACTACAAGGACATTCATTGGCCTGCATTACAGGACCTACTTGCAAAACCACCTTCCATGATATCAAAAGTATATCAACACATCATTCAACTATAAGAAATCTAGTCTCTAAACTGTACTATGCTAAAAGTCCTGCTTTAGCACTAGGCAATTTAAATAACATCTTCTACATAGTACAGCAAAAGACCTAATTGAAGAAATTGACTATATTGGAAGTGAGAGCCACTCACAGAATGAAATAGCTTTAAAACAAATTAGCAACGATTCTATGCATGGCAACCTTTTACTACACACATACAAAAAAGAAATACTAAAATTTAAAAGTACATCAGCTGAAGTACCAAACCATGTGTGTGTATGTTGCCACAGAACTTTTTATACAAGTAACACAAAAACTGTAGACCTATCATACAAAATAGAATACAATGAAGATTCTAAATGGTTTGAATTAGCTCTCTACCTTATAGCAGAAAACAAATACGAAATAACTGACCCCTTAATACTTTGCAGTTACTGCACTACAAAACTTGACAACAACCAAACTCCTTCACGTACTATCACAAATAATTTGGAATTATATCCACTACCAAAATCCCTACAACAACTTAATTTACATGAGAGCATCATAATTGAAACAGTGCACCCATTTCAAGCAATAATACGCCTTCCACCAAAAACAGCAACATTACCTGCCTCTGAATTAGTGAAAGGTATTCGTGGAAAAGTAGTGTATTTACCATTATATCTAAAAGAAAATCTGCACACTCTAGGAGTGCAACGTCCAATGGAGCAATCTTTAATTATCTTACATATTCCACCTACTCTTTGAAAGTGAACTAGCAACTTTATGTTACGGAGTTGCACACCCATTAAAATCAGGATCCCACTTTCAAAATATGTCAGCTACACAATTATTACAAAAAGTGCAACAAAAAGATGAGGTTTTACAATCAAATATTACAAATCTATTAGCAAAAATGCGTGGTACTAAAGAGTACTGGTTTCGACCTCATGGGGATGTACGTTGTATGACCTTGGCCCACCCACTTGGTTTGTTACATTAAGTTGGCAGAATATGCATGGGAAGGTTTACATGATTTCGTACGCATATCAAACAAAAACAAAACAAACATAGATATTCTAACACCTGGAGAACTTTGTTCTCTGGATCCTGTTAATGTTTCAAGATATTTTCACCATCACTTCATAGCTATGCTACACTTTATCTGTAATAAAACTGATCCTCCCCTTGGAGAAGTGCAACACTTCTTTTGGAGAAAAGAATACCAAGCCAGAGGAGCACCACATATCCACATGCTTTTATGGATTAAAGATGCTCCTAAATTTGGTCAAGACAGTGATGCCACTGTTTTACAGTTTATTGAAAAATATGTCACTTGTGAAATTCCATCAGAAGCCACAAATAGTGGTATTCATGCACACATTTTACAATTTCAAAGACACAAATGTGGCAAATATTGTCGTCACAAATACAAAAACAAAGGGAAATACTACACCAAATGCCGCTTTGGTTTCCCTAGACCGGTTACAAATACAGGTCAAGTGAACAACCTCATGTCTTCAGTTAGACATAATGCCTCATTAAACGGAAGGCGGTAAGGGTTAACGGTCACCGGTAAGGGTACCGGTGACCGTTAACCCTTACCGCCTTACTACGAGATCCATTTGCGGGACCCGACCTTAACGGCTGGTGTAGACCGTAATTAGCTCCTTCCCCATTCCCATTATGCCCTATGGGGCAAAAATGGGTATGGGGAAGGGCCATGGAGAAAGGGGGAATTACCGCCCCGCCAACCTTGGAATGGGGTGGTAATTCCCCTTTCCTCCATGGTGGTACCGGTATGGTATCGGCGGCAACCATGGTGCTAATAGCACCATGGTTTACCGCCTACCGTGTAATGAGGCCCATAGTGTTAAAGGTAAGTCACCTAAAAATACATATTACATAAAAAGAACAGAAGAAGAAAAATATATCAATGATTACAATGCAATCATTGCCCACTTATGGAATGCAAACATAGATGTTCAGTACATTGCAGACAATTCCACTGTAGTTGCACGATATGTTACAGCATACTTAACCAAAGCAGAAAAAACAAAGCTCCAAGACCTCTGGAATGACCTGTCATCAGACAAAACAGTGTCTCCGAAATTATACAGCTTGGGAATAAAAATGCTCTCCCATAGAGAATGTGGATCCTATGAAGCAGCAGTTTGTTTAACTGGAACTGCATTGTATGGTAAATCTGAAAATATAGTATGGCTAAGTCTTGGTCCTGCTAAATCTAGAAAAAGAGTTCTAAAATCATGCGAATATATAGAAACAATAGCCAAACATGATCCCAACAGCCAAGACATTTTAAAAAACAATTTATTGGACACATACTACCCAAACAGAAGTAATACTTTGGAAACCATGTCTATACCACATAGCCCAAAACTTCACATACAAAAATAATATAAAACCCGATGAAAAAAAAGGTAAATACAGAGTCACAAACTGTGAAGGCAGCTTAGTAAAACTCACCAAACCAAATTTAATTAATCATATCAAATTGTCATTAAAGACTTCTCAACATAAAGAACTATATCACATGTCCCTGCTACAACTCTTTAAACCATGGAGAAAAGAAGAAGAAATACTAGATAACTATGGGCCTCATTACAAGGTAGGTGTTAAGGGTTTACCGGTACTGGTAAGGGCACCGGTACCGGTAAACCCTTACCACCTTACTACCAGTTCCCTTTGTGGGAGCCGACCTTAACGGCTGGTGTAGACCAGCCGTTAAAGTTGGGACCCGCAAAGGGACCTTGGTGCTAATTACGGTACCGCAGTTTGTGGTACCGTAATTAGCCCTTTCCCCATTCCCATTGAGCCCTATAGGGCAAAAATGGGAATGCGGAAGGGCGATGGAGAAAGGGGGAATTGCCACCCCGCCAACCTTGGAATGGGGTGGTAATTCCCCTTTCCTCCATGGTGGTACCGGTATGGTACCGGCGGCAACCATGGTGCTAATAGCACCATGGTTTACCGCATTCCGTGTAATGAGGCCCAATGACTCATATGAAGACGCTTTCAAAGCAAATGAAAGCACTATAACTGATGTAAACTTTACTCAGTACAAAACAATGTTACGCAATGATCAGCAACACGAAGAAGAACTCCAGGCCCAACTAGATAAGGACACTCCTGACAGTAGTCAATCTTCTGTAACAGGAAGCCAAGAACCACTGGGAGAACCACTAATAACAAATGAGGCAGAATTAGCTATGCCAGAAGTAGAAAACACCATGTGTCAGTATGAAGATAAAGAAGACTTAACTATACTACAATCAAAACTAAACAATGAGCAACGTAGCATTTTTCAAGAAGTAACAAAAGAAATTGCACATGGTGTACAACATGAAATCAAAGAATGCACGTGCCAAAATTACAAACCGATACTACGGTATGTCAGTGGTGAAACTGGTTCTGGCAAAACATTCCTAATCAAAATCATCAGTAAGTTCCTTCAACAATTGACAGACAACAAACTGTCAGCTGTTGTCACTGCCCCCACAGGTTTAGCTGCCTACAACATAGGTGGTGTCACTTTACACCGATTACTACTCCGGCCAGTAGAACACCAAAACAAATTAGACTATTACAAACTTTCTACAGAACCTGCAATGGAACTACACAGAGTATTAAAACAAATGAAAATGCTACTAATAGATGAAGTGAGCATGGTGTCCTACCTAATGTTGGCTTTGATTCTCCTCAGATTACAAGAAGTACTCAAAACAAACTACGAAGAGCTCTTTGCAGGAAAACACATTATTGTTTTCGGAGATCTTCTTCAATTGACACCAGTAAAAGTTGAGCCTATTTTTAAAACATTAGGACACAAAGGGCCTCATTACACGGAAGGCGGTAATGGTTAACGGCCACCGTTAATGGTAACGGTGACCGTTAACCATTACCGCCTTACTACGAGGTCCCTTAGCGGGTTGGTGCTTTAACGCCTGCTTTTTGCAGGCGTTAAAAACCAACCCGCTAAGGGACCTCGGAGCTAATTACGGCACCGCAAAATTGCGGTGCCGTAATTAGCGCCTTCCCCATTCCCATAGAGCCCTATGGGGCAGAAATGGGAATGGGGAAGGGCAATGGCGGAAGGGGGATTTACCGCCCCACCAACCTTGGAATGGGGTGGTAAATCCCCTTTCCGCCAAGGCGGTGCCGGTAATTTACCAGCATGGTCCAGGGTGCTAATAGCACCCTGGATCACTGCCTTCCGTGTAATGAGGCCCAAACTCTGCCGTAAAACTGTTGGCAGCATTGGAAATGTGAACCTTTGGCAACATTTCCATTACAGTGAATTAACAGAAAACATATGGCAATCTGCAGATCTCACTTATGCCAACATCTTAAAAAGTGTTAGAGTTGGTATACTATCTAAAGAAGCACAAGCAATATTGAAAACCCAGCATATTCATGCACTTTATGGCGATAATGCATGTGCTACAGATGTTATGGAACAATTAGCCCACAAAAATGTCAATTGTATGACCTTAATGCCAACTCTTGCAAGCTGTTTCACATTCAATGAAATAATGTTAAATAAAGAAATGCAACCAATAATGGAAATTAGCGCCACAGACAAACTAGATGTACATGGTATGACACTACCCATGTGTGAGCAAGCCACAACAAGACTAAATAGTTTAGAAAATTCAATCTCCAACACAGCTGGGTTGGAAAAGATATTAAAATTATCCTTAAATTGCAGAGTAATGCTTAAACGTAACCTTGACATGGACCAAGGACTAGTTAATGGAGCACTGGGTACAGTTGTTGGCTTTCAAACATACCCACATGACAACAAAATTCAGTTTGTCAATATTCTCTTTGGCAAACTTTCAGAAGTAAAAAGGATAGGATGCTCAACAGCTCGATTCCTTCTCTTCAAAGACATGTATGTACGCAGAGAACAATTTTCTCTAACTCTTGCATACGCAGTCACCATTCATAAATCACAAGGTCTTACCCTAGACAAAGCAATGATAGACATTGGTAACACAGTCTTTAAAGAAGGCATGAGCTATGCAGCACTATCACGCTTACGTACACTTGACGGTCTATTTCTAATCAACTTTGATGCAAGTAAAGTAAACACTGATATTCCTTGCATTTTAGAATACAATAGGCTTTGATCACTATACACCCCCCATCTAAACACATATTCTGTTCCACAAAAAGTAAAACGTTGTAAAAGAAAACTAAATCAAACAGAAATGCAATAGGATGTCACTGCAAATCCTCCAAAGAGAGTAAAAGAAACTCAAAGTTCATCAAGTACCACAAGCATAAAAGAACCAATTAGGGAAAGTAAACCAGGTACTTTGTCAAAGAAGGAAGACAAACTAAGAAAAATCAATCATATACAGAACTACCTGGTCCATTTAAACTCTCAAATATAGTTGGAGTAGGTGGCTACACAAATATTGCAATGAATATTATATTGCAATTACCACCAATTGTTGACAACATTTACTTACACAGTACAGACCAATTGTGTTTGCAAATGTTAGTAATTCACAGAAATGCAACAAACAATCCTGATAACACGTATAGTGTTTATGGAATAAGACAACAATTGGACTACTGTGCTGGAATGGTGAAATTCACTATAAACTCACTGGAAGATCCACAATAATTTCTAATGTACTTACTACAAGTACTGGAAAATAAAAACATACCTATAAATGAAATCTTCCAGATTTCATACATATGGAAACATACATGCACTCTCTGCAACAATGTGACACAAGAACAAATCCCCAATGAACGCTTTGTATATATATATCAATACCTAATTGTGAATCCATTCCATTTCAGCAACTTGTACAAAATGCAAACCATGGTAGATTATGTATTACCTGCAATTCGGATAATCGCTCCACCTTACTAATACAAACACAAAGTAAATCCGTAATACTAATGCTTCAACGTTACAATGCAGATTTTACCAAAAACAACTGCAAGCTGATTGGATTCACACATGGTCAAGTATCACTTGGTAAGAAAACCTTCACAACAATAAGTATAATCTACCACGCAGTAGCCACAACTAATTCAGGTCACTACACTGCATATATAAAAAAAGAAATGTGGATGGTTTGAATGTAATGATAGTACCATTACTCTAAAGCAGAGATTACCAGCAAATCTTTCAAACGCTTATTTAATGTTCTTAAAACCAAAATTTATTAACAAAACTGTACTTAAACCTTAACTAAACTTGTAGTAAAAAAATATAAACTGTTACAATATTCCAACAGGTATCTAACTACCCAAAGATTCTCCAACAACTAATCAGATGAATGAATACCACTAAATTAGAGCAAAACATAGATAGTTAGAATAAATCCAACTGGTATCTAACTAACCCAAACTATTACAATATCCAAACTGATAAATCAATACCACTAAATTATATAAAAAAATAGACAGAATACGCCAATTGGTATCTAACTTCCCCAAAATTTTACAATATCCAAACAGATAAATCAATACCACTAAATTATATAAAAAAAAATAGACAGTTAGAATACGCCAACTGGTATCTAACTGCTCCAAAGTTTTACAATATCCAAACAAATAAATGATATCTAACTGCTCCAAAAATCTGCAACAAGCCAATATACAGAGCATTAGCCAGAAACAAGTGAACACTGAAAACAAACAAACAGACTGTAGCATAACAAAAACGTTTTTTTTTAATCCAACATGGATTTGTTCTTCTCACACAAACCCAATGATTTTAGCAACAAACACAGAAACTGAGCAAATTGCACAGTACGCGGTTTGTAATCTACTAAATATGAGGGACAAACATTTTTTTTATAAGTTGTTACAAAATACCAATACTAACATGATCTTTTCTTTTATCACAGAAATTAACAAGAGATACATGTACTCCAGTTACTAAAACAAACAGTAAGTATATTATAATAAGTCCAACCATCGCAGCATATCACACCCATAGTGGCTTATAACTTTGTTCCTTATAAATTTGTTTTTGGATCCCAAAGTTATAAGCCACTATGAGTGTGATATGCTGCGGTGGTTGTGGCCAGGGCATAGAGTCTTGTATTTAGTAGAGTGTGTTGGTGTGTAAGAGTGTTTGGGGAGGGTGGGAGAGTACGAGATGGGTTAAATGTTGTATTTGTTTATGTGGTAGACCCTCTTGTGTTCGATTTGTCTGCGGACAACACGGCTGTTCTGAAATGTTCTAAATAAACTAAATGGGGGTGTTCGTGTTCTGAGGACGCAATATGTGATCACAAGCAAGCTGAAACTGTTCTCAGAACACTCACGGTGTCCTGAAATGTCCTTAAATAAACAAGTTGGGGGTGTCCTGAGGACGCTGTCCGTATTGTTCACTGTTAAGTTGAAAGTGTTCTAAAAACACTTGCAGTGTATTTAAATGTTGTTAAATAAATAAAATGGGGGTGTCCTGAGAACACGGTGTCTTGAAATTTTCGTAAATAAATAAATTGGGGGTGTCCTGAGAATGGTATGCCTTGAGGCAGGTGTGTTTCTTCTTTTCATGATGTCCCTAAACAGTTCAAATAATATTCCAGTTCAGACAACCGGCTTTCTTTGTATACCAATATGGGAATCCCATCTTGCCCTGCAGGTCTTGACGGGTTATGCCTCGATATTACTAAAAGGATATCGTCCCTGTCAAAGTTAGCACCAAAGAAGGTTCGTCCCATCCTTTAGTGCATCATCCTGAAACACAAGAAATAGCATAAAGCTCCAGAAGGTGTGAACGCCAAATACATTCCTTGATTAGTTTATTCAGGGTATCGGTGTGATCATAAACCCTTGTCTTTTCGTGTTGTGAGAGCCCTCAACATAGCTTTGGCATCCCTTTGATATGTTATTATTTTGTGCACCTTCAGCCAATTTTTGGATAGTTGTTACAAGTGTCTATGCTCTTTCAAGGATTTAAGAGTGTTGTTTTGTCATAATTTGCAATACTCAGATTTTAATATGTCCTTCCTATTTGCAATTTCCGTATCAAACATGTGGCACCTCTGTCGTCGGACGTCAATGCACTTACAGGGTAATTCATAGAATTTCGCAGAAAAGTGTCGCAAGCGGCTGGCGCAGAGTGTCCGCGTGCGATTGACTGCGCCAGGCACGTGCGCTAAAACCGATTTCCGCGCACAGCGTATTCATGGATTTCATGCTCCCAAACCAGCCGTGGCGCAGAGTATCGCAGCGACCCTGCAGCAGCGCCAGTAACGCCCCCAAGAACGCCCTTGCGCAAGGAAAAGCCAGCAAAATCGCTAAATCATCGCAAAGGGCTGCGCTAACCCTGGACCAGTTTACAGGGCAGCCAAACAAGGAACGCAAAGCGGGTAACGTGCATATCAGGGGTACACGTGAAGTCATACACGCGATTAGCCAGGGTACGTGTATTACAGGGGTACGCGGGAAGTTTAACACGCGATTGGCCAGGGTACGTGTATTACAGGGGTACGCGGGAAGTTTAACACGCGATTGGCCAGGGTACGTGTATTACAGGGGTACGCGTGAAGTTATACACGCGATTAGCCAGGGTACGTGTATTACAGGGGTACGCGGGAAGTTTAACACGCGATTGGCCAGGGTACGTGTATTACAGGGGTACGCGGGAAGTTCAACACGCGATTGGCCAGGGTACGTGTATTACAGGGGTACGCGGGAAGTTTAACACGCGATTAGCCAGGGTAAGTGTATTACAGGGGTACGCGGGAAGTTTAACACGCGATTAGCCAGGGTAAGTGTATTACAGGGGTACGCGGGAAGTTCAACACGCGATTGGCCAGGGTACGTGTATTACAGGGGTACGCGGGAAGTTTAACACGCGATTGGCCAGGGTACGTGTATTACAGGGGTACGCGGGAAGTTTAACACGCGATTGGCCAGGGTACGTGTATTACAGGGGTACGCGTGAAGTTATACACGCGATTAGCCAGGGTACGTGTATTACAGGGGTACGCGGGAAGTTATACACGCAATTGGCCAGGGTACGTGTATTACAGGGGTACGCGTGAAGTTATACACGCGATTGGCCAGGGTACGTGTATTACAGGGGTACGCGGGAAGTTCAACACGCGATTGGCCAGGGTACGTGTATTACAGGGGTACGCGGGAAGTTTAACACGCGATTGGCCAGGGTACGTGTATTACAGGGGTACGCGTGAAGTTATACACGCGATTAGCCAGGGTACGTGTATTACAGGGGTACGCGGGAAGTTATACACACGATTAGCCAGGGTACGTGTATTACAGGGGTACGCGTGAAGTTATACACGCGATTGGCCAGGGTACGTGTATTACAGGGGTACGCGTGAAGTTATACACGCGATTAGCCAGGGTACGTGTATTACAGGGGTACGCGGGAAGTTTAACACGCGATTAGCCAGGGTACGTGTATTACAGGGGTACGCGGGAAGTTTAACACGCGATTGGCCAGGGTACGTGTATTACAGGGGTGCGTGGGAATCATCACACGCGATTAGGCTGGGTGGGTCCTCACAGGTGTTCCCTGTACACCCTCCACGGCCCCTGCAGGCAGCCTACAAAACAGGGGACTACCCTGCACACCTGCTCATGTCCCCCTGCACCCCCACCCCCCCAGCAGTGCAGGGGCAGCCTCCACCAGGCCCCCACCCATGTCTCCCACCACCCCCACCCCCCGCCACCAGGGGCACTCTCCACCAAGCCCCCACCCATGTCTCCCACCACCCCCACCAGTGCAGGGGCACCCTCCACCAGGCCCCCACCCATGTCTCCCAACACCCCCACCCACCAGCACTGTGGGGCACGTGGCCAGCAGGCAGTCAGGCAGCAGCAGATGGCAGGTGGGAGCGTGCTCAGGGCTCTGGGGGGCAGTAATTTCGCCTCCTGGCCAGGAGCGTGGTCTCTCGTGTGTGAACGCGTGGACAGCCTGATAGGTAGTGAAATCCCACACGTCAGCAAAGGCCCTTAGCGCGTAAACCCGTCAACAGCATATGCGCGCCTATAGTCACCTGCACGTGCAGGAAATTGTTGCGTGACACGTCCCAGTGTCAAAGCGTGTGATTGGTGAAAATGGATGTACACGTAGAAGTGACAAAGCGTGTGATTGGTGAAAATGGATCTACACGCAGAACTGACAAAGCATGTGAATGGTGAAAATGGATCTACACGCAGAAGTGACAAAGCGTGTGATTGATGAAAATGGATCTACACGCAGGAGTGACAAAGCGTGTGATTGGTGAACGTACACGCCGCGTAAGTGACGCTGTACGTGTGGGCCTGTATATAAGGTACATGTAGAACACCATTTCCTTGTACGTGCTTTTCGTGGAGAGCGAGTGGGTGAAATCTGTACTTCTTGTCGTTTCACACGCGATTTACTTCACGGCGTTTCCAGTTCGTATTCCCTGTTACCTCTGACAGCTTTTTCTCTTTTTTCTCTTTTACTGGTTTACCTGGGCCTGTTCCCTCAAACAGTGTCCCCTTCTACTGTTGTCCTGTCTTCTCAGACAGCGTACACATCTTCTTTTGGCGGGGGTTTAGCCAGCCAAACGCGCTCATTCTTCACGCTCTTTTACCTGGCAGACGGTGAGTCACGCACGTATCCAACTTCTGTGCTTGCCCCGTGTGTAGCCTACCCCTTCAGAGGTCATTCTAGGCTGCGTGTGACACGCATACGTTCATTCTTGTGTTACTGGGTGCCACAGCGTAGTGCAGGTTTTTCTTTCTGCACACGTGGTCTAGGAGGGGTTGCGTGCACGTCATCTCCCTTTTTTGGGCCTCCTGTGCGTTGCGTGACCCGTCATCTTTCCCCAGGGGTTACAATCAGCCGTGCTAGAGCACTAGGGTACAATTACCATCTGGTACCCAACCCCTTTGACCCCCAATTGCCCAGGACAATTGTCTACAGCCACTCCCATACGCACATTAATATCAGTGCCATGGCTGGGAGGCGAGGATTCCGTAAGGGTGGCAAAGGTGGAAGAGCCACAAGTGGTGGCCGTGGTGGATCCGGTAGGGGACGTGGTCGTAACTTGCAGGGTGAGCCTGTCCCCCCATGTGTGGAGGACCAGTCAAGGGCACCCATCATCCCCCCCCTCCCCCCCTCCCCCCCTCCCGTTGAGGCTGAAGTGGCTGACACCATCCATGCTCAGCCCTTGTTGGACCAGCCCATTGTGGCACCAGACCTGGCTGACTCCATGGCTGACTTCCAGGTCAGCAGGGCTACGACACGTGCGCTGGTGCATGTTGATGCCATCATGCCACATGGATCTGGGGCAGCAAGGTCATCTGCTGCACCAAGGAGGCAGGGCGGAGTGGCTGCAGGGGCAGCTGCGGCTCCATCCACCCCAGCCCTCACACACCCAGCCAGGACAGTGTCGGTCCTAGTCCATGCTGCTGACATTCCCCCTGACACCATCACACTAGAGCCAATGCCTGCACCAACTCCCATGCTGAGTGTGCAATCCCACACTCCTGATACAGAGTCCACCAGGGCTCCTGCCCCTAGTGTCCAGAGCGGCGCAGGACACTCAGGATCACCACCACCTTCCAAGCGGAAGAGGAAGAGTGCTCGTCCGGCACAGGCTGATGCCCCAGACACGGCTACACAGTCCGGCCCGTCCAGGAAGCCCAGCTTCACGGATGACGAACTGAATGCACTTGTCGAGTATGTGTCCGGACATGACAACGAGATGGTCATTGTTGCAGGATCCAAGACCACACCTGCACAACGCCAGGCACACTGGCAGACCGTTGCGGACATCGTAAGTGCCCTTGGAATCGTGAGGCGCACAGCCAATGATTGCTATAAGCGCTGGAATGACCTAAAGCGCAGGGCAAAGAGTAAGCTGGCCTCAAGTCATGCCGCAACTCTAGTGACTGGAGGTGGGTCTCCAGTAGTAGACATGGAACTCACTCCACATGAGTCAGTCGCTGGGACCTACGTCACGGAGGAACAGATCCAAGGCGTGGGAGATCTGGCTGATTACGAGGCATTGTCCGGTGAGTGCACATGCATGTGTGTGTCATACATGTGCATGGTGTGTGTGTGAGGGCTTCTGTTTGGGTGCCAGGTGAGAGTGTGTGCGCCTCAGTCGTATGGGTCAGCCATGTGCTTCATGCAATACTTCCTGCGCAGCTGCATTTGGCCATAGCAGTATCCCTTCTGCCAACAGTAGACATCTAGCACAACTGCACGCCAGTTGCCCTTGAAGTGTCACCTTGACACAACAGATTTGCTTATTTTTCACTGTTCATTCAGTCAGTTTGTTTGCATTCCACCACTTTCACTAGGCATGTCGCTGTCCACTAGTCACATGTCTGACATGGGTATGGTAAAGGGGAGTGACTTTGTTACCTGGATATCATTTGTACACACATGTCCCTGTGCAATTTGACCATGACAGACTGGCAGCTCCAGGTGAAAAATCTGACCTGTTAGAATCAGAAAAGCTATTACATGCGGGAACTGGACTGAATGAATAGGTGCTGCCCTCCTCTCCATCTTCACTCAATAGCAATGGTACATGCCATCTGTGTGATGGCATGTGTGTTTCACCTGCCAATCACAGGCCAATGTGTGATGCCACTGCCAGGCAGCATGCAGAAAATTTGTTCATCTTCCATCTTGGTGTCATCAGTGTGTGCCGTTTGCCTGCACTTCATACGCAGTGAGGGTGCATGCATGGGAGGGTTTTAGTCATGTGGGACATGTCAATCAAGTACTGGTTCTCTTGCTTCTCAGCCCTCAATGTGTGCCATGGTGCTAATGCCTGTTTCCATTACTTTGTTTTCATGTCTTTGCAGGGGAAGACGCACCTGATACTGCTGGGGTTGTGGAGATGGTGCAGACCCAGGAGGTGTCCCAGGGCCGACCAACCACCAGTGAGGGACGTGGTGTGGTGGTGGGGGAGAACCCACAAGTGCTGCAGGTCGTGCTCTCAAGGGGTGTCTCTGGCTGCACCTCCCCCGAGCTGTACTCAGGTGTTGATTCGGATGAGACCTACGTGCCGTCGCTGGTGAGTGTTCCAGGGAGGGATTCTGTTCTGTCTCACCCACCTGCACCAGGGTCAGTACCCTCCATGGGGATGTCAGTGTTGGCAGCTACGCCTTCGGTGGTTACGGATGCAGGGTCACACTCCGCGACATCTGATCCTGTTCCTGGGCCAGCAGATCAGAGGGGGAATGCAGTCCTGCAGCCTCAGGCAGTGCCGGCACAGCAAGGCGCAGTTCGCCTTGCCCCAGACAGGTGTGGTGCCCGCCGACGTGGTGGCCGTACGCCACCTGGCAATACCGCATGGGAGCAATCCATTTACGGTATGGCTACCCAACAGGCTGCATCATCCGAGATGATGGCTCAGGCCATGGATAGGGTGGCCACTTCCATTGTCCCCCCAGAAAGGCTGATGGAGCGACTAGAGCAGGCAACTGACTCCATCTGCCAGTCACACAGGGAGGACATGTTGGGGTCCAACAGGGACAGGCGGGCGGCACTGGCGACTCTGCAGGAGGCCATCTCCATTGAGTCCCAGGGCCACAGGGAAGCCCTGAGGCAGGAGCTCCTACACCTCAGGACGACTCTTGTTGAGCTTGAGGCTTCAACACACCAAAGGACAGAACAGCAGCTGGAGCGTCTCACCCGTACGCTCTCAGCTGAGATGCAGGCAACGAGGGCGGAGGTCCGGGCATCCCGTGAGTTGTTGCATGGGGACCTCCGCACACTCATCCTCCAGAACCAGACCTACCACACCCGCATGCTTGCAGCCATGGAGGAGCAGACTAGGGCCTTGCGTGGGCTGCCTCCCATAGTGCAACCACCTCCGGATGCAGCTGCACAGGGTGATAATAGCGACAGCAGTGACACTCCCACAATAGGGTAGCCGTGTGGGCCATGAGCCCATGGAGGTGTTTTATTTTCCCAGGATCCACGCAGGTGGGTTCTGGTGTGCATCCTGTCCTCGGACCTCCTGGGTGGCCTCCCCAACCCCCCCGGGCCCATCAATGGCCATTTTTGATTGTTTCTTATTTTTATTTTGATTTTGATTTCTTTTATTCCCAATTTTTTTGGGAGGATCTGTTGGCTCCGATCTGTTGGCTCCGATCTGTTGGCTCCGATCTGTTGGCTCCGATCTGTTGGCTCCGATCTGTTGGCTTCCGTGGTTCCTGTGGGCATACGCTGCATTGTGGCTGGGCACATGCAGGCTTGTAATGTATTTGGTTCAGATGCTTGGGTTTGAGTCACACACACCCCTCCTGCTTCCCGTTTCCATGGGCTTGCAAAGGGTGTGCCCAAGTGACAGTGAATTACACAGTGACGTTGGACTCCCATGAGCTGTGTGGCCAGTCTGTAGTCAATACTGTGTATACATTCATAGTGCATATTGCTGTTGTGTTGTACACTGCATGTTGCATTGATGTGTAACTCTTCTTCTGTGTCTACCTCCCAATTTGCAGGTCCCTTCCTCAAGTCCACACAAGGACCTCTAGTCTGGCGATGGGGACCATGTTGGCAGCAGTGCACCTACAACTCTACATGGCGCCAACACTGCACAGTTGGTAGTGGTGGGAGTGCAGGCATTTCCAGGTGGTGAGACTACTAATATGTAACATTTTTGATGTCATGTTAATGGTACTACGTGCTCAAGTATGTTGTTGGTCCGGCATTGCTGTGAGCATTTCAGGTGTTGCAGGTTTCTAATAGTGCCACTGTACATAGTGAGAGTGATGTCATGTTGTGGGGATTACTTTGTTTACCTGCAATTAGCATGACATGGCACGGTGTGTCGTGTGGCAGTGCTGGGGTTGGGTTGGCTGACATGGCACTGTCCTCTTGTTGCATTTTGCAAGTGGGTATTCATTTTAGCTGCTTCAATGTGTAACTTCACAAAACTGCATTGGTGGTGTCTGTGTGGGTAGGGATGCACACATTGTGACACTTCCAGGTGAACAATCTCAGGCTGACATGGAATTCCCGGTTCATTCTCCACACATTCAGGATCAGTGTCAGGTTGAGTCATCATTGATTGTCAGATGGAATGTGCCAGGGCAGTGTGCACTCCACAGGGGTGTGATTTCTATGTGAAGTAATTAGCCACTAGCTGTGTACGGGCTGCCTCCCCCCGTGCCCTTTCCCCTCCCATGCGCAGCGGCTGTGCATGTGGTTGGGGATGTGGGGCCACCACCATGTCCACGGCCAGGCCCCGGCGTGTTGCAACGTTGTGCAGGACACATGCTGCCACTATGATCCTGCACACTACTGGGGGAGCGTATAACAGCTGCCCGCCAGAACGGTCAAGGGAGCGAAAGCGTGACTTCAGCACTCCGAATGTGCGCTCCACTATGCCCCTGGTTGTAATGTGGGCTGTGTTAAATCTTACCTGGGGTGGCGTGGTGGGGTTCCGAATTGGCGTCATCATGTGGGGGCTGAGAGGGTAGGCACTGTCCCCTGTGGAGGTGGGGATTGGTATCATTGGTGAGGTTGTGACCTTGCTCAGTATCCAACATGCATGCATGTGCAGTGGCATACATACTCACCAAGCAGCCATGTATCGCCATGCCGCCCAGCTTCTAGGTCCCGGCTTAGGGTGGACATTCGGTAAATGAAGCTGTCGTGGGTGGAGCCGGGATAGTTGGCATATACTGAGGTGATGATTCCCTTGGCATTACATGCTACCTGCACGTTGATGGAATGCCAGTGCTTGCGGTTCCTATAGATGTGCTCAGATGCCCTGGGGGGACGTAGAGCCACATGGGTGCAGTCGATGGCACCTAGCACTTTGGGGAATCGTGCCACTGCGTAAAAATCCTGGGCGGCAGCATGCCTTTCTGCAGGTGTTCTGGGCAGGTATATGTGCCTGCGGACTGATGGGCGTGCAGTCATGATGTTCAAGACCTGGTGTAGGCAGCGTGACTGGGTGGCCTGTGACACCCCACCCACTATGGCACTTGTCCTCTGAAATGATCCAGTGGCTAAGAAGTGCAGTACATTGAGGACCTTCTCCAGGGGGCTGAGTGCTTGGGAGCACAGGGTGGGTGATGTGAGGTCATCCTCCCACTCACTCACCAGGTCCAGTATGATGTGTGGTGGAAACCTGTACCTCCCATACACCTGGTCATCAGGCATCCCGAAAAGGCTGGTTCTGGGTGTGAATATTCTGGCCCTGACTATCCTCCTCCTCCTCCTTTGGTAGCCCACTGCCACTGCTGCTAGGAACGGTATGTTCATCCTGGCGTCTGAGCTTGTTATTGTTAAAGTCCGCAATTTATGCTTAGCGCGTGTTCTAGGCGAGCGTGTGACCCGCGCAGCCCTGGAATCCTGTTGCCAGTCCAATAGCGTGTGGAAATTCACACGCACCACGGGATACAGCGTGTGACCCGCGCAGCCCTGGAATCCTGTTGCCAGTCCAATAGCGTGTGGAAATTCACACGCACCACGGGATACAGCGTGTGACCCGCGCAGCCCTGGAATCCTGTTGCCAGTCCAATAGCGTGTGGAAATTCACACGCACCACGGGATACAGCGTGTGACCCGCGCAGCCCTGGAATCCTGTTGCCAGTCCAATAGCGTGTGGAAATTCACACGCACCACGGGATACAGGTTCGCTGACGTACTTGCGTGTGTAAGTGGCCGCGCACCCATTAAATACACGTACATAGGCCAATCGCGTGTACGCGCACTTTTGTCCAATTACACGCGATGACACTCTGACGTGCAGTATCTCCACGTGTGGCCCGTCATCACGTCCTGAGTGGGGAACACCCGTGCGGGTCACGTCACAGACGCGCTTACGCGCTGAGGGACTCTGGTCCAATAGAATCGCGTATGCGTGCTGACGCGCTTACGCGCTAAGGGCCTTTCCTCGGATTTCACGCTGACGTGCAGGATTTTCACGTGCCAAATCACTCCGTATCAAGCTGGCCACGCGAAAACACACGGAAGCCCACGCTCCTGCCCAGAAGGCCGAGTTACTGCCCCCCAGTGCCCCGAGCAGCCTCCCACGTGCCATCTGCTGCTGCCTGCCTGCCTGCCTGCCTGCTGCCACCGTGCCCTGCCATTTGGTGCCTGCACATCAGCCATCTGCAGGGGTCCAGTTGCTGTGTCCACCCCTGCTGGAACTGAAGACTCCCGACTGGTATTACATCGCTCCACAGCCCAGCCCCAGGACCCAGTTGCCCACCCACACCTGCCTCTGGGGTTGCCATGTCGGGCACTTCCACATCTGGCACCAGTGGCAACCCCAGGCCAGAGGGGCAGAGGGGCACCAGCTTCACTGTCACCGAAGTTGGTGTCCTGGTGGAGCATGTCCTGGGGCAGTATGATGCCCTCTTTGGATCGTCCCGCGCCAGCAAGGAAGGACGGCAGAGGATCTGGGCCGACTGTGTGGTTGCCATCAACAAGGAGGGGGTGGCAACCCGCGACGTCCTGAAGATCAAGAAGCGCTGGGAGGACTTGAGGTCCAGGACCCTTGTGAAGGCCCGGCGCCTCGTGGAGGGGGGCCGGGGCCGCATGAGTACCATCCAGATGAGGGTCCTGGAACGCGTACGCCCAGCGCTCCACGCCCAGATCCTTGAGAGGGAGGCCCGTCTGGAGTTGAGCGTTAAGTGTCCATGCATTACTGTGTGAGACAGGGCATGTTGCGGTGTGCTGGTTCTATGATACTTGCCTGTATGTGTGCCATAGCCCATGTATGCATGTATGTGTGCAGGGACATCATGGTAATGCATGTGCGACCAGTGATGTGTGATGCACATGGTTGTTGCATGTGTTGAAATGCCGCATGGGGAGCCCTAATCAGATAATGAACATGAGAGCATGCCAGTCTCTGTACCTGAACATGGGTGGGGGTGAGGGATGGGTGCTGATGCCAGGTACATATATGGTAGCCATGTCTGTGTGCCTGACCTGCGTGTCTGTGACTTGTGCATGCCATGGATGCATGACACATGTGTGTGACAATGCAGAGATTCAGTAAAGCAGCAAAATTACCCTTGTATCCGCTGTGTTTGGGGCCAGATGGATGTGACTGAGGTGAAGTGTGTGCATGTGATGGGCATGAGGCATGATGCATGTGAGTTACATATCATTGAATGTTTCAAGAGTCCATTGGACATGCATGGAAATGTCCATGGCATGCACCATGCCTGTTACTGTGTGTCTTTTGCCTGGACTGGCCCATGTGTTGTGGAGGGACATGATGGAAGTGTACTTTGACAGTGGTGCTCATCTGCTATTGCTTCCTGTCTAAGGGACCATTGTACAGTGCCCTGATGCTTGTGTTCTTTGTCTCCCTCTACGCAGCGGCTAGTGAAGAAGAGGGCGGAGACGGCGCTGTGGAGCAAGGCGGCGGGGATGCCCCCACGGCTGCAGTGGAAGGGGTGGGTGAGCCCCCACAGGGGCCTGCTACGGTGGGAGACGGTGAGGAGCCATCCAGGTTGGTGGTTTGCACAGAGGAGGAGGAGGCCGCCACTGGGGCACACATGGGGCCTGGTGGGGGCATCCCTGCTGGTGCAAGTGGTGCAGTCCAGGGCCAGGGGCAGGAGGCAGCACAGGTCACCGTGGAGGGGCCTGTGCATGTCGCTGTCCCTGACCCTGTGAGTGCACCACCATGCACCAGCAGGGATGCCCTGTCCCAGGCCTGTCCGCAGGTAGAGGGGATGTCCATGTCACCTGACTCCCCTCCACCTGCGGACGTGGGAACCCCTGGCCGTGCAGAGAAGGTCCTGATTGGGGTCGCGTTGCGCACGGCTGTGATTCGTGATGCCGTGCGTGCTTCCCGGGAGGAGCACGCACGTCATCATGAAGTGCACCATGCCGACGTGGCCCAATTGGGATCGGCCATGTTCGGGGGTTTCCTGCATGTGTTGGCCAATGTGGCGGCCCTCTCCTCCTCTGTGCAGGCTATCCACCAGTCGTTCTCCTTGCCGTCTTCCAGCCCAGATGCCACCAGGGCCCCCTGTGGACCTGCCCCGACCAATGCAGCCAGCTCGGTGGGGATCCCATCCCTGCCACAGTCGGGAGTCAGAGATCCAGCAGGGGTGGACACCAGAGCAACTGGACCCCAGCAGATGGAGGATGTGACGGCATCATCGGGCAGGGCACGTGCACGACGGCGTTGGTGGTTTCCATCAGCCTGGATGCCGTCGTGCTGGCACAGGCAGTTGCGTCGGAGGCAGCAGCAGGCTCAACGTGGGAGGCATCATGGCTCGGGGCCATCAACATCAGGGGTGCAGGCATCGGCCGGAGGGCACGAGAACCCTGGAATGGGAGTGGCTTCCGTGTGGGAGAGGTTGTGCCAGCGGATAGGTGCGGAGCGGCAGCGGGCAGAGGAGGAACGGCTCACGATGGTCAGGGCGGAGGACTCCATGCGGAGGGCGCTGAGGCGGGCTGAGTGCCTCGAGGGTCTTTGCAGGGAGTTTGAGCTTGACACTGCGTTATCCCTGCGGGACCTCGGGGCCAGGGAACATGCCCGCCTCCAAGCCATTGACCAGGAGTTCGAGGATGCCCTGGCCCATGACAACAACCAGTGAGCCGTCCGAATAGCCCGCTGCCTTTGTATATAGTTGTATAGTTAGGGTTAGGTTTCCTTTGTTTTTTTGAATTTTTTTTTGGTTGCGATTGGACAATGCACCACTTTTTTGTATATAGTTCCCTTTTTAGTTAGTAGTCAGTTAGGTTTAATTTGGTAGGGCTCATGGACCCAGGATGATCTTCTTGATTGGCTTATTTTAATTTTTCATAATTTTTTCTTGGACATTCATCTTGTTTTGTTTGATTTGCTTTGTGTTTTTTCTTATTTGCTGTTCAATACATATTATTTTTTTAATCTTCAATGTGTCGTATCATCTCATTGCTTTCAGGCATGTCATGTTGGGTGTTTTGTCATTCACTTGCAGCCATTGTGTGTGACAGACATGTGTTAAATTGCATTATTTACATTGGGGTGTAACATGTAATTGCCTTTGATATGTGGGTGGGTGTGATAGTTGGTTGGGCCTTTTGGCAGGGGAGGATGGGCATTACGGACATGATTGGGTAATGTTGGGACCCAGGTGCAGGGGGGCATGGATTGGACATGGGTGGGGGCCTGCTGGCAGGTGCCCCACAGTGCTGGGGGGTGGGGGTGGTGGGAGACATGAGTTGGACATGGGTGGGGGCCTGCTGGCAGGTGCCCCACAGTGCTGGGGGGTGGGGGTGGTGGGAGACATGAGTGGGGCACTGGTGGAGGGTGACCCTGCACTGCTGGGGTGTGGGGGTGGTGGGTGACATGAGTGGGGGCCTGGTGGAGGGTGACCCTGGTGGCTGGGGGGTGGGGGTGGTGGTAGACATGAGTGGGGGCCTGGTGCAGGGTGACCCTGCACTGCTGGGGTGTGGGGGTGGTGGGAGACATGAGTGGGGGCCTGGTGGAGGGTGCCCCTGGTGGCTGGGGTTTGGGGGTGGTGGGAGACATGAGTTGGACATGGGTGGGGGCCTGCTGGCAGGTGCCCCACAGTGCTGGGGGGTGGGGGTGGTGGGAGACATGAGTGGGGACCTGGTGGAGGGTGACCCTGGTGGCTGGGGTTTGGGGGTGGTGGGAGACATGAGTGGGGCCCTGGTGGAGGGTGACCCTGCACTGCTGGGGTGTGGGGGTGGTGGGTGACATGAGTGGGGGCCTGGTGGAGGGTGCCCCTGGTGGCTGGGGTTTGGGGGTGGTGGGAGACATGAGTTGGACATGGGTGGGGGCCTGCTGGCAGGTGCCCCACAGTGCTGGGGGGTGGGGGTGGTGGGAGACATGAGTTGGACATGGGTGGGGGCCTGCTGGCAGGTGCCCCACAGTGCTGGGGGGTGGGGGTGGTGGGAGACATGAGTGGGGCCCTGGTGGAGGGTGACCCTGGTGGCTGGGGGGTGGGGGTGGTGGGAGACATGAGTTGGACATGGGTGGGGGCCTACTGGCAGGTGCCCCACAGTGCTGGGGGGTGGGGGTGGTGGGAGACATGAGTGGGGCCCTGGTGGAGGGTGCCCCACAGTGCTGGGGGGTGGGGGTGGTGGGAGACATGAGTTGGACATGGGTGGGGGCCTGCTGGCAGGTGCCCCACAGTGCTGGGGGGTGGGGGTGGTGGGAGACATGAGTGGGGCCCTGGTGGAGGGTGCCCCTGGTGGCTGGGGTTTGGGGGTGGTGGGAGACATGAGTAGGACATGGGTGGGGGCCTGCTGGCAGGTGCCCCACAGTGCTGGGGGGTGGGGGTGGTGGGAGACATGAGTGGGGCCCTGGTGGAGGGTGACCCTGGTGGCTGGGGGGTGGGGGTGGTGGGAGACATGAGTTGGACATGGGTGGGGGCCTACTGGCAGGTGCCCCACAGTGCTGGGGGGTGGGGGTGGTGGGAGACATGAGTGGGGCCCTGGTGGAGGGTGCCCCACAGTGCTGGGGGGTGGGGGTGGTGGGAGACATGAGTTGGACATGGGTGGGGGCCTGCTGGCAGGTGCCCCACAGTGCTGGGGGGTGGGGGTGGTGGGAGACATGAGTTGGACATGGGTGGGGGCCTGCTGGCAGGTGCCCCACAGTGCTGGGGGGTGGGGTTGGTGGGAGACATGAGTGGGGCCCTGGTGGAGGGTGACCCTGGTGGCTGGGGTTTGGGGGTGGTGGGAGACATGAGTTGGACATGGGTGGGGGCCTGCTGGCAGGTGCCCCACAGTGCTGGGGGGTGGGGGTGCAAGGGGACATGTGTTGGTGTTCATTAGTTCAAGGAGACATGTGCCTTTGCTGGGGGGCATGCCCATGTTGGGTGGGCTGCCTGCGGGACATGACCAGGGATGCAGGGTAGTCCCCTGTGGTGTGGGCTGCCTGCAGGGGCCGTGGAGGGTGTACAGGGTACACCTGGGAGGAGCCACACTGTCAAATCACATGTTGAACTTCCCGCGCACCCCTGAAATACACGCGCCCAGGCTATTCGCGTGTGGTACTTCCCGCGCACCCCTGTAATACACGCGCCCAGGCTATTCGCGTGTGGAACTTCCCGCGAACCCCTGAAATACACGCGCCCAGGCTATTCGCGTGTGGAACTTCCCGCGCACCCCTGAAATTCACGCGCCCAGGCTATTCGCGTGTGGAACTTCCCGCGCACCCCTGAAATACACGCGCCCAGGCTATTCGCGTGTGGAACTTCCCGCGCACCCCTGAAATACACGCGCCCAGGCTATTCGCGTGTGGAACTTCCCGCGCACCCCTGTAATACACGCGCCCAGGCTATTCGCGTGTGGAACTTCCCGCGAACCCCTGTGATACACGCGCCCAGGCTATTCGCGTGTGGAACTTCCCGCGAACCCCTGTAATCCACGTAGCCCGCTCCCCCAGGCCCGATCGCGTGAGGAACTTCCCGCGCACCCCTCAAATTCACGCGCCCAGGCTATTCGCGTGTGAAACTTCACGCAAACCCCTGAAATATACGTAGCACGCTCCCCCAGGCCCGATCGCGTGAGGAACTTCACGCGAACCCCTGTAATACACGTAGCCCGCTCCCCCAGGCCCGATCGCGTGTGGAACTTCACGCGAACCCCTGAAATACACGTAGCCCGCTCCCCCAGGCCCGATCGCGTGAGAAACTTCCCGCGCACCCCTCAAATTCACGCGCCCAGGCTATTCGCGTGTGAAACTTCACGCGAACCCCTGAAATATACGTAGCACGCTCCCCCAGGCCCGATCGCGTGAGGAACTTCACGCGAACCCCTGTAATACACGTAGCCCGCTCCCCCAGGCCCGATCGCGTGTGGAACTTCACGCGAACCCCTGAAATACACGTAGCCCGCTCCCCCAGGCCCGATCGCGTGAGGAACTTCACGCGAACCCCTGTAATACACGTAGCCCGCTCCCCCAGGCCCGATCGCGTGTGGAACTTCACGCGAACCCCTGTAATACACGTAGCCCGCTCCCCCAGGCCCGATCGCGTGAGGAACTTCACGCGAACCCCTGTAATACACGTAGCCCGCTCCCCCAGGCCCGATCGCGTGAGGAACTTCACGCGAATCCCTGTAATACACGTAGCCCGCTCCCCCAGGCCCGATCGCGTGAATAACTTCACGCGAACCCCTGTGATGCACGTACCCTGCAAATCGCGTGTGACACTTCCCGCGCACCCCGGTATACATGCACACGTATTTTTTGTCAGCGGGTGTCCGTGTTTGTGGGTACCCCTTTGCACGTCATTTTTCCTGGAGGGCCACAGTATGGGACATTCATCATGGCAGTATATAGGTGCTATTTGTTGGCGCACCTTTTGGCGCACATTTCTTACAGCCGCAGAGACGCTACCGCCTCCTTTCTTGTGGCGGTCGTGTTTGTGCCTGTGCGCTGGTTTGAGCGTGCGCTTTTTTCCCCTATTCTATTCCATGAATACGTGTTGTAGGCGAGCGTGTGGGCGTTCCGCGCACTTGTGCCCTGTACTTCCCCCGTGACGCCCACTTTTTGGCAAGTTGTTCCCCATTCCGAGTGTTACGCCCGTGTTCCGCCTACTTTTATTGCGTGCGCCGCGCTATGTGCGAATTTCGCTGTGGCCTGTGCGATTTTCGCTGTGACCTGGCGCACGCTGTTAGATGGCCTGTGCGCCAACGTGCGCCAACGTGCGCCGCGCACTTTTTTTTCGCACATCCGCTGGTTTTCTCGCGCACGGCCTTCCATGAATCGACGTGCGCTGCTTTTCGTGCGATTTTCGCACGTTCACTGCGATTTTCGCTATTCCACTGCGATTCGCACGTTTTTGCCCACTTGCGCCGCGCTAATTATTCCATGAATCGGCCTCTTAGTATTAGCTCTGAGAAGGGACAAGGTACAGGATTCCACATTAGCATACAAGGACAAGAAACCCGACCTTTTTCGGCATTATGTAAAGCCTTCAAAATCTAGGAATTAAAGGTATAAATCAGTCTAGGGGTCCACTTGACCCTCATCACTTGGTTATTTGTACTCAGATCGGTATGTATTGAGGAATGCTCTTTCAAACACATTCCAGTCTTAAAGCAAAGGTGTAGGGCAGCATGGTCACTGTTTTCCAATGGGATTAACCTTAAATGAACTACATTTATCAAACAATTTGCTTGGAGCCAATAAGTACCAATCGTGGAATAGTCGCTGCCTCTCCTCCATATCGAGAGGACAGGAATGTCATTCCCCAACTGACTATTCGCCATCTCCATGCTTTCATACAGTCCACAATGTAACCGCCTCTCTGCTTTTCTTCCTTGGCGTAATTGCTGTGGCCCAAGGATTTAAGATCAATACAATTAGAATTAAAGTCACCAGAAGCATTTACCTCCCAAGGATTGTCATAAATATTAACAATGAAGCAGCCATGCACTTTGTTCAATTGAGAGAACAGTACACATTTTTACTGCAAACAAAACTTTGGAGTTTGTGGGAAATTGATCACAGGTCCTAATAGAAGATAAATTAATAGTGGTTAATAAGGCCCCCTGAGGATGTCCCTTGCTACCCTTTACTGCTGGGAGATGGATAATCAAAATAAAATCCAATAACAGCTTATGTTAGAGCCACGTTTTCTGCAAAAAGGAAATGTCAAACTGCTCCTGAAAAGCACCTTTTGATCTGAGTTAAACTTGTGTGAGTGATATCTCGAATTACATGATATTAGAGAGAAAGCAGAAGTGTAATCTCATTTGTTGATTGGGTTATCTTTGAATTGCGCAGGCAGGTCAGAACATAGTTAAAACTAATTGTTTCTTTCATTTCGTTGGTATGACGTAGCGGTAGGTTTTATCACCCTCCTACTGTGCTTTCCATCCACACATCCACTACTATGTGTAGAGGTTCTTCTCTCACCTCATTTTGCGTCAATTTTATACTTGCTACAGAAGTGTCTGAAGCAAGCAGCCCATGATGGACTTGTGGAGTAAAAATATAGTATCCCAAAGAAAAAAAACGACTGTGCTTCTTCCAGTACCAATGCTGCTGTCAATGTGGAGTAAATGGATAAGTACAACATCCAGTCTCTTGTCTGATATAAGCTCAATCTGTTTGAGGTCATCCGAGTATATGGCTTGAAGCCTATGCTTCTCCTTCAATAGGAGTAAGATGGTGTGTCTGTTTAAGGTGATGTTGTAGTCTGCTCCAAAGAGCCTTTCCAAACCAACACACAGAGAGCTATCAGAATTCACCTTTTTATGATGCCTCTGTCTTTCAAAACCTTTGTTATGATGGTTCTGTGACTGCTCACCTTATTTCATTTTTCTTCAAGTGTCAGGAAACGCACTTCCCAAAGATGATCATTGCTCATGTTTTCCTCAACAGCGGGGCTTCCACTGCCAACCATCAGGGAAATAACTGGGACTGCATGGCACACGCATGGTGATACGCTGTTGAATCGTGTCTAACATTGGTGTGTTCCATAACTACAGACGAGAACCCCGACAATACAACCTCATCAACATAAGTTGATAATTGGCTAAGGTTGAGATCGTCTTCCCCTTAATTTTGTAGCATATCCTTAGACAGCATATAATGATCTCTCTGAAATTCTGGCTTGATTTGGTTCTGCAGGCTTGGTTTCTGCCTTTGGCTTTAGAAGGGAAAATTTACGCAAAACCATTCCTCGGACATGGATGAAGTCTCACCTCTACTATTTTCCGTAATTAAAAATATTTTTTTCTGTTTTTCTTCAATTGGTAAGTGTTTGCTTGAGATATTTCTAATTTGCTTGAGTTTACGAATGAACTTTCCTGACCCTTTATTATTTAGACCTGCTGGGTTTTTCTTATTTGTTCTATCTTTCTGGAATTTGAGAGATTGACCTCATCAGCCTTTGGAATTTCTATCGCCAAGACTGTTCCTGCTTCCATTGTTCTAATTGCATTAACGGAAAATATTGATCTATTTATTTGTGGTTCAGCACTGTTACCTGGTGAAGCAAGTCTGTAGTAGCTGAAACTGGAAGACCCGAGATACCTTCTCTTGAGGTGAACGCTTCCTGAGACGTATGTGACTTGGTGGCACAAATATAACCCTCCAGAAAATGTATCTTTGTGCTTATTGTGGACAAAGCAAACATTTGGCCTTTAAACTCTTCATGTATATTTTCGTATAACTTAACGAGAGAGTTTAAAATGAAATTTAACACAAGTAATGGAGGATGATTCATCTCTGGCAAACAATCTGAACGATCCATGAGTTGCTGTGATTGGAGTGGCATAGGTGAGGTTTCGTAGGCAAAGCTAGATGGTTTGTATCATGAGATGGAGCTGCTGGTATCTGCATTTCCAACAGATAAACAAACAGGAGCAAAGAAGAAAAGAAGAAAGAAAAGGACCCTCCCCAACCCCACACCAACTACTACAAAAAAGGTGGCTGCGCACTTCCGGGGGCTATTACAGTAGGTGTGAATGTTGAAGACATATGCACTGTATCTATGTGGGCCTGTCAGGGCCTGCCTGGTCATCAATGCCTCTGCTTGCAGTGTGTCCTCCAGCTTTCTGTGCCCAGTGTCCAACCTTTCCACCAGGCCATCTGCCTGAGTCCTCCCCCGTGCGCTTGCCAGACCGAACGTAACGGTCCACACTACTAAACATATAAACAACAAAACATATGCATGTCCGACCACTTCCCCAACCCCTTTTCCCGATCCCTACTAGTTACCCCCAATCCCTCCATTTACTAGTTACCCCCAGCCCCTCCATTGATAGTGCAGACTCTCAAACCCTCAATCTCCTATTCGCTGCTTTCGCCTCACAGTGGCATGTCATCTGAGGGTGCAACCATCCACTGGACCAATGAATTCCATGCCATGACATCCACACATACTTCCCTCTGGCCACTGTACACTGCTCTGTGTCACACTAACGTTTTAAGCATCAGCCCACTTCCAAAGGTCCTCCCACCATGCCTCTATGTGGGGACCCTCTGATTACTTCCACGCCAGTGCTATACTGCGCTTTGCCAAAATGCAGATGATGTGCTTCATCTTTGCCACATGTGCCTCTCTGCCCTGCCTCGGGAACAGCCCTAGCTGGCATGCCTCCGGGGTTCACCCCTGCATTTCTATCCCACCTCCGGAGGCCCTGTTAGTAATATCCTGCCAGAACCCTAGAGTGCCAGGCAGGACCAGAACATATGCAGCATGTCTGCTGATGTGCTCATGCATCTTGGCCGGCTCTGTTCACCCACCACCGGGTACCATGAGATAGCACGTGGAATCATATAGCCTCTGTGCATTAGATCTAGCTGTAGCTGTTTGAATCTGGTGTTCCTGAATACCGTGCACATATATAACATAACCCTGGCCCATTCCTCCTCCGTGAAGGCCCGGCCCACCGCCCACTCCCACTTGCCCTGGGCTGTGAGATCTGGTTTACTAAGCAAATCTAGTGTAAAATCATAGTGGCTGGAGGTGACATGAACCCCCCTCTATCAGATCATAAAGAGAATCCAGCACCTCATCCCTCTCTAAGCCCTCCTTAATGTCAGGCCACCTAGTCGTGACTATTTTTAGCATCCTGTTATATGTCAGAAATTGTCCCTTCGGGATACCATAAGTTTCTATCGTCTCTGGGAAGCCCAAAATTGTCCCCTCTTTACACAGGTCACCCAAGGTAAAGGCTCCATTCAGTTCTCAATGTGATCTGATGTGCAAACAACCTCCTGGTCTCCCCCAATGACTGCCACCAGGGATACATTAGCAGAATATGGGTCCTGCTTTCCCATCAACTTCCACCATCTGTTTCATAGCTTGCTTCCCAATGTGACCAGAGACGATCTCCCTGCCTGGTCAACAGTCGGTACCCAAAGCGCCTCTCTCAGATCGAACAGTGTCACGTCACTCCGCAGCAGTACAGTGTCCAGGGAGGCATCTTCCGCCAGCCAGGACACCACGAACTGTAGTTATCCAGCTCAGTAGTATGCCTCAAAATGCGGTACTCTAATGCCTCCTCCTTGTAATCCCTCCAAAGTGCCCTGAGCGATACCCGACACCCCCACAAAAAGGAACCCCCTCACCAGTCTAGCCTATGAAAAAAAGGGAACTTGTATGGTATATTCACAAAGTGGTACATCAGTCGTGGCAGCACCATCATTTTAAGTAGTGCCATGCAAACCATCATACACAATGGGAGCCTCCGCCAGACTTCTCAACACTCCGGAGTGCTCCCAATGTGTTTGCCTCAAGTTCCACATGGGAATCATGATAAATGTTTAACTCCAAATATCGAAGGAGTCCATCGCTCACTGTTTCCCCAAATCAGGTAGTCGCTGCCACCCCAGCATTGCCAGGCCCGTCGGTGGAGACAATTTTACAATTTGTATCTACTTGTGGTTACGCCCGACAGCCTGGACTAGCCGTCCAGTACTTCCAACATATTTGGTATATTGGATTCTGGGTCTTGCACATAAAGCAACATGTTGTACGAGTACAGCGAGACCTAATGCATTTTCCACCCTATTGGATTGACTGCATCCCTGTATTCTGCTCTGCAAGATACCGCCTGCGACTCCATGGCCAATATGAACAGCATGGGGGAGAGCGGACACCCTTGCCTGGTTCCCTTACCCATTTCCCACGCTGCCAAGATGTGTCTCCCGGTTTTCACTCATGCCAGTGGCTTTTCGTACAACAATTGTACCCATCATGCAAAACGTGGCCCCACTCCAAAGAGCTGCATTGCGGCAGGAAGCCAATCCAATTTTACTGAGTCTAATGTCTTTATAGAATCTAGTGAAGCCACTGCCTCCTGCTCTCTGGTTTTGTCTAAGGTGTGGTGCAGAATGCGCACATTCCGGGATTTATTCCTCCCAGGAACATGGTGCCAATGACTCCCCTCAATCTGTTCACCAAGTTTGCGGGGAGAATTTTACAACCTTGATTGATCATCGAGAGCGGTCTATACGACCCGCACTCCAATGATGGTTTGCCTGGTTTCAGTATCGGCACTATGATGGATTCACGGAGGCTCGCTGGCAGTAGGGCCTCCTTATATGCCTGAAGAAAATAAGCCATCCTGTTGCGCTTCTCAAAAAAATGATTACACAAACATTATGTTTCAAAAGTCTGGTTGAATTTATTTTGAAATTTAAGTTTAAGCAAACATTCACATATATAGGTTCAAAAGAAAAAGGTTTTTTCTAAAAAAAAAAGGGGGGGGTTTTGAAAAAGATTTCACAATTTACAGCATGTAAATCAAAATATAATCATTATTTATTTTCACTAAGATATGATCCTCCTCATATGCCTCCTCTAGCATCTACAGGAGGGGTGGTGCTAAGTCTCCTTCAAATTCCTTGTAAAAACCCGTCAGCATCCAGCATTTTGTCTCAGGGCAGCATGCGTATTGTTGCCTGCGGCTCCTCCTCCGTAAACGGAGCATCAAGCATTTCGGCCTGTTCCTGCTACAGATGGGATAGGTCGATTTCCATCCATACTGTTTTGCTTCTGCGTAGTATGTAGTTACCCTAGACATCACTTACCAGACCACACAGACCAAAAGTTCTTGGACTCAGGGAGGCAATAACCCACACATAAACCAATAGTTAAGATATAATTGGCTCTTTACAGGCCCTTTATTCACACAACATATAAACATACACCAAACACTACAAACGAATGAGGTCATTTATACATAAACACATACATCAAGATAACTAAAGAAAATACGTCACTTTTGGAGTAGTTGAAGTAGAGAACTTCATCTCGGCCAATATGACACTACCCAGTCCCAAGGCAGGTGGGCAGAGAGAGGTCAAACATTCTAACAGGGTCTGATGCGGAGTGTCCTCCCTTTCAGCAAGATTTCACCCCGGCTTCCAATTCTAAAAGCTACTACCTGGATATATTTCTCTTATGGGGAAAACATTCCTGCCCACCATAGGTTGCCAAACCGTCCCCAGCCGAAGTACAGCCAACAAGCATGGGGGCACAGAGTGGAAAAATCCAGCTAATAGTGGAAAAAACCAGCTTGTCTCCTGTGAGCTTGCTCCCAGCACCCCTTATCAGCTCTGACTCTCTTCTTGGCGCGTCCTTGATCGAACAACGCACCAACTATCCCTCTAAATGAACTCATTTGCTTCCAAATATAAACATTGCAACCGTGTAAATGCGGCAGAGCTTATGTCTGCTTAATTGAGTTCACAGAAACATATACTTCCACTACGGTTTTGAAAGTGAATGTCCAAAATGGCTGCGCACCAGCACAATTTTTCTTAGCTCAGTTTTTGCACATGCATTACATATACATTGCTCAGTTCACTGCCATCACATCCCCCAACAGCTTCATATAGATGCTGATATTATCGACTATAAAATTGCATTAATCTGACCCCAGGCCCTACATTATTCCCCTCACTCGTCTTTAATGGAGGTTATCTTGCTCCTTTCTTCCTCCGCCTTGCACAACTAGGCCAACAACGTTCCTGGCTTGTCCCCGGTCTCATGTAGTCTCTATATATTTGCCATAATCGTGCTTGCCCAGCCACTCCCAGACTGCTATACAGTCATGACTGAGCCCAATCAGCTTCTTCTCACATTCTGCTGCTTGTCCCCCTGTCTCCCCAGTGCTTTCATCCACTCTTTTGTGCTAGCTATGTTTCACAGCAGCTCTTTGGGTATGCCGCCCATCTTCCCAATCGACTCCCCTCTTTTCACCACCTTGAAGGCTACCCACAGGGTTCTGGCCCCTCCACACTCCCTTCATTATGCTCTTAAAATTCCTCTATTCTGCTTCCCATGTGGGCGCTGAAAGGCTAATCGAGCAATGTCTCTGCTCTCAGCCACCATGTGGGGATCGGGGGTGTGCCCGTCATGTGTTGGCACGTCACCATGAGTGGTGCGTGATCTGAAAGAACTTTTGATTGATAATCTGCTGAGGTAAATTCACTAAGGACCTCCACCCCCATAAACATTTAATCAATGCGTGTGTGCTTTGTGGGCTTGAATACAATGAATATCCTTTCTTGTCACTGTGCAACTGTCTCCAAATTTTCACCCATCTTTAGCTCTCACAGTAATGCTCACAACGCCCTAGCCGACGATGTTTGTCTCCCGCCTTTACCATTCGACATATCTAGCACAGGGTCCAGTGTGCAGTTAAAGTCCCCTCCCCACAACCACTGGGCCCCTCTGTATGGCACCAGCCAGGGGCCTAGAGACTTCAAGTAGCCAGCAATGTTATGGTTAGGGGCATAAAAGTTAATGATGCAGACCTTCTTTCATTCCAGGAACCCATGCACTGTGGTTAGTCTGCCTTCTCTATCGCTCTTGCATTCCAGTAACTTGAAAGGCCACTCACAGCAAGGCACCACGGGCGTATGCCAAATATGGAGATCCTTGCATCAGTCCCCCCATTTTTTAGCAAGCATAGCCTGTTTAGCCGCCACAAGATGCATCCCCTTCCTGGGGGGCCACATGGACTCCTCTACTGACCAAGTATGTATGCACCCTGTTCTGCTTAATGTAACTATTGAGTCCCCTCATGTTGTAGGAAACAAATCTAATATTACTCATGTTGTTTGTCCAGTCCCCATCCCGCCCAGGCATCCCACTCAACCCGATCTGAGTTACCACTATCCTGTGTGCCCGTACCTTGCCTGGAACTGCTAGATTCACCTGCCTGACTTCAGGATGGCCTGTATTCTTCCCCATTCCCTCCCACACTTCTCCGAACCATCACTCCTCCCCCACACAGAGACCTGCCCTGCACCAGCACCAGTGAACAGGGTCTAGGAATGGCAGGCATGCAATTCAACATAACATGTAACTCCCCCAAAACTCCCAACATCCCCAACAGGTGCCCAACGGCACTTAGGCCATTCAGGCTCAGCTGCTTCTCACGCTTAACCAGTGTCTCCCCTCCCTTCGACCGATCTTGCATGCAGCAGCACGGTGCTGCTGCAGGCACCCCTAGAACAGAACAACAATTTACAACAGCGGCAAAGGCACCCACTGCCAGACCGCAGCTTAACGGCCCAAAACTAGCATGTGTCTATCTTAATCCTCTAGTGAGGTTCGCTGTCTCCGCCTCCTGCCTGCGCCCAGCAACTCAGGCCTAAAAAACAAGCGTACCTGTCCCAGTGTGAACCCTCAAAGGTCTGCCTCCTGCCTCCGACTGAGGGGAGAAACTCTGGTTAAGTAGATCCATGATTGTGCTCCCTCAGTGCTATCAAAGGAATGGGAAGTGCCGTTGTGCAATATTTTCTATTTGGCAGGATAAATTAACATATATTTCAGGCCTGCCTGTCATAATCTCGCCTTCATGGGCCCAAAAGCCACCCTTTGTCTTTGCACCATCAACGTGTAGTCTGGGCATACTGTGATCCTGGCAGACCCCCTTTCGATGGCACCTCCCTGTCTAGAGAAGGCCAATATAGCCTCCCTATCCTTGTAGTTCATGAGCTTCGCTATCAATGGTCTTGGTGGTGCCTCAAGCACGGGTCTTCTGGTTAGGGACCTATAGGCTCTCTCCACCATGAACCCCTACATCAGGGTCCCTGCCCCGATCTCCTGCAGCAAAATGTTTTCCACATATGTTGTGGGGTCCCTGCCCTCCATCCACTCCGACAGGCCGAGCATTCTTACATTTTTCTGCCATTCTCTCGCTTCGGCATCCTCTGCTCTGCTCTCCAGTGCAGCCACCTTTAGCTTTAACTCCTGCACCTCGGACAGAGCCCCAGCTACATTCCTCCTGTTTTTGCCGGCCTGCATCTCCACATTCTGTACCCTATCTGTCAGTGCCCGGACATCCTACCGCAGCAGCCCCACATCTATTCTGACCTCATTGATTCCCCTCTCCAGGATGCTTTGCAAAGTGGCTATGGCTTTCAGAACAAGGTTGTGCTCTGCTTTAGTCTCCTGTTGTGAGGTAGAGGCTTCCGCTAGGGCTTCACTACTGCCCCTCTCCTTGCAAGTAAATGCCTCCCTCTTGGTTTGCTTGGACTTTCCCTTGCCCTTCAGTGCAATATGTCATGTCTATCTGCACTTCCCCAGCCTGAATTTCCTCACCCGGTTCCCCCTGAGGGGCAGGGCCTTCAGCCTCCCAGTGTGTTCTGTGCCTACTGCTGCGTCCTGACCCCAGGTGACTTCACCAGTGATGCCCAGCACCTCCAGCCTGTAAACGGCAGGCTGACTCACTTCAGCATCTGGCACCACTGACAGTGGTTGCGTGTTACAGCTAGTGTGCCACAGGATGCAGACCCTTGACTAACGGGCACCAAAGAAACAAGTGGTTTGTAAAGACCCGGCTTGCAAATTCAAAATTAATGAAGCAGAACATTTGAAAAGCCATTTTTGCAACATATTACAAAATGGAACCTAAAGAATTTCAGGAGTCTAGAATCAGAGACACAATAAAAGTACCACTCCATATAATGGTAGCCTGAATAGAAAAAGAAAATGAAATAATATATGTATTCATATATCCTCTAAAAATGTATTATTATAAATGTATCACAATAAAAATAATACAAAGTAACAATACAGTGTAAACATAAAGAATTAAAATTGTAAAAACTGCAAACATTAGTTTATACAAATACTGCAGGGTCCCTTTAAATGTTTTGGGAACCATCAATCATTCTATCTGCTGGAAAAATCAGCTTGATGAGCAGTATGTACAATCAATAAAGATTTGGTTGTCGACACAGTGCGTTTCGGCCACACAAAGCAGTTGAAACGTGCTGTGGGTAGGACGGCCTTCATCAGTGTTCAATTAATGAGTATTCCTGTGCGGATCTACAAGCAATGAAGAAACGTCTATAAGTGAAAAGGTTCTATATGCAGGTGTCTTTCAAAAGCAAAAAAAATATCTAAAAAGAATCTTCTAGTGCTTATTGATATTTCTAAACAAGAAACAAATCCCTGAAGGGCTTACCGTGCAGGAGAGTCCGTGCACGACAGTCGATAGTTCACTAATACCCTTTGTATATATATATATATATATATAAAAATATCAAATACCAAATTGGCAAATATGTAAAGACAAAAATATAAAAATGAATATAGTGAAGGTAGTAAACACATTAGGTTTGAACTCACAACAACACATATTAAATCAGAGTTATTCATCTCGCCTGAGATAACTGACTAGAGTCTTTCAATTTAGTAAGCTTTATGCTGATCTAATAGTCGATAGCTGTTGCTGTCCATGTTGGAGTAGGGTGTGCAAACATTTTTCTCCTGGAGATGGAATTCTGTTAAGTTCCCAACTTAGGTTTTGCTCATGTTCGCAACTTCACATGTTGGAAAAAATGTACCTGAATTTTTAAATCGATCGTTCTCATACCATTATCCGTATGACATGTTCTGAAGATATTATCTGGTCCACCCCCTCCCCCCAATATGGAACATTTAAGGCAAATGTATGCAGCGTTTTCAAAGTTATACATCATTGAATAGAACATTTTGTGTTTTTACATTTTGTATTTGTTTTCATACAGAAAATATGTGTTCATTGATCGGACACACAGTCTGAACTGCTGGATAGATTGTATTCAAATTTGAAGCCCTTTTGACAACTAGAAGCAATGAATATGGGTATTATGGGGACTTGGTGTCTATTCACACAGTATTTTATTTTTTAGTTTGGCTGCAAGTTGTGATCCTGTGGCATCAAAATCTTTTACACATTTCCCATGATATGTAGCTTGAAGCGGAGAGGGAGAATTTTCAAAGCTGAACTTGGCTTATATTGATGTTGTTTTATTTTATTTTATTTGTATAGAACCTTATACCAAAGTGCTGAACACACAATGATAAGTGGTACAATAGAGGTATCAGAGTCAGAATGCGGAATCTAGTCAGGAAGAAAGAAGATGGTCTTTAAAACGGGTTTTGAACAGAGGAAGATTAGGAACAGAACGTTTCAAGTTGGGGAGTGCATTCCAATATTTTGGAGCAAGCAAAGAGCAGGATCGGAATCAAGAAGTTCTGTTCAGTTATTTCTCCATAGAGGGAATTTTCGTTATTGTCATGATAGATACAATATGGCACTCCTTGCAGTAGAACGAGCACAGTGAAGTGCATTGCACAGATGAGTAATTGGCTGGTCATATATTACTCCCCCTTCATTGTCCCTGTCTTCCATTATTCCCGTCCTCATTTTTCTCATCCCAGTCCCTCATTTACCATGCCTCCCTCTTTCTCCTCCTAGACACACATCACCCCTGCCTAACTCTACAATGTTGCAAGCCCTCATTACCCCTGGTACACACAAAGTCATCCCCATCATCATTAACCCTGCCTCATTACCCCACCATATACTTCCTTATCCTAGTCCCACATTACTCCATCTCATTCCTTCTCTTCCTAATCATCCTTTACTCCCGCCACACCTTTTTCAGCCCATGTTCCCCACTGACTGCTTCACTCTTCCTCATCACAGTCCACCTTTACCCCACCCTCACCTTTTTCAGTATTAGGCCCCTATAATCCCCACCTCACTCTGCCTCGACCCAGTCCAGCATTACCCATCTCACTGTTCCTCATACCATTCCCCCATTGTCTCACCTCTCTCTTCCTCATGCCAGTCCATTAGCCCTGCCCCACGCTTCCTCATCCCAGTTCCCCATTACCCTTGATTCATTCTTCCTCATCCACTGCCATATTAGAATAAAAAAAAAGAATATTCAGCAGATGAATTGCCCTGTTTCATATATTTCATCCCTCCTTTGACTCCTGCACCTGTTTTGTTTGTCTGTTCTTGTTTTGGGTTCACTCTGAGGCCTTTTGGGAATTATAAAGTTAATAAATAAAATGTATAAATTAGTACTCCTGCCTGCCTGAATCATCCTCATCCCAGTCCTTCATTAGACCTGTATCACTCTTCCTCCTTCAAGACCTGATTATCCCTGCATCACTCTTGCTCATCCCGGTGCATGGCATTATTTGTATTGTATGTATTTCATTTTGTATTTAGTTGAAGAACAGGGTTCTTACAATAACACATGACTGAGACATTTAAAAAGGGTGTGAACAAAGTGAGACATAGACAAAACAGACAAAAAACAAATATAAGAAATAGGTGACTTACAAAGGTAATATTATCATAGAGGAACAAGTAATGTAATGTAATGTAAAGTGGTTTTATTTTTTTGTATTTTTTTTTTCTTTATTTCATTTAGTTTGTACAAAACTTTTTGAAAAGAGATTTCCCATGCCCCTCCCACAGTGTGTCGGAAAAGTCCCATGGTGTCAAGATGCTGCGGAGAGTAGCTACTCTGTGCGGCTACTTGGAGCCAGGTAGCAACCGCTTCTGGACTCTCAGATCCCATTTGTTCGGCAATGTCCCAAGATACTTCTTTATCCTGTTTTCGCATCACAGCTTTTCCGACACACCAGCGTCTTAGGCCCCACTGTTTATCATCTTTCCTGTCCAGCTTTGAGTAGCGTTTCCAGTTTCTGTAGAAAGTTTGTTAACCCAAAGATTTCTTTTTCCCTTGGGTTGTGAAATTTGCGCCATAATTCCTCTCCACATAAAGTGTCGTACGGTAGTACCAAATTTCCTAAGTGAACAGATCTAAGATCTTTCAGACTTTCACAGTACAGTGTGAGATGTTTAAGAGTCTCAGATTGTTTCTCGCAAAAGCGACAGTTAAGCATTACTGTTGTTTTCCGTGCTCTTATCGCTTGGCTCACTCTTGTATTGAATAAGTTTAAACGAAATTTCATATAGGTCATTCTGTGTCGAGCATTGGGTGTCTTAATCAAGTATTGCAGCATCTGTTTACGGTCTTTGGCTTCAATGGGTGCATCATCAAGGAGCTTGTGACGATTTCGCTTGTCCACTGTCAGACACCAGTTCTTTTCCCATAGTTTTTTCTTGACGTGGTGTCGGGGGGAAATTCTGCCGGGGTCGGCCGGGCCGTCCGCAGACCTCCGGGCAGGGAGGCCCCAACTCCTCCCGTATATCCCAAAGGAGATAGAGTATGTGACTCTGCTGTTTATTAAACACAAACGGCAGGGATGGGTCAAGGATCATACGCGTCTGACCTGACACACACACAATCGTGGGGCTCGCAGGCCCTTTTTACTGTAGTATGACGCGCTACCTGCGTCACTTTAGAAAATTAACAAAAAACCTATCGCCACTCTTAATTGGTTGCTCGAGTGGTAGGGTTAGTATAGCATACGTATAGAGAATAATATGAGTGGCCGAGGGTTAGTCAGGTGATATATCTGGGTTGTCCCTACAATTAGATACATGAGAATTGTTACATGAAGACTCATAATGATTGGTTGATGTTAATGGCGTCAGTGATAAGAGCCCCATGTTCTGATTGGTGCGCCCGTGAGCTTCCCAGCCTGGGACCATCGCTGTTCCCAGCTCTCGGTGTACCTGCAATTTGCAACAATGTTTCACTATTGGTACATGCAGACAATGTGAAGACTTATTCATGAGCTGGACGGCCGACTACTCCCACCGTTGCAGATGTCCATTGATCCTTTCAAGTGTATCTGCCTGTGTCTTGTAACGAGGGATCCAGACGCCTCCTTCCTCCTGGGTTTGGCATCTCGTCAGGTTCGGCTTGGTCACGTGGGATGGGACCGTGTTTGAGGCAGAATTCTGCACAATTAATATTGTTTTTCCACTGTGTGCCTGGTTTAATTGCAGGTGCGACTTTGATGTTGGTGCGCGGCGTGCGAGGTTGCAACATCGTGCCCTTGATGGTCTGCTTTTGGATTGTGGGTTTGCAACATTACGACCTTGGTTGTCTGCTTTCCCCAGGCTCATTCTGCAGGATCAGCAACCTGACTCTTGTTCTGTTAATCGTCCACGAGAGCTCTTGCTTGCGGCCTACTTAGGCCTAGTATATAGGTGGAAATGTCTGGTGCACAGGCGCTTTAGATTATAGTCTCATATTGTCTTATGACCAGTATCGTGTCTTTGTTATAATTCTCATTACGGCACCTAAGTGTAAGAGAAGCGTAAGCAAGCTCTTTAGATGAGTTCATGGTGCGTCTTGCGTTTCTGCATTTTTGAAAGCCTATGTGGAAAATAATAAAGATGCACGTCCGTGGGTATGTCTGTCGCCTACGTCATAGCACTGAGTTTATTCTTCATGTAGACTGGTGCGGGAGTGTCCAGTGTGTATGTAGGCACAAGTGTGCTATCCGTTGGCTAGGTCGTCATGGCATCTCTAACGACGTATAGTTTTAGTCCAGTTGATCCATGCCGCGGGCATCGGCATGGGCAGGGCGGGCTGCTGGGCAGGCAGATGGACACATCCGTATGTTCCTGTACCAGGGTATCTGGTCGTCTGGTAGATGGGCAAACTCTTCTCGTGGCGGGTGCTTGGGCCGTGAACCTTTAGGCCAGGCGCGAGAGGGGAAAGAGGGGAGTCTGTTTTTCCATTTTCCCACTTCAGTCCCCCCTCTGGTCGACTTGTCGACCACAAACATATCCTTTTCGTTATCTCCTCTTACTCTCCACACTTTAGTTATTCCTCCTAAATGTCCATAATGGTTAACATGATCTTCAAATGACCAATACATATACTCACAGGCTCCTCCAGGAGTACAGTATACCCATTTCCCTATGTAACTCCTGGGGTTTCTTGGCTTCTCGACCTTCACCGATGGTGGGTCCAGATGGTTGGAGATGATCTGGTTGCGCAATTTCTCTCTCTCTTGTATTATTATGCCTGTGTGTTGGCCGTCATCCGCTGGCATCAGTGGGTGCATACCGACCATTTCAAGCAACTTGTCAGTGGTGCGTGCCTTCCGGGCTTTCCAAAATCTTATTATGATCAGGGTAGCTCCAGCCAAAATAATACAGCCAACTATAATTTTCAGTCCATCTGACAGCCAAGATGGCATCCAAGACCATAATAGCGAAAACCAGCTCTCATCCTTTTTCACACCCTTACTTTCATCCACCATTTTGGAGTGTAACTGGGCCAGTTGTGAAACTGCTTCTGTCAATGTACCGTTGTCAGCATCGTTGGCAGGAATGAATGTGCAGCATGATTGTCCTATCTTTGCGCAAACTCCTCCTTCCATGGCAGTGAGGAGGTCCAATACATATCTGTTCTGCAGTGCTACCATCCTTATTGCTCGCAGGTCTTCTTTTATTGCGTTGAATCCGTTTACTGTAGAATTGATGGTCATCATGAGTTCCCATCTAGTTATCTGGAGCCATTTTGCGTTTGCGTAAGCCTGCAGTCCCGGATGGATTATTGAGGAGAAGAACATTGCTGCTCTGCTGAATAGTCTGTGTTCTGGCGGGATTGAAGTGAGTGCCGTTTCCGACCTTCCCCATAGGTAATTTCCTGTCAGAGGTTCCCCTTGTCTTTTCCGTCTGTTTAGGACAGTATCATTGCCGTTGGTCCCGTTTCCTGGCTCCCCCTGAGGCGGTGCAGATCTCTTATTTCTCTTGTCCCCTTCATCCATTTTGGGAAAGTTTGCCACATTCACATGCTTCTGGGGTACCACTAGCGATGGTACATTGACGTGCACCATCGTGCATACACCATTCCACAGAGGGGGCAGCGTGTGATATGCCTTTTCTCCACAGGCCCAGTAATGGTCCATTATCACTGCTGTTCCTGCTCCCCCCTCAGGTAACTCCGTCACGCTTCCACAATTGGTGTTATATCCTATGTCCACCTCTCCTTTATGTTGGTAGCATACTTTAGGCGCAGTCAACGGCAGTATTGTTATCGGGTCTTCATCCGTTTCTATCCATGTGAGCATGGGCACGTATTTGATCCAAGTCGTCCAACATCTGTGGTTGTGTGCATCGATAGTTGAAATAGTTTCTTTTGTTACCATGTTGCTGCCAACCACTCCTATCTCCCATTTGTTATCCAAGTACACTTTCCCCGTTATAGTCACCAGTGGCCTCTCCCAGCATCCTAATTTACCAGGGACTTCAGTGGCGTACCAATCACATGATAAGTACTGCAGTGTTACTTTCTTTGTTTCTCCTTTTGCAGGACCACTTGTTATGTATCTAAATGCTTCAGCATGTAAACTGCTCTTGTGGTAACTCAAATAAGTCTTGAGGAAGTTGTTTTCGTATGGGTATGAGTCTCGTGTTTTCCACGTCATATGCACCACTGTTCCTTGAAATCTTCCTTTCGTTTGGAACAGTGCCAAGTATATTATGCACCGTGCCGTTTTTTCGTCTATTTCTGTGGCAACAAATGTTCGAGAAGCGCTCATGGCGTACGGTATTAATGAGCAAACGTAGCAGCTGTCTTCTGTTGTCTGCTTACCAATGCGGGTCATGTGTTGATACCATATGTTGTTTGAGACGTGTGCTGAATCTTGTATATAATTGTCAATACCTTTATTATCTGCGTATGTGCTGCGTTGTACTCTATTCTGCTTGTGCGCAACTTTGCTAATATCACCTGACGCAACACCTGTTGCAGCTGGGGATGGGGGTGTGTTAGGTTTGGGTACAGCAATAATATTGGTAGCATAGCTGTACTGCCATCCAGAGGCAGCTACAAACCCAGTGATTATCAAAACCCCTATTACCTTTATTACATATGCTAATTTCACCAGCATTTTGCTGTTACCTTGCTGCAGTCCGGCAGCGAATTCTTGCGATGTTAGAGTTGCCCGCCTGAAAATTCTTAATATGCTGGTTAATGTTAGTTGTTAAGCTCTCCCTATCAAATAGTCATTCAGTGCCCAGGCGAAGAGCTGTTCCCACGCTACTCTGAGCGATCTATCTCTTAGGGCAGGTAAGTATGGGTGGAGGTGGGGCATCGAATATTCTATGGCCAAAGGGAACGCTGTGTAGTAAACTCGTACCCTTTTCCTTTTCAGGTACGTTGGCCTTTTTATTTCATATACAAATTGGTGTGACAATTCTTCTGGGTAATTATCGTCTGAGGGTACCATCTACTCCTGGGAAGTGAATTTGTTAGTTATCTACTTCTTAGCAATACAATAATACGCGGTTCCTGCATGTGCGAGAGAAAAGAAAAGAGAGCATTCACGTGTTTACATGTGTATTTGTGCGAGGCAATGTCCTTTAGTACAGTTACTACTGTAATGGGTACAGGGGTCAGTGGATGGTGGGCAGGGGGTGTTTGGGTTCAACCGGTGGGCGTTGTTTTACTCTTTGAGCGTGTGATCATGGGGTGGGCTGGATAGGGATCACCCCTTTCTTCTTCAGTTATTGTCTCTGGGGAGTCTGGGGAGTGACACGGTATGGGAATACTTGGGCCGCTGGCTGTGGTAGAACTTCCTTCTTCTGTTGTCAATGCTGTTGCTGTTCTCTCAATGGACCTGTCGGTGGCGCTGGGGCGGGTCTGTTGTCTGTAGATCTTTACGTCGTGTAGGTGGTTCCAGGCACGCTTGTCCTGTAACTTTACTGCTCTTGTTAATACTTCCTCTACCAGATGGGGACCAGTAAAGCGTGGGTCATTCCATCTCCTATTGAAGTTGCGAAGTAGTACGTGGTCACCTTTAGCAACCTTACACAGTCCTTCCTTTTCCAGTTCTTTGTCCGCGTCTTCTTGTTGGCTTCTATTAGACCCGCCCCGTGTGCGCTCGAGCTGTTGAGACACAAACACTACACTAGTAATCAAAGAAGACACATATTGGTACATTTCATCACCCAGAACACTTGCAGAGCTTTCATGGTCGGTAAATGCTCTTGACGTTGGCGTTAGGGGAAGACGCATTTGACGTCCGGTAACCACCTCATGGGGAGTGAGGTGGTGGTCGGACCCTGGCCTATTCCTCAGCTCAAATAATGCTAATGGAAGACAATATAACCAACTCTTCTTTGTTGTTTGCTGTATTTTTGCAATTGCCTCCTTTAATAGGCCATTCAGGCGTTCACATACACCGTTGGCCTGTGGGTGGTATGCACATGCAAATTTATGTTTAATGTTCAGCAGCGATGTGATGTGCTGAAACATCTCGTTTGCAAAATGTGGGCCGTTGTCTGACCTTAACACCTCGCACACTCCCCACCTGGGGAAGACCTCCCTCACTAGGAACTTGGCTGCTCTAAATGCATCTGGGTGTGAACAGGGTCCTGCCTCAATCCACCTAGAGAATGGGCATACTACTACAATCATATACCTATTTCCTTGACATATATTGATCATATCAACATAGTCAATGTGGAGATGCCGGAAAGGTCCCTCTGGCCGTGGTATAGTACCTCTTATCACCTTTAGAGTGTGGCCGGCCGTAAACTGTTGACATGTGATACAGTTACTGATAAATTCAACACATGCGAATTTAACTCGGGGCAGAACCAGTCTTCCCTAATTCGTGCTGCAATTACTTCCTTGCCTGTGTGGGCTGGATGATGTAGTTGGCTCAGGGCAGTGTTCAAAAGTGCCAATGGTATTACAACCTTTCCAGTGCCACCCTGGCGCCATAGTGCGTCAGTTGGGGACATTGTACATCCTCTTTTTACCCATATTTCCTTTTCGGCCATTGGTGCAGCCGCTTGTAGCTCCATAATCTGTGTGGCTGGGAGATGGGTGTACCCTTCTCTTAACAACATCTCTTTTGCTATTCCCCTCCCTCTCCCTCTCTGTGACTCTGGGGGGTCCCATATCTCAGCAAAGTATGCAGCATACTTCGCATGTGCGTCTGCTGCTGCATTCCCTTTTGAGACGTGATCTTCACCATTGGTGTGTGCGGTGCATTTTACTAAAGCTAGTTCCTGGGGGTCATTTATTACTTCAATCAGTTCAGCCAATAAGAGAGCATGTTGCACTGGGGTGCCATCAGCTCTCCTAAACCCTCTTCTTCTCCATTTCGACAACCCTGAGTGGACAGTTGATGTAACATATGCGCTGTCGGAATATATAGTTACTCGTTTATCAAAGCTTTCCTTCAACGCCAAGATCAGTGCGACCAGTTCAGCTGCTTGAGCAGAGTAATGCTGTGGTAATTGTACACATTTCACTGCCACACACACTGGTGCCTCCATCATTTTCACCACTGCTGCCCCAGTCCTCCTCACACCATCCCCCTGATCGATGGTTGATGACCCATCAATAAATAACAGCTCACCCCCCTCTAGTGCATTTTCCTCAACTTTTCTAGTACATGAGTACATTTCAGTTGTTTCAGTACAGTCATGGGCATAGTCTCCCTCCTCAATTACTTCTGCTAAGAACCTTGCAGGGTTGACCGTGCTACATCTAACAATTGACAGTTCAGCTCTGGATAGAATGATCTCATAACCTGATGCCCTTTGCGTGGTTAGGGTGGATTTAGGTTTATTCAATATTGCAAAAAGTGCATGTTCCACAAATAGTGTAGTCGGGCACCCCATGGTTATTGTTGATGCTTTCTCCACCGCAAAAGCGGCTGCGGCGAGACCTTGTTCGCAGGGGAAGTGGCCTAACATTACAGGATCTAAGTGGCAACTGTAAAATGCTACTGGTTTGTAGCCCATGCTTGTTTTTTGAGCCAACACGGCTTTCATTACTGCTGAGTCGCAATATGAACTGTAATCAAATACCCAAGCTCTACAGTAATTGCAGAGCCCCAGGAACTGCTGCAGTTCCCTTACAGTTTGTGGCATTGGAGTGGCCGAAATAGCTTGTGCTCTTTGTGGTGCAATCTTTCTTCCATGTTGGGATATAAGCTGACCAATGTAAAGTACCTGTTCCTGACAGTACTATATCTTTTCCATGTCTACCTTGTAACCTTTGTCAGCCAATATTGTCAACATCTTTAATGAGTCCTCTCTGCATGTTTTTTCATTTTTACTGCAAATTATTATGTCATCCACGTACTGCAACACCGTGCTTTCTACTTCAATGTTACCCAAATCCATCTGTATCACTCTGTTGAAAATTGAAGGTGATTCACAATACCCTTGTGGTAATCTGGTGTGCTTCCACTTAGCGTTTCTGTAAGTGAAGCTCGTCAGATCTTGTGAGTCTGGGTGTAATGGTATTGAGAAAAAAGCATTTTTAAGATCGATCACTGTAAATCGTGATGCTTCTGCTGGAATGCCACACAATATTGTGGCCGGGTTTGCAGCTACGGGATATTCCGCTTCTACTATGTTGTTCAAGGGCCTGAGGTCCTGTATAAAGCGCCAAGACCCTCCTTTAGCCTTGCGTACTGGGTACACAGCCGTATTACATGGTGATTCTGAGGGGACCAATATACCATTATTTATAAGGGCCGTTATGGTTTCATATATGCCCTCATCTGCCTCTTTTGATAGTGGGTACTGTTTTACTCTGGGGAGTATTGCACCTTTTTTCAATTTTATTTTTACTCCCCCTATACTTTTTATGCAGCCCACGTCATAGGGGCCAGTAGTCCACAATGATTTGGCATATCGTCCTTAAAGAAAGGGACCGGGGTGCATGTGGGTGCCTCAAGTGCCATTGCAATTTTCTGTGCTACTTGTTTGTAGGCCACTCTTAGCCATATTTCCACACTCATCATAAACACCATTTCACCTTCCTCCTTTTCATCTGAAAACAGCTCTTCATCTGACACCTGGGTGAGCCTACATCCTTCTGCTAATGCTATCACTGCCCTCCATGCTCTTCCTTCTTTGTCTTGGGCATGTACAGCAATATAATCAGCTGTTGCAATAATGCTCTCAATATCCATTGAAACCACCTTCCCTTCTGGTTCATTAACAGGTGTTTCTGGTCTGAACAGATAGGCTGCTGGCCTTCTCCATATTTTCCCTTCTATCCCTGGCATCCATGCAATTGCCATGTCGGTTCCATACTGGAACAGTTCACCATCTACTGGCTCCGCCCTAATCGCTGTCTGTCCACAGTATGCCTGCATAATTTGCCGTGCTGTGAGCATGTTAATCCCTGGAGTAGAGCAAATTATGCCGTCCTCAGTAAAGGAGATCGTCATATTCAACCTGTTCATTATGTCTCTCCCCAGTATATTTACTGGTGAAGCACTATAATATAAAAGTGGAACTGACAGATCGTAATCTCCAATAGATAAGGGAATGTTATCAGTAAAGGGAACCAACCCTCTAGCCCCAGAGAATCCTTGGGTGTTCATGGTCTCACCTGACATCTTAAATTTACCTTCCCTTATGCAAGACCGGGTCGCCCCGGTGTCAACAAGGAATGATAATTTTTTGTCACCTATCGTTACCTTTATGCGTGGTTCCTCCGCACTATTAGGTGTTACTGACAGGATGGGACACACCAAGGCCGTCTGTGGGCTGTCCTATTGGGGGTACAACGACTGGCCATTCCCGGTATAAGGGTTGTGTCCCAAAACCGTCACCCTACCCAATTGCGTTTGTGGTATTTGTGGTTGTTGTGTGATCGCTACCTGTTGTTGTGGCAATGTTTGGGGCTGTTGTTGTGTTAATTGTTGTTGTTGTTGTTCATTTCCTTGTGGCAACATTTGCTGTTGTGGTATGCCTTGCTGTACTTGTGCGGGCCGTGGTTGTCCCTCATTACTCCATGATGGTGTTCCTGGTCTAACTCTACACGTGCGTGACATGTGCCCCAATAGTCCACAGCTCCAACACACCGGTGGTTCCCTATTCTGCCATGGAAAGCTCCCTGTGTTGTCCTGGTATACTGGTTGCCCTGTGGGATAGGAATTTCTAAATCCTCCCACCTGTGGTTGGGTACCATACCCGTACCCTCTCCCCCTCATAAGTCCTCCTCTCCCCCTGTTATAATTGTAATATCCAGCTCCTTGCATTGGGTATCCTCCTCCCATGTTGGGCGTGTATGGTTGGAGTGGCGGCAGCTGTTGTGTTGTAATCTGTGAAGGTGGTATTTGGGAGGAATCTTGTGCAGCCACTACTTGTGTGGGGCTTTGGGTCATTGTTGTTGGTGTAGTTATTAGTGCCCCTTCCATTGTGTACTTAGTAAGCTTTTTTTGTACTAGTTTAGCCTCTTCCGTTTTCCTGTCCTCTTCCTTTTGTTTCATTTTCCCTTGCCATGTCCTACAATGATGCACTATAGTCAGTTGTATTTCGGGCCATGGTTTTGCTTCCATTCCCACTACTTTCTTTAGTTGTTTCTGAACTCCTTCCGGGAGCCCTTGTACCAGTATATGGCAAAATATTGCTGGTGTTTTATCCCATTGTTCTCTAGTTTCCATGCGCCACTTCTCTTGGATTTCCTGAATATAATCAACAGGATCTTCGTTCTCATGCATTTTGCGGGATGAGATTGCTCCTATATCTGAGGTGTCTGGGTACTGTACCCTCAATGCTGCCATAGTGCATGTCTGCAGTTTGCGAATGGTGCCCCATCGTGCAATGTATTTGTTATTGTTACCCCATGAAATCCCGCTCTTTTCCATATGTCATCCGCTCTATCCCCTAATATTGATATTAAAAGGCCCTTTACATCTCCTACTGCTAGCTTCTGTCCTGCGGTGTGTTTTTCCATTTCATATATCCATTTACCCGCACCTCCACTTAATGATGGGAGCCTACATTTGATATTTTCTTTATCGGTATGCTTCCAAGGGACATACTGTGGTCTAACTCCACCTCTCTCCAACAGTGGCATTAAATTATGTTTCGGTTCACCCTTTGTGTTCCATAATATTGAGTCCTCACACCCTTCCTCCTCTTCTCTTTCTTCCGCATTTTCACTTTCGTTTGTATTTCCCCTGCTCATACCTCTTTCTTCTCCATCTTTTCCCCTTCTTCCATCTTCCTCTGTATTTAATGTGGGCATGTGTACACCTCTTTCCTGCCTGCGACTAGGGAGGTCTCTAAGCCGCCATGTATAGGGTGTCAGTTCGCCTGTGAAGGGGGCTAGTTTTATTTTGCGTAACGAACGTGAGGTGGTTGAGCCTGTAGGGTGCGATAGGGGAGGGCGTGATGGGGATGATGGGGATGGGGATGTTGCGTCCTCATTTGCCCGTCTTTCCCCTACTCCTGTCTTTCCCTCCTCACTTCTCTCCATCTCATCCTTTCTCCTACTGATCCATGGTGAGTCCATGTTGGTCCGGGTGATGTATAGTTTATCTAAGCTTTCCCTTTCACTGTTTCTTCCTTCATTTTCCGTTCCCTCTTCCTCACTACAAAAGCTAGTCATAAACGGCACCCCCTACTCGGTCTTTTTCCCCTTGATCGTTACTGTATGTAAATCTATTAGGTCCAGTTCTCCTCTTTCCCCTTTATCAACCGCTCCCCTTTGTGCTGATGTTGTTGCTACTTCTGTGTCATGATATATATTCCCCCATCTTCCACTCTCTCTTCCCCTATCTCCTCTTTATCCTTCATACCTTTCCTCCATCTCCTTATTATTTTCCTCCCTCTTCCTTTTCAATTCCTCCATCACTTCACTTCTCATCTGTTCTAATATTCTCTCATCCTCTTTCAGCCTCTCCCATTTCGCCCTTTCTTTTTCTACTATACTCTCCATCACCCTCTCTTCTTCGTATTTCTTAGTTGATTCTGATAGTAACCTCCTCCTCCATATTGCCATTTCTTTTTCTTTTTCTTCTTCTTCCCTTTTCTTTTCCCGCAGTACTACTCTTGATACCCTTTCTTCTGCTGCTTTTACCCTGTCAGCTTCTCTCCTTTGCTCCTTAGTTCGTTCCCTTATTTTTTCCAATTCGTTCTTACCTTCTTTCCTTTTCCTCGCTCTCTCTCTCTCTTCCCTCTCAAGCTGCTTGGTCAATTCATTCTGTTCATCCCTTAGTTTTGCCAATCGTTCCTCCAAAATCTCTTCCTTTTGTCTTAACAGCTCTTCCCCCCTCAATTCACTCTCCCTGGTATTATCCTCATCTGTTTTCTTCACTACCTCCCTCTCTTCTCCCGTTAATGAACCTTGTAATTTTAATAATATCTGTGCAGCTACCCATTCATCATTTCCTATCTCCACAGTCTGGTCTTCTCCAGTCCTCCCTTCCCCTGCTGGCATTTTCCTATGAGCTACATATGGTGGAGGGCTGTATGTTGGGTTCGAGTATCCCTCAGCCGCCCTTAACTGTCCTCTTTCTATTTCTCCCAATTCTCTTAAAGGGTACAACCCCCCTCCCTCTTTTTTTACTCCCGCTACTATGGGTATATCATTGCTCGGTTCCTTTTTTATTTCATCTGCTTTATTATTCTTTTCTCCTCCCTCACCTCTGTTCCCCGTGTTCTTTGGGTCATCATATACCTGTTTCCCATTCTCTTCTTCCTCCTTAATCTCTGTTTCTTCTGGTATTTCCCCCATAGTGAATATTCCATTTGGTCCTGGTCGGGACCCCTGGAACATCCTCCATAAGTTAAACACCTCCATGTGGTTTGCCAACTTCTTCCCTTTATATGTATTGTGCAGATGATTTAATAGTGAATGTTGGGCATATGGATCGAAGCTACCGTTAGGCGGCCATGGTGTTAGCATTTTGTTATCCGTCCCCTGGGTCCATTCTATGCTATATTAATCAGTTTCTCCCTATGGGGTGGCAGTGTTGTGCATATGTATTGTAGTGGCGTGGTGAGGGTGTTCCCCCACCCTCCCGATCCTGTTCCGTATGACATAGTAGCGCTCCACTCGCTACCCTCCCTTAATCTGGTGTCAGTTTATCCCACTAGTAGTTTACAATATACAGCCTTATATCGTTACCTGGCCCCGTAAGTTTGGGGACTTACGATAGTCTGCTTAAGGGAAATTATAAAAATATAGTATGTTACATTTGTACATTTTCCTCTACCCTTCTTCCTTTATACAACACCCTTACGGCCCCCTGCGGCCAAGGCGCACGTAGCCCCCTGCGGCTGCGTACCCCTTATTACGTGGTTATACAGTTGTCCTGTTTTCACGTGCTCCTCCCCCTTCTACACTTGCCGTGGCCGGCGTTCTCCGTGTGCAGCCACGTTCCCCGTTTCGCTTTTTCTCGATCAACTCGTTTTACCGTTTATCTCCGTTTCTACTCCCTTACCACCGTTCTCTTCCTCAACACTCTCACAACGAGGATGCCTTGTGTTTGCGATATCCTATGAAAACCCTATTGGTGACGTCACCAATCACGTAGAGCTACTGGTAAGTTCTTCATATACTCTTTAAATCCAGAATACACCTGCAATCTACCCCCGTTAACCCCACAGCTGTCTTCCTGTCACTCCTGGAACAAGGTAATCAAATCAACACTATAATCGGACTGCGCACGCTGCGTCGCCTCGCGTGTGATACGCCCCTCGACAGGAGGGCTTAACCAGCCAATTATCTTCCGTATTTAGGCAAGTTAACTAGCTACCGCCTACAGGGAAACGTCATCTACCTATCGAGTGTCTTGCTCGAACAATAGGGATCCTCATCTACTCATTGATCAATAAATGCCAAATCGTAGGAAACCACACACACACACCCTTACACGTAGTCGCGGCCTAGGCCAATCAGTTTCTACGAGCGGCCGCACGTGATGTTTTTCGTGCTCCGCCCCCTTCTCTCGCGTTACGCAGCAACTGCTCTTGCGCTTGTTCAACTGCCATTCATTCTATTTCTAACACTAAACTATCAAACCTTCGCCGTTCACCTGTGCAACACCTCCCGCCTCCCGTATTTAATTCTTCCCCCCTCCCTCACAATTTCACAATGTTTGTTGTGCGTGGCATGCTCACCAAGTTCTCCTGATGCGGGGCCGCTCGACTGCGTGCACCCCTCCAAGCGGCTCGCCACCTCCTCTCGTCTGGACCACGTCTGGACACTCGCCAACCGCGGGCGGGATACTTCTCAACCGGCTCCTGAGGGCCAATATTCAGATTGCGCTGTCCGGTCTTCTCGCAGTTCCGCGACGGTCCTGTAGTCCTCAGAAGGGGGCGACGGCAGAGGGGGCCGCGCCGCCGGGCCTCCTCGCAACTGGAGTGCCTGGAAAAAGTAAAAGTAAAAATGCCGATCTTAAACAGATCTCAGCAGTGCCTCCAGCTTGTCGGGGGGAAATTCTGCCGGGGTCGGCCGGGCCGTCCGCAGACCTCCGGGCAGGGAGGCCCCAACTCCTCCCGTATATCCCAAAGGAGATAGAGTATGAGACACACACAAGAAGCAATGTGACTCTGCTGTTTATTAAACACAAACGGCAGGGATGGGTCAAGGATCATATGCGTCTGACCTGACACACACACAATCGTGGGGCTCGCAGGCCCTTTTTACTGTAGTATGACGCGCTACCTGCGTCACTTTAGAAAATTAACAAAAAACCTATCGCCACTCTTAATTGGTTGCTCGAGTGGTAGGGTTAGTATAGCATACGTATAGAGAATAATATGAGTGGCCGAGGGTTAGTCAGGTGATATATCTGGGTTGTCCCTCCAATTAGATACATGAGAATTGTTACATGAAGACTCATAATGATTGGTTGATGTTAATGGCGTCAGTGATAAGAGCCCCATGTTCTGATTGGTGCGCCCGTGAGCTTCCCAGCCTGGGACCATCGCTGTTCCCAGCTCTCGGTGTACCTGCAATTTGCAACAATGTTTCACTACTGGTACATGCAGACAATGTGAAGACTTATTCATGAGCTGGACGGCCGACTACTCCCACCGTTGCAGATGTCCATTGATCCTTTCAAGTGTATCTGCCTGTGTCTTGTAACGAGGGATCCAGACGCCTCCTTCCTCCTGGGTTTGGCATCTCGTCAGGTTCGGCTTGGTCACGTGGGATGGGACCGTGTTTGAGGCAGAATTCTGCACAATTAATATTGTTTTTCCACTGTGTGCCTGGTTTAATTGCAGGTGCGACTTTGATGTTGGTGCGCGGCGTGCGAGGTTGCAACATCGTGCCCTTGATGGTCTGCTTTTGGATTGTGGGTTTGCAACATTACGACCTTGGCTGTCTGCTTTCCCCAGGCTCATTCTGCAGGATCAGCAACCTGACTCTTGTTCTGTTAATCGTCCACGAGAGCTCTTGCTTGCGGCCTACTTAGGCCTAGTATATAGGTGGAACTGTCTGGTGCACAGGCGCTTTAGATTATAGTCTCATATCGTCTTATGACCAGTATCGTGTCTTTGTTATAATTCTCATTACGGCACCTAAGTGTAGGAGAAGCGTAAGCAAGCTCTTTAGATGAGTTCATGGTGCGACTTGCGTTTCTGCATTTTTGAAAGCCTATGTGGAAAATAATAAAGATGCACGTCCGTGGGTATGTCTGTCGCCTACGTCATAGCACTGAGTATATTCTTCATGTAGACTGGTGCGGGAGTGTCCAGTGTGTATGTTGGCACAGGTGTGCTATCCGTTGGCTAGGTCGTCATGGCATCTCTAACGACGTATAGTTTTAGTCCAGTTGATCCATGCCGCAGGCATCGGCATGGGCAGGGCGGGCTGCTGGGCAGGCAGATGGACACATCCGTATGTTCCTGTACCAGGGTATCTGGTCGTCTGGTAGATGGGCAAACTCTTCTCGTGGCGGGTGCTTGGGCCGTGAACCTTTAGGCCAGGCGCGAGAGGGGAAAGAGGGGAGTCTGTTTTTCCATTTTCCCACTTCAGTGGGTTGGATTATTTTGCAGTGTAATTTGGTCCGTGCCAAGTTGCATTAGCTGATTTTTGCAGCCAGTAGCCCATCTGCACAACACGGTTTCAGAGTTGCCTTTAAGCGCTTCCTGTAGGATCTTGAACTGAGGAGTGCAGTTGTCTATGATTATTTTCTGATAGATGGATAGCATTTTCCATAACACTCGTGCCTGCAAGGAGATAAGGTTTAATTCATATCTAACGCACGCACTTGAGATTCCTTTTTGTATGTACAGGACTCGTCTCCAGTATTGATTTTCCAACTGTGGCCACAGGGTTGCAGGGGCTCCTTGAGCGCTTTCCGCACCATAAATCAGCGTTGGAGTGACTTTTTTGGTTATAATGAGCTAACACTGGTAGCAAGGAAAATTTTCCGAACTTTTTGTTTATGATAACCCCTTGGCATGCTAGTTGTCTGCATTTTTGTATAGTGTTCTCCATCCAGGGTGCGTCATTTATGTTTCTATTAAACCAGACTCCACACATCTCAAGTTGTCATTACACAGCCTCCATTTTGGTACACTTTTTGAGTTCCGTTTATTGTTTTTTGTGAGATCTTGAAGGATTATTATTTCCGACTTTGCAGGATTGATTTTCAGTTTGTTTTCTTTTACGTATCCTTCTAATGCAGCAAGCTTCCTGGATAACCCAATTGGGGTTTGGTCCAGTATTGCAATATCGTCTGCATATAACAACCAATTTACGGTCATCCCATTGATTTTCGGAGGAAATGATATTACAGCTTCAAGGCTTTCTCCAATGTCAGACAGGAATAGGCCGAACAGTGTAGCTGCCAACGGGCAGCCTTGTTTCACGCCTTGATTTGTTTTTATAGCCTGACTCATTGTTCCACCAGAGTCCAGCCTTACTTTGAATTCTGTGTCAGAGTGCAGTTCTTTTATGGGTTGAAGTAGATTCTCCGTACAGTGCCATTTTTTCAACTTAGTCCATAGCATCTTTCGATCGATAGTGTCAAAGGCGCTTGACAAATCAATGAACGCCACATATATTTCACTGTTTTGGCGAATAGCACCATCTTCAAGAAGTTCAGGATAGTCAAATTCAGCCCACAACCGACTCCTTTTACAAATCCTGTTTGACGGGGATCATATCTTTTGGAGTCTTTAATCCATTTGAGTAGTTGAATTTGGAGCTGCGCCGCAAAGATTTTCCCAATTACTTTGAGCAGGGCTATTGGCCTGTAGTTCTTAGGATCTGTTCAATCGCCCTTTTTAAAGATCGGTACCACAATGCACTCCTCCAAGAAGTGGATATCGTTCGCGACTGTAAGATTGATCTGAACAAGGAGTGACAAAATTCTGCCCATAAATCTGGATATTGTTTCAGATGTTGGTTGGTTAAGCCGTCTGGCCCGGGCGCTCCTGATGTGCTCAGTCGGACGATGTTCCTGTATATGTCTTCTTTCTTTATTTCAATTGACCATTCCTGCTCTTGACATGGGGCTGTTATGGCCTTTATAGAATTGTTATTGAAGGCCCCTGCATAATGGCTTACCCAGGTGTCTTCTGGGATCATGGATTTTATGATTGCACCCTGAGAGGTTGAGATTTTGTTCAAATAGCTCCAGAAGTTGCTTGTAATCCTGTTTGCAAGCGCTTTCATCATGTGTGCGGCATCTCTTTGCACCATTATGTGTTTGTGACTGATTAGCCAGTTCTTGTAAGTCTGTTTCAGTTGCTTTGCCTTGTCTTGATTGCTGAAGACTCCATTATTGTTAAGCAATCTTAAGGATTTTAGCAGATTTTTTTTCCTTAGATTAAGCTCTGCATCCCATACATGTACCTGTTTGAAGTCTGCTTTAGCTTTGCCGGATCTTTTTTCTCTATAGGTCTCTAATAGAGTTGTGTATTCAGTTTGTTCTTTCTCTGTTTTTTCTCCCAGTGCTTTACACAGTGAACTCACTTTATTCGCATTGAGTCTCAGCCGATTACGACCCGGTCCAACTTCAAGAGGATTTTTTGGCAAGATAATTTCATGTCCACTTTTATGTGACTTCAGGTACAATTTTAGTATGCAATGGTCGCTGAACTCCATTTCGATAATAGTTAGACAAGATACTTCACGTCTCAGAGATTCGTCGGCAAACATATAGTCAATTATCGATCTAGAGTGGTTCCTTCGCCAAGTTGGTTGGGCGGGAATGTCTCCTGTAGTTTGCCCGTTCAGCATGTGGAGATTCCACGCCTTCATTTCCGACAGCCAGCGCCTAGCTGTAAAGTGGTTTTATATAACACCCTTCTGCCAATAATGTTGGCCTCACTGTGCATGGCTCTATAAGAAATAATAGTGGGAAGGCAGATGCTGAAACCTTTGTTGTTTATGAAAGGAGGTAGGAAGTATATGTTACCTGTTTATCGATATGAACATCGCTATGTTGTTTCTGGCTGGTACCGGCTGTGCAGTTTACCCATTTGTGGAGCCCCGGACTGCGGATTTCAAAAATGAACAGCATGGTTGATGAAAGAAGATAGATAGGGTCTAAATATGTTAAGTACATTAGACATAGGAGGTCATTTGAAGGCGTGCGAGAGGTGTAATGTTGCATGATTTTAGTAGTGAGGAGTTAGTTGAACGATGAGGGCGGGTGGACAGGGAGTGAGGGTGTTGTCACTTCCTGGCTCCTGGTTTTAGATTTCACTGAGATTAAATCATATTAGTTTCCCCCAGATGGTAGTACCAAGAGTTTCAGAAAAAGTTTGTCATGAATTAGCCCAAGCTTCTAGTGCAAAGTATTTAGTCAGTTGCTATTTTTGTTATTTCTTTCAAAGTGGTTGGTGGAAAAGCCAAGTCATGATCTGTTTCCTGAAAATCAGGTAGTTCTCTTTGCACTGTTTTATGTTGGGTATTTTTTGTAGAGGGGTATGCTGGGTGGAAATGGGAGACTAGTTCTGTTTCCCCTTTCTGTCTCGAAAAATCATGCCCCAAAGTGAAGAAATTGATTGTTAAGGCAGGTGTAACATAAACATCTGTCTTGTGTACACATGTTTGCACTCTGGGGGCTTTGTAAATGAGACCCTATAATTCAGGCACAGAGGTTTGGGTAGGGTGTTACATACTTTTGTAAAAAAGTGGATCCTTGTTGCTGATTCTTCTTGAAGTGTTTCACGCATAGAAGCACTTATGTACAGGCATGTTATAAATGCCATATCATATCAAGTTGGGGACTAGTACAAGTGTTGCATTGCTGGACATAAGTGTTCTTGAAGGAGTGTAGTGTTGTAACAGACTTCTGAATGAGGAGGCGCCCTCTTCATGGTATGAATGATGGGCAGTGCACATGGTTTTGAAATGAACCTATTTTTTAATGGGCAGCAAATGGAGAGTACATAATGCTGTTGAGATATGTTCAAATCGCTTCATTCTGAGAAGTAGTCTTGACATGCATTTTGAACACTTTGAAGTTTCCTCATTAGGTAATCTGGGATTCCGAGATAGGAGTTGTTTACATAGTGTAGTTTGGATAGTATTAAAGAAACTATGGTCGTGGCACTATCGGTGAATGTTTAGTAAGGTACAATGCAGCATTGCATGTGAAGCTGGGAGAAACAGCTTCTGCCTATGGCCATGGCCTGTGGATCAAGAGTGATGGTGTTGTCTATATTCATTCCAATATTTCTTACTATGGTTGATGGGTTTTGGCAGGGGTACATCTCAACAGCCAAATGGATTGTGGTGGAGGTATAACCAGTAAGTTTTGCTAGGGTAGAGTTGTAGTCTGTTTTCTGTCATCCAATCATGCACCTGTGCAAGGCAGTCTTTAATCTGTGTGGTGTTTGGTGATGAGTGGTTACAAAATGAGTAGATTATGTGTGTGTCATCAGCGTAATTGTAGCAGGAGGTACCATATTGATGATGTCTACCAGGGGTCTCATGTAGATGTTGAAGAGTAGAGATGAGAGTGTGGATCCTTGGAGTTCTCTGCAGGTAAGTGGGTGAGGCAAAGAATTATAGGGGCTTTTGGTTTCCGTTGTACCCATGAGGAAGGAGGTGATCCAGTGTAGAGTTTATTCTTTAATATCAATATCTTCTTCTTTAAGAGAATCTTGTGACTGATGGAGCAAAACGTTGCTGATTTCTAGCAGGATGAGTGCACACTCCGAGTTTTCAGCCACATCTGTTTTAGGTATATCCTGGATGGATTACTGAGCTAATTATGTACTCCTAGAAGTACTAAATGGATGATGTTCCTCATTCAGGAGTTGGATTGTTTCAATAAGTCCCAGAGTTGATGATATATATTTTTTTCCAGAAGTTTCCTGATTCATATTTGTAATGTGCCCTAGGCCAATAGGTGTGTTTGAGATGGGGCCATAGATGGCTGGGTCATATGGGTCTACTCTAGGATTATTGAACAAAGGACTGATGTATGCAGATTTCAACTGAGCTGGGACTCTTTCAGTGCTCATGGAGTTGTTTGAGAATGGAAAGGAAGACAGGTGCTAAGTATGGAGATTTTATGATTGATTTGTGAAGATTGGGGACATGGATCATACAGAGATCATGATGGGTTGTATGCATCAATGGTAACTTGTTGGTCCTCTGTAGATAGAAGGGAGAAAGACAATAGTGAGGAGATAGTGGGAAAAAGTGATCCTGGATATCTAGGATCTTTTGGTTTAAGTATGCAGCAATCTGGTCACAGAGCTCTTTGTAGGGGTAGGTGTTACGTTGCAGGCTGTTGAGATTTTGAATTGTCTGATGATCGTATACATTTCCCTTTCACTGTGATGCTCTGAATCAAAGTGTTTGGAGCAGTGTACTTTCTTTGAGTATGTCTGTAAAGGCGCTGAAGATGATTATAGGCAAATTTGCTAGTGTGTAGATAGATTTTCTTCCAGATTTTCTCCAGTTTCCGATTTTCCTTTTTTAAGTGATTTAGTCTGGGTGTGAACCCTTTGACTTGTTTCTTTTTTAGAGAATTTTCTTAATGTCTTTTAGGGGAAATGCAGTACAACACGTAAACAATCCAGTTGATAATGTGGCAGAATTTTGCATCCAATCTATTTCTTGGTCAATCTGAGGGTATTGTAGATTTGGTTGCTCCAAGTTTTTCTAGCAGGGAATTGATGTGTATTTCTTTCCATGGTCTGGTGTGCTCAATGGTTCTTATAAAGGTCTTGTGAGGCATGGCGTCTAATTCTTAACACATATTAATGTGTTGACCTAAATGTTTGCACACATTTCCAGGATTTTTGGAAGGAAAAGAATCCAGCGGTTGGGCAGAAGTTGCTCAGAACAATGAGATCATTTTCAGCAGAGGGTCAAATTGACTAGATATTTCAGATTTTGTGGAATTCCCCATGGGCCACAATAGTTTTTAAGGGATTTGCCCAATATGGACCAATACAATGAAAGGCAGAGTAATTCTGTGATTTCTTTGATAAAGTCCGCCAGTTTAACACAGTGGAAAGTGATTTTTCACAAGGAGGAAGCGGTGCAGTTTTATAAGTGTTTGGTTAGTTTGAAAGGTTACTTTTGTTGTTTACTGTGGCAACATGCATATTGAAATGGTATTTTCTAGAGCTAGAAAAGTTTTAAGTAACTCCTGAGAACTGTTTTGGCTCCCTCTTCTTTTGGAAGCACAAAGAACGTCCACATTGAAACCTTCAAAAAGAAAATTCAGATTTCTTTGCTACACCCTTAACTCCAGTGTTCATTAATGCTGGTGTTTTAGGCCACTGAGAACTGCCCAGTAGCTTCTGATTTATGTGGAATGCAGAGCTGTATGGTGGTGGCATGTGGGTTGAAAGGCATGTTCAACTGTATCTGTGTTCCAGTAGCACTGTGCAGCACTGGTGTGCCCACTTCCTTTCATTAGATTTTTTGATTTATATCAATGCCCTTGCCCTGCCCGAGTCCCCATGCTTCCTTTTCCACCCACGTCAACTTGTGTATCTTGTTTTCACGCCCTAGCTATCATTCCCCCATGACTTTCTTTACCTATGCAACCTGCAAGATGCTTGCAATCAATCTGCCATAGGCATTTAGGATTTCAGTGTTTAGACCAGGGAGAAACAGGGAGATGATTGCTTCATTGTTTTTATTTTGAGTGTGAGGAAGTCCATCTCATCGATGATGGCTAACGTGATGTCAAAGCAATGAGTGGTGAATGAGTTTGCTTTGGTTGCATTTACATTAGTCTTGAGAGTGATGTGTTATTTCTTTGCAATATGACCATGTTTAATGTCCACAATGTGTTATTTTAGTTGTACTATAGTTCTCCTCTCTTAGCAAACTGAAGGTGACAGTAGAGTTTGAGATGGTCATAGCAATCCAATCATATGAGGTCCTGTACAGAAACAAATACCATGTTGACAATTCTGGGATCCAGAGTGGAGCCTTTATAGTTATTAGGCTTGGTTCTGAGATGTGTTGTCATGAATTAAGCAGTAGTTTGTTTGTGCCTACACCTCTTTGCGCCAAATTTCTGATGTAAATGAATAAAAGTACGTAGTCAAGTTTCTTCAAGTATATTTTCTTAATTTATTTGATATATGTTCTGCCCATAAAAAAAAAAATACTAATAAACATAGTGAAAAATGAGTTACTTCTTTAACTTTAATTTTTATAAATTTGGACATAATAATAAGTAACAGATCAGCCGCGCAAGATAAATACGGAAGTTTAAATTCAAATCAATGTTACACTAAACACAAATGCAACAGATCATTTTAAACATCAAAAAGGAAAAAAGGACTTACGTACTAAAACTCAGCCCAAAGTATGGCCGCCAAATTTTGTAAATGAACAAAAGGAAAGAGGGACTAGCAATCTGTAACTCTTTATGAACAAGGATTTGCCAGAACCAAAACAGGACCCCCGATGCTTGAGGCATGAGCAAGAGAATTTTGAGGGTAAGCGCTTTTAAGGGGTGGAAAGACCACCGCTACAAGCATGCACAATGTAGAATTCAGCACGCTTGATGCCGAGTGGCATAAACAAAATATATTTTGTTTGGGATTTCAAACTCACGCGAAAGGGTGTTTTGGTAAACACAAATGGGGAGCAAATCGGTTACCACTGAAAAAGTAATTCATAGTGACCGCTAGAGTAACAGAATGCATGAGACCAAGGATATGTAATGAGATTGGAGGATTGCAAATATGAATAGCACTTTTTACATAAATGCAATGAGAAAGATGTTACTAGTCATGCTTACTAGAGTTTAAAATGTGTCTAAATATATGCCAGGGAAACATGCATAAAGAATCAATCGGATAGAAGGTTAAAAGGCTAATGTTAGCATAATAGAACAACCAAATTTGTTCTAGGTGGGATTTAACCCTGGAACTACCGTGATACACTTCAACTAAAAACTAATTCCCGGAAATAAGGAAAGGGAGATTCGCATTACATTCAATAAGGGGAAGAAAACAAATTTACATGCTTTTCTGGCAGCCAAAAATTGTTAGGTCCATGCCATCCCATACTTACTTCTTTTTCGGATTGCACAAATTTAATTTAAAAAAACTAACATAGTCACTGTAATGGATTTACTTTTAATCATTTGAGGTAACTAAGAGGTGCTGCACTTTAAGGTGTTCATGCAATTTGAGAATGCTAAAAGGATATACTACACAGCCTAAGTCACTATTCTAACTACTAAATGTGTTACAAAATATGCTAAAATGCTATTTCATATGTTATATTTTGTGTTTTGTTTTATTACATGTTACGCTTGCATTCAGCCCGGATTTGAAAAAGGCGCCAATGAAACGCCGAAACACGTGTCATCCATATGGGCAGAACATATATCAAATAAATTAAGAAAATATACTTGAAGAAACTTGACTACGTACTTTTATTCATTTACATCAGAAATTTGGCGCAAAGAGGTGTAGGCACAAACAAACTACTGCTTACTTTACAAACGGAGCTGAGGGACTCTATGTCTCCGTGTTGACCTACATCCTTGCGACACAAGAATAAAATAATAAAATAAGAAAACCATTGCCAACCTTAATAGTACTAACATACGGGTCGCGAGAGTACACCTTATGAGATCCCCACTCAAGAAGTTCCTCACTCAGTAGATTGTCATGAATTAAGGTTGATACGCAAGATGACAACCCCATCCTTTGTACTGTGTAATGATTGTGGTCTGATGGGTGTTTATATGTTTATATGTAAATTAACACCTTTCCTCTTTGCCCTGCAGGGTTCGGAGGTACAATAATCAAATGCGTCACATTAGGAAGTGTTTGATCGAGGAGGATTTTAGATTCAAGTAGATCATGATTTTATTGACTTATTGGGCCTGATTCATATATTATTTGCACCAAAAAAACAGGATTTGTGCGCCATTCTGCCTGCAAATCCCCATTAGTTAAACAGGGATTTGCGGGCAGAATGGCGCACAAATCCCGTTTTTTTAGTGCAAATAATCCATGAATCAGGGGCATTGTGTTTATTAGTTTACTGTTATTGCTGAGTACCTATTTCTGCAGGAAGCTATTCAATGCAGATAATTTTGTGGCAGGCAGGGGGATTGTCATGGAATTCAACTGTATTTCATTGAGGTTGCTGGACTAGACACCACTGGGCAACACAATTACAAACGTGTTTTATGTTGGATTACACAGGGAATCATGTGTTTCTGTTCGATGGGAGTTGGTGTGTGCTTAGGAACGCACAGCATGCAGTGGTGGGGTGGTGCTTTGCGAGGAGAGCCATTGAAGGTAGGTTTTGCGTCTTGTCTTACCATTCCTAGCAACACCTAAATTGAAGTTTGAGGTGAAAATGTGGCTGCAGCCTGTGTTCAGGTTCTCTGGGCAGTTGACGATAATGCGGCAACGATCTGGTTGTTCAGTGACTTTCAAGGCAGTTATGTGGTCTTCTTTCTTTAAGTGCCTGTTTACATTTAAGGAATTCTACCTAGATGTAGAAGGGTAATCATAGTTCTGTTTAAATGTCAAATATAGCTCGTGCTAGCCGAAACAACATAAGAATGTGATACTTAAGATATGTTTACATTTTAAATCAGACCTGTAGTAGTAACATTCATTTTTTAAGGCATATTAGAGTACAGATCTTGTTGATGCCTAAAGTCATCTCCTAATATATATTACTATTGAAATTAGACCAAAATAAATATTTCTAACATTCCTTATCCTTTCATTCCATGGGCCTCATTTATCAAAGCAGTTCCCTCACAATGTTTACATTTTCACTACAATGTGCAAACAAGAATGTTAAAAAGGGCAGGCTAGGTGGAAAAGTGACACGGGTCTGTCTTAATAAATCATGCCCCAACTTGAATTGTTAAGGCAGGTGTAGCATGCACATCTGTCTTTGTGCACATGTTTGCACTCTAAGTGCTTTGTAAATGAGGCCGACGGTCAATGCAACCGGCCTCCTTGTTTATGTCCACACTTCCAGGTTCTAACTCTGTTGCCTTTTTGAATTAATAGTTCTCAAATAGTTCTTCCCATTGTACAACATGTTTGTTCCAGAGCATTTGGCCTGTAAGCGATTCACTTCTGCCTGACCTATACCCTGCAGTAGACTTGAGCAGTAGTCTAACCCAAAAAAAATGGCACGCGTCAGAGTGGCACAGCAGCTTGAAACTAGGAAGGGATGGATCTGTGCCAGAAGTTTGATTTCGTATGAGGAACAAGACAGAAAATGGCTAACACGAGCTTTCAAGCTCAGTTCTTGGTCGAAAATGACTCCCAGAGTTTTACCCTTCGGGATAGTTTTAAGAGGGCATTTGCCCACTTTAATGGCTTTAAACGCTGGATCCAGGTGACGCAGCATATAAAAAGTACCAACAATCATGATTTCAGTTTTAGAGTTGTTGAGAGCCAAGTCATTGCACAACATCCGTCTGGGAATAAGGTTATAGGTGGTATTTATTGAAAGGAAGTCAGTTGCATGGTTACCTGTCAGAGGAATGAGACACTCAGTGTCATCTGCATAATTAGTGAAAATTACCTGCTTGTTCTCCAGAAGGTCAAAGTTCAATTACCGGGTGGGATGATAGGCTTGCCAAGGTAGTATAGACTTCTGTAGATGAGAAAGTAGTTTGGGCAGGGGGTCGTGGCACTGGCAGCTGGGCATCCCTGGACAGGCACAGTACAGGCGCCTTAGTGTGTGCCTTGATGCGGCCCGCCTCACGCCTGCCGGTGCCTCAGGATAGGTTAAGTAGGTCGGCAGGGAGGGGCCATGCAGGTCAACACTGTAGTTGGTTTCAGTTTTCCTAGCACATCCTCATCAGACACTTTAGAGAATACAAAGTATGGTAGATGGTCCAATGCTTTTCCTGTGTTAGATACAAGTTCATCCTGTACTAATGCCGTTCTATTAGTTATTGTGACACTTTTGATGTTCTTAATCTTGGTTCGCATCAAGTTCTGGATGTCTAAACACCATTAGACATCCTTGATGACTAGGAAAGTGGGTGGACAAGGGTCCTCCAGTTCTTTTAAGACCCTAAACAATTCCCTTGAGTCATAGGAGGCCCCCTTTATTCTTGACTCAGAATTATTATTTTTTTTGCATCACATACATGCTGCCTATGAGGCTTGACTGCCAGTTGGTAGTGTTCTTTATCGTCCCGAGAGGGAGACCTCTGCCATCTTTTGAAGGCTTTGTCCTTCAAGAATTTTAATTTCGGAATGTCTGAGCAGTACCATTTCTTTGACGGATGTGTCTTCACCATTCGTTTTTTTAATGGTGCTAGATTGTTCACTGCTAAATCCATCATTTTATCATACGCTGATGCAATTTTAGAGGCATTGTAAAAACTATCAAGATTGTCCAGTACAGGAGCAAAGAACGGGAACATAAAAGAAGTAGTCAATTTATTCAGATTGCGGCAAATAACCTTTAGATGAGGGTTCCTCTTTTTTCAAGGTGCAAAGCTCAACTCTGCTGGAAAGAGATTAGAAAGGGTTCAGACCCGGGGCAAGGCTTTACTTCAAGTTTATCTATTGTTAAACCATGAGAGGCTACCCAATCCACAATTCTACCACCAATGTGTGATGTTGGTTAATATGTCTTATGAAGTTTCAGCTCTCTGGTGTGTCCTGTGCAAGTCTTGCCAGGGTGTCATTTGGGTCATTAAAGCCAAGATTCATGTCACCCAGCACCAATACCTTTGAGTGAGGTTTAGGTGATGAAGAGCTCCATCGACTGAATTGGGCTAGAAAATCGGGCTTAGGCTGAAAGGGGTGATAGATCAAAAACACTTACATCGTGCTGTTATGGTTCAATACTACTTTAGCATGCAGAGTTTCACAATCTGGAGCTGGGAGGCGTGAGCCGGCATCCGGAACGAAGGCAAGGAGGAACAAAGCCTACTTCCTGTCTTAGCCTGTCCTTGCCTGATGTTGCCTCTTGCCAGAAAACCTGCATCGCAGGGATCTGAATCCAGGGCACAGACCCAAAGTACTGTCTTATTACGCGCCATATTAATACCTATTAATACAGCCACTCTCAGCAACCTTATTTCCTGGCTGCTATTTTTGTTTATGTATCGCCGCTGACACAAAACATATGGACTATCACTAATTTATCCCCATACGCTACCGTATACCGCCGCATGACATTACGCCTCCGAATGCTAGCTTGTATACGGCATCCACCGCTCCGCCGGTTCACTCAATGAGCGATCTGCATATTACTTTTTCTACGTTCAATTTCTCCCACCTGTTCTATGCCAACTAGCTTCTGACAGCCTGCCTACTAACACACCGCCCTACCGCATTAACTCAGGTGCCTACTGCCGCAAATGTTTGAATGTATTTAGCTAAATCCACATGACTAACTCATGCCGTACATTGTCTGATAGCTGAATATTCTATAATGGTCACTCCTAAGAGAGAAGGGGTCTTAAACTTGACTCCTGCTTATGCGAGCCTGCTAACTGAAACTGCATCTAATCTGCCAACTGCATCTAGCCTGTCTGTACTTTGACATTTGAAACTGCTTCTAGCCAGATAGCTGCACCTAGGTTGGCTACATTTTGCCAGATGTTACTGCATTCAGCCCGTTAATAGCGTGATTGCAGGCTATCTGCATTCTGACTTATGAAATTGCACCCAGCCCAATAACTGTACCTAACCTATCTATGTCTTGCCATCTGAAACTGTTCCTAGCCTGATAGTCGCATTTAGCCTGCCTGTACTTAGTCATTTTAAATTGTATTCTGACAACTGAAACTGCACCCAACCTGATAGTCGCATTTAGCCTGCCTGTACTTAGCCATTTTAAATTGTATTCTGACAACTGAAACTGCACCCAACCTGATAGTCGCATTTAGCCTGCCTGTACTTAGCCATTTTAAATTGTATTCTGACAACTGAAACTGCACCCTACCTGATAGTCGCATTTAGCCTGACTCTACTCAGCCAATTAGCATGTACACCCTAGGTCTAGGTAAACGTACTACAGCCGGCCACTACAGGTCACCTTGGCTACCACTGTACATTACCTCCACCATCATACTAGTAGTACAAACACTTAGCTTGGCCACTAAAGCTAACACATTGATCCTCTGCGCCACGTCCTCTCCTACCCATCCCACTTACCCCATTATGCCTGACACACAACAACTTAATACAGGACTTAAAATGAACCAGTATCAAGAAGGTACTACCATACAAAGGCCATGTAATACTGTGGACAGAAACCTAAGATTACGCACTCGCCTGTCCAAACTGCATGAGCTACCATCTAAGAAATTGAACAACTAAATCTCCTAAAAAAACAGCTACCCTTGAAGGTAACTGCAGAGCCCACCAGGAAATATTCAAATCCCAAAGGACCCATACTAAATGGCACCAAACTGACCGCCAAAGATAGACATTATACTACTTGCCCCAACTTAGAAGCCACAAACCTTATCTTAAAGGAGAGCTTATAAACGCTAGGTCTCTAGTCGCACACGCAACAGAGATATCAGATATCATTCTTACAAACAACCTAGACTTCCTGGCCATCTCAGAATCCTGGCTACATGACGCGGCAGGCCCTGCCCTATCATTAGCAGTTCCTGACAACTATACAATTCTACGAGCTGAAAGACACACCTCTTGAGGTGGAGGCCTAGCAATTATAGCTAAGATCAGCCTAGACATGAGAATTATCACAACCACTACTATGAAATCCTGTGAATGCCTCACGGTCAAAATCGCCATCGCTAACTCCCAAACACTAAACATCATTCTTATATACAGACCACCAGGTCCTATTGGAACCTTCGCTGAGGATATTTCTACATCCCTGTCCAATAACCTAAAAAATACATCACAAACAATAGTGCTAGGTGACTTTAATTTAGGCTATAATGACACTAAGGATATCCAATCTACGGCGATTGCCCTGACTCTGAAAGAGCTGGGATTCTCCCAGAAAGTTAACTCACCCACCCACAATAAAGGTTGAATCCTTGATTGGATAGCAGAACACAACTGCGAAGTAAATATCACGGATTCTGAACCTCAGATTTGGACTGACCACCACCTGCTATTATTTACAGTGACGACTAACCCTGCCACTGCCAGTCCTCACTTGCCCCACCTTTGCCCAGGAGGAACAAAAAACTAATGAGTGCGGAAAAATTGATGCCCGTCATAATACCTAAACTGAACTCAGTCCCAGACATTATGGATCCTAATGTGGTAGTTGAACAGTTCAATGAAGCTATGAACTCAGCCCTCGACCACGTAGCTCCGCTCAAATCAAAGAATAGCAAACCGAAAAAGCATCTCAATTCATGCTTCACTCCTCATCTAAAAAATCTTAGGCTGATTAAAAGAAAACTTGGAACAGCTTGGAGACTCTCCCCATTAGTCGAAAATAAACTTAACCTCTCCAAAGCCTCTTCCCAATACAAGAAAGAAATACTATTAGCCAAACAGGAAACTTATAATACCAGAATATCTCAATCGAAATCTAGTGTAAAAGAACTGTTCAGTATCCCGAAAGAACTGGAAACTCCTATTGTTCCACAAGAAAACTGTACCAAGGACAAAAAATGGTGCTCTAGTATACAACTTGCCTTAACAAATAAAGTAGCTAACCTACAAACTGAAATTGTTCTCAAGAAAGCCATCTCTAACGCCTCACATCCCTCAGAGCTTAGTGCCACCACCACAGCCTAATCAAGAAGCCCAATTCTGCTTCTCTAAGGTATCGACCATTGAGGTAGAAAAGGTAATTCTGGGACTTAAACCGTCCAACTGTAAAGGCGATCAATGCCCAGCACAACTTATTAAGGATGCTGCCAGAGAACTATCGCCATTCATAACCAAACTCATCAACTCCTCCTTTACCACAGGCATGGTACCGAACAACTTAAAAGAGTCCTGGGTACTGCCACTATTAAAGGAACAAACCCTTGACCCTGCCATTCCCACAAACTTCAGGCCCATCACGACTGTGCCCTTTCTTCTAAAAATTCTAGAGAAAGTGGCTTACATGCAAATACAAAACTTCCTAGAATCCAACCACCTACTCGGAACCCACCAATCTGGATTCCGACCACAACATGGGACTGAGACAGCTCTAATAGATCTTAAGGCCCAAATAGACGAGTGCAGAGACAATGGCCAAGCAGCCGTACTCCTCCTTCTGTACCTTTCAGCCTCTTTTGATTTAGTTGATCATACTGTCTTATGCAGCCACCTAGACTCTGCAGCCCATTTCTCTAAAGAGGCTATAACATGGATCAAGTCATATCTGAGTAACCAGACTATAAGAGTCTTCTCTCCATCAGCCTCAGCAGATCCGATCCCAATAACCTGCGGTGTACCACAAGGATCTTGTGTGTCACCTACTCTCTACAATGTTTTCACGAAGCCCCTCTTTGACGAAATGGATCATCTGGGTATCGCCTACACTAACTAAGCATACGATACCCAGATCCTCCTCCCGCTTTCAGGAGACTACACCAAGGATCTGGCTCTAGTGAATAGAATCTATAGCATCATTCAGGCATGGATGGCCATCAACGGCCTATACCTGAACGATGATAAAACAGAGCTTATTATCCTAGGCACCCCAACCTATATATCCAAACTGAGCCCTGACTATGCCAACTTCATTATTGATGGGAACAACATAAAAGTAGCTAATGAAGTGAAGACCCTAGGATTTTACCTAGACGCCACCATGAACTTTGCTAAACAAGTTAACTCTCTAGCATCTGCTACGGCATACACATGCAAACTTATCAGAGCTAGTAAACAATTCCTCTCCACAGACAGCTGCATTACACTTGCCAAAGCCCTTATACTTTCCAAATTGGATTATTGTAACAGACTCTACATTGGGGCAAATAAACAGACCATCCATAAAATCCAAGTCCTCCAGAAGAATGCCCTGAGAGCAGCTCTCAAGATTAACAGAAAGGAGCATATATCCTCTGTAAGAAGAGAATATAAATGGCTCTCCACTTTTGATAAAATTCAACTTAAGATCGCCTCCCTCACCCACAAGTGCCTCAATAATAAAGCACCACCCTACCTCATGGACAGGTTATGTAAAAGAACCTTGTCCAGACCAACAAGAACAGCCAACGCGAACTGCCTCCAAGTTCCGCGCTTCAAACTCTCCACTATAGGAGGACACAGCTTCCCAGTCAAGGCTGCGCAGTTGTGGAACTCCCTTCACCATGGCATCAGAGAACCTCAGCCCTTCGCTAATTTCAGACAGAACCTCACCAGGTGGCTGAGAGTTAACGACGTCTAACTACTCTAACTTGCACAACTCTTTAGATGCACCTCCTTTGACGCCTACCCTCTGCTCCTGGAGCTTACTTACTATGTGATTGAAATTCTGTGCGCACCTCATCACTATGACATTTGAATCTTCTTTCTCTTTTGCAATGCAATGTTCCTGGTGCCACTTGACCTGATATGTCACACTGCACATAACTGTATATTATAACCTTATGACTACATGCACCCTGTTATTTCATTGTTCCTTGACCTTGATCCTGCCTTGTATATACCTGCCTATTGTAACATCGCTGATGTCTGTATTTTCCTACTTTCATGTACCTGTAACTAAGTTGAGCATATTCTTGTCTTTTGCGCCCTGATGCCCCAGGGTCTGGTGCGCTTTATAAATAATACTAATCATCAATGCTTATTGAGTCAATCACACGTATGTTCAAAGCCTTAGAAAAGATCATGGCCACGCCCCCATCTTTCCCAACTAACCAATCTGCTCTTAGAATCACGTAATCATGTGGTATGGCATCTGCCAGTATGGTGAGGGGGATAGTGGATGTGTCCCTTGTGATAATGGCAGTATAACCCCTTTATTGCCTGCACAAATCAGTTGATCAAGATAAGATGCCATTAAAATACGTGAACGTACTGGCTTGACATAAACTTGAATGGAGAGCTTGCTGTGAAACCCCCTGATGCAAACTGGCGATTAACGGCCTAGCAAACACTCTGCTGATGTCGTTTAACTGGGAAATGTTTAACTGGAACGCCCGTAGCTATACTATAGGAGAGCAGGTGGCAGAGCATGCAAAGCTTTGAAAACGCAGGTAAGTCATCAAAGCCTACACCTACAGTACCCTGAAAGTCAAATCTGTAATATTTGTTCAAAGCAAACACTAACAGTCTAGTTACTGTGGTCCAGCAATCAAACTAACAGTGAATGAGCAGTCCTTACTGCTTGGAAAGATTTCACAGAATTCACCCTATTAATGCGGTACAAAATTATTTCATGCGCAGTCAAGCTTTCAGATCACACTAAGGCGCAGAATACTGTCAAAAAGAGTGAAATGACACCACACCCATACAGAGCGCACTCATACCGATCGTACCTCTCCTTGTTCTACCTATGAGACTACTGACCCATTCTCAGGGGATAGCCCCATCCTTGACCTTTCCTTCTCTTATCCTTCCTTGCAACATCGAAACAGAAGTGCACACAAAGCTCGCTTGGTTTTTCGCTGGTGACTATGAAGCTTTCTCCTTATCCCTTTACTTTCTGCACTTTTGTCTATATGATCGCACTTTGGAATACACTGAAATGTCTCAAATACCGTTTTACCAATATCATCATGCCTGAAGAACTTCAAAAAAACTAGAAACATATATGTCAGTTTCATCAATGAATTTCTTTAAAAGAGCTGCTATGGCACAACAATGCCACCGATGCTGTTTTGTGCACATAACATTTTCTAAGTTCAAGCGTGTGCTGGCAGGGACCATATCTTTGGCCATGGTTTGCTTACTCCATCTACAGGGCTTTGCAGGGCCTTGAGGTACTGTGCCCAAACTTAACATTGATCATTTTATTTATTTATTTATTTAAAAATGCTCTGGTTTGCATTTCAAACCTTTCATCTTGTCTAATTGTCACTTTGTGTGTTTCACTATGTTTCTTAAAATCGTTTTTGCAGAGTGTCCATTGATGAGTGACCTGTCACGTTATTTTCTGTCGTTCTTGTTTCTTATCCACTCTGCACATTCTCCATTATGTTATTCGAGAACGACACAACCGCATATATCATTTTTTTCTCTTTTCCAGCTAAAATTAGTGCCCATCGATCATCAGGTGAAAATGCCATTTGGTTCTGGATGAACCATCCTCTGGATAACTTTCTTTTCTCGCTAAGTGCATGGCATAGCATCATAATGTGATGCAAGCTTTCAATCGACTCCCCATCACCACAAAACTTCCAAAATTTTTCTTTGTCGGAAATTGTTCTCCTGGCTACCATAATTTCACATGTGGGCAGAATGTTCTGTGTCATCCTCAAGTAGGTGTCTCTGATTTTCGATGAAGAAAACGACTTTAGGTACGCTGGTAATTTATTGAATGGTCTGATGGCCAATTTGCAGGGGATACCCAGTGTGTATTTCGACCTGGTCTCAGTCGTCTTTATCCAGTCGTTTTCTATCAGTCTCCTTTTCACCTTTTGTGGTCTGTTAAGGAGCATGCCTCTGGAAATACCTTCAGCTTCACATTTTGCTTCAATTGCATTTTTCCATATTTCATGCTTCCCAGTGGTCTTTAATCGTAGAATTTCTATCGGTGGTGCATATGTGTCACTCGATATCTTCCTATATAGATCCAGCAGTTTCCAGATGACGATGTAATGCAGTGATTGTAACGCTAGTTCGGCTCGAAGGCGAGGCATTGGAAATGAAGCTGTCAGATTTAGAACCTTCCTCCAAAACTGTCCTTCTACTTGTAGCCAGATAGTATTTTCTATATTTATCATAGCTTCTGCACAGTATGTAAGAATTGCCCTCACTTTTTGTCTGTAAAACGTTATTACTGGAACCATTGAAAATGTTCTGTATTTCAGATGTATCATTTTTGCTTGTCAGGCTTGTGATAGTGCTTTGGCCTTGAGGAGCAGTTTCAGATCTGACTCTGTTGGTGATTGGTTTAGCCATACGCCTAGGTATTTGACCTTTTTTACTACTTCTATTTTTTCCTTTCCGATGTGGAAAGCAGCCACTAGTCCTTTCTTTCTGTTTTGCTTCATCAGTGTCATGGTTTTCGTTTTCTTCACGTTTATTTCAAGCTGATTTTTTACCATGTAGATCTGTAGGTTTCGCAAGGCGATCTGCAGCCCTTTTGGTGTTTTTGCTAATACTACAATGTCATCAGCATACATGATGCATGTTATGGTTGTGCCGTTCAGTTTCGGTGGATTAATCTAGGGTGTATAAATGCTTGTTTCCAGATCTGACATGTATAAATGGAACAGTGTGGCTGCCAACGGGCAGCCCTGCTTTAGGCCTTTGCTTGTCTTAATCTGCTCTGAAAGTGAGCCTTCCTTCAACATTTCTTATCCTTATGGTAGTGTTCTGGTACAGTAGCTTGATCGGTTTCAAGATTTTACTCGGGCATTCCCATGCACTTAGTTTCTTCCAGAGCTGCGTTCTATTTACAGAGTTGAAAGCTTATTTAAGGTCTATGAACGCTGCATATATTTGTATTCTCGATTGTATCGCTTTGTGTTAGCAAATTCAGGATAAACAGGTTGATGTTAGTACCTATGGTTTTTAATGAATCCTGTTTGTCTATTGGCATATTTTTCTTCGTTAGTGGCCCAATTATTCAAACTCCCAAGCAAGATTTTCGCAAATACATTCCCTAGTGGGTCCAGTAGGGCCAAAGGGTGATAGTTGCTCGGTTTGTCCATTTTTGAATATTGGGCTTATGGTGGCTTGCTGCCACGTTTCTGGTATGCTTTTGGTCTTCTGTATAAGTATGAATATGCTGTCGCATATTGAGCTCCAGGAATCCGGGTTCTGTTTCATTATCATGTTGGATAGACCGTTGGGTCCCGGTGCTCTAGATGTATTCACGTTCTTTATTGCTTCCTTTATGTCATCCAAGTCCCACATAAGATGCCATGAAGCGTTCTTTGGTCATTTTTCATTATCTTTGTTCTGTTGATTTTCTCCATATAGGTCCGTAAAATATGTTACCCCGCTTGCTTCAGAAACATTGGCGATCATGGCATCTTGGTTCTGTGTCTGGTCATTTAGCTGTGACCATAACTGTATCATGTTCTGATTTTTCATGGTTTGTAACATACTCTCTGCATCCTCTTGTAGTATCATCACTTTGTTGTTTTTCATCTAGTTCCTGTGTTGTTATTTTGCCCATTTCAGTTTTCTTTTTGGTCTCCTGGGTTGTCTTTTTTTATGGATTTTATTGTCTGTCTATGCTCCTTCTTCCTTTGTACAACTTTAGAGTTATACGCATACTGATGGTTCTGTCATGCTAATTGGTTTCATTTTATCTCTTTCCTGTATGGGGAGAGGAGCCATCCGTAGTTAATTTTTTGTTTGTCATCAAGGTTTGATTTCATTCCACTATTTAGGTCCAAGCATGGTAGGTGTCTGATTTCTTTCTTTTTGGCTGCAACATTCAATGTTCTTATCAAAATGTACTGGTTGCTGTTCGAGTTTTGAAGATTGATAGAGTAGTTAATCTCTTCATATATTCCTTTGGACATGTAGATGTAATCAATTATTGTGGTTGACTTGCCGTTTGTCCAGGTTTCCATCATGCAGCCACTTACTCTATCATGGTAATCTGATCTGAGCAATTGTCTATTAGCTATTTCCTTTTTCCAATTTTTTGCTCAAGCTTCCAATCTGGGTTCTAGTGTTTCCTCGCCATCTTTGTTGCATAGGTGGATGTTTAAATCTCTGCAAATAATGAATTCAATATCGGCGTATTTCACTTTGGCTTGATATGTTGCTGAAAACACTGTATCTATAAAGGATTCTTCTGTTATGGCAGTAGGATGCCAATAAGCGTTGTTAATGTACCATATTAGAGCCTTCCAAGGGCAGTCAGTTGAGTCAGGCTTCGTATGTGTTTCATTGATTTTGATTATGGTTGTTTGAACCCAGGGAAGCACATTTTCCGACTCGATTATTTGGATTTGTTTGGCGCTTTTTATCATGGTCAGGAGACCGGCAGAAGGGGGACCTTTTTTCCTTTGAATCGCTGGGTTCATAAGTACCACATATCCATTGCATGTTGGTTGATCCACTAGCCATGATTCCTGTATACATACTATGTCTCATTTACACTGATCTGAAATAGGTGTCTGTGTCCACGCGTGTTCCATGAGCAAATTGAGAGCATTGTTAACCGCTCTTTCTTTAGTTGTTACCTTCTTTGGTTAGGACTCTCTTGATCGGGCGAACTTGATTCATCAAGTTGTCTCCATATTCCTTGCTTGATACGTGAATCTTGCCACATCAGCTGGAGTTCTTCCTCTTTTCTTCCGTTTTCATTTGCTCACCTAGTTTGGAGCAACTACTTTGTTCTACACTGTATATCATTTTGAATATTGGTCTTGTAGTACTTTTGGTGTGTCATCTCTTGTTTGTCAGGGGAGGGTCTTTGTTTTCTTTCATCTTTATTTTTTTGATCAGGTTATGCAAGATTGAATTGCCTTATTTTCAATAGTTATCATAGGGGCTTTTTGTTGATGAATTCGATCCATACTTAATCCGTAGTTGTACTGTTCATAAATTCAATGGTATCAACATCCTTCGTGGAAATTTGTTTCATATTCGGTATTACGTGCATCAGCCTCAGTATGTTTGTACGATTTAGTATTAAATTGTCAATTTGCTTCGCTATTCTTTGTAATTTTATCTTGTACTCCTGGCTTTTAGAGTTTTTCAGTGGGTCGATAAAGGTCGGGAGCTGTATTTTCTTTACAGATTCTCTCTTTGCTATGTTTCCCTTTTCGCTATTCTTTTTCTTCTGCTCATTGATATGATATGATATGGTATTTATAATGCGCCTATACACAAGTGTTTCAAATCGCACGAGACAAGGGAGTTGGAACAAAGGGAAGACAGACAACAATCCTACTAGGCCAGGTGACATTCAGATCACGCAAGTGCATGGGAAGGGGAAAGGGAAAAGTGCAGGGGGGAATGGAGAGGGCCGAAGTGCAGTACAAGGGATAGTACAATAAAATAAGATAAATAAAACGGCCAGCAGGTGGCAGTGTATGGTAAGTGCAGAACATAAGTGCTGGTAGGGGGGCTGGAAGGATACAGAAAAACAGTCCCCAAGTGCAGGGGTTGCCAGGGAGGCAGTGCAGGTGGGCAACTGGCGGTCCTGGTCCCAAGATCAGAAGGGAGGCCAAGTCTCCAGTGCAGTATCTGTCAGGAAAATCAACAGGGGACAGGGGGAGTGAAAGCAGAAGCAAGGAGGAAGGTTTTGAGGTGCTTCCGGAACCGGAGATTATTCTCTGCAAGTTTCAGGGAGGCAGGAAGGTTGTTGCAGAGGGAGGCCCCTGCGAAGAGAGAGATCTACCACCAACTCGTTGCTTGGAGAAGCGACTGACCCTGAGGGAGTTGGAGCAGGAAGAGCGGAGAGGTTGAGAAGGAAGATATTTAGGAAGAGAGAGTTGAAGGTATTTCGGCCCCTGCCCCCAAAAGGCCTTGTGGACAATGCAGAGGGTTTTGAACTTAATCCTCGCAGCCACTGGGAGCCAGTGCAGAGATTTCAGTCCTGGAGAGATACGATCCCTGGGCTTGAGGCCAAGGACAAGTCTTGCAGTCCTGTTCTGGATAAGTTGCAGAGGGCCGGAGAGTAGAGGCAGGCAGATTTAGATAGAGGCTGTTACAATAGTCATTTAGTGACTGTCCTTCATCAGCGCTGTCCTCAGCCGCACTTGTTTTGTTCCTTTATGTTATTTGTGTATCGTCTTTAAGTCATCATTTGAAATGTAATCAAGTGTGTAGTCATATCTTGTGGAATCTTGTAAGTGATTCTCCTCATATTGGTCTAGGGTAATCATGGAGGCTTGGCTTGTTTGAATTTCTTCAGCATATATTGACATATCCATCAATTCTTCTGTTATTCTTTCTTCCGTGTTATCTCCCAGGTCGCTTGTAGGGGTGTTTTTGTCATCTTTTCCTTTTTGTGTGTTTTATCTGCAATTTCTTTTGCTGGAATTTTAAGGTTTCTCAGAAAGGCACACAAACCTGTTTGTCTTTTACTTTTACTTTTAGCGCCTGTTTTTGGCTTCTCTTTATCTGTTATTATTTTACATCCTTTGTAAAAAATGTCATTATTTTCGGATTTTTCCACGTTTTTTCTCCCAAGGTTTGTGAGAGTACTCGGAACTTCAGTCAGATCTATTAGGTTTTCCACGGGAATGTTCTGTGTGGTTCTTTGTGAGACCATTTCAGCCACCTCGTACGGCATGGCTATCACTGCTTCTTGTGTCCCATTTGTAGCTGTCTTATTACTTGGATTTTCTCTTGTTCTTTCATTCTCAGTATGATTTATCGGGTTATTCTTTGCAGTCATCATCATAATCAGTGCATGCGTTAGATCTGATTTTTCAGCTTGTTCACTCCTTTCAATGTCGATTAGTCTGGATTGCCATTGTTGGCTGGCATTAGCTTCGATATCCAGGCATTCCTGTAATTTATTCATATATGTATCCTGGCAGGTTTGTTTGGAGTGTATTAGAGCAAGTAGGGTTGTTTGGTCCTTTATTGTCTCTGTTAGGCTTCTTCCAATTTCATGTATGGGATCAGTGATTGAGATGTTGTTGTTATTAACATATTTTGTCGGTCCAGCATTTACGTTGGGATTGATGCCATTCCATGATTGTGTCCTTTCTCACATCTGCATATATTTAGCGTTAATTATTCTTTTTGATATAATTAAGTGTTGCCTTTGTGAATTTGTTCATCTACGAGCGAGTCACCTTTCTCAGGGCTTCCCTGTGGGTAACAGACGTTCTGTTTTCTGTTAATTTGTTTTCTACTTTCCTGGAGTTCAGGTGCATTAATTTCATTTTGATCTGTCCGCACGGGAGGTTGTCTATTTCCGAATACTTCCTTTCTTTTTTCATGGCTTCTCATGAGGTTTTCAATTTCTGCAATGTCTAGCGAGAGTCTCGCTGCTTTGGGATTCGTTTGTCCAGGAGGTTTATACGCTGCCTACTGAGAGTGTCTGCGACTCTCGTATAAAGATTCCCATTTTCTTCTTTCCTTTTTTTCTTTCTGTTTCTGGGTTAATTCTTCTTCCTCGTTTGCATGTATTTTCTGTTGTTTCATTGCTTCTTTTCCATCCACAGGGGCGTTAATGGCAGTTTTCATTTCTGCTTCATTCGGATTACTTGCTGTCATCGCTGTAGCATTCTTTATTGATGAGATGGGGCGGTTTCATCAGGTCTGAGTCCTTAATTGGGACCTCAGATAATATAGGGCGAATGCTATTCCTTGCTAGCAATTTTTCTGTCTCTTTTTCGTATCTCTTATTTCTTGTATCTTTTCCTTGATCATTGTTTCTTAATTCATGTACTTCCAACGTTGTTTGTGTGTTTTTTCAATCAGTATCAATTTTTCCTGGTGACGGAGGTTTAGGTTCCTCCGTCTGGGGGGGTGTTTCCTCGTCTTCTTGTACCTCCTCCTTGTCGTTTGTCGACAGCTTGTCACTCGGGTTTTGAGGTGTATTGAGTTTGGGGGTTTTGTGCTCCCATTCCTTATCAGTATCTTTGTTGTCGATTAGTGAAGTGTTATCTATTGATGTGTTGTTTTTCTTGTTCCTTTTGACTTTTAGTCCTAATTTTTGGGGTGCCTGCATTCTTTTTTTGCTGTCTGGTTTGCGGTGGGGTCATTTCTGCCTTTGCAATTATTTGCTGTGTCTAGCATACTTTGTTACTGGCCCTCCTTTGTCTGCCGTCGCGATTGGCTAATGAATGGTTTAAATAATAGCTTTTAGTGTCTTCTGGGTCTTCTTTTAACGTAGTTAGAGTTTCTGCCGTTGGTGAATCAGAGGGCCAGGATGCTCGCAGTCTCCACCTGTGTGCCTGCGCAGATGTTATCAGTCTTGCTTTGGCTGGCTTGCACAGTGAGGGACTGAGGAAATCTTCAGCTTGTTACTCGGTGGATCAAAGGCCAGTAGGGCCCGCAGTCTCCACCTGTGTGCCAGCGCAGTAGTTACCAATCTTGCTTTGGCTGGCTTGCATGGTAAGGAGCCAAGGAAATCTTCAGCTTGTTACCCAGTGGATCAAAGGCCAGTAGGGCCCACAGTCTCCACCTGTGTGCCGGCGCAGTAGTTACCAGTCTTGCTTTGGCTGGTTTGCACGGTGAAGGGTCGGGGAAATATTCGGCTTGTTACACGGTGGATCAAAGGCCAAAAGGACTCACAGTTTCCTCTGTGACTGTCCTACGTGTAATTTACAGTGTCCTGAGTATTAATCTTGAGTAGATTAGCTGAAAAAGTGTGTCCCGTGGATTGTCAGCTGGTTCTATGAGTGGCACTAAATTCCAATTGTATCGGGCAAAAAAAAGCACTATCTCTTATTGTCGACTGTTGCGTCTGAGTATCCGGTAATGCATCTATTGTGGCCTAGGCAAGGGGGTGGGGTTCAAGTTCACTTGTGATGGGGTGTTCGTTGTATGTAGCAGTGTGTAACAGTGTGACGGCAGCAGGTCCGCCGATGGCATGCAGCGGGGTCGCTTACCTCTGATTTCCAGTCCTCAACGTTTGTGTGGGTGGCTATCGTACAGTCATCGGTAGCGACAGCGGCATCCATGCAAACAGTGAAAACAGTGGCATGCCCTTCACTTGCAGTGGGCTTAAAGCCGCAAGGGCGCTCCTGGACTCCTTATGATGCCGATCTTCCTGGTTGGGCGGAGTTCTGTTTCTTCCTCTCTTAAAGCTGCAGGGATCTGCAGGGAGCAGACAGTCTTTCAATGTTATAAACACGAGTGAGTCCCACAGTGAAAACAGCAGCATGCCCTTCACTTGCTGTGGGCTTAACGCCACAAGGGCGCTCCTGGTCTCCTTATGATGCCGAACTTCCTGGTTTGGCAGAGTTCTGCTTCTTCATCTCTTAAAGCAGCAGGGATCTGCAGGGAGCAGACAGTCTTTCAATGTAATAAACACAAGTGATTCCCACAGCGAAAACAGTGGCGTGCCCTTCACTTGCACGTTTTATTGTGTGTGACAAGTTGGAATCAAAAACACAAAATCAACTTGGCTAACAACAGAGAAGTCATCATATTACAGCCATGATTGTATTTTTCAAATTGCATTCTCCGAGTATAAACTGCAGAGGGTGTATTAACTGCCCATTGATTGTAGCAGGAGCAAAATGTTGCAAGTACCTGGGCATCTAATAGCTGTGCCTAGGAAAATGCTTACTGCTTATAAACGCGTAAAAACCATTTGCTTTGCCAATGCTTGTTTTTAACAAGACTTTTTTGAAGGGCACACAGAGTGAGGCTGATGGAAGAAGTGGCTAAGACATTTTTGTTACACCAGTAGCAGGTTTACAACTCCAATGAAGTTATTACCTCTCAGAAGACTGCTTTGAAAAAACACTGGCAGGCTCTTTCAGTGCAACGTTTGATGGGAAGGCTTGGTTAAAGTGAGCTCAAAGAATTCTCATGAGGTGGAGTTTTGTGTGTTGATGGGCAGGAACTAGGTGGGTATCGCCGTAGTGACTAGCATGGGCATTTAATGGATGAGCAAATAACAAAACAACAACGATAGGCTGTGGGTTCCACCTCATACGCTATTGCTCCCTATATGTGCCCTAATGCAATAGTTTTGGCTTATTTATGTATTTATTTAATGTTTTCTAGCAGCATGCCAAACCCTCAGACATCAAGGCGCTACTTACAGTAAGTGCAAAGTGACATTCTTCAAAGAGCAAGACCAGGTATACAGATTACAACATACAGGTGGAAATTAAAAAGCATAAACTGGCAAAGCCACACCTCATGGTACGGTGGCCTACATCAGGGAAACAGATACATGAGTGACAAAATTGTGTTAAATGCACAGTCTGGCAAAACCACGCCTCAAGGTACGAGGGGGCTACATCAGGCAAACAAATACATGAGTGACAAAATATTGGTAAATGCAAATTCTGGTAAAGCCATGCCTCTTGTAACGGGGGCCTACATCAGACAGACAGTTTCATGAGTGACAAAATAATGGTAAAGGCACAGTCTGGAAAAGCCATGCCTCATGGTACAGGGCCTACATCAGGCAAACAGATACACGAGTGACAAAATAATTGTAAATGCACAGTCTGGAAAGCCACGCCTCATGGTACAGGGGCTACATCAGGCAAACAGATACATGGCGCATTTTTCCAGGGGCTAACTGGTAAGTTGCAGATATAGCGTTATACTAGAATGCAAGGAAAAGGTACAAAGTTAAGTGAGTTGCAGATAATGTCAATCAGCAGCAGAGTGCTACATAAAAGTCAGGTCAGAACATATAAAGTAATGTTGTGAGAGGTGCAGCAAATGCTGTAAGAACCGCCCCCAGGAGATGCAATAGAGGTGGTAACCTGAGGTAAGGTCCGGGGTAAACAGGCAGGAGGGTATGAGACCAAATATAGACAGTGGCATTGCTAGGCATTGCTAGGCAGAACCCAAAGGCAGATTGTGTCAGCCATTGGCAGGAGAGGATTGACTTTTAGATGCAATAGAAGGGGCAAGGAAGAGATGTTGTGTGGTTGTTGCATGATATTATGGGCCAAAGGCAGCGACAACGCCTTGCCTAAGTAGGGCGCTGGTAGGCATACAGCAGCGTTGGCAAAGAAGGGGCAGAAAATTGTGATCCAGCAGGTGCTAAGGACAGCTCACAAGGAGGAGGGTAATACAGACAGGATAAAGAGGGCCATATCAACAAAAGAGCTGGGTCCGCAGCAGGCAGCTTGCCTGGCGCAGACAGGTGCAGACAGGAGGAATAAAGTGCCGTTGCCTGTGCTTTTGACACAGGTCGGCTTGTTGGAGGCAGGGCAGGAAGACATAGAAGTGGTCAATCAGGTTGCTTTGTGGCTGGCACACCCAAACAATGAAGCTGGGTGCTGGCAGGTGTTGTAACTGTTGCAAGTTATCTGCCTGTCTATTACATCAGATAGTATCAACCTGTCACGTCAAAATGCATAATTGAGGCAGGAGATTCCCCACAGGCCTCTGAGGTATAAGAAATTGTATTTAATTCAGGCACTTGGCTATTACTGATGGTGGTATTTGGTCATTTATTTTCTTTGATGCATCAACAGTTCCGTCCTTCGCATCAATATGTATCTTATTGCATTAGATAGCACCAGTAGGTCTAATTTAGTATACACTTCATGGGGAAAAGGTATTGCACAACATTGATATTGTGACGTTTCCATGTAGTAAATGAGATTTTATATCAATAGTTTCTTTCATATATTCTTATCAATACCTTATCAATGTATCCTCTGATGTACATTTCTTTTTTTTTGTATTTGAATATGCTTCCTTATTTTTGTAACTCACTGAATGATTAGCTGCACAGTGGATTGACACAATTTGGGACACTTTCATCCAATATAAAACGCTCCAAAATAAACAAATAATGCATATTTCCCAACTTTATGCAATCTCAGCCTGACATCATTCATATGCTTTTATCAAAATACACATACCAAGTCGGACATTGGGAGTATGGGTGTATTAATTTAAATGTAAACAGTTTCACTGAGGTGACATATTTTCAATACTAATTTCAAAAAATCAAACAATATTCAAATTTCCTCCCTGAGACTTGATTTCTCTTTAATATTCCAGAAGGGGTTAGAACGTCTTATTGTAGGGGGGCAGTCGTTACCCTATAGTTAAGGTGATACATATGAGCCATAGGAAATATGACATTTCTATTGCTAATAACTTTTGACTTGGTGGGAGGAGTTGACTGATATTTTTCAAACAAATTGTTTGTCACAGATCCTCCAGTCTGGACATTTTTAGAAAGATTAATAAGAAAACAAACAAATGCTGTTTTACGGCCTACTCCCATTCATTTTACAACAGAGAAAAAATCTTTAAAGCAGCTTTAATGCATACAATTAAACGGCCAGGAGAGTCAGTCAGCTCCTTGGAACTGAAAAACAGTCAAACTTAACCTGCCCACATTGGGTCACAGAACTTATGTGCAGAAACCACAAGATTAACATGCAATACAAAATATCAGGTGTATTATAATTCCTTCATACCCATTGGCTCCTACCTATATGAGTCCCTTAACACAACATACATTATCACATTGTATTGGCTAGTGCGATCCTAGTGACATAGTGAGTGCATCCCCCTGCAGACACCATAATTTCATAATCAGCAGAAAAAGTGAAACTAACCCATGGAACCTGTCCTATTGGCAACTCCCTCATTCTCAGGCCTTGCAACCCCTTAGGATGTAATATATACGTTTTGCTATTATCTTAGTCTAACAGGTTGTGTGTCTCTGGCACACAGTCTTCTAGCCAAGGCCCCATATTTCTTGGGAAACAAGTGGCCTCATGAGAAGTGTGACTAAATAACTGCTCTTGGAGAACTCATTCTTCATATGTATGTGTGTTTCTAAGCCACCCTACCATGTATGCAGCAGTCCCAAGACTTGATCAAAGGCAATAGAGCCAATGCCTGGTTTAGCGTTCTGGCATCCTCTCTACACAAGTCCTTTATTCATATTGAAAAAATACCCTTTAGTAGGACAGAAAGTATTACTTTGTGGAATGCTCAAATGTCCTGGGAACAGCTTCATATCAAGGAGCAGTCACGGTCGAATTCTCGAAACAATGGATAGTGCGTGTCCTGCCCCTCTAATATGGGCTCTGGATCATGTTTTTTTCTGAAGCGATGCAGGACTGCAGTTTGATTTTAGTAAATTACAGAACGTTCAGAAATGTGCCTAGTTTTGTGAATGGCAAAACCTACCCCTTTGGTGTCAGTAGTAACTACATCTAAAACAGCAGACCTGTTCATCTTAGTGTTAGACATTAGTCCTAATGTGACAGAATGCTATACGTAAGATGACAGTGAAATGCAAAAAGGGCATGGTTCAGTAAAATGCCTAACCTTGGCCAGCTTGTCAGGGCTCCTCATGTACGTGACTCCTGCGCTACACAAATTGCTAGATCTCCCACAGTACTTAGCAGCAGAGAGACAGAAATGAGAAGCTGACATGTTCACCCAAAATTCTATTGCTAATAACTTTTTACATGTTGCATGAATTTCGATTACATTTTCAAAACAAAGAGTCTGTCTAGGCCACCCCTAAACGGGAAACTTTGGGAACAATACGTTAAAAAGTAAAAAAGTTTTTTAAGAAAACAAAAAACATATTTTATTTTCAACCTACTCACATTTATTTCCCTATAGAAAAAAAGTACAGTTTTTGAACAGCCGTAGTACAAAACCCGCTGGACAGTTTCAGACCAAATAAGAAACAACTTGCAAAAAAGCATTGACTTAATTTCCTTAATTGGTTTGGGGTAAATATATTCAATAGTTTTTAAAATATTGAAGAGATATAGGGATGCCCCTGCGTCTTGAAAACATTTTATATATCGCTTGGCGCTTTGCAGCTGAGAGTCTTTTCAGAAATAATGAACTGACATTTTTTATTTTTTTATTGCTGATTCCCTGAATCTGAAGTGATTCCCATGATAATACCAGGAGAAGGTGAATATGAAAGAACTCAAAGTGCTATTTGGAGGAGGGAAAAGTTTCAAGTTTTAGAATGAACCCCCATGACATTAGAGAGTCTAATAACCTTCTTGACTTCACAAAGACACCAAAAACTCTTCTCTTCATGAAGTCACTCATAGGGGAGTACTGATTGTTTTAAATGATAGTGTCTAGTTAGCTTTTGGTTTATCTAGGGAAGACCATGGGAATCTCATGAGATTAAAGGAGCAATGTTGCAAGAGGTGATCAGAATAAAATATGTGTCACGTGAAGCTATGAGTGATAGGGGGTAATGGGAGAGGATTTGCGAGAGAAAAAGCAATTGGGTGGAGTGAGGTTACCTGGAAAAAATAAGGGGGACACATGTTGAGTGTCTGTGAGGACATGGAAGACTTTTTAATACCAAGTATTTGTTCCCATTATCACGGGGGTCTGTGAACCACTACTTTGCAGCAGGAATTACTGTGAAATGATCATGGTAATAAGGAGTTAGACAATAAAAGGTTTAACATCTTCAGCACCTATAGCTACTGGGCATGGGGAAATAGGTGTGTGGTAACAAATTAATGGTGTGACATGGCCATTGTCCATGGCTAGTTTTCCCAAATGAAATCTATTGATGCAACATGTTCAAAAGACATGGCTTAATCCCATAGCTAGTGAGACTTCAATAAACTATGCAACATGTTCAGCCATAGTTAGTGGGCCAAAAGGAAAACTATTGGAGCAGCATATACAAGCCATGGTGAAGGCCATAGCTAGTGGGCCCTGAGAAAACTATGGTACAATCAGCTGGCTAGTAACGCATTCCAATGCCGCCATCATCTTCCCCCTATCCTCTGTCACTCCATTTTCTTTTCTGCCTCCACTCTCCACTCCTTCCCCTCGCCTCCTACTTGACACAATGGAAAGGGAAGAGGGGCTTCTCTTTCCATGGTAGGCATTTTGGAAAATAATTTTTCTTCATACAACGGGACACTGTACGCATCCCATTGCAGGTAGAAAAACACTTTCCTTTCGCACCCCGGGTTACTGCTTTGGTGACGTGGGGTGCTAATGGCCTTCATCCCCCATTCCAGTCCCTGGTTAATATACAAAAAAACTGTTACTTAAACCACATAATTACATTTATAGAAAAGAAATGAAGATTAGAAAGTAAATATATAAGTAGAGATATGGCAATTGTGTTACTAATATTTTTAGTCATTTATTTTGAAAATAAATTAGGAATTTGTATTCCAATATAAAAGATTACCTTCCAGTACGTAATGCTTATATAGTACTCTTCATTGTAATAATCTCTGTGCTTACTTAGAATTGTGCACTATACACTACATTTAAAGAAGCAGGGGCAGAATTCAATGTACTGTGTAACTATGAAACATGTACACATATACTATATAACAAAACAGAGTTGTCATATTTCGAAATGTAATTAATCAACCCAACCCAGTGATAACAATGATGTCATTAGTGATGCCAACAATGATGTTATCAGTGATGCTGTCAGTGATGTCATCAGTGATGTAATGTGTGATATAATTAGCGGCAATGGGTAGTGGTAATACGCTGAGCAACGCGGGGTGAGTTGTTAAGGTGACTTTGCCTGAATTGTCTGCCGAATTGTAAGGGTTTTGTTGCATTAAATGTTCACCTTAATGTCTCTTTAACTGAGGCTTATTCACTGAATACAGATATGAGTAGTTCCACATGGTGCAAACCATTTGGCTGTGTCTCCACCATGTCCATTGCTTAATTGTAAGTCCTTAGCTAACATCAGAAATTGATGTTGGAGCACGAGTTATTAGAAGCTATTCCTGATATGTTCTCCCTTACTACCAGTTTGGTGGTAAAATACAATTAAACCCTGAATACAGCCTCACAAAATGCCAGCAGTTCAGCTCATTATCTGATACATGGAGAACATGTCCAGTTTCGCTTTTACGTTGTAAACATCATTTGTATTCATAGAATCGGTGCAAATTGTGCTCTGTGACTCAACGGAAAGCATGCAAACGTTCTCTGTTTGAGGACTTTGATCAAATAGCATCAAGCTCTACAATTTAGAACAGGAAATTTAACCGGAAATCAGTAAATACTATAAATGAATATTATGTAACTTCTTTCTGACAAAATATTATTTATTTTTAATAAAACATTGATATCAGCAATACAAAACTGGGAATAATATGTTTGCTGGGCTAGTGTTCATTTTCTGGTGAAAGTGCTGACCTTTTCCTTCAGATTCTAAGAGCTGGCCTTGTTAGAACACTTGACTTCCAAGCCCTTTTTTAATCAGGCATCCATCACCAGGTTTTGGCTATAAGAAGACAGAGCACCAGAACAATCATCCATCTACAATTGCATGCACGTCATAAAAATACCTCCAACGTACCCGCAGGGCCTTCTACCAAGAACATATTTTCAAATAATATGTCATACTAATGTCATGGAGGCCTGCAAAATGTGCAATAGCTAGAACTAAAGACAAAGTTTAAAAAGAATAAAATAAATTGCAGCAAACAAGTACGTAACTAAAAACAGAGGACATAGAATGTGTTTCCAAGACACAACTAATGGAATAATTATGTATTTCTACTCAATTTAATTTAGTCTATTCTAAATCTTTACGTCATAGTATTCCTTTACTACTGAATCCTCTATCCATTCACATGAGAAATAAGATCCAGCACTAGCCACTACGTGCCCTTCAACTTGTTATCTGATTAGAGCTGATATCACATAAATAAAACCCAATTCATTTATAGATTATTTTCTTCTCCATCCTTGCTTTCAAATCTTTCTCCTGCATGTGCAATGTCATGGCCGGCCTATCATTTCGTACCAAACTTCTACGCTGATGTGGTCCCGCCTTCCAGATATGGTACATTCTAGATTACTTCTCCAACATATTTCTCCTTTGACTTGACTACTTGTCATGCTACTTATTAACACTTAGCCAAAGATACATATTATTTCTTGACATTTCATGGTATAATTGCATTTCTATTGCCAGTGGTCTTTGTAATTACATGTAGCTTGTGTAATCCACATGGACTGGCCTTTTAGCACCCGAACACGCGGCACAAGATCACTATTGTCACAGTTGGCAAGACTGGAAACCTGAGCAGCATATTCAAAAGGTGTTAGAATCTGAAGGAGGCATTTCACTAGACACCATTGCCAAGGAGTCAAAGACATGGATGAGCCTGTCTTACATTTGGCTTGCATCAGCCTGCCATTCTCTCCACAGCTCTGCTGTGTCCTTGTCTGTTCTTACCAGCTGATAAGGGTGTGTACGTGCTTACTGCATTCGCAAAACATGTTAAACTGTTTTGTGGAACTATAAGTGTTATGCACATGTGCATATAAACATGATATGTGCATATGTTAGAAAACTACCACACGCATGTGACTATAGCACAAAGACTTACCTTGAGTCTGTCTGAGTGTTGAAAGTACCACAACTCATTAGCGATAGTTGTCCAATGCCAAGTGTGAAATAATCAACAAGTCTGGCTTTTAGTCTCACGCAATACTGGATTCTGGTACATGTAGGCCTGTATTTATAAACTATACAGGAATGCAAATGATATGTGTGAAGAATGCCAGCTCTTATGAAAACATGGTTTGAGAGATGTATGTCAAAATACTTTTATGAAACAAAACTAGGAATTAGCAGCTGATGAGAAAAGTGGGCATGGAGATTACTGTTGTACACCATAAAGTAAACATTTATCCATGTGTTTCCATACCTGTGCATGGGATTTGTTTAGCACAAATAGTGCTATCAAGCATGGTGTATAAAAGGGTGAGAATTCATTGAGCGATAGCAGTGCAGAGCCAGTGAAAGGGAGGCCAGCTAGAAGGGTTCATCCTATTGGGTCATGATACCGTTTAGGTAGATCTCCAGAAATTGTTATGAAACCTGCATGCAAAGTATTTAATTGTGGCATTTCTGCTTTTCATCCTTATGCATCGAATAAAACGAACATCAGTTAGTTGGGTAGGAGTACAATCTTTTATCTATAATGCAATGGCAATCGCCTATAGAACCTCAAATAACTGGTTGGAGGTGTATGCAAAAAGTAAACACTACCATGAAATTCCCGTACTTTATAGCTGGTCCATCAGTTATTTTCGGTTTACCAACAACTTCATAGAAATAATGGGTCTAATATTCATACATTGTGTCACATATATCCATTATACAGGCATATTCGAGGTAGTCATTTACAATAAGATTGATTCCATTTAACAAACAGTGCATTCAGTAGTATTTGTCGTCTGCCATGGTTTATAGTCAAAGTTTCGAATACATAGTTTCGAAATACAATATTTTCTAAACAAAAAATTTGAATGCACGTTTTTTTGGGGTTTTTTTGGAGGCCGCCGTCCAAGCTCCCGTTTTTTGGGGGAAAACCACACATTTTTCCTATACGAAACCCCCAAAACAATACATTAAAAAAAAAGCATCCGAACATTTTTTTTCCGATCCTTTTGTTTAGAAAGTATTGTATTTCGAAACTATGTATTCAGAACTTTAAATGGACACCATCTGCCATTGCATGGCCAATGCATAGGGGCAGCTAGTTCATAATGAGCAAGGGGCCAAGATCCACCAGAGCCCTTGCCCAATGTGGATGTGCTGCAGTTAAACTTTTAAAGGTCCAATGGGCCATGCAAGGCTGGGGGCATTTTGCTACCATAGCCCATTGGAAATGTAGGTTGGGAAACTGCATATCTTAATGTGCAAGGGGTGCTCCTCTGCCACTCCAGCTCCTGAACGCATGCGCAGAAACCAGGAAGTGCTGTGACACTTCCTGGTTCCTGTTCTGGTGCATGGGAGCGGAGGGCCCTTGTGACTGGATGCATCGCTATGGGCATGGCAGGAGCAGCATCTGGACAGGGGATGAAAGTAGTTGTATAATTTTGTATGTAAGGTGTGTGTGTGTGTGTGTGTGCGCGTGTGCGCGTGCGCGTGTGCGTGTGTGTGTGTGTGTGTGTGTGTGTGTGTGTGTGTGTGTGCATGAATGACCGAGTGTTTGTTGCATGGGTACGCGTGTGAATAGGAAAGTGAATGTTGATTCAATGCTCTGTGAATGAGCGTGTGAACAGTGTTTGAATGCTGCATGAATTATGAATGCTCTGTGAATGTGTGAGTAAATTGTGCTTGACTGCTCCGTGATTGAGTGAATTAATGCTCTGTGAATGTGTGTTTGAATGACACTGTGACTGAGCAAGTGAATGTGTGTGTACGTGTGTTATGATTGTGCCATCCTGGGATGCTGATTTCAGAGGGCAAGGGCTTGGAGGCGCGACAAAGGTATATGTATAGGGCATCTGTGTTAAAGCAACCATGATTAGTGGCTAGACTGGAATTTTGATGGGCCATTTCTGCCATTTATTAGTGTAGCATGGCAGCGTTTAATGCACATTCATGAAGCAGGAATGCTCAATGTTATTATGTAGCTAGACTAGGTTTTGGTGCAGCCAGTCTAGCCATTTTTCACTGTGGGATGCTATTTTTATACTAGGCATTTATGATAAAGCAAACATGATCAGTGTTATTACCTGGAGAGATTGGCATTTTGGTGTAGCCAGTCTTCCCATAACTTACTGTGACATGGCATATTTTACTGGGCATCTATGAGAAAGCAAGCCATCATCATTGACTTTGATTTTGCTTTAAAACCGTCAAGTACAACACATCATAACATCAACACAACTTCATTATCCCTGGTGGTGGGAAAGAAAGCAAAATCCATTAATAACATAGCAGTTATGGCAGTTTGAAGGAAAAAAAAGAAACATTAAAGAAATGTACATATCATAATTTCCAACGTAATGATAGTTTGGGATAGCAGGCTCACAGCCTCTCAATGACATCAGATTCTATAACAACATCACAAGAGCCATAATGCTCAACATCTTCCTGTAACATTTGGAGTCTATTTCTCATATATTTTAAGGATGCAAATACTAAATGGGGTATAACTGTATGTTTACATAGGTGAACTGCATCCTTTGTAGTACAGATCCTTACAGCTTTAAAAATGGGTGCAGATAAAGGCCTCTTTCTTAATAAACATCACACAAGTCTGAAGAAAATGCGAGGCTGTTTCTTTTTTTCGCCCCACATAACAAGCAATCCCCCTTTCTCGCCTCTTTGCCATGACTTTGTGAATATTGCCAGTGGCAGTCTTCCTAACCTGAATCGGGCGTTCAATGATCTTTCAAATGGGGGATTAATTTGATCTAAATAACAATCAAATCCCGACCCTGATTTATGCAAAAATTGGTCTCATTATCCTCATGTGGGTTGAACAATTCACATTCTGTGACATCTCCCAATCATCGCTAATACCAAGAGCCATCAGAGTGTCCTTTACATGTTTCACCCACCCAAAACAATACAATACTGGTTTCAAACTAATATGATCACTGGCTGGTAGAACATCCAATTCCAGGGCTGAGGGAGTACTCTGGGGCAATAACAACAATTGTTTCAGGCAAATACATTCCACTTTGTCAAAGGTCCCTGTATCCCCACAGCCCCAGATTTCGGCCCTGTATGTTGATGCAGGCAGGGCCTGTTTTTTATATAATTCCAGAACAGCAGTAACTGCTCCGCTCCCGCATTTATTATACAATAATTTAGTAGGCCCACTACATTTACAGAGGTTTGCCCTGGATGTTACTATCTGTGCTGACCACTCTCCGTTTTCCTGGAACCAGACACCTAAATAATCATAAAAACGTACTTGCTCCAATTTGATTTCATTAATTTCCAAATTTAAAGAGCATTTTTTGAGCGTTCGGGTCTGAAGACCATAACCTTCGTATTCCCTATAGTCACCTCCATCTGAAGGTCTTCACATTTCCTCTTGGAGACATTTAGGGTGTTATTCAGACCTTGGGGTGCGGTTGCCAGGATTACTGTGTTGTCCCCATAAAAAAGCGTTGTATGCTTTTCTGTGCCCATCTTGGGGCTATCCAGCCAATCCTCTAGTAGTGCGTCTATTACCTCCTTTATGTACATGGAAAACAGGAGTGGAGCATGCGCACATCCCTGCCTTACACCTTTCTCTACTCAAAAGGTACAGTTAATTTTCCTCCTAATCTATAACGAACAATGCACCATTATCGGAGTAAAGCTGTTGTAATAAGGTTATCAAGGGGCCTTCCGTACATGTACAGTTTGCCACAGTTGCTTCCTGGATACCCCATAGAAAGAAGTCTTTAAATCCAAAAATACTGCAAGCAGTTTAACTTTCAATATTACTGTATATTTTGGGATTAAAAGAAAAAAACAGTCCATTTATTAGCCTGAATATCTGCCGATAGGTTAGTGAATGTATAGCATGAGTAAACCCACTCCTGAATATAGCTTAATACAATTTTTCCAATTATTTTAGCAGATCTATCCAATAAAGACATCGGACAGTAATTGTCCAGCTTATCTCTACCCCTTTTTTTATATATCGGGAATATCAGGGCTTGCTGCCAAAATAAAGGCACCTTTCCTAGTCTTATAATTATGTAACATTTTTTACATAAGAACAGCGCCCAAATCATAATTTCTTCTAAATAAAAATGTACTGGGACAAAGTCTGTTCCTGTCGTTTTACACCTTTTTTGAGACTTTAGTGCCCTCTCTTCGTCTACGTCCTTCACACTTACAATAAAAGCCTCACTCCCACTTAATTCTGATTCTTCAAGCTGTGGGACCATAGCGTTTTCATGTTCCTGATTGCTGTGTAAACCGCTAAAATGAGCCCAGCCTACCTCCCAGGTGAGACAACAATTAAGTTCCTGATCACCCCTCAGGTTCTACCCATTCACCAGCTTCTAAAACAAGATGTTATCCCTCCCCTCAGTTGCTACGAGGAGTTTATTCCATCCTTCCATGACACAGTCTCTCTTTTTTTGTGCAATAATATTTTTGTATTCTGTTAGTTTAAATTTACTTTTGTCCACGTTGAGGCCTTGTTTAACACTTTCTATAATCTTTGATGTTGCCACCACACGGCACTCTGCATCATAGCACCCCCTTTATCTTGAGCTTTATTCTTAATTTGACACCTTGAGAGAGTAATGAGCGCTATGAGATTACATTTTAGGGCATCACATGTGGATAAAATGACAATGGCCCTCCTTACGACCCTGGCGGAAAGGGGTTTACGCCGGCGTAAACCATGGCGCCCCTTTCCGCCTGAGTACGAGTTCCCGTAGCGCCATGGTGATTTTTACGCCTGCTTTTTGCAGGCGGAAAAATCCATGGCGCTACGGGACTTGTTGTTAATTACGCCACCGTAATTTACGGTGGCGTAATTAACGCCTTCCCCACTCCCATTATACCCTGTGGGGCAAAAATGGGAATGGGGAAGGGTAAATGGGGATTGGGGACTTACAGCCCCGCCAAGGTCGGAATGAGGCGGTAAGTCCGCCAACCACCATGGCGGAGTTGGCAGCTTAGCGCCATGGACCATGGTGCAAATTGCACCATGGTTCTCCGCCAGGGTCGTAATGAGGGCCAATATCTTGATTGTCGGTGCAACAGCTAGCCCCAAGGTTACCTAGTATAGCCTCATACAAGATAATTTTTGGTACTTTCTTCACTATGCCGGGCCATTTCAGAGTTTTCATTATTTCCTGAGAGTTAAATGTTAACTGGAGGATACCCCTCTTTTTTCCCCATAAGAACCCTTAGACTGTGGTCACTATCAATTCTGTTACCTCAAAAGATTGCACTTTGTCCCAATCTTTACCTGGGATAAAGATGTAATCGATAATTTATTGACCATTGCGTCCCTCAAAAGTATTTTTTGCAGGCTGGTCTTTACCGCAGTGGCTATTACAGGCCCTTAAATTGAGGTAAAAAAACAAACAGGCTGTATCCAATGCTAACCAGTGTTTTTTTTTTGGTGGGTCTTGCAACCAGTGTGGGGATATAATAATTTTAGTTACCTATTTCGTTCTATTTGTAGGTTTATGTCTGCCGCAACTAGTGTGACTGTTTTATATGCCTTCATATTGCTCCTCTCTTTTTCCCGATGGCGAGCCTTTCTAGCGTTTCCATTCCTCTTGGTCCTGCTGGTCTATTATAAACATTAAAGAGGGATAATTCCTCCCGCTCATTAGTCACAATAATCAGGTAGAGAAGGTCATGTACACCTACCTCATCCCTCGTAACCTCCCAATTCAGTGTCACATCTATTCAAATAAGTAAACCCCAACTTGGTCTCCCTTTAGGACCTTTCTTTGATGGGACAAAATATTTATTTATTTATTTATTTATTTATTTATTTATTTATATTTGTAAAGCACCTAAGCCCGGGGGTATCAAGGCGCTGTTGCAAACCAGTTACATTTCAGAAATACTTTGCACATCAGATCCTAAGAAATGTTGTGTGGGAGCAGATAAGAGCTAAATCCACGATTTAGAGGCGGGTGGGGGGTATACTTAGATGAAGAGCCACGATTTTTGTGCTTTTCTGATGGCTAAATAGGATTCTTCTGTATTGGGTGTGGTCAGCAATGAATTCCAGTGGTAGCCGCTACAGATGGAAAGCTAAAGCCCACCCCTCTGACTCTTTTAAACTTTGGAATTGCAATGCAGTGGGAGTGGGCTGCTGTATTTGGTCTACCAGAGTTAGGTGTGATTTGCGACAGGTAATCCGGCACTTTTTGCGATAGGCACTTGTGTGTGATGGTTAGTATTTTGAATATGATCCTTTTTTGGATTGGCAACCAGTGCGCCTCCTTTCTTGCGTCTGCGATATGGTCCCTTTTTGGAATGTTAAGAGTGAAACGTAGAGCATTGTTTTGGATAACCTGCCTTTCATGAATATTTTTTTTGGTGCCCGCAGAGAAGGAGTTGCAGTAGACAAGTCTTGCTCTGGTTATTGCTCTGGCAATGGTGAGGCAGCTAGCTGGTGTAAGATATTGTCTGGCAGCATTCAGGAATTTTGCTGTGTAAGCGGCTGCTGAGGCTTTTGAGTTTACTTGCTTGGCGAGGCAAAGCTTGAGATCTAGGTGTACTCCCAGTGTTCTGACAGAGGTTGAGACCAATATTGTTATGCCATCGATCGTGAAAGTGGAATAGTCATGGACATGCTCCTTTAACATTGCTGGCGAACACACTAAGAGGATCTCCCTATTGTTGTTGTTCAAGCATAGGTGATTCATGGTCATCCATGCCTGGATTCTGTTGATCGCTAGTGTGTCCTCTTCATGGTTTCCTGACAAGGGGAGGCAGATATGGGTGTCATCAGCATAGTTGGTGTAGGCTATGCTGAGGCCATCCAGGATATCAAAAAGGGGTTTGGTAAATATATTATAGCGGGTCAGGGAGACGCATTAGCCTTGTGGGACGCCACAAGGGATGGCAGGTAGAGGGGCTCTGGACATTTCTGAGAAGACTCACATAGATCTGCCTTAAAAAAACTAGCCTAGCCAGGTCATGGCTTCATGGGACAAGTTAGCGTTGACTGTGAGGTGATGGCATAATTTCAGGTTCAAGCTGCCAAATATTGGAACTCTCTAACCCCACCATCAGAATGGAACCCTCTTTCTGGATGTTCAGAACAAAAGAGTTGGCTCTCAGAGAAGTCTAACATCTGAGGTTAATCAGGTATTACTACCTAAACGCACCAAGCTGGATTATTTAATCAGGCCTTCTTTATCTTTGATGGTATGTTATTATTGTCATGACCCCACCTATTTTCTTATTTATCGTACCAGACCTACCTGTAACCTTGGTCGACCCAACTGTGATTACCTATGTATGTATATTTGTAACATGTTAAGTCTTTTCCAGCGCCCAGTTACCTCAGGGTCAGGTGCGCAATATAAATAATAAACAAATACAAATACAAATAATGTTTTGTGGTCCACCAGCTCAAAGGCGGCCAATAGGTCAAGGAGGAGGAGGAAAGCTGCCCTGCCTTCATCGGTGAACCTGTTTAGCTGTTTTTTTAGTGCCGTAACCTGACCTAAAGCCAGATTGTCGCATCCCTATGTTATGGTTCGCTTCAACAAATGGCTGGATTTGGTTGTTAGATGCCCTATCTAGTATTTTTTTAAAGGAATGGTACTGTGGTGATAGACCGGTAGTTATTTAGTGCTGTAAGGTCTAAGGTATTTTCTTTTTAGTAAGGGAGCACCTAAGATTCTTTCAGACTGGCCGGTACCCAGTTGGATGTGAAGGAGGCATAAATGAAGCTTGTGATGAATGGGACTAGCAGGTTTGAGCAGTCTTTGATAATGGTGGCCGGGCAGAGGTCCCCTTTGCATTTTGATGGTTTGAGGAGTCTGAGGATGTTGGCCGTTTCTTCCTCAGAGACCTCTCTAAAGTTGAAGGATGGGGTGGGTGTGCTGATGGGCGGGGTATCCTAGTGAGGTAGGTATGTTGGTTTTGATAAGATTTTTGTTTCAGGGATATGTTCTCCTGTAGGGATTGGATTTTGGTTCTCATCACAGATAGGATACTAGAGCACCATAGCTCATCTTTTGTGAGGGTTGTAGGGAGTACAGAGGGTGTTTCCAAATCTCTGAGGATACAGAAAATGTCCCGGGTGTTGGACATGGGGTTTGAAATTGTATTTTTGAAGGCATATGTTTTTGCCACAATGATGGCTAGTTTATATTCTCTTGCAATCGCAATGAAGGCCTTGAATTTGGTGTTTTTTTCCCGTCAGCTTCTATTAGGCTTTTTCTGGCTCATAAGGCCTGGAGTCTGGAGTAAACAAGTGTTGCTGTATCCCTCTAGTTTAACATTCAGAAGAGTAGGAGGCGCTACTTCATTTACCACCCTGGTGAGTGTTTAAGGGTAGAGATTTATCTGAGGTGTCTATATTCTCCTGCAGGAGAAGTGCCAAATGTGGAGCCAAGGTGTCTTTGGTTATCTTGCTAGCACCCCATGACCATGTTGTGTTTAGGGCCTGCAGGATGTGTGGAGAGGTTTGGGAGGTGGAAAGGAGAAGCCCAGGATATGCTCGTCTGACCAAAGACAATGGGTGTTGGAAGAGAGGGTGATCAGACTGTTAAAAACGCCCGCCTAGTCTAGGGTCTGCCTTTGTGTTGTGTGGGAGCTGTGATACAGTGTTTCAAGCCCAGATTGACAAGAGTGTTTGCTAAGGAGATAGCATTATGGTCTGAGGGGTTATGGAGCCCTAAGTTCATATCTCTGAGAATGATAACTCTAGAGGCAGGATTGATGTTGCCTCCCATTGCCTGTAGCAGGTCCTCTTTGAAGGAGGAGATTGGGCGTGCAGGGTGGTAGACGATGTGGATTGCTAGAGAGCAAGTTGGAGATGAGGATAGTTTGATGGAAAGGAGTTTGCAGGACTCTATTCTAGGCGAGGCAGTAGGCCTTATTTGTAGGGCGTACTTGAAGATTATGGGGCCTCCTCCACCTTTGGAGCCTGCCCTATTGCTTCTAAGAATTGCATAGCCTTCTGGTATTGCTAAGGATAGTGCTGGGCCTGAAGCCAGGTGAAGCCAAGTTTCCGTGATGGCTAACAGGTCCAAATTGTGTGAGGTGATCAGGTTGTAAATGTCGAGGGCATGTGAAGGGATTGATCTGGCATTAATGAGTGCCTCCTAGAGGAGAGAGTTGAGTTTGGTAGGATGGTAGCTTGAGGGCGTTGGGTTGGTGTGGGGTTGGTGTGGGGTTCAGTTTAGGGTATGCACTTGGGGTTTTTATGGATTGAGATAGGCGGGAAGTCAAAGATGGGTCTGATGGTGGTCAATGGAAGTGGGGGAGTTTTGTTTGCTGAGGTGATTTTGGCATTAGGCAGGACTTCAAAGGCAGATTTGGGAATATTGAACCCGGCTGCTTATAGGCTAGTGATATCCCATTCATGGATAGCTGTGCTTTAATTCCCTGCAGTTCCTGATTGTTATGGTGGTAGGGGAGGAGTTAACTTCTCTCTGTGTTGTGGGGGTGCCTGGGCACATGGCCGTTCTGAATGGTAGAGCACTGTCCTAGGTCATCAGAGGTCTGTACTGACAGCATTTGAATAGCGATCATGGTTATACTGAGCGGTCTGTGTTACTACAGGGGTTTGAGTAATGCAGCAACATGGTAGAACAAATGCATCCAGTTCTGTATTGCACAAAGAGCTGGGCATGTTGGCCCCCTGCATGCGCCAAGGAGATAGCCGGATCATGGGCTGTGAGGAGGGGGGTGGAGAGGGCTGGATGATGAGTAAGGAGGGGTGGATTAGTATGCGAGTTGTGTTGCAGTCTACCAGGCGCAATTGTGTGGGTGTGCTCTTCTTCAAATCGGTTTGGGGGGGTATTCTCACACTTAGGGAAAGGCTGGTATTATGTTCATCCAGCGTACGGATCCGCATCTGATTACGTCGGTGGGGAGCCACCGCTTGGACCAGGGACATGGGGCTGCTAGCAGGGTGGTTCAACTGCTTAGTTGTCGGGAGCAAGGGTCTATAACTCGTAGGCATAGAGAGAGGTAGCATGCCTGAGGTCACTGGGAGGAAGGTAGCAGGATCTGGTTTGGTGACGTTCTGGGAGCATCATAAGGTGACTGTACGAGCAAACCTGAGACAGAAGGGCCATTGGCAGGATGTGGAGCATCAGGCTCACCTTCCATTCAGTTGGAGTCAGAACGGGAGATCAGGTATGCCGTGCTGGGTGAAACCAGCGGCAAGCAGCGTAGATCATTATGAGTTTTTTGCATACCAGGCCCACAGTGGTCCCAGGGTGGCACGGAGCATCAGAGAGCTCCAGCAGCCTTAGAACACAGCCTTGGAATGAGACTGGTTTCACCATCCGACATCTGATCTCTTCATGTCACTGAGATCGATCCCACTTATTCTGCACAATAGGGCGGCAGCCATCTTATTGAGTGCAGCCGCTATGTTCTGAGGCACAGATCCTGGTAGGAGATGTTTGCATAGTGGGCCCATGGTGGTCCCAGGGTGCTGCAGAGCATCAGAGAGCTCCTGCAGCTTTAGAATACGTTCTTGGAATGAGACTGGCTTTGCCATCCGGAGTCCTGGACACTTAGTCAATGCAGTCTGCACTGGCCAACCTGATATGTGCAGTACCCTTGTAAATCTGATGTGTCTAACACCCAGGATACTTAGTATTATTTGGAATTTTCTTATAAATATAACCCATTCAGGGTCTCCAAGACACCTTGGGAGCCCTGCAATATTCCAGGACATCAGTCTACAACCATTAGATTATACCCCTATACTCTGGGACAGTCAATCTACTTCATCTAGATCGATGCTGATGTTGCTCCACCCTTGTATTTCTGTTCCCTCACTATTACCTTAAGCTGCACAATTTAATTTTGTATCCTGACTTGTTGTTCGTCTGGGTGACTTTCTCGATTTCTGTATCTAGCTAAAAAATGTGCTGAAGGTTTGAGTGTCATACTGACATTCTCTGGTGTGGTGGATAGGACCTAATATCAGTGTCCAGTAATCCATCAACCAAATCCCAGGATCTTACACACACCTGTATATATTTAAACATTGTATTCGGTATGGGTGCCCTGATACACCTAACCAAGTCTTCTTTAATTAACGAAAACACCCTCTAGTGTGACGAAGCCAGTACATGGCTGTATTAGTAAGGGCTTATTGATCTTCAAATGTTTTTGGGGAAAGACGTGATACATTGGCCATGATAACAGAGGGACAAACTCTATTGGGTCTATTGTGGTAGACACCACTTGTTCCCACGATATTGCTGTTATTCCTTTCAAATCTCCCAGTTGGAATTATATAGTGTCCCGTAAGTGGAGGGTTTTGTAGGCTGGGCAGGCAATTTCCTGTCTATCATTTCCCCCAGTTTATTCTTTAATTTGCTGGTGATTAAATCCCTAATCTCTGAAATCAGCTCTTCTACCCCTGGACTGGTCACACCCATACCTGGCAGAATATTAATTGTAGAATCAGTCACTAGTCTCGAAGCTTGAATCAGTCATCTTGCTTATGTGGTTCTGTAATTTGTTTCTTACATTCTTTCTAGGGCCTTTCTTCCCCAACGTTGGTGAGTACCATCTCCTCCTTATTCCAAGTCTGTAGGCTACCACAGTTTCGGGCTCCCCAATATCTGTCACCTCAATAGCATTAAGCGATTTGGATTCCTTACAGCTACCGAGGGACGGGCAGCGTTCATTGACGCCCTTACCTTCCCCCTTCTATTCCCCTCTTCTAGATAGTCGTCATGGGCGTCTCTGGTAGGGAGACCCTTAGTTTCTTTTATGTTCTGGGGGTCGTTCGCAATTACATTATTTATCGCTATTTCACCCTCACCCCCTCTTACCCACCAGTGGGGCATTGATTGGTAGAACATAGTTCTACACTCCCATGTCCCAGTTTCAGGGTAACCTGGAACAGAGCCAGGGGGTCCTCACGTCGCCTGTGACCAAATACAGGCCCCCTGGTATTACCATCTGTGGTGACATGGTTACAAGGTCCTATCCGGAGGTCAGTATCCCCACACGTTATCACATAATTGTCACTACTGGTGTACCGCCTTCTTTGGACCACCCTTCTATGGCTAGTTTATAACGTTGGCCAGGGTGGTGGCGCCAGAGTGCTCTATTCCATCAATATCTAAAATCAAATGCTTTATCTCAGTAATTAGAATGTTCACATCTTTTATTGATCTGAACATTCTCGAGATCTTTCTCTGTCTGGCTTTCGGAGATATAGATTTCTCTGCTTTCCTTTTCGCCATATTATGAAATAAAGACAGGTCAAAGCTTCAATGTGCCCAGTGCAGAGTGCAGTGCAAATAATGCTTCTACAATGCAATGATGCCTTTACGTTTAGAACTAAAACACACACACAGCCTAGTGCACACATTCTAGCACAAAAGCAGCTTGAACTAAAAATGGGAAAAATCAATTTAAAATCACAGTTAGAAATAAAACAGAGTGAAAAATACTAGTTGTTAACATTTCTGAAAAACCATACCCACTGCCATTAAAAAAGTAAGTCAATTCACAGTTATTACTAGAAGCTGTTTAAAATATATCCCCTTAACTCTGCATCTCTAAATATGCATGGAGCGAGGCATGCCCGATGGCTTGTGAGAATGCCTTAGTCTGACTAAACCGCCGCCCACCCCCCACGCTGTCCTTGTAGCTGAAGTCCAAGTTTTTAAACAATGGCAACGAGGCAGAGATGAACACGCACCACAAGTGTTCCAAAAGAGTTATCAGATTCCAAAGGTCGGAGCTGTGTTCCAAATAGCAGTAACGAGGATCAGAAACGAGTGCCAGCAACCCCCGCTTTCAGTATTTCGCAACTTGCTACTTGGTTACTCAGTTTCAATGCTAATTGTCTCCAATTGGCTACAACCCTATGAGATCTTGTACACGCTTGTTACCTCTTGTGGAATACTAATGGACACACGGTAAAACCCAGTTAAAAAAAGCGATGTACGCGAACGTAAGAGGTACTACTTTCATGGAAAATCTCCAAGCAGACCATATTAGAATTACATCCTGTAAAGCAATGGTAAATTCCACATGTCCGGTCACGGGATACTGCTTGACACAGTGCTGCTTGCTCTTTACACGATTCTGGATGGATTTCCAACTGCCTCCACTGGTGCTGCTACATTACTCAGTAGCAGGGCTACGTTGGTTTCTCAAGCCTCTGAAGCAGTCTCACACAAAGGAAGCAGGCCCTGATAGTGCCGAGTGAATTAATCTTTACTTGCTGCAAACTTCAGCAACAGCGAACAGCCTTCGGCAGCAAAGCTGCAGATTTGGAGTTCTTATACCATGGATGAAGTGTCAGCAAGGGAAATGACTGCATGAGAAATGTACGTTATACAAAATTGTTCATATATTTCCCATGCGGACACCCATGGTAAAACAACCCCAAATCCATACAAACACTAAACCGCGCCCACACCCCCACCCACGCCCACACCCCCAAACACCCCTACTTACCTTTCATTGCAACGCGCTGTGTCTCTGCAATGCTGGTTCCCTCTTGCTTCCGTGATCGGGAACCGGCGCCGCAGGGTCCTTTTTCTTTTTGCCGGATCAGCTGCAGGGGTGTCCCCTCAACCCCCTTTTTATGCACACTCCAGAATAAAGACAACTAGCTAGGGAATCATCCTGCTACAAACACTGGCTTAAAAGTTCAAAACACGTCATTACATACAGTACTAATTGGTGCCACTTATTGGTGCCACCCTACAAATGGGCCTGCTCCGTAGGGGATGCCAGGCTGAAATTGGCTGGTTCTTTATTGTCAATCAGGATCCACATGGGTCAGCTGGGCTTGTCCTCGCAGTGATATGCAGGGCACACCTATACTACATTGTTTCTTGCTAAACTAAACATGCTAAGGCTGGTTACTATATCATTGTAGCATGCACTTGGGTATCACAGGAAATGGTTCCAGGGGAAAGGGAAGATAAAATAGATGCACGCTGACCCACATATTCAGGGCTTCGTTGATACCGCAGTTACCACACTCAAGATCTCCACCCAGGGTTTTGATCTTTAACTTATCCCTCCCTTTACCCCGTGTTACAAGAGATGTGTTTTGATGCTTGAAGAAATACAGCCGTGCATGCTTAGATCGTCTGTGGATCCTTGATTTGTGTTCGAACAGGGGGGTCATCTGCTTATTGGGCAAGGCAAAAGTGAGGTGGACGGGTCAGTGGTGTGGGACTGGCTCTGGACTGGCTGGGTGAGAGTTAGAGGCCTACTGGCAGTTTAGTGGAGATGAATGGGCGCAGTTTCGCAGTGCGGAGCCTGATGTTGTCTAACGCTCTTACAGGGTGTATTCCTTTAGAAGATGCTAAATATTCGCAAAACTGGAGAGACGAGGGGGAAGTGAACTTCTGTGGGAACGGGGCTCAGTGGATTCATTCTATTTTAATGAGACTGGGCCTAGTTAGCTGGGTTCATGAACAGCTTGATTATGCAAGCTCCTGCTTTCAGGCCTATTACAAAATGGAGTCTTGTGCTATGTGTTTTCTAGTGCTGTGCATCCACTGTAGGGGCTACAGTGCCTCTATATGGTGCTTAATAGTGTGTATTACACCATCCTTATACACTACATCACCTCCTATGGTGTTAGCCTCACCTTAAGGTGTGGGATAGGCTCATCTCCATTACAATAGTAGCATGCCAACTTTTAATGGCCATTTATTAGGCAGGAATGCTCAGTTTTATTATGTAGCTAGACTAGCATTTTGGTGCAGCCAGTCTAGCCATTTCTCATTGTGGCATGCCATTTGTATACCAGGCAACTATGATAAAGCAAACATGATCAGTGTTATTACCTGGCGAGATTGGTATTTTGGTATAGCCAGTCTTGCCATGTCTTACTGTAACTTGACATATTTTACTGGGCATCTATGATAAAGCAAGCATGATAAGTGTTATGATGTGGTAGACTGACATGTTGGTGCAGACAGTCATTTGTAATAGTTGTATGACATTTTTTTCTGGGCATTTATAATAAAGTAGGCATTACTGCATGAAAACAATAGTTTACACATTTTGCAGAGCTACAAAAGCTCCTTCCAGCTCTTAATGTTCTGGATCCATCATGCTCTGACCCTACGGCCCTGGTCGACACCTTCAACCGGGCCATGCTTACAGCCTTAGACACCATTGCACCCTCGAAACTGAGAAAATCTAAACCTCGAGCCCACCTAAACTCCTGGTTTACTCCCCATCTCAGAGCACTACGCAAAGAAAAACGAATTGCAGAATCCCACTGGAGAAGCAATCACTCTCTAGCTAACAAATCACGCGTACTCCTGGCCACCCTTAACTACAAGGAAGCTATATTCCAGGCAAAAAAAGACACATATAACAAACGCATCGAGCAAGCCAAATCTAACACCAAAGAATTGTTTAAAATTCTAAAAGAACTTGAAACTCCTGTTACCCCACCTGACACATGTACCAAAGATAGCACCTGGTGCTCCAAAATCCAAGAAGCTCTCCTAGGTAAGATTGCCACTCTCCAAATTAAAATTAACAACAAACAATCTAGCCTTCAATCCAACCCTCTACAGATCCCTATACCTACCACAAACCCCTCTATCACAGACTCTCTGACTCCTTTTAGCTTCTCTCCACTCTCCATTCTCGAAGTGGAAAAGATTATCACTAGCCTTAAACCGTCCAATTGTCAGGGTGACCTCTGTCCTGCACCTATTATCAAGGAAGCTGCTCACGACCTAGCACCTTTCATCACTACGCTCATCAACTCCTCCTTTAGCTCTGGGATTGTACCGGACAATCTTAAGGATGCATGGGTCATCCCGCTTCTGAAAAAACCTACCCTCGATCCCAGTATACCCACAAACTACAGACCAATTACCACTGTACCTTTTTTACTAAAAATCCTCGACCGCGCGGCCTACCTACAAATTCAGGAATACCTTGAATCTAATAACCTTCTGGGACTCAGGCAATCAGGCTTCCGGCCTCGCCATGGCACTGAGACCGCCCTTATTGACTTAAAAACGCAGATCGAAGATCTCAAAGACAAAGGCAAACTGGCATTATTACTTCTCCTGGACCTCTCTGCTGCTTTTGATCTCGTCAATCACAAAATTCTCTGCCATCACCTCAAATCAGCCGCACACTTCTCAGAAAATGCCGCCACTTGGATCAGATCCTTCCTGGATAATAGATCTATGCGTGTATTCTCCCCACTTGCGGCCGCACCACCCGCTCCGGTCGCCTGTGGTGTGCCTCAAGGGTCTTGTATCTCGCCCACGTTATATAACGTGTTTACCAAACCCCTTTTCGATATTTTGGATCACTTGGGCGTCACGTATACCAATTACGCTGATGACACACAGATACTCATCCCCATCACAGGCGATTACACAACTGACTCCCTTGCCATCAACGCCATCTACCAGGTCATCCAAGCGTGGATGGCCCAGCACGGCCTCTGCCTAAATGATGAAAAGACAGAGCTCCTCATTCTTGGTTCACCACAAAAACTCACTAAACTTAACCCTGCCTTCAAGTCTTTCACCATCGATGGGAATACCATCCCGATTGCTAAGGACACGAAAACCCTTGGGATTTACATCGACTCAACCCTATCCTTGACTAGACAATCCAACGCAGTCTCATCTGCAGCAGCGCTTACTTGCAAGCTCATCACCGCCTGTCGCCCGTTCCTAACCACTGCCAACTGCGTAACCTTGGCCAGGACCCTTGTTCTATCCAAGGTTGACTACTGTAATGCCCTCTATCTAGGTACTAATCTCCGCAACTTAAATAAGCTACAAATTGTCCAAAACAATGCGATCAGAGCGGCCCTTAACATTCCTAGGCGCCAGCATATATCTGACACCAGGCGCAACCTGCACTGGCTCTCTATCCCACAGCGCATCTCCTTGAAGTCCTTGGCTCTCACACACAAATGCCTCCACAACCAAGCCCCTCGCTACCTGGCAAACAGATTCTCTTTCCACAATTCCACCAGACCTCGCAGAGCGGCCCAAGCCAACTGCCTTGTCATCCCGCGCTTTAATCTCCTAAGATCTGGTGGAACCAGCTTCCCCATCCTGGCAGCCAAACTTTGGAACTCACTCCCCAATGACCTTAGAGCAGAACCTTCCTTCCTGAAATTCAAATACCTTACCAAAGCATGGCTATCCGCCCAAGACTGCTAACATCAGCTTACTGCCCTACTTGCACTTTGACCTACTCGGCATCCCTTATTAACTATCCTGTAAATCACTGCCTTATCGATATTCATTTGAATGTATATGTTGTAAATTTTGTAAATCTTCCTGTAATAATCTTGTAATACTCTGTCACATTGCCTTGTCATGCTTTCATCTTGTTGTAACTAAGTTAAGCGCCCGGATGCCCCTGGGCCTGGTGCGCTATAGAAATAAATAAAATACTAAAATAGATTTACAACGGTTTACAGCAATGTTACAAACCATTTGCAAACCTGAAGTTTATTTGGTGTTTAAACAACATATTGATGAGCATAAATTCTAAGTTCCTACAAGTATGTAAAACATTAGCAAACTTTACATGTACTATGTTTTGCATATTCGTAAACCATAACAAACATAATGTTTTAAACGTTTGCAACAGTTTGTAAATCATAAAACCAAGGTTTACAACAGGGTTGCAAATCATATGAAAACATGATGTGTAGTTGGTATTTACACAGCATTTTGATCAGTGTACCTTAAATTTGCAAAGTGCTTCTGTTTTGTAAACCAGGTAATCCCAATGCTTACACAATTCTGGAACGTGAAGTGCAACTTGCAGAACTATATGGTTTGCACATTTATGAACCAACATGTAAACCAAAAAAGTACAAAATAGTTTGTTATGCATGTGAACCATTGCGACCATTTAGCCTGCATTGGTTTACATGCATTTTGCATGATAAGTAAATTCTGAATTTCATGTAGTGGATCAGTGTTATTAGTGTTGAAGGCTGTTGTTTTGGTGCAGCCAGTCTAGCAATTTCTTACTGTGGCATTACATTTTTTATTGGGCATTTATAATAAATTAATCATGACCAGTATTATTGTGTGGTGTCGTGGAAAGATTACCACTGTCTATTGCAGTGTATTGGGGAACAATGTGATAGTAAAAAGCAAACAACAGGACAAAAACAAACCAACGACAGTGCAAGACTTTGCAAGCAAGGGAGAACCCCCCCTCCCTATGTGCACCATACACATATACCCAAAGAAACACATGCATTTGAATGGAAGGGGAGGTCCAGATTGGGCAAGTGACCATACTGAGTTAATGTTGCAAGCAGGGAGCAAAACCCCATTATAGAAGCTTTTGATCTTAGCTGTGTTGTTACGTGTTAGACAGTGTTATTTGGGTGGACCAGGGGTGTTGCTAGGTCTGGAAAAGATCTGGGGCGATGCTAATTCTGGGACTGTCAGGACTGGGGGCTAGCTAGCCTTTTTGGTTGTAACCCCCGAGCTTCTATCTGGGGCTATAACCAAAAGACCCGGGAGACTAGCCCCCTGCCCCCCAGCAACGCCTCTGGGGTGGACAGGATAAAGTGATAGATTTAGTGAAGTTGAATATAATCCTATAAGATTCACCCACGCTCTGAGGCATGCGAGAAGTATGATGACTTATGTCTGCTTACGCTGATTTTCCTAAGAAAGCGGGAGCCTAAAACACACTTACATATGCCAAACGGGAAACACGTCAGAAGTGATAGAGGTGAAAGCGAGCATAGCTAAACACTAGGCAAAGGTGCTTCATCACAAAGTCATGCACATTGAAGCCTAATGCCTCAACTCACACAAACAAGAAACAGTTGTTTAAACATGACAGGCTGCAGTACCTCCTCAAAATTATAATGCAGTAATGTGCAAGGAGAGTACATACAATATTCAATTGCAAACTTTCCCCCACAGTGGCTAAACTGGCATTTTAATGCAGCCACTCTCGCCATTTCTTACTTTGGCATGACATTTTTTACTGGACATCCATATATGATTAAGCACGCCTGACACATTGTATTACGTTGCTGGGCTGGAATTTTGGTGCCATCAATCTACCCATTTCTTTTGGTGGCATGACATTCTTTACTGGACATCTATCTATGATAAATCAAGCATGATATGTTGTATTACGTGGCTACAGTGGCATTTTGTTGCCACCAGTCTAGGCATTTATTACTGTGGCATGACATTTTCTAATGGCAATCTACGATAAAAACATCATGGTAAGTGTTATTATGTGGCTAGAATGGCATTGTAGTACAGCCAGTCTAGCTATAATATCGTATTGTGCCATTTTTTTACTGGCCATCTATGATAAAGCAAACATGATATGTGTTATTACGGTTCAAGACAGGCCTACATTGGAGCAGCCAGGTTTGGACATGTTTTCTTATCGTGGCATGGCATTTTTAATGGCAAAGCCAACAGAAGTTTGTTCTTACTTGTGGGTACTGGCGTATATTGCCAGAGCCAGCTTGGACATGTTTTCATATAGTGTAATTACTGGTGGCATGCGGAAAGCAAACATGGGTATGTTCTTATATGTGAATACTGCCATACGTAGGTGTATCCAGCATGGATTGCATTTTATACTGGCATATATTATCGGGAACGGCATCATGAAAATGTATTGGGAACAGATCCTTTGCACTGTTGGAGGCTTGCATCTATTGATGTTTGTATCTAGTTCCCTATACTACCAATTGCAAACTGTATGGCTTTTTACTCCATTTTTCAAGGAACGTGCACTGTATAAAGCACTTTTTTAAAAAAAATCTCTTTATTCAATTTTCAGCAAACTATAATGGTTTTGCATAGATTTAACAAGGTTTTGCAATAAGCAATAACATCCAAAGTTTCAAAGCATCTTACATATCTTACATTGTATATTCCATTAAAATAACCATTCCATGTGAAACATAAGAATCATCTTCTCCCAATGAACTCACTTACACACATAAAACAACACATATAACAAGATAAATGGGAAATAGAAGAGAAAAGGAAATAAAGGGAGAAAGAATGGAAAAGAAGAGAATGAAAAGAAGAGAAGAGAAAAAAAGAAAAACCCACCTTAACTTCCCTCAAAGTCGCCCTACCTTTTCTTAACAGTTACACATATACATCAATCATTAAGAGCCTCGAGCAGTCCCCATAACTCTAAGTATTCCTCCTTTTTACCTTTATTTTTCAATGAGACTTTATCATATTTTGATAAAATCTGTAATTCCGTCAACCACTCTTCAATATTAGTTTTTTTCCTTGTCTTCCATATCCTGTAGATTACCTTAATCGCTTCCATTATAGCTCTGTCAATCCAGAAACTATAACTCCTAGTGCGCACACATCTTTCTTTAAGTGAGAGCAAAACTATGTTTGCTGCTGATCTTTGTAAGTTTATTCCAAAAATTAAATCAGGCCTATCAATTACATCTTTCCAAAACATTTGCAATATTGGGCATTCCAACAGTAAATGCAAGAGAGTACCTCTATCAGTACCACAACTCCAGCATAACTCATCTAATTATGTCTTCAATTGAAACATCTTTACTGGTGTCCAGTATGTTCTTCCAATAATTTTCTGCCAGATTAAACATAAACTCATATCTGCTCCCAAATTCATGCTCACCCTTAAAATATCCTTCCAATCCTCTTCAGAAATAACGCTGTTGACATCATTCAACCAAGCCTCTCTTAATCCATTCCATGCTGATAGATGCCCCGTTTCCATGGGCATGAATTGAATGTAAATTCGTACACTATATTCTTGTCCTACTAATAATTTACTAATCTCTGGTTTCATTCCAAGTGAGCCACCCGCCATATTCTTCCTTTGATTAATCAGGGAAACCAGAATTAAATATCTATTCATTTCTTTTTGTCCTAAATCATATTTGCCCTGTAATTCCTCAAAATGTAACAATCTGTTGCCATCCATGACATCCTTCAACTTCAGAATTCCCCTTTTTATCCAACTTTTCCAACTAAGACATCTATTATTAATTTGAATCTTTCATTATGCCAAATTGAGGCATTAGGGCTAAAGCCATACCTCTGTCCATTTTCCCTAAACCACAACTCTATATCCTGTCTGGTTGCCCCTATTGGTTTTAATCTTAACCTTTTACCTGGCAATTTACCCATTCTATAGATATTTTCTAGTTGATATGGTGCACAAACTTATCTTTCCTTATGCAGCCAGATCGGCTCTTTAGTACTTTTTTCTCTAAAATAATATGAACTCTTTTTAAGTAAGAAGGCTCTGTAGTATTTCAAAAGGTCCGGATATCCAAATCCACCTTCTTCAACTTTTTGTAACAGTATGTATTTTAGAAAAAAACAGGGTTTTTTTTATCAATTCCCCACAAAAAGGATTGAAAGAGCTTATCAATCTTCAACAATTGTATAAATCAATAAAGGAATTGATTGAATTACATACAACTCTTTTTAAGTAAGAACACTCTATAGTATTTCATTAGGTCCGGATATCCAAATCCACCTTCTTCAACTTTTTGTAACAGTATGTATTTTGGAAAACCAGGTTTTTTATCAATTCCCCACAAAAAGGATTGAAAGAGTTTATCAATCTTCAACAATTGCATAAATCAATAATGGAATCGATTGAATTACATACAACAATTTAGGCAATAGAACCATTTTAATTGCATTGATTTTTGCCCTTAGATTCAGTGCTAATCTCTCCCATCTTTTTATTAATAACAATATTTTTATGATAACTTTATCCAGATTATATTGTATTATTTTATTCAAATCTCCAATAATATGTATCCTGGCAACCATCAACAATTCCAAGATTGCAAAATTCTACTATCACAAGTTCTAGACATTGGAAAAATCTCTGTTTTATCCCAATTTATCTTATGCCCTGATATTTTGCCTACATCCTCAAATATTTCTTTTAATCTAATACCACATACCCCAGGGTTCTGCAACAAGAGCAGCATGTCATCCGCATATGACAAGATTTGGACCTCAGTATTCCCAACAACAATTCCCTTAATTACCTTGCATTGTCTAATGTACGAATCAAGAGGCTCCAATGCCAAATTAAACAAAAATGGTGACAATGGGTAACCTTGTTGTGTGCCTTTCGACAATGGAAATCTTCTCGAAATCACTCCATTAACTAATACTTGAGCCCTAACATCATGATTTATTCACTCTAGCATCTTCATAAATATTGGTCCAAAACTACATTTTCTTTAATGTGTGTTCCATAAATTTCCAATTGACCCTGTCAAAGGCCTTTTCAGCATAAAAAAACCCTATAGTACTATTTGAGTCTTTCCCATAATGCTCCCAAGAACATTTAATATAGTTGTTATATTGTCATATCCAAACCGTCCTGGAATGAAACCCACCTGAGACTCATCAATTAGATCTCCCATACATGACTTTAATCGTTTAGACCATATTTTAGTTTATATTTATAAGTCTACATTTAGCAATGAAATTGGCCTGTAATTTCCACACTTCATATGATCTTTTTTAGGTTTTGGAATCACAATAATCAGTTCCTTCTTCATCGAATCAGACATTACTCCTGATCTTATAAATTAATTATGTACTTCACATAAAAATGGTGCCAATTGATTATCAAACTTCTTATATAACTCTGTATCTATACAATCCGGTACCAGTGATTCCCCATCTTTCATTTGTGAGATGGCAGCACATACTTCAGCAACAGTAATCACAGACTGAAGTTGAGGTTTTTTTTTTAAAGTTAATTTAGAAATAGAGATTTTATCAAAGAATTCTTCCAAGCTATCTTCGCTAGGTTTCAGATCTTCTCTATATAATGTATCATAAACATTTCGGAAATTTTCACAGATTTCTTTATTCTTATGTAAAGTATTACCTTCTTCTCTTTGAATTGATGAAATACATGTGTCTATTATCATACCTTTAAGCTTGTTGGCCAATAGTATACCATTTCTATCACCATATTCCCAAAACCGCTGTTTGAATAAAACATACCTTTACATACCAAGGTTTGCACCTGGTTATTCATTTAAGCTTCTAGTTTTTTTAATTTTAACTTATTTTGAGCCGAATCTCCATTTGCACAAGCCTTCTGCATCTCTTTAACTTCCTCTTCTATTTTTGTAACCTCTTCTTAGTTTTTATTTTTTACATGCGTAGCTCTGCATATCAACTCTCCCCTAAGTACTGCTTTAAAACAGTCCCAAACCGATTTAACACCAGCTGAATCTTTATTTTCATCAAAATAATGTTTAATAAACTCTTCTAAACCTGTTGTAACTGAATTATCATTGAGTATTTTGGCTTGCATCCTCCATCTTTTAGAGCTCTCTTTGAATTCTTTAGATTTATCTGCATATCTAATAATGAATGATCAGTTATTCCCCTTTCCATAATATTTGAGCTCACTACCTGGCTAATGAATGCACTACTAACAAAAAAATAATCAATTATTGAATACGAATTATGGACAGGTGAATAAAATGAATACTCTTCTTCACCCTTCATACATCTTTAAGCCAATACTTAAACACAAACGTTCATAAGTCCTCACTAATCTTCTCACTATGTTACGCTCACCAAGTCTGGGTGGGGGCGTTGGGGCACGGTTGGAGCCCTCCTTCGACTTGGCTCCTCTGTGCAGAGTATGTTGCTCTGGATGCTGGTATCGCTCCTGGGAGAGGAGGAGAGGTAATGAGGATGGCGCAGAGGTATTACAAATTCCCTCGCCCCTTTCATGCCAAAATGGAGTGCGCAAGAGCCTTCCCATGCAAGCTCACCTGTTATTTTGTGATGCTGGGCTGTCCGTCCTGATTCCTTCAGCAGGGGCACGTAGAATGGGCCTAGTTGCTTCACTGGCCCACAAAGTGGCGATCCAGACCACCTGTGACCAATCCACTTGGAGGGTAAGTCTCTGGTTATAGTTATTGTTTGTTTTTCAATAATGTCTTTAACAGTGAGTCTTGACTAGATGGTAAGTAATACTCATGTCTTGTAATGTCTCTGCTCTTCTCTAGGTGTGAAGATGATATATCGGAAGAGCGGAGCAGAACCTGGGATTTCCCTAAGGATGATGGACTCTCAAGGTCAACAGGTAACTGGCTGTTATAATGGAAGTAAAGACTCAGGTATGATACGGCCAAGAGTTTGTTATTATGAGGTTCTAACCTGTTGTGTTCTTTTCCCCTTGTAGGAGTGGTCCGACGGTGTGGAGCAGAGTCTGGATGCTTGAAGACAGTTCAGCGGCTCTGGAGGAAGATACTGCGTTGAAGCGGAGAAGAAACCAAGACTCCCGCATTGCTGGAAGTCTGAATCGGGTGAGAAAAGGCCCCGACTCTGATGGAATGCAGGTAGGATGCGCATACAGTGATGGAGTGGCTGGAATCAGGTAAGCACGCCTTCAGCGTTGGAGCGGCTGGGATCAGGTAAGCGCACCTTCAGCAATGGAGCGGCTGGAATCAGGTAGGTGGGCCTTCAGCGATGGAGCGGCTGGAATCAAGTAAGCATGCCTTCAGCAATAGAGCAGCTGGAGTCAGGTAGGTGTGCCTTCAGCGATGGAGCGGCTGGGATCAGGTAGGTGCGCCTCAGCGATGGAGCGGCTGGGATCAGGTAAGTGAGATGATCTTCAGAGGATGGAGTACCGGAATCAAGGTGAAGAACAACAGTGAGCGTCACGCTGCTAAGCAGAGTAACGCGAAGCGAGGGCATGTGGTTGGGCTGGCCTTATATAGGCTGGCTCTGGCCCCTCCCTTTAGCCATGCATTATGGCTCTACCTTGCCCCGACCAAGGACTCCAGCACGTGCCTCCCAATGCTGTTCTATGGCCATACCCTGCCCTGATGCATGTGCCTTAGGCATAGAGTGTGCAAAGCACATATTTCCATGAACCTGGTGCCAAAAGCGCCAGGACTGGGTCCATGTGGACCCTGGGGGTGATGAAGGCCTGGGCCCTTGCCCAATGGCCATGACAGCACTCCCCCGCAAGGCCCCTCTCACGGGTGCCCTTCTCCCCGGTCCTGGTTTGGCGGGATTGTTATGGTGAAGCCGCCTGATTAGTCGAGGTGCATGGACGAATTCCACCAGTTCCCAAGTGCGATCTTGAGGTCCATAGCCTTCCCAATCAATTAAATAGTATAGTTTTCCTCATACCATTTTCGAGTCCAGGATATCTTTAACCTCGTACTCAGGTTCTCCAATTTCTGGCTCTGGAGGTTTTGTGATCCTAGTTTCTGGCTTCACAGGCTTCAGGAGGGAAACGTGAAACACTGGGTGAATTCGCATATTGGCGGGTAGATCAAGTTTTACCGCAGCCAGGTTGATAATGGCCTTGATGGGATAAGGTCCAAGATATCTGGGACGGAAGACTCAAGGCCCCTTCAGTAGTATATTTCTGGCAGCCAACCATACTTTATCCCCAATATGGTAATGGGCTCTATGCCTGTCAGCAAACTTCTTCTGTTGCTCCTTGGCTTTGGTTAAATTCCTAGTTGCTTCCTTCAGAGTTGGAGTAATTGTCTTATGTTGGGAGGTGACTGCTGGCATTTCTAGCTCATCAAGCGGGTCAAAGGAGGATGTCCGAGGATGTCGACCATTCATAATATAGAATGGGGTTTGACCAGTGCTGGTGTGGATGGAATTATTGTACGCAAATTCAGTTGACCAGAGAATGTCCTTCCAGGGTCTTTCGGTTTGCTGCAGCATGCATCTCAGGTATTGTTCCAGCGTCTAGTTGGTTCGTTCTGTTTGACCATCGGTTTGGGGATGGTGACTGGTGGAGAGACAAAGGTCAATTTGCGCTATCTTCCAACAACTCCTCCAAATTGCTGAGAGAAATTGCGTTCCTCGGTCAAAAACCAATACCGAAGGAAAACCATGTAGCTTGACTATCTGTTCTAGGAATACAGTTGCCAGAGCTCCAGCAATCAGAAGCCCCTTAAAGGGAATAAAGTGTGCCATCTTGGAGAATAAATCTACCACCACTATGATTGTGTTGAAGCTGTTGCAAGAAGGTAACTCAGTAATAAAGTCCATGGACAATGTGTGCCAAGGGACCGGTGGTATAGCTAGCAGATGCAACAATCCTGCGGGAAATGACTTTTGGGATTTCTGTTGTGCACAAACTCCACAGGTAGTAACAAATTGGGTCACATCTTTTCTCCAGGTTGCCCAACAATAACTTTTTCTGATCTTGACTTGGGTCTTAGTAAATCCGGTGTGTCCCTTAATGAATGATTTGTGGTAGTTTGCAATTATCTTGTTTTGAGTTTCTTTATCTTTGATGTATAGTCTCCCTTGGAAATAGGGTAAGTTACCCTTAATGGAGTACTGGTTCTCCTTGTGTAACCATTCCTATTGGGCTGCTAGGTCCATCTGATTCTGGAGGTCTATCTTCAGATCTTCCCAGCAGGCGGTTACTGCAATCTGATTTTGAATTTTCTCTTCTGGGATGATAGAAACTGGTTCAAATGGCATAAATGCATCTTTCTCCTCTCCCATTCGTGACAGAGCATCTGCCTTTCCATTATGCATTCCCGGCCGATACGTGATCACAAAATCGTACTCTGCGAAAAAGAGAGCCCAGTGAAGCTGACGAGAAGATTGGGCCTTGGCAGTTTTCAAATATTGCAGATTACGATGATCTGTAATAATGGTGACAGTATGTCTAGCTCCTAGAAGATATGTCTCCAGGTTTTAAGGGCTCCTTTGATCGCCAGCAATTCTTTGTCGGTTATGGCATAGTTCTTTTCTGGTGCTGCAAACTTGCAAGACCAAAATGCTATGGGGTGTAACTGTCCCGTGTCTGAAGCCTTTTGCGACAATACTGGCACCATGGCCACACTCGAGGCATCAGTCTCAACGATATAGGGCAGATCGGGTCGAGGATGCCGAAGGATGGGTGCTGAAGTGAAAGCCGATTTTAATTCCAGGAAGGCCTTTTCCTCATAGGGGGACCAAGAAAACCTCTTATTCTTTTTTAACAAAGAAGTGATAGGGTGACCGATTAAGGAAAATCCCGGAATGAATCGCCAGTAGAAATTAGCAAAGCTGAGTACACTTTGCACTCCCTTGACTGATGTCGGGGATGGCCACTGAAGAATAGCCTCCACCTTACAAGTGTCCATGTGCACTCCACGCGGGGTAAGCATGAAACCCAGGAACTCGACTTCCGTGATGTGGAAGAAGCATTTTTCCAGCTTGGCAAATAGTCGATGTTGGCGGAGTTTTTCCAGAATGGCTTGTACATGTCCCACATGGTCTTCTTTGGATGTTGAATAGATGAGGATGTCATCAATGTAAACTAGGACACAAATATCTAATAACTTGTGGAGTACATCGTTCATAAAGAACTGAAATGTTGCTGGTGCGTTGCATAGCCCAAAGGGCATAACCTGGTACTCAAAAAGTGCATACTTGGATCTGAATGCGGTTTACCATTCGTCACCTTTTTTCACTCTTACCAAATGGTAAGCTCCCCGTAGATCCAATTTTGTATAGATTTGTGCATTCTTTACTTGATCAAGTAGTTTGAGAATGAGCGGCAGAGGATACATATTTTTTATGGTGATCTGGTTTAATGCCCTATAATCTATAAATTCTAAGGTCCCCTTCCTTCTTTGGCACGAAGAAGAGCACTGAAGAGGTAGGGGACTTGGATGGACAAATGAACACATTAGCTAAATACTGGTCTAGGTACTTTCTCAGGTGCTGATTTACGTGCTCAGTCAGAGCGTAGATTCTGCTGCAGGGAATTTGTGCTCCGGGGACCAGATCGATTTGGCAGTCATATGTTCTGTGGGATGGTAGCGTATTAGCTTGCTCCTTTTGGAGCACGTCCAGAAAATCTTGATATTCGGAAGGTAATGAACCAACAATTCCTAGGATGGATTTTTCTTCGAGCTGTAGTTTCCTCCCATTCCAGTGGTAACAGCATTTTGCATATTCCTGAGGGAACGTCAACTTCCTGGTGCGCCAGTCGATCATTGGATTATGGGTTTCAAGCCACAGCATTCCGAGGATCATTTGGAACTGGGGGGACCCTATAAGGTCAAACGAAATGCTTTCCTGGTGACCATCCTGACATGTCAGCATTACCTTATCGGTGTGTTGAGTTACTGGCCCGAAGACAACTGTGAGCCATCCACGGCAGTGACATTTTCCAAGCGTGGTTTTTGCTGAAGTGGAAAGCCTATCCGAGTGGGCAAATCCTGATCGATATAATTCCCCACCACACCACTATCAATGTAGGCTTCCAGGGCATGGACTCTTGATGGTTGTTGGTGGTGGGTTAGAAGCACCGGGATGACTAGGTGGGAGGTCTGTTCAACTTTCCTGATTCTGCTCGACAAGAGGACCCCTACACTTGCCAGTCAATTGAGTTTTCCGACTTCTGTTCCTTTGCTTTGGTTTCATTGTCCACGGCCCCTACTACTTTCTTGGGGGGTTTAACAGGGCAATCACGCAAGAAGTGTCCAGCCTTTCCGCAATATAAACAAAGTTGCTGTTGTCTCCTATTTTCTTTCTCAGCCTTGGAAACGGGAGCTCACAATCCCCCGATTTGCATAGGTTCGGTAGCTTCATGACTCTTGGTTTGACTGTCCCGTGGTCTCAGGTAAACTGACCTCCCTTCTGCCCTTGTGCGATCCATTTTTCGGTCTTGTAGATGATGGTCCAGTTGTACAGTTAGGTTAATATACTCCGCACAACCCTTGGGCGGATAGACCACCTGAGCTAGCACATCTTTTAACTCACCCCGCAGTCCTCGGTGAAATAGTGTGGTTCTTTTCTCTTCCGGCCTATTAGTCTGTGCAATGAGGCGGTTGAAGGTGGCAATATAAGTCAATAAGTCATGATTTCCTTGTCTAAGAGAAAGTAATTTGTTGTCTAAAGTTTGTCCTTGGGTGTGCCTGGCAAACAGTTTTTCCAAATCCCGTTGGAACTCCCCAAAGTTCTGAAGTATTGGATCATCCTGGGTTACTAATGGGATGGACCAGTCGGCTGAACAACCTCCCAAATAGGAAAATACGAAAGCCAGCCTTGCGCTGTCATTAGGGAAGGCTCCTGGTCGACACAAGAAGTGGAGGAGGCACTGGTTCATGAATACAGCGTATTTGTTCGGGTCACCAAAGAAACGTTCTGAAGGAGCTAGGGGAACCCCCCCCCGGAGTACTACTTGCACTGGAGGTGATGGCTGGGGCAACGGGGCAACTCCCCCAGTACTGGAGTTTGTCCTGCGTGTGCTTGGAGCATTTGCCTTGCCAGATCATCCGTCCGCTCTCGGCTACTCTGAGGTCTCTCCTCAAGGAATTAGTCTCTTGTCTTGAGGCATGCACTTCTGGCCGCAGCTCCCCCAGTAGTTGGGCTAGCTGGTCTGTTTCAGAGGTTTCCATTACACCCAGGCAGAGATTCGGAGAGGCTTTACGTTCTGTTACGCTCAACTGGTCTCTACGGGGGCGTTGGGGCACGGTTGGAGCCCTCCCTTGACTTGGCTCCTCTGTATCGGTTGTCTTCCCCAGCTGCTGCAAAGTATGTTGCCCTGGATGCTGGTATCGCCCCTGGGAGAGGAGGAGAGGTAATGAGGAGGGCGCGGAGATATTACGAATTCCCTTGCCCCTTTCGTGCCAAAACGGAGTGCGCAAGAGCCTTCCCATGCAAGCTTTCCTGTTATTTTGTGATGCTGGGCTCTGCATCCTGCTGCATTCAGCAGGGGCGCGTAGAATGGGCCTAGTTGCTTCACTGGCCAGCGAAGTGGCGATCCAGACCGGCGGTGACCAATCCACTTGGAGGGTAAGTCTTTGGTTATAGTTATTGTTCGTTTTTCAATAATGTCTTTAACAATGAGTCTTAACTTGATGGTAAGTAATAATGATGTCCTGTAATGTCTCTGCCCATCTCTAGGTGTGAAGATGATATATCGGAAGAGTGGAGAGGAACCTGGGATTCCCCTAAGGATGATGGACTCTCAAGGTCAACAGGTAACTGGCCGTTATAATGGAAGTCAAGACTCAGGTATGATGCGGCCAAGAGTTTTTTATCATGAGGTTCTTTTCCCCTTGTAGGAGCGGTCTGACGGCGTGGAGCAGAGTCCGGATGCTTGAAGACAGTTCAGTGGCTCCAGGGGAAGATACCGCGTTGAAGCGGAGAAGAAGCAAAGACTCCCACATCGCTAGAAGTCTGAATCGGGTGAGAAATGCCCGACTCCGATGGAATGCAGGTAGGATGCGCGCACAGCAATGGAGTGGCTGGAATCAGGTAAGCGCGCCTTCAGCGATGGAGCGGCTGGAATCAGGTAAGCGCGCCTTCAGTGATGGAGCGGCTGGAGTCAGGTAGGTGCGCCTTCAGCGATCGAGCGGTTGGGATCAGGTAGGTGCGCATCAGCGATGGAGTGGCTGGGATCAGGTAAGTGAGATGATCTTCAAAGGATGTAGTACCGGAATCAAGGTGAAGAACAGCAGTGAGCATCACGCTGCTAAGCAGAGTAACGCGAAGCGAGGGCATATGGTTGGGCTGGCCTTATATAGGCTGGCTCCGGCCCCTCCCTTTAGCCACGCCTTGGGGCTCCACCTTGCCCCGCCCAAGGACTCCAGCACGTGCCCCCCAATGCTTTTCTATGGCCACACCCTGCCCTGATGCACGGGCCTTAGGCAAAGCACACATTTCCATGAGCCTGGTGCCAAAGGTGCCAGGACTAGGTCCATGTGGACCCTGGGGTTGATGAAGCCCTTGACACACTATTATATCTACATTCAGACTTCCGATCTAGTTTACTATCTATCACTATATTAAAGTGACCTCTCAAAATCACCAATTCACCTTCCATATTATCTAGCAATGAACCTATTTGACTGTCTTCTGTGTTTGCTTTTTAAATCATTTGGTCTGTGGGAAAAACAATCCATGCTGGTTTAAAAAAAAAAACTTCTATGTTGTGGTACAATATATTTCTTTCATTGTTCTAGTGTGTATTTCTTGTTTCTTGCTAATCTTGTATCTGTTGGCTTGCTGCAGATTTGTGGGTTAGTTAGATACCTGCTGGGATATTCTAATGATTTATTTCTACATGTATGCTATTCATCTATCTGTTGGGTTGTTGCAGATTTTTTGGGACAGTTCGAAACGTGTTGGCGTATTCTAACTATATTTCTTGTTTGACTTTAGTGGTATTTATTTATCTGTTTGCTTGTTGCAGAATCTTGGGGCAGTTAGATACCTGTTGGCGTATTCTAACTGTTTATTTCTTGTTACATTTTAGTGGTATTTATTTATCTGTTTGCTTGTTGCAGAATCTTGGGGCGGTTAGATACCTGTTGGCGTATTCTAACTGTTTATAGTTTTGAAATTGAAGTTTTGTTAATGTTTATGCAGAGATTAGCTATTCATTTTGGTTTTAAGAATATGTAATATGTGTTTACAAGGTTTTCTGGTAATCTCTGTTTTAAAGTAATGGTAGTATCATTACATTCAAACCATCCACATTCCTTTTTTATGTATGCAGTGTAGTGACCTGCATTGGTTGTGGCTCCTGTGTGGTAGACTATGCCTATTGTTGTGAAGGTTTTCTTACCAAGTGATACTTGACCATGTGTGAATCCAGTCAGCTTGCAGTTGTTTTTAGTACCATCTGCATTGTAACGTAAAAGCATTAGTATTACGTATTTACTATGTGTCTGTATTTGTAAATTGGAGCGATTATCTGAATTGCAGGTAGTACATAATCTGCCACTGTATGCATTTTGTACAAGTTGCTGAAATGGAATGGATTCACAGTTAGGTATGGATACATACACAACACATTCATTAGGGACTTGTTCATGTGCCACATGGCTGCAGAGAGTGCATGTATGTTTCCATATGTATGAAATCTGGAAGATTTCATTTATAGGTATGTTTTTGTTTTCCAGTGTAGTAAGTACATTAGAAATTCTTGTGGGTCTTCTTGTGATTTTATAGTGAATTTCACCATTCCACCAGTAGTCTAACTCTTGCCTTATTCCAGACACACTGTAAGTGTTGTCAGGATTGTTGGTTGCATTTCTTTGAAGGACTAACATTTGCAATCACAATTGGTCTGTACTGTTTAAGTAAATGTTGTCAATAATTGGCGGCAATTGGAATAGGATATTTATTGCTACATTTGCGTAGCAATTTACACCAGTTGTATTCAATGGACCTGACAGTTCTGTGTCGAAGTCATTTGTTCGGAGTGTGTGTTGCTTCTTTGAAGAAGTAGTTGAGTTACTTTGAGCAGTAGATTCTTCTTTGGTTGTTGTACTTGATAAAGTATTAGCTTCTTTTACTTTCTTTGGAGGAATTGCAGTGAGATCCTGTATCTTTTCAGTCTGAAGTAGATTTCTTATACAGTGGTTTGCTTTTGCGGAACAGGACAGGGTTTTAGATGGGGGGTGTAGAGTGAACGCGGTCTATTGTATTCTAGAATGCAAGGAATATCAGCATTTACTTTACTTGCATCAAAGTTGATTAGAAATAGTCTGTCAAGTGTACGTAAGCGTGATAGTGCTACATAGCTCATGCCTTCTTTAAAGACTGTGCTACCAATAACTATCAATGCTTTATCTAGGTTAAGACCTTGTGATTTTTAAATGGTAACTGCGTATGCTAGAGTTATTGAAAATTGTTCTCTGCGTACATACATGTCTTTGAAAAGAAGGAAGCGGGCTGTTGAGCGTCCTATCTTTTTAACTTCTGATAGTTTGTCAAAGAGAACATTCACAAACAGAATGTTGTTGTCACGTGGGTATGTTTGAAAGCCAACAACTGTACCAAGTGCTCCATTAACTAGTCCTTGCTCCACATCAAGGTTACGTTTAAGCATTCCTCTACAGTTTAAATATAATTTTAATATTTTCTCCAAACCAGCCTTGTTGGAGATAGAGTTTTCTAAGGTATTTAGTCTTGTTGTGGCTTGTTGACACATAGGTACTGTCATACCATGTACGCCCAGTTTATCTGTGGAGCAAATTTCAATTATTGGTTGCATTTCTTTTTTTAACATTGTTTCATTGAATTTTGAACAGCTTGCAAGAGTTGGCATCAAGGACATACAATTGACATTTTTGTGTGCTAATTTCCATGACAACAGTAGCACATGAATTATGGCCATAAAGTGCATGGATGTGCCTGGTTTTTAATATTGATTGTGCTTCTTGAGATTGTGCTTCTCTTCGCTCTTGCTTAAGTATTACAAGGTTGGTGCTACAATGCGATTCAACCATGTATACAGCCTCACAAATTGTCAGCAGTTGAGCTTGGTAGCCTTTAAACAACAGACCTCCCCATGATACATGGACAAGATGTCCAGTTCTGCTTTTACTTTGTAGGCATAATTTGATTCAAAGAATTGGTGCATATTGTGCTCTGTGACCCAACCGAAAGTATGAAAGCTTTGCTCTGTCCATTTTCTGATGAAAGTACTGAGACACAGTTTTCCATCGGATTATAAGAGCTGGCCATATAAAAACATGTGGCTTCCAAAACCTTTCTTCATCAACCATCCACCAGCAGGATATAGATATCAAAAGAGAGAGCACCAGAACAATCATAATTGCATGCATGTCATAAAATACGTCCAATGTACCAGCAGGGCCTTTTACAAGAGCATGTTTTAATGGAGCATGTCATTCTACTGTCTGGGAGGCCTGAAGGTGTGTAAAAGCGTCTAGATATAGACATTACAGTGTTGAAAAATAAGCAGCAAACAAGTACATTGCAGACAACAGACAACATAGAATGTGTTCTGAAGACACATCTGCAGGAATAATTGCTTACTTTTACACCACTTAATTTCAGCTATTCTGAATCTTTATGACATAGTATTCCTGTACTACTGATATCTCTATCCTTTCTTATGACCAATGAGATCAGGCACTAACCACTACGTACCCATCATCATGTTATCTGATTAGAGCTGATATCACATAAATCAAACCCACGTTATGTATAGACCATTTTATTCACCATCCTTGTTTTCAATCATTTTAACATTGTCTACCATACCTCGGGGCTGATGTGCTACAACTTTTAAAACATGGTCAATACTAGATGACTTCTCCCATAGACTCCTCTTTTTGACTGGACTAGTTGTCACCCTACTTACTAACATTAAACCAAAGCTAACTATTATTACTCGATATTTCATGGGATAATTGCATTTGGGTTGCTTGTGGCCTCTGTAACTACATGTTGCCCGTGTAATCGTCATGGCCTGGCCTTTTAGCACCTAAACCAAAGGCTCAAAATCACTGATGGCAGTGTTGTCGTGGCTGGAAACTTGTGTAGCATACGCAAAAGGTGTTATAATCGGAAAGAGTAATTTCACAACGCACCGTTGACAAGCAGTCAAACAAATGAATTACCCACTCTCACCTATGTCTTGCATCAGTGGCATAGACAGGTTGTCACATGGCAGACAAGGGTAACCCTCATTTCCCTGTGCCCAAACTGGCATTCTGTCCACAGCTCTGCTGTGCTCAAGTCTGTTCTTATCAGCAGATGAGGACGTACATTTGCTTACTGCAGTCACAAAATATGTGAAAAATGTTTGTGGAATGACAAATGTTATGCACATCAATGCAAATGACAAGCTGTATGGCTATGTTAGAAAACTACCACAAGCATGTAACTATATCACACAGACTTACCTTGGGTCTGTCTAAGTGTTGGAAGTAGTGCAACTTATTAGTACAGTGATATTTAAACGGTGTGAATGGGCTTCCTGGGGGGGCGGGGCACTGAAGAGTGTCCATGAAGGGGCGCTAGGATCCTTAAAAAGGGATTTTGTTCAATCCTTTAAAAAGAAAATATAGCTTGCTATAGCTTTTGGCGGTGGTTCCGGGAACAAAATGTTTATTCGGGGGGCGGGGGGGACTCAGTGTCTCTAGATGTCTCATTCCAGTTGTAACGTAATAAATACGTCTGGTGTTTACATTCTAAAATACTCTATTCTGGTATGTGTAGACCTATATTTATAAAATATAAAGGAATACAAATATGTTTGAGGGCTTTGTCTTAACATACTTTTAAGAAAGAAATGTGTGAATTAGCAGTTGGATGAACAAAGTGGGCCGTGGTTTGTCTGAAGTACTAGCTTTGGAATTAATTTGCATGGAGTCTACTGTTGTGCATGGAAAAGTAAACATGTACCTTTGTGCGACCATACCTATGCATGTGATTTATATAGCACAAATTTAGCGATCAAGCATGCTGTAAAAAAGGGGGAGAATTCAGTGCGAGAATACAGCAAAGACCCATGGGAAGGGAGGCCACTTAACAGGGTCATCCTGTGGGATTAGGATACTGTTTAGGCAGATCTTCATAGATCTTTACGGAACCTGACTGCATAGATTTTAATTGTGGCCAAGTCATTTCTGATTTTCATTCTTATGCATGTAATAAACTGAGCACCAACTAGTTGGGTAAGCGTGCAATCTTTATTTACAATGCAACGACAATCGCCCAAAATGCTCAAATGACTGATTGGAGGAGCAAGCAAAAACTAAACCTACAATGAAATTCCCTCACTTCATAAGCAATCCGTCAGTTATTTTCAGTGTATTAACAATTTATAAGCATAGGAATAATGAGTCTAATGTTCATAAACTGTGTTGCATTTGACCATTATATAGGCAGGTTTTGAGTCATTGTTTAGGCGTACTTTACTATAAGAATAATTCAATATGACATACAGGGCAGTCACTAGTAATTGCCATCTGCCATTACATGCTGAATGCACAGGGGCAGCTAGTTAATAATGAGCTAGAGGACACCGGCCCGCCAGAACTCTCACCCAATGTGGAGGACAGTGGCTTAAACTGTCAAAGGGAAATCAGATTACTCTATGACTGGTTATTTTACCCATCGTGCATGTCTAATGGACCTTGCAAAGCTATGGGGATTTGCTTCCATGGCCCACTGATGCAGGGTGGGGAACACCACATCTGAATGTGCAAGGGCATGCTGTAGCGCCTACCTGCACATACAGACTCTACAGGGAGCTGACAAAGTGCTACTCCAGTTGAAACCAGGATCTGCTGTGGTGTTCCTGGATCCTGTTCTTGTGCGCAGGAGCTGGAGGACATGGCCAAAGCACCATCTGTACTGGGGGTAAAGGTAGTTGTTCAATTTTGTATGTATAATGTGTGTGTGTGTATGTATGAGTGAGTGAATGAACAAGTGCATGGTGTATGGGTGAACATCTGAATGAGCGAGTGAATGGTGTTTGAATGTTGTGTGAATGAGTAAATGGATGCTGTGTGAATTTGTGCTTGAATGAATGAGTGAATGAGCAAGTGAATGTGCGTGTGCTTGTGTTATGGTTGTACTGGCCTTGGATGCTGATTTGAGGGGAGGAGGGGTTTGGAGGGAAAGGGCGATATTTTTATTGGGCCTCCAATGAACAGTTGATTTGATACTGACTTTGATACAGTTGATTTTGATATTCTTAGTTCCAGACTGTCCAAGGTTGCTTTGGTGTCTGAAGAATCTTAGAAGTGTTTAATTTCCTTTCTTTTGAATTGAACCCAACAACTAAAAATGTGAGCTTACTATTCTGATGCATTGCCTGTCCTTTGTGGAGTTCCACAAGAGTCCTCCCTTTCCCTGCTACTATTTAATATTTACATTTGGAAACTATTCAACATTTTTTCACAATTTTATTTAAGTTACCACTAATGTGCGACAATACCCACATTTATGTCAGGCTTAAAAATGCCCCGGACGAAATCAATCGAATATTAGCATGTACCCAAAACATAAAAAGTTGAATGCTGGAAAATGGCCTGCAATTAAACGCCCCCAAAAAAATCTGTTAGTAGATTCACACTCCTGCTGTACTTGGAGTGCCTACTATCTTCTCCCCTAAAGTTAAGGACCTTGATTCCATCTTGCAGTAGTAACTGAACTGTAATTTACACGTTAAGAAAAACCGGTTAAAACAATTTATTCTTGACTTAAATTGCTGAGGCCTATTCTCCCCCTTATCGCTGAAAATGTTCGTCCATATGTTGTTGGTACATTGGAGAACTCAAAATTTGATTCCTGTAATGCTTTTGTATGGCCATTCCGGCTGGTCAGATGCATCATCTTCAAGTCACAGAAATTGATGCTATCAGACTCCTGTACAATCTCCTAAGAACCATGTCAGTATCCCCTTTTTGCAGAAGTCTTCAATGGCTCCCAGTACAACAGAGGATCCTTTTTATGATCCTCTGACTTGTCTTCAAGTGCATCAATGGCTTGTATTCAAGATTTCTTCCTGTTGTCGAACTCATCTATTTCAATGGGTGAAATGCCAAAATCTCTCAGGCCCGGGGGAACGCCCGTCAGCTTAAAGAGCCGCCAGAGTCAGTCTCTTGTCCCCCCCCGTCCTGGAGATGTGATAAGCGGTGTAGATCAAGGGGACTCCTATTTCACCAAGATTGAAAGCACTAATATTTCGGCGACGCCGCCTTCATTTTTCTTACTTAGCATTGAATGAATTACTTTCAGTGCTATAGTAAGCAAACTGACGGCTACGACAACCGAGTTTACCTTTTTGACAGGTGGGTGGGGCGTGTGGATGGAGCCGTGTGCAGATGGGCGGAGTCTTGTGTGGCTGTGGGCGGGGCATACATCTCAGGAATTTAGATTTTCAAATGTGTAGGCAGGTATGGTGCCACCCGATGTTTATAGTTTGGCCATCCGGTATGCCGGCATACTGAAAGTGATTTTCTTGTAGACTAGGCGTGTGGTTTGGAAGAAGTCAGCAGCGATGGAGATGATCAACACCTTGGGCTGAACTATGAACCGTACTGGTTAGTATTGACCATAAGATCAGGAACATGATGATATTTACACAATAGAGTTTGAACACGTCACCAATTTTTTGTTCTAGACAGGCGGCCGGCCACTAGGCTTTCCCTATTTGATGAGTTTTAATAGTCCAGCACAAGGTCTGATGAGTGAAAGGCAACTACCCAGTTGGTGATTAAATATGTATAGAAATTCCAGGTAGTAGGAGCTTTCTGTAACACACAGCAGAGATAAGTTCTAATGTTCACTGTCTCCATTCAAACTTGTTTAACTTAATTAGTGTAATTGGTAATTGGATGAGTGCGTAGAGCGGGTGAGTGCATAGAGCGGATGAGTGAGTAGAGCAGATGGAATGGGTGACATATGTGGATGGAACGGGTGATGTATGTAGTTGGAACGGGTGACGTATGTGGTTGGAACGGGGCGACATATGTATGTGGTATGTATGTGGTTAGAACGGGGGTTGGAACGGGTGACGTATGTGGATGGAACGGGTGAAATATGTGGGTGGAACACATGAAGTATGTGGAAAGTACTGGTGTAATATGTGAAAGGTATGGGAACTATGTGGATGGTACGAGTGAAATACGTGGATGGAGTGCATAAAACAACTTAGAAATACACAGAACGGATTGGAGTACATGGAACGGATTCAAGTGCGTGGAGCGGACTGGAGCGCATAGAACTGCACAACTTACATGGAATGGTTTGGAGTGCATGGAACGTTTGAAAGAGCATATAACCCATCATATCACATCACCATGCTTACTCTCTTCTTTACACCACCACTCAACTAGAACACAGAGGTACTATGACACCATTTGGTATAGCTGTTCTCATACCAACATCTGCCGCAAACTCCACATCACTCTAACTAAACACTGCTGGTTACACATCCCCCAGCCATGACTTCTCCTCAGGCCTAACGCAGCCACAATCGGTCTGGATATATCCTGCCAGAACGAACACAAACACGTGATCTCTCAACCACCACACCTACTGCTAAGAACAGCTATTACACAAATGCCACACCAGCTGCACACATATCCGGTGCTCACACTCACCTTTGACTCTCTCTACTCTCTCTACTGACTTGAACTTCGGTTTCCAAGGGCGTTCAACCTACCAGCGCCTTCAGACCATACCAATGGTATATAAGGCGCTATATAAATGCAAAGTAACATAACAAAGTAACATAACAAAATCATTTGACGGTTCCGTCTTCCCACTTTGAACATTGTGGAGACAGACGTTTTTCCATCTGTGGGCCTCGAGCCTGGAACTCGCTGCCTTCCGATCTTGGGAAATGAAGTCTTCGTTACCATTTGGGAAGAAACTTAAAACTCATCACTTCCAATAAGTCTTACCTCACTCTACACATATTCCCTGTTTTTCTCCTCTGTCCACCTTCTTATTGACATCTGCACCTAGATGCAGTTTCTGCCTGGTTCCCTTGAGGATCTGTGCTTTACAAATAATCAAATCAAATCACTGATTAATGGCTAGTCTGGCCTTTGGTACAGCCAGTCTACCTATTTTCTAACTGTGGCCTGGCATTTTTTTACTGAGCATTTACGAAGCAACCATGCTCAGTGTTATTATGCTGCTAGACTGGCATTTTGGTGCAGCCAGCTTGGACAAGTTATTTGTATAGTACCATTGCAGATAGAAAGGGCAAAGCAAATATATGTATGTATGGAAATACTGCCTATAGGCGCAGCTCGCATGGAATTGTATGGGCTCAGCCAGCGTGAAAATGTTTTATACAGTCATATATTGTCGGGAAATGTGTTGGGAAATGATCCTGTGCACTGGTGGTGACTTGCATCGATTGGAGTTTTCATGATTTACCCTACAAAACCGGTTCCAACATATCTGGATTTTTATCGCATTTTTCACAGAATGTATACTGTACAATTCTCAATTTTAACTAATTATTCAAAGAATGTAAAAATGTTCATGGGGGAGAAGAATCCCCTGAGCCTAACTTGATTGGCTCAAGCTCCCTCTATACGCTTGCATAATAACGCATTTTTGTTCAAAATATTTATGCCACTCCCATTAAAGATTTTACCAGCCAACACTGTCAATGTTGTTAACAAGCTCGGAAGGATAGCTCAAGGGAAATGTGCTTGTCTTGGAAGAAAGACGACGTGCAGATCAACACAAGTTCGATCTCCGGTCTGCCCATAGGAACCTCTGGGTATTAAGTGCGTTATTAAAAGCTAATTATAATTATAACACTGTTGTACACAAGTCATTGTCCTTTCTTTAAACCACCCAAAAACCTTAGCAATGAAAAACACGAGGATATTTACATCTCAGTGTAAATTTTCCATCGGAAAAATTGCAATTGTAGCCTGCTATTGAATTGACTGTGGCAAAATTGCTGGAGTTCCTTAGAATTAGCTCAATGCGCATTGATGTACATGAAGTTCCCTGCCTGATGAAGTGAATGGTGTTCACAGTGGACAATGGTGTGAACAGCTTTAATTCACCTCAGAATGCAAGAAGTCCTAAAAACTGACTACAAAGAACTGTTTAGAGGATAACACGTTATTGTTTTCGGAGGCATCCTACAGTTAACACCAGTAAAAGGTCAACCTATTTTCAAAACATTAGGACACAACCAATGCCGCAACACACTCGGCAGCATTGGAAATGTAAATCTCTGGCAGCAGTTTCAGCACAGAGAACTAATTAAAAACATGGCGCCAATCTGCAGACCTCACCTATGCTATCATTTTAAAAAGCATTAGAACTGGTCTGCTTACTAAAGATGCAAAAATCCATCTTAAATAGTAGACTAATCCATGAGCTATATGGGCAAAACACATCTGCTCCTGATGGCATGGAATAATTCAACAAAATATAAAATGCATGTCCATTAATGCTAAACATTGCAAGCACTAGTCAATTCAACGAGGCAATGTTAAAAAAAAGAAATGCAACCCATACTGCATATTAGCTCCACAGACAACCTAGAAGTGCCATGCCCCCATGAATCTGGCCAATGGCCACAACCACCGTAGTAGTAATATGTATATAGTAATTATAGTTAATGCAGTGGGAGTATAACGTGTTTGTAATATGGTGGGATTATATAATTGAACTGTATATGGTATTTATGGTTGTAGTACAATTGAGGCTAGTGCTCATGGAATATGTATTTGTTTATGCTTGGTATGGTTACTTAGTGGCATACAGTAATGAAGCAGGAATCTCTGGTTCATTTGCTGTGGGTTAAAACAGTATAATGCATTAAGCAGGATAGTTTAAGAGCTTTAATTGCATACAATTGTACATGTACATTTACTTTTTATGACCCTCATAAACAGTACATTCTATGTACTATCTGTGGTACAACATTAGTGTATGATACACTGTTGTTGTATTGACTTTAAATAATCATTGGGTCATTGGGAAGAAAAATCCATGCAGGATAAAAAAAAAAAATATTTAAAAAAACAATAACAATTGTGTGAGTGTAAGTGTGATAGTATGTTTGTTTGAAGTATGTTGCCATTAAGGGAAAGTTTAAAGTAGTTAGATACCTGTTGGCATATTCTCACTACATTAGCCTTTAGAAGAAGTTTTGTAGTAACAAGAATTTTGATGGCATATTTGAAGTATATTGTTATGAAGGACATTTTTGAAGTAGTTAGATACCTCTTGGTGTGTTCTAACTAGTATTTTGGATGTAGTTACATACCTTTTGACATATTCTAACTACTGATTCTGCTACAGTTTAGTGGGTACATTTGGGTTGAAGGAATATTAAGTAGCCATTTGTTAGATTTCCTGGTAACCTATGTTTTGGAGTAACAGCGGTGCTGTTACATAGAAACCTACCACTTCTTTTTTTGACATATGCAGTATACTGCCCTGAAGTGGTTGCGGAACTGTGTGGCATATTGTGCCTAATGTTGTGAAGGTTGTTCTGCCAAAAGATACATGGCCATGTGTGAAGCAAGAGAGCTTACAGTTATTTTTGGTACCATCTGCATTGTACCTTAGAAGCATTAGAATGACATATTGGCTATGTGAATTTTTTGTATGCTGGAATGATTGTCTGAATTGCAAAAAGGGCATAAAATGCCATGATTTGCATTCGGACAAAGCTGGCTAAATGGAATGGATTCACAATTTGGTATGGCTACATATAGAAATAGTTTTGTCAGGGATGTGCTCTTGTGAAACATGGTTGGGGAGCAGAGTCTCTGCGAGAGTCCTGAAGTTATTGGTAGTATGGTGGTATGTTTGCCCGAGCACAGTCTATCTACAGTTTCGATTCCTGGAGGAGGAGGCAACTTTTAAAACCATCAAGCTATGTTGAGCACAGAAAAGTCGCTACAGAGTCCTGCAGTTATTGGTAGTTGCTTGCAGGAGCAGCGTGCAGTCGAGTGACTGGCTCTGACCACTCGAAGAGCTTTTCGAAATAAAGGCGCAATTTGGTAACTAGCACAGTGAGTTGGTCTGGATCCCTGCACAGTCTGCTTGCCATTTGTTCACTCATTTCCCCCCTCCCTTTATGTGCACCGAAGTATCGAAACCTCCATTTCTGTTTCCTAACGTGAATAGAGCAAAAAATTTGGACAGACGCCGTATTATCTCTTATTACAAAGTGTGTGTGTTTCAGACCATTACTATGGGGAAAATCAACTCGCTCAAACCAGCCCTGCCTAGGGCTGCTGTGCGTGCTTCTAAACGGGGTCGTAGTCCCTTGATTGTCTCCAACAACAATTCACTCAATCAGAAATCAAAGAAAGCAAAGAATGCTACATTTCTGAACATCTGATCCACACACAAAAGAGAATGACAACATATTTTAAAAAAAAAGACCTTGATGGCAAAGTTGGGCAATTGTTCATATGGGAAAATAAACACAGACTTGTGTGATGTGCACCCTGTAAGTCTCCTTCAAAGCTCGTTCTTGATCTATAATATTGAGTCACTGTTAAATCATTGCCTGAACTTAAAATGCAATTCACTTGCCCCCAATTATCTCAGTCTCATAAACACAGGTAACACTAACGGTATCAGCTAATAATATCCCCATATATATGGTCGCCATAAATAATATCGCTGGGAAAATGTTGTGGCGATATTATTTGGGTGACCATATATATGGGCACAGGGGCAAAAAATAAAAATTTAAAAGAAAAAAAATGAAAAAAAAAAAAGTTTGGGGGTTGCGGGGTGTCCCCCGCATGTTCCATGCAATAATGTCGCCACAAAAAACGGCCATTTTTCGGCGATATTTTTGCATGGCGAGATTTTTGTGGTGACATTATTACATGGAACCACACTGACCTGTCTGCCATGCCTAATCTTGACCAACTGGCTTCTGCTGAATGTTCTTACTATTCTGACACTGAGGATGGGCTCTGAATTTGCTCAAGAAGTGAATCCTAAGTGCATTACAGTGGGTGCCCCAGACGCCCGGAACTCAACGTTTAACATGATAGTCTCAAAATTGGATACGCTGTTTGTGCTTTGCTCTAAATTATTAAACAACCCATGGACCAGATCTGCGATGATATAAGGGGTCAGCGGATAACAGGCAAATTGGATGGTGATTTAACTGGTACTACCTCACATGACACGCTGTCTTTTACAGATAATCACGTTGCCCGTTACAGAGGAATCTAGAGAACAAGTGATGGAGCTCATAGACATTGAACAATCCCTCCTAAAGAGCCCTGGCCTGTCTCCTAAGAGGAGAAAACAATGTTGTATGAAAGTAGTACGTGAGCTACAACCACCCGTTAAGGATATGACTGTTATGAATCCAGCTATGGAGCCAACTGCCCATACATTATTTACCTCCCATGGTGATTCATTGAGAGCAGGCAAGCATATAGTTACAAATTACCCTCCCATGCCCTCCCAGGTGGTGGCATGAAGCTAGTAATATTTCATGGACCACTGGCTACATGGCCCACCTCTGCGGATCATCCAGGGAAAAAGTCCTGCTGCACAATATGCACTGAGAGAAAAGGCTCACGTGCATGCAGGAAAAATCCTGAATGGCCTTCAGCCTTTGCAGCAAAATCAAGGGGGGAGCTGATTAATCCTGTCTCTGCCCCTGCACTGGTCAGTGGAAAGGGCCCTTCTGGGCCTAATTAGAAACATCAATCTTGACAAGTGTATGTGGAAAGATTGTCTACTGTTAAGAAGAGAAAGCCACATGGGGTTAGTTTGACTTAGGAATTTCCTAAGTTTGTGAAGTTGGTGGAACTTGAGCCTTCGGAATCTAGCCCATTTTTAAACCAGACTTTGCTATTGCACTTATTTCAGCTTATTCTGGACCTATGTGGTCTTACTTCAGATGGTATCCTGTGTTTAGAACTGCCAGTATATAGTAGCCACCCCAATTGGGTGCTAATATCATTGGTTCCCTCTATGATTGCAGAGAAAATCTGTAAAAATGCCAAAGCATTGTGATTGTGTCTACTGGGTTTTGAGGTATTTGTCCTTCATTCTTTTATTTATACTCGTTCTACCGCTATTGGTGCTAATACAAGGGAGGTGAGCACCACTGGCATCCCAGCATTGGTAATTACTAATGAAGGCTGGGCCTTTAGATCTAAAAAGAGAATGCCTGGCACTTGGTCACAGGCACTGGTAAGCTCAGACTGATCCTGTTGGATGGTTATTCCATGCACTTCCATCTCTTCCATCTCTCTCCCACCCGTTTTCTGACCCTACAGGTGGGCTTTGTTGTGGGGCCAGGGTGCCATTCCATTTAGGGGTGTTAGGGAAGATACACATTTTCTGCCAGTGATACTTCCTACTCTCCTACTGAAAAGTGGGGGTATTTTAGTGTCTACTTTATATAACCCCCCTGAGGGAAGAGATACGACCAATCTCATGGACATAGTACATGACACATTGCAGGCATAGTTGTTAAAATCGAAATGCGGGGGTATTGTTTTGGCCGGAGACTTTAATTTGGACTGTCAAATGATGCCATCTCTCCCTTGAGCTCTCTAGAGGGGGTAGCAGTATTGAAAAGGGAAAGGGAGTAGCATGAATTACTGCCAAATTTTGATCTGACCCCCTTGTCCCCTCGCGCATCTGATATCAAGTTCACCTGGTCTAATGGGACGCAAAGCAGCAGAATTGATTTTATATTTGTAAACGCTGCCCTTAGGAACTCATTACCTGAATGTAATACCCATTGTGTTAGTATAAGTGACCATGTTACTATGAGAATGATCTGTAACAAGATGGTTGGTAAAATGGCAGAGCTCCAGAGAGACAGTCCTAAGTTAATTTACATGGGTGCAGGTCAATATGCTCCAACATTAACATGGGTGCCTTTAACAAGGCTGTGAACAACCTCCAAACGTGGAGCCCTGTATGATGTAGCCATCTCATCAAAGAAAAGAGAAACTAGTGCTGCTTTGCGATTATTAAAGCGCAATATGGTAATAGAGCATAATTCCTATAGGGAACTATCAAACAAAATGAAAAAAAACAATATAACGTGTAGTTTAAGACCCATAAACTTAGCTCCATATCTGCTCGATGGCAATTAATTAACATTTGGATTAGAAGACATGACACTAAGAAATGTTGGCATATGCTACATTCTTTTTGTGCTAGCCCTGAGGCATTGGAAGTAAACTGTGTGGCAGGTTTATTGGGAAATACTTCCGGTCCACAGCGGAGGACAGAGATGATGGGCCAAATACATCTATGGCCAATACCTTAGTTCAGGCCCATATAGCCTCAGCTGAATTATAAGGGACATTAAGAAAAAAACAAATCTTCTGGAATCACGGGCCCTGAAGGCCTCTGCATTGCAGTACTAAAACTGGATCCCCCATTTTGGGCTGTACTACTTTTAAGTGATTTTTTTTGTATATATGTGAACATGTTGTTATTCCTGTCTCATGGCGAAGCCCAATATTGGTGCCTGTCTTCAAATAGGGTTTAAGAACTGACCTGACTTGTAATGGATTACTTGCCATGCTGGACTGCAACTCTAAGCTCTTTGCGAGTTTACTCCTGCAGTTGCTGTCTGATTGGGTTGAGAAGGCACAATTACTACGCCCACATCAATCGGGCGTCCGCGAGGGTTTCAGCACCTCCCATTCCATCTGAATACTCCACACATGTATATCAGATGTGTATCGCTATTTGGTGGCTCCAATGTATCTATGTTTTGTAGACTACAGTGCAGCCTTTGATAGTGTAATATGCTCCCGACTTTGGGAAAAGCATACTGCGTGGGCTATTGTTAGCTCTCTGTTGTACTTTATAAAATCACTCTTTGGCGACACTAGTGTTAGAGTAAGACTATCACAGGAGGGAGTTTATCAGGTTATTACTGCACAAATGTGGGACTCAAGCAGGGCTGTGGACTGCCACCTTTGATTTATAACCTTTATGTGTGAGACAAGGATCTGGCCTTAAAAGCTGTACCTAATTTCCCCCCTCAATTTGGGAAATTTTAAATGGTTTGTCTAATGTATGCCTAATGTACAGTGTACAGTAATTATGAATAGGACTGAAATTGGGTTGCATCGATCATTAAATCGACTTCTAGCCTACTCAAAAACTATTGGTCTAAAAATGATCATATCCAAGACGAAAATTATGACATTTGTAAGAAGATTAAAGGAAGGAATTCCTGAACATGGTCATTAGACAGTGTGCACTTGGAATTAGTCCACACCTATAAATATCGAGGTGTCTACCTTCAGGCCACTCCATCCCTAATCCATTTAGAGGAACAGATAATATCTTGATCATGGCATAAGTGCCTGGCCATAGATAGGTGCATTTATAATAATGGTGGCAGATCCACAGAAGCACTAGTAATGGCATATAAAATGTGCATAATTCCAACAATTTTATAAGTACTAGAAGGTTTTCCCTGCAAGACAGTATTATGGCTCTGCGAAGTTAGAGGTGAAAATTCTACGCTCACTCATGAACCTCACAAGTGCCGTGCCTGTGGAGTATATAAGATTCAAATTAGGCCTACAGTCCCTTTTTTCTTCATGGAGAATCACTGCCTGTAAATTCTGGGCTATATAAAATGTAATTGGAGCTCAACCACCTCCCTATTATACAGCACACAAGCACATAGTGACCAGTTGTCTAAGAGTGTTTGGTTTCGGGACCTTGAGACTATGGTATAGCATTGTCAGGATATTAATTTACCCTGCATTGAGCTATCAGATATCCCCTTGTTTCTGAATAGTATAAATGGCAAAAAACATACTCTGGATCAGATTTTATCCTTAAGCAGGCTAGGAAAACTGCGTAAATATGTGCAGTACTCCCACCAGAGCCTGTTTAAGGACTCCCCAGGAAATATGCATTCATGCTCTGCCTGCCTGCACTAATATGGTTTATTCTTTACCTATGCTTTGACCTACTGCCGTTTTTCAATACATTTTACATATGAATTTGAATGCATATAAATTGTAATGTTTTTTACTGCTGTGCAAAAGGACGTTAATGCCTCCTAAATGCACAAAACAAATAAAAAAAGAAACCAAAAGAAACATGGTTGAAGAGAGTGCATGTACATTTCCACATGTATGAAATCTGGAAGACTTCCTTACATTAGGAATTCTTGATGATCTTCGTGTGTGTTTATGGTAAATTCCATTCCTGCACAGTAGTCGATTCTTGCCTTAAACCTGGGACACTGTAAGTGCTGTCAGGATTATTTGTGGCATTTCTATGAAGGACAAGTATTTTCAAACACAACTGGTTTGAAACGTTTATGTAAATGTTGTGAACGATTGGTGGCAATTGGAAGCGAAGATTGATGTCACATTTGCATAGCAATTTACTCCACTTGTATTGCTGAATTTAAACGGACCAAAGAGTTATGTCTGTGCATTGTTTGATAGGCCTGTAGATTTTTTGGGAGAAGAATGTTTCCCTTTGTTTTCTGATGGACGTGCAGTTGAGTTTGTACTAGACAGTTATGTGCTTGTATTAATTTGTCAGAGAAAGAGATGTTCTTTCGCGGTATAGTTGGGAGATGTGTTATAGGTTCCGTTTGTATTAGTTTTCTTTTTAAAGGTTTTCTTTTTTGAGGTACAGGGTGCATATCTAGATGTATAGTGCATGCAGCCTTTTGTATTCTAGGATGCAACAAAGGTTTGCATCAGAGTTAACTAGAAATAGACCATTGAGTGTGCAGAGACATGAACATGCTACATAACTCATACCTTCTTTACAGACTGTGCTGCCAATGTCAATCGACGTATAATCTATGTTTACACCTTGCAATTTATGAAAAGTAACAGCATATGCAAGAGACAGAGACAACTGTTCTCTGCGTACGTCCATGTCTTTGAAAAGAAGGAAATGTACTATTGTGTGGCAAATTTTTTTAACATCTGCAAGCTTATCAAAGTGGGTGTTGACAAAATGAATGCTGTTGTCAATGAATATGTTTGGAAGACAACAACTGTACCAATTGCTACATTGACTAACCTTGTTCTAAGTCAACATTATGTTTTAGAATTACTCTGCAGTTTAGTCACAAAGTTAATATTTTCTCCAATCCAGCTGTGTTGGAGATAGATTTTTCTAAGCTATTTAGTGCGTGCTGTTGCTTGTTGACACATAGGGAGTGTCATGTGGTGCACTTCTAGTTTGTCTGTGAAGCTGATATTCAATAGGTTGCATTTCTTTTTTTAACATTGTCTTGTTGAATTGACTACTGCTTGCCAGTTGGCATTAAGGACGTGCATTTTATATTTTGTTCAGTTAACTGTTCCATGACATCAGGAGCATATGTGTTTTTTGCCCTTTTAGCTCATGCATTAGTCTACTATTTGAGATGAATTTTGCATCTTTGGTAAGCAGACCATTTCTAATGCTTTTTACAATGTCAGCATAGCTGAGGACTGCAGAATGATGCACATTTTTTAATTAGTTCTCTGTATTGAAAATATTGCCAGAGATTTACATTTCCAATTTTGCAGAGTGTGTAGCTCATTCTTTGTGTAGTAATGTTTTGAAAATAGGTTAATCTTTTACTGGTGTTAACTATAGAAGGTCTCAGAATTGATCATTTATTTTCCTCCTAATAGTTGTTCGTAGTCGTTTTTAAGAACTTCTTGCATTCTGAGGTGAATTAAAGCCAACATGAGGTCGGAAACCATGCTTACTTCATCCATTAGGAGCATTTTAATTTGTTTCAGAATTCTGCATACTTCAGTAGCAGCTTCTGCTGATAATGTGTAGTATTCTAATTTGTGTTGGTATTCTATTGAAAGGAGTAGCAGTCGGTGTAAAGTTACACCTTCTATGTTCTAGGCAACTAAACCTGCGGGGGATATTACAACAGCCAAACTGTTGTTGTTTGTTACATTTTGTAGAATTGTTCTGATATTTTAATTAAGATTGTTTTACCAGAACCAGCTTCACCACTGTCATTAATCAGATCGTACTGCGATGGTACACCAAGCAGAGGATACAGGTTGAAAACAAGTTAAAGGATACAGTGGTGAAAAGGTGTTCAGGAATATGGAAGATAGGTCTGTGGTAGAACGGTGTCCAATCAATATGAGGCCTTCCAACTGATGTCACTCTCTGGCTGTAAAAAACAGACAGCCAGACAGAGTAATCAGTGGAAAGGGCGTGGATAAACAACAATTCGTCAGACGGCAAAACAAAGAACACTACGTTAGTGCCTAACAAATGCTTAACTTCAGGGTATGGGAAATTCAGCAATACACTAACCTGCAAGGCAGTCCCAGGTAAATCTTCATAGGAACACCAGATAATCCACGAGGAAACAACGACAGGGTTAGGGTAGTTAGTAAAGGAAGCTAAACCTGAATGGCACGAGGGCTGCACTAGTGTCGAGTTTGTGCACTTCAGGATAGCGTCCAAGAAGTCCACTGTACTTATCCAAAAGTAAGGAATAGACTTAAGAGGTGTTCTGATGGTGGTAATAAGAATTGTTGTTCAAAGTCTTAGATGTGTGAGGAGTAACGTCAAGTGCCCTTGATGATGATGAAAATAAACCAACAGTCATAGGTGGGTCGAGCTTAAGGAGAGATTAGCAGGAAGGAAAACTAGATCCCTGCTAACAGAATGCCACTGGAGACCAACAGAAAACAACCACCTATGGAATGTAGCAGAACCCGCTATGACAGGGAGCCGACAACTCCATGGCTGTGCTGATAGGGATCAGCACTCTGGTGATCAAGGAATAGAATATAGTGGAGCCCGCTATGAAGGAGAGCCAACAAACTCTGCGGCTGTACTGATAGGAATCAGCACGTTGGATTGAGGACTGACTGATAGCAGAACCCACTATGACCAGGAGCCAACAACGTGCTGGTAGGGGTCATCACGCTGGATCAAAGAAAACAAGTCGGTCCGACTAAGAATGAATGGAACTCCATTAAGGACAATATTAGAAGAATTAAAGTACTGCTAGATGGAACATTGCGGATAGATGCTGAAATGGCACGAAACAGCTCTGGAACACTAGGAAAATCAACGATCAGAAACAGTGAGTGTATTAAGACGCCCTGCTATATACGCGGCCAGGTCACATGACCGGTTGCATACCACGTGATTACACACGTGATTGTAATTGAGAACGCTTCCCAGGCACCCAGGCAGAGAGCCGAAGAGCCGCCACATAGTATAGAATGGTCTGGCTGTTCTATTGGCTGTGTGGAAAGGCAGTGCCACAGTCCTGGGGGAGATCCGTGCAGAAGCAGGTAAGGGAGAACTGTCAGGCATGAAAACCACTTGCATACAGGAGCACAGGTTTATAATTTTTTCAGGTACAAATTTTAGTTTCTTGTTTAAAACCATGTTCAATTTCTTCAGTGACTTCTAGATAAATGGTGAGTCATTCATCATTTAGTTGTGATTGGAGCACTGACAATTCGTCTTCAGAGTATTTATAGCAATACATGGTATTTTCTACCTCAATCATGGCCATTTCTTCTTCATTCAAAATTAATGGTTTTCCAAGTGGTTCTTGGCTTCCTGTGAGGAAAGTTTTACTGCCCTCAGGAATATCTTTATCTAGTTGATTTTCAATGTTTTCCTCTTGTTGGCTTTCATTGTCCAACATTTCTTTGTATTGTTTGAAATTGACATTAGTTATACTGCTTTCATTTGCTTTGAATACAGCTTCAAATGAGTTATGGTCACCTAATAATTGATATTTTCTCCAAGGTTTAAAACGTTGCAGTAGGTCCATGCAATTCTCTATGTTGCAGAGATTTAAATGATAACTTTATGTGATCAATTAGGCTTGCTTTGGTAAGTTTTACTAGGCTTCATTCACAAGTTGAGACTGAATATTTGCCAGTTGTCACATCTGGTGTGACATTGTGTTTGTAGGAGTAGTTTTGAGCTATGTCGTTCAAGCACATGTTTTCCAAATCAGTACTTCTGTTTGGGTAGTATGTGTCAATTCCATTGTTTTTCAAAATGTCCTGGCTGTTGGGATCATTTGTGGCTATTGTTTACATCTCTTGGTAGGAATTTAGTACTATTCCTTGGGATGAAGCTGGGCCGAGGTTTAGCCAGACAATGTTTTCAGATTTGCCATATAAGGCTGTACCTGTTAAATGGTCTGCAGCTTCATAACACCTGCATTCTCTATGGGAGTGCATTTTTATACTGAAGCTGTAACATTTTTTTGACAGTGTTTTGTCAGGTGATATGTCATCCCAGATGTCTGTTAGCTCGTTTTTCTCAGCTTTGTTGATATAGGCTTTGTCATATCTTGCAACTGTAGTGTAATTGTCAGCAGTGTATTGTTCATCTATGTTTGCATTCCATAGTAGGGCAATGATTGCATTGTAATAATTGATGTACTTGGATGCTTTGTCCCATTTATTGTTGTATGTGTTTTTAGGGGATTTGCCGTTTACACTGTATCTAATAGAAGACATAACACTATTTACTTGTCCTTTTTTTCAAACTGGTCTAGGGAAGCCAAAATGACATTTGCCATAGTATTTACCTGTGTTGTTATATCTATGTCATCAGTATTTGCCACATTTGCCACACATATATTTTTGGAAGTGTAAGGTTTGTGTATTACATCACTATTTATGGTTTCTGAAGGGATGTCACAAGTAATGTATGTTTCAATAAACTGTAAAACAGTTGCATCACTGTCATGGCCAAATTTGGGAGCATCTTTTATCCACAAAAGCATGTGGATGTGTGGTGCTCCTCTTGATTGATATTATTTTCTCCAAACAAAGTCTTGCACTTCTCCAAGTGGAGGAGTTATTTTATTGCAGATGAAGTGCAGCATGGCAATGAAGCAGTGGTGAAAGTACTTTGATACATTGACAAAGTCAAGAGAACAGAGTTATTCTGGTGTTTTTATATCTATTCCATCTTTATTTAGGTTTCCAGTGTGTAAGTAGTCATGCATGTCATTCCATGCGTACTGTGCACAACGTAAAGTAACAAACCATGTGGGTGGGGCTAGGTGCCTTAGCATACAATGTACATCAGCATGACATTGGAACCAGTATTCTTTCATACTAAGCATGTTTGCCAAGAGATTTGTGATACTTGACTGCAAACCATAATCTTGATCTTTTATGTTTTGAAGCAGTTGGATAGCGGATATATTAAAATAATTAGAGCCTGTTTTTAATGTGTGAATGTGTGTGCAACTCCTTAACATAGAGTTGGAAAATGTATTGTACATTTTGTCTGAATCAGGGGTCTTCAGAATACATTTGTAAAGAGTGATTTGGCTGGAAGGCAGTGACAAACTAATCTTGAACAGAACAAACGTGTTAAGACTGCTCCATCACATACCTCGGCTGCAATCCCTTGGTTCGAAAGACTTGAAAATTGTCGAATTCCCAGACGATCTGTGTACCGATAAGGTGATTCTGCACGTAAACTCTAATATAATTGCGAATGAAATCTTGAATGCAGACGAAGAGTTGTTGTCGCTGGGTTTGGATACTTACAAAGTAATGGAACCTGAAGGGCGCCAAAAAGTGGAGATGAAAGATGGACCAGGCGAAGCATGGCTTACTCAAAAGGGTAATTCAAGGCCATTGGAGATCTCGCAAAACCCTACAGTAATCAAACAAAATCAGCAGGAACAGTCTGGGCAGAACGGACCAGCACTTAAAGTTCGACAACCCGCTCTCACCCCTCAAAGTGTAGTTGCTGTTGAGCAGGCCGTGATAACCAGAACAAGACCAATGGCGAAAATTAAAATTACCATAAAACACGGTGGCCCAGCCGACCAGTCCTCTTCCATGAAAACAAGCAGCCTAATGGAACAAGACTCTATGCAAGAATGGAATTGGATGGCCTTGGCTTTGAACTCTAATGCTCACAGCTAATGTGCGAAGACTAGCGCGGTTCAGGAATGCTCTTTCACTTCATGGAACACGCATGGCTTTATACATCTCCTAAATAATTATTGGCTACATGACTTACAACTGATCTGTCTCCAAGAAACTTGAATGTGCAATTTGCCAGTGATCTCAGAATTTGAATGTGCTTTGAACCCAGCCATTAAGGCTGAGAAGGGGCATCCGTTAGCAGGACTCTTAACGATGATCAAACGGTCCTCAGGCTACCGGTTGCTGAATTCAAAGAACTATATGCCATACATTAAAGTTTATGAGATACGAAAATCCATTGTTACATCTAAAGCGCTCGATGTGATCCACATAATCAACTTATATTGGAACCATCGATGGACCGGGACATATTCATTCATCGATCAGGTCACCTCAATAATCGATAACCTGCTAGAGTCAAGCAGTGGAAGTGGCTTGATAGTTTGTGGTGATCTAAATATTGACTTTTTCAAACCACAGAGTTACACCAAAAAACAATTAGCTAAAACCTGGTCAGAAGAAATGAATGCAAGAGGTCTTTCAATGCTAAACGGCTGTACCCAAGGGGACATTCCGACGAAGCCTACGTGGCAACGTGAAGGCCAAAGCTCTATCATTGATTATATCTTTGCCTCTGATACGATGCATGCGAGGATAAAGACCATGAAAATTCTTACAATGGTCAACAGTGATCACAAAATGATGGAATCAAAATTTCAAGATCTAAGAGGCGTGAAAAGCCAAAAATGGGGCACAAAAGTTCTGGTGGAGTCAAATCGCCTATGTGTGAGGCTGGAGGAATATGAGGTGGCCAATATGTGCTCCCAATTCAAGTCTATGCCGGAAGAGATTGAATATGTGCCTATATTGTCGCAATTTAAAGCCAAAAATACTGGACTGAAAAATTGGTCATTTCGGAAAAAGCACTGTTTGGACCTAACGGTGATGCAGTGCAAAAGAACGCTGAGAGCTGAAATCCGGAAAAACAATCAAGGCCCAAAGGAAGAAATAACTGCAAGAAACAAGGTCACCAAACAGTCCTATAAAAATTGCATTAAAAGCCATCGATTTGTACTACACCAGAATGATGCTGAGGCTATGTTGAAGACTCTAACTAATAAGAACGGTGGCGAGTTCTGGCAAACCATTAATGGCATGGAAACACTGCAAGAGGCATTGCAAGTATGCCTGGTTCCAGAAATCGAGTGGGTTCATCATTTTACGTCCCTATATTACAAAAACCTTGCTCCTAACTTGGCAACATCTAACCTAGCATCATGGAATTTACACTTTATAAGGGAATATAACCGTGAGGTAATTATGAGAGTGAAAAATTCTAGGGCGCCGGGCCCCAACGGCTTGTCGAACTTTATGATCAAGCAGTTTCTGATCTTTGGGCTGACCTGTGTTACAATCTATTTGCAAGAATCAACTTGCAAAAACAAGTGCCAACTTCATGGAAGACAGGGATAATAGTGCCAATCTTCAAGAAAGGAAATAGAGCATCACCGAAAAACTATCGTCCGGTGGCCCTGCTTGATGTACTGGGTAAGATTTAGGCGTCTTTGCTGCAAACAAAACTGATCACCTGGGCCAAAACAGCTAAAAGAGTGGACGAAAGACAAGCGGGTTTCGTGAAATTTGTTGTGTGTTCTCTGAACCTGCTTGTCCTAAATCTACTGAAAATGAAAGCCCTGCGAACTAACACGAAAGTCTATCTTGCCTTTGTTGACTTTTCTATGGCATTTGACATGATTGATCGTGAAGCGTTGTGGCAAAAAATGGAAGTGTGGGGTTGCCCGGCAGGTTTGCTTGCGGCAATTAAAGAACTCCACACAGACACTTCAATTGCTATTCGACTAGATCAATCAGGTTCCCTGTCAGCTCAAATTAAGACGCACAAAGGGGTTAAACAGGGATGCCCGTTGGCAGCTGCAATTTTTAGTCTTTTCATTTCCGACATTGGTGAGGCGATGCAATCTGTGAGAGCTTTTCCACCTAAGCTCAACTCATCAAAGATAAGCTGGCTGTTGTACGCCGACGATTTGGTAATCTTAGATTTAACCCGTATTGGCCTTCAATGTAAATTCTGTGTGAGAACTTAAAAACAAGCCAAAAGCCAAGGGACGTAAAATACGTGTGGTCATTAGATCAAGATCATCTATGTATCGCAAAAAACGTAAAGTACCTGGGTATGATTCTGAACTCCAGCATCTGTGATGAGCCTTGGGTGGCTGAATCCAAGAGGAAATGCGGTCAGCTGGCATGTCAGGGAGTTGTGTTACACAGAAAATTCGGGCGTTTTTCAATGCGACCATTGCGAAACTTTTACGAACAGAAAGTTGTCCCGATCCTGTCTTATGGTGCGGAAAACGCCTTTGGTTGCCTGTCGAATCACTGGGCTTCACTGGAACATACGTTCTGGACCAAGGCATTAAGCCTACCAATCGAAATTTCAACAGCCTGCATAAGGTATGAACTCTCCTTAATTTCGCTGCATGCCCGGATCTGCTGGAACTAACTAGCTTTGTTTCGAAAAATCCAGAGCAGAGGAAGGAATTTTCCAATTTAAGATCTTTCACAATGCATCAGCTAGAGGCCCAGACATTCTATCTCAATGGGTGAAACGATGTGAAGATCTCTTACTAATCAATAACATCAGCTTTGAAACTCTCCACTCAAATCCGACGGAAGCTAAAGTGATTATTTGGCGCGCCGATTGGATCACTACATGTAGTGAGCGCCATTCTGCAAGTGCTATGAAAGACTCTCCTGCCGAAGCAAGAGGCTACAATGTACTTCAAAAATATCTGATTCGATTTCCAAATTCGAAAGTCAGTAGACTATTCATGTTATTCTGGCTAAATGCGATTAAAACCAAGGAGCGGACCAGCCATTGGGCTTGTAACGTAGGTTAAAATTGCACTTGTCGCTTTTGCAACAAAGAGCTGGAATCCCTCAAGCATCTTGTGCTTTTCTGTCCGGAACTAAAGGAAGTAAGATCAATTCATCTGGCCCAGGGGTATGATGACCATCAGTCTGTGTGCACGGATGAGTGGTGGCAGAGAATGTGGAACGGATTGGACATGAAATTAATTATGCCCCTGACTTCCTTCTTGGCCGTAATCGAAGAGAGATTAAAAAATGTAATTGAACGGCCGCCAGCATAAAATATCAAGTAAATTTAAGGACGATTCAGTAACGCTAAAGACTCGGTTATGTGAAGTCTTCTGTAATAACTTGACATGAGACGTGAAAAGGGAGGAGGATAGTTGGGGCTAAATATTAATGTGTAACTTATTGTTTTGTCTTGTTTGTGTAACATTTTAAAGGTTTGAATTCAAACCAATAAAATAAAAAAATAAAAAGAGTGATTTTCTGATGCACTAATTTGTCTAGACTTTTCATCATATCTTCCTCTTTTTCCTGTCCGCTCATTGGGGATACATTGGCTTGACACATTTGATATTTTTCTAATGCATTTTCCATTGAGTCTTTGGAGTCTAGTGGGTGAATTGTATACTAGTCTAACATGTTGACTGCAGTAGCAGGATCTACATATTAAAATTGACCAGTTGCTGGTGAATCTTGAACTATTTGGGTGGTTTCTCTTAAATTTTCCTCTATGTTTAGATCTTTGTAGTATTCATTGTTTTCTTTCAGATATTGTAGGACTTGTCTAACTGTGTTTAGGTTGCCTATGTGTTGCCAAATTATTTTGTCTTTTGTTGGTACACCATTAACTAGCACAATCAAAGATTGATCTATTGGTTTTTATACTCCTAGAGTTTCTACATTTTCATTAAGATCTACGGGCAAATATACTACTTTGCCACATATGCCCATTTAGTAACTCAGATTGAGGTAATTTGGCTATATTTGGTTGAAGGCATATTATAGCTTGAAATGGGTATACTGTTTGGATTATAATACTTCCATACAAATTAAGTTGCTGGAGAGTTAATAGTGATAGCATGTGACAGCATTTGCTTATTGTTGAGCTTTGTATTGCAGTACATGCAAACTATTTAGGGATTCAGTTGTTTTCTTTTTAATTTCTGCTGTCAGATATAACGCTAATTGGAACCATTGGGATTCATAATTTTCCTCTATTTTGTAGGCCACATCCAATATTTTTGTGCTATTTTTATAAAAGGTTCTGCAAAAAACAGACACATAATTGGTCTGGTATTTCAGCAGATGTGTTTTGAAACTTATCTTGTTTTGTATGTGTTTGTTAGGTGGTTGGTGCGTGTGAGGTTTTCAGTAATGTCTTCTGAAAATACTGAATTTTCTAAGTCAACTTCAGTTCCAAAGTATTTACTTTGGATGTACTCCATTTTTTAAAGGAGTTCTTTGGCTGTTCCATGTATTAGAATGTTATTTAAATTGTGCAGTTCTATATCAGGACTTTTTTCATAGTATAGTCTATGCACAATATTCTGTATAGCAGAATGGTGTGTTGCTAACATTTTGATGTGGTGGAAGGTGCTTTTGCAAGCAGTTCCTAAAATGTAGGCTAATGAATTTCCTCAAAGTCCAATGTGGGTGTGCACTGGACAAGAGTACATGGTTTGTAAAGTTTTTATTTGTAGTTTTGTATGTTAGTTTCACATAGTGATTGAGAAATTGTCTTAAAGACTTAAAGGATTGTTTGCGTACCTAACACATTGACCTGCATGTCCATTTGTAGACTGGACGGTTTGTTTGGGTGAAAGGAATATTTGGAAGAAAGTTTGTTGGGGATGTTTTTTCGATACAGGTTTCTTTTGCCATAATGATTTCTCCTAACATTTAATACCCTCGCCATCACTGTCTATGGCAATCTTTTTTTGTTTTGTTCTTGTTTATAAACCCCTTCATTGAAATATGGTTCTGTGATGCTTGTCTGAATCCATTCACCTTTACAGAAGTTTGAAAAGGTATCTATATTGACATTGCACATGTTTAGAAGTACTTTTTGTAATTTATTAATTAATTTAGTCATCTGTTTTATTCTGTTTAAAATATAGAAAAGCTGTGTTCCCTTTAGTAGAAATTAGCTGTCAATTAGAGCTTTGAGGATAAGTCTCCTGCAGTAGTTTTTAAGTGTAGATCATGATTTTTCAGCTTTCATTATAAGAATGTGAAGAACTCTACAGTGGACCATTTTTTTAAACAATCATTTTTTGGATTGGTTTATAGTTGCTTCTTTAACAATAGTAGTTATAGTGTAAGGGTGATTAGTAGGTCTGCTTTTCTTTGTACATTTTTAATTTATTTTTAGTTTCTGGAAGAGGGGCCTTATCTTTTTTAGTCATGACTGTTTTAGTTTTGTTATCGAGGTTACTAGCTTCTTAGTTTTAATGTTTTCTATACATTATTTTAGAGGTGGATGACTATATGGCTTGCATTTATACTTACCTGCTCTATTTCTTCATAACTGTCTATAGAGTTGCTTTTTAGTAGGCATTTGTAGGCATTTTGTTGTGTCTGTTGGGAAAAAAGAAAGTTTGGGTTTGAAAGTTATGGAATGTATATGCATGCATGAAGAATGAGTGTGTGGGTGTGATTGTAAAGAAGAATAGAGAGCTGTTTGATTGTGAACTGGCATAAAAGGTGTGATTAGGACAGTTGGAAGAGTAGGAGTCTGTAGAGGTGTGATGGGATTGGGTTAGTGAGAAAGTGAGTAGCTGTGTGATTAAATAAGCAGAAACATTGTGATGCATTGAGGAAAATAGTGGGTGTTGTAATGGTGGTGTTCAGATGGGAATAGAAAGAGTATGAATGGTGAAATATAATGAGTTAGAGTGAAATACATGTTGATTGGAAAAGAATACTCTGGGCTAATATATAGTCGGAGTATATTGTTACAATTACAGAAATATACATGATACATGAATGTACTTACAGGATGTGAAGGGTATTCTTTCTTTGGCGGCTGGTTTCAACAATATTTTTCTCTCCTGTAATTGTAATAGTAAGTGAGTGGATATATGTGGTAATGGCAATGGTGTAAAAGTAATTTTAGTAAGCCAGGTTAGTAAGCCAAGTTGTTATTTATGAAGGTAGGAGTTCTTGGGAAAAAGAGTATATGACGTTATGGATGGTGTACTAAAATCTGTTAAATATGTTGTTAGAAGAATTGGAGTGTAAGTAGTCGTGTTTGGACCTTGGTAGGAACAGGGCAAACATGGTTGTGAGAAAAAAGTCCATATCTAGGTTATTTTTGTTTAAATAAAGGATGTGCTAAGTATGTGGTGTAGTGTATTTGTATTAGGTTGCAGTGCTTTTAAAGAATAGGGAAACGGTGGCCTAGTGGGTTCCATGTAATTAAGGAGCCATAGTAAATGCTTCAGTAAAAAATGCTGATTTCTTTTCATTTTATTTTGTAACTTTTTTTCACATATATATACGGGGGAGACCTGCCACCCCCCACCTCCAAGACTCCCCATAACATAAATACATACCAATTCCCACCCCCCACATGTATATGTGAAAAAAGTACATTAAAAAACATCGCCATTTGTTACCCTGGGATAATATTTGCAGCGTTATTACCGGATGCCAGCCTAGTGGTAATGCAATGGCGGATTGTTGTTGCAGCAGTGTTTGGTGTGTTATAGTAAAGATTGGTGTGATGCTGGAAATGCATTGGAGGGACATGGCCTCCGTATCCTTGTCCAATACTGTTTTTTATCAGTGTTCTGTTGTGTTTTCCACGCAGGAGTTCATGTGGGACTCCTGGCGGTGCACCTCTCTTTTGGTTTGATGTACAGACCCATGGGATACCCTTATGGCACCCATGGGTGGGGGTGCAACCCTGTGCCCCTAGTGTATGTTTATGGGCACCTGTGTGTGATTTCCAAAGTGATCTTGAAATCAGGTGCTCTCTCCTGGTGCGCCAGATTGAGAATGACTAAAAGTAATTGGTGGGTCCCTTCAGAGGAGCTGTCCTTGCACTGCGTGACTGTCCGCAGACAACCAAGTCACAAATATGCCTTGGAAAGTTGTAAAATGTTGCCAGATCAACCAGGAATGGGTCTAGGTGCTCTGGAAGGGTAATGTTTGATTGGCTTAAAATGCAGTTTCAAACTGTCTACAGTGTTAGGAAGTCACCGTGTTCAAGGGTTTTTATTGAACAATGAATGCTGTATGCATGTCTGAAAATCACCGAATCTAAACCTAAATCTAAGATGGGAGGAAGCGTCAATCATCAAATGAAAATAAGCAGTCCTAGTGGTGTTGTGTCAAAATAAAAGGCCCTATACTAAGAAACGTATTGCCAAACCTCACATCCTAATACAAAAAAGGAGTGTGAGATAGTTCTTAAGAAAAGAAAGAAATGTTCTCAAATAATATGTCAGAATGCAGTAGCCTGGGTCTCCATTCCCCATATTTTGGACACGGGGTAAAATGTGAGCTTGAAGCACAGTACAGACTCAGCCTTCTCCAGCATGAGACGACAGTTCCAATGGCAGCTCGCAGGACACACTACCAGGCTTTTGTAGCATGAGATGACAATTCAGCGTTTAACCCTCAAGCCTTCAGTTATTAGGGCCTTCGATGGCCAAGTCTTGTTTCACTTGAAAGTCTCTTGCCTTCAAGGACCTGATGTGTTCAAACCATAAAACAAAAGTTTCTTTGACAAATGAAAGTTCTTTTGCAAGGTTTGCTGGGTGATGGGTTCACCCCTGGGTCCCCCTCTCGTGGGCGTTGACCCTTCTCAATTTGTATTCCAAAATATACCACGGTTAATTTATCAAACAACTTTGGGTGAAAGCTTCACCCCATGATCTCCCTCGGTCGGGCACGGACCCCTCTATATTTTGTGGGATTTCTTTACCCTTAGCTTCTCAATGTTTTTTCTCACTGTGGGATTCACTTCCCTTTCTCTCGTACCCTTTGTAGATCAAAGTCTTTCGATTGTACAGGGATTTTGCTTAACCCTCTAAATTACCACTTTGACCTATTTTACCGGCCCTCCTATTGCCTTCTGGTAGTTGTAATTTCTCTCATATGGGGCTCGACCAGAGTCTCTTGAATTAACACCCACCTGGTGCCCGTTTCCTTCTCCGCTGGTCTCCCCTTCACACTTTTACAGTTCCTTCAAAGTTCATCAGCTTTGGTTTAAAAACGTGCGACTTTATGATTCTCACTCAAGACAGCCCGGCTCTTATTGGTTCTTGTTAGGAAAGATTTCATATGTGTATGTCATTTTCCCACCATGTGTCAACCCCCAAACTTTTTGCTGCTGTTTAGACACCACTGACTGACTTTGCCAGAGAAGCACAGTTTTCAGCTGTACTCCTCTGGGCTTTCGCTCACTTTTTATTATGGGGAAACTGACATGCCCTTATGAGAGTCAGTACTGGGAGACTTTGTTTCCCTCAGTCCTTTCCTCATGTTGCAACTTTTGTGCAACATGTAACAAGTGTGCAATGTATCTTACAATACTGCACACTTGGGTCTATAATCATTTCCAAAGGCCCTAGATACTCTCGCTGGACTTTTTATGAACTGTGAAGATGTGTCATGGACAGGTCCGGTGGCAGCTATCGTTTCGCTTTATTTTTAACCCTTTCCTGCGATGTTGACCGCGTTAATGGCGTTTGGCACGAATAGGTGGCCAGGCTCCAAAATGGCCATGCCACGATGTTCTTTGTCCTGTCCTTTGGCCATCTTGCCCCTTCACCTTCCCCAGGTCGAGTTGACCCAGGCCAGTCCTTATTTGTTACTTATTTGGCCATGCATTTTCTCATAAACCCTGATGCTTTCGCGGGCTTATGCATGCCTTGTGCGTGTGCCTCCAGGATGTGGGCTGGGATGTCTGGTCCCAATACACATCCAGGGTGCCAGAGAGTCTGCAGTGTTCTGAATGCCTGAGACCACTGTGGTCTGTGATTGGTCCACGTATGGAGTGAGTGTTTGTGAGCAGATCTCCCACTGGGTCCTCTCCATTTTGGCATGAAGGGAACATTGGATAAGAGGAGGCTGGAAACACCACTACCAGGTTGATCTCCTGAAAGTGCCTATACGTCCTTTTGCCGCCGTCAAACCTGCAACCGAATTGGACTAACCTGCCGAAGTTTGGGTCTCCTTGCCTCAGGGACCAGTGAGTAATCTTTACGCCAACTGGTGGCCCCTAACACCAGAGCCCAACTTTATGCATGAGTGGCCCCTGGGGGCCCGTCTTCTGTCCAGTGTTATTGCGAAATAGCGACTCCATCCCGAACCCTCGAACTGCCTCTGTCTTCAAGTGGAGGTCCTTCTTGAATAGTGGGAACTTATTCTTCATCGCCTCATCCACCTTCCTGATCTGCTAGAGCCCTCTAAAGAGACCCTGTTTTGCCCATTGGAACGACCACGTGCATTGGCATACATGTACTATTGAGCACAAGGCTCCCCTCTTCTTAGGGCTTGGACTGCCTCTTAGTTAGGTGAATAACTGACGTTGAATTGGGCCTGTTTTCATCCCGTCTAGGTTGTCAACATATTTCGTGCAGTCATCCCTTTTGACCCCCCTGGTCTTGTATATATATATTGTATTGAGTGTGATGCATTGGTTTACTTAGTGTTACTGTGATTCTTTGCTATAGTCTGTTACAAAGGCCTTGTAATAAATGTGTCTATATTTTTAATATAACAGCTGCCTGGAGTAATTTGTAAGTGTTCTTGCTCTGTGTGCTCATTGAGGTCCTTCAGTCACCCTCACCCCTCCTGAGACTTAGTCTTGACTGCCTGCCATAGCTACCTTGATTGGTCTGGCTTGTCCAGAGGTTACCCTGTTCCAGGAAACTAGGTTGGCCTTCTGAACCTCTGCCCGTCCTGGACAGAGTTCAGAAATCCTTCTTAACAGTTCTCCCCTCAAATAACCAGCTTTGATGAACCACTTGGCCTTTGGCTTCTCTGGAGTCAAGGCAGATACCATGGGTGCGGGAGCTTCCCTCGCTCCTAATTATCAGCATAGGCTTGCCCCAAGTACCGTTGACATCTGCTGCAGGACACTTGTGCTATTGTTTGTAGTCTTAGGTTCTCTTCCAAGAAGGTTCTGCTTGCCTTTGAAGAAAATGACAACGTCACTTCTCTCCTCACCACCCTCTCCCTTCCTGCCACCTTGCTCATACTGTGTTCTCTGGCTCCACCTTTTATCCCTGTGGGGGAGGAAAAGGGCCGTCAGGTGTGTGTGATTCTGATCAATTGCCTGGCTTTGCCTGACCCTTTCATTGGGACATGTCAGGTAAACAGCTCTGGTGTTGGTCCATTTTCCTTTGTGTTGTGCGAAAGTGTTTAGAGTTAGAAAAGGGGTGGGGGCAGTTGTTTGGAATGTCCTCCATAAGAGGATGGGGACAAGTTGTAACAGGAAGGGGGATACTGTGTTTCACCCATCAGTGTCCACTCACACTCCCCGAGGACCCCCCACCCAGGTGATCCTCCCTGACTGGTCCACCCCCAGGAACTGGATCCAATAGCGATGGTCGAGTCCTGGCCACCTGGATGACAGATCCCTGGGGAATAGCTAGGGAGACACATTTACATTTCTCACAGCAGCCGCGGACAATAATCGTATATAAGCCATCATGCCACACAGGTACGGTCACATGATGTCATCCGCAGACACCATCAAGCAGGAGGCGCAGGACGAAGGCACGTAACTGTCTGTGGAACAGACGTGCTGTCCATGGACTAATTAAAAGTGCATCATGTAAAATCGGACTGTCTGGGGCACCTTGACATTGTGTGTGGACACCACGAACAGTGCGGGGTGTGCGTTCTCAAAATGGAGGTGTCCTCGTACAGTCGTAGTGTCCGCAGACTTTTATTGGGCATTTAAAAAAAAGAAACAAAATGACAGAACAATATACAAAAACATTTATAGTATAAAAGGTACATTTATTTAGGAAAGGGATGGGATATCAGAATGGAAAACATAAATGGGAGAATTAGAAATGTCTGTACAATAATGATCAGGGGAGGAAGGAAGTGAGGTTTCATCAACGCACCTTTCATTTAAATGTTGGGAATTTATGGTCATGATTGCTGGATCAAGTGGGATAGGTGCAAGAAGGACAGTGATAATAAACTTTTTAATCACATGATTTTTTACCTAATTTAAAATGTCCTTAAAGTCATTCTTGATTTCATCCAATTTTTCAGACAACATCATGATTTCATTATGTACATTGGGGCTAGGGCTTCTCTTTGTGATTCTTGAGATTCTGCATAATTAACACTTGGGGATAGGGCTTCTCTTTGCGATTCTTGGGATTCTGCATAATTAACACTTGGGGATAGGGCTTCTCTTTGTGATTCTTGGGATTCTGCATAATTAAATTGGGGTATTGTATCTTCGTGAAAACTATGTACTATAAGAAAAAGAAATGCTTAGTGAGGTCTGTACAAATTACATTATTTATTTATATTAAAAGATGTATCATATACCATTAGGGATGTCATCTTCACTTATTTTTTCTTTTGGGAAATGTTCTTCTAACCACTCAAGTGTGTTTGCCAATTCTGTAAAAATCAAAAATAAATTGCTTTTTGCTTATACGAATTGTTTATATAATGAATGGTAATAATAGAGAAATAAATACAGTGTACTTATTATTTAGAGCACCTGCTGTATGTGAATCTGCATGCAGAGTTGTACTGAGGTGTGATTATGAGGTCTGCAGTTTTGGCTTGTGCTTGGTGCATTCCATTATGTTGTGTGTTTCATGAAAAAAATATTTTATACATGTTCAAATGGTCATTGCATAGATTAAGGGGCCGATTCATGGAACAAACGTGCGCCGAAAATCTACGCGCAAGTAGGCGCAAGCAGGCGCAAGCGGAAAAAAACAGGCGCACGCGCACGCGTGCGATTCATGGAAGTCCCTGCGCGTGTTCACCGCGCGATGTGCGCCAAACCCGTGCATGGCGCACAAGTCACTGCAACATCGCGAAAGGCGTGCGCGACGGTGCGCGACGCGCACAGTGAAAGCGCACAACCTCAGCGCACACAGCAGAAAGTGGGCGGGACATGGGGCGTAACGCGCGGAATGGGGAACAACACGCGAAAATAAGGGCGTAACTGGGGATGCACTGCACGGAAGCAGAGGTAACGCCCACACGCACACGAACCACACGTATCCATGGAATGGAATAGGGCAAACCCACGCACAGCCAAAGCCGCGCACAAGCTGAAACACGTCCGCCACACGAAGGCAGGCGGTAGAGTCCCAGCGCATCAAAAAAGTGGCGCTGCGGGAAGTAAAATACGCGATTGAGCGGGGTACTTGTATTCCGGGGGTGCGCGGGAAGTTACACACGCGAATGAGCGGGGTACGTGCATTCCGGGGGTGCGCGGGAAGTTACACACGCGAATGAGCGGGGTACGTGTATTCCAGGGGTGCGCGGGAAGTTCCACACGCGATTTGGCCGGGTACGTGGATATCAGGGGTGCGCGTGAAGTTCCACACGCGATTGAGCGGGGTACGTGTATTTCGGGGGTGCGCGGGAAGTGACACACGCGATTCGGCCTGGTACGTGGATATCAGGGGTGCGCGGGAAGTTCCACACGCGAATGGGCCGGGTACGTGTATTCCGGGGGTGCGCGGGAAGTTCCACACGCGATTTGGCCGGGTATTTGGATATCAGGGGTGCGCGGGAAGTTCCACACGCGAATCGGCCTGGTACGTGGATATCAGGGGTGCGCGGGAAGTTCCACACGCGATTTGGCCGGGTACGTGGATTTCAGGGGTGCGCGGGAAGTCCCACACGCGATTGAGCGGGGTACGTGTATTTCGGGGGTGCGCGGGAAGTGACACACGCGATTCGGCCTGTTACGTGGATATCAGGGGTGCGCGGGAAGTTCCACACGCGATTGAGCGGGGTACGTGTATTTCGGGGGTGCGCGGGAAGTTCCACACGCGAATCGGCCTGGTACGTGGATATCAGGGGTGCGCGGGAAGTTCCACACGCGATTTGGCCGGGTACGTGGATTTCAGGGGTGCGCGGGAAGTCCCACACGCGATTGAGCGGGGTACGTGTATTTCGGGGGTGCGCGGGAAGTGACACACGCGATTCGGCCTGTTACGTGGATTTCAGGGGTGCGCGGGAAGTCCCACACGCGATTGAGCGGGGTACGTGTATTTCGGGGGTGCGCGGGAAGTGACACACGCGATTCGGCCTGGTACGTGGATATCAGGGGTGCGCGGGAAGATCCACACGCGAATTGGCCGGGTACGTGGATTTCAGGGGTGCGCGGGAAGTTCCACACGCGATTGAGCGGGGTACGTGTATTTCGGGGGTGCGCGGGAAGTGACACACGCGATTCGGCCTGGTACGTGGATATCAGGGGTGCGCGGGAAGTTCCACACGCGATTGAGCGGGGTACGTGTATTTCGGGGGTGCGCGGGAAGTGACACACGCGATTGAGCGGGGTACGTGTATTTCGGGGGTGCGCGGGAAGTTCCACACGCGATTTGGCCGGGTACGTGGATATCAGGGGTGCGCGGGAAGTTCCACACGCGATTGAGCGGGGTACGTGTATTTCGGGGGTGCGCGGGAAGTTCCACACGCGATTCGGCCTGTTACGTGGATATCAGGGGTGCGCGGGAAGTTCCACACGCGATTGAGCGGGGTACGTGTATTTCGGGGGTGCGCGGGAAGTGACACACGCGATTCGGCCTGTTACGTGGATATCAGGGGTGCGCGGGAAGTTCCACACGCGATTGAGCGGGGTACGTGTATTTCGGGGGTGCGCGGGGAGCAGCACACGTGAATTGCACGTGTGGGTCCTCCCAGGTGTACCCTCTACACCCTCCACGGCCCCTGCAGGTGGCTCACACCACAGGGGCCTACCCAGCACATGTCCTGCAGGCACCCCATCCACCATGGCCATGCCCACCAGCCAACCCACATATCAACTAGCACTACTGCCCACCAACGCATGTCCCCCTGCACCCCCACCCCCCAGCATCCAGGGGCACCCTCCACCAGGCACCCACTCATGTCTCCCACCCCCCAGCACTGTGGGGCACCTGCCAGCAGGCCCCCACCCATGTCTCCCACCACCCCCACCCCCCCAGCATCCAGGGGCACCCTCCACCAGGCCCCCACACATGTCTCCCAGCACCCCCACCCCCTAGCATCCAGGGGCACCCTCCACCAGGCCCCCACTCATGTCTCCCACCACCCCCACCCCCCAGCCACCAGGGGCAACCTCCACCAGGCCCCCACTCATGTCTCCCACCACCCCCACCCCCCCAGCATCCAGGGGCACCCTCCACCAGGCCCCCACCCATGTCTCCCAGCACCCCCACTCCCCAGCAGTGCAGGGCACCCTCCACCAGGCCCCCACTCATGTCTCCCACCACCCCCACCCCCCAGCATCCAGGGGCACCCTCCACCAGGCCCCCACACATGTCTCCCAGCACCCCCACCCCCAGCATCCAGGGGCACCCTCCACCAGGCCCCCACACATGTCTCCCAGCACCCCCACCACCAGCATCCAGGGGCACCCTCCGCCAGGCCCCCACACATGTCTCCCATCCCCCCCACTCCCCAGCAGTGCAGGGCACCCTCCACCAGGCCCCCACTCATGTCTCCCACCCCCCAGCACTGTGGGGCACCTGCCAGCAGGCCCCCACCCATGTCCAACTCATGTTCCCCACCCAACATGTCATCACAGTCCAGATCCCTGGTCTCTATGGTCAGCCCCCAAATGCAAAACACCCACCCGAGTATTGCATCCACCCACTCATATTCTGCAATTACATCACAGAACACCAATTGCAAGTTCCAAAACAAACACATGTCCCTCACATACACCCAATGGGTGTCAGTGAATCTCAAAACACATAACATGAAATGCATGAAAACAATGAGACACCACACATTGAAGTGCAACAAATAAATAATGTATTAAAGGAAAGATGAATAGAAACAAAAATGAAGAAACTGAAATGTGAATGGAAAAAATGAAAAGAAGCATGTCCGTCCAAAAAAAAGAAAAAATCAAAGAATATAGAAATCCAAAGTAATGTACTACAAAGTCAATGTCCACCAAACAAAATCCAATGTGAAAAAAAAACATAAGCCATTGATCCATGGATAATTCTAAAAAATAAAGTTTGTACAAGTCCACAACTATGTACAAAGCAAGAAGCCAGGGTCCATCATCCCAACAAAATAAAGGAAACCTAACTAACTACACTAACCAATAAAAAAAACTATATACAAAAATGTGGCCAATGTCCAAAAGGTCCAAATGAAATAAAAACAAAAATGAAACTTAACACTACCTACATAACTATGTACAAGGGCAGCGGGCTAGTTCCACGGCTCACTTCTGGATGTGCCGGGCCAGGGCATCATCGAACTCCTCCTCTATGTCCCGGAGGCGGTCCTCCTCCATGGACCCGAGGGTCCGCAGGGCCGTCGACGTGTCCACCTCCAAAGCCCTGCGGATTCCCTCGAGGCACTCGACCCGCCTCAGGGCCCTCTGCATGGAGTTCTCCGCCCTGACCATTGAGAGCCGTGCCTCTTCCGCCCGCTGCCGCTCCGCATCTATGGCGTGGCTCAACCGCTGCCACACGGAAGACACTTTTTGTCCTGGGTCCTCCTGCCCTCCGGCCGATGCCTGCCCCTCCGATGTCGAAGGCCCCGAGCCTTCATGGCTCCCACCATGGAGCTGCTGCTGCTGTGCCTCTGCCCCTGCACTGCCTCCTGCTGCCTGCACATCCTCCGCCGGCTGGGGTGCAGTCGTTGACGTGGCCACCCCTGCTGGACGTCCGACTCCCGACTGTGGCAGGGATGCCTCCTCCACCAGCCTGGCCGCACCGTCAGAGGCAGCTCCACAGGGCACCCAGGTGACTGATGGGTGGGAAGATGGCACAGAGGACGACTGGCGCGTAGGGGGTCCAGCTGAGGAGGGGGTCGTGGCAAGCCCCATCAGACGGAGGAATCCGGCCTGGGTGACCTGTCCCAGCAGGCTGACGTGGTCAACGAGCCATTCGAGATGACCTGCAGTCTCTTCATGAAAAGACTGCAGGTCGCCTCGCATGGCCCGTTGACGCAACGCCACTCCAGCCAGGACAGGCTCAACCCGGGCCTGGATAGCCACGTCCGCAGGCAGGGGAAGGCCAGTTGACGTCAGCTCATCCCCTGCCTGAAAACTGGTCTGGACATGGGCATCCCTGCTGGTGCAAGATGATGCAGGGACAGGATCAGGGACAGGATTGCACACAGGCACCTCCGCGGCGGCCTGTGCTGCCTCCTGTCCCTGGTCCTGCACTGCACCACTAGCACCAGTGGGATCCCCACCCCCAGACCCCGTCTCCGGTGCTTGCACGGCCTCCTCCTCCACCAAACCCCCCACCAACCTGGATGACTCTGTGCCATCTTCCCCCGTTGGGCCCTGTGGGGTCCCAGCTGCCCCTTCTGCTGCCGAGGAGTCCAACTGCAACCTCCGCCTCTTGGACCTCCCCCCGGCAGCTGCGGCCTGGGACGCGGCACCGGACTCCTCACTCCCCGACGAGATGACAACCTGGGAGGGGAGCCGGGCCTTGCATCTCCGGCTGGCGGTGGGATCCCCGCCGCTGTGCTCCACAGCACCTTCTCCGCCCTCTTCATCAGTTGACGCTGCAGACAGGGAGAAACAAAACACAGGCATCAGGGCACTGTACAATGTACACATACACACATGACAGTTGTACATGAGTGGCATTGGCAAACCTCTGACATGTCATCACAATCCCCAACACACATGTCATTACAACTTGCACACACGAGCCATACCACAGCCATGTTGCAACTGCCAACACCATCCATACACATACAACAGCATCAGCAGGCAAAGGTGAGCCAGACATCACATGCAACACAGGAAGTGCACCACACATGTACACACACCACCACACTTGCATGCATGTGTACACCTCTGCTAAGTGTCGCAGTGTTCAGACGGGCATCCATGTCACATCTGCCAATCAGGCTTCCACATACCGCTGTCACATGCATCCATGTTGCATCACTGTTGCACCCTTGTCAAATACACACACATGCACATGTACACAGCGCTGATACAATCAGCTGAAAACAACATACATGCGTGACATCACGGACATGTCTACTCACATACACATTCATACAGACTTGTGTGCCCACACAACTGCATTTGGCATGCAAGCCCACACACACAGGCACCATCCATGTCTCACACATTACAGCCCTCGCATGTGTCAGCCCCACGGCCCTGTACACCCGCACCCATACTCGACCCCATACAAACAGATGTGCAACCTGCACACTACTGAACAATCACCACACGCACTGCTCACAATCAGGATGCATGTACACTCACCGCTCGACTCCAGACGGGTCTGCCTCTCAAGGACCTGGACGTGGAGCGCTGGGGATATGTGTTCCAGGACCCTCATCTGTTCTTCCGACAAGTGGCCCCGGCGCCCCTTGGCATCCGCTGCCTTCAAGAGGCGCCGGGCCTTGGTCAGGGTCCTGGACCTGAAGTCCTCCCAGCGCTTCTTGACATGTTGGAAGTCGCGGACTGCCACCCCCTCCGCGTTGATGGCAGTCACGATGTCAGTCCAGATCCGAGTCCGTCCTTCCTTGTCGGCGCGGCAACTTCCGAAGAGGGCATCATACTGGCCCAGGACTTGCTCCACCAGGACACCAACTTCGGTGGCACTGAAGCTGGTGCCCCTCTGCCTCTCTGGCCGGGGGTTGTCAGTGGTCACAGATGGAGTTGGCCCCGACATGACAACCCCAGAGGCAGGAGTGGGTGGGCAACTGGGTCCTGGGGCTGGGCTGTGGAGCGATGGAATCCCAGTCGGGAGTCTTTGGTTCCAGCAGGGGTGGTCACACCAACAGCACCCCTGGCTGATGTGCAGGCAGCAAATGGCAGGGCACGTGGGCAGCAGGCAGTCAGGCAGCAGCAGATGGCAGGTGGGAGCGTGCTCGGGGCTCTGGGGGGCAGTAGTTCGGCCTACTGGGCAGGAGCGTGGTCTTCCGTGTGCTTACGCGTGGCCAGCTTGATACGGAGTGATTAGGCACGTGAAAATTCTGCACGTCAGCGTGTAATTCGAGGAAAGGCCCTTAGCGCGTAAGCGCGTCTGCACGCATACGCATTTTCATTGGACCAAAGGCCCTCAGCGCGTGAGCGCGTCTGTGACGTGACGTGCGAGGGAGTATCCCTCATTGCACGTGATGACAGTACACACGTGGATCCCAACCAATCGCGTGTGAAAGTTCACCGGACCCCGAAACACACGTACCCCGGACAATCGCGTGTGGAACTTCCCGCGCACCCCGAAACACACGTACCCAGGCCAATCGCGTGTGGAACTTCCCGCGCACCCCGAAACACACGTACCCAGGCCAATCGCATGTACGCTCGCTGCCCTCCGATCACACGCGATGACACCAGAATACGGGAAACCAACGAGTCCGCCCACACGGAGGCGTCCCGCGCCCGCGCCCAGCATAAAAGTGCGCGAAAACAACAAACGCGTATATACAGCGACGATGAATGCCCCATTTGTTGCTGCAGTGATTGTGGGACACCGCAGGAGGAGGAGAATAGCCAGGGCACGCATTTTTGCACCACGGACAGGCCTTTTTGGGATGCCTGACGACCAGGTCTACGGCAGGTATAGGTTTCCACCCCATATCATCCTAGACCTGGTCAGGGAGTGGGAAGATGACCTCACATCCCCCACCCTCTGCTCCCAAGCATTGAGCCCCTTGGAGAAGCTGCTCAATGTCTTGCATTTCTTGGCCACTGGGTCGTTTCAGCGGACCACTGCCATAGTGGGGGGGGTCTCACAGGCCACGCAGTCACGCTGCCTACACCAGGTACTGGCAATCATGACAGCGCGCCCCTCAGTCCGCAGGCACATATACATGCCCAGAACACCCGCAGAAAGGCAGGCCGTTGTCCTGGATTTTTTCAGGGTGGCACACTTCCCCAAAGTGCTCGGTGCCATAGATTGCACCCATGTTGCCCTACGTCCACCTAGGGCCACTGAGCACATCTACCGAAACCGCAAGCACTGGCATTCCATCAATGTACAGGTGGTATGCGATGCAAAGGGAATCATCACCTCTGTCTATGCAAACTACCCTGGCTCCACCCATGACAGTTTCATATACAGAATGTCCGCCCTGAGCCGGGCCCTGGAAGCTGGGCAGCATGGCGACACATGGCTCCTAGGTGAGTACAAATGCCCTTGCACATGCATGCAAGTCACACACAGACAAATATACCAACCCCATTAATCTGAACAATTATCACCTCCCCAGGGGACAGTGCCTACCCTCTGAGCAACCACATGATGACGCCAATCCGGAACCCCACCACACCACCCCAGGTAAGATACAACGCTGCCCATATTGCAACCAGGGGCATAGTGGAGCGCACATTCGGAGTGCTCAAGTCACGTTTCCGCTCCCTTGACCGCTCTGGTGGGCAACTACTCTATGCACCAGCAGTTGTGTGCAGGATCATTGTGGCAGCATGTGTCCTGCACAATGTTGCAACACGGCAGGGCGTCCCGGTGGACATGGTGGTGCCCCCACATCCCCAACCACAGGCACAGGCGCTGCCCATGGGAGGGGACAGGGCACGTGGCGAGGTAGCCCGGACCCAGCTTGTGGCCACATTTTTCACCTAAACTCCCACCCCTGCGGAGTGCACACAGGCCTGGCACATACCAGGTGACAATCGATGATGACAAAGTGACAGTCAACTGTCACAACCCTACCACCCTGAGATAGTTGCCATGGAAGTGCCACATTGTCTGCATCCCTAGCTACTTAAACACAAGCTATCCTGTGCAACCAAATTGCACACATATGACATGTGACATGACATGAGCCATACACAAGTATTACAAGGCACAATGAGGCAGGGGGGGGGAACAAGGGAACACAGAGAATGGTACTACTAGGCCAGGTGTCATTGTGATTGTGCAAGTGCAGGGGTAGGGGGAAGGGAAAAGTGCAAGGGGGGGGGGGGAGTCCAGTACAGGGGAAGTAGGCCAAACAATCATACATAGGTCGCCTGGTGGCAACTGCTAAGGTAAGTGCAGACGAGTGCTGGGAAGGGAGGGCTGTAGGGATAGAGAGACAGTACTGCAGTGCAGGGGTTGCCAGGGTGGCAGTGCAAGTGGACAGTGGCTGGGCCAGGGACCGAGGTTGGTGAGAGTGGCCCAGTTGCAGCTCCTGTGCAGTTCCAGTGAAGAATTCTGCAAGGGAGAGGCAGAGAGTAAGCAGAAGCAAAGAGGAAGGTCTTGAGGTGCTTCCTGAACTGGAGATGGTTCCCCTCAAGGTCAAGTCAGGAAGTCGGTTTGAGGGGGAGGGCCCTGCTGCGGAGAGAAACCTACCCCCAGCTAGTTGCTCTGAGAAGCTGATGACCTGGACATGCAAGGTGTGCATCACACACACCTGCAAAACAGGCCATGGCCATCACTGTCATGACAGTCAAACCCTCCCAAACATCAACATGACATGGCAAGCAATACCCATACACCGACCCAGTAACGATAAGGTACACATTTCCATGTCCTAAATGTACAGTGGCATCGGACAATGATGCCTGACCCGGAATCCGATGAAATGACAGACCAACAAAATGTCCCACCAAAAATAAGTCGATTCCTAATGCATTACAACTGTCGTAGACGTAACATCACAATGAATGCCTGGCTATATGCACATGATGCATTGCAAAATGAACACTGCAGCTCATGTGTGCAATGTCCTACTCCTGCATCACACTGCTCAGCGCACAGCACAGTGAACAGCCATTGCGTGTGATGCACACCCTGAGCATCACATCTAAGTGACAGACTACATCAAACATCAAAATAGGCATGTACTCGAACCATAATCGGTCACAGAACATGTGCTGGCGGGACACAGTGGCCACCAGAAGGCAAACAGTGTACACGTGGATATGCAAGGGTGGGAGTACATGGAGTGCATCCGAGTGCAAGTGTGTGGTTCTGCAAGGACATGCACTCCACATATGCATGTGCACTCAAGTGACCATCAGTGTTCCCTACACATCACATGTGAACATCCACCATGTGTACACCCCAGCATGTCAAACCACTACTATCCCCTCGCACCTGAAAGGAAAACACAACACATGAACAGGCATTGATCAGCAGAACACAACATGTACATAGGACAACAACATTACAATGTCAGAGTTCCCATCACACTGCAGGGCAACGCAACTATCAACAACAACCCCCCCCCCCTCGCAAATGACCATGACCCACTGAACAACTGCACCTGGGTCATGGAGCCTCCAACCCTCATTCCCACCTGGCCACAGGATCACCTTTACCCTTCGTGTCCATCTCCCACCTTGTGTGTAAAGAGATGCCTGAACCCTCAGAATCCACACTCATTTCCAAAATCACATAATCCAAGGCATGAAAAGGAACCCAAACACCCTCCAGTAGATGACTTGACATAGCAGTACGTCTCAAAGGCCAAGTACTACCACAATGATGCAACAACCAAGGTAGCACAGCAAAACAATGTCACGACTGGATGTGAGACATGTGTGGTACATGACATAGGATGATGCACCATGAATGGATGTGTACTGTCACAGATCCCCTGTACAGGCGCTGGAGTCTCATGAAACAACCACCCACACCATGTCCCGGGTGCCTGCAAGGTCAAACTCACACAGGCCCCTGAGATCCTGGTGGGGAAAGAGGTTCAGGGATATGCAGTCTGGACAGGTGTAGACACACTGGATGACTGGAATGCGTGGCAGGTGAGGGGAGCAGGAATGACACATGAAACCAGGGAATGCACGAAAATGTACAACCTGCATGAACACATGCACAATACAAACAAACTTGGACATCATTGTCATGGCCTTCTGTAGTCCAGGCTCAGGAGTGGTACGAACCAACCACCCCCTCTAGGGTTTTGGCGCCTGCAAGTTCGGGGCTTACACAGGCATCCGCAACCCCAGTGGGGAAAGAGGGTCAGGGAACATTGCTTGGATAGGCATGGGAAGCAGGAACACCGGGTAGAGGGTACAGGTTTCGAAATTGCATAGGATCAAGGGTGATTAGGGTAAAAAACATACCAAATAGGACCACACATACATCCATGCATCAGTACACTCCCCAGCAAGCCTATGCAGGGCAGTTTGCAAGAAAATACAACAAGACACTTAGCTCTGGTTTTGAGTGCTGGCCTCCTGCCTGCGCACTCTCAGGTCCGGTTACAGGAGCACTGCAATGCTGCAAAGAGAGACACAGTCAGCAACCAGTACATGCCAATTGCACAAAAACACAACACAAAACATGCCCCATAACAACATACACCTCTACAAACAGAAAATCTGTGCTCCATGCTTCGTACCCATATATAATATCAACCCTGTGACGGGTCATTCACAGTCAATGCAGTAAGTCAGCCGCTGGTGGGTGCGTGGCAAATGGAACACCAATGTGTCACAATTCACACAACATGCAATGTTCCCTGGGTAAGCAGACAGACCCATATGGCAAGCCATGACTACAGATCAAGTTGCGTACCACCATGACCAAAAGAAAGTTGCCAGTGCATTTATCATGAAGTACGTGGAATAGACATGCACTGCACCCGAGTATGTCCCTTGCTGTATGTCCCTGTGAGCTGCCCCTTTCCATGTCTTGGAAGGCTACATGGTTGATACAAGTGCCTCAATGAACCTTGGTGTACCGCAGGGTATGTGCCACTGCCCCCGCATGTGTCCCAGACAACCCTACTATCAACAGCCATCAGTCCACAAACACATCTGAGCTGCATTCTGTGCTTCAACACCAATATTTGTCTAAGCTCACCCTCAGTGCTGTGACTAAGCCTGCACGTGCAACTCGCCTGGTGCAAGCTTTGCTGTCTCGTGGCCCCCCTGTGATGCTCACCTTGCCTGGAGTTGCTTGGAACATGTCAGCAGTTCTAGGATGTGGGTCTGCAATCACTGTGGCTCTGCTTGTGCACACATGTGCATGTGGGCACCAACAAACGGGTCAGGAATTAGGTCGTCCAATGGGCCATGTCTGCTGGCAAAGGTGCTCTGATGCCTCATCCCCCTGCAGAAAGTGCATGAAACACATGATTAATGCATCAAAGTGATCTGTGTGTGTCTCATCAGGCATCTCATTACTTGACCATGTCAGAGAGTCACATCACAAATCACACCATCAGTCCGTCTTTCACCTCCAAAGTGTGGAACACTAACTACAGCATGATTTGCAACAAGCACGTGTACAGGAAAGATATGAAACATAATACACAATGCATAGCAATCAATGTCCACATTAATCATGACACGCCCCATCTAGCAAAAGCTGAACAGTGGACAATTACACCTAAATCATCCCCACTAGGGGTGTCAACACAAGTCAAAAAGCACCAGACATGCCACAGATATGACAGTCCAAAGCCCTTGTGTAAAATTCTGTTACACCGAACCATCCTTGCGAGCCCATGGATAAGGGAGGCAGGAGTGGCATATGTGAGTCAAGGAACCCAAGCAGCAAACACATACACAAGACAACCATGAAGGGCCCAGCTGGAACAGACAGTGGATGCCTTCAAAAACCACAAGGCACCGCACTGTCACATGTAAGCACAATAGACTACAAATTTTAAACTAACTCAACTATTAACTAATTACACTAACTAAGGAAAACCTACATTACCTATTTAAACTAACTATCAAACAGAAACTTAACTAACTAAACTAAAAGAAAAATCAAAAATGGCCACATACGACCCGGGGGGGAGGGGAGGCACCCAGGAGGGGGGAGGTACAGGGTGCTGCTCAACATCCACATGCGATGATGCTGAGCCAAAAAAAAATACCTCCATGGGCTCAACGCCTTCACAGCACGACCTATGTGGGAGATAGATGGTCGTCCGAGTCTGGCTCATCCTGGAAAGGAGGACGTGGCACAGTAGCCTGGCCACGCCTAGCCGCAGCTTGCCCCTCGTCGGCAGCAAGTCTGCCGGACAGGTGAGCCTGGTTCTGTGTGGCGATGTTACATAGGTCTGCATGCAGGACCTCACGTGATACACGTGCTTCCTCTTGCAAGGTAGCACGTGTAACACGGAGTTCCTCCTGCAAGGCCTGGCTGGACAACCGCTGCACCTCCCGGCAAGCCTGTAGCTCAGCCGAGATGGTGCGCTCAAGCTGTGCAAACCTCTCCTCTGCCCGCTGCCTCTGGGACATCATAAGGACACCCAGAGTGGATCTGAGGGAGGCATACTCCTCCCTCAGGGCATCCATGTGCGCCTCTGCGTGAGCAGCAATTGCTTGACGCAGAGACGACATTTCAGCCTGGCGTGCCCTGTCTGAGGCCGCCATGCCCAGCCTGAGTGAGCGGGCCGTGGACCGTGCCGCCTGCTGCTGGAGTAGCACCTGCCGAGCAGGGGGGAGCACAGATCGGGCCACACGCTCCATGCTGTCAGCGATGTTCTCCATTGCTGCCCCCTGACGTTCTGAATTGGCAGTCATGTCTTGCTCCCACTCAGTATACAGCGGTTGCGCGCGGCGACCGCGTTGCCGGGCTTGACCCCTGCGGGACCCAAGGACCGGGGGTCCTCGCTGTGTTGGCACCGCCTGCGGCTGCACGACTACATGCCCCCGTCGACGTGATGTCCCAGGCACATCAGTGACTGGTGTGGAGGGTGACCCTGCGTCCCGATCCACCACGGGCGGAGGAACCAAGACTGTCTGATCCCTCAGTGCAGGGGTCGCAGACAGAGGAGTGTCCACATCAGAATCACTCACCCCTGACACATGGACTTGATGGTCATCCAACTCAACATGGACGTCAGAGTCGTCATCAAGGCTGGACTCATAGACAGCCAGAGACAGGATGGACTGCAGCACTTGGGGGTTTTCGTGGCCTACCACCCCACGACCCCCACTAGTGCCGGGTTGATGTGGTCTTACCAACCCTGTGTCTGGCATGACAACACCATCCTCTGCATCCATTGCGTCATCACCTGAAAAATAGAGAGGAAAGGGTCAGTACACATGTCAGAAGCACACAACACACACACACACACCGACAGCAAAGGCATCTGGCAGACATGTGACACACAACATATGACCATGCATGCATGCTGGGTCTACTTAGAATAGCTTCTGTGATCAGACCTGTTGAAAGGTGGCAGTTTGCATGGAAGTGGGTCTATGCAGTGCAGAAAATGTGTACGCCACTCACTACCTACATGTACAAGCACTCCATGGTGTGTGCCAGGAAATGTGAAGGCAGTGCAATGTCAAAATCAGACATCACGTGCATTGTGTATTCAATGTGTACCATGTCTAGAAGGCAAGCACCCCTCCACCCCAGTACCAAAGCAGGGATGCCTAGCATGGTATCAAAAGGCTGAGCATACACCTGTGTATTGACAAGCAGTGTTGACTGGCATCAACAGCTTAATGTGATTTCAATTACAACACTGCAAATGATGCTGGGACAGTGGGCAGGACACATGATGGAAGATCCGGAGGCCGGCCACGTGTGTAGAAGACACGACAGGAGTTGGACAGAGTCATTGGCCATTGAACAGGCTGAGGCCTGTGAGCCACACAGATTGTCAGAGCCTAAACATGTGTGCAACGCAGGACTGAGCCACAGTTGACATGGGGAGGCCGATAATATGGCAGGCAATGTATGTAACCAAGGACTCATATTACAGTGATCATCCAGTCAAGGACACATAGGGGCATGTGTGCAATGCACATGGAGCATGAATGGGCACTCATGTCCCTGCGGGACATCTGACCCATGCACAGTACAAGTGGGATGCCCTGCATCGAGTACTAAGGCTGTACCACACGGCATATGTCTGGCAGTTTCTAAGCTGGAAGTTAGCATCTACACAGGACACATGAACATGAAACTACACATTGACAAGAATGTAGCAGACCAGTGCAAAGGTGGAACTGGGGTGCAGAGTGGCGGAGGAGGGGCAAGGGGGCATGGCCACATGGAGTCCCGCATGCAGGCAGAGGAGACATGCATGACGGTGGCATTGCATTACTTACACATCAGAACCATGTACAGGTCACATGTAGCAGCAATCATGCACAACACATCCCACATGTGAAACACACACGTCCTCAACAACTACGCATCAACACTCACTGGACTGGGCATCAAAGTCCAGCATCTCTCCCACACCTTCGACCAATTCTGGTGGTATGAACTCCGCAACGAGAGCCTCATGCGGAGTGAGTTCTTCCTCCTCTGGTGCAGGCCCACCGCCAGTCACCAGAGTCAAGTTGTAATTTGAGGCACGCTTGGCCTTAGTGCTGCGCTTGATGTCATTCCAGCGCTTTTTGCACTCCTGCGCCGTGCGCACCTCATGGCCGAATGAACTGACATGTTCCGCCACATGCTTCCAGTGGGTGTCACGTTGGGCAGCCGTAGTCTGACTATTGGCACCCACTAGCATGTCACGGCTGTGTCCCCGCACGTAGTCCACGAGGAAGTCCAGTTCCTGCTTACAGAAAGGCTTCTTCCTCGACGTGCAGGAGGTCGTGGCTGTGTGTGGGGTCCCAGCCTGTGCTGCAGATGCAACCTTCCTCCTCTTGGACTGTGGCGCAGACCCTGGCTGGCTAATGCCGCCCTGACCAGTATGGCCAGTGGGTTGGGTGGATTGAGCCGAGGGAGTGGCAGGTGGAGGGATGACCAAAGGCCTGACTTGTGTCAGTGGCAGCTGGGTGCCCACTAATGGACCCTGCGCAGCAACATCAGCTGTGGCAGGGTCATTGACCGCAACGGTCCTGGTTGGCAGACTCACAACCGGGGTGCTGTTGGGTGCATCTGCCCCTGCACTTGCCAACACCCGGCTGTTCGGGGCAGCAGATGACATGACTGCCCCAGGGACACGTGTCTTGGTCTGAGCAGCCCGGCCTGCCCCAATGGTTTCCCCCCTGGCCTGTTGGAGATCTACCAAGGGCTCTTCAAGTGCCAACGCAGCCTGCGCTGGCAGACCCTGAGCCTGGGTGGCGGTGTCCACAACTGCACCTGCAGCTACCGCTACCCTTGGGCCCGTGGCAGTCGATGTAACGGACTGCCGGGTCATACGGGTGCCAGTGCCAGATGCAGGAGCTGCATCCCCCTGAACCACAGGGGGTGGTGGCATGGCTGCACCGACACATGGCACAACATTGTGCTCAAGTGGCGCACCCCTGCCTCTTCCCCCTCTGTGGCTGCCCTGGACACCCTGGAGTCCCCCTACTCCCTGGTCACCACGGCCACGTCCCCGACCACGCCCGCCACGAGGAGGACGCCCAGCTGAGGCGCCCCTCACCTTTGGTAGCCTCCCTACCATGGCACAGATGTTATAGTGCTGGCACAGATGGAGTGGTGCCAATGGGAGGTGTACAGCACAATTGACCTGGGCAATTGGGGTGAAGGGGGTGGGAAGCAAGATGTTAACAGCCCCCCTGCACCTGCAAGGCTGTATGTGACCCCGGTGATGTGTTGACGGGTCACGCAATGCTCAGGCACCCCAAAACTGCAGTAAAACCGTGCACGCAACCCTGCAGCCTACGTGCGTGGATTAAACCTCCCGCAGTACGCGGTGGCACCCAGTAACACGTATAACGCGTACGCGTGGGACACGCAGGCTACGATGACATCGAAAATGGGTGCGATACACAGGGGCACCCGCAGTGGGAAAAGGAGCGTTTGCGACTCACCGTCTGACTAGCGCGATGCAGAAAAACACGCGTAGCCAATACCCCCGCCAAAAGAAGAGATACGTCCTTGAGAGCTGTGAAGTAGATGGCGCGCGAAACAACTGGAAGCAGCAACACACGTCGGTCTCCACGAAAGGCACGTACAGCGAACTGCTGGGCCCGCTCACCTTTAACCCGTGCTGAGTGAAAACGAACGCGCGCGTCAAGTCACATGCGGACGTGCACTTTTTCACGTTTGATTACGCGCATTACACGCGGACGTGCAGTTTTTCACGCGCGCACGCTTATGCATGGGCCCTTTCCTCCTATTACACGCGGACGTGCATTTTTTCACGAGCGCTTACGCGCATTACACGCAGCGTGCAGATTTTTCACGTGCCTAATCACTCTGTATGAAGCTGGCCACGCGAAAACGCACGGAAGATCACGCTCCTGCCCAGAAGGACACTTCACTGGCCCCCAGTGCCCCAAGCAGCCTCCCACATGCCATCTGCTGCTGCCTGCCTGCCTGCCTGCTGCCACCGTGCCCTGCCATTTGGTGCCTGCACATCAGCCATCTGCAGGGGTCCAGTTGCTGTGTCCACCCCTGCTGGTACAGAAGAGTCCCGACTCAAATGACATCGCTCCACAGCCCAGCCCCAGGACCCAGTTGGTCACCCACTCCTGCCCCTGGGGTTGCCATGTGGAGCACATCCACATCTGACACCAGTTGCAACCCCCGGCCAGAGGGGCAGAGGGGCAGAGGGGCACCAGCTTCACTGCCACCGAAGTTGGTGTCCTGGTGGAGCAAGTCCTGGGGCAGTATGATGCCCTCTTCGGATCGTCCCGCGCCAAGAGGGAAGGACGGGAGAGGACGCGGAGGGGGTGGCAACCCGCACCATCCAGAAGGTCAAGAAGCGCTGGGAGGACTTGAGGTCAAGGACCCTCATGAAGGCCCGGCGCCTTGTGGAGGGGGGCCGGGGCCGCATGAGTTCCATCCAGTTGAGGGTCCTGGAACGCATACACCCAGCGCTCCACGCCCAGGTCCTTGAGAGGGAGACCCGTCTGGAGTTGAGCGGTAAGTGGCCAAGCATTGCTGTGTGAGACAGGGCATGTTGCAGTGTGCTGGTTGTCTGATACCTGCCTGTATGTGTGACATAGGCCATGTACGCATGTATGTGTGCAGGGACATCATGGTAATGCATGTGCGACCTGTAATGTGTGAACCGCATGGTTGTTGCATGTGTTTGAATGTGACATGGGGAGCCCTGTGCAGATTGCACACATGACAGCATGGAAGTCTCTGTTCCTGGACATGGGTGGGGGCCTGGTGGAGGCTGCCCCTGGTGGCTGGGGGGTGGGGGTGGTGGGAGACATGGGTGGGGGCCTGGTGGAGGCTGCCCCTGGTGGCTGGGGGGGTGGGGGTGCTGGGAGACATGGGTGGGGGCCTGGTGGAGGCTGCCCCTGGTGGCTGGGGGGTGGGGGTGCTGGGAGACATGAGTCGGACATGGGTGGGGGCCTGGTGGAGGCTGCCCCTGGTGGCTGGGGGGTGGGGGTGCTGGGAGACATGGGTGGGGGCCTGGTGGAGGCTGCCCCTGGTGGCTGGGGGGTGGGGGTGCTGGGAGACATGGGTGGGTGCCAGGTGGAGGGTGCCCCTGGATGCTAGGGGGTGGGGGTGCAGGGGGACATATGTGTGGGGGCCTGGTGGAGGCTGCCCCTGGTGGCTGGGGGGTGGGGGTGGTGGGAGACATGTGTGGGGGCCTGGTGGAGGCTGCCCCTGGTGGCTGGGGGGTGGGGGTGCTGGGAGACATGGGTGGGGGCCTGGTGGAGGATGCCCCTGGTGGCTGGGGGGTGGTGGTGCTGGGAGACATGGGTGGGGGCCTGGTGGAGGCTGCCCCTGGTGGCTGGGGGGTGGGTGTGCTGGGAGACATGGGTGGGGGCCTGGTGGAGGGTGCCCCTGGTGGCTGGGGGGGTGGGGGTGGTGGGAGACATGTGTGGGGGCCTGGTGGAGGATGCCCCTGGTGGCTGGGGGGTGGTGGTGCTGGGAGACATGGGTGGGTGCCAGGTGGAGGGTGCCCCTGGATGCTAGGGGGTGGGGGTGCAGGGGGACATATGTGTGGGGGCCTGGTGGAGGCTGCCCCTGGTGGCTGGGGGGTGGGGGTGGTGGGAGACATGTGTGGGGGCCTGGTGGAGGCTGCCCCTGGTGGCTGGGGGGTGGGGGTGCTGGGAGACATGGGTGGGGGCCTGGTGGAGGATGCCCCTGGTGGCTGGGGGGTGGTGGTGCTGGGAGACATGGGTGGGGGCCTGGTGGAGGCTGCCCCTGGTGGCTGGGGGGTGGGTGTGCTGGGAGACATGGGTGGGGGCCTGGTGGAGGGTGCCCCTGGTGGCTGGGGGGGTGGGGGTGGTGGGAGACATGTGTGGGGGCCTGGTGGAGGATGCCCCTGGTGGCTGGGGGGGGGTGGTGCTGGGAGACATGGGTGGGGGCCTGGTGGAGGCTGCCCCTGGTGGCTGGGGGGTGGGGGTGCTGGGAGACATGGGTGGGGGCCTGGTGGAGGCTGCCCCTGGTGGCTGGGGGGTGGGTGTGCTGGGAGACATGGGTGGGGGCCTGGTGGAGGGTGCCCCTGGTGGCTGGGGGGGTGGGGGTGGTGGGAGACATGAGTCAGACATGGGTGGGGGCCTGGTGGAGGCTGCCCCTGGTGGCTGGGGGGTGGTGGTGCTGTGAGATGTGTGGGGGCCTGGTGGAGGCTGGCCCTGGTGGCTGGGGGGTGGGGGTGCTGGGAGACATGAGTCGGACATGGGTGGGGGCCTGGTGGAGGCTGCCCCTGGTGGCTGGGGGGTGGGGGTGCTGGGAGACATGAGTCGGACATGGGTGGGGGCCTGGTGGAGGCTGCCCCTGGTGGCTGGTGACTGGGGGTGGTGGGAGACATGGGTGGGGGCCTGGTGGAGGCTGCCCCTGCACTGCTGGGGGGTGGGGGTGCAGGGGGACATGAGTGGGGGCCTGCTGGGGGGTGGGGGTGCAAGGGGACATGTGGCTTGGCTGGGGGGCATGCCCATGGTGGATGGGCTGCCTGCGGGACATGACCAGAGGTGCAGGGTAGTCCCCTGTGGTGTGGGCTGCCTGCAGAGGTCGTGGAGGGGGTAGAGGGGAGACCTGGGAGGACCCACACTGGCAATTCACCTCTTCATTCAACTTCCCGCACACCTACGTAATACACTGCCCCACTCGCACAGGCCCAATCGCGTGTAGGATTTCTCGCGCACCCCTGAAATCCACGTACCCAGGCCAATCGCGTGTAGAATTTCTCGCACACCCCTGAAATCCACGTACCCAGCCCAATCGCGTGTAGATTTTCTCGCGCACCCCTGAAATCCACGTACCCAGGCCAATCGCGTGTAGATTTTCTCGCGCACCCCTGTAATACACGTACCCAGGCTAATCGCGTGTAGAATTTCTCGCGCACCCCTGAAATCCACGTACCCAGGCCAATCGCGTGTAGATTTTCTCGCGCACCCCTGGAATCCACGTACCCAGGCCAATCGCGTGTAGAATTTCTCGCGCACCCCTGAAATCCACGTACCCAGGCCAATCGCGTGTAGATTTTCTCGCGCACCCCTGTAATACACGTACCCAGGCTAATCGCGTGTAGAATTTCTCGCGCACCCCTGAAATCCACGTACCCAGGCCAATCGCGTGTAGATTTTCTCGCGCACCCCTGAAATCCACGTACCCAGGCCAATCGCGTGTAGATTTTCTCGCGCACCCCTGTAATACACGTACCCAGGCTAATCGCGTGTAGAATTTCTCGCGCACCCCTGTAATACACGTACCCAGGCCAATCGCGTGTAGAATTTCTCGCGCACCCCTGAAATCCACGTACCCAGGCCAATCGCGTGTAGATTTTCTCGCGCACCCCTGTAATACACGTACCCAGGCTAATCGCGTGTAGAATTTCTCGCGCACCCCTGAAATCCACGTACCCAGGCCAATCGCGTGTAGTTTTCTCGCGCACCCCTGTAATACACGTACCCAGGCTAATCGCGTGTAGAATTTCTCGCGCACCCCTGTAATACACGTACCCAGGCCAATCGCGTGTAGATTTTCTCGCGCACCCCTGAAATCCACGTACCCAGGCCAATCGCGTGTAGATTTTCTCGCGCACCCCTGAAATCCACGTACCCAGGCCAATCGCGTGTAGATTTTCTCGCGCAGCCCTGTAATACACGTACCCAGGCTAATCGCGTGTAGAATTTCTCGCGCACCCCTGAAATCCACGTACCCAGGCCAATCGCGTGTAGATTTTCTCGCGCACCCCTGTAATACACGTACCCAGGCCTATCGCGTGTGGGGACACCCGCACACCCCTGAAATACACGCTCCCCGCACTGCGTTTGCTGCTGCCCTTTGCGCTGGATTGGGGATTTTGATGGCTTTTTCCTGCGCAAGGGGCGTTCTTGGGGGCGTAACTGACGCTGCTGCAGGGTCGCTGCGCCACTCTGCGCCACGGCTGGTTGTGGATGTTGGAATCCATGAATACGCTGTGCGCCTGAATGTGTTTCGGCGCACGCGGCTGGCGCAGCCTACCGCACGCGCACACTGTGCGCCAGCCGCGTGCGCCACTTGTGCGCCGAATTCTATGAATTGGCCCCTAAGAGTGCACTGGTGAAAACCTATGAAATTCACTGAAAAAACATTGTTAAATGGACGTTATGGTTAAGTTGCACTGATAACCTATGAAATTCACTGATAACGTTATGATTACAAGTAAAACTGAAAACCCCCAGAACCTCACCAGTTATGGTAAACTAAGCACCATAACTTGCGCCACCACCATGCACTGTTAAGACTAACACCCTGACATCAAAGATGACATAAAAAATGTCTCTGATGACATCACATACCTAGGCCACTTGTTTTTGTTCACTGACATATCTAGGATTTTTCCCTAAGCATATCTAGGATTTTTCACTAAGCAGCTAAAATGTATAAAGAAAAACATACATCATTCATATAGTGAAAGTGTCTATGTTATTCACTGACAAAGGACATTTTTCTCAAGGTTTACTTTCATTGTTGCATATGATTCTGCGATAAATGCATCAAGGTTTTTGATTGAGAGCATTGCAATTTGCTGACAGTATTGCAAATTATCAAGTTATCTTAAATGTAAAAAAAATATTGTCAATATCTACTAGAGTAAACCAATAAATGATCACTTCTCATACCTCATGCTCCAGACCGGTTGTAATAGAAGAATACAAAATTGTTGAATTTAGAGGCTCCGCCTATATAACAGTAATGGCATTAATTAAGATCTAACATCAAAAAAGAAATTACTTGTAAAAGATATGATATGAAGTGTCATTTATAACGCGCCAGTACACATGTGTTTCTAGGTGCAGCAAGACAAGGGAGGGTATCAGAGGGAGGACAAGACAAACGATCTTACTAGTCCTTGTGTCATTCAGATCGTGCAAATGCTGTAACGCAAAGTGCAGGGGAAAAGGACGGTGGAAGTGCAAAGGATGGGGGGAGGGGAAAGTGTAATCAGTTATGCTCTGAGTAAGTGTAACCAGGACAGCGCGGCTCTGGGTAATTGCAAGGAGGCAAAGGGCCTGTATATGTTACAGTTAGAGCCCCTACTGCACGATAGGCAGTGTGGGGAAGACTGGTCCAGACGAGCCAGGTACCCAGTAAGACTCTGAGGGTAACCAAGCAATCAGTCGGTGCAGCAGACTGGTAGGTCAGCAGAGGAGGGAGGGAGAGAAAGCAGAGGAAACAAAAAAGGTTTTGAGCTGCTTCTGGAACTTTAGGTGGTCCGACTCAAGTTTGAGAGGGGCAGGGAGGAGTTTCAAGAGGGAGACACCTGCAGAGGAAGATGATGTGCCCCCTACTCTCGGCATGGAGAAGCGTCTGACCCTCAGAGAGTTGGATGCAGCAGAGCAAAGTGTTTGAGAAGGAAGGTATGAGTGTTGAATGTAGTGCGGGCCACGGGAGCAATTGGAGCGATTTCAGGCTGGAGTGATACTTTCCCTGGGCTTGAAGCCAAGGATAAGTCTTGCAGTACTGTTCTGGATTAGTTGCAGAGAACAGAGCATAGAGGAAGTCAGATTGAGAAACATACACTTGCAGTAGTCCAACCTAGATAGAGCCAGGGCTCTGGAGACAATGATCTTCTGGGGGAAAAAGAGAAAAGGGAAGAGTACCTCTGAGGAGGTGCAGCTGGTAGTGGGCCTTCTTGGAAAGGTCCATGATGTGAGAAGAGAAGAAGAGAGTGGAGTCAAAGGTGACACCAGGGTTTTTTGCTTCACAGAAAGGCAACGGAAGAGGGCCCATGGAGGGCGGCCAAAGTGAGAGAGGGAAAGTCGGAGCAGGGGTCCCAATGAGAAGGATCTATGTTTTACTGGCATTTAGGCAGAGATTGTTGGAGGTGCACCAATCCTGAATCGCGGATATGCTGTCTGGCATTTGCGAGAGAGGAGAAGAGCCTGTAGGGATCCAGAAAGAGAGCTTTGTGTCATTCGCATAACATTAAAGCTTAGAGCAGAAGATGGACATAAGGTGGACCAGAGAGGCCACATAGAGATTGAAGAGCCAGGGGGAGAGGTTAGAATCCCTGGTAACACCACATCGGGAGAGAGAGGTGGTGGAGAGAAAGGACCCAAGTTGGACCTGGGAGGGTCGGCCCAGATGGTCGATACTGACAAAGAAGCCAGTTTGTATCCAAAGATATTTTATACATTAAAATAATCAATATGTTTTACATTGAACTTAAACAAATACATATTTTGTATAGTCGCATCTGAAGAAATATTCTAAAATAATGTCTTTAAAGGTGAGTGAAGTTGCTGTTGACTCCGGAATAGTGGTCAATGTAGCATCACACTCCTTTAATTTTATGTATAAATTCATATAATTGTTCAATAGAAAATGGACATTATAATTTAGTCTGCATCAAAAACGATTAAAAAAAGTTTGTTTGCAACTTGCTTGGCCTCGCCATTAGGATTTTAGACGTGTCTATGCTTTCCTCAATGGTAACATCCTGTAGTTCTATCAGTGCGGTCTACGTAAAGACAGGCATGATAATTTAAAAAAAATTGACCTCATGTGCGTGTGTGTTTGGAAAGGCTCTCATTGCACTGAACTATTCGAGTATCTTTAAAGTAGGGATGCACAAAGTAATTTAAAGTTCAAAATGTACAAACCACAGGAATTGAATGAACAAATTTGCTTAGTAAAATATCAATGGAAATATTCCCCAAAAACTGAAAACCGTTCATTATGTTACCTGTTCACAGACTATTTCAATATATTGAGTGATCATTTATGCCCAGACGTGGGTCCCTTGCCTGCTGGGCCTAGAGACCCAAGCTACTCCTCACTGATGACGCCCAACAAGGCTGAAACATGTCTGGGGATGCTTGTGGTCTTGTGCAAAAGGGATGTGACCTAGCAGTTCGGGCTGGACTACCCCTTTGTGAGTGGGACCAAGCATGATTTGCATATGGTTTTTCCCCTTTTGTAATGGCTTGGCAGGCGAAGAACGATGGTCTGGAGGGTTGCCCAGAGCAATGCCAGAGGTCAAGAATTATTCTAAACCTTCCAGCCATCAACTCTTTTGTTTTGCTATTGTCACCCCGAGTGGGAAGGGTATGCCCAGACGTGGGTCCCTTGCCTGCTGGGCCTAGCGACCCAAGATACTCCTCACTGATGATGGCCAACAAGGCTGAAACATGTCTGGGGATGCTTGTGGTCTCATGCAAAAGGGATGTGACCTAGCAGTTCGGGCTGGACTACCCCTTTGTGGGTGGGACCAAGCCTGATTTGCATATGGTTTTTCCCCTTTTGTAATGGCTTGGCAGGCGAAGAACTATGGTCTGGAGGGTTGCCCAGAGCAATGACAGAGGTCAAGATTTATTCTAAACCTTCCCGCCATCAACTCTTTTGTTTTGCTGTGATCATTTATAAGACATTTATACAGGTGCATTTTGAAAATGGTAAAATACATTTAAAAATTCAGCGCCCACTAATCACCTGTGTCAGCGTGTGCTGAAATTCAGTTGGAACTGCATTGGGCAGTAATTTGCAGAGGAGTCTGGGGTAATGATTTTGAGTGTACTGTGATTGTTCGTACATATCTTCTCAGAAGTGCATGCTGCAGACGTGGAATGACTACCCCTCACGTCATCCAAGACATCCTTGGCTCTGCTTTCAACTTCGGGAAATGGAAATCCACAGCTCAAGAGACATTTTCTTATTAAATTAAAATCCTTTGGGAATACGTGCAGGAGTGTACTCTGACTTTTAGCATGGCTGTTATTAGTGCAACCCAAAATGATGCAAGAAAACATGGTTTGATTGTCCCTATAATCTGTTAAATAAATATAAATAAATATCACTATTAAACACGTTTCGCAGTGTGTAAATCAAACATTATATTCCTTTTATAATAAAAAAAAAATACTTCATAAAAAATGGCACCTAAAGCAAATGCATTGAAAGCATGCACTATGCAAGATTAGATTTGGAAACAGTACTCTGTAATGTTATGCGCCAATTACAGAGATATAAATGCGTAGGACTGTTGATAATGGTGTGGACTGTTGAATAAAATAAAATGAAAATACATTGAGTATAAAGACATAGAAAGTGGCCTATTAGAGAATGTTGACACTACAGAAAACAATAGTAAATTTGACTAACCATTACTTAGAAGAACAGATGTGCCAACTCAGCAAGCAAGGTAAAAAGTGGAGAGCTGTTGATATCCATTGTCGATCTCACAGATGTTTTCTTGTTAACTCCCACAGTGTTTATAAAGGATTACAGAAGTGTTGTGTGTATGTTAATGCCTGACGTGGTTGTTTACACCACCAAGCATCTACAACATGGATGTGGATGAGGCGAGTACAATAGGGCTGGAATACAGTCCAAGGACACAGACATATGTTGATTGCAGGGACAGGGTATTCAAAGCAGAGTCTGGAGACACCAGGTCTGCGGTGACATTGTGTATAAGGGTCCCCAATGCGAAAGAACCCTTTGTGTTGTACATGCTATTCGGCACCTTGAGCATTCTCATCCTCCCAGCCCCCTTGTGAGCGCACGCCCACAGGTGCAAACTGTCATTGATAGTGGAGGGGGATGGATGTGGATGAGGAGAGTGTAATAGGTACGGAACACAGTCAAAGGACACAGACATATGTTGATTGCAGGGATGGGGTCTTCAAAGAGGAGTCTGGAGACATCAGGTTTAGGGTGGCCATGTGGACATGGGTCCCCATGTGGAAGAACCGAACCCTTTGTGGTGTACATGGTATTAAGTACCTTGGTGTTCCCATCCTTCCAGTACCCTTGCGAGGGCACGCCCACAAGTGCGAACTGTCATTGATAGCAGAGGGTGAATAGATGTGAATGAGGCGAGCGCAATAGCCACGGAACACAGTCAAAGGACACAGACATATGTTGATTGCAGGGATGGGGTCTTCAAAGGGGAGTCTGGATACACTGGGTCTGGGGTGGTCATGTGGATAAGGGTGCAATGCGAAAGGACCCTTTGTGGTGTACATGGTATTCAGCACCTTCACCATTCCCATCCTCCCAGCCCCCTTGCGATAGGACGCCCACAGGTGCGAACAGCCATTTACAGTGGAGGAGGGATGGATGTGGAGGAGGGGAGTGCAATAGTCCAGTCGACTTTTTAAAGCACATGAATCTTTTTACGAGACTCTTGGATGTTTGGACGTGTTGTGGACTTACAACAAATGGCTAACAACTGTTCAGATTAACTCATTTTTTTAAAAATAGTTTGGTAAAGTAGAGGGCAATGACGCTATAAATTATACTACTGCAGTCGAGGTACTGTTTGTTTAAATCGACTGTATTGTCCATGGTCACTGGGGAATTCATTATGAATGGCTCGAACCACACATGCAGATATTACTGATTGAACGTGAAATCCCGGTCTTCCCTGAATCCATCATGTAAAGGCATAAAATGCCACAAGTCTGCATCACCTGTGTAAGAGATACAGAAAGAGTTTACTTGAATGACCCAAATAATTGCATTTATTTGTTTGCACTACCGTGTGAAATTTAAGGCATTGTTATGCTTTAAAAATACCTTTTTGTGCAAAGTACTGCCACTACTTGTAATTTCAAGTAGGGATCTATTAGAAAGGTGAATGCAGATTCCAGCAAATACTATTTGGGAGATACTTCCAAGTGGAAGGAACCTAATTGTTCTTATGATAAATCTAAAGATCCACACTTTAATTTACAGAAAAGGTTATTTTGTCAGTGATCCATCGAAGTAATATTGATGTAGGGGAACAACATGTTGGGTCCGATTCATGGAACAAATGTGGGCCGAAAATCTCAGCGCAAGCTGGCGCAAGCTGGCGCAAGCATGAAAAAGCAAGCGCACGCGCACGCATGCGATTCAAGGAAGGGCCTGTGCGTGTTTTCCCCTGGGTGTGTGCCAAATCCGTGCGTGGCGCACACCGGTGCACACGTCATTGCAACATCCCGAACGCCGTGCGCGACACACACAGGGAAAGCACACAACGTTGGCACACACACCAAAAAGGGGGCGGGACACAAGGCGTAAAACACGGAATGGGGAACAACACATGAAAAAGAAGGCGTAACTGGGGATGTACTGCTGTGAAGCACACGGAACGCCCACACGCATGCGAACCACACGTATTCATGGAATCAAATAGGGGAAACCCACACATGGCCAAAGACACGCACAGGCCTAAACACGTCCGCCACACGAAGGCAGACGGTAGCGTCCCTGCGCCAAACAAAATGTGCGCAATGAAAAAACATGTATATACAGCTACGATGAATGTCCCATTCTGTGGCCCCCTAGGAGAAATGACGTATCACGCAATGCACATGCATCCCAGAAAAAGAAGAAAAAGAGATAAGCGACCCCTGTTGCCAACATGCGTGTAAAAAAACACACGCAGTATGCTGTGGCTGCCAGGAACACAAAAAATACGTGCGTGATCAACATGCAGGCTAGTATGGCCGTAAAAAAAGGGGTACGCGACAAACATGGACACCCGCAGTGGGAAAAATAGCGTGTGCGACTCACTGTCTGCCTTGCATGTAGAAGGAGAACGTGTAGCCAACACCCACGCACTGTGAAGTAATCGCATGTGAACCCCAATGCCTGGAAAACACACGCACCGCTTCCCATGAAAAGCACGTACAGGGCGATAGAAACCCATGTGGGATCTTCAGCCCGTGCCAGGGGAACGCCCGCGCGTGTCACGTCACTTACGCGCTTAGGCCCTTTCCTCAGATTACACACATTAACACGCTGACGTGCTGTTTTTTTACGTGCTGAATCACTCTGTATCAAGCTGGCCACGCAGCAACACACGGAAGACCACACTCCTGCCCAGAGGGCCATTTTCCTGCCCCCCCAGAGCCCCGAGCATGCTCCCACCTGCCATCTGCTGCTGCCTGCCTGCCTGCTGCCCACGTGCCCTGATATTTGGTGCCTGCACGCCAGCCATCTGCAGGGGTCCAGTTGCTGTGTCCACCCCTGCTGGAACAGAAGACTCCCGACTGGAATACCATCGCTCCACAGCCCAGCCCCAGGACCCAGTTGCCCACCCACACCTGCCTCAGGGGTCGTCATGTCGGGGCAAACACCATCAGAGACCACTGGCGACCCCCAGCCAGAGAGGCAGAGGGCTACCAGCTTCAGCAAACAGGAAGTTGGTATCCTGGTGGAGCAAGTTCTGGGGCATTATGATGCCCTCTTCACACCATCGCACGCCGACAAGGAAGGACGGGAGAGGATCTGGGAGGACGTAGTGGTTGCGAACAACGCAGAGGGGGTGGCAACCCGCGACATCAAACACGTCTGGAAGCGCTGGGAGGACTTCAGGTCCAGGACCCTCAGCAAGGCCCGGCGCATCTTGAAGGCAGAGGATGCAGAGGGGTGCCGGGTCAGCCTGACCAACATCCAGATGAGGGTCCTGGAACGCATAAACCCAGCGCTCCACGTTCAGATCCTTAAGAGGCAGACCCGTCTGGAGTTGAGCGGTAAGTGGCCATGAATTGCTGTGTGAAACAGGGCATGTTGCAGTGTGCTGGTAGTCAGCTACTTGCCTGTAAGTGTGACATAGGCCATGTATGGATGTGTGTGTGCAGGGACGTCATGGTGCTGCATGGGAGACCAGTCATGCGTGAACCACATGGATGGTGCATGTGTTACAATGCAATATGGGGAGCAGCATGCGGAATGCACACATGAATGCATGCCTGTCTCTGTTCTTGGACATGGATGGAGTGTGAGAGATGGGTGCTGCTGTCATGGACATGTATGGTGTACATGTCTGTGTGTCTAAGTAGCATGTGTGTGACTTTCAAACGCCATGGATGCATGACACATGTCCGTGACGATGTGTTGATTCACTGATGCAGTTTAGTCATCCTTGTATCCACTGTGTCTGTGGTGTACGAGGCCAGATGCATGAGCCTCCGGTGATGTGTGTGCATGGGATCAGTATGACCCATGATGCATGTGAGTTTGAAGACAACATTTATGTCAATAGAGGCACTTGTACATGGATGCTAATGTTGATTGCATGCGCTGTGCCTGTTTCTGCATGTGTGTTGCCTGCATTGACCCATGTGTTGTGGAGGGACAGGATGGAAGTGACGTTTGACAGTGCCACTCATGTGCTATTTCTTCCTGTCTAGGGGACTATTATACAGTACCCTGATGCTTGTGTTCTATGTCTCACTCTACACAGCGTTGAGTGAAGAAGAGGGCAGAGACGGCGCTGTGGAGCAAAGCGGCGGGGATGCCTCCACCGGCCGGCGATGCAAGGCCCAGCCACCCTCCCAGGAATTACCATCATCCGGGAGCGAGGGGACTGGCGCTGCGTCTGCCACTACGGCTGCAGCGGAAGGGCCGGGTGAGCCCCCACAGGGGCTTGCGATGGCGGAAGACGGTGTGGAGCCATCCAGGTTGGTGGTCTACACAGAGGAGGAGGAGGCCGCTACTGAGCCGCACATGGGGCCTGGTGGGGGTGATACCACTGGTGCAAGGGGTGCAGTCTGGGGCCAGGGGCAGGAGGCAGCACAGGTCGCCGCGGAGGGGCCTGTGCATGTCACTGTCCCTGACCCTGTGACTGCACCACCATGCACCAGCAGGGATGCCCTGTCCCAGGCTTGTTCGCAGGTAGGGGGGAGACCAACGTCATCTTGCAGTCTACTACCTGCGGACGAGGAGACCCATGACCGTATGGGGTCCGTCCTGATTGGTGTCACGTTGCACACGCGTGACATTCGTGATGACGTGCGTGCTTTCTGCTGGGACCACGCACGCCATCATGAAGAGCTGCGAAGCAACGTTGCACATTTGGGAGGGGCCCTGGTCGGAGGGTTCCTACATGTGTCGAGCACTCTGGCGGCCCTCTCCACCTCTGTGGAGACTATGCGCCAGTCGTTCTCCCTGCCGTCATCCGGCCCAGATTTCACCAGGGCCCCTTGTGGACCTGGCCGGACCAACACAGCCAGCTTGGTGGGGATCACATCCCTGCCACAGTCGGGAGTCAGAGGTCCAGCAGGGGTGGACACCCCACCAACTGGAGACCAGAAGATGGAGGATGTGCCGGCATCATCGGGCAGGGCACATGGACAGCAGCAGCAGGCTCAAGGTGGGAGAGATGATGGCTCGGGGCCATCAACATCAGAGGGGCAGGCATCGGCCGGAAGGCAGGAGGACCCTGGAATGGGAGTGTCTTTCGTGTGTCAGCAGTTGGGCCAGTGGATAGATGCAGAGCGGCGGCGGGCAGAAGAGGCACGGCTCGCTATGGTCAGGGCGGAGTTCTCCATGCGCAGGGCATTGAGGCGGGCTGAGTGCTTCGAGGCAACTCGCAGGGAGTTGGAACAGGCCATGACTGCATTCCTGCGAGACCTCGGGGCCGGGGGAGAGGCCCGCCTCCGGGACATCGACATGGAGTTCGATGATGCCCTGGCCCGGGACATCACAGAGTGAGCCGCAGGACTTGCCCGCCGCCATTGTATATAGTTAATTAGTGTTAGGTTTCCTTTCTGTTTTTATTTCTTTTGGGGCGCTTGCACAATGCCCCACCTTTTTGTATATAGTTGTTCATTAGGTAGGGTTTTTTGTAGGTTTCCTTTCAATGGTTGGGCTCATGGACCCTGGATTTGTACTTTGTATATAGTTGAACACTGGATTTCACTTCTTTTTTTTTTGTTCCATGGATCAATGGTTTTGTATTATTTTTTCACTTTGGATTTGTTTTGACGGACAGACACTTTGGACCCATGTGCTTTTGGATTGATTTGGATTCTGCTTTCACACATTTTTATTTTATATTTTGGACATGCAGTTTTTCTTAATTATTTCCATTATTGTGTGTTTCATTTCATTCCCTTGCTTTTGTGTTTAATACATTTTTATTTCATACTTCAATGTGTGGTATTCTCTCTTTGGTTTCATGCATGTCACGATGTGTGTTTTCTCAATCACATGCACCCATTGTGTGTGTGTGATGGAAATGTGTTGATGTGCATACTTGCCATTTGGGATGTATCATGTGATGGGGATTTCAATGTGGGGTGGATGTAATACTTGGTTGTGTGTTTGGACGGGGGTGGCGTGGGGTGTGATTTGGGTGGCCATAAGGCCCATGATTGTGGATCATGATGACGTGTTGGGGGGACATGAGTCGGGGCCTGCTGGCAGGTGCCTGTCACTGCTGGGTAGGTGAGTCGGTGGGGGGACATGAGTCGGGGCCTGCTGGCAGGTGCCTGTCACTGCTGGGTGGGTGAGTGGGTTGGGGGACATGAATTGGAGCCTGCTGGTAGGGGCCTGTCACTGCTGGGTGGGTGGGGGTTCAGGGGGACATGTGTCGGTGCTCACTTGTGCATGGTGGCATGTGAGCTGGCTGGGGGCATGGCCAGGGTGGATGGGCTGCCTGCGGGGCATGGGGAGGGGGAGAGGGCACACCTGGGAGGACACACACTGCCAATTCGCGTTGGGGCACCCCAGGAATACACGTACCCCTCCCGCGGCAGTGAAAATGCATGTAATACTCCCCGCGCACCCCTCTGAATACACGTACCCCGCTCACAGAAGGCCTATCGCTTGTAAACATCCCACACATCCCTGAAATACACTTACCCTGCTCGCACAAGGCCTATCACATGTAAAACGTCCCGCACACCCCCAGAATATATGTACCCCGTTCGCACAAGGCCTATTGCGTGTAAAACACCCCGCACACACCCCAAATACATGCAAGCACCCAATCCACCCTGGGCATGCCCCACAGGCAGCCCACGCCACAGGAGGGGTGCTTTTTCTATGCTATTTACCTAGTGCGAGCAGGGTACGTGTATTCAGAGGGGAGCGCGGGGAGTTTTACATGCATTTTTGCTGCCGCAGGAGGGGTACGTGTATTCTGGGGCGTGCACGGGAAGTTTTACATGCGTTTTCATGGTTGGGGGGCTGTATGCTGGTCCACTGGCCTTTGCGCCATGTACCGGATTTGTGCGCTGGTCATGGTGCATGGGGCGGGGTTGGGGGTGTAACTGGCACTGCTACAGGGTCGCTGCGCCACTCTGCGCCAGGGCTGGTTATGGATGTTGGAATCCATGAATACGCTGTGCACTGGAATGGGTTTTGGCGCACGCGGCTGGCACAGACTGCCACACACACACTCTGCGCCAGCCGCATGCGCTACTTGTGTTCCAAATTCTATTAAATACCCCCTGAAAGACAGGCAAAGAAACAGCCATGTTACAAAAACACATTGTGAATAGACAAGATCAATGGGCTCAAAAAAGTTTGCAAGGACACATGTTTAAATATATTTTGGTAAAGACATTTGTCCATAATATAAGAAATGAAAAGCAACTACTGAGTTAATTCATTTTAGGCAGTATAAGTACTGGATCTCAGTGTGTGGTACTTGGAAGGTAGCTGAACAGATCAGAAACAAGTCACAAAAGCTTGAAATGAAATACACTGACACAAAGTAAAAAGAAACTCCAAAGTTGTTTGATCAGAAAGAGGCGTCTTGGCATTTACATGGAGACACATCAATAGAATGTGCACAGAGGACGTTGACATGAGGCAAGATTAGCACAAGATGACGGTATGTGTTAAAGTGAGAAAATCTCAGGTAAGTTGCATTGGAAATTATTTTAAGAACTTCGATATATGCTCTAAAATACATGCCTGATCAATTGAGCCAATAACATTTCTGACCGAACTACCCCTTTAAAATGTCCCCTCCAGGTAATTTCCATTTTTCTTTAAAATGAGCTCCTATGGGTTGAAGGAGAGAGAAATAGTGCGTGTGTGTGTTAACCAGGGACAAGTAATAATTGATTCTGGGCAAGTGTGAAATGGTGTGCTTTGTGTATATGAAGAACTGATGGTGTAAGTGACTTTTAGTCCTGGCTAAAAATGTGTATCCATGTGCCATGCCCTTACTTCAGGGTCCGGGCTTGTCTCACTAATATGTATTGCTCTGTTTGATGGCATAGCTCCAGCTTTCATGCGATCCGCCGTGGAAGAGATGTCAGTCATGCCTATCCTTGGCCCTGCCTACCAGAATTGTGCGCTATGGTCTGAACAAACGTGTGGGCATTTGCTTCAGAATATACTTGTGCAGCTTGTTCTGAACATGCGTAGACAACTTTCAATGAATATGTGTGTGTCGGTTTAAATACATATTTGTTTATATAAGAATTCAGGTGTGTAGGAGCTTTTTATGGAACATTTCAGAAATGAATGAATACAGTTGATTTTGTGTTATTCTCTTTTAACCAGGGAGCCAGCTGTTTTTCAGGTCTGATGGGATATGGGTCTCTAGGCGTTTATGCAGCGGTTTTGTCTAATTGCTTCATTCTGGATAGACTGTGGTTGTTTTTTGTTTTGTTTTTCTTTAGTCCTAGATTCAGAGTATTACAATAGTCTAGGAGAGAGAACAGAGGCTGTTTTAGAAATTATCTGTTTATCGCCATAACCGTGAAGACCCCTTTGCTTGTTGGGGAAATTATTATTTACCCACACTACTTGTTACTCGCGTTATTTTGTGGGATTTTTTTTTTTTTTACCCATGCTCCATTTACCCCTCTAATATAACATATGCATACCAAAACATATGTAAAACTACATTTTGAGGATTGTATGACCAGAGATAACATCTTTGCACCCTCTTCACGTTTATTATTTAAACATGATCTTGTGATGTCCCGCGATTTTGCACACCCCTTATGCAAACAATGAAAGTTGTTTTATAATGATGACACCCAAAAGGGATAGAAGTGGTTGGTGAGGTTTATTGGCCCACAATTACAAAAACTAGATTTAACATTTACAGCATCTCGTATCTAAGATAATAAAGGCAGTCGCTTAACAGGTACCTGGGTGCTGTGTATACGTCTCTTGCTTCCTTAGTTCAGGTAAAACGTATATCGAACAACAAATCAAGGAGCGCCGGGTCTCAGCTGTAGCTCCGATGGGCGGTACACCCCATGCAGCGCTGCTCTATGGATGCGGGCCGGTTTGGCGGCAGCTATTTCGGCATGCCCATTTTGGAGCAGAAGCCTGTCTGGTGCCATCGATTTGGTGTGAGGGACTTTGGAGGTCCCTCGCGCCAATCTGGTGGTAAACTGCAGTGATGGCTAAAGCGTGATGCTCTGCTGGATGTTGCCGAAATGGCCATGGCAGTGATGCCATCTACACTTAGAAAGCCAGACAAGGGGTCTGGAAGGCGGTTGGGGGTCTTGTAGGTAAGAATTGCACAAGGGACCAGCTAGAGCCAAAATGAAGGGGGCTTCTGCCTGGCTGGACCGCACGGCTCTGCATACTGCCTGTCTGCCAAAGAGATGCAGCCTCCATGCTTGGTGAGAGCCTCCAGGAACATGGCATGGGTTACAGAAGTCCCTGCACCTTCCACTGTTGGAGACACGCCTCTTGCCAATGTAATCATTTTGCAGGCCCTGGATTTCCCCTAATATAAGGAATGTTTGTTCGCATGATAGAAACGTCATATTGTTTTTGCACCGCCACAATACCTCATACATGGTTTGCTTTTATGTGTGAAGGTCATCGTTGGCTGCTTGTCTCTGCATACGTGTTTGCTCTGTTATGTTAATAAAAATAGTCTGTAGTGAGACCCTATTCCAAACATTAATCTGTGACTTTTACCCTGCAACTCCAATAAGCGAATTTGTTGTATCCATGTAGCATGTTCTACTTTGAGAGTTGAAACCACTGTTCTCTATTTCCCTCTATTCCACACTTAAATCGGCTGGAATGCACATCGCAGTTCCTTTGTGCCCTGCAGTTCTTGGACACTGCACTGTATTGTGCTTCCAAGATCAGCCCTTCTGCTCCTCGATAATATTATACGATTATGACGGCCAGTCGAAACAGATGTGTGACAGGTCTCTGGGACTTGCGCATTGACCCACTGAGGTAGCTTACAAAATCAAATTAACCAGGGCACTCTGGTCTCTCACAGATAGTTCTGTGCTATGGGGAGAATAGGAAGATAAGTGTGCAGCACTTTGCCCCGCAGTTCATCGGAATTCTAGGGAGTTTCCCGGCACATGCAGTCCCACTTCTGCTTCGAGGCGCTTGCTCTCGCTTATTCCAACGTGCTGCTGAAATGTAACATTGATGACTGGTATCAGATAGTGCTGCAGCTCAGGTCAAGATTCGTGTGGTAAACGAATCCGTGGGTTTGTTTTCTTTGGCATGTTGTGATGACCTGTTTTTCCAGATGGACTTTGGTGTGACACATATGCAACGGCATGAGTTAAGCCACGTGGCTCGCATAATAAACTCTGAAGCGAAATGCTGATAAAAGTGCTTTGGCTAATTTACATGCCAGTATGTTTTGGCACAACACTTAAAAAAAAAATAGGAAGGTCGTTGCGGTAAAACATACTGGTGTGGTAACTTTCCTGCGCCAAACTGGCCGCGCCAAACTGGCTGTGCCAAAAAGGCTCCTGCAACGAAGAAACGTCCACGCCGAATCGGCCCGCACCGAACTGGCTATGCCAATATGTCCTGCTCTGCAGGAGGACTCCCGCTCCAGTCTCACTCGATCTCCACCTTGCGCGTGACTCTCGCAAGATCCTGTTGCTTGCAGGCCCTTGCCAGACTCGCTCATTAGTGAGTCGCTACATCTGCTCAAATGAATAGTAAGCGTGGCAAGTGAATTCAGGCATCGTTAATAACGGTAACGGTATTTAGGGGTTGCCGAGGGCGGAGCCGTTCTGTGCGTATTGGTCCATGCCACTGTGTGGGGATATAGGGGTCGTTACCGGCATGCCGTAACCAGCATGCAGGGATGCACGCGCCCGCGCACTCTTGATCATCCGCTATTTGCGGGTTGGTGCCATGTTATTACTGCCATGCCGGTACGGGCAGATTTTTAGCGCCAACCTTTTGATGAGGCCCCTATACAGGTTGTGTCCTGCTTCCCCGCCTTGTCACTACACTGCTTCACAGCACATTGGCCCTCATCAGGAGGTTGGAGGTAACCATTGCCCCCTTACCGCATTCCGGGCAAATGAGGACTTACCGGGCCATCGCAATCCTGGCGGACCCGGTAATTCCCCATCCGAGGAACCCGGACCCGGTCCATCCCCATTCCTATTCGAGCCCCAATAGGGCTCAATGGGAATGGGGATGGAGCTAACAACGGCCCGTTAATAACGGGCCTGTTGTGAGCCCCCTGGTGTCCTCGCGGGACCCGGTATGGACGCCTGTTTTTTCCAGGCGCCCCTTGCGGGTCCCGCGAGGAGACCTCGTGGTAGGGTGGAATGGGTTTACCGGCACCCATTCCACCAACCTTGTGATGAGGGCCATTGTGTAGGTGCCCCGGTAGGTGCTCGGGTTCCCCAGTGAACGAATCAGTTTCCTCACTAACGAGGTGCACCAAACAAAAACACATGGACGAAAAATTATCGCGAGTGTTTCATCTGCTGTACAGGTATTATTATGCAGAGAAGATCAAAGTAGGGCGCAGTGCCGGGGAAGGTTATTTATTTTATGGAAAGCGACCTCAGGACGGTAAATGCAATTATCCTGGTGGGAAACGGGCTGTTCCCTCCCAAGGGCTGGCGTTCATGGCTATTACAGTTAAACGGTCTCTTTAAGGTTTCAAGGGGCTCTTTTATCTCGCTTCAGCCACAGCTGATGACAGAGAGGAAGCGCTTCCACACTTCACAGTAAATTGCATCAGTCGGATGACAACGGCATGACATACTGCTGCACAGCAGACCTATTTACAAGGTGTAACTGCGTACCTGACATGTTTCTTTAATGCTCTGTTCATTGACCTTTTATGCTGCCACGGGTCGATGCCCGGTAGCACCGAGCCAGCCCATAATCCAGAGTTTCATACAGAACTACATTACCCCTGATAATGTTACATCACCTTGAATCGCTATATAAACATGTCATACAACATGTCTTTTGGTATGTGTGCGGGAAGTAACATGATTCTCCTTTTTGAAGAGTCAGGGTGCATAGGTACAGAAATCTCATAGCATTCGAGGAAAAGAACGGCAGATGCATGTTTGAAAAATGTTTTCAAATAGAAAGTCCCATTGAAAAAAAGTCTTTGGAATCAGGCCTTTGCATTTTTGTTATTGAAAGAGAATTTGGAAGTTATAAACGAGTTGCAATTCGTTGTAGAATGCAGCAGCGTTACAGCACAGAGGAAGAGATGAAAGTGAGGTGGGCTGACATCTTGCCAGTGTGTGCTGGCTGGTGAGGCTGCTGCAGCCAGGAAGTGGGGTTACCGGCATGAGCCATGCAGGGTGCGGAAGTGGAAATGCTGCAGGAAGATCTGTTACGTGTTGAAGAGCGTACATTAGTGAGTTATGGGATCTGACACCCTCCAAGCTCTTCCTTCTGGCACCGTTTTCTGCCCAATGCGCAGACTGGCACCCCATCATCAACACATGGACACGGAAGGAACTGTGGGTGTGCTCAGTGAAAACGTGCCACTGTTAACATTTTCTAAAACTTCCACTGCATGTCAAAAATCAACAAACCTTCTCAAGTGTAACAAGCATTGGCAATGCCGCTAGTTTGGGCTTTTGTGTAGGGATGTAAAAGGCACTTGTGAGGCGAGGCTAGCAGGTGCTAAATGGTGTGAGTATCTAGAACATTAAAGCAGTGCCTGGCAAATGCCTAATTCCTATACACAAGCCAAAACTGGTGGCTTTGCAAATGCTTGATTTTAACAGGACTTCAGTAAAGTAAAGGTCACGATTGGTGCTTATGATTCGAGTGGCTGATGGTAGACGTGGTTAAGCCATTTTATTACACCAGTAGCACATTTACTACGCCGGTTAAGACATTAGCACTCAGAAGACAGCTCTGAAAAAACACTGGCAGGCCCTTGGAGAGCAAAGTTTGACGGTAAGGATTGAATAAAGCAAGCTAATTGTGTGCCCATGCGGAGGTGTGAAGACAGGCACATGAATTGGTTGGAAGTGCCATAGGGTTAGCATAATTGGTACACTGTGAAGAAATTATCAATCTCTGTTTCACATGTATAGTGCTTTGCAGAAGGAGCTATACAAGCCAAATGAATAAAATATAGTATTGTAGGTTATTGAGAATATTTGAAATGTAGCCTAATAGTATGTATTGGGTCATGACCAGCTTATGGGCTTGAAGTGTTGGCATATCATTAGTGATTGACAATAACTAGTGAATAAATGAGCCAACAGTATTTAAGCTACTCTTTCCCACCTTCTAACACAGTGATCTACAAGCAGTGGTCGAAGTGTACGAAAAGAAGTAGTGGAACGATGGTCCCTGCTGGCCTGCCACCACTCCCCACAAACCCCACCACCACGCCCCCTCCCACACACAATACAAACCCCGAAACACATTAACCTGCTGTTTAAGGCAACTTTCAGTGTAGTGCACTGAAAGTGCAAGTTTCAACGTCTTCCTACACTTTTATTTTAAAACAAAACCGTTCCGGAATGGTTTCTTTTTCAAATAAATGTATAGGAACAGTAAAACATAATTTAAAAAAGTAGAGGAGCATCGCTCGAAACCACTCCCGTTCACTTCGACCACTGTCTACAAGCACTATAAGGCTTCAAAGAAATGTCATTGGAGGAGGGTTGGGCATAGGGCAGGAGGGGAGCAGATGCTTACACCCGACTAGCACATTGATTGAGAAAATAAAGTAATTATTTCATAGGTGCATCAACCAACTTTGTGTTTAACTCAAGGGGCGCTTAGACCAGATGCAGTAGATGGACCAGGATTGGAATCAAGATCCGATAAAATTGTTTCAGTGGTTCCGGTACTCCTCCTTTTTATCCACTGATGGGCCAGTTCCAAGCAGTGTTCTGCTCCTACCTGCTGATGTAAATCCACTTTGTCCCAGTTTGCTGAAATAGTGGCACAAATATTAATATTAAACATTTCAATATAGTACACAATTCAATGGCAATTACCAAGATTAAAATACAGTCTTCCAAAGCACATACCTGTTAAGCCTTTCATCAGATAGGGCCTCATTATGAGTGTGGAGGTAGCCATGCCCTTAATAAGGGCATGGCTACCTCCAAACCGGGTTCCAGTACCGGGTTCTGTGAATGAGGAATTACCGGGTCATTCAGACCTTGGAGGACCCGGTAATTCCTCATGCACAAAACCATTCCCAATTCTCATTTGAGCCCCCAATGGGCTCACTGGGAATGGGGATGGAGCTAATAACGGGCACGTTAATAACAGGCATGTTATTAGCTCCTTGGTCCCCTCGCGGGACCCTGAAAGGACGTCTGGTTTTACCAGACAACTGTTCCAGGTCCCTCTAGGGGACCTCGTAATCAGGCATCCCGTAATGAACGGTGCCGGTCCTGTACCGGCACCGTTCATTACGGGACCGCCAGAGTCATAATGAGGCCCATAGTCTTTTTCTGACAAGGATTGAGCAACCGTTTCTATTGTTACAGGTTCATATTCGCCAAAAAGAGGATTCCATGCTCCCTTCTTAAATACTGCTCAGCTCTTCATTTTGACTTGGATCTGCATCTTGTTCACATGGGGCTGTACCTGCCCCATTGAAGTAATGATGCAATTCTAGTCTGCCTGGCCTAAGGGATGAGTGCATTTTGGGGGACTCTGGTATGATGATCTGGCATATTTTGAAGACCTACTAGCATTGATGCAGCCTGGAAATTAGATTGTTTTGCCATGTCCTGTGGAACGCGATATGGCAAAAATAGCCTCAAGTCTACCTGGGTGCAGTGTATGATGGCTCCCTCTTTTTGCTTAAGCAGACTGGTGCCCCAGAAGTGGCCTGGAGACCACATTGTTGTGGCATGGCCTTATTGTGGTAGTCTTGCTGTAGACCCTGGCTCAATGGTGTAGAGTGGAGTAGATACTGCTGTGATTGGATAGTGTGGTATGCTGACAAATATGGCTCACACCTCTTTGATGTGTAGCCCATTGCCCTTTAGTTGGTAACCCAAACTTCTGCTTTTTCAAGCCTGCCTACATCTCCACATTGAACTGGCGACCACTCCACATTTTGGCTCCTTGGAATATAATCTCTGGTCTGTACATGTAGTAACTTTGGAGGAAGAGAAAGTAGTATAAATGTATAAAAACTATGTGAGCCTGGAAGGATGCAGAGAAGGTTTTTTGGCAATCACTTTTTTCTCTGAAGGATTGTTCTTCCTTCCCATTGCCGCTTCACTACTTTCATTCTATTTTCTCTATGAAGTACCTTCTTTGACCAATCTTTTTTTATTACTCTCACTTTCATTATGTTCATCCCTTATTTCTTTTTTTTGGAGAGTGTTCAGAAATACACTAGTTCCTCTCTTTCCTCCAGATTGTTTTATTTCATGTGACTTTTGTTTCAGGCAACGCAAGAGTGCATCACCTGTAATTTTTGGGTCACGTTGTTCCATATAAAACTCATGCAGGTTGATTGTTCTAGAAAATAAAATATTCTTATAAAATACAATGGTCTAACAAATAAACCTTGCATTATTGAAATCCACCTTGAGATGCTAGGAGAGATTAAAATGTCTGACATGTTATTGAGTAGTGAATCACAACAACTTACCTCCAGACAATACAATTGTTACAGAATAATCCTTTTTCATGATAACATCCAGGCACTCGTACAGAAATATTACACAGGAGACCAAATGTAGAGAGAAATGGACTGTAATGCAAACACACCAGTGCATGGGAGGGCTGTATTCTGGTCTCCCTGCCCAGGACTGACTCATCCTTATATACAAGTGGCTAACTCCATTCTCCACTCATAATACAGCAGGTATAATGCACGGCAGGTTCATTTCGGAGAAAGGGATAAGCAGTGTACTGCAGTTGAGAAGTGCACTGTCATATCTGTGAGGCAGCCTCTGGCAGCCTCAGGCCTTGGGACTAGAGCCAGAAGTGTCATCAGCTGTGTACATCTCAGGAGGGGCTCATTTTCATTTTTATTAGCATTTATTGTCAAACATACAGCGTTATATTTCTGCTTTACTGTAATCATTTTATATCATGTGACTGAGATACTGGTTTCTAACAACAAGTAAACTGTCAGGAGGGGCTCATGAATTGGCTCAGGGCAGCCTGAGGCTTCACCCATTCCACAGATCAGCTCAGCTCTGCAACCTCACTTGGCTCGGGTGTTCAGCTGTAGGCCAGTTTGTAGGCAAGTCTTGTTGCATCCGATATGCCTCAAGGAAACCACAATAACATGCAGTATCAAAGTTGGTAATACGCCTGATTTTTTCTCTTGTCATTTTATCTATGAACCACTATAATCGCTGTCCAAAGCCTTGCACTACTTCTACATAAAGCACATTGAAATCCAACTATTCTGATATCTACATACTCAATAAGGAAACAAAAAAATAGAAAAAACATTATCAAAACAAGACAACTAATTTATTTCTTAACTCATCTTTTTCCCCTTCTAGGAAAGTCGAATCTGGGTGTGTTTTATTGTGCTGTGCTAAAAAACGTAGTCTTTATTTCCCCCTTTTGGGAAAGTCAAATCTGGATGTGTTGTATTGTGCTGTACTTGAAAACTTGCCTTATTCCTATTCACACTATGCTGCAAAATGTGTTATACCCACTGTCACCCCAGAAGATGGTATCAACATTATATAAACTGGTTAGGGAAGGGAGGACCAATCAAGCACTAAACCACAGGGCTAAATGGGAGGCCAATTTGGGGGAAAGTTTGAATGACCATCAATGGAAACTTATAAGGCGCCAAACCTGCAACCTATCTTTAAACAACCGATTCAGGCTGATACACTATAAGTTTCTGCACCAAGTATATTATTCTCCCGCAAAGTTGCCCAGCATCTACCCAGAGAGGCCCTCCACGTGTATGAGGTGCAACATGGAGGCTGCCGATTTTTACCATGTGGCATGGGTGTGCCCACTTGTACGCCCCCTTTGGGAGGGGTTAACAGGGGCTATGTCAGTATGCTGACTACCACGTGGGAGTACACACCAACCTTATGGCTACTGGCCCTGATAGGAGATGGTCCTTGTGGTAAAAACAAAACTCCTGGGCATGGCCTCTGTGACGGCAAGACATCTTATAGCTAACATGTGGGAGAAACGTACCACCCCAACGTTTGACATATGGTTGGAGTACATGAGTCTTTGCGAGCAGCGCAAATCTCAGTATGCACAATTGCTACCGCCTAACAGCAGACCCATAGACTACTGGCCACCATTTAGGCAATATTATTTGGACCGGAAACAAAATGAACGCAGCGAGGATACTGACCCATCATCTGAACATGTGGGAAATGAAACTGTGCATCCATAGGGTATCGTGCCCCCGGGGAATATGTAACCAGTTATGGGACTATATGGCATCCCAATACTGGAAGTTTGGTTCATCAGTGTGCTGTATCACAGTGTCTATAAGTAACTGCCAATAGATATCACTTGTGCCTAAAGGAAGCCTAAGGGAATTGAGGGACGTGAGAGGGGGGGTGTTTATGGTCCTCGATGACCAAGTTGTATGTTATGTCGCTTACTATGCAAAAATACAATAAAGAACGTTTTATTTAAAAAAATACTTGCCTTCTTCCCCCTTCTGGGCAAGTCAAATCTGGGTGTGTTCATACCCTCTGCGGCAAAGCCCTTGCAGAACGAGGCTGCAATGTTGAGTTGAGTGATGCAGGTGCGCAGGAGACGCTGCCCGATTATACGTAGCATGCTTAGCTACGGCCAGGCTTCTGTGCCTGTAAGAACAGAGGTACGGACCCTCGCCGGCAAAGCCCTTGCAGGACAAAGCAACAGAGTTGAGTGGTGCAGGTGTCTGGTGGCGATGGGTTAGCAGAACAGACTGTCAGCATGGACGATCTCACCATCCTGTCTGCGACCGCAAAGTAACAAGGTTCGGGGAGAGTTAGCTTTCTTCACTCCACGCAGCTGTCTGGACCGTGCACCCCTTCACCCTTTTGCATACGCTTTGCTCCTCCTGCAACCGATCCTCCCAGCCCTACACACTTGTGCACTCCCTTCAACTCTTGTTTCCCTGGCCGTGTGTGCTCCCTTGCATCGTAGGTCCCTTCATCCTGTTCACGTGCGTGCGCTACAGCACCAATTGGCTATTTGCACTTCAGTGTTTCCCTAGCCATGTGCACTCCCTTGCATCGTAGGGCCCCTACTTCTGTTTGCATTTGTGCGTTCCCTCACAACTTGGCTGCATGCACTCCCTTGCTTCTTTATCCAGGTGCCCTCCATCGCATCATAGATCCCGTGTCCTGTTCGGTCCTCCCCACTGCGTTTCCCTTCCTTCCTCTCTCATCTTAGCCCTTCGCTCTTTGAACAATTGTATACGATTCTGACACTGTCTCATGTCCACTGTTTTTCTGGCATTACTTTGCATTGCCTGCATACTTTTTCTAGGTTCCTGTTGTGTTCTGTGCTTTGTTGCCTGTATTGACTTAGTGTTTGCTCTCTACGGTTCTTGATCTTGTGTTGCTATCCACGGTTTGTGGCATCACATTGCAATTGCCTGCATTCTTCACTACTAGGTTCGCTGCTGACCTCTGTGTTTTGCTTTTTGTACTCTATTGCATCTGCATTTTTTACTTCCAGGTTCCCTGCTGACCTCTGTTCATTGCTGATGGTTCTGTACTGCATCTGATTTGTAGGTCCGTTGTTCTTGTTCTTTTTTTTGCCCCCTTCCCTCTCATGTGTCTCTCTGTGCCTCCCTCCTGTCTGCTCCCCTGAAAGTCCTCCCCACCCCTCTCCAGTGGCTGGGCTGCCCACTCCTTACCCCCCTCTTTCCTCTCTGCACCCCCTACGGTGGTGCTTTCTGTCTCACCTATCTTTTCTAACTGCTTTTCTATTGTCTATCTTATCCTTCTCACAAGGTGTGGCAAGGAGAAGTTCAAAAGGGACATCTTGGTCTCCAACCCTGGCCTCTCTATCGCTGATACCTATACCAGTGCTTCATCCAGACAGACCCTTACCGACATACTCTTTGTCGCTCCCTCTCCAGGCATATGGACCCCCCCCATACGGTATCTGTTCTCTCTCCTTTTTCCTCTTCTCCCATTAATGACAGCACCCATTGGGGGCCCTCCTGGTCTCCTTCACTCCTCTAAAACCATCACTAATGTCTACTTAAATGGCACTTTCTTGGTCCTGGGCCTTCAGGCCAATCTCCTCCTCTTTGATAGACGCTTCCTGCACCTTATCAACTTCCTTTCCTCTCCTGATATCCCTTCTTACCAATCTCCGGCTACTCTGATGCCTCCTTCCTCTACCACCTCTTCGGGACCCCCTGCTGCTTCTCTGGCCACCCTGTTGCCTCCCTCCTCTGTCACCCCTCTGGCACTTTCTTCTCCCTCTCTGACGACCCTGCCTGAAGTGTATCCCTGCTTCTATCATTCCAATGCAGGACTCCTCCTCCTTTGAATGCCTGGTATGCAGGCTCTCTATCTCTCCTGACTTCTCTCTCACTGTGGTTGCTATCTACAGGCATCCTGGTCAGGTCGCCCTCTTCCCATATGAGTAGGCCGACCTCTCCTCCTCACTCCTTGCTTCTACCTCTCATCTTCTACTCCTGAGAGACTTGAACATCCACCTGAATGCTACCAGCCCTCTTTCAGGACACTTTCGCAACCTCTGCGATTATCTCTCTCTATACCTCCCTCTGGCCCAACTCACTCTTCAGGGCACACCCTGGATGTTCTGATCTCCTCAGAGATCTCCTTCCCTAACCCTCTCACCACTTTCTCCTTTCTTCCCACCTCTCTCTCTCTTCCCCATAGGTCAAGCCGACTCCAGCACTGCCACATACCTTCTCGGTCATCTGACACATGAAGATGGTGTGTCAGTTGAGGCTTTCACCACTAATTTCTCTCCTCCTCATGCACCTGACACAGCCCTCTCTAACCTTCTAACACTCTGGATGTCCTTGCCCCTGTCATGAGTATCCGCTTGAAGCTGAAGCCGAAATCCAAGTGCAACTGCAGGTATGATTCCCACCTGGCCGCCCTTTAATGTAAGTGTAGGGCGGTGGTGAGGTAGTGAAGGGCATTGGGTGCACCCTGTGATCAACTGGCCTGCCGCCTGCTCCAAAGGCAGTACAGACTCTCTGTCCTCTCTAAGAAGAGAGCCTACATCCAAGCCTGCATCTCTGTGGCATCTAACAACTCAGACAAACTTTTCAAAATCTGCAAGGGGCTGGCCAGTCCTGCTGCAGTGTCTACCGCTCCTGTTCCATCCCAGGCCTTCTGCAAAGCCTTGACCTCTCATTTCACCACTAAAACTCAGGACATCCTGTCCACCCTCTCTTCCTCAACCACGTCTTCCTCCTCCTCTACCACTCCTGGACCATCTAAGGCCATCTCTCCTCCTCTTTTCTCCTCCTTTACCCTGTTCACCTCTGAAAATGTTTCTAGACAAGTCTGATCTATGAATGTGTTGTCAAAGCAGGGTCGCCCCTGTTCATCCAGAACCATCAAGGATCACTTCGACACCCTTGCTCCAGGCTTGGCTGATTTCTGCAATCACTCCTTTCCATTGGAACTTTCTACTCCCCTCAAGCAGTCCCTTGTGCACCCCTTCTAAAGAAGGCCTCGGCCGATCCTTCTTGTCTGGCTAGCTATCACTCAATCTTGATCACTCCTTTCCAGGGCATCTCCAAGCTTAATCTAAATACTTAATCTGTTGGTTGCCTCCATGGCCACCAGTCTGGCTTCAGAGCTGCCAGAAGCACGGAAACTGCTCTTTTGAACACCCTTGAAGACTTCCTCTCCAATCTTGACTCTAATCTCCCTTCTATCCTCATTCTTCTTGATCTATCCTCTGCTTTTGACACGGTCAACCTGCTCATTCGCCTCCTCGACAGCCTTGGTATTACTGATCAGGCCCTGGTCTGGCTTACCTCCTTTCTCACCGACCAACCCTCTCAGGTCCAACAGAGGTTTTCCTCTCTTCTATCCCTCTCTCTACCTGTGGTGTTCCCCAGGGGTCTAACCTCTCTGCCTTGCTCTTCAACCATTACCTAACACCTCTTGCCCACTGCATCAATACTTTATGCTCCAATTTTCAATGCGGATGACACTCAGCTCTCTTTCAGACCCACCTAAGCCACATCTGCTTCTTCTCTCATTCCAGATTGTCTGGCCACAATTCAGAAATGGTGTACCGCCAATGAGCTTTGCCTTAATGCCAGTAAGACTGAGATCCTCCTCATTGGGACACCCGCTCCTTCCTTTCTTCTCTCTCTCTGGTTGCCCACTCTGGGCCCTCTTCCTGCTCCTTCCTGTGAGGCTAAAAACCTTGGTGTCATCTCTGACTCCATCCTCTCCTTCTCTCCTCACATCTCTGACGTCTCTAAGAAGTAAAACTATCAGCTGTACCTCCCCAGAGGTATTCTTCCTTTTCTCACTTCCCCCCAGATGCTCACTGTCTCCAGAGCTCTGGTCCTCTCTAGGCTGGACCATTGCAACAGGCTCTTTCTAAATATTTCTGCCTCTACTCTTTGACCTTTACAACTTATCTAGAACAGCACCGTGAGACTTGTCCTTGGCCTCAAACCCAGGGATCGCATCTCTTCAGCTCTGAAATCTCTTCACTGGCTTCCTGTGACTGCAAGGGTCAAGTTTAAGACCCTCTGCATCCTCCATAAGGCTTTCTGGGGCCTGGGATTGCTCTACCTCCAATGTTCACTTCCAAAACATCCACCTTCTTGAGCTCTATGCTCATCCAACTCCAACTAGGTGAGGCTGGGGCCTCCCTCTGGAACAACCTCCCTGCCTCTCTCAAACTTGAGCAGAACTACCTCCGGTTCCTCTTCCTTTTCGCTTCTGCTTTCTCGCTTCTTCTCCCCTGCTGATGCACCTGACTGCTCTGTGCAGTGGTAACCTGGTCATCCTCTGATCTCGGTCCCAGGCTCCTGCATGTCTGGTTTTCCTCAAACTGCCTCTGGGCTCCCCAGCACTTAAGGGTATGTATCTGCAACCATACAGTCCCTTCTCTCTGCCCTTCTGAGCCACCAGCAGCTGCACTTGTGAGTTAACTGCACTTCGCCATTCCCCTCCCCCCTTTCCTGCACTTGCACGATCTGAATTCTGAATGACAAGGCCTAATAAAATCGTTATTTTGTCCTCCCTTTGTTTCCCCCTCCTTATGTTGTCACGCTGATGCACGTTATAAATGTCACATCATATCATATAATTTCAAAAGCCATTCATTCACTGAACCACATAAACACCCCCACTATCATCATCAACCATTATTTAGGGTGCATCTAAAACAACGAAAACAGTCATAACTACATGTCTACACCTTTCTAGCTCTGAGGACCTGTGTTAATCTAAAACCAAGCACCACCTCCTTCATGTGTCTGTTATGTTCGGGTGTACTCTCCAAGTCAATGTTTATCTTACCTTCCTGTATATAGTTAGCCTCTAGTACCTCCCAGACCCTAAGTGCTCCCATCGTCAGTGTCAGCAAGAACGTGTCAATGCTTGGCATATTTCTCACGAATAGCATCTTTCATTTTGAATAAATTAAAAAAATAAATACTTAAAAAAATACCCAGTCACTATCTGCTATCTCACTTGTAGGCCATGGTGAACAAGCAACAATCAATCTTCATCATCCCCTTTCCGGTATGCCAGGAGACACTCACAATTGCTTAGGCCCTCCTTTGTACGCTTCTGTAGGATAATCTTCTTCACTGCAAGCTGTGGGACCTCCACCACATGCCATTCACTATCATCTATGTATGCCATAGGCTGTGGCTGTAGGTCATTGGCAGATGTCACAGCCCAATTTGGCTCAGATGGAGTTATCTTCTTTCTTATCAGAGCCAACGCCACCGAATGTAATTCACCACACTCTAGTCTTTTCCCCCCAACCACTATTGAGTCATGCTGCCACTGACCACCTTCTTTATATGTGGGCCCATCAATGTCCTTCTCTGGTGCACAGGGCCTGAAAATGTTATGTTGTGTTTTGACAGACTCTGACATGGATTCATGTAGTTCACCTGACACTACCCCTTCCAATGGCATTTTGTTCATGTTCACTGTCCTATATGAGGTGCAAACTGCACAGTCACCCGTTCTTCCGAAATCCAGTTTATTTCTTGCCCTTCTCTCCGGGTATGTCTCCCCCCATGCTGTCAGGACCCTGTTTGTGTGTGCCAGAATGTGGGTGGTGCTTTTAATAGTGGCCATCACCACAGCCATTGGACTACTTGCAACCTGCCTCTCTCTGCCTGCTGGCCCCTATTTGCCAAATCTGTCATTGCACCACTTCTTTCCAGAATATTCTCCTGCCCCTCTTTTGCACACAGTTTCCTCCCCTGGTACCCACCCAGTCTGTGTCCTCTCCCTCTTTCTCTTCCTCCCCTTTCTTGGTAATTCATAGAGCCACCCCCACCGTGTTCTGCATCACCCACCCCAATCAGCCAGGCACTGAGGCTAGCACCTCACAGGCCTGCCCCTCTGTGTTATCCCCCTACCACTCCTTGCACTTCCTCACCAGCACTGCTTTTCTCACTGGCAGCCTCGTATCATCAGCTGCATTCAGAATGTAGGCCTGCCCCTGGGCAGACCTTAACTTTTCCTCTGCTTCCACTTTCCCTTCCATCACCCTCATTATGTCATGTGGTAACAGCCGTCAGATTGTGGCCCTCATGAAAGTTTGTATAAGCATTACTGCAAAATCCAAGGATCTCTGTTCCCTCCCAATATTCATCACCTTCGTGATATCTTTGTGCTTTGCTTGCAGTTCAGCACTATCTCCTGTGTTCCTTTCCTGAGGTACCCTATGTTACTGCAGTTCCTGGGCAACCTCCACCTCCCTAATCTTTTGCACTGACACAGAGACAACATCCTAATTGTCCAACATGCTTCGCAACATGGGGCTGCCACTAGTGCTGGACGGTTGCTACCGTGGTGCTGTGTGGAAGGTGTGTCCAGAAGACGCGAGGAAGATGCAGGGCCGTGGCTGTGAGTGTGTTGCTGACATACCCTGTGCCTTGCTGCGCTGGTGAGTTTCGCACATAAGGAAGTGTGGGCACAGATTTCAGTTGGCTACCAATGGGACACATACCTCCAACTTGATAAGGTATGGGTTAGGAGACACAGCACAAAATCGCATCGCCTTCCGCCAAGCCCCAAGGTTGATACTAGCGCTCAGGTGTCACATGAGCACGCCACTCTCCCACACACTGACAACAGAACAAGACCTGGGAAGCCACGTTGAAGGAAGAAGTCCTGCCAGTTCCCTTAAGTGCACCGATTGTTTGTTTTATACTGTAATAATCATGGTGTTGGCAGCTGTGAGATAGAAACTGGGATCAAGAAGGGGCTGATTGTCATATATGATCATGGCCTCCAAGTATTAACGATACCACAAATTAATTCAACACATAGAAGACAGGATCCACACCCTCCCAACACTGGAATGCGGACCTCTGTGACACTACTGTTACTACTGTAGCATGCTTCAATCTGAGAAGGGGGAACAATGGGACCCTAGTTCTAAGCCCTACTTTCCCTCACCCAGAATCGGCCAGATCTATTCCTGCTCTATCAATTTTGCCCCACCTTCTCCCCTTTGCAGCCATTGCTTGCCTTCAACGCACGTTCCCTCAGTCTATCAAGGTCATCAGGTCCCCTCTGTTCACTGGACTTGGGGATTCCTGTGCTACCCAACCAAAAGCCTGATCTTCATAATGAAGAAAGGTGTAGGGAGCTCAAAATAAAAAAAATGTAAGGTGGCGGCGTTCTCTCACCAAACCTGCAGGCCTCGGCTCGAGGCGGCAGCAGACCAAAGCAGGATGTCGGACCCACAGAAGCGGGTCCCTCCTGGGCAACTCGGTGAAGGAAGGCTGGCAAAGGATCAAATCTCCTAGCCTTTTTGCTGAACTTGTCCCTCTGCCTGCTGCAGGACTCTCTTCACTGGTCTAGACTTCCCTCACCTGATTTGTCTGCACCTGTCTTGCTGCTAGGCCACCTGGTGAATATGTCATTGTTAAGTATTTCAATCAGGTGATACACCCTGTTCTCAGCCTAGTATGCAGCACACAGCTGAAATGCTTATTTAATTATGTCTATAGGTTCAATATTTTGAGTGATATACCACTCATATCACACCCCTTTTCAAATATCCCACACCACAATGGACCGTGAATCAGGCTGGTTGCTAAAGGTAATATTTATTTATTTTAAAAGGCATTCACCAATGTGGTGATGATACAAATCAAAAGGTATGTAATGCACTTAAATTCACTTTACCAACACAGAAGGAAAATACCACAGAAAAGAACAATTTTGGCTTGTTTGGAAAGATAGCACTTAAGTTAGGATTTCCCTCTGCAAAATTCCTCAACCCACAAATAAACAATTCTAAATAGAGACAGGGTGGCAGCAGGTAATCAGGAATAAGAAACGGAAGACAGCATTTGAATACAACCTTCCCTCCCCAAACAAGAGATAAAACGGATTTGAAATTTTACACTTTAAAATGACATTTCGGTAATGGCTGTGTAAAACAATTAATGTGTGTAAAAATCCTTAAATCAATGCAAATCTCTATGGGAGCAAATTTGGAAAGATACTAACAATCATGAGCTATAGTTTGAGCAAAAGTAAACACTTTGAATCTGAATGGAAGTTTGAAAATAATTTAGAACAAAAATCACACATGTAAAACTTTGCAGAAACGCAGATTGCTGCCTAAAATTAACCAAATGGTTTTTAAGACAAATGTGTTTTGAGTGTGGGTTTTTGGGTTAGGGTGTAGCTATAGGTCTTAGGTACACTCTGGAGTTGAAATGAAGTCTCTAGCTATTAAACTGATTAAGATATGCAATGTTGAATGAGAGGCGTTTTCAGAAAATCGGGTAGTGAAAACAGAAAAGAAACTCAGTTTGGACAAGAAAATATTCACTATGATTTTACTCTATGACTAGAGCATTCCAGCTAGAATACCAGGGAGGGACAATGTAAGCTCTGGAGTTGATTCAAACTTCAACACCAAATCCCCAGTGCTAGCCCTGGCAGAACTAGTCGGATCACTCGAAGTAGGATGGATAACTTCAGATTAACACAAGATAAAAATCTCTAAAGAAATGGTGCTTAGCTAAATAAATCAAGACATGAGTGCAATCAGGATTCTGGCAATGTTATAAGTTATTAAGGGAAATATAGTATGTTTTAGAGATTGGGATGAGACAACGCAAGGCAAGGTATGCTATAGTTTTCTATGATTCCTATTAATACTTACAGTCCACTTTAATTTAGGATTTTGGACTGTCAAGGGTTCTGGTCATCACACGGATCGGGTCGAACCAAGGACGGCTGGGCAACTCGGGTGGGACAGGATCATCTGGACTGTTCTGATCACTGAACTGGACTGCACTGGACTGCACTGGACTGGCCGTTCTGGTTACTGGAGACTGGAGATCAGTGGGATGGCGAGTTTGAAGCAGACATGCATTTAGTAGTAGCAAGCCAGCTGGATCAGAATGCTTCCCTTGGGGTTTTGGGATTTTCTGAATTTGAGGCCTAGCTGAAAAAGGGTTCAGCAATGCATAGGCCTTGGCTTTGCATTGAAATCTGGAATCAGGATCAAGTAGGATGAAGAAGTCAGGAACAGGACGCCACGCAGGAATTCAGGAAGAAAGTCAGCAATCAGTGTGTTTGTGTGCTGTCAGGTTCCCTTTTTTATCATGTCAAATGACATCACTAAAGTATAAGGCCGGAACCGGTTTACTGTCCACACCCATAATGCTAGGATTGAGCAAGAGCATAGTTTCCGCCTTACTCTTCGCTGATTGAATCACAGAAAAAGGATGTCATGTTTATGGTGTTACTTTTACAATGTCTAGAAACCTCCCCTAGCTACAGGAACCAAAATGTAACTTTCCCACAAATACATATTTATACAGTTATAACCTCTGAGAAAATCAGATGCACAGATTACATATTTTGTGGGTCATATTTCAATCCAAACCCCAAGTCTGTGGGACCTGGTTTTCGTTTTTTGCTACATTTTGGCAATTTTAACCATGAAAGATTTGGCCTACAATTTCCCAATTTTGTACATAGATGTGTATTTTCCCCTGGGATGTGTGTACAAACAGCTATGTGTGCAATATGAATACTTTCCCCACAATCTGTCATTCTTTACAACTTATGTTCCTTATACAGTGGTGAGTTCTACCAAGTCTTCACAGAAAAAGCATAAAATTAGATTTAAGACTACCAACTTTCATATTTTTCCTCATTCTTACTGCAAAGTTAAATGTCTTGAAAGTTCAGTTACAAAATAAGCTTTTTAAAACCAACAGGAAGTCAATTGTCAGTTATCAGTTTTTTTTCTTTTCCCCAACTGTAAGCAAATGTCAATTCCTTTGAAGCAGGATGAGAGACCTCTCCCTTGATTGAAATGTACTGCCCCCCACCACTTGAAAGATGAGAGCCTTAGCCTGCTATTGTCTCAGCCTGAAACAAAGACGAATGTCTGATGACGACTTGGGAAGTCCCATTGTCCTGGGTATTCAAAACCTCAAAGCTAGCAATTAGCCTTTCCTATGCTAGCAGTTTATGAGGTGTCACCCTTTCTCAGAGCTAACACTGGCAGAGCAGGTTCTTTTTTTAATATATATAGTTTACCAATTTATCCTGGGTTCAGCTTTTATTTTCTCATTTTAAATCTTAACTGAAATCTATGGAATCAAAACAGTTTAGAGGAGTACTTTTACCAGCAAGAAATAATTTTACATTTTTAAATTAGCATGCCTTTACACAACAATGTACTTTTAAATAGGCGATTTTGCTCTTCAGTCAGGAAAAAGCACATTTAAATTATTTCTTTAAATTTGGTTTTCATCTGCAGCAAATATACACTTTGTACAGCTCTAGTTCTTTCCTAGAGTGCTGGAGTTGTTTGTAGCATGGATGCTGTCACGATCCATACCCCTGACCCCCTCAGGTATAACAGCCCCCTGGCAGCAGTGGGGTTAAAGCCCATGACACTGGCCCCAAGGGCCTTAAAACTCCATCAGAAACGTACATGGAGTCAGTCCTGGTGCCTTGGGCGCCTGGCTCATTATCAAGATTAAAGCAATAACAGTTTTGGACCTTAATCCAACATGGAGGCCTATTACACAGCTCAGTTCTTTAGAACCAAGCCATGCGGTCTAGTGTTTTGGGTGTGGCTGGGCCTGGAACTACTTGGCCTGGAACTACTTTATCTGGGCTATTTAAACCAAACCCAAACAGCAGAATACGCATCACGTTATTCTGCACTAACGCTCACCATGTCCAGCTCTTTCTCATCTGCTTCTCCACGGGCCCGATCCTGAAGCCCTAGATCCGGATTCCATCAATAACCTGGAAGAACAAGAACAGCATTAACGAGCAAGAACATTTACCTGTGAAGTAACCAGTCTTGAATCCATCCTGCGCTGCGCTTACCTCACCCATCTCCGGAGTTCTCTGCAACCTGCAAAGGTAAAGAAACAAGGACAGCATTAATAACAATTCTCACCTGGGCAAGCAGTGAGCCCTGGCAGCACCCTGCGCTTCTCTTACCTCGCCCATCTCTGGGTTTCTCCGCAACCTGCAAGGGAGAAGAAACAAGGTCAGCATTAACAAAGCACTTACCTGGGCAAGCAGCTCTTCGATCGCTCATCACTCCGGAACATCACCGCAACCTGTACAAAAAGAAGAGAACACAGGTTAGGAATTAACACCAATAAACAGAGCAGCGCTCCACACATCAATAACTCACCATGGTCTTCGCGATCGGCGCGGCAACTCCGAGATCGCAACCATCCCTGTGAAACCAAAAAGAGACATTGTTAGGGAACAGCGTAGTGGAGCATGACGCAGAGAAGACAGAGAAAACGGAGGGAAGAAAGAGACAGAATAAAGACGGAAAAGACATTATAACTCACCTGGAAGACAGCAAGCAGAGTCGGAGTCACAGCCGGTCTGGACCCGACATAAGGGCACACAAACCAGTGAAGCAACTAGGTCCACGGAACGCCCGCACCAACCACGTGTCCCTGCACAGAGATGCAGGATGGAGAGTTCAACGCACAAAAACCTAAGGTGAGCAATAACCCCAAGGGAGGGGATTTGGACCAGAGGGAGGTGGGAGTCCACCCTCCACAGAACCACTATCTTAACCCTCCATTCTCCTGTTATAGGCGCTACCCAATGTCTGGCACGTAAGCAAGCAGAGAGGGGTCTGGGATAGCGCTTAGACCTCCATCCAGTATCGTGTGGCGCTCCCGTGGGTACCAGGCGAGCATAACAGATACATGTATCAGGCATCTGTTTAGAGTGTTTCTCTTACAGCTGATTCTTTAGATACACTTGCAAAGTTTTAGCCCTGTTTCCCATGTAAAATGAAATCACAGTCCCTGGTTGCTTTTCCAGAGATACTTTTGACAGGGGCTGTCATTCAAATGAGGCCAGTTTCCTCTGAGACACAAGCAATGATCCTGGGTATAGCAGTGTCTTTTTAATCACCTTGGTTCATGAGAAATAATGGATTTAGCGCCAAGCAGCACTTTTTAAGGTTGAGAAAGTAACATTTTGAAGAGGCATTTTGGGTTTTCAGCACAATGGTGCTGCCTCTTTAACTTCACTCCATATTAACTGTTGCAGAGCACACTGGCACATTCCTGCAGTGAGTACTCTGTTCAACCCCACCTGAAATGTGTGGCAGGGTCATGCAGCCATTTTCTGTTTGTTGAAAATGCAGTTTAGAGATCTTGGCACGCACAGGAGTCAGCGCAGCCATTTTGTGCTGTTTCTTGCACCAGTGCTGTAAAGTGATGTAGCATAGCACAGCTGAGTGGGTCAAAATATCGCACAGATTCCCCCCCTGACTTCATCTGGATTTCCAGTCGTGGGGAGTCGGGCAAGTGGGATTTTTTTTTTCTTTTCTTGAAAGGCAGGTTCAGTCGGGTATGAGTCCTTCTTCCATCAGCGAATGATGCAACACGCTCTCCTCGTTGCCTCTTGGTGGAATGTTGAACGATACCACCTGCCTTCTCTGAGGTTTTCTTTTCTGGTGTGGAGCAACACCCTGGATTTCCTTGAGTATTCTTTCTGGGTTCCCCAGGAGGTCCTCTTTTGTTACAACGGTATAATCAGTGCAAATCTATAAAATAGAACACAAAGCGGTTATGCCAATTTTCCCACTTACTCTCCTCCAATCGGGATTCCAGCAGTGGGATATACATGCATTCAGTGAACATTGAAATATTTCTATGCTTCAGAAGTCTCCCCCACTGGGTTTTCTATGGACTCCTCTATTTGCTGCAAAGTGTTCCTGGCGTGTCAACTCTTTAGCTAATTGATGTGGACCCACCTTTTCTCTGTCAAGTCGCGCTTTGGGGCTTGCAGATTCTGTAGGCGAGGCCTGGAATGGTGACCTCTCCTCCATTTCTGAACTTCCATTTCCTACCGTAGCACTGGCGCTGACTGGAAGGTTTTCTTTAGGATTGCAAGGACCCTGAGATTTACTCTCCAGTTGGGACCGGGCTTGGCAATAACTGGAATCCAAATTAATCTCGAGTCGATTGAGGATGTAACTGCCCATGTAAAAGGCAGAAGGAACACCTTGAATGATGCAACAATTATGTACGATGCTTTTATCACCTCTAGAAATTTCAATCATACAACTGCTAAGCAGAAGATGTTTGGAACGGGGTATTTCCAGGCCCCATACCCATTGATACACTGACTCTACAGTGGGTAGGGTCTGATCTTTTGGGAGTTTCTTGAATAATACTTCGCTGATGAACTGGGGAGTTGCTAGGTCTGGAAAAGACCCGGGGCTAAGCTGATGTTGGTACTGTTGGGACTGGGGGTTAGTTAGTCTTTTGGTTGTAGCTCCTGAGATTCTATCCGGGGCTACAACCAAAAGATCAGGGGCTATAGCCCGCTTAGCCTCCCCTAGCAACGCCCCTGCTGATGAAGCTTTCTTCGCTATTCAAGTTCACTCGGAAAACGACAGACTCCTTCCCGTCATTTAACTGAATCGGAAAGAAGAGCTGTTTGCCCTTCTTCTGAACGCCAGCTGCCCTTGGTGCTGATTTTTCATCAATTTTGGCTATGGAATTAGGACTTTCTGATTGTGAATTAGTATATACTTTCAGAGTATTTCCTTCCAGTGTGGAATGCCACTTGAGACTGGAGGGAAGGTTGATTTGCACAAGTGGAGAGGAGTTCCCATCACCAGTTTGTTGTCCCACATCAATTATGGTAACGTCAGGTATTTCATTATTTTGAAGATGAAACTTAATTTGATCTCGTTTTTGTTCAACCATGTGGCATTTGCCATTTAGACTAACATGGTTGACACTCTGTTTTAATTTGATTGGCCTGTGAGTCTGGGTCCAGAGTACCTTATTCACACAGTCTATTAGGGGAGACAACCTACGGAGGATGTCTTTCCCTAATAGACAGGAGGTTACCTCTGGCGCCACGACTATGACCGGATGCTTCATCTTGTGTTGGCCAATTTTAATTTCCAGCTCTGCAAACCCCTCAATAGGAATTTTCTTCCTGTCGAAGTTCTGGAGCTGTCCAGGAAGAGGGGTGAGAGGGATCTGGTATCTCTCCCCCCTTCCTGAATATAGCTGCTCAAATTGCACCTTGCCCTTGCACTTGGATGGAGGCGTAGAATCTAACTTCTTTCTCCTGCAAGGGGCACAGGTAATGGGCATTCTGAGCAAGCAAGTTGTGTAGTCAATCTCCTTATTTCTGACTGTGACACAGGGATAGTTTTGTCATGATTCAGTGTTGGAGTTGGGGAATCTGACAAAAAATGTTGACACACTGTCATTTGGGGAGTTTCGGGCTTCCCCTTTTCTGATTCTGTCAACAGAAGTGGTTGGTGAGGTTTGGGGTTTCTCTTGTGCTGGTTCTGGGCTGCCCCCCTTCTATGAGGCGGTCCCCAGAATGGAGTTGGGTGGTATGGGTATCCTCTTGTGCTGGTTCTGGGCTGCCCCCCCCTTCTGGGAGGCAGTCCCCAGAACCGAGTTGGGTAGTTTGAAAACCGGAAAATAAAATGTTGCACTCAGGGATTCAAGGAGTCTCGGGGTCCTCCTTTTCTGATTCTGGGTTGCCCCCAACCCCTTTTGGAGACAGTCCCCAGATTTGGTTTGGAAAGTGTGGTTTTCTTGATTATTATTCTGGGGTTCAATGATGGGCAATTCTAACTCAGTCCCCACATTCACCCAGTCTTCATTAAGATCTCTTGGGACCCATTTTTGTATGGGAGGAGTTCTCCCATCCCTGAAGAAGAAGATCTTTTTTCCAGAATCCTCTGAGCATCCCTCTCCTTGAATTGGAGGACACTAACCTCCTCCACAAAATGGCCTTTTTGGGTTCTTTATTTCTCCTACCCGCCCTCTGTTCCTTGGGTTGCAGACTTTCGGTTGCAGGAGATTTTGGTTCCAGTTCCTGGATTTCCAGGGGCTTTTCACAAGTGGGGAAGAAAGTTTCTTCTAAGGCTTCACACCTCCCTTTCCCCCGTGCCTCCTCCTTTGGAACTGGTGAGTTGTCGGGGTTCTCTCTCCGTCATTGTTCTGGAGTACCAGACCCTTGGTTTTTGGGGTTCTGAGCCGCCATGTTCATCTGAGGGTTCTGCTGAGCTCTAAACATGCGACCCAGATCCGGGGACAGGTTCTGGACCTGGTGCTCCAGTTGGGACACCCGTTCCGGCCGATACAGGGGTCTCTGATCCATCCTGTGTGAATCAAGGGAAGGGTAACTATCCCTTCTCCCATAGTACCCTGGGTTTGGAAAATTGGGGTAACCCTCCACCCTTGACCTCCCCTCTCCCAGATTGGGCTGTCTGGGCTCAGGAAAGTGGGGAAAGAAAGGAGGGTTGTTCTGTAGGTTGAAGTTTTGAGGGTACTGGGGAAAGAAACTCAACCAAGCATTTGGGGGATTACTTCCCTTCTGAGGAAAGTTAGGAGGGAAGTTTCCTGGGGTGGTACCAACCTGGTTGGATCCCCCTTGGGCTGGGGGAGTCCACACATGCCCCAGGATGGGTTTCTTACCCTTGTATCGGGGGCTGATGTACTCAGGGGAGTTAGGGGTCCCATTTGTGGGATTACCTCCCTGACTACCACCTGTCTGTGATTGGCCCGAGGGTCTTCTGGTTCTTTGGCTGGATGGATTTTGCACAGGTATATTTTTAGGCCTCCATCTCCAGATCTAAAATGGGGGCAACCTTCACCTCCGCCACCTTAACAGCAGCAGGGGTGTTGGCTGGTTTGGAGTTTTTGTTCGCGTTTTTGCTATCTAAAGGTTTTTGTACCTCATAAATGCGGGTCGCCTGTTCTATGACCGAGACCAGGGATCTTTTCTCATGAAAGTCCCTCACCAGCTGGGCCATTATGTATTTGGGGAGTGCATGGAAGAAGGTGGTGATGAACTCCCGACTATCTGTGTACACCCTCTTGATGGTCTGTGCAAATGCACGTTTGAGCTCGTGCACAAATTCTTGTGTGGACTGATCTTCCCCGCACTGCAGATTGTAGGCCGCCTTGCAGGCCTCCTGGGGGTTTCTATGTGCAGAGAAATGTTTTAAGATGGCCACCCTGTAGGTGGGCCATCTTGAGTGGTTCTGATCCTCTAGTCCTGCAAAGAAACTGGAGTATTAAGGAGATAATGTCCATTTCACATACTGTATGCAATTCTGGCTGTCCTTCAGATGAAAAGTGTCCATCATCTGTTCATATAATTCTAGGTGTTCCCAGACAGATACTTGGCATTTTTATAGTATGGAGTTATAACACTCCTAGTGGCCTTCATCTGCTTAAGGAGATCTTTTTGCATAGCTCTCTTAATTTTGTATGCTTTTTTGATTTCAGTCACCCGAGTCCACTCGTCCTCAGACTCAGAGGCACTGCTACTGGAGGCGGCTTTTTTATCCTCAAGGCACTCCCTGATTCTGTGAGCCTGAGAAGGGCTTGCAGAATGTTTGGGCCTAGTTTCCCAATTCCTGTGGTGCTCAGAAGAGTCTTCTGACTCTCCCCTGTTCCCAGGATTGGCAGAGTAACCCCCCCCCCACTGCCCTAACTGGGTAGAGGTCTTCAGGATACTCTTTTTGGGCTTTATTTCCTGGATTTTCCCACCAAATTTCACAAACTGATCTTTTGGAAGGCGGTATCTGTGTGGATCCAGTTCCCTGACTCTCCCCTCATAGGAATCTTCCTGGTCAGAGATGTTAGCCCTAACATTTGAGGTTCTGTACAGGGACGCCTGCCCATCAATTTCTGGGGGCGCTGATCTGTCAGTCGAATCTTCCCAACTCTATTGAATTCTACCATCCCCATTGCCCCTGGTTCATGTAAGCCAGTGGACATGAAACTGGTAGAGTTCATGGTATTGAAGGGGTTTAAGTCCCTGAGTACAGGGGTCCTGATGTTAAGTTCAGGGGTTGCCCTGTCCCTCTCTACCTGTTCTCTTTCAGCCCCTATTCCCTGGTGATAAGCAAAAATCTGAGCCTTTTGTTCCTCAATCAAGGCCTCACTGGTCTCAATGATTTTCTCTTGCATTGCTACTTGTTGGCGGAGCCCATCATTCTTTTCACAGAGCCTCATTGTCTCTCTGCACTTCCTGCATGGTCTGGGAATACTGGGCCAATTTCTGCTGCAGGAGACTCACCTTCTGAGGTTTAGCATATTTGGTCAGGTGTTCCGTTCCAGAGCATCCTCCACCCATCTGGTGTGCTCTAGTAGCTTCCCATACTCTGTTGTAAATTCATTGAGCTCCTGGAGGGCCAGCTCTCTTCCCTCTAGCTCAGCTTTTAATTGGCTTACTTCCTGGCCTAAGGCATCTCTCTCCTGATTTAGGGTGCCCCTCTGTTCAGACAGGTCATCCATTTGTTTTTTGATGGCACTGGATTTCTGGCGCTACTCATCAAATTCTGTTTGAGAGTGTAGGTCTCTCATAATTAATTTATTATTTTCCTCTTCCAAGTTTTCTATTTGGTTTTGTAGGGTAACAATCTGTTCAGCACAGACCCTATTGTATTGTATCTGTTGATTTAACTTCTGGTGACTCTCTTGCAGAGAGTCAACCCTTTACTGACACTCCTCTTTTAGTGCCTGTAATTGGGTGTCTTGCTCTGCATTCTCTTTCTGTAGGAGAGCCAGATCATCTTTTAATTTTGTGACATAATATCTTGATTCTGCATCTAATTCTTGGCTCTTCAGTAGCCTTTGTTCTGTAGAGTTTAGATCATTCTGTATTCTCTCTAGGATTCATTTTGATTCTGTGCCAGAACTATATTTTCAGCGTGCTTTTCCCGCATCACTCCTATGTGGAGGTATAGGTAGGCCGCAATTCTGGCAATTTTGCTTTGCTCCTCTTTAACTTTTGGGGCCATGTACAGTTCACTAAGAGCTTGGTGTAATGGGCGCTTGTCCTGCGATGTATCCAGGTTCATGGCAGTGCCCTGTTCTGTGATTTCCTGCAGCCAGACATGTTCATTCTGTTGTGGCCACTCACCCCTGACAAAAAGTGTGTGCAGGGGGTGTTCCCTAGCCATACTGATCTGTACAGGAACAGCCATTTTGGATATATCAATTTCTTTATTAATTATTTCGGGGTTGATTTACTTTTACTTTTACAGCCCTGCCTCGTCTTGGAGTATCTGTTTTGGGAGGCACTTGTACAGTGTAGCACAGTACACCAACCAAGCAAAGTGTCTCTACCCTGCAGGTTAGTCCGCTATGCTAGACTGTCATGGGTGGTAACTCAAACTCAAAATCACAGCAAAAGCCCCCAAATCTGTTAAGTATTTCAATCAGGTGATACATCCTCGTCTCAGCCTAGTATGCAGCACACAGCTGAAATGCTTATTTAATTATGTCTATAGGTTCAATAATTTGAGTGATATACCACTCATATCACACCCTTCTCAAATACCCCAGGCTACAATGGACCAGGAATCAGGCTGGTTGGTAAAGGTAATATTTATTTATGTATTTTAAAATTCAAATCAAACATATACTTTTAATAGGGAGCAGCAATCATCAATTTGGCGACATTACAAATCAAAAGGTATGTAATGCACTTAAATTCACTTTTTAGCAACACAGAAGGAAAACACCAGAGAAAAGAACACTTATGGCTTGTTTAGAAATATACCACTTAAGTTAGGATTTCCACCTGCAAAATTCCTCAACCCACAAATAAACAATTCTAAATAGAGCTACGGAGGCAGCAGGTAATCAGGAATAAGGAATGGAAGACAGAATTTGAATACAACCTTCCCTCCCCAAACAAGAGCTAAAACAGATTTGAAATCTTACACTTTAAAATGACATTTCGGAAATGGCTGTGTAAAATAATGAATGTGTGTGAAAATCCTTAAATCAATGCAAATCTCTATAGGAGCAACATTGGAAAGATACTAACAATCATGAGCTACAGTTTGAGCAAAAGTAAACACTTTGAATCTGAATGGAAGTTTGAAAATAATTTAGAACAAAAATCACGCATGTAAAACTTCGCAAAAATGCGGATTCCCGCCTAAAATTAACCAAACGTTTTTTAAGAAAAACAGGAGTGTAGCTATAGGCCTTAGGTACACTTTGGAGTTGAAATGACGTCTCTAGCTATTAAACTGATAAAGATATGCAAGGTTGAATGAGAGGCATTTTTAGAAAAATTGTGTAGTGAAAACAGAAAAGAAACTCAGTTTGGACAGAAAATATGATTTTACTCTATGACTAGAGCATTCCGGCTAGAATATCAAGAGGGACAAAGTAAGCCCTGGAGTTGATTCATGCCTTCAACACCAAATTGCCAGTGCTCGCCTCGGAAGAACCAGTCGGATCACTTGAAGTAGAATGTATAACTTAAGATTTACACAAAATAAAAATGACTAAAGAAATGGCGCTTAGCACAATAAATCGGAACAAGAATGCAATCAGGATTCTGACAATGTTATAAGTTATTAAGGTAAGGATAGGATGGTTTAGAGATTGGGATGAGACAATGCAGGACAAGGTATGCTATAATTGTCTATGATTCCTATCAATACTTACAGTCTACTTTAATTTAGGATTTTGGACCGTCAAGGGTTCTGGTCATCACACGGATCGGGTCAAACCAAGGACAGCTGGGCAACTTGGGCGGGCCAGGATCATCTGGACTGTTCTGGTCACGAGACTGCACTGGACTGCACTGGACTGGCCCTTCTGGTTACTGGAGAATGGAGATCAGTGGGATGGCGAGTTTGGAGCAGGCATGCATTTAGGAGTAGCAAGCCAGCTGGACCAGAAAGCTTCGCATGGGTTTTTGTGATTTTTTGAATTTGAGGCCTAGCTGAAAAAGGGTTCAGAAATGCATAGGCCTTGGCTTTTCAATGAAATCTGGAATCAGGATCAAGTAGGATGAAGAAGTCAGGAACAGGACGCCACACAGAAATTCAGGAAGAAATTCAGCAATCAGTGTGTTTGTGTGCTGTCAGGTTCCCTTATTCATCATGCCAAATTACATCACCAAAGTATATGTCAGGGGCAGGCTTACTGTCCACACCCATAATGCTAGGATTTGGCAAGAGCATAATGTCCGCCTTGCTCTTCCCTGATTGGTTCACAGAAAAGGATGTCATGTTTATGGTGTTACTTTTACAATGTCTAGAAACCTCCCCTAGCTACTGGAACCAAAATGTAACTTTCCCACAAATACATATTTATACAGTTATAACCTCTGAGAAAATCAGATGCACAGGTTCCATATTTTGTGGGTCACATTTCCATCCAAACCCCAAGTCTGTGGGACCTGGTTTTGCCTTTCTGCTACATTTTGGCAATTTTAACCATGACAGATTTGGCCTAAAATGTCCCAATTGTGTGCACAGATGTGCATTTACCCCTGGGATGAGTGAACTAAATGCTATGTGCTCAATATCAATACTTTCCTAACAATCTGTCATTCTTTACAACTTCTGTTCCTTATTCAGTAGTGAGTTCTACCAAGTCTTCAAAGTAAAAGCATAAAATTAGATTTAAAACTACCAACTTTCATATTTTTCCTCATTCTTGCTGCAAAGTTAAATGTCTTGAAAGTTCAGTTACAAAATAGGCTTTTTAAAAGTAACAGGAAGTCTATTGTCACTTATCCATTTTTCTCTTTTCCCCAAATTTAAGCAAATGTCAATTCCTTTGAAGCAGGATGAGGGGCCTCTCTCTTGACAGAAGTTTACTGTCCCTCCCACTTGAAGGGTGAGAGCCTTAGCCTGCTATTGTCTCAGCCTGAAGCAAAGACGAATGTCTGATGACGACTTGGGAAGTCCGATTGTCGTGGGTATTCAAAGACTCCAAGCTAGCAAGTAGCCTTTCCTGTGCCAGCAGTTTATGAGGTTTCACCGTTTCTCAGGGCTAGCACTGGCAGAGCATGTTTTTATATATAGTTTACCAATTTATCCTGGGTTTATCTTTTATTTTCTCATTTTAAATCTTGACTGAAACCTGTGGAATCAAAACAGTTTATAGGGGTACTTTTACCGGCAAGAAATATTTTTACATTTCTAACTGAGAATGCCTTTACACAAAAATGTTCTTTTGAATAGGCGATTTTGCTATTCAGTCAGGAAAAATCACATTTAACTTATTTCTTTAAATTTGGTTTCATCTGCAGCAAATATACACTTTGTTTAGTTCTATTTCTTTCCTTGAGGGCTGGAGTTGTTTGCAGCATGAATACATGTATCAGGCATCTGTTTAGAGTCTTTCTCTTACAGCTGATTCTTTAGATACACTTGCAGAGTTTTAGCCGTGTTTCCCATGTAAAATGAAAACACAGACCCTGGTTGCTTTCCAAAGGTAGTTTTGACAGGAACTGTCCTTCAAATGAGGCCTGGCTCCTCTGAGACACAAGGACCTTTTTAATCACAGTGGTTCATGAGAAATGATGGATTTAGCGCCAAACAGCACTTTTTAAGGTTGAGAAAGTGACATTTTAAAGAGGCGTTTTGGATTTCAGCATAATGATGCTGCCTCTTTCCTTTCACTCCATTATAACTGTTGCAGAGCATACTGGCACATTCCTGCAATTAGTACTCTGCTTCACCCCACCTGAAATGTGTGGCAGGGTCATGCCGCCATTTTCTGTTTGTTGAAAACACAGTTTAGAGATCTTGGTGCGCACAGGAGTTAGCGTGGCCATTTTGTGCTGTTTCTTGCACCAATGCCGTAAAGTGATGTAGCATAGCACAGCTGAGTGGGTCAAAATATCCCACATCATGCATCATGCAGTTTTGGCATCCCTCTCTCTGATCCCCTTTCATCTCTCTGCTTTCTTCTTCCATGGTGCTCTCCATCTCCCGGATCTACTGTATACCTGCTACTCTATGACCTATACTATCTCTCTTTCTAATCCTGGAAAGAAAAAGCTCAAGGAAGATCTGGTCTCACTCATATCCAGGCCTGCCCATCGCTGACCCCTATGTCACCTCTTCTTCCTGGCTGATTGTCACTGACATCCTCTTTGTCGTTCCCTCTCCATATTTTTGATTTCCCCATATAGTCTCAGTCCTCTCTCCTTTCTCTTCTTTGCCCATTAATGGTGGGACCAAATGGGAAGTACTCTTGGCATACTTCCCATCCTCTAGGGGCATCATTACTGTCTACCAGTATGGCACTGTCATGGTCCAGGGCTCTCAGTCCAACCGCCTCCTTCTTTATAGGCGTCTTCTGTCTCTCATCAACTTCCTCCCTTCTCCTGCCACTCCTCCTTCTGCCACACCTCTGACCCCTTTGCTATCACCTATAGGCATACAACATTCCTGTAACCCTTCTCGGAAGACCTTCAAAGGTGGCAACCAGCTTCACTTAGCTACCCTCAACTCTCGCTCTGCCGTTAAACACTCCTATGAAATCTGTCACCTCCTTGAAGACTTCGACCTTGACATCCTCACTCTCACTGAGACGTGGTTCGCTGCCAGCTATGTCACTGTTTTTGACCCATTCTTCCCAGAGGGCTACAAGATTCTCTCTAAGCCCAGGCCTAACCGGCTTGGGGCGAAGTGGTCCTGATCTTCCCTGAATGTCTCTCTCCTACCCACTCAGAACTACTTGCCCTTCAAATGCCTTGTCTGCAGGCTTGGTTTCTCTCCGATCCTCTTGCTGACTCTTGCCATCTGCAGGACCCATGGTCTTGTCTCCCTCTTCCTTTTGGAGTGGCAGTACCTTACCTCTTCTCTTCTAGCCTCCACCTCCAAGCTTCTCTTTCTGTGAGTCGTCAATATTCACCTTGACTCTTCTGATACGGCCTCTGGACTCCTCATCAGCATCTGTGACTCTCCTTCCCTCACCATTCTTCCCTCCGGTCCGACGCACTCAGCTATACACACCTTTTGATGCGCTCATCTTAGCAGACATCCCCATCTCCAACACTCTCCCTACACCTCTCTCCTGGTCTGACCATGCTCTCCTGTCCGCTCACCTGGATCTCTTGGGCCCCCGGGCTAAGCCTCTGCCTGCACAGCCAGTCTCATTTGCTGACATTCCACCGATGAAGCAAGTGTCAGTTGCTGCCTTTGCCACCACTTTCATTCCCTTTCTACTCTGGCCACAGACTCTCATACTGACTCAGCCCTTACTTACCTTCACATCTCCATCTCCAACACCCCTGACATCCTTGCCCCTGTCATGAGGAACCACATGAAACCTGCCTCCAAGCAAAACACTTGGTAGGACTCTGACCTAGCCTCTCTAAAACACAAGTGCAGAGCTGCCCAGTAGAAGTGGCAGGCTTCAAGCACATCCTCTGACAGAATGGCTTGCCGTCTGTTCCAAAGTAAATACAGACTCTCCACCCGTTCAAAGAAGAAGGCCTATATCAGAGCCTGCATCTCTGGGGCCACTAACAACACGGCTGAACTGTTCAAAATATGTAAGGAACATGCCAATCTTACTGCAGTCTCCACTTTTCCTCTGCCATCCCATACCCTCTGCACTGCACTGTCCTCTCACTTCATAACCAAAACTCAGGACATCCTGTCACCCCTCTCCTCTGCACCCCTCTATTCTCTCTCATCTGCTCTCAGGCCTCCCCTGGCTACCCTCTTTCCTCCTTCTTTCCTTTTTCTCGCACATAGCACTGGATGAGGTCTCTAGACAGGTCCTCTATATGAAAGTCTCCTTCAAACAGGTGCTTCCTTGATCCTCCAGAACTATCAAGGGCAACATTGCCTCCCTTGCATCTGCCTTGCATGATTTCTGCAATCACTGCTTTGCCACTGGCTCCTTCCCGCTACACCACAAGCACTCCCTTGTGTACCCTCTCCACAAAAAGTATTCTGCCGACACCTCTTCCCTGGCAAACTACTGCTCCCTTCCTGGACAAACTCTTGGAGAAGCTGGTAATGTCGCAACTGATCCACCACACTGAATCTGTCGGTTGCCTTCACGAACACCGGTCGGGCTTCAGAGCAGCCAGAGGCACAGAAACTGCACTCCTGAATACCTGTGAAGACTTGCTCTCAAACCTCTATTCTCATTCTCTTTCCGTTCTCGTCCTTCTTGCTATTTGCTCTGCCTTTGACACAGTCAATCATTCCACCATTATTAATCGGCTCTGTGATACTCTTGGCATCATGGACTTGGCACTGGACTGGTTGACCTCCTTCCTCTCTGACCGACCATCCTAGGTCAACTGGGCACTTTTCTCTCCTCCATCACACTCTCCACCTGCGGCGTCCCTCAGGGCTCTATCTTCAACATCTACCTTGCCCCTCTGGCCCTTTGATCTCTGTCTTCTCTCCTCACTTCCAGTGTTATGTGGACGACATGCAGCTCTCCCTCAAGATTCCCTCCACTGCCTCCTCTTTTTCCTCTTTCATTAATGACTGTACGACTGCTATTCAGGCATTGTGCCCTGCTAATGATCCCTGCCTTAATTGCAGTACAACTGAGTTCCTTCTCATTGGGACCCCTGCTCCCTACTTTGTTCCTACTCTCTGCCCCCCCTCCATGGGTCTCCTCCCCTCAACCTCTTGTGAGACAAAAAAACCTTGGTGCAATCTTCGAATCCTCTCTCTCCTCCTCCCCTCGTGGACCTTGTCAAGAAGACCCAATATCAGCTGCACCTCCTCAGAGGCATTTTCTCGTAGAGGAGCAGTTGGACACATTTTCCTTATCTCACGCCCCCTCACCGCCATCATACTGGATCAGTAGAAAAGCTCTGTATGGGATCCCATGTGTTCTGCCTATACCGCATTGAGTGAACAAGAGACGATATGCACTCAGACAACCGTATCGAATGTACGCTCATAGTGAAAGTGTGGAAGGATGCCATGTCGAAAGATGTCAGCATGCACCATTGGACATCATGGAGCGCTGATTGAAACCTAATGAGGGCAGAGTGATGTCACATAGCAAATATATACGAAGCCATACTGAAACGATTTGAAAATACTAAAGAGTAACGATGTAACTGAAGTGATAAGAGAAACATGTACAAAACGATAAAGTAATCATGAATGAAAAAGAAGACAAAGTAACTTGCTGACCAATAAGTGTAAATACGCAGAAAGGCAAGAAGCTTGCTATAGAGGAATATATAACGGGGCAGGACGGCCATAATTGGAAAAAGGACACTGGCTTGTGTTAAGATTCATTTCAGTTACCTCAGAAACAGATCAGGGTTGCAGAGTCAGGAGACGCTGAAGGAAGAGCTTTGTGTACAAAACAAAGAGGAGCCTTTGTACTCGATATCCTTGCTCTTACCGAGACGGGGTTCAATGCAAGCTGAGTCATTGCTTTTGACTCCCTTCTTGCTGATAGCTATCCAAGCCTTGCCCTAACCGTGCTGGCGGTGGGGTTGCTCTAATATTCCCTGAGTGGGTCCCTTCTTCTCTCATACCCACCCAGCCTTACTCTTCCTTCGAGAGCCTGGTTTGCAAGCTGGTCATCTCTCCCACCTACTCTGTGATCATTGCCACTATCTATAGGCCACCTGGGTCTACCACCCTGTTCCATTCAGAATGGGCTGATTTCTCCTCCTCTCTTCTCACAACCACCTCTAAACTTCTCCTGGGTGACTTCAACATCCACCTTGACTCTTCAATCACAGCATCCACGCTCTTCCTTGACCTCTGCACCTCGCTCTCCCTCTCCATTCTCCCTTCTGGTTTTACCCGCTCGGCTGGACACACTCTTGATGCCTTCATCCTCACTGATCTTTCACTCTCCCCCCCACTGATCACCCCACTCTCCTGGTCAGATAATTCTCTTCTCTTCTTTTACCTGGGTCCTCCCGGCCCTCTGACCGCACCTTCCAAAGCACTGCCAACCTCGTTCACGAACATCTGTCCGATGAAACGAGTGTCAGCTGCTGTCAGCTGCTGCCTTTGCATCTACCTTCATCCCCTCTCTCTCCCAACTATTGACTCTACCTCTAACTATGCTCTTAGCCACCTCCATTTTACCATCACTAATACCCTTGACATTCTTGCCCCAGTCATGAGGATCCACCTGAAACATGCCTCCAAGCATAAAACCTGGTATGACTCTGAAACCAAGTGCACAGCTGTGGAACAGAAGTGGCAGACCTCAGGATTACCCTCTGAAAAATTGGCCTCTCGCCTGATCCAAAGGCAATAGCGACTCTACTTTTGCTCCAAGAAAAGGGCCCACATCCAGGCTCGAGTCTCTGTTGCATCCATGTCTGAACTCTTTAAAATCTGCAAGGAACTAAACAACGATTCCACAGTTTCCTTCTCACCTCTTCCTAGGCACTCTGCAATGCACTGGTCATGCATTTCACTGCAAAAACTCGGGACATCCTGAGCTCTCTTGTGTCCCTCTCTCCCTCCCCTTCCTCCACCCCCTGCTTTCTATGGCCTCCCATCCCCCCTTTGCCTTTCTCTTCTCCTTCTCTCCTATCACACCTGATGAGGTTACCAGAGTTTTCTGCTTCAGGAAGGTCTCCTCCAAACAGGTCTCCCCCTGTTTCTCCAGAACCATTAACATCAATATTATCTCTCTTGCGGCTGCACTTACTGATTTCTGCAACCGCTCCTTTACTACTGGAGCTTTCCCTTCCTCCCTCAAGCACTCCCTTGTGCGCCTCCTCCTCAAATTCTCTAGAGCTCCGGTTCTCTCTAGGCTAGACTAGTGCAGTAGCCTTTTACTTAATCTACCATCTTCTTCTTCACGACCCCTCCAGCTAATCCAGAATAGGGCTGCAAGAATTATCCTTGGCCTCAAGTGCAAGGACTGCATCTCTCCAGCCTTAAAATCTCTCCACTGACTCTCGGTTGCTGGAAGGATCAAATTGAAATCCCTCTGCATCATACTCATACATAAGGTTGTCATACATAGGACAACACTATCTACAACTGGCTCTCACTAAATACTCTCCCTCCAAATCTTTATGTTCCTCCGGCACCAACTCTCTGTGTATCAAGCACTTCGCTAAACAGCAATCTGGTGGCCGACCTCTTTCCTCTGCAGGCTCTCTCCTATGGAAATGCCCCCTTCCTCTTCGTCTTCAGCCGGTTCTCCTCAAATTCCAGAAACTCCTCAAGACCTTCCCTTTTATCTCCTCCTTCCTGCTCTCCTCTGCTAAACAGCACAGTTGCTAAGATTGGTGACCAGTGCCTTATGTGTCCTCCTGGGTCCTGGTTTCCCACACCCAATCACCTTCAGCCTCTGCCCGCTCGCAGCACTTTCCTTGGCACTACTGGCCTATGCCACTGCATGCCTGTACTGATTTATTGGCAGCCGACCACTCTCACCAAGTCACTTAACAGCTGCTTACTCCATAGCACTTGCCTCTTTGGTACACCTAGTACTTAGCCCCACTCCCTCATCCCTGCGCTCTCCTTGCACTTGCACGTTCTGAATGCTCACAAGGCCTAGTAGATCCGCCTCTATCTTTTCATTGTATGTGCCCTCCCTGTTGCCCTGTAGGTGCTTTAAAACCCAATTTACTTGATGTATAAGCACCGTAAAAATGCACAATATATACAATAAATAAAATATGTTGGCTTGGGATCGAGGATGCTATTTTTAAGGAATAGCTGTAATGCAAGAAGGGAGGCAGACAGATAATCCATGGATGAGACATATTTCTCTTAAATTAGACAAGAACAAAACAGCTGCAAGATCCAAGTATTGAACAATTAAAATTGTAGAAAGTCTTTGCAAGGTAGATTGAGCAATTCTCTAGAGGATAAGAAGAACAATGACACTCTATAATTAAATCAAATAGCAGTAAATAAGAGGCTGAAAATGACAAATGTGTGGTCTTCACATGTGTCTCAGAAGTCTAAAACAAGGGCTATTCATTAAGCCTCGGATGATGATAGTGATGTGCTTATACTCCCTTGAATGTCCCAGAACAGAAAGCAGGCTACAAGGTCAACTACAAGCGGGAAACATTGGATCATGGCTGGACTGATGAGAGATGATGGACTAATTGGGAAAGTGGGGAGTAAGCCAACGTGATTCAAGCACCTGGGTTTAGTTTCATTTACAGCTGTTAGCCGAGCCGAAAGTCCAGGGTTGGGGGAGAATGCCAACCAATCAGTGGATCTATGGGGAAACCTGCTATACAATGTTGCATAGACCAATCCACTGCCATTTTGTTCACTATAATCAGTAATATATGTATTTAGAGGTAGTTTGAGTCGTGCCTCACAGTTAAGAGACAGCCAATGGTGTACTAACCCCTGTGTATTCTATAAGTAGATATGTTCCCCTGACCAAATCTGTCTGCTAATAATTAATATGGTTTGCCATGTAGGATGACATCATAGATGAAGCATATTGGGGTATAATATCTCTCTGTAATAAAGTGTGAGTGTGCAACCATCCATCTGATGTCTGCCAGTTGACCCTGCTTTATTAAATTGAGAATGAAGTAGTACTTTGCCATATTCTTTGAGTCTGTCTGGTTATTTGGTCTGAGATCTTTATTGGTAATTCCATCTAGCGCAAGAGACAGAGCTCTGGTCCTATCTAGGCTGGACTACTGCAACAACCTCTTCCTCAATCTGCCTAAATCCTCTCTTCACCCCCTTCAACTAATCCAGAATAGGACTGTGACACTCATCCTTGGGCTCAAGCTCAGGGACGCATCTCTCCAGTCCTAAAATCTCTCCACTGACTCCTGGTTGTTGCGACGATCAAGTTCAAGACCCTATGCATCATCTACAAGGCTTTATGGGGGCTGGAATGCTGCTGCATCCAACTATCTCTCCATAAACAACTCCCTGCTAGAGCTCTTCAGAATTCTAGCTCCAATTCTCTGCAGATGAGATGCTTTTGCAAGCAGAGAGTGGGGAGTAGATGACTCTTTTCCGCAGAAGCCTCCCTCTGAAATGGGCTCCCTGCCCCACTCAGGCTTGCCCTGGATCTCCTTAGGTTCTAGATGCTTCTCAAGCCCCTACTTTTCTTTCTTCCTTCCCTCTCCCCCCCTGCTAATATCCCTCTCTGCCATATTTTGACTGGCTGCCTCATTTCTTCTGAGTCATAAAGGCACCAGGTCCCTCCTCACCGAGTCTACCCCAACACCTTGGTCTCTGTAAGATGCACGATAGAAGACGGTATTGATGCTCAAACAATACTTTATTTCCTTTATGCACAAAAGAGTCATTGTTCCTTGCGTAACAAACAATTCTTGTTACTCCTTATATACCCTATGATAGGCTCAGGTCCCCACCAATCATAAGCACTTCCTGACTTCCCCACCCTAACAGGCTGTTGACTAGAGGATCCCACCATTATAAGGTGAGCTGCCGTCTCCACTTCCTCCCCAGCTGTGCCAGTTAGCAGGCCGGAACCACCCCCTCCAATCCCGTGTCCATTCTGGCCTTGGGGACCCTGCCGCTTCCCCACGTTTCCGTTCCCTGTCAGGGAGCGTTGATTCCGGCCAACAGCCCCTCCCCACCTCCATCTGGCGTCTCCCTGGCTCTGCCCCCCCCTCAATGGGCCTTTCTCCTGGAGCCGCGGCAGCCATGGAGGCCTTGGCCGCGGGATCATCAGGTGAGCCAAGTTGGCATGGGGTTATTGGCGGGAGAAGGTCCAGAGGGACTTCTCTCCCCCCGGCGCTTGTCCGGCGGTCAGCGCAGGGGGCAGTGCTCCTCCCTGTGTGCCACAGTACCCCATCTGAGACAGAGGGCGATCCTCTTCCAGCTGGCTGCAGTAGCCGCGGCAGCCGTGGCAAGAGCGAGTCCTGCCTCGCTGCCGCCGAACCTGGCGCAGCTGTCCGCAGAGTTCGTGGCGAAAGGGCGTCTCGCCCTGGGTTCGCCGCGCCCGGCGTACTATATGTCAGTATTTCCCCGCAACCCGCATCCTCAAGCGGGCCACCTCCCGTGTTGTTCACCCCATTATCACAGTCAACCAGGACCCCCCCACCATTCCTGCAGTTGCCCTACTGGGCTCCCTCACCCTGTATTAGCTTGGCGGTGCCTCCACCTCTACTTTCTCCTGACGAAACGTCCCTTCTGCAATACCGTGCCATCAAGATTCGTCGGCATGGGCCTACATCGATAATGAGGACGTAGACCTGGGATGTGCTTTTGGTCTTTTATAAGGGTTTTTTAGCATTTAGGCTATGTGACACCATAAAACCGAGACTGTGTGTAATTTATTAGACAGATAGGGCCAGTAAGGTAGAACTTGATTGTGCTCTCTGAAAGTGAATTTATTTATTTTGTCACCCACGTTTGTGCCTACCATTTTAATTTGTTCACTTAGTTGTTAGATTGGGAATTTGTTCCCCTCTGTTCACACATCTCACGTACGAAATTGGAAAAAGCATTAGGATTGTGCACAACTTATTGCAAAATGCGAAACATGTGATGTGTGATTTAGGCAATAATAATGAATGTGGATCTTCTGTTCACTGTTTTTATATTTTCATATATGCTTATTTTTATCTGTAAATTTACAAGCAGGTTTAATCAGCATTTTTAGAATGCTCTAGGACCTATGGCCTACGTAATAAATTATGAATAGGTATATATAAACAAAAATACTTCTCTGAGTGTGCTGTTCTTTGAGGTCAATTAGTAGCCCATTGAATATGGCCGGGTTTAGGTGAAAACTTGGTGGTTGAACAAGTCTACTAAATGGTTCATCCGGGGAGTCTGCCTCTTGAGTATTTATCCCTTATGTGGAAAACAGCACCTCCTTCTGACAGTACTGTAGCTTGGCATTGTCCAGCTTGTATTCCTTGTCAGTTAACACTGTCAGCATGTGTACTGAGTCTCTTCTACACTCATATACTGTCTTGCTGCAAATCAAAATGCCATCTACATACTGTAGGACAGGGCTTTCCATCTGGATGTTGCATAAGTCCATCTGTATCACTCTGTTAAATATGAAGGGTGACTCACAGTACACTTAAGGAAGTCTTGTATGTTTCCACTTCTGGTTTCTATACATAAAGGAAGTCAAGTCTTGTGAGTCTGTGTGTAATGGTACAGAGGAAAATTAATTTTTTAAAGTCTATGACTGTGATAAAAGCAGCTTCCACCGGACTGCTGCACAAAATTGGCACTGGATTTGCAACCAAAGGATATTCTGCTTCTACAATGTGGTTAAAGGGCCTTAAATCCTTGATAAAATGCCACAACCCCCCTTTTGCTTTTTTCACTGGGTACACTGCTATGTTGCATGAATGCCTGTCTCTATCAGTGCTGCAATGGTCTCATAAATGCCCTCATCTGCCTCTTTCGTGAGAGGGTATTGTTTTATTTGAGGTAAAATTGCTCCTGGTTTCAGTTTTATCTTCATGCCCCCTATGCTTTTTAAAAGCCCCACATCATTGAGACTTGTGATCCATAGGGTTCTGGGCACCTTGGCCAGATCGTCCTCATAGAATGGGGTGATGCTTCCAGCGCCATTGCCATCCTCTGTGAGACCCCTCTGTAGTGTATCCTCAACCAGTAAGTCACACTCATCTGAAACACCATCTTTGTCTCTGATCTCTTGCCCCTGAATAGCTCTTTGTCTGTCACTGTGGTCAACCTGCACCCCTCTGCACTGCGCTCAATGCTCTCCATGATCCTCCTGTGTCGCCCATCCCATGTACTTGTATTCAATTGTTCTCGCAACCACTGCCTCAATTTCTATTGGCACTATTGTCCCCTCCTCTTAATCTAATGATATCTCGGGTCTGAATAGATACTCGTTTGGCACATGCCACAGTTTCAATGCAATCCCTGGGAGCCATGCAATAGCAATGTCAGTCCCGCACTGGAACATCGTCTCGTCCACTGGCACCCCCCTCTGTACCTTCAGGCCACAATAGAATTGAATGATCTCTTTTACATTAAGCATGTGTATTCTTGGTGTGGAGCACACTATCCCTTGTCCGTGAATGAAATTGTAATGTCAATTCTGCTCATAATGTATCATCCCAGAATATTTACAGGTATCTGTCGAGAGTAGAGTAGTGGCAGAGATAAGTTGTGTTCCTCTAGAGAAAGAGAAATTTTGTCTGTGAACAGAACCACTTCCCGATCCCCAGAGAATATTTGAGTATTTATAGCAATGCCTGGCAATTTAAATGCTCCTTCTTGAATTCAGGACCTAGTTGCCCCTGTGCCTACAAGAAATGAAAACGTTTTATCACCTATAGTTCCTCCCCAGGCGTGGGTGTGATTGACCGGATGGAAAACAACAAGTCCGTCTGTGGGCTATTTTATTGAGGGTATAAGGAAATCCCATTCCCTGTAAAGGGGTTGTTCACCACCATGGTGACTCCTCCAAGTTGTCTGACAGGAACCGTTGCCATGGAGTCCACTTGTGCCATTGGGTCATTGCTCTGTATCTTTGGCAATTGCTCTGTGTTCCCTCGAATCAGTGGTGCTTGCTAATACTGTGGTATGGGAGCTTGCATCTGCAGTATCTGTGGCTGTGTCTGTTGTGTCTCTTCCTGCCCCTGTGGCACCTGTTGGTGTGTGTTCTGTATCTGTCCTTGCTGTTGTTGTTACAGTGTGTAGAAGTTGTCCGGATCCCCTTGATATGGCTGCTGGCCATGTGCTCCCCAATTCTGCTTCATCTGCCTACTCCTACACACCCTAGAAATATGTCCAACCTGCCCGGACGTCCAGCACTGTGGTGGCTCCCTCGCTTGCCCTTGGAAACCCTCTGCTGCACCTGATGCCCATATCCCTGAAACCCTCCTGGAAAGCCCCCTTGGTTGTGATGTATCTGTGGCACAAACCCGCATCCTCTTGATTGCCCTCCTCTTCCTCGAAACCCTTGCCATGTGCTCCCCGCCGCAAGAACCATCGCCACATGGGTGGTTGTGTGAACTGCTGCTGCTGCATCCCCTGTGTGTTTGTGCTGGTTAGTACCGCCTCTTCCATTGTGTACTTCAATAGTTTTTTCTGTACTAGTTTCAGTTCATCTGTATTTCTGTCCTCTGACTTTTTATTAAGCCTCTCTTATCATAGCCTTCAAAGGTGTTTAATCGTGAGCTGTATTTCTGGCTAAGCTTTTGCTTCCATGCCCACCAACTTCCTTAACTGCTTATGAATGGGTTCTCGAAGCCCCTGGCATAGTATGGGATACAATACTGCTACTGTTTTGTCCCACGGTTTTCGAGTTGCAAGGCACCAATGCTCTTGGATCGCCTGAATGCAATGTAAGGGGTCTTCATCTAGTTCTATTTTGTGAGGCATAATTGCACCGATGTCGGACGTGTCTAGGTATTGTGTCCTTAAGGCTTGCTAGACGGCAGCCCTGCAATTTGCAAATGGGGAACCATTGTGCGCCTTTTTCTGTGTCTTCACTCCAGGGAACCCTGCCCTTTTCCATACATCATCAGCAGCTTCCTGGAGGATCCCTACCAACAGTCCTTTTATGTCCCACACTGCTAACCTCTGGCCTGCTGTCATCCTTTCCATCTTGTATATTCATTTCCCCACCCTGCTGATAACAGTGGTAACCTGTACCTCACGTTCTCCTTGTTGCCCCATAGCCCCAGAGAATATTTAAGTATTTATGGCATTGCCTGTCAATTTAAATGCTCCTTCTCGAATTCAGGACCCAGTCGCCCCTGTGCCTTCAAGAAAGGAAAAAGTTTTGTCAGCTATCGTTCCTCTCAAGGCTTGGGTGTGATTGACAGAATGGAACACATCAAGTCCTTCTGTGGGCTGTTTTATTGAGCATATAAGGACATCCCATTCCCTGTAAAGGGGTTGTCTCCCACCATGGTGACACCTTCCAGTTGTCTGACGGGAACCATTGCTATGGAGTCCACGTGTGCCACTGCATCATTGCTCTGTATCTGTGGCAATTGCTGCGTGTTCCCTCAAATCTTTGGTGCTTGCAGATACTGTGGTATGGGAGCTTGCACCTGCGGTATCTGTGGTTGAACCTGTTGTGTCTGTGCCTGTCCCTGTGGAACCTGTTGGTGTGTGTTCTGTATCTGCCCTTGCTGTTGTTGTACCAGTGTGTAGTAGTTGTGCTGATCCCCTGGATATGGCTGCTGGCACGGTGCTCCCCAATTCTGCTGCATCCGCCTACTCCTACACATCCTTGAAATGTGTCCCACCTGCCCGCACGTCCAGCGCTGTGGTGGCTCCCTCCCTTGCCCTTGTGTAATGGTACAGAGGAAAATTAATTTTTTAAAGTCTATGACTGTGATAAAAGCAGCTTCCACCGGACTGCTGCACAAAATTGGCACTGGATTTGCAACCAAAGGATATTCTGCTTCTACAATGTGGTTAAAGGGCCTTAAATCCTTGATAAAATGCCAAAACCCCCCTTTTGCTTTTTTCACTGGGTACACTGCTATGTTGCATGAATGCCTGTCTCTATCAGTGCTGCAATGGTCTCATAAATGCCCTCATCTGCCTCTTTCGTGAGAGGGTATTGTTTTATTTGAGGTAAAATTGCTCCTGGTTTCAGTTTTATCTTCATGCCCCCTATGCTTTTTAAAAGCCCCACATCATTGAGACTTGTGATCCATAGGGTTCTGGGCACCTTGGCCAGATCGTCCTCATAGAATGGGGTGATGCTTCCAGCGCCATTGCCATCCTCTGTGAGACCCCTCTGTAGTGTATCCTCAACCAGTAAGTCACACTCATCTGAAACACCATCTTTGTCTCTGATCTCTTGCCCCTGAATAGCTCTTTGTCTGTCACTGTGGTCAACCTGCACCCCTCTGCACTGCGCTCAATGCTCTCCATGATCCTCCTGTGTCGCCCATCCCATGTACTTGTATTCAATTGTTCTCGCAACCACTGCCTCAATTTCTATTGGCACTATTGTCCCCTCCTCTTAATCTAATGATATCTCGGGTCTGAATAGATACTCGTTTGGCACATGCCACAGTTTCAATGCAATCCCTGGGAGCCATGCAATAGCAATGTCAGTCCCGCACTGGAACATCGTCTCGTCCACTGGCACCCCCCTCTGTACCTTCAGGCCACAATAGAATTGAATGATCTCTTTTACATTAAGCATGTGTATTCTTGGTGTGGAGCACACTATCCCTTGTCCGTGAATGAAATTGTAATGTCAATTCTGCTCATAATGTATCATCCCAGAATATTTACAGGTATCTGTCGAGAGTAGAGTAGTGGCAGAGATAAGTTGTGTTCCTCTAGAGAAAGAGAAATTTTGTCTGTGAACAGAACCACTTCCCGATCCCCAGAGAATATTTGAGTATTTATAGCAATGCCTGGCAATTTAAATGCTCCTTCTTGAATTCAGGACCTAGTTGCCCCTGTGCCTACAAGAAATGAAAACGTTTTATCACCTATAGTTCCTCCCCAGGCGTGGGTGTGATTGACCGGATGGAAAACAACAAGTCCGTCTGTGGGCTATTTTATTGAGGGTATAAGGAAATCCCATTCCCTGTAAAGGGGTTGTTCACCACCATGGTGACTCCTCCAAGTTGTCTGACAGGAACCGTTGCCATGGAGTCCACTTGTGCCATTGGGTCATTGCTCTGTATCTTTGGCAATTGCTCTGTGTTCCCTCGAATCAGTGGTGCTTGCTAATACTGTGGTATGGGAGCTTGCATCTGCAGTATCTGTGGCTGTGTCTGTTGTGTCTCTTCCTGCCCCTGTGGCACCTGTTGGTGTGTGTTCTGTATCTGTCCTTGCTGTTGTTGTTACAGTGTGTAGAAGTTGTCCGGATCCCCTTGATATGGCTGCTGGCCATGTGCTCCCCAATTCTGCTTCATCTGCCTACTCCTACACACCCTAGAAATATGTCCAACCTGCCCGGACGTCCAGCACTGTGGTGGCTCCCTCGCTTGCCCTTGGAAACCCTCTGCTGCACCTGATGCCCATATCCCTGAAACCCTCCTGGAAAGCCCCCTTGGTTGTGATGTATCTGTGGCACAAACCCGCATCCTCTTGATTGCCCTCCTCTTCCTCGAAACCCTTGCCATGTGCTCCCCGCCGCAAGAACCATCGCCACATGGGTGGTTGTGTGAACTGCTGCTGCTGCATCCCCTGTGTGTTTGTGCTGGTTAGTACCGCCTCTTCCATTGTGTACTTCAATAGTTTTTTCTGTACTAGTTTCAGTTCATCTGTATTTCTGTCCTCTGACTTTTTATTAAGCCTCTCTTATCATAGCCTTCAAAGGTGTTTAATCGTGAGCTGTATTTCTGGCTAAGCTTTTGCTTCCATGCCCACCAACTTCCTTAACTGCTTATGAATGGGTTCTCGAAGCCCCTGGCATAGTATGGGATACAATACTGCTACTGTTTTGTCCCACGGTTTTCGAGTTGCAAGGCACCAATGCTCTTGGATCGCCTGAATGCAATGTAAGGGGTCTTCATCTAGTTCTATTTTGTGAGGCATAATTGCACCGATGTCGGACGTGTCTAGGTATTGTGTCCTTAAGGCTTGCTAGACGGCAGCCCTGCAATTTGCAAATGGGGAACCATTGTGCGCCTTTTTCTGTGTCTTCACTCCAGGGAACCCTGCCCTTTTCCATACATCATCAGCAGCTTCCTGGAGGATCCCTACCAACAGTCCTTTTATGTCCCACACTGCTAACCTCTGGCCTGCTGTCATCCTTTCCATCTTGTATATTCATTTCCCCACCCTGCTGATAACAGTGGTAACCTGTACCTCACGTTCTCCTTGTTGCCCCATAGCCCCAGAGAATATTTAAGTATTTATGGCATTGCCTGTCAATTTAAATGCTCCTTCTCGAATTCAGGACCCAGTCGCCCCTGTGCCTTCAAGAAAGGAAAAAGTTTTGTCAGCTATCGTTCCTCTCAAGGCTTGGGTGTGATTGACAGAATGGAACACATCAAGTCCTTCTGTGGGCTGTTTTATTGAGCATATAAGGACATCCCATTCCCTGTAAAGGGGTTGTCTCCCACCATGGTGACACCTTCCAGTTGTCTGACGGGAACCATTGCTATGGAGTCCACGTGTGCCACTGCATCATTGCTCTGTATCTGTGGCAATTGCTGCGTGTTCCCTCAAATCTTTGGTGCTTGCAGATACTGTGGTATGGGAGCTTGCACCTGCGGTATCTGTGGTTGAACCTGTTGTGTCTGTGCCTGTCCCTGTGGAACCTGTTGGTGTGTGTTCTGTATCTGCCCTTGCTGTTGTTGTACCAGTGTGTAGTAGTTGTGCTGATCCCCTGGATATGGCTGCTGGCACGGTGCTCCCCAATTCTGCTGCATCCGCCTACTCCTACACATCCTTGAAATGTGTCCCACCTGCCCGCACGTCCAGCGCTGTGGTGGCTCCCTCCCTTGCCCTTGAAAACCCACTGAAAAAACCCAGAGCACTGCTGTACCTGTTGGCCATATCCCCGAAACCCTCCTTGTTTGTGATGTATCTGTGGCCCAAACCTGCATCCTCTTGATTGCCCTCCTCTTCCTCGAAACACTTTCCATGTGCTCACCCGCCCCATGAACCCTCCCCAGATGGGTGGTTGTGTGAACTACTGCTGCTGCGTCCCCTGGGTGTTTGCGCTGGTTAGTACCACCCCTTCCATTGCGTACTTTAATTGTTTTTTCTGTACTAGTTTCAGTTCATCTGTCTTTCTGTCCTATGTCTTTTCCTTAAGCCTCTCTTATCATAGCCTTCAATGGTATATGATTGTGAGTTGTATTTCTCGCTAAGCTTTTGCATCAATGCCCATCATCTTCCTTAACTGCTTCTGAACGGGCTCTGGAAGCCCCTGGCATAGTATGTGATACAATACTGCTACTGTTTTGTCCCAGAGCTTTCGAGTTGCAAGGCACCAAAGCTCTTTGATCGCATGAACGCAATGTAAGGAGTCTTCGTCTACCTCCATTTTGTGGGACATAATTGCACCGATGTCTGGCATGTCTGGGTATTGTGTCCTTAAGGCTTGCTATCCGGCAGCCCTGCAATTTGCAAATGGTGAACCATTTTGCGCCATGTTCTGTGTCATCACTCTAGGGAACCCCCGCCCTTTTCTATACCTCATCAGCACCTTCCCAGAGGATTGATACCAACAGTTCTTGCACGTCCCACACTACTAACCTCTGGCCAGCTGTAATCCTTTCCATCTCGTATATTCCTTTCCCTGCCTGTTACGCTCACCTGATATCCATGGGGACGCCACCCAGCCCTGGTTGGATGAATTGCACTCTCGAACCCTCTCCCGGTCCCTTGGTAAGGCCTCTGGTTAAAGATGAGTCTTAATATTGTAGAAGTCGGATTCTCCGTCCTGCTCTTCGTGGCAGTGGTGCGTAGATGTGGGGGGCGAGCAGAGACCAAGTTACTTCACTGGTGCAAGCCACCCCTGTGGGAATCCAGGCCTGCTGCGACTCTGTAGGTTTGCTGCTTTAAAGTCTTTATATGCATTTCTTATGTTCCTCTTAGTTCGAATAATAATGTCTTGCTTCTTTCCTTTTAGGTATGGAAAGGTATTTTGGAGTTGTCATGCAGTTTGAAGATAAGCATGGGCCGGTAGGCAAAAGCGCGGAGTGTGCAATGCTGTCCGGTGAGTAATGTGCGATGCGCAGCGCTGTTTTGCCTTTTATATTGCTAACCTGTGTCTTTTCTCTCCTTGCAGGTTGCGATGTTCCTCGCCGAGCGCCGTAATGTTCCAGCAATGATGCTGACCAGGAGATGATTACCCAGGTAAGAATTGTGTGGCTTTCTTCATTCAAAAGGAAACGTGACTAAATGATAACTAATGCTGTCTCTCTTTCTCCTCTTTCCAGGTTATGGTATTCCAGCATCCATGCGGTGCCGGATGATGGAGTTCGTACCTTCAGGTGAGTGGAACTGAAGTCAGCGATGGATTGAAGACAGGATACTGTTCCAGGTAAGTTTCGTAGTGTTCTTTCTCTCTCTGCAAGTCCTTGGTTTCTGGTAAGCTGGCATCAAAGAACTGGACACGGTGAGTGTTACGCTGCCCACAGCAAAAGAACGCAAAGCATGTTCTGCTGTTTGGGTGTGGTTTAAATAGTCTCAGATAAAGTGGTCTAGGTAAAATAGTCCCAGGCCTGCCACACCCAAAGTAGCCTAGATAAAGTAGGCCCAGGCCTGCCACACCCAAAAGACTAGACCGCATAGCTCAGTTCCTTGTAACTCTACAAGGAACTCTGTAACTCTTCTACACTCTCAAGCCTCTCATCCTCATCATATCTTTCAAACCCTCTCTTGCCTCCTCTCCCCACCTACTCAGGACCCCTCAACTTCATCTCCCTTATCCCCTTCTGACTTCTCTGACATCTTCTCCTCCAAGATACTCTCTCTTCGCCAAAACATCACTTCCTCCTCTTTGTGTAACGATTCACCCTCTTCCCCCCAGCCCCCCTCAACCTGTATGGATGACTTCTCTCCCATCACTCCATCTGAAGTTTCCATTCTCCTGTCCAAATCCCATCCTACTGCTGCGCCTTCTGATCCACTCCCTACCCTCCTTATTCCCAAGATCTACCCTCTCCTCATCCCTTACCTAACCTCCTTCTTCAATATTTGTCTCTCCTCTGCTACCTTCCCCTCTGCCTTCAAGCATGTTACTATCATCCCTATTCTGAAGAAACCTTCTGCTAATTCTCTTCTTGTGTCCAACTTCCGTCCAATATCTCTTATTCCATTCCTCTCTAAATTACTTGAAAGCATAGTCTACTCCCAGCTCTCTGCGTTCGTCACCAACTCTTCTCTCCTCCCCCCCTTTCAATCTGGCTTTTGCCCTAAACACTCCCCTCAGACTGCCCTTACCCAGGTCCTTAACTCCCTCCTCACTGCTCGCTGCTCTAAGCAATCATCTGTCCTTATCCTCCTTGATCTCTCTGCAGCCTTTGACACCGTTGATCACCCCTTACTGCTCAACACTCTTTCCTCTTTAGGTTTCAAAGGCTCCGTCCTCAACTGGTTCTCATCTTACCTCTCCCACCACTCTGTTACTGTCTCCTGAGGCGGTCGTACTTCTTCTACACTCACACTGGACTATGGTGTACCCCAAGGTTCTGTCCTTGGCCTTTTTCTTTTTCTCTCTTTACACCTCGCTTCTCGCCCCTATCATCTCCTCTTTCGGTATTTCTCATCACTTCTACACTGATGACACCCAGATTTTCCTCTCATTCTCTTCCTTCACTCCTGACCTCCATCTTAAGCTCTGTTCTTGTCTTACTGCCATAAAATATTGGATGTCATCCCACTTTCTCTCTCTCAATACAGACAAGACTGAAGTCTTATTCTTTCCCTCCAACACTATTCCTTCTCCCCCTCCTTCTATTCACTTTCCTCCCACTAATCTTCCTCTCTCTGCCCATGCTCGTAATCTTGGCATTTACTTTGACTCCTCCCTCTCCTTCACCCACCATATCTCTCTCACTTCCCGCGCATGTCGCTACCACCTTTTCAATATCCGCAAAGTACGTTCCTCTCTAACCTTCCACGCTACTAAACTTTTAATCTCCTCCCTTCTCTTCTCTGGTCTTTTCTACTGTTCCTCTCTCCTCTTCGGACTCCCTGCTTCTCATCTTGCCCCCCTAAAATCCCTCTACAACTCTGCCATTCGCACCCTCTGTCTACTCTCACCTCACGACTCCATCTCCTCCTCGCTCTCACAGCTTGGCTGGCTTTCCTTTCATTCCCAACTCAAATTCCACTTCCTCTGCCCTGTCTTTAAATCTCTCCATGAACTTGCTCCCCCTTATCTCTCCTCTTTCATCTCATTCTACACTCCCTCCCGTTCCCTCAGATCTGCAGATCACTTCCTTCATCTTGTTCCCCTGTCCCCATGTGCCTCCTCTCGTTTTTGCTCCTTCCAGCTCCTTGCTCCCCTCCACTGGAACTCCCTTCCCCTCTCTATCCGTTCCATCCCCACTTATTCCTCCTTTCGTGTCTGCTTAAAATCTGTTCTTCTCCACTCCCCTCCCTGATACTCTGGTCCTCACCTTCCCTTCCCCCTCCCCCGCCCTTCTTTTATCCTCCTCATCTTGCCTCTCTACCCCTGCCTTGTCTCCTCTTATGTCCCCTCTCCACCTCTTTCGCCTTCACCTTACCTCACTTTTTTTTCCACACTCTATTCCTCGCTCCACCCCTTCTTCCCTCATTTATCTCCACTGGTTAATTGTTCTAGTTGCTGTATTACTGGTTTGACTCACATCTTGTAATTGCTTCTACTGTTATTGTAGTCTTGGTGTTATAATGTACAGCGCTTTGGCGTAAAGCGCTATATAAACAAAATAAACATAACCATAAACATGTGTGTGCCTCCATGTTGGCTGAACCCACCCAAGTTAAATAGTCCCAAGTAAATAGTCCCATTCTAATGTTGGTCTTCATGATGGTTATGAGCCTGGAGCCAAAGGCACCAGGACTGACTCCAAGAGAGTCTTGGATGAGGTTTTAAGGCCTTTGACCTGGCCCTAACTGGAAGGCTGACTTGCCAGTGAGGGCCAGGGGCAAGGGTCATGACAGCACCCCCCCCCTACCCCGCAAGGCCCTCTCACAGTGGCACTTCTGCCGGGTCCTGGAATGGCTGGGTAATTCTGATGGAACTTTTTAATTAAGCAAAGTGGATGGATGTATTCACTAGGTTCCCATGATCTTTCTTGAGGGCTGTATCCCTTCCAATCAACTAAGTAGTATAGTTTGGATCTGGTGTATTTTGAGTTTAGGATATCCTTTACTTCAAACTCTGGTTCTCCGTCAACTAATACTGGTTTTTGTGGTGTTGTAACCTGGGTACCGGATTGTACCGGTTTCAGGAGTGATACGTGAAACACAGGATGAATCTGCATAGTGGGTGGTAGGGCTAATTTAACTGCCACTGGATTTATTATGGATTCAATAGAATAATGTCCCAGATATCGGGGACGAAAGGTCTGAGTCCCTTTTATGGGCACATATTTTGATGATAACCAGACCTTGCCTCCAATTTGATAGACGGGGCTTTACTATGATGTTGGTGTGCGAATTTCTTTTGTCTGTTCTTGGCTTGGAGTAAATGTTCTGCTGCTTCTTTGAAGGCCTCTGAAATAGTCGTATGTAGGGTTTCAACCGCTGGCATTTCCAAAGGGGTTGGGAGATCCAATTCTGAAGTACGTGGATCTCTACCATATATACTGTAGAAAGGGGTTTGTCCAGTGCTGGTGTGTAATGAAATATTATAGGCATATTCAGCTATCCATAACAAGGCCTTCCAATTTCTTTCCACTTGATGTAACATGAAACGTAAATATTGCTCGAGGATTTGTTTTGTTCTTTCTGTTTGGCCATCTGTTTGAGGATGGTGACTTGTGGATATTCGAATGTCAATTTGGGCCATTGAACAGCGTTGGATACAAACTGACTACCTCGATCTGAGATCAAGACCGATGGAAAGCCATGTAGCCGTACGATTTCCTCCAGGAATACTTTTGCTAAATTGGATGCATTTGGAAGACCCTTAAAAGGAATACAGTGTGCCATTTTAGAGAACAATTCTACAACTACTAAACTGGTGTTGAATCCTTGATTGGGAGGTAGATCTGTAATGAAATCAAGGGACAGTGTGTGCCATGGTGCGGGAGGAATTTCCAATGGTTGGAGAAGACCAGCTGGTTTCTGCTTTTGGGACTTGTTTTGTGCACACACACCACAAGATTGGATAAATTGTATGATGTCTTTACGCCATGTGGGCCACCAATAGTTTCGTTTTACTTTAGCTAGAGTTTTGGCAATTCCAGGAGGACTTTCAATCAGGGAGTCGTGATAAGCCGAAATAACCTGCTCTTGTAAATCTTTACTTGCCAAGTATAGACGGTTCCTAAAATATGGTAACTGGTCTTTAATGGTGTAATGTTCTCCTTGAGTACACCACTCTTGTGAGAAAGTGGAATCTATTAAGAGTTGGATCTTGTTTTGGAGTTCACCCTATGTCAATGTTGCGTAAGACCAAGGAGTTTGTCTTCTGGAATGATGGCTAGTGGATCTGGAGTTATGTATACCTTTTCATCAACACCCATGTGGGACAAGGCGTCAGCCTTTCAGTTTCGACTCCTGGTCGGTAGGTGATCACATAGTCATATTCAGTGATGTAAATAGCCCACCCCAGTTGACAGGATGATTGAGCCTTTGCTGTTTTTAGGATTTGCAGGTTTCGATGATCAGTTATGACCGTGACAGTATGTCTAGCACCAAGGAGATAGTGTTGCCATGCCTTGAAAGCTGATTTAATAGCCAAGAGTTCTTTATCTGTGATAGCATAGTTGAGTTCGGGAGGTGAGAGTTTTCGTGACCAGAAGGCCACAGGGTGTAACTGGCCAGTTTCTGGGTCCCTTCGCGAGAGAACAGCTGCCATAGCCATGCTAGAGGCATCTGTTTCAACTATATAAGGGAGGTCTGGGCGAGGAAGCCATAGAACTGGAGCAGAAGTGAATTCTTTCTTAAGTTCTTGAAAGGACTTCTCTGCTTCTTCAGTCCAATGGAACTTTTTATTGTTTTTTCTCAATAGTGATGTAATTGGATGCACTATTTGGGAAAATTCTGGGATGAATCGGCGGTAAAAGTTTGCAAAGCCCAACATACTCTGGATTCCTTTAAATGAAGTTGGTGATGGCCAGTTAAGAATGGCATCTACCTTGTGCCTATCCAATCTGATACCTTTTGGTGTGAGGATAAAACCACAGAACTCCACTTCAGTGACATGAAAAGAGCATTTTCTGAGTTTAGCATACAGTTTATGTTGGCAGAGTTTAGTAAGGACGGAGCGGACATACCTGACATGGTCTTCTTTTGTAGCAGAATACACTAAGATCACATCAATGTAAACCAGGGCGCAAACGTTGATGAACTCCCGCAAAACATCTTTCATAAAGTACTGGAATGCAGCGGGAGCGTTGCAAAGTCCAAAAGGAATTACCTGGTATTCATACAAGCCGTATTTGGTACAAAAGGTGGTTTTCCATTCGTCTCCTTTCTTCACTCGAACAAGATCGTACGCCCCCCTAAGGTCCAGTTTGGTATAGATTTGGGCGTCTTTGACTTGAGCCAATAATTCGGGAATAAGGGGCAGTGAATAACGTTTTTTTACTGTGATCTGGTTTAATGCGCGATAGTCGATGCAAGTCCTCAAATCTCCTTCCTTCTTAGGTACGAAGAATAAGGGACTGGCTGCCGGTGATTTAGACGAGCGGATAAATCCATTTGACGGGTACTGATCAAGATAAGATTTCAAATGGAGGTTTTCTGGTTCAGTAAGTGCATAGATTCGGCCACAAGGAATTTGCGCACCAGGTATGAGGTCGATCTGACAATCGTAGGGCCTGTGCGGAGGTAGAGTATTTGCTTGTTCTTTCTGGAACACATCTTGAAAATCTTGGTATTCATTTGGTAGAGTACTATTCACACCTAGTACAATTGCCGCCGTACTGGGAGTAGCAGATGTACATAAGTCTGTTTTCCCCTTTTCTTGGTAATGACAGGTGCAAGCACAATCATCGCAAAAGGCCAACTTCTTGGCACGCCAATCTATTAGAGGGTTGTGGGCTACCAACCATGGCATCCCTAAGATTAGTCGTAACTGAGGAGCTTACATGAGATCGAATGCAATAGATTCTCGGTGTCCATCCTGGCACAGTAGGGTTAATGCTGCTGTACATTGGGTTACTGGTCTTGAAGCTATTTCTGTCCCATCAACAGTAGTAACTTTTTCAGTAGTCGACTTAGAGCTTAAGGGAAGACCCATCTCTGCTGCCATATCTTGGTCTACATAATTCCCAACTTCTCTGCTGCCTATGTATGCTTCAACAGCATGCATCCGTGACAGTTGTTGGTGATTGATCAAAATTACTGGTAATGCAAAGTGTGAGGTCTGTGGCTCATCCTTCTCGCTCGACAAGCGGACCTCTACGCTTGCCGGGCTTGGTAGTTTTCCGACTCCTTGTTATTATCTTCCTTCCCTGTGGCTCCAACAGTTCTCCTTGGTGGTTTCATTGGACATTCTTTGAGGAAGTGGCCTGATTTTCCGCAATATAAGCATAATTTCTGTTGCCTTCTCTTGTCTCTTTCAGTTTTAGTTAATGGGGCCGTACACCTCCGATTTGCATGGGTTCTACCGTGTTTCCCAATGTACGTGGAACATTATCCTTTGACCTGACATACACAGCTCGAGTGTCTAACCTTATCCGGTCCACTTTTCGGTCTTGTAATCTGTAGTCTAATTGCACCAGAAGGTTGAAGAATTCTGCACAGTCTTTAGGTGGGTTAACCACTTGAGCAAGGACATCCTTTAGTTCCCCTCGTAGACCCTGATGAAATAGTGTGGTCCTTTTTTCCTCAGGCCACCCAGCATCAACAACTACTCTGTTAAATGTTGCTATATATGTAAGTAAGTCTTGACTTCCTTGACGGAGTGACAAAAGTTTGGTGTCCAATGCTTGGCCTTGGGTATGATGAGCAAAGAGTTTTTCCATTTCCATCTGGAAACCCCAAAGTCATGTAACAACGGGTCATCTTGACTTACCAATGGTATCGACCAATCCGCAGCACTGCCGCTCAGATATGAAAAAACAAAAGCAACCCGCCCTTGGTCGTTAGGAAAAGCCCTAGGTCTGCAAAGGAAATGAAGATGACACTGGTTCATGAATGTTGCATACTTCTTGGGGTCCCCTGTAAATCGTTCAGGTGGAGCTAAAGGAACTGCCCTAGGAAGGGTTATTTGTACTGGATTGGTAGAAGCTGGTACAGGTGCTGGCGGAATGTTACCAGGCAATGGGGTCTGTCCTGCCTGTGATTGGAGCAATTGTCTACTTATTTTGTCAGGTCGATCCTTAGTAACAATCAAATCCCTCCTAAGAGCATTGGTTTCTTGCCTGTCTAAATGTACTTCAGCGCGTAATTTTCCCAACTACTGAACTAACTGGTCAGTCTCTGAAGTCTCCATGACGCCCAAGTGGATAATATTATTGAGGCTTTGAGTTCTGTTACACTCACCTGATATCCACAGGGACGCCAACCAGCCCTGGTTGGATGATTTGCACTCTCGAACCCTCTCCCTGTCCCTTGGTAAGGCATCTGGTTAAAGATGGGTCTTAATATTGTAGAAGGTGGATTCTCCGTCCTCCTCCTTGTGGTAGGGGCGCATAGATTTGGGGGGCGAGCAGCGACCAAGTTACTTCACTGGTGCAAGCCCCCCTGTGGGAATCCAGGCCTGCTGCGGCTCCAGAGGTTTGCTGTCTTTATATGCAGTTCTTATGTTCATCCTAGTTCGAATAATAACATATTGCTTCTTTCCTTTTAGGTATGGAAAGGTATTTTGGAGTTGTCATGCAGTTTGAAGATGAGCATGGGCCGGTAGGCAAAAGCACGGTGTGCGCGATGCTGTTCGGTGAGTAATGCGCGGTGCGCAGTGCTGTTTCACCTTTTATATTGCTAACCTGTGTCTTTTCTCTCCTTGCAGGTTGCGATGTTCCTCGCTGAGCGCCGTAATGTTCCAGCAATGATGCTGACCAGGAGATGACTACCCAGGTAAGAATTGTGTGGCCTTCTTCATTCGAAAAGAAACATGAGTAAACGCTTACTAATGCTGTCTTTCTTTCTCCTCTTTCCAGGTTATGGTATTCCAGGATGCATGCGGTGCCGGATGATAGAGTTCGTACCTTCAGGTGAGTGGAACTGAAGTCGGCGATGGATTGAAGACAGGATACTGTTCCAGGTAAGTTTCGTAGTGTTCTTTCTCTCTCTGCAGGTCCTTGGTTTCAGGTAAACTGGCATCAAAGAACTGGCCACGGTGAGCGTTACGCTGCCCACAGCAGAATAACGCAAAGCATGTTCTGCTGTTTGGGTGTGGTTTAAAAAGTCTCAGGTAAAGTAGCCAAGGTAAAATAGTCCTAGGCCTGCCACACCCAAAGTAGGCCAGGTAAAGTAGTCCCAGGCCTGCCACACCCAAAAGACTAGACCGCATAGCTCAGTTCCTTATAACTGAGCTATGTGTGTGCCTCCATGTTGGCTGAACCCGCCCAAGTTAAATAGTCCCAAGTAAATAGTCCCATTGTAATGTTGGTCTTCATGACGGTTATGAGCCTGGTGCCAAAGGTGCAAGGGCTGACTCCAAGAGAGTCTTGGATGAGGTTTTAAGGCCTTTGGCCTGGCCCTAACTGGAAGACTGACTTGCCAGTGAGGGCAAGGGGCAAGGGTCATGACACTGCCCTGCTGATAACAGTGGTAACCTGTACCTCACATTCTCCATGCCAATGTGTTTTTATGGTATATAATGAGGTCGCACACCTCCCCTCTCCAGTAAGGGTATTTGTGCAAATCCTACCTCCCTAGGCGTGCTTCTAGTCAGTTTGACCTGCCTGTTCTCGCTGTCGATGCCTGCGTACACATCTATTGGTTCTGTTATGGGTATTTGGATGACGTCCCTCTGGGATTTTTATACTGCACCATGCAATAGCGGTTTCCTCCTTCCTTCATCCTGGGAGGTCTCTGAGTCTGTGCATGTATGGTGCTAGGTCATAGATGTTACATAACTCGTCCTCTGACCGCGATGCATGCTCATCGTTACCTCCTCCTATTCCCCCTGCTCCGGTCCCAATCTCCCATGTCACCCTCTTGTCTGACCCTGTCCCTGTCGATGGAGGCCTACGTAGCTCCCTCCTCACATCCCCACTGTTCCATCCTTCTTTGTCAGACCCCAAGCCCATATTACTACAAAAGTCATCTATGAAGCTCAGCGTCCTAGTTGTCGTTTCCGTGTTAGTTTTCAAGTTAATGTCGATGTACCACAAGTCATATCTACCCCCACCCCTCAGGCCCCTATGCCTGTTCTGTCCCATGTGGTTGTGCTATCTAGCTCCACTCATCTGCCCTCCTCGCGTCTGTTGTTTCCCCGATCCACTGTGCATTGTGTTGTTACTGCCCTTATTTGCAGATCGTCCTTCTCCTTGCATGTGAGTTCCCTAGCCAGTCTGTCCACCTGCACATTTCCTTTCTTTCTTCCCTCTCCATCAACTTGTGTTTTTCCTGCTCTGTTACCTCCCTACGCCTCTTCCACTTCTCTTATCCTTCTGTCCCGCTGCTTTCGGGACTCTCTCTTTCTTTCTCTGCAATGCTTTTCTATTGGTATCCAGTGATTCCCTAGAATACAAAGCATCAAACTCAAAAGCATCTTAGCAAAAGCATCAAAAAATGCATTTTTTAAAGGTAAAGGTTTTATTTTTATTATAATGAGTTTTAAGGGGTAAAAAAACAGGGGTTGGGGGGAGACCTCCCACTAAAAAATAAAATGAAAATGTTTTTACATTCTATGCAATCACTATAAACCCTTTATATTTACTTTTCTCTTTCTCTCTGCATTTGCTCCTTCTCCTCCTCTCTCCTCCTTTCCCTGTCCTCTTGCTTTAATCTCTCCTCTCTTTCCTTCTTCTTTCTGTCCATCTCCTCCATTATCTCTGCCCAGTCACTCACTTCACTGCTCCCCTTCAGACCTTCCATTGCCTTAGCTGCCCCCTCTGTCTTCTCATCCATCCTCCTTCCAGCTTCAGGAGTATCTGTCCCCCTATCTACTCATTCCTGGCTATGCTCCTGAGCCCTCTTTCGTGCCCTTCTGTGCCTCGCCGCTCCCTCTTGGCTCCTCTTCCTTTGTATAGAGTGGTGGTTTATAGGTCGGATTTGAATACCCCTCTGTTGCTCTTAATTCTCGTAATGGGTACATCCCTTGCTCATCATCTGTGTCATTGGAAACTACACTTGGAGGGACATGTGGGGGAGCAGAAGGCGTGGGCACGAACCCCGACACCTCCTGCTGACTCAGCATCCACTGACGCCTCGCTGCACCCCCCTCGCTCTCCTGGAACATGCACCAGAGCGTTTTCCCCTTATAGGCACCATGTATGTTTTAGTAGTGGTTGCTGCACATCTTTGTAAGGTGGCCATGGCTTAGTTAACTTCCCCTTAGTGCTTTTAGACCATTCAACGCTTCCCTTGATACATCCTTCTTGCTTTTGTCTGACCTCAAGTTGAGGTAAAACCAGGCATCCTTAGCGGGTCCCGCGAGCAGAACTCGTAATGAGGCGGCAAGGGGTTGACGGCTCCGGCACCTTTACTGGTGCTGTTAACCCCTTACTGCCAGGGTCGGAATGACCACCCAAAGTCTTTTGACAAAATACCAAAAGAAGCAAGCCAAGTTGAATGCCAAAATCAGGATTTCCATCCTATTATTGTGAGATTATTTGGTAGCCCATCCTAATAAAGAATTGATGAATGCCTTGTCAGTCAGTTGTGACTTCAAACAACATATGTCTATGCAGACACTGACCTCTGACTTGCCAGAGAAATAAGGCCCCAGAAATAATTTGTGAATGTGCTATTAGGCAGCTGATAGAAATTGTCCTTTGTTCATAAGAACAGATGTCTATATTGAAAGGAGTATGTTACATACAATGAAAATTCAGCTTAGTAAATACATATAATGAAAGCCTATTTAAAATGTGCTGTGGTAAACAATATTTATAGAGGAAATACATGTTTAGTTATAACTTCAGATCAATTAGTTTGATTTGAAAAATTTAAATAGATTTGAATGCAGCAGATGAATTACATGTATATAGAAAGAATGTATTAATAGCTATGATTCATTAATAAATTCACATATTTAAATATCTCTATTATGCACACAAGCACAACAACATAAGATATGTCTCCAGATTCTGAATATTCTTGCAAATCATAATATATAATGCTTAATAACATCACAAAAGGCAATATGCCCGGCATCATTTCTTTAATCATAGCCAGCAGAATGGGGTCGGAGGGAGCAACAGATTTAAGCTTACAAGCAGCCTGTGCAACATTCTCTACCTCATTGACTATGGACTATCTCCGGAATCTCAAATCAATACAATTGCTAAAAAGTGCTTCTATCTCTGAAGACTACTCAGGGGCTGCTCCCATACGTCTCCTTTCCACAAAGGACCCTCACAATCATATCCCTGATACTAACAAGAATTGACTATGCAAACAGCCTCTACCTAGTAATGCCAGAAAGACTCTCCAAGAAACGCCAACAGGTCCGAAAAACCGCAGCCAGGATTCTCCTAAGATTAATCAGAAGAGACCACATCACTGCAGCTTTGAGAAGCCTCCACTAGCTACCAGTAAAAAAACCTATAAAATTCAAAGCCCTCTATGTTGCCCATAAATCCCTATACAGACAATTAGCCAAATTCCTCAAGGCTAAGATCCGCCAGTACCAGCCACAAAGTGACCTAATATCAAGCAACGCCCTACATATGGAGACATAACACTATGAAAAGAGGACATTTGGAGGAACAGCATTCTCACGCCCAATTGCTAACCTGTGGAACACCATTCTCAAAGAAATTAGAACCACAGAAGACCACATCACTTTCAGGAAATGACTAAACATCAGGTTATTCAGCAGACAATGACAAGCACTAAAGGACAATGGCAGCAAAAATACAGCATATTGGCTCAAAAGAAACACACTAAGGGACGCATTGACAGATACCTGTGGTGAAACCAAGGAGTACTAGAATACCCCACCACCCACACTCCCTGCCCCCAGTCATGCCCACAGCTAGAGAGAAGGGGTGAAGAGCAACCCGCCCAACAACAGACAGACCGAGGGAAATGCACCTCCCACACAATTCATGTACTCTGGAAAGCCCAGACAGGTAATGCACTAAAATGAAGCATTAACCTATCACTTGCTCACCCACATAACTAAGGTCACCCAGTAGATCACCACTTCCTCAAATGTATTATAATACCAGCTGTGCACCATTTTAGCAGCCAACCACACAACAGGCCAAAATCAATTGCCCTGACTAAACCCTGGCAAGTAACTAGAAACACATTGGGTGCAACCAACCCCTTACCCGCAAATCTGTGGGGAAGTCATCCTCCATGCTTGCAGTGCAAATGCAGCTGGTCGACAAACCGCAACCGATGTACTAACCAATTTCCCCTTCCTGCTCCTCCAAAATAACCAATGCCAATATCCACAAACAGGGACTAGCTGCACTTAGATAGATTTGTGAAGATAAGACATGTGTCACATTAGATATAATTGAGAACATTAGCCATGCGTGACACTTAGATAGATCTGCGAAGATTAGCCATGCACCACATTTGCATGGAATTGTGAAGATCAGCCACACGTCACATTAGATAGAATTATGAGTGCTAGCCATGCGCCATATTTAGATAGAATTGTGAAGATAGCCACGTGTCACATTAGACAGAATTGTGAAGATGAATCTCCTAGAAGAATGTTGAGAGTACCCAATGCACTAACGACCCCACTCCTGATCTGCTTCAACACACCTCCCAAGTACCATACATGCCCTGTGTGTAGCAAAACTACACACAAACGCACACTCAAAATAAGGATTTTCTCATACAGCAACCAAGGCACTGGACCATACCCCTATGGATAAAACATGCCAGTGGGCACAACCACAACCTTAAATACCAGCCAGTCTACATATAAAACACACAAACACTCACCCAACATAACAGACATTCACATGCAACAAACAACCCAGGCATTGGGCCTCACCATTACGGATAGAGCATGACAGTGCACGCAACCAGTCATCTTCAGCCCAACAAACACACACACACACACACGCCGGTTTCTCCTAGTTCTGACCTATCCTATCACTCTCCCCACACTAACCCACCCAGTCCACTTTCTTGCAGAGCCGCGTGAGCATGTGCAGACCGTCACTATGGTGGTAACAGTGCGCGGAATACGTCAACATAACATAACCTTCTCCTGAGGGGATCTCTACTAATGGAATCACAGATAGTATGAAGAGTAGCAGCCGCGTAGTCGGTGTTAATACCTGAAAACAGAATGCAAAAAGACATTCATTTGCTCTGGCGTTTTATTTTAATGTATGTCACTTTCGATACTGAGCCATTGTCTTTAAGTGCCATTCAAAACTACATGCACTTTTTGACTTGGAACAGATTTATATCTGATCACATAATCTTCATGGCTGAGAAAATATCCTACAATATATTCCACTGCATTACTTGGCCACCTAACATCAACAATGAACGGATATTGCAAGAATTTGCTTAAATAGACTATCAAGAGATAAGCACAAACCTAATGGCAAAATGAGACTTGCACAATGTATGAGATCAACCATTATAATTAAGACAATCTGGGTCAGAGTTCTGATAAAAAGTGCAAGTCTTAGGAAAATAAAACACAGTCTCGAATTTCACATTTTCTCTCAGGCTGAAATGTCTTCATTGGATTCTTAATGCAGTGAAAAGAGCCATTTCCCAAGAAGAAAATAACCTGCTTAGTAAGCAAAATATCATGGAGTTACAAGTATTCAAATCTGTTCAAACAACATTGTATTTATTGTTCTTCGTTTGTAGAGAACTCCATTTCTACCGGATTGACCTTGCCCACCTGAGCTCACAGAGCCTCCACATGGTATTCATCATTTATTTGAGATTTGTATGGTGCCTCTTGCAGACAAGTCACTTCATGCTACAATTATGAATGACTAGGGCACAGATGAAGGAGGGAACTTGGAAGATTAGGGATCTTATTGCATAAGTTCTTCCAACGCCAGACACTTTTGCAACAGTTTCAGACAATTTCGGAACAGTCCCAGACGATTTTGGACTGACAGGTGCATGATGCATGAACCAGTTGGTGCAACATGTCAGATTCACACTGGTCGTTAGAACGTAGTCAGCAAGTAATTGCAAATGGAATTGGAAAACCCACCTGCACTGGAGCAGAAAATACTTGACCTTCGCCGTGGGTAAAATTATCTGCCTTCACAGGTAATGTGATATAGCCTCAGGTGCAGTACGAATATCCATACTGTGCGTAATAAAGAAGTTAAATCATTGTTTTAGTGTGGAAGAGGTATCGAGAATTGCAAAAAGCATAGACGCCTTCACCTCAATTCCATCTGCCAAATGACAAGAGGCAGGAATGGGGTTCAGCAGCTATACTGGTTTTGAGAGTCATGAAGTACAAACAATCAAGCCAAGAAAGAAAACTTATTACAGCTATTGTTTAAGTCTATTTGTAATCCTGAAGCTGTTGGCAGAATGCTACGAATAGATGATTAATTGAACCCATGCTAAACACACACAAGGCGAGTTATTGATATGTTACTAAAGTATAAGTTCATTGTCTGCTGTGCTTTGTTCTTGATGTTTTGTTTTTAATAAAAAAGTATTTTGAAAAAAGAAAGTGAGAATAGATAATGAGTGTAGCCCCGAACTTCTTCCATATGCTCTATTTTGAATTGATTTATCCAACAAAATTTTCACTGTGCACCATGGACATTGTGTTAGTGATTGCAGGGTTCAATCTCACTTCGGCACAAACGCCTTGCTCTACACTGCCAGTATCAAGCAAGACAGAATTCAGCAAGGGGTCAGAAAGACTACACATCCAGTATTGCAGCCTTATTGTAAAGTCCATCACATCCCCCACGCTGAAATCCCCTGTCACTGCTAAAATGTTTCTCTGCAGCATGCCTTGGCCGTCTCAACTCCTTGTCTTTTTCTAGACCAAGTTACTGCAAATGTTCTTGAGAATCTACACTCCACCTCCCATTTGTTCTGCTCCTCACTTCATCTTGAAGTATCACCTGCAGGTTTGGCGCATCACTCTGATACTGAAGACCTAGTGCTGCATCACAACCTGATGAGTTTTGGCTGTTGGTAGAGGGGGAAGGTGTTCCTTTTGAACTGTGTGAGAAGTGTTGGGAGATTGTGGGGGGACCGCAGTGTAAACGTCTGGGTGAAATGAGCAGTGATTCTGGGTCCTGCCCTGACCAATCACCTAATGAATGGCTGACAAACTCCTTGCATCAACTTTACGTGTCTGCCCTTGACAGTCAAAAGTACCAGCAAGACACTGACCATAGAACCGGAGGCTGCTAGAGTAAGGTTTGAGGCACCTCTCAGCCCTCATATTTGTAGCCACCTTTTCACTGAACCTTAAGTTCTTGCCTCCCATAAACCTCAGCAAGTTATGGTAATGTCTGGGTTTTCTCCATTCCCTCATCTACCAACTTTCAGATGCGTGCTTTAGTCCTCATGGGGTACAATGCATCTATTAGAGACAGAGAGGGACACAAAGAGAGAGGGAGAGGGAGAGACAGACAGAGGGGGATATTGGGAGCTAGAGAAATGGGAACTGCCTGACAATTGCCAGGTCTAGGGGGCACAGGCTGTTTTACCTTGCATAGCCTGTTTCCATCTTTCCCTGACTAACAGACTCACCTCTAAGATCTCCTACCTTCTTACATTACACACACAAACATCCCATAGAAGGCCAACACAGGCCTAGCCCTTAGCACATCAACACTAGCTAAGCAAGGCTAAGCTCTCCTCTTTAGCCCTGTCACACTCTCCCACATCAGCTGGTAACCAGACCGAAGGTGCTGTAGTCTATTAGATAATGGGATTTTCCCTAGGGTAAACATACTCCCAAGTATCCTCCAAATGCATAGAAAGCAGATTGGCATTTAGGAACCAAGCACTTGTGACCTTCACCCAACAACGCCACAGGCTTCACATCTACCTTTCCCACTGTCCCACAAATGAACCCCACTACACATTTCTATTGCAGAGCAAAGCACAACAAGGCCACCATTAGTGGCAGACAGCTGCTATACAAGACAATGTACAACCTCTCCACTTACCATGCAAACATAATTGTTCTGGGGGACTCAACATCTGGTTCGAAAGAGAAAACAAAACCACAGAGCAGACCCCTCAGTGCCCTTCTGGAAACCCTCCACTTGATATGATAATGATAACATATGAGAGTTTATTTATATAGCGCCTATACACAATGTGTTTCAAAGCACTTCGTGGCAAGGTAGAGTACAAGGGAAAATACAATGACATTCTTACAGGCCATGAACAGTAAAGATGTGAAATTAACTATCTTACTCTGCCTTACGAAATTTCAGATAGTGCAAGAGCTAAGACACAGATAAGGAAGGGAGGGGGAGAGTGGGAAGGAAATGGAAAAAGACAGGCATCTACTGTACTAGGCCTGATGACATTTTTGGTAGAGCCGGAAAAAATAAAAGGTGAGGGAGAGGGGTGCAGAAAGGGTGGGGATGAACAAAACAAGTGACTATCGTACTAGGCCTAATGACATTTCAGATAGTGCTGGAGGGGGATGGGGAGGAAAAAACAAGTAAGTGGAGGGTGGAGGAGACAGACGCGGTTGCTATCATACTAGGTCCAGGGACAATTCTGATAGAGTAAGTGCATAGAAGAAAGTAAGGGGAGGAGGGGAGGAGGAGAGGAGATAGGGAAAGGGAGAAAGGGAGAGGAGGAGACAACAGAGAGTAAGCAGTCAAAAAGAGTGGAGAAGCCAGAGGGGAGAGTGAATACAATTGCAGAAGTCATTAGGTACACATAATGTGGCAAGCCAGGATACAAGATGAAGATGGGAACAGCAGGATTCAGGGCCACCATGAGTACAAGATGCAAAGGAAGTCCAGCATGAGAGCTGAGAAAGGGTGATGCACCGTGAATCAATGAAGTCCATAAAAGTCAAATTCAGCATTGGCCACAAGACGGTGATGGTGAAACCAGAATGTATATGGACAGACTTGTGCAGAAGTTGGCTGGAGGGTGGAGGAGGGGCAGAACAGAAGAATCAAGCAAAACAGGCAACACCTCTGTGCAAGTAGGGGGGGCACAAGGGAACAGCACAGGGGGACCAGACGGCATGGGTATGGCCTGTGGGGACAGAGGGATTAAACACATGGTGGTGCATGCTTACCTGCTGTCTGAGCAGTGGGTCGGGCCCTGGATCCTCCTGGTCTGAACAGGTCCAAACAGGAATTGCCCTTTTCTTTGTCTGCCCTTCGCTTCAGACGCCCGGGCGAGAGACGCCCTTGATCTCAGAGTTAAAAGCAGGAAGGAATTAACAAATGGCAAACAATTAGCAAATTGATCCACCCACTGTGCAGGAAACACCTTGGACACAATGTCCTGCAAAGATGGATTCTTGACCACCGTCTCACTGGTACCGTTCATATGGAGAGATCACCACTTAATCCCATTTACTATCAAAATCCCAACATGCATATTGCCCAGAAAAATAAAACTACATACGATTACCAAAAGAAACTGGAAGAGTCTAGACCTTGAAACCCTAACAGCACTAACGTATTGAACCAAACCAAACATCTACCAGCTAAACAGAATGACTCCTGACTCAGTGGAAGATAAAAACGACATTCGGATCACAGAGGCCCTAGATCAATTAGCACGTGCAAAACTCTTCCAAGCCACTGCATACAAATGGCTGCAAGATGGTTCACTGAGAGAGCCCAGAAACGCAAACTGCAAACTTGAAAAACAATCGAGAAACGCCTACAACCAATCACCCAAAAACAAATACAACAACTCAGAAGATACAAATCCGCAGACCTAAAAGCAAAAAAAGCTCACTACACCACAAGAATCCAAGCGGTCATCGCCACTGGCTCGAAAACAAAAACCCTGCACCGTCAGGGGACGAGGGCAAGGGATAACACAACTTTTAATTGTCCCTTTGGGACAATAAAGCATAGAGGACCCAGCTGGACTCAGTCCTGTCGCCTTTGGTGCCAGGCTCATGAACAAATGTAAGCTGACACACTTTATTTGGTGCAAAAGTACTTTATTTCACCTGCAGGAACTTCCTCGTGCATTTATTCGGGCGTGGCTGCTGGAGAAAGCTGGATTGCACGTGAAGCATCCTTTAGGAGTGGCAGGGTGGGGCCGGTAAGCCAAGGCTAATGGGTGTGGCCACAGCTAGACTATATAAGTCTGCCCAGCGTTCATGCAAGCGCTTTGTATTATTCTGCACTGAGGGCAGCGTAAAGCTCACCGCCACCTGTGCGCATCTTACCTTTGATTCCAGCGACCAGCCTCAGCACTTACCTTGGGACCTGTTCTCGTCAGCACACATCACCGCTGACTCTAGCATTCATAATCCATCTCCAGACCACAACACCGCGGCCCGGCGAGCAGTTCATCCGAAGACGGCACCTGCAAGAAAAAAGATAAAGACAGGGTTAGAAATTACAAAGACATTACGCTTAAGGTTGCACTTTTGACAAATCTACACGTTCAACCTTACACCAACACTCACCTGCTGTCGGAGCATCGTGGGCTCCGTTCTCTTCCATTTTGGCCTTGCTTCATGCACCGCAACTACCGCAGGGCCGCAATTTCACCTGTTGGGAGAAAGCAGAAGAGAGAAAGATTAAAAGACACAGACAATAATCAGGAACTAACATCACAATATTTTAAAGCCATAAGACACTTACCATCAGGAGTGGCTAAGCCACAGCTGGTCTGGGCTGCCACGTACAATGGGCCAGTGAAGGAACTCAGTCCATCAAGAAGTGCCCCTGCAGTGAGAAGCAGGACGGAGAGCTTGTCATTATTAATCAACAGTTGAGCCTATATGGGTCGGCGCATGCTCACCACACTTTGGGAAGAAGGGTTCGAGAGAGACAACAGTCACATAGCAGCATCCTCACGATCTCTCATATCCACGCAGGAGCAGTGTCACCAATTATCGCAGCCCACAGCATATGTGCAGGGTAAGAAGCCTGACAAGGGTGATCCACTTCCAGGGAGGGCTGCACCGTGCCCCAACGTCCCTGCAGAGATCAGGTGAGCGTAACACAAACCCACAAAAAGAACTATTCAAAATCATCAAGGAAATCAACAAACCAACATCATGCAACAAATGTGCAGTGCCATCACAATCCCTATCTGACAAAATCACAAACCATCTAAGAACAGAAATAGAAGCAATTCAACAGACCATTGATGCAAGCCATGAAAGAATAAACACAAATCTGTAACCTCCAGAAAACAACGCACCACCAACCACCACAACACTAACCCTCACAACATTCAACTGATTCAAACCTATAGACCAAGAAACCTCAACAAACTAATAAAAGACAACAACATTGTGGATCCCCCAGCAACCCATGCCCACGAAGCAAAGAAATCCTCCACAACAGAACACCAGCATCCTTCTTCCGGCTACTGATAAACCTATCCCTGAACACAGGAATAGTACCTAAAACCTGCAAATCAGCATACATCAAGACCCTCCTAATAAACAAAACGGGTAGTGCGGAAGACACCAGCAGCTGCCTCCCACTATGACACATCCCTTTGCAACCTTCATCTCTCTATCTGTAACAATATTGATATCATTGCCCCTGTCATGAGGATCCGTTTGAAGCCTGCATCCAAGTGCAACTCTTGGTACTATTCTGACCTAGCCAAACTTAAGCGCAAGTGGAGGGTGTCTGAGAGGAAGTGGAGGCCTCAAGCACACCCTCTGACAAACTGGCCTGCCGCCTGCTCCAAACGCAATACAGACTCTCTGTCCTCTTGACGAAGAGAGCCTTCATCCAAGACCGCCTCTCTGCGGCATCTAACAACTCAGCAAAACATAAAAAAGTCTGCAAGGAACTGGCCAATCCTGCTGCTGTCTCTACCTCTCCTGATCCCTCCCAGGCCCTTTGCACAGCTTTTGCATCTCATTTCAACACTAAAACTTAGGACATTGTGCACACTCTCTCTTCCTCTATGTCCTCTCACTCTCCCTCTACCACTCTGGGCCCCTCTCTGGCCGCATATCCTCTCCATTTCTCCTCATTCCTCTGGTTTACCCCAGCAATGTTTCTAGACAAATCTGATCTATGAAAGTCTCATGAAAGCAGGTGCTAACCTGCTCCTCCAGAACCATTAAGGACCACATGAACACCCTTGCTTCAGCTGTGGCTGATTTATGCAATCACTCCTTTGCCAGTGGAACCTTCCTCTCCGCCTTAAGCACTACTTTGTGCACCCCCTTCTTAAGAAGCCCACTGCTGATCCTTCCTCTCCAGCAAACTATCACCCGATCTCCATCACTCCTTTCCTGGGCAAACTCCTGCAAAATCTGACCACCTCCAAGCTTAATCTACATACTGAATCTGTTGGTTGTCTTCATCACCACCAGTCTGGTTTCAAAGCAGCCAGAAGCACGGAAACTGTTCCCCTGAACACCCTTGAAGACTTGTTCTTCAATCTTGACTGTAACCTTCCTTTTGTCCTCATTCTCCTTGCTCTATCCTCTGCTTTTGACATGGTTAACTACGCCATCCTGGTTAATCGTCTCCGTAACTACCTGAGTATCTCTGGCCAGGCCCTTGCCTGGTTGACCTCCTTTCTTGCTGATTGATCCTCCCAGGTCCATCTTGCGTCTTTCCTCTCTTCCATCTCTATCTCTCTACACTTGTGGTGTTCCCCAGGGGTCTAAATTCTCTCCCTGGCTCTTTAACCACTACCTGGCACCTCTGGACCACTGCATCTCTACCTTCTGCTCTAACTTTCAGTGTTATGCGGATGACACCCAGATCCCATTAAAGCTCCCCTCATCCTCTTCTGCTCCTTCTCTCATACCAGACTGTCTGTCTGCAATTCAGGAATGGTGTGCCTCCAACAATCTCTTTCTATAATGCCAGACTATGATCCTCCTCATTGGGACAACTGCTCCCGACCTTCCCTTTCTCACTCTGGCCACCCACCCTCGGCCCTCTACTTGTTCTGTCCTATGAGGCTAGCAACCTTGGTATCATCGTCAACGCCACTCTCTCTCCTCACATCTCTGACATCTCTTAGAAGTCACACTATCAGCTGCACCTCCTCAGAGGTATTTTTTCTTTTCTCACTTTCTCCCAGAAGCTAGGCTGGAAAACAGCCTCTTTCTAAATCTGCCTGCCTCTACTCTTCGCCATTTATAACTAATCCAGAACAGGACTGCAAGAATTGTCCTTGGACTCAAGGCCAGGGATCGTATCTCTCCAGCCTTGAAGTCTCTCCACTGGCTCCCTGTGGCTGCGAGGATAAAGTTCAAGACCCTCTGCATCATCCACAAGGCTTTCTGGGGCTGGAGACCACCCTACACCCAACATTCTCTTCCTAAGCGTCTTTCTTCTCAAGCCCTCCACTTATCCACCTCCAACTCTCTGACGGTCAGAAGCTTCACAAGGCAGAGAGTGGGAGGCCTCGGCTGGGCCCTCTCTCTGGAACAGCCTCCCTGCCTCTCTCAAACTTGAGCAGGACCACCTAAGGCTCGGGAAGCAACTCAAGACCTTCCCTTTCACTTCCGCTCTCCCTCTCCTTTGCTGATGTCCCTGTCTGCTGTGTATATTGGTTACCTGGCCACCCATTGAACTTACTGGACCAGGCTCCTGCATGACCAGTTTCCCTTGCACTGCCTGGGGACCTCCCAACCACTTATGGGACCGTATCTGCAAACCTACCTTCCTCTCACTCCCTGCACTTATGAGCCACTTCCTGGCAGCAGCTACTTTGCACTTTCCCCTCCCTGGCACTTTTCTGTCTCCATCCCCCCAGCCCCGCCCTTACACGATCTGAATGACACAAGGTCTAGTAAGATCGGTGTTTGTCCTCCTTCTGTCCTCCCTTCCTTGTCTTGTCATGCCTAGAAAAAGGTGTGTACAGGTGCGTTATAAATGAGTTATCAGATCATATTACAGTGGCATTGCATTCATGGCTAGATGTGCTTTGAAATAAAGCATGTTAAGATATAAGCGTCTTATGTATTTAGTTATTATTTCACACCTTAATCATATGTTGCTGTCAGCCGGTCAAGTGGCACAGCGAGTAGAGCGCTCGCTTTGACATCCGCCGAGCCTGCTAACGCAGGTTCGAATCCCGGCAGGGCCAAACTCAGCCTTTCATCCTTCCGAGGTCGATAAATGAGCAGCACACACCGTGGGTAATAATAAGCAGCGCTCAGATACCTGAGGGTTCGTAGCGCTATATAAATGCCAAATTATTATTACAATATTGCATTCATACTTGTTCACATTGCCTGATACTGCAAAATTCATACAATGTACTGTCCATAATTGAACATAGGCCACCCACATATACACTCATAAAAATCAGGGAATTAAACACTGTCTTGTGATCTTCTCTTCCACACACATCCAATGCTGGCTGGCCACATGGCTGGGTCTTCATCTTCATACCATCGTTGTCACTGTCTTGTGGAATGGTGACATTTTGGGACATTGACACATTATGTGGAACATGCAACAGGCTATAATGATGTGGCTAAGCTTGTTGGGTGCATAGATTAGTGCTCCATCAGACATCTGAATACAACGGAACCTGACTTTCAGTAGTCCAACTTTCAGAAGTCCGAAGGAATGCTCTATGATGCTGCATGTTCGAATGTATGCTGCATTAGAACCCCTCTCTGCAGGACTCTGGGTATTTGGGTATGGGGCAGCAGCCAAGGCAGGAGTGGATAACCTGTGTCACCTGGCAGGATGTGAGAGAGACATTACTCAATGCATGTATTTGGTTTGTAGAACCAGCCACACACAGGAATGTTGTTCAGAGAATGTGTGTGGAATGTCCAATAACACATAGGTGTGCCTTTGTGGCTGTTCATGTCTGATTTAGGCCTTCTCTGAACACATTACCGATTTGGAGTGAAATACGACACCATGTTGTGCTTACTTTGAAGCCATGTACTTTGTCCTCTGTGTGTAGCCATGTATGCAGCTAGGGTGTTGATGCAGGAAACATGCCATAGCAGTGTGTGACAGCCATGTAAGTGTCACATGCCATATCCACATTCAGTGTATTCTGCTGCTTCATTTCCTGTACACTTGCTCTGTCATATATGGGCCATAAGTGGCACATAAATGCAGTCCAAAGCACCAATTATATTTGGAAATGGGGCAGCATCATAGAAGCCTCCTTTGATTGCATGTATGCCCTCTTGGGCTGTTGGTAGGGAAATGTGTGCTGCTGCATGGTGCAATAGGGCATCAAACATCTGTGTCAATATTATCAAAAACGTTGTCTTGGCCATGCCACGCAGCCACCATCTTTAGTAGCAAGGGGATGGAAGTTTGGCTGTCATCATTGAGCTGGAGTACAAGGATTATGGTTGCCTTGACCGGCCAATAAGTCTTTAGGATTTTTGCCTATCGGGTTGTTCTGATCCTGGGCATTCTGGGCCGTCTCCTTCTACTTTGTCCTTGTTGGCCTATTTGATGCATGATTGCTGCAGCCCTCCGGTTATCAGAAAGCTGGAACTGCTGCCCTAGGTATATTGGCAGTGTTTCACTAGGCTGCATGTTTCTGTTGGAGTTCGGAGTGGTCTGGTGTAGGTGTCTTATGGTTGGAGGGCTGATTATGCGCAACTATGATTGATTTGACTATACCTGTCCTAATCTTTGCCTGCTATTTCTTGCTGGTAGTTTTATCCAGTGTTGTATGTGTTTTTTCCCCTTCAGTAATGTTAGCGGGATTATGTGGTAAATACCACATCCGGTATTTGCCACTCTCCACATCTGATATAAAGTCATTGTTCCCACATCAATTTTTTTAAATTCTTTTTCCCTGATATTTTTGCATGCAGTAAATGACTTGTACGGGGAAGGAAATCCCCCTATATATTCAAAGACAGCATAGTTTGCCATTACCACCACACTCGTATTCAGGCTGTTAGTGCTCTGAGGTTGTCATGTAGGTTTAATGGTAAATAGACAAAAGTGGGCCTCATTCTAAGTAGGCCGCTCTGGTAAAAAAGTGCTGGTATTCATGGATACCGGCGCTTTACCGGACCGTCTGACTATAGGTTTGCCGGTGGGGCACCTACGTTACCTCCGACTAAAATCTGGAGGCAAGGCAGGAGCCCTACTGGCAAAAAAGCCCTCATTACCGAAACCTGCATTGCCAGTGCCGGTAAGGATGGCAAATCCCCTAATGGAGTACTATGGGACTCCAGGAATGGGGATTTACACTGTCACTCCGGCAGTCTGAATCCAGCTGCAATGCCAATGGACCGAGTGCCAGAAACAGTATCTACATTTGCCGGTATCCTTGTGGCTCTACCTGCGCTGAAATTTCAACAGGCAAACTCAAAAGGAGGACCTTTCACCTTTAAGGCTTTGATTAACTCATTTGCTGGTTTTATTCCAAACTTAGTTTCAAGGCATATTTGGAGCTGTGAACTAATTGAGTTATGATAGTCTGATATTAATTGAGGATTTTGGTACATCAGTTCAGACAGATTTGACATAATCATGCCATAGAATAGATATGGCCTATTCACCAGGTGGGCGGTAGCCTTAAATTCTGTGGTAACAGTATTACCGCCAAATGTAAGCACTGGCCCTATCACATTTGGGTGCTAAATGGGCTTTTTTACCTCCAGTTTTTTTCAGGAGGTGATAATCCCATTTAGTGTCCTGTTATCGGTGTAATTACCGCCGGCTATATTTACTGGTAACACCCAACCCGGGATCCAGCGGTAATACTGCCGGACTGGTTGGCGCTAATGCTATTACAGTTTTACAGTTGGGCGGTATTACAGCCGGCATACCTAATCAACTCGTTATGAGGCCCTTTGAGTATTATATAGATAAATAGGCCACACCACATTTTGTTTTGTGGATCAGTATTATTTCTTTCTTTATTTTGTAAAAAATGCATTGACAACATTGTCCCAAATAAAGGGCGTTGTGTTCGATTTCGACTTTATATTTTATAATGTGCTTTGTGTATTTTTATGAGTTATCGTGTAACTTACATTTTTAGATGGCGTGTGACCTATTCTTCTTGTTATACCTGATACATTTTGGTGAACGTGAAGGATATGTTGTGCTTTACATGTAATAATACATATAAATGGAGTTGTATTGCCTTATACCATCAACATTAGACCTGTTTTATTTATGAACACTATGTTTGTATGACATATACGGTACATGGAGTCATGGGGTGCACATTGGGTTTCTTGAAACTTTTCACATCGCCACTTGGGATATACTCTTCTCTGCTGTAATCATGGAATCTCTAGTTGAGTGTACGAGCATCCCTGTTTATGTGACACTTAATTCCAATGGGTATTGATTTGTGGTTATTCCATTGAATAATGTGGCCATTTGCTTCATACTTCTGGTACATTATTCCTGAGGCAATAGCCGCTAAACATGGCTATCCTAATGTCTTCTATTGCATAGCACTGGCATGGACCTCACTTTTGCATCATGGAACTCACTAAGGACATGGAGAAGTCTCCCAAGTGCTGTCATGCATAGGCCACCATTGTATGTCCTTTCTCTCTATTCAATCTTCTACATGTTTCAAAAACACGCATGAATGATTTGCATTTGGAAGTGCATCTAATCATGGCTCTATAACTCATGTTTTATTTAAGTAATTTGATCCCAGGATTATGAATAATAAAATAAAACCATCAATGGGAGTACAATTAAAATGTTATGTACCTTCATACGTGTATTCTGTAATTACAATTTAAAATCAAAACAAATAACCGTTCAGTATTTAATATGCATTAACATGCATTAGAATATTCCAGCATTGTCGCGATAGTGGGGGTTTTCTTTCTTTTGAGCACACACACATTTTTAAGCATGGAGATATAACCTGTGTTGCTAGCCCATTCTGTGTATGTATATTGTGGCTATTTACCTGTTATTTGTAATCAGGAATAGCGCTCCTGCTAAGTGCAGTGACACACAGCACATGCCTCTGGTCTACGGGTCTATTGCACTTCTCACGAGTCAAAGATCAGGGGGAAAAATCATTTACTGAATTCATGAAGGAAACGAGAAGGTCACCAAGCAAACACTTTTCAACAGAAACTGCTTTTTGAAGATTTCATATTCACAGACACGGATATAGTTGTTCCAAAGCAGTGTGGTTAGTTTGGAAAGGAACCCGAATGCAAAGCTAAGGGGAAAGGATTCTATTGAATGTGTAGAGAGTGGTTAAGGGAACCCGAGATGAATGTGGTGTCTAGTTGATTTTGTTATAATCCGGCTGTGATATGTCTGGATTAGGGGCTGTGATCTAAGTGACCTGATCAGCGGTGTCTGACCAGAGCCATGAAGTGAGCGCTAAATGGAAAAACAAGAATACATGTATTATTAAAAGGTGTGAGTTAAGTCAATAAAACACCATGAATGCATGATCCAGAACCACAAGCCACGACAACCATCCAATTCAAAGGAAAGAGAATTTAGAACATTATCTAACCTTTGCAAATGTGTGGGGTACAGATAAATCGATGTTGCCCATGCCAGCCACAAGTAAACTGTGGTGCAATGGGTCAGGGTGGCATATTTAATCTGCCTGATGCAACAAGACAGGGCTTCCTAGTGCCCATAAGACAGAGAGGCTACTTCAAATAGTTCTAATGCCATGCGGGAAGTGAGCATGGTATGTAAATGTTATTTAATTAAGTGGTAAAGAGGTCTGCCTTAAATGGAAAAATGCTTATAGACAAAGAAAACAGAAAGAGGGACGTTAAAAGGGTTACAAGAAGCTCTATGTAAAAAAAAGCAACGAGGGGGACCATAGAGAGTGAAGATTACCTCTTGGACTTATAATATCAAATAGGTATAACAGAGATTGTTTATAAGTAGGGCTATAGGTGCAAGGGGGAGTGTGCAATGTCTATGAAGGGGTGAACCATGACGTGTATTTGTACTTGGAGAGTAAGTTCATCAGTTGCCCAAATAGGTATTCTTCTTCAGGTGGCTGGCAGGCTTTTTGCCTCCTCTCTCCTGTTTGGCTTCTTGGTTAAGAAGAAATAGTTTGTGTGCTTCGGCAGTGCTATTGAATTGCTCTAATTCTTGATTTGTTGCAGCTCCCATCTGTGCTGTAGATTAGTTGTTTTCATATGAAAGTGGTGCTTCAAGTGTATGTGGTAGCACAGGGAGAGATGAAACCGAATGCAATGTTTCAGCACTTATGTAGCCAGCATGTGTCTCTCTACGTCTTGTCCACCCTCTTCCACACTCCAGCAGTGGTACAACACAGAACAAAGGGCCATCAAGAGAATCAAATAGTGGACCTTACGATCTTGCTTCACATGCCTTCACCACTCAGATTGTTTACTCCTATACAGGCCTGATTTAATGTCCAACAACAGTGTGGTCTGTTGCACCTTGCACAGCATTGCACTGCACAGGGGCTGATGCACGGACTCCCTTCACAAACTCAGGCACAGTCACAAGAAGTGTGAGTACCACCACTACTAACTGGTCACAATACAATGAGAGTCAAGGATTAGCAAGTGAACAGTTACTTCACTTGAGCATGTCTTGATTCTAGGGCATGGCATGACATCTGGCAAATGTGTGTCAGTGATGACAGGGTGAAGAGCGGGTGATGCCATAAGCTACTTTCAACTAATCCCAGAAGCCTGCAGTCAGCGGCTGCACCAGCTACTTACTACTCAATGGAGTTTGAACTCTACTGAAGAAGATGCCTGCTCTTGGACCACCATTTATTCTGGCCTTCATTCCTGAGTGATCTTTTGGAAACAGCAAGCTCCCTCAATGGCCGTTTGAACCCTTGAGAATCCATTAATACCCCCCCCCCCACGCCCCCCCAGGGGCATCCCATAGCCTGGAATTCACAGCAAAGAACTGCAAAAAAAGGTTGGCTCCTGTTTGGCCCTGTTAGGGCCTGGTAGCTCCTATGGGCACCTGATCTTCTCAATTACCCCTTCACCCATTTCCCATCAATGATGATCTACAATGAACTCCAATGTCAGCCCCATTTCCCAAATCTACACAATTGCTGTTATGAACTTCCTCAAATGCATATAAAAAGTGCATCTTGTAAATTGCATTTCTTGGTTGCATATTCCAAACTCATCGGCCAGGCAACGTCCTTAATATCAAATTCCTGTCTTCTACTCTGGTCTCCACTAACACATATTCAGTCAATGGCTATTCAGCTGCTTACTATAAGACAAAGGATGCAGACCTGTCAGCATACAGCTCCACTTTTAACAGAAACAACCTGATCAGGGGGAAAACAAACATCACTGTTTTATAGGGTGTTGCAGTGCATGCTGAACCCAACTGAGGACTGTACAGAGTTAATCGATTTAGTTATCCAATTGGAGTATGGCTTGAATGAAAGGAGGTCTGACAAGAGATGGGGGAATCGCGTCCCCTGTATGTTAGACCCACATATTCCCTGTTGCCTGTTTCTAAGGCCCTAATGAACTAATGCAGGAGGGGTGAAAAGACCAGCCACCATGGAAGAAAGAGAGTCTCGACGATGAATAGAGTAATGGCTTTATTGTGGCAAAGAGGTTAATTTCTTTAAAGACTGTCCATTAAACCAAAGGTGACTTGTAAGGCAATAGCAGATTAGCCACAGAAGAAAACTAGCTCAAAAGGTAGGCGGATAACTAACAAGCAAGCAAAGGTGGAGTTTGCATTGTCTGGGCTAAAGTGCAAAACCTTACATATCAAATGACTGGTTAACCTAGTGCTACGAACAAGCCTTATGGTAGGATGCTTAGCATATATCGATCGTGTAACCAGTGGCACATGCAACTCTTGGGAAGTGCCACCCAATTGCAAGTGCACCCTGAACGAAAAGCAACCCCAGAGCACATTCACAACATAGGTTGCTCTTAATTGACCTCTGGACCCATAGGTTCATGCATACAAACACTGGTCTTTCTATGTGGCAATGAGCACTGAGAGGAGATACAATTTGATTTAATCGATGCTCTGCAGTTTCGTCTGATTGAATGGATACCCTGTCTAGTGGAGCATAACCCACTAATTACTTGGAAATGGCAGGTGGTGTACCGCTCACCCTAGCATTGCAAAAGGCATTGCTTCCCATTGGATCCTGTCAAGAAAACCCATACCTCCTAGTTCCTGATTCCGGAAGAGTCTAAGGCAACACTTTTATATATCATAGCAGAATCACCCAAGGACTATCATGCCAGGATGTGTTCCAGAACGAACACGCCAATACGGTACCACCCCAAAGGCCATACAATTGCAAATAGATCTGATTCCCAATGCTCAAATCTCATGCAGTTGTATCTATGCTGGAAACACACCAAAAAATGAACATTTGAAGAAATATGTATACCAGTACCTAGTAAACAGCATGGTTAGGCTTTCAAATTCCAGTGGTGTCTCTGATCCTTTTTGTACCATAGAAGGAGGGAAATAGCAGGACGTGTACAGACTACTGAACCATGAATAAGATAACTATAAAAAATTACCCATTACCTTTAATCCCGTTATTGCTAAATCAAGTGAAAGATGTCAACATCTACAAGTTGTACCTCAATGGGGCACGGCACTTAGTCCGGGTCAACTAAAGAGATAATGGTAGACAGCGTTCTAAGCTAATTATAGGTTGCATGAGCATCAATTGATGCCTTTTAGACTCTGCAACACTCCAGTGGTTTAACAATATTTCATGAACAACATACTACTGGATGTGTGCACACTCGTCTACATTGACAACCTATTGATATATTTCAGATCAATAGCAGAGAATACAAGACACTTGAGAGCAGTGCTGGCTATGTTATGAAAAACATGTATACACTAAGCTGGAGAAGTGGTTCTTCAAGGTGCACTGAGTCAAATTCTGGGCATGCATCCTCACACAGCATTGCATAGTCATAGATAGCGAAAAGGTAGAGGTGATTCTGCAGTGGCCCTCTCTGACTTTACCCAATAGTGTGCAGAGCTTCTTGGGGTTCTCAAACTTCTACAGTCACTTCATCCCAGGGTTAACCAAGCTCATATTTCCCATCACTATTCCATTCTGGACGGAGAACATGTTTACCTGGACCACAGAAGTGGAAGATACATCAGTCAAACATAAAAACTGTTTTTTTCACAGCCCTTATCCTAGCATATCCGCAGCCTGACCTTCCCTTTATAGTGCAGCTAGATGCATCAAATGTCATCATAGGGGAAGCCTTTTTTCAAATGATACCCAGATAAGGACTTCTTCATCTACTCGCCTTCTGGACCCAGAAAGGTTTATGCCGAGAAAATAATTATTTATTTATGGACAAAAACTGTTCGCTGTTACGACCACATTAAAGGAATGGAGGCTTCACCTATTGTGTACTAATCATCAAATTACAATATACACCAATCATATGCATTTAATTTTTTTTTTTTAAATCATTAAAGCGTTATGAGCATGTCAACTATGATGGATTCTTTTTGTTATAACATATCCTGGAGTCAAGGAAGGCATGTCTGAGGGCCTTTCTTGCATAGGACTAAGTCTAAAGGATGATGTTAAAAGAGCATCATACCTTCTAAACATCATCCTAGAAGACATATTCATCTGAATGATACCTAATCCAGACCTGACTATTGCATTCTGTGCACAAATCAGGGACAGCTTATTCTCAGATGTTTGCCAACACTAGGTGACCACCAGACATCTAAAACTTGGTCTTCCGTAACAAAGAAACACGTTGCATCTACCAACAAAACAATTCCAAGAACATATCTTAGATTAATATGCTATATTTTCTCTGGTGACCACTGCCCATGGCTCCTGTCCACGTTTCTCCAATTATTAAATATGGAGTGCTGGTGTGTTTGTGGGGCTGATGTGGCATCCAGGGCAACTGGCTGGATCACCCTTGCCTACAAATGGCTCTGCATGGATATGCATTGGGTAGAATATACTTATGGCCATGTGCTCACTCTAACCTAGTCCATTGGGCCCATCTGAGCTAAGGGACACAGTCTTTGGTTGGTCATTTTCCCTGTGCATTGGCCAGGGGAGAAGGGACACACCTCTTGCCTCTTGGCTGCTGGCTCCGACCTCGCTCCACTGACTCTGTCGATCCCCTCCATGTTGAAAATGGAGCTTGCCTTTTCCTACCAGGGGGTCAGGGCAAGGTTATTCCATGGTGCCACCTCCTGTGGTCAGTGCCTCCTGTCTGTGCACTCTGACCCTGAGGTCATTCCTTCTTTTACGACAGACCTCCCCATTCGAGAGGACCATGCCTACGACCATCACCTTCTGGCTGACGATGCCCAGATTGCTGACTTCCGCTGCCTAGATGTTTTCCTCTGGGGGGTGCTGTACAGTTCCTTGCAATGGGCAACCACCTCATCAGTGAAGACATGGGGCTCTCCCTCACTGAATTTTGGCATATGCAGCCAATGTTCAGGCACCTTCCCTGCGGCCTTCTTTTTAGACATGTTTTCTGTGACTTGTGGGTCCTGATAGCTACAGGAAGTCTGGGATTCAGTGTAGATTGAGTTTTTCAAAAATGCTGCTGCTATGCTTCCCATTCTGGTGATTCATTAAAGTACACACAGCAATAAAAACACTGCATACAAATGTCATGCACAAAAGGAAAAAAGGAGAAAAAAAAAATCATTCAGTAACACTATCAGATCCTCCTGTCGTCTCATCATCACTTCATTACTGTTACTCAATTAGTGTAAATACTTCCTCTAAAAACGTTATCAGTGCTAATATTAAAGTTGTCCATTCCTCACACATGAAAGTTATCCACCACTCGTCTGGGGTTACAGATTTTAGTTCATTAAAATCATGTCCTATAAATCGTGACCTCAGTTCGGTTAAGGCTGGACAAAACAATAAAAGATGCCGAAGGGATTATTTCTCATTTCTAACTGTGCAAAGTCTGCATGTTGCATCTTTGTCGCTGTGTCGATTTCTAGCTGATAGTACTTTTTTAGTTGTATTTGTATCTATTGGGATACAGTGCTGAACATGCAATACAACAAATGGAGCACATATATTGCAATGAGTTGAATAAGAATAAAATCAGAAGAAAAGAAAATGCGGGTGATCAATTATTAGAAATAAGCGACACAAATGTTGTTTTAACATGGTCTGAAAAAAGTAAAAGAGAAGGAGATCAACTAATAGATAGTGGAAGAGAGTTTCAGTGGTTGGGGTAAGGATTATTGAGAGCAGACCTAGCTTTGTGAAGCAATGGAGCGCTTTACAGAGGTATACAACTATACAGATACACAACAGAGAATACTTTTGTACACAATGCAGAGGAAGTGAAGGAGAAGTTGAGTGTTGAATGACAGGAGGGGAATAGAGAGAAGAGATTAACAGAATGAAGGACATGAGGAGAGAGAAAACAGAAGAATAGCTAAGTTGTAAACAGAATGAAGAGGAGGGTGATCAACCACAAGGGCAGAGCAGTAGTCAAGATGAGATAAGATAACAGAGGAAATAATTAATTTAGTATGGTGAAACACATGGAAATATTGGACACAACAAATATTGTAAAATTAAAACAGCAGGTATGGACAGTGTAAGAGTTATGGAGTCCAAGAATGAGTCCAGGTAGGTGCTGTGGTAAGACAAGTGGAGATATTAGCGTAAAGGGGATCTGAAATGAGATTAAGGGCCTCATCATGACTTAGGCCGTAGCCATTAAATGCAGTGGTAATGGTGTTACCGCTACATTTACTGCTCCTCCCAATCTCGAGTCTGGCGTGTTTACCCCCAGCTCAGAGCTGGGTTAAACATGCTGGAAAAATGCCAATTTTTGCCGCAATCACCATCAGCGGTATCACCGCGTGGCAATTGCACCGATAATTCCCCACTGAGGAATGGGGAGTAACGGTTAGCGCCCAACCTGTGATCCGGTGGTAATACTGCCGGATGGATGGGCGCTAACACAAATAAAGTTGGGCAGTATCTCAGTCGGGATACCGCCCAACTCGTGATGAGACCCAAAGGGCATAATTAAGAGGTGGGCGGCAGCCCTTAAATGCAGTGGTAATGGTGTTACTGTGGCATTTCAGTGTCCTAAAATCTCGAGTGTGGCATGTTTAACCCCAGCTCGGAGCTTGGGGTAAACATGCTGGAAAAATGCCAATTTTCAGCACAATTACCATCAGCAGTATTACCACACAGTAATTGAGCAGAGAATTCCACATTGGGTCCAATGGACCCAATAGGGAATGGGGAGTAATGGTTAGCACCCAACCTGTGATCCGGTGGTAATACCGCCGGACGAGTGGGCGCTAACGCAAATAAAGTTGGGCGGTATTCGCCCAACCTGTGATGAGGTTCTAAGCGAAGTTGGAACAATAGGAAAAATAACATTGAAGTTGGAGGCAGAAAATCCAGGAGACATAAGAGAGGAAAGAAGAGTGGGATGAGCTACACTGTCAAACATTGCAGGTAAGTCAAGAAGAATGAGAATAGAAAGGTGCTTATTGTGACAATACAAGAGTAAAAGTTGGAAACATGAAGGAGAGCAGTCTCAGTGTAGTGATATGGATGAAAGCCAAATAGCAGTGAAGGGTGTAAAGAAAGAATATTTAGGTAAGAAGAGACAAGAGAATATGCCACTCATTCAAGTAATTTGGAAAGAAAGGGAAGATGAGAATAGGGTGGGAAGTGTCTGGTAGTGTAGGGTCCACATTCGTTTTTATTTTTAGCAAAGGGATGATTATAGCAAACTTGAAAGCTGGAGGTAAGTGAGCAGATAAACTTTAAGAAGGCATGCAACATAAGACATGAGTTGTGGGTAGAAAGAAAGAAGCAGTGAACAAGTAATTGGATCAAGAGGAAGAGCAGTAAGTTGGGCCCTGGACAGAAATGAATGCATGTCAGAGTCAATGAGGGGAAGGAAGGAAAGGGATTGAAGAAGATGACCAAGTAGATTGAATTGAGGAAGGAAAATGGGAAGAGTGAATGTATGAGGAGATGAGAGAGGAGATCTTAGATGTAACATAATTATTAAAGCCAGTGGAACTAAGGGGAAAGTAATGACAAATCTGGAAGACAAGGTGATAGTATATTATTAAAGAGTTGGAAAAGCCAGTACGGATGGCAAAAGAGGGTATGCGAGAGACCCTAAAAGTAGAATTTCATAGCATCATGTAGTAGGTACTCATAGGAGGAGTGAAGAGAGGAAAGTGATGAAAGATCAGAAGGAGATTAAAATGTCTTCCAACGATGCTCAGCTTTGCAAAGGTATGTTCTAAGGGCAAGGAGAGAAGAAGAAAGCCAAAGCTATGTGGGTTTACGAGACAGTGTAAAAGGTGAAGGCGGAAAAAGACAATCAAGTGTGAAAAGAAGATTGGTCATATAGCTTTCTAAGGAATACCTAATATCCCTTACTTACAACTTTAAATGTGCGGTACATATTTGTTTGTCTTTCTAGGTGACCAGTTTTGCCATCACACTGCTAATAATAGTCATAGTAGTACATGCAACAAATGTAGCAAACCTAACAAATGTAGTTGAAACTGTAAGACAGCCAACAGTCACACAGCAATTGCAAAGATCTGTAGTGTGATGTTGTAAGTGCCTCGCAGGAAATAGCATATTTAAATCTGCCAGCAGTTTTGCCTACTTGTGATCTGGCTATGGTTATTGCTATTATGTTAACTGCTATGGTGTCCTCTCCTTCTCTCTACTGTAACATGTATGCTACATCTGCTGTAATCAGTCTATTTCCAATATGGCTTTTGTGGCTATTTCTGCTACGGCTTTTGAACACTGAGCTGCCCCTGGATTAACTATAATAAGGTACAGTGTAAATGCTGGGACTCACCCCAGATGCCAATTACTATTTCACTGCAGAATAGCTTTGAAATGTTCCACCTGGGTGCTGAGTTTGAGGATTCATCATCTTCCCACATGAAGTTGAGATGTATCCGTTATTCGTCAGATTTAGTTTGTAAATAATGTTTACATATTATGCATATTGATACATTACATTTGTGGAAGGGTATGCACATGACATATCACATTTAATGAGCATTACTCATCAGGTGATGCTTGTAGACATGCATGCGACTTTGGGTAATTTGGTTTTACAAGTTACTGTGCTACACAGGAGACTTGCTTCCCATGAGACCAGAATGGAGGCTATCGAAGAAATGGCTCTGAATAATTTTACTCATAGCATTACCTCATATTCCAATTCACATATGTAAGTCACAATGGGACAATTCTGATAAATTGAGGAACCTAATTTTAAGTTGCAACTCCTCACATATATTAAAAGGGATCATGGTGTTCCCGGAGTAGAAAGAAGGAGACACATACGTTATTCAAATGATCAAGAAAGCGATCTGGCTTTTAGGCTTCCAAGAAGAAAAACTCCAGGAATGTACATGTTTTTTTCTTCTTCCTACTCCTGCAGGAGATCAATGTGAGGGGTCAGTAATATGAGGCTCACAACTGGGTTAAGTTTTCTCAAAGTTTGTTTATTCATTTAAACAAAAGCAGAAAATAAACCTACTCCACCAGGGGATTCCCTGCCCAGTCTAGAATCCAAGGCAAAATCTCCTAGCATACACAAACTGGCCCTCACACTAAACAACAGAACAATGAAAACATGAACGACAATAAATAAAAGATGACCAAATAACCAATGTCTTGGATCATTTCTACTTGTTCTGGGTAGATCTTGCTTGCCCAGGAATGTCCAAATGTCATTTTCTTCCAAAGAAAAGAAAGTCCTCAATCAGTTCTTGAAAAGTTCCAAAGAAACAAAGGTTCACTCAAACAAACATCCACTGGTAACCGTTCCTTCATTGTTTGATTAAAATATTCTCTTTCCAAGTTTCACAAAAGCAACAACAGTACCAATGATATTCCTGGATAGCCTCCTTCCAGGAAAGAATGGATAGATCTTAGAACAAAAGTACCACTTCTGGTGAATAACAACTCACTTTCTTGTAACTTTTTCAGTGTCTTCAATGCAATTTGTCAGATTGCTTCTTCTAAGAGTTTGCTCCCTCCTTAGCAAGTCCCTTCTGCCAATGATACTGTGAGAGTAGGCGTCTTTGTCTCACTGTCTACTACTGCTTCTACTATGTTCAAATAATAATGTTCTGATATCATTCTAGACAACCACAGTTCAACTGCCTTTTCTGCAACTTGAACATTAGTATGTTAGGCAACTTCAAAAAGACTCTTCGACCTCTACAGGTTGGCAAGGCACGCATTTTTCTTGTATGGTAAGAAAGGGCAGCCTCTCTGCCTTTCCTTTCTGTCTTGGAGCTTCCACAAAATATGTCTTAGGTTCCAGATTGTTTCTGTCACTTATCTTGAACAGTCCCAGCTCTACAGATTAAATCATTCTTTTAACTAGCTCCAAGCTCCCTTCTCCAGCTTCATGTGCACCTTCATGTCTCCAGTAGTTAGCCCAAGGCTGTATTGCCACTCTTTCAGCCTTGGATAACATTGCCACCCTTATATCAGAGGACTCTGGGTTTACAACAGCTTCAACAACTTTCAAAAAACGTTGATCAGTTCTTAATTGGGCTGGTTTCACATACAAAGGGTTTTGATTATTGGCATGGCTAATGCTTGTTCTTTTTGTGACTTTAACAACTTGTTATGACTGTTAAATAATTGTTCAATATGTTACAAGAAGTATGTTTGTCTGTTGAAACTAATTTAGATACACATGATTTATTTTTGATGACAAACGTCCACTTAAAGTTTTGTGTTCCCTCTTATTCAGACAGTCTTTTGCTACAATAGAAATTGGGAAACACAGTTTTCTATGTCCAACCTCTCTTTGATGTAATATAGACTTCCAACACTGCGGAAAAGTCCTCGTGTACTTCATAAAGGTTTATATGTAACGTTCTCCTACTTAATAGGAGACATAGGACCGCTCAGCAACAATTAAAACCTAACAATGGGAAAAAGAAAGGCCTTCTCTTCATGCAGGCACTTTAGCTTTGGTGAAATATGCGTATGATACAATTCCCTTGTTAGATTGACTTCCCATCACTGAAAACAACTTTTACTCGTTTTATTTTCATTGCACACAAGCATAAGTTAAGCTGGTAACAGTTACTGGCAACGTTTCTGATGCTTTGGAGTACGGGGCTTCATTCACCGGCTTCACAATCCCAGCTGTTGCAAGCTGCCTATATTTCCCAACTTTATTTCTTCTGCTACTACTGCTGCACGCACTCTTGGACCCACACCCCTCTGCAGCACGGGCGGCTCAGATTTGGCCTTGATAATGGAGAGTCTTCCTTTCTCCGGCTTCCCTCAGCTTCCTTCTGCACATGGGCTCAGGTGGATGCACAACTTCAGCTCTGCTTTCACAGCAAATAGGCACACTTGGAAAGACTGCCAGTTCCTCCCAGTCTCTTCCAATGCAGCCACAGCCAAATAGAGATTTTGAACACAGGACCACCTCAGAGCCTGCAGGTGAAATCTGCTCTTCCTCTGCCCCGGCGTCCCCTCTCTGGTCACACTTCCTAGTGAACTGCTAGCCGCGTGCTCTGCTTCTTCTTCTGCTACTACTGATAACCTTCCAGCTCATCCACCAGCTTCTCTCTACTGCTCCTTCATGCTGCAGTCGTTTATGCACCTCAGGTGGGTTAGTTGACTTCAGGTACATACCCCTAGAGATAATTTCCTGACCCCGCCAAAAGCTGTTAGGCCTGCCTGTACTTGGATCTTACATGCCTTCCCAGCACTCCTCTTTATCACAGTCCCTGACAGTCCATTTTAGAGAAATTTGGGTTTCTCACTTCTTTAAAAGGTTTAAGGATGATTTGTGTTCTCTTAATGTTATTGGAAGAGGGATTATAAGGTTTAACTTTTTTAGAGACAGGCGGGACAGGACAAGTCCTATGTCTGTCATTCCTTTTGGTATATCTTAGGCATTGGGGAGAATACGGGATGTTAGGGGTGCAAAAGACTTTGGGAATAACACTGTTTTGAATCATGTCTTTAGAATCTACCCTCCCATCCTTAGCAGGACATCAAGATATATTAAAATGCCAATAAGCCAATTCCTTCTCTAAGTCTGTGACATAAGTATTTCTTTTCAAGGAGAAATACTGTGTCTCACCCTGAAACTTTTTCCACCGCCTTGGGCCTTGTCTCCACCCAGGTGATCCTCTCACAGTACACCACCCCCATGGTTGGGATCTGGCAGCATCTGCCCTGTCCTGGCCACCTGGGAGGAGACTTTAGTCAGAGTTTTAGTGGGGTATATGCAGGATTCTCCAAACCAAGCAGAGATAGAATTGGAGAAAATCTCTATTGAAGTTACTGAATTTAGGCTTGAATGATACATATCAAAATCTATTCACCTAATTGTTAAGTTGAAGAATGATATATACATCATTCAGTATCCAATAGAATTGAAATATTGTTGGTGGTACAAGCCAAGGAGAGCTTCAACTTTGATGGGGGACATTTTGTTTGGTGAGTGGAAGTTAAAAAGTCTGATGCACTCTTTGCCTAGGCCTACATTAATCTCAGAGAATCCAGACAAAATAAATGTGTGTGGGTGTTCAGCTGGGATGGGTTTGGGTGAGCAGTAGTGGGTTTGGGGTTGGCAAAGAAAAATATGAAAAGTATCACCAGGCTGACTAGATGTGTTGTATTTGTATTTGTTGTATTTAATTCTCTGTATCGGTTAGTTTTTGTCACACTATGTTAGATTATCTAGCATGGTTCCCAAGAACATACAGCTTTGTAGCTGGAATATTGATGATTTGAACTTAAAAGCATCTTTAAACCCTCTTCTCATTATATTATAAAAGGAGTAAGCACAGACAGTGAGGACATCCTGGATAGTTTTGCTCATTATAATTTGCCCTGTATTGAGGAGACCCATTTCTATTAAAAAGATTTTCCTCTTCTCAGAGCTCAGGAGATCAGTGGAAACATTGCTACATGCCAGGACTACCCCAAAAAATAGGCTGCTTTACCTATATATAATCTAATAACTATTAGGTTGTTTCCCTTGGGCATCCAGCTGTGGGTGTCTGCAGCCAAGAGATTAATGCAGCAATGGGCAGCTCCTTATTTAGGCCTGTTAGAGCTGGTAACCCCTTCTCAAGTCAAGACGTCCCCAAGCTCAAACGTTTCCTGAATTCGTCTTCCACCCTTTGACTATCCATTCACAGCAAAGATTTCATTACCTCAAAAGACCAAGAAACATTAGGGTCTGGTAACTGTCATGTGCTTACTTACAGTCTCATTCTAGCCCAAATCATAACTTATACCAACTCGTTCTCAGCAATCCATGCCTTCCATTTCTATGGCTATTACTCCTATCCTCCATTATGCATCTTGATTTTGCTCCATTCCTATTTCTACCCACTCTTTTCCTTCCCTTCTCTCATAGACTTCATCCTCAACTTGGTGTAACTTCTGCATCAGTCTCCAGCCTCTCCATCTTGCTGCTTCCCCCTACACCCCCCCTCGAATAGGATGCTCTCGTGCTCACAGCATCCAACCTCATATATCCCCCTTGTCTACCGCACAACACCTGCTCCTCTCCCCCACCTCCTACCATTCTTTCACTTGGCCTCTAGAATGCACAATCCCTTTACAACAAGTCTACATCACTAACCACTTTGTGTCCTGGACAGAAACCTGGATCTCCGCTTATGACTCTGCTACATTCATCTAGCTCTAAAAGACCTGTGGGAAGGTTAACACTGTGGTATTCCATATCAATAAGGCCCTCAACAATGGGCCTCATTACGAGTCCGGCGGTAACCGCGGCGGTAAAACCGCCTGGTTACTGCCAGACTCATATTACCATTCCACCTCCTTGACTCCCGGAAATACCAGGGCATTACGACCCTGGTGTCCTGGGAATCCCGGAGGCGGAATGGTGTAAATCCCCATTGAGTCCCATAGGATTCAATGGGAATGGTGAAGTGGAAACACCGGCACCATCTCGTGATGGTGCTGGTGTTCCCACGTCCGCCTGCAGGCGGGAGGTGTTCAACCCACCAGGTCAGACGTGGCGGGAAGTTCACCTCCCGCCTGCAGGACTCGGGATCGGGTGGTCTGGAATTAACAGTGGCAGCGGGTTTACCGCCACTGTTAATTCCGGACCGCCCGACCTGTAATGAGGCCCAATGTCCCTCTATCCCCCATCTCACATCAACTCTTCCTCTTTTGAAGATGCCACTATTCAACTTCTCCCACCTACTCCTCTCACTGTTGTGGCTCTCTATTGTCTCTGTATTGATCCCTCGGTCCTCTCAATACCCTTTTCCCTTATCTGACCTTTCTCCTTGAGTCACTTCCTACCGACACCCCCATTGTCATGCTGGGGGACTTTGACCTTTCCAAGCCCCTCTTTGGGCAGCTACACTTCAACTTTGCTCCCTTCTAGCTTATCACTCCCACTACTCCTACCATGATGAGCCTAACCAATCTGCTTGGACCTTCCGACCTTGTCTTTCTCTCTAATTCACTCTCCTCTTCTGACCTCTCCATTGACCCTCTCCCTCTTCATTGTTCACTGTAACATCTTGTTCACCCTACATTGTACTCCTCATCTCCCCTCTTAAATGACTAAGAGAAAATTCAGGCAGGACACTCTTGCCCATTACCTTGATGTGAGGACCTCTCTCTTGTCTCTTATCTTCCCTAGGCTATTACTCCTATCCTCCATCATGCATCTTGATTTTGCTCCATTCCTATTTCTACCCACTCTTTTCCTTCCCTTCTCTCATAGACTTCATCCTCAACTTGGTGTAACTTCTGCATCAGTCTCCAGCCTCTCCATCTTGCTGCTTCCTCCTAAACCCCCCCTCGAATAGGATGCTCTCATGCTCACAGCATCCAACCTCATATATCCCCCTTGTCTACCGCACAACACCTGCTCCTCTCCCCCACCTCCTACCATTCTTTCACTTGGCCTCTAGAATGCACAATCCCTTTACAACAAGTCTACATCACTAACCACTTTGTGTCCTGGACAGAAACCTGGATCTCCGCTTATGACTCTGCTACATTCATCTAGCTCTAAAAGACCTGTGGGAAGGTTAACACTGTGGTATTCCATATCAATAAGCCCCTCAACAATGGGCCTCATTACGAGTCCGGCGGTAACCGCGGCGGTAAAACCGCCTGGTTACCGCCAGACTCATATTACCATTCCACCTCCTTGACTCCCGGAAATACGAGGGCATTACGACCCTGGTGTCCTGGGAATCCGGGAGGCGGAATGGTGTAAATCCCCATTCCCATTGAGTCCCATAGGATTCAATGGGAATGGGGAAGTGGAAACACCGGCACCATCTTGTGATGGTGCTGGTGTTTCCACGTCCTCCTGCAGGCGGGAGGTGTTCAACCCACCAGGTCAGACGTGGCGGGAAGTTCACCTTCCGCCTGCAGGACTCGGGATCGGGTGGTCTGGAATTAACAGTGGTGGCAGGTTTACCGCCACTGTTAACTCCGGACCGCCCGACCTGTAATGAGGCCCAATGTCCCTCTATCCCCCATATCACATCAACTCTTCCTCTTTTGAAGATGCCACTATTCAACTTCTCCCACCTACTCCTCTCACTGTTGTGGCTCTCTATTGTCTCTGTATTGACCCCTCGGTCCTCTCAATACCCTTTTCCCTTATCTGACCTTTCTCCTTGAGTCATTTCCTACCGACACCCCCATTGTCATGCTGGGGGACTTTGACCTTTACAAGCCCCTCTGTGGGCAGCTACACTTCAACTTTGCTCCCTTCTAGCTTATCACTCCCACTACTCCTACCATGATGAGCCTAACCAATCTGCTTGGACCTTCTGACCTTGTCTTTCTCTCTAATTCACTCTCCTCTTCTGACCTCTACATTGACCCTCTCCCTCTTCATTGTTCACTGTAACATCTTGTTCACCCTACATTGTACTCCTCATCTCCCCTCTTAAATGACTAAGAGAAAATTCAGGCAAGACACTCTTGCCCATTACCTTGATGTGAGGACCTCTCTCTTGTCTCTTTCCCCTATTTATCCCATATTTACCCTATTCATGTCTCTTCCACTCAACGTGCTTTCTCTGACTTTAAACAAGCACTTATGATTCCATTTGAACACCCAGCCTGCAAAAAATCCTTTGTTGATCTGACCATCTTCATCCTCCCACTTCACAAACCTAATTCCCTAACGTTGTAATCACCAACACACACTTTCATCTACCTCCCCACTATTTGGGGGTTGATTCCAAGCCAATATCCATCACCTCCCCCCTTTCTGAGTATCATTTCTTTTTAATTTGCAATGCTTACAGCACGAACATAGATCAAGTTCTGTGTTGCCCTTAACAACAGATTTGTGCCTGAATTGGGCTTAGCATTTTTGTACAGTAAGGCAGTACTGTTTGTTTGTTTGTTTGTTTGTTTGTTTGTTTATTTATTTATTTATTTATTTATTTATTTATTTGGGCATTTGTAAGGCAGACCTAACCCTGAGGCATCTTGGTGCTGAAATTCTTATAAAAGTACATACAGAGTAAAGGCATATGCATTATCAATAGCGGTTACATTTCGTGTAACAGCAGGAAATAGTGCATACATATAAGGGCATAGATTGGCAGTACGGGTAGGCCAGAATCGTATGACTCAGGTGGTATGGTGAAGCGTGGAGAAGGCAGGCGATGATAGGAGGTTGTGGTTAGTTGTGTTGCTCTTGAGTGAATAGTCAAGTTTTCAGACTTTTGCGGGAGGCTCAGAAAGAGGATTCATATCTTAGTGATGCAGGTAGTGCATTCCAATTTTTAGCGGCTACCACTGGGAAGGTGTTGCCCCCGTGGTTTCTGCAGTTTGTATTTGGGAATGGGTGAGTAGATGTGTGCAGGCTGTGCATGTAGGTCTGTTTGAGTTGTTCATTACAAATTTGTTGGAAAGGTATTTATGGGGCTTATTGCGAGATGCATTTGTGTGTCAGAGAAAGGCTTTTGGAGAGGGTTCGATCATGGATCGGCAACCAATGGGCAGTACGTCTTTCCGCACTAAGATGATTGTTTTTAAGGATATTGAGTGCTGCTCTTAGAGATTTGTTTTGCATCATCTGGAGTTTTTTATGTTGCATTTTTTAGTCCCGATGTATTGGGCATTGCAGTAGTCAGGTCTGGATAAGATGAAGGCTCTGGCCAAGGTAGTGCAACTGATTGGGGACAGGAAAGGTCTGCAGGCATTGATGTGCTTAGATATGTAAGCTGCCATAGTAGCAATGGTGTTGACTTGTCTCATTAAAGGGTGGGCAGAATCAAGGTCGATGCTCAAGGTGTTTACTTCCTTAGAGACCTTAGTGGTACTGCCATCAATCGTGAAGGTTTTGAAGGCATTGTCTAGTTTGTTTATTCAGTGTTGTGAATGGATGATAAGAAGTTCTGTCTTTTCACCATTGAGGCAGAGGCTGTGTTGGGCTATCCATGCCTGGATCATTTGGTACATTTCATTTGGTGATTTAGTGTCATGGTCGTAGGAACTTCTTAGGGGTATTAGGATTTGGGTGTCATCCACATAGTTAGTGTAGGTGACACCCAGGTCATCAAGGAGGTCAAATAGAGGTTTGTGAAGATATTGTAGAGTGTGGGTGAGATGCAAGATCTTTGTGGCACTCTGCAGGATTCTGGGGCTGGTGGCGCTGCTGCGGTCTGTGAAAATACTCTCATGGTTCTATTGGTTAGGAAGGAATGTGTCCAGTGTATGGCATCGGTTGAGAAGTAGCCTGCCGAGGCGAGGTGATTGCAAGAGTATGTTATGGTTGACTAAATCGAAAGTTGCTGATAAGTCCAGTGCTAGTTTATTTGCCGTTATCTTTTTTCACGTCCATTTGTATTTTTAGATCAAGCAAGGTAGTTTTGGTGCCATGACCTGGTCGGAAGCCTGATTGGCAGAGGCCTAGGAGGTTGTTAGTTTCAAGGTGATTTGGGATTTGCAGGTAGGCTGCTCGATCCAGTATTTTGAGGAGGAATGGTGTTGTTTTTATCAGACGGTAGTTCATGGGTATGTTGGGGTCTATGGTGGGTTTCTTTAGTAGTGGGAAAACCCAGGCATCTTTGAGGTTAGTGGGGATGGTGTTTGTTTTAACGGAGGCATTGATTACCGTTGTGATAAAGGGAGTGAGTTCAAAGTGCATTCTTTAATGAATGAGGCTGGGCACATGTCACCTTGGCATTTATAAGATTTGAGAATTGTAATAATTTTCCATACTTCAGTTGTTGAGACTTGAGCAAAGTCGAAGTAGGAGATAGAGTTATGTACTGAGTTATGGGGATCTGCACATGTTGACATCTTTTTCTATTCAGTTTTTGATTGGAGCAAGGCAATTTTGTCTAGAAGAGCTTTTTGTATCTCTGTGCACCAGGCAATGTCTTTGAGGCATGATTCTTGGTGAAGTACTGCTGACTCAAGCTCTCGTAGGATGGTGAATAATTCTTTAGTGCCTGAGTTAGCTTTGGTGATTCTTTCATTGTATATGGAACTTTTAGTTAGTAGGATAGCATTTTGTAGCTTTTCGAGGCATTGGTGACGATGTCTTTGTTCAGTTCAGTGCATGATATTTTCCAATTGGTCTCAGCCGTTCTCTTAGTGTTGCATAAAGGCTTGAGGTTGGGGTTATACCATCAGTTAAAGTGAGCATGCGGTTTGGTTTCACGCAGGCTTAGAGCTACTGCCTTGTCAATGGCAGCTAGGAGTGTCTGGTTGTAGATTTCCATCATGGTAGATGGGTTGTTGCTTGGATTATTCTGGTAATTAGTGATTTGTAGCATTAATGGTAGTAATTTCTGTGGAGCTATGTTTTGAGAGTTTCTGGAGGGGGCGGTTGGGGCTTGAGCAGGCGCTGTGTCTAATGTTTTGTTTTTTGGGTATAGTGAATGAAACAAGGTGGTGATTGGACCAAGGACAAGGCATATTGGAGAGGATCTCAATATTTCAATTATGGTGTGCCAACCAGTCGAGTGTTTGAAATTTAGTGAGGGTAGGGTTAGCAACACTGTGTGTGAAGCCTAGCGCTTCGATTGTGTTGGAGATGGTAGAGGTGTTGTTGTTATTTGGGTCATTAAGTGCCAGGTTTAAATCATCAATCAGAACCATTTGGACGGATGGCTCGGTGTTTGCTGCTGGTGTTTGTTGGTGGAGGGAGAAAGGTATTTGTATTCATTTGGCAGGTTTTGTTGAAAGAGATATGGTTTTAGTGTTTTGCAGAACTGGAGGATAGTTGGGGCATTTGAAACCTCTACCGGGATTGAGTTCCAAATGATCAGGGCATGCCAGGAGAAGTACTGCTTGCAAGTCTACTCTTTGCGGAAAAGCTTTGACTCCAACCTTTGGATTGTTTTACTGCACAAGCTGCGAGAGCCTCTAGAGATAGGCACTTGTATGTTGGTGTACTGTTTGAGACTCCTTTGAAGGTGATACTTGCAGTTTTGAATATGATTCTGGCAGGGAGAGTGAGCCAGTTAAGCGTACACAGTTTTTGAGAGATAGGGTAGAATTTGTGGGTACCTGTAATGAGGCTGGCTGCCACGGGATATGCTGCTTTGAGGGGGGTCAGGTGTGTGGCTGAAATCCCAGTAAGGAGGACATTTCCCCCATTGATGTGTGAGTTAACGACAGCTTGGACCACAGTATGAAATTTGTATCGGGGAATGAAGGATTTGATTTTTGTGACTGTGTGGATCTATAGCCATGCGGTTTGTGCCTTTTTGCCTATGGTATTTTTGAATGAAATGCTACTGTCAACAATGAAGCTGAGGGATTTGGCTGTGTTTGACAGCTGAGGGGTGAATCCTTCCAGGCACATGTCAGCCAGCTATTGTTGCACAAGTTGTTGTTTGGTCTGGGGATCGATGAGGACACATTTGGTCTTGGTCGGATTCAGTTTAAGGTAAGCATTTGACATCCATTTTTTGATTGTAGCCGGGCATTTGCAGAGACGAGCAATGTCCTGGTGGCCACTGATCTTAAAGTGCAGATAAGTGTCATCAGCATACTGATGGATGGCTATGTTGGGATCATTTATGAGAGTTCCCACGGATTCCATGCATAGATTCAAGATGATTGGGGAGAGAATGGAACCTTGGGGACCCCACACGTGACTGGAAGTTGATTGGATTTGAATGAGCCCATCTGTACAACGTGGTGTTGGTTTTGAGGATGGCAATATTGGCAGCATGTGCGACCACTAAGTGAGCGTTAACCATCATAACCGGGTGGACATGAATAGAAGGCGCATATTTAGGGATTTATGGGGGATATTAATCAGGTTTTCCAGGTTAGCTGTCCCGGACTGTTCGGGGCGTTGGCTGTGCAATCCTTGAGAGTGTGGGAGTGAGTTGTGGAGATACATGGTGATATTGACCTGGTGTACCATGAGCAACATACCTGGATCTTGGCCTTTACCAGGCACTAACAGGACCATACAGGTGTTGCCCTTTTCTTTGACTGCCCCTCACTACACATGCCCGGATCAGTGATGCCCTGTGAACTAACAGTTAAGAAGGGAAAGGAAGGGGAATTCCTTAGTAGGCGGGTGGGGTTTAGGTCACATGACTTAGATCCACTTGCAACAGGTCTCAAACTGCAAAAGAAAAGAGGCTGGAAGGCTGCTTAAATAGGGGGGAAAAGGGTGGCAAACCAAGAAGGCACCAAACAATTAGCAGCGATTTACAGGTGGGTGGGTTCAGGTCACATGACTGAGATCCACTTGCACCTGCTCACCAACTGCAGAAGAAAAGAGACTGGAAGGCTGCCTAAAAGGGAGACAAAAAGGCTGCAAACCAAGAAGGTACCAAAGGATTAGCAGTGATTGGCAGTAGTGATTAGCAGTGATTACTCACTACATTTACTCTAAAATATCTGCAATGTTTACACTCTAACAGACCGCCTTCCTCTCCCTCTCCAAATTTATACCACCTCTCCCCCTACATCTTCTACACTCTAGTACTTCTCCCCTTCTTCTATTGAATTATCGCCCATCCTTTACAGTGCTAACTCATTGTGTGCTCTTATTGACCGTTATTACACCTCAAATGGCCATACCTCTCTCTCTGTTGGACCTTTCCCTGCCTCCTTCAAATCTACAACTGTCTTAACCCTACTGAAGAAACTGTATGCTGACCCAAAAATCCCAGCAAACTATCCCCCAGTTTCTCTACTTCCTCATTTCTGAAAAGTACTTGAGTGGGTGGTCTTCAACTGGATCACTAAGTACTTCTGGCTTCTGTTGTAAACACTCCACGAGACAGCACTCATTCATGTCTACAACTTTCTCTCTTATTCTTACAACTCCAAACACACTTCGATAGTCATCCCTTTGGACCCTTCTGTTACTTCTGACACTGTCAACAACTCCTCTCTCCCCCTCACTCCCCAGCATTTCGTGTTTCACAAATCTCTTGAAACTCAGGAACCTCCCCACCCCCACTCCCTGTCGGTGTCCCACAAAGATCAGTCCTTAGACCTCTGCTCTTATCCCTCTATACCTCTTTTCATGGTGACTTATCACATCATTTGGCTTTCACTATCAACTTTTGTTGATATTTTTCTCCTTTCCCTTCTTCCTCTCAATCGTCTCGGAACAGATAACAAACAGTCTCACTGCAGTTCATCACTGGATGACTCTACACTGCCTCATGCATCTTTCTCCCAGCTTCCATGTCCATCCCTACGCTCCTCTGCCCTCACCTCACCCATCCCCTTCCTAGTGTCAAGTGGTGATAGGCTATTATAGAGTTTATACTTTCTCATCTTTGTAATTGTTATCCAATCGTGTCTGAACAGAGTCAATTTAATCTAATTATATTTATTTTATTTCCATTGATGCATAATTCGTTCAACATATAGTAATCAATGACAGCATTCAATTGTCTTTTTAGGCCCACCTGGATCCTATCCATGAGAATGACATCATCCTTGTATGTTAAGTATGGGACGAATACAGAGGAGATCCTCAGTGGAGAAAATTAAGATTAAGAGAGGAATTCTCCCAGGGCTGACAAGTAGAGGTTGAATAAGCAGGGAGCCAATACACAGCCATGACGGAGGCCTATACTCACCCTCAAGCACTCTATTAGTGCACCGTGCCCATTCAACCATACTTGGCGAAGAGTAGGCTCATGTAAATTGACCAGGATGGATAGTAGGGGCCCAGGTATCTGCCAGTCCCTTAATTTACAGCATAGTACATTTTGGTGGACACAGTCCAAGGCCTGTATCTAGTCGATTGCAGACATATAAGTGGCACATTACCTGCCCTTAATGATTCTTCCTTTAGCCAGCCCACACCAAGACCATTTAATTCTGTACCCATCCCCTTTCAGAAGCCGATCTGGTAATTCTGGAGGTGGCCAGACTGAGTGGCCCATCCAACCAGATCACGCAAGACCAGTGCAATGAAAGTCTTACATGCACTGTCAAGAAGGGAGCTGGCATCATAATTACTTGGACAGGTCCTATATCCCTTGTTGTAAATCGGCACAGTAACGTCACTGTACCAGTGGATTGGGGTTTCCCTTGCAACCAGAATGGCATTGAACAGAATAAACAGAATCTTGGACCACATCAATGGATTTGCTTCTAAAACGGCATTGACAAGCCGCTTGGGCCAGAGGCCCTAGAATTGGAGGAATTGGTATGATATGATATGAAATGGCATTTATAACGCACCTGTACACAAGTGTTTCTAGGCACGAGATCAGACTTCCGGATCAGATGTTCAATGGGCTATAATGGCATGGTCAATTAACATTGAGTATCTTTCAGGACAAAAGACGTTTTGCGTTTTGGCTTCCTGTTTACTGTATACACTCAGAAAATGGTTCACCCACTCACTCTCAGCAATGGGATTACTGTACTGGCTACCTTGAGATTCAATCATACCATGAATCGAATCCCAGGCATTTCTGAAGTCATGCTTGATTATATTCTGAAGCATTTTTGACCCTTCCTTCCGTATCTGGATGAATTTATAGGCCATAACCCAGTTTTAAAATGTTAGTTTTAGAGTTTTAAATTTTGACAGGTCCAGCTCTCCTCCATATCCACATTTCCCCAGGGCCTGTATCTGACTTCTAAGTTCTTTCTTTTCATCTTGAATTATTGAGTCGGAGGAATGGGTTACAGGACGTGCAACTGTCTTGTTTCCATGAGACATTGTTTTAAAGTCATCAAGGAAAGCTTGAAATAGGCCAGGGGTAATACCAGATACTTTTTGCTCCAGTGTGGAATTTTGTATGAACTTTAGCATAAAGCAGTTATATTTACTAGCATTTCCAATATACCTGGAAATTGTATTGCCACCACTCAAATCAATCTCGTCAACCCTCATTTCCTCACAGAGTTCGGACAGGGTCGGCATTATGGCAATGTAGTCCAGAAACACAAATATCATGCCAGATCTCCAATCAGTCCTCGTAGGAACATCCGCTAAGAAGGAGCCATTCGTAATCCTCAAGTTCCATGTTTTAAGTGGTTCTGTCCATGATTTCCCAACCACCATAACTCGAGAATTAGATCTATACATTTCACCCTTGTCTTCAGAATCATTATGTAAGGCCGAAAGGCAGTCCGCATTTAGATCACCTGCCACCATAATATGGGTACCATTTTATTCACACAAAACCTTTTGCATGCATCCCCCAGTTTGTCCAGAAGGATACACATGTTAGTATGGCATGGGTTATTGTAAATGTTAACTAGCACCACAGATTTCAGGAAAATGATTCCCTTCAAAACCACCCTGATTGCCACCAGGCCTAGGTGGTCCCAAAAATGACCTCATGCTCCACCAAAATAGAGTTTTGCACCATTATCATTAGGCCCCCATCGCGTCTTCCTCCAATATTCTTATTTGCCATTCGTTGGAACACTGTGTAACCATCAACACTTAAAAGTACACATAACAAAACCTTGTGTAAAAAAAAATGCTAATATGTATGTTGAAAACGTTTTGCCTGTCAGCATTTTCCAGAAAGATGTTGAAACTCTCTTGAAATGTGCACTGCATGTGTGCCTGTATCCAATATTGTGGCGGCTAATCCCAACCCCTTTCTTTCACATCAACACTGTTAAAACTAGACTGGCCCCCTTCGTTAATGCGAACAAAGGAGTTTTCTAATTTCCAAGAACCTGACAAGCCACGCCTTCTACACATGGCACAATCGACTCATTCTCTCGAATGCAAATCTTGATCACAGAAGAGCTGCCTGGGCACTCCTCCCCGTGACCTACAAAACCAATATTGCATTGTAATCCCATATCCCTTCTGTACTGTTCATCGATGATCACGACAGGAATCGTGGGCTCTGCTTCCTTATTCATAGGTAACATTATTAGGTGAGGCAGGCCCTGCATACCTTGTATTCCTCCAATTTTGTATTGCAGGGACACAGTGTTGTGACCCAATTTAGCCTTTCCAATCTCCTGTTTGTATTTAGGCCTCTCATCCATCTTCACTTGGCCGGAAGCACAGTGATCCCCTCTCTTGGACAGTGATCCAAAGCACTGCTGACCCTTGAACGACCATACAATTAAGGCTGGCAAGTAAGGACATTATCAGGTATCCAGTGATAAAATTGCGGCAAAAATGTCGCCTGAACAAAAAATCGCGGCAAAAATGCAGTGGTTTGACCCGTTAAAGGTATACCCCATTACAACATTTAAGGAGAGTGTGGGTTGTGGGGTGGACCCCGCTCCTCTTAAATGGTATAATGGGTGCGGGGGGAAAACCACAGCCTTTTTGCCACAATATTTTGTGTTCACAGCCATTTCTGCCACAATTTTAACACATGGAGCCCATTATCACATCTGTCCGTCTCCAAAATTCCATTCAGGGTATTAGGTTCACTAGTAAATGTTTTTGTTGGTTCATTATTGCGTCATGTAGTACGTATTTTAGTCCAACTTCCCTGTACCCATTCTGGATAACAGCTTCCAAAGATGTTTGCTTGTAATCCGGCAATTTCAACTGCATTTGATCGGGAGCATTACCACTACTCCATATAGACCCAGAGTACCTGCACCTCATGGACTCGTAGCCTGAACATGCTGATCTACAGTAGGTTTGGTTACTGTTAATTGAGGGGATGTTTGCAACATTGGATAACTCTTTATAGGGCATGGTTCCTAAATTTGATCAATTAGTACAACTTGGTGCCTGCCAGTAGTTGTTTCCTAAATGCAGTGGTTGGCCATTAATTCCCTCCTGTTGTTTAGTCAAAGTGCGGCCATGTTCTTTTTCCTTCTGATAGGGTACCTCTGGAGGTTCCAGAAACATGTGGCAACACCCGTAGTTGATCCTGTGTGTTCTTTCCTTGAGCAGTGGCCACTTCCTCTGTCAAATTGAGGTTTCTCAGAAACTTTCTTTAGTTATTTGACCTTTTTCCTTTTTTACCTCCTCTTCTCAGAGCTTTTGTAGAGGACCGATTGACAGATCTTGCACAGTGGGGACCACTAATACACACTGATTAAGATCAGAAGCGGGTGCAGAAGTGCTTACCGCCCCACTGCTCGAGTCAAATCAGTATGTGCATCGTGCATCATCTCCAGATTTATTTTCACATCACTTCATTGTAAAGTGTGGGTGTTAAGTTCCAGGTGGATGTTATCATATAAGGATGAAAACAAACTCAACACCATATTTAGTGCTGAGATCTTAGGAGCGACAGTCTGATGTGATTTTCCAGATCATGTAGTGTTTGATACATTGTATGCTTTGGTATCACAGGACTTTGCCCTTGATATTCTAAATCGGTACCTGAGCCTCTATTTATGTGTTCCGCTAGAAATTAAAACTGGTCCTCTGCAACAGCAGATGCCGGTGGTTGCATTGCAGTCATCACTTCCCCAAACAGACTTTGAGCCAGATCAGCCTGGGGAGCCAATTCTAGCAGGCTTTTATCACTAATAAAGATGGAGCTACTTGTCTTTCAATCTCCGACAGTTCATGCAATATCTGGGTGCCTGAGGCAGGGACATCATATGGAGGCTGCCAGGGGTCGCAAGAGCGACCCACCGTTGCGACCCCAGCTGTTTTCCAGCGACCCCTGGACTTAGCTTGCATTTTTTTAAAATGTTTTCTGCTTTCAACAGGGGTCTGTCACAGACCCTTGTTGAAAACAGCAAACTATTTTGAAACAAATGCAAGCTGGTCAGTGGGTGCCGCTGTGTCTGCACTGGACGGGAGACATTCTTGAGCTTGTACTATGTCTCTGTAATTCTACCTGCCTCGAGTGCTCGGTGCTGGAGCGACAGAGCTCAGTATGTTTCATGCCACAGCACAGCGTACTCCTGTTCCTCCAGAATCTGCCACTGCTGCCCAATTGTAATGGCAACACCTTCAGTAGATGTGACCCAGAGTGCACCTGGACTCGCCCCCATCCTCCCATAAACCCCTCGCTTGACGGTGAACCCCACACTGTGGTGGTGTAAACTGTCTCTGTTGGACCTATCTGTGCAGCTTGGGCACAGAACTGAATACCACCGCTGATTTAAATCGGAGACCCCTAGGACGGACACCCCTCAACTTGTGCCCCATGCAGAGAGCTCTGATTTTTGGTAATTAGATTAGTTAGATCTGAGTCACTCTCCCTGTGCATTATACACTTTAACATTCACTGAGAGGGCCCACGTCTGCAGGTGGGCAGCACACAGCAAAAAACACAGACCGGCTAAAATATAGTATCACTGTACTTTGTGTAAAGCAATGAACTGCAATTTTAACACATATTTATTTAGTAGGTTGTAGTAGTGCTACCACAATTATATACTTCCATGCATTCTTGATATATGTCGCTAGGTTTGGCGGTAATGGTTGTACACGTGGCATTGAAATACCCAGTTGTAAGTGGGCAGCCGGAAACGCAACAGGCTGAGAACCTTTGTAGAAATAGGGATCTGGCAGAAGTGCATCTATTTGCTCGCAGTTGAATCGTTTTTAGGTTAACATTTAAAAGAGTGCCTTAAAGCCATATGACAGGCCAGGCATCATAGAGTGGAGGGGGGGTGCAGAGCAGGGTGCGCAATCCTTATTCTCTCTTGTTGCATTGGGGCTTAAGTTGACAATGCTGGGAATAATGTAAAAATGGCAGATGCATTTATGAGACAAATATCCAAACCATATATGAATAAATAGAAACATTGTATCCAACTGTGTTTGCAAATTAAATAAAATACTATTTGACATACAGATCTCTTTAAAGTATGTGTATTTATGTTATATTTCTGTCATCAATTACACTAAAACACACACTTACAATCAGAGGCCTATCTTTTCAAATCTGCATGCATCAACATTTTAATAAAGTAAGCAACCATGCCTTGCTCCACCTGCTACTAAAATAGTCCCCTTCCCTACCTCTTGCAGTTCCTGAAACTCCTAGAAACAGTGGGAATAACAAAAGGTACGTTTGTGCAAGATTACCATAGCATAATAGGGCATATGAGAGTTTTACTAAGTTGCCTTTGGGGCAGAGCTCTGCACTGCACAAGCCACTTCAACGACTGCGGCAGGGGCAGAAATTAATATGTGTTTTCCCATAGTACCCTCGCTAATTTCAGTTCTCTGATGGACTCAAGTGATATGGGACAAAGGGGGCGATTTTCAACAATAATGCAATACTGTGTGACTGCATTGTTGGCCGATAAAGAGCAGCATGAGGGTACATAATTTTGTTCCTAAAATCATGAAGTCTGTCCCATTGTGAGGGTGTCTTTTCAAATAGTGTGAGCTTAATCACTTATAAAGAGTCCCATTTTTGAAGTCAGAGTTTGATTAAAGAATTTGTCCAGGTCATTCCCACACAGTTCCTGCCTCTTTCTGCCCGAAACACCTCCTCATGGGAAATCTTTGATCTGGCATTAATCAAGACTTACCATCCAACCGTGTGTCCTTAGTGCCTGTCAGTGTTTTTTTTACAAAGCGATCTTCTAGGAGTTAATGGCAGTGTTGGAATTGTAAACCTGCCAGTGGTTTATACATATTTAAAACCGTGTGAGAGCAATAATGAGCAGAAATACGAACTTGAAATGTTTTGTTCCTCTTGTGTAATGAAAGCACTTTGAAGAGATGCAGGAACATGATCAGGTATCAGTATTTGCCAAGACACTAATCAAACCCATTTTATACCTACAATAAAAAACCAACAAAAACCAAACTTAGCTCTATGTTCTGAAGGCGATGAATATCAGCGATATCTGGCTGTTTTTTTACAGGAATAATGAAGTCCATGAAACAACCACAAACAGTACATCAACACACAACACATCCTACTAAGTGCTAACCCTGAAGGTAAGTGTTGTGTTGTGCAAAGTGTCAGTTGAGTTATGTATGAAAATAGATGATGCCACTTCCTGTGATGTCAAGTGGTGAAAGAACACATTCCACCACTCCCTGTGATGTCACTTGGCAGCAGTAGGTCAAGTGTTACGTGATGTCACTTCCGCTACCCCTGGCATTTTGGTGAAATGACATCCCTGGCATGGTGTCTGGACTGTTGGTCAGTCCTTCCTAAATTATTCAGAAATGTTCTTCATATTGGCTATTTCACACCCTGACTATTTTTTCTATGCACCAGGTCTTTGAGGACATTCCCTAGTGGCACCCTGTCTGCTACCATGATCTAGGATTGAGGTTTGTAACAAACCAGTCAACGGAGCACATGACTTATTTCAGAGGTTCCGGTCTACCTCACCGGTCACTGCATGAAGACACACCCACTGCACTACCAAAAGAACACCCTTCCCTTACCAAGGGGTCCAGGCTACACAGAGCTTTCCCATTCAGTTTGCCTCTTTCACTAGTCAACAGAGTCCCACCTTTCTCCTTTGGCTGGGATAGTACTGTGTTAATAATATCAGCAATCACAACTGATATGGAACTGGCACAGAGGGACACCTCTCTTCGACTATCACCAAAGTCGAGGGGTGTCACTTTTGCTGGGAGGCCCGTACCTTCTGTGAAGGGGTTGAAATGTGAGGAGGACAAGTAGATTGACTTTTCTCACAAGTAGCCATTTTATTAAATAAGGGTGAGACAAATGCCTATCTTTCCCTAAACTAACAAGGATATGCCTACCTATCAAACTAAGACTAAAGGAAAATGACCTAATGTCCACAAATACATGTCCCTCACACTTATACATACAACAAAATCATACAAGAATTATTTGGCTGCTTAAACCTAATAAAATAACATATACAATCAAACATACACATTATAAACAGGAATCCTTGTGACCAAGGCTGAATCCCCTTCCCCTTGATCAATTCAGAAGGTTTTAAACCAACATTCAAGGTCAAGAAAGTTATTTTTAATGGCCAAGTCCTACTCCAGATTTAACACAAAGTTCTTCTCATGCCATATGTCCTTCATTTAGCAAATATGATTGCCTTAGTTCCAAAAATGATTTTTCACTCTTCAGACAATTGTTACAGTTTCCACCACCGTTTGCTTGGCAAATGAAAGAAAACTTCTTCTTCATACAAGTCAATAGTTAAGATAATTATTCTTTTCTCTGAAGGCCAATGTTATGATATGATATGATATGACATGTCATTTATAACGTGCCTGTACACAAGTTTTTCTAGGCGCGACAAGACAAGGGAGGAAAGACAGAGGGAGGACAAGACAACAATCTTACTAGGCCTTCTGTCATTCAGATTGTGCAAGTGGGACAACGCAAAGTGCAGGTGGAAGGGAGAGGGGGAAGTGCTAGGGAGAGGGAAGGGGAATCATTAGTCAGGATGTTTTCTTCATAAATATATAGTTTAGTCAGGATGGTTATGCAACAGTTCATCAATACACAATGGTGGAATTGCCACTTTTTTTCTACCACATGCATAGTACTTCAAATCAAATTCTTCCTGGTCCACTCGCCTGCAAGGACTAACCACTATACACCCTTTCATGGTTTACTCGTGTGCCAGGATTAAAACTCATATCGCTACAATATTTACTTTGTGGTGAGGTTTGATCCACACTCGAAACACTTAAATCCTCAATGGGGAAAGTCGAACCAACAACTGCTTATTGGTTTAGTCTTTTGGCTTCAAACAGATTGAGTTTACAACTTCTTCCACAAATATACGTTTCCACAATGACAATGATTCTCACATTGGTCTGTTTGCCCAAGGCAATGCAGGTTATAGTTTTCTCCCCTTTGATCCTTTCTACAAGGAGGGCTTTTTTCTGGCAATCTCTTAATCCATTTTACATAACCTATTGGCTGTTCACAATAACAATGAGTTTTATATCGGTCTCTGGAAATGCATGTTACAATGTCAGAACCCTCTTTAGGAAACATGTATCCTCTTTGTTTTATTATTGCTCCTTGTTGGCTTTGGAAATGTGGGTTACAATATTCTCCGGTTCGACCTTTCTCATTATGGAGGTTGTGTCTGCTTTGCTCAATTAGTGCCACCTTTTGGCTTGGTCATTACAGGTTGCAAAATTCTCGTATTCAACCTTTCTTACTAAGAGAGTTGCGCCCAATTTTCTTTGATTTAAAAGTTCGGTATTCAAAAAGTGTTTCCTCACACAGTGGTCTACTTTGGAGTGGCCCAGGGTCACCTAGATCAGGCCAACTCACTCGTATGTGCTGGCATCTCCTTCAGACTCACTGCTTCTGCTTCTGGTCTCGTCACTACTCTGGCTTTTGACAGCTACAGTTAGCTTTCCGCTGATGGTGCTGTCTGACAATGGAGCTTACACCGCTCTACACACGCTCTGTTGAAAGCCTCACACTCTTGTAATGTGCAGGAAACAAAGAGCTTCTCTCGCCCTCAAGACAGCTGGGCATTTTCCCACTCCCTGATGCGCATCCTCTGCATCTTCTAAGGAACCCAAACAGGTATAAAATAGTCTCTGAACACCCAGGTCAACTCCATGGAAGCCACTTGCACCATGGGGTGACTTATGCTCAACAGTGCTGTCATAATTCAAGTGCATCATGGCTGTTCTGAACAGGTACAGTACTTTCACATGTGTGACTGCAAAGTCCAGCTCTGCCCCATGTTCAGGGCAGCAGTTTGTACTGCACTCACAACACAAAAACAGAAAACAAAAAATCACTCCTGAATGCATCAAAGCATTGTAGAGTGGTTGGTGGTTTGCAGAATGGTCCTTTACAGAGGAGTGCAGTCGATCACAGCTCCCTCACTGTCGGGCAGCCACTGTCCTGTTCTCATGGGTGTGGGGGCATATGCCTCCCAAGTGGCATACTGCGTGGGCATGCATAGTGCAAATGCAGTCTGAAATATTCAGTGTATATGCTTTGGTAATAGACAGCATGTACATCGGCAATTGGGGTTCCCTCATTCACATTGGATATACCACCAGCAATTAATGAAAACACCTCCCTCATTATGTGTCACCACAAAGTTAGATGGCGAACGTTGGGTATTAAAGATGAGACCATGTTGCCTCTTGCATACTTATAAGGCACACCCTCTGCAGGGCAAATGGCACAGTATGCCATTTGGGCATGTGACACATTTGATAATCTGGACCCAGGTAGAGCAGGAGTCACATGCTAATTTAATTTGTTTGGGTCTCACAGGGTCCCGGGTTTAGGTGCTACACAAGGTAAGGAACATGGTGCTTGGCGCTGTATGACAAGATAGAAGGTCATACTTTACTTGAACTGTATAAAAGAGTACAGTATATATATATATATATATATGCATATATATATATATATATATATTCAATGAAAAAACGTTGTTAAAAGGGACGTTATGGTTAAGTTGCGCTACTAAAAACCTATCAAATTCAGTCAAAAAACTTTGTTAAAGGGACTTTATGGTTCAAAGTAAAACCGAAAAACCCCTGAAATTCGGCAGTTATGGTAAGATAAGCAACCATAATTCTCGCCACCGTGCACTGCTAACACTAACACCCAGGACATCAAAGATGACATCACAAATGTCATTGATGACATCCCTGATGACATCACATTTGCATTTACTTTTCATGAAAACGCTGTAGGAGGGATTCTTATAATGTTGACCAAAAAGTGTCAAGGATCATTTGAATAAATATCATGAGCTAATTAGTGCATTAAGCAATGCATTGATATAAATAGCATTCTATTATGAAGTTCTACCCAGTATACTAAGCAACTCATGCAGAAACTTAGGCAGTGTGTGCAATATACATGATGAAGGTGCAATATTCATAATCTAACATGTAATAAGTAGCTAATAAAACCCACTTAATACATAATTACTCTTAATACAGACAAAACACAAAGAGACAACAACACATTTCACTCAAAACACTCGCCCTTACGCACAAATGCCTAGCCAACAAAGCCCCGATCTACCTTGGTAGTCGACTGTCGCGCCACTCTACCTCCCGACCTCTAAGAACAGCCCAATCCCACTGTCTAGCGATCCCCAGATTTAAATTGCAAAAAGCAGGGGGCTCAAGTTTCCCCGTCTTAGCTTCCAAGTTATGGAACTCCCTCCCTGTTTCAATTAGAGCGGAAGACTCTTTCAATACCTTCAAAGCCAATACTAGATCTTGGCTTTTCAACCAGCTTTAGGCCGGCTTCGCGTTTCTTCCTGACCTACCCTGACTTGCCGACCCCTACTATCACCTATTTGGCACTGAAACTACTGTACATATGTATATAAGATCCTCTTGTAAATGTATATAATGTTTCTTTGTTATACCTGCATATCGGATCCCATGTGTAAATGTTTATGATTCTCTGTTATACCTGCATATCTGTAACCTTTTACAAATTGCGCCCTGATGCCTCCGGGCCTGCTGGTTTGCGCGTTATAAATAAATAAATACAAATACATGCAAATATGAGTATATACAGGGACAGAGAAGAAAGCAAAAAAGCAGACGTAGTAGCAGAAAGAGTTCATAACCTAACTGATTATCTTTATGCAGAGAAATGATTGCTCTGTTTCAAAGCTGCTACTTACTGTATGTATGTGTATCAAATGATGTCAGTGAACCCTAAGGAAAGGAGTGTGAGTACAATGTATACAAATATGAGCATATACAGGAAAGGTATAGTAATAAAAATAAAACTATGAGAAAGTGCTGATAACTCTAATGATTATGTTCATGCACAGAAAGGATTGCTCTCTTTCAAGCCTGTGTCTTCGGCTATATATATGTTTCATATGATATGACTTGACCCTAAGTCTACAAATATAGTACCTTTTCAAATTTTACATACATACAGTAAGTAGCATCTTTGAAACAGAGCAATCATTTCTCTGCATAAAGATAATCAGTTAGGTTATGAACTCTTTCTGCTACTACTTCTGCTTTTTTGCTTACTTCTCTGTCCCTGTATATACTCATATTTGTATGTGTTGTTGTCTCTTTGTGTTTTGTCTGTATTAAGTGTAATTATGTATTAAGTGGGTTTTATTAGCTACTTATTACATGTTAGATTATGAATATTGCACCTTCCTCATGTATATTGCACACACTGCCTAAGTTTCTGCATGAGTTGCTTAGTATACTGGATAGAACTTCATAATAGAATGCTATTTATATCAATGCATTGCTTAATGCACTAATTAGCTCATGATATTTATTTAAATGATCCTTGACACTTTTTGGTCAACATTATAAGAATCCCTCCTACAGAGTTTTCATGAAAAGTAAATGCAAATGTGATGTCATCAGTGGTGTCATTAATGACATTTGTGATGTCATCTTTGATGTCCTGGGTGTTAGTGTTAGCAGTGCACGGTGGCGCGAGTTATGGTTGCTTATCTTACCATAACTGCCGAATTTCAGGGGTTTTTCAGTTTTACTTTGAACCATAACGTCCCTTTAACAAAGTTTTTTTACTGAATTTGATAGGTTTTTAGTAGCGCAACTTAACCATAATGTCCCTTTTAACAAAGTTTTTTCATTGAATTTCATAGGTTTTTATTAGCGCAACTTAACCATAACGTCCCTTTAACAATGTTTTTTTACTGAATTTCCTAGGTTTTTATTAGCGCAAGTTAACCATAAACTCCCTTTAACAAACTTTTTTCATTAGCACGCAGACAATATACAAAGATGGAGTGTAAAAAGCAATTTCTCAGGGATGGCTTTACACAGAATGTTGCAAATAAAGAATTTATGCTCGTTCACAGTGAAGGTCAGCTGCTTCCATTTTTTTGCTTGCGGGCCGGAGTGGCCCACGACTCGCACTATAAGGTTATTTTGTTTTTTTACCTTGACAGACAGGGATCGTGCCGAAAGACTTTTTTTGAAGGAGGGGTGCAAAAACGTAAGAGACGATAAGGATGACATTTCTGAAATGAAACCGCTTTTATATATTATATCACTATGAGAAAGATCGTTGGCACAGACAGAGTCGTATTTAGGGACTGCATTACGCGTAGACAATGGAAAATGCCAATATAATGTAAGTAACCCTTTAAATTATTTTCTACCGGAATATAATAACAATAGCGTGGCGTTAAAGCCTGGTTAAGTTGTACTTGTTCGTTCAATGTGGCATATTGTTTTGTACCGCGCACTATCACCGCCGAAGTGGTCCGCTGGCGCTCAGACGGCTCTGAAAAAGGCAGAGGAGAGAGGGTGGGTTAGTGGGAATAAGTTAACATACTCCGTTGCACTATCCTCGCTAGCAAATAGTTTCACGTCCTAATAAATAAAATGAATATTTTTAATGAAGATCGGCTCGTGAGACTAATTTATGTTTTTAAAACAGATACATCCTTCCCTACTGTCAATGCCACGATTTTCTGACTCCGGCCGACGCATTTTTTAACTGCCAGGTGCAGCTCCGAGTAAACAACTTCATGACCCTCACCATTTTATGGGACAATCGCCAAGGACCAATATGCCCTTACGCGGTACTAGCGGCTAGAATCAACATACCAACCGTTATGGTGGTCTAATGCCTCGTTGTTGGAACAGCCTTCCGATTATCAGTGCGACCATAGTGCTTCTTTTATCATAAACCAACACCCTGTGGAACGCAAATGAACAGCGCGTGACTCAAGGTGAACTTTTACAGATCGACAGCAAAGACAAATGCAAATCGCTGAATATTCTCTAAATATTTTATGTCAAATAAATGTACTTTACGAAATGTACAATCTTGCTGTTTGCTTTTAAATCACAGTTTCATATTCCGAATTGTGGCGCGCTGTGTTGTGAGATGATCTGTGTTGTTTTCCGGATTCTGTATGAAGTCGCGTAGGAGCAGTGTTGGCAACTCCTTAGTAAGAAAAGTAGCTATTGGCCATCATAAAAGTAGCTTGAAGTAGCTTAATGATGTCATAACCCAATTTGCATAATTCACCAGGTGCATGATGGGTGATTGCCGAGGGCATGGTTGTTATAGCCTCTCATTGAGCTCACCCCTTTTTTGTAATGAAAGTCGCGAATACACAGATGCAAACTCATTACATCCATATGCATACACTCACATGCAAATGCACTAGTATTTTAATAAACCCCACAATGATCAGGTTGTTCTGTTGTCGCTTCTTAAACGTGTACTGCCATTTTTAATATGCTAGTATTTTATAATCCATAATGCCTCGTTGTTGGAACAGCCTTGCGATTATCAGTGCGACCATAGTGCTTCTTTTATCATAAACCAACACCCTGTGTAGCGCAAAGGAACAGCGCGTGAGTCAAGATGAACTTTTGCGGATCGACAGCAAAGACAAATGCAAATCGCTGAATATTCTCTAAACATTTGATGTCAAATAAATGTACATTACGAAATGTACAATCTTGCTGTTTGCTTTTAAATCACAGTTTCATATTCCGAATTGTGGCGCGCTGTGTTGTGAGATGATGTGTATTGTTTTCCGGGTTCTGTGTAAAGTCGCGTAGGACTGGAGATGACTGGGCGCATTTGGCTATGCACCCTGTAGCGTCACGGAGAGAGACGGGGAATATGAATGCTTTGATAATGTCAGGCTTAGGGGCAGGAGATATGATTTAGTGTCGCAAAAACAGGTCAGCCAGGTTGATGAGGCAAGTGATAGGATTATCACATAATGTCGGCGCACAGCAGCCTGATTTATCGTTTGTTTAGTGGACAAAAAGTCGGGTAAGGCCCATAGGAAATTGTAATGTCAGCGGACATAAGGAGGGTTCTTAGAACACGTTCAACCTGACAACGAACAATACGAACAGCATTCTCAGAACACCCCCATTTTGTTTAATTGCAAACATTTCAGCACCGCGAGTGTTCTTAGAACACATTCAACTTGCTAGAGTACAATACGGACGGTGTCCTCAGGACACCTCCATTTTGTTTATGTACCAACATTTAAGGACACCGCGAGTGTTCTTAGCTCAATTTTAGCTTGCTTACGACCAAAACGGACACATACTCCGTCCTCGGAACACCCCACCATTTAGTTTATATAGAAAATTTCAGAACAGCCGTGTTGTCCGCAGACAAATCGAACACAACAAAAGCGTCTAGCACATAAAACAAACAGAACATTGAACCTATCTCCTACTCCCCCACCCTCCCCAAACACTCTTACACACCAACACACTCCACTAAATACAATTTTTAATCCAAGTTTCACTGCGCTGTCCGCGGTCGTCCGCGAATGCAAGATGGCGGGTGCCACAGAAAATCTGACGCGCTTCACGCACCACGCCGTCCAATCAGCGAACATGTCGCATGTCTGCGGACATCACGCAAGCCGCTCGGCCAATCAGGGCACTGTCCGCGGAGCGAACCGGGAAGTCCGTCCGCGGAGCGAACGGAGATATCACTAATTTTTTTGCCTTACATTTTGGTCATTTTTAACAAAAAATACTAGACGGATTTACACCAAATTTACAAAAGCACGCTTTTGGGACCAAGCCCCCGCTCCTGCCACACATTTGGTGTAAATCCGTCCAGCGGTTTGGGCTGTAGGCGTGCGCAAAGTTTTTTCCCATTATGTCTATGGGAAAAAACAAAGGTTTTGGAACCCCCCCTATAACTCTACCCCACCTGGCCCAAACCTCTCCAAACTTTGCAAAAAATTCAGAGTGGGCCATATACGTTTTTTGCAAAGTTTGGTGAGGATTCGTCCAGAGGGAGCGAAGTTATAAGCCACCCAAGAAATGCTCTTCCTATGGAAACACCAACTTAACCATAACTGCATGGACGCTACCGCGTCCATGTAATATATATATATATATATATATATATATCCAACGACTAAGGTGAAATACCATAACAGATGCCGGACCTCCACAATGTTGAGCCATTCTTCCCGGAAATGCAGTCACGCTCTGGACCACTGTCACACTGGGAAAGAAGTCTTTACATTGTATGCAGACAAGCTACGTAAAGATACCAACCTCACGGGTGCCATATCGTCACAAACAGCCCCTCACCATGGCTTAGTCTATGAAGCTTTAACAGGGGCACATCAAAGCATGATCTTAAAATAGACTTTTATTGGGAAACTGATGTTGCATGCATGCCGGGATTACTTTAGTACAGCCCACATACATGTAATTATCCCTTCATTATACTTTTAGGGTTTCATTTTCTTTTGTGGCTTACACGTTTCCAATTATTTTGCAATGCACTGGCATAAGTTCAATGAAATATGTATTTATCCACCATTTTTAGAAGCTTAGTATCACTGCCGGCTATATGTATGTACTCGTATTAATAGGGCCTCATATTTTATATAGAACCTCCACGCACTGCTGGCCTTAGTTCGATTAAAACTGACAATCACCAGTGAACCCCCCCCCCTTGGCGATCTACTAACGTCTCCAAGCCCACGTATGCATTGCAGCAATGATCAAAGAGGAGGGAAATGCATGGATTACTCCTGCTTGTGCTATGACAAAATCATTGGAGGCCCTTGCCAAAAGGTTTATTTTGATCATATACAAGTTCAATATGAACATTTACTTAAACCATGTCTGCATGTTCAATGACTTTTATTGGATTCAAACTCTGTTGCTATTGTTCTGGAGAGAATGAGCAATTGAGAACAGGCCACACTAAGGCCCCCAATGCAAACTTGGCGGAAAGCGGTATTCTGGTTTACATCCCATTCACGTTTAATTCATGCCACTAAGCCATCAATGAACACGATTACTATTGCGTCTGGTTTATAGTTAACAGCTAAAGCTTTGCTTTGTCATGTATGCCATTCCTCTGGACCACCAGGATCAAAATATTCTGCCAATTTAGCATTCCTTAGACACTGTTCTATCAATATCTTTCATCCTTATAATCACCAATATGCTTATTTATGATGCTATTAGACCTAAAATGCTAATGGAGAAGACGCATATTCATTAGAATCACAAGTTTTAAAATAATGTATCACACGGTTTCAAAAGTGTTCCTATAAAGTGTCAAACTCATCCAGACTTCAGTAGAGAGACTGTGTGGGCAAGATGGCATATCCATTGTTTAAAAATAATGCATACATCGAACATGCAAACAATGCATTGCAAAACCAAAGATGTTAACAATGATGCCCTCTCACTCTGAAGGGTCTAGCTAAAAATAGTTGCATGGCCAAAGCTACAGTCATATCCAGGATAAGGTGGAGGTAATAAAGGGCCAGCTTATCTCTTCAATATACCTGTATATCTCGAGATCAGTTGTGTGACTGCTCTATACTCCTGGGCAAGTGACTCTGGGAAACACACCAAATGAATTATTTGTGTTCCCAAGCTTTGAATAGTCGTATGAAATGCCACATTTTATTCAGCTCTGATGTTCTGTAGTAAGTCCATTTACAATATTGTTAAAAAAGAGCATCAGGGATTGGGAGTAAATATATGGCACCAATGGTTTTGTCACATGTCACGTGCTCTGGAAGATGTCACACGCTCACACATCTTGCGTGCCTTTTCAAGATGAATCTATTTGACCATCAGTTGACAGCATTGGCCCTAGAAGATTCTAAAGCATACAGCCGACATCGAATGCTTGCAGGTTGCATTAGGATTCTCTGAATAGAGCATGCTGCATTGTCAGAGGGCAACCTTTCCTAGAGTCAATTCACCTACAGATTAAAGAAGACACGAAGATATCTCTTAATAATACTAAAGTGTGACCTGTGAGCACTGTTTACATTTGGGAATATTTTTTGAGTGGCTTGTACTGTTTGACCTGGGCATGTGAATCAGAGCAAGAGAAATAATGATAATGGTAGGTTGGAAGACACATTTTAATCCAGCTCATCCATATTTCAGCAACACAAATAACACTGCACAGGCAATATAAATGTTTTTCACAGGCGATGCAGGGGTGCATTTGCAAGAACATGTTACATATATGAAGTGCATTTGCTGCGAATTAGAGAAGATATTATTAAGTTTGAATGAGCACAAATATATATTTGTGGGATGCAAAGCCAACGAAAAGGCTTCAACTTGAGTTGCAGAGAAAATGGGCGGGATGAGGGTTGGAAGCAAATTATACAGTATATTTGAAAGAGAGTAAATATAGTTTTTAATAAAGCCAAGACGCACCTCTGTGTTTGGTTTTTACATCACTCGCCTTGTTTTTTCTGTGTGTGTGAGAGCCTGCAAAATAAGCAGAACAGCGTTGGAGGACGGTGGAGAGAATTTTACCTGGAAAAGAACAGAATTTACTTTAGAAAAAAGTGGTGTGTTTGTGTTTTCAGCACATGTAGAATGTTACTTTCTCACATGCTGCCACCACATGTAACTGCACGTAAAAACACAGAAAAGTGACATTTGAAATGGGGACCTTTAAAAATGCCAGCTGGCTGTACAAAGTACAGGTTTTAAAATGAAAAGCTGCCATTTCAAATGTTCCTGTCCTAACATAGTTACAGATCTTTGCCCTTTGCCTGCGCTTATGGAATTACAGGAATCCATGGGGCAGATTACATTTACGCCTAAAGGTTTAACATTCACATCTGAAATGCATTTGTTGGGCTTTAGACAAGATATTCTAAAGGTTGAATTGGCACAAGTGTATTAATTAAATATTATTGGTACACATATATGATATGAACATGTTGAAATAGTTGCTTTCTAGCAGACAGTGAAAACAGCAAGCATGCAAGTGTGATCTTAGAGTATACATTTCTGCATATAATATGAGCGCAGCCAGTATACATTTTTTTTATTATGGCAATGCTGGCATATATTGGGAATAGCTGGCATATATTGGGAATAGCCAAAATACAAGGTGGTTTTACAGTGGAAATGGTATATGTTATGAGCAAAATGTTAAGGCGGTGGCAATCAAGACTTATTTCATGGCACGTGCTTTACCCACATTCCTTTTTCAAAGCTTTATTTACCATTTTTGCAGTCAGGTTACACAGGTAGCCAGAGAAACTCTATAACAATAAACATACAATCAGTTGTCCCTAGGAGCCTTCACAATAGAATGTGCTGAATAAATGAAAAACGTTCTGCAAAATAAACTGTTCCATAGAGTGCCCAACCAAGCAATCATGTTTAACCTTACAACGTCTTCAAGCAATAAATACCAAAAAATGTGGTCACTGAAAAATGTCTCATTAAAAATTGGCAATGAGCATGAGAGCTAAAATGATTACAATATTTAATAAACAACATCCAGGTTTGAATATATCTTCAGAACTGATTGTGAAAAAGGGAAGTGAACTTTTTCCTAAGACTATAATTTCCCAAATCCTACACCACCATAGTAAAAATTACAGGATCCTCTGAGTTAAAGTAGCCCCAGTAAGATAAATACCCTCCTCAACATCCCAAGTACCACAACCACTGGGTTTAGCAGTAGGGCAATCTCAATGATTTGTTTTATTTGAGCAGGTACCTCTTTCCAGACAATCTTTGCCCAGTTATCTGCCAGGCTCACTGTATCCCCACACTCCATGCAGGAAAGGAGATAGTAAGAGGGATCACTCCTTTGAAACCTAAGAGGAAACATGTAGTCTGAACATTATGTTTATGCACATTTTCTGTTTCTGACACATTGGTGGGATCTGTGGGCCTGCTTCCAAATGCATTGTTAAGAGTCAGGATCTATCAACGTTCCATACTCTTCTTCCATTCATAGCATATATGGAAGCTGCTCCAGGGCATCTGCCCTATCCAGTATTCTACAGATTTTAGATATGTGACCCTTCGGGATTCCATCCATTAATACATGTTCCAATGAGGTCACTTGTGTTGAAACGCTATGTGCAATTTTAGAAAACCAGTGAGTTAAGAACAACAAAAAGGCTCTATTTCAAACATTTTAAATGCTGTCTTTCAATCTTCAAATGTCAGAGGAGAACCACAATGGACTAATTGCGAAATGGATTTTATTCCACATGCCACCCAAGACCTGCTCAACCCCCAAAACCTCAAACCTTGTTCCAATACATCAGTGGAGACCTGGTAGAGGAAATGTTGACAGCCACCAGAGAGCTTGCCAATATACTCAAGAATGTAAACTGGTTCAAATAGAATCCTGTGACCTTATGTTCCACATCCTCCCAAAGAGGCAGCCGAGTGACATCACCCCAGACAAAGAAATGTAAAACCTAGGATTGAATCACGTATCTTCAGACACTGGGAATGCCCAGACTAGGCAATGTTCTGACTCTAAGTAGGATATTTACTGGGATTCTCTGCCTCTTGCCAGAGCAAATAAATGTTAAGTTTTTCTGTCAAATAGACAATACACTGCAAGGCTCGGGATTGCCATGGCACAACAATCTAGTTATCATATTAACTTTAAAAGTGGAAGCCCTAACAAGTCAAGCTACCACCAGATTCTCCTACGTTTCTAAATCATCTGCTAAGGACCAGTAACTAGGTTGTAAATTAGCTAGATAAAGGCTTTCATATGTTTGAGTCATTGATAATCAAAAATGCCCTCATTCCACCAAAGGAACCATTTCTGCATTATATACTTAATCGTTTACTGATATGCATCCATGTTTAGACCCATAGATTTGGTATAGTTGATAGAAGAACTGGAAACCCTTTCAAAGTCTTTAAGCTTCATCATCAAAGCGGGGATAGAAGGCTCAAAGTTGGTCATGCAAACCAAACATTATCTGCAAACAGGCTGCTTTTCTGATCACGAGCCACAGAATGCAGACCCTGAATATCCACCTTATCCCTGCTTTGTTGGGCAATGAGTATCATGGACAAGGCAAAAATCAGAGGAAGCAAGGGAGAAAATGACACACGCTTTTAGAGATGAACAAAGGAGAGTGAGTGACCTGTCACAGTTTGTAAAAGAAACATTTCATACACATGTCACAAATTACAATAACTATTTAAGATTTTATTTCCAATTAAAATTTCAATTAAACGGCCTTAAAATGTACAATTTGTGGAAAGGTTCCTTCCCTATCTCTTATCAAACTTTTAGCTTTAGTTGTTTTTCCACCAGATGCCAAACCCAATAAAGTGTAATGTGCAATGTCTCAAATTCTGAATTTCGACAATTAGTCCAAAAGGTCTCTGACTAAGCGTATCACAATTATGTACACATTTATCCAATTTACTAATAGATAACAAACCTAGAGTTTTGCATTCTGTAAGCCCAAGTTTCACTGTTTCCAGATGTTTGGGGAATTTACACAGTCTACAAAATCTGTTGTCCCAAGGTATGCCCAACTGTGTCTCTTGATGTGTAAGTAGGGTAAGTGGATTTGTCTGCCATCTTAACATAAAAATCACTACCACAGGACTCTGGCTTTGCAGCAGATACCACTGCATTTTCAAACATCTATGAGATACCAGCCCCAGTAAATAATAATTATGTACATTTGAAAAATGCAGATGATTTTCAATTTGTAATGGCTTGGCAGGGGAAGAACGATGGTCTTGAGTGTTCCGCAGAGCAATGCCAGGGGTTAAGATTCATTCTAAACCTTCCAACCATCACCTCTTTTGTTCTTCTTTCTTGTATCTCCATGTGAGTACAGGAAGCAAGCGAGGATTCTGAAACTCTTCTATCCGTTGTCTTCTTGTGAGCCTGAGAGAAAGACAGCCGCCGCCCCTTTCTGTAAACTGCAGGGAGAGTTTGCAGTGGATGATGTGAATTCCTGATAAAAGGTGCCGGTCCAGAGGCAGGAGACAAGTCGACCACTGGAACAGAAGAAGAAGCAGAAGACAAGCAGAGACACCTGCAGCACCTTCCAGCAACCGTGAAGATACCACTGTTGTCCTGACCCCGTTTTCAAATTGGCAGAGGAGCACCAAAGAGGATGACTGCTTCCATTTTGCTGGTGGGACCAGCTAGCCATAAGATAACCTGCTAGAAGGCCATCCCACAATGTGCCGTGACCTTCCTGGGCTGCAAACTGCAGATACCCTGGGAACTCCAACCATATTGCATACAGTCATACTTCCCAGAAGTTTGGCGAGCTCCAGCTGGACCTCCAGAGATCATATACCCCTCCTCAAAATCCTCTCACCAGAGTACAGGACCAAAGGATCGAGGCAGATTAACCAGGCAGTAAACATTCATCCTTGTAGCCTACAAAAAAGGTGCAAAAACTGCAGACCGATATTGGGGCATGAAGAATCATTTGCTGGGAGTCCTTCCTCTCTACTGCTGCTGTGACATCCCTTTCAGAGTCCCTTCTTTCGCCCCCACAACTAAGGAACAGAAGACCAGGTCCACCGTTGTTGCACCATGAAAGAATCCAGCTGCATCTCCTTCACAGCTCCTCAGGTACTGTGGCCTCATGATATAAATACCTCAAGGCATTCTGGCACTCCTTTGCTGCTGGAGTGCTATTTCTGGTGTACGGGTGTTCGCCCGTACCATTCACCCAGGCCTTACCTGCTTTACCTCAATCTAACTTTGATGAACTCAAACCTAGATAGGGATGGACTGCTAAAGCCATAAGGCCTCTGAAAAGTAATACAAGTCTCCAATGTATTGTTCTGGTATTGTTGGTGGGGTTGAACCTTTTTATTTTTACAACACAATATGTATTGAGTGGCTATAACACGTGATTTTACTTCCTTTGAACTGGTTTCATGAACTGTATCATTCTTTCCTTATGGTTTAACTCATCTGAAATATTGCAGTTGTTTTCTATTGTGTTGATTAGTTAAAATAGTACTTACCTGAAATAACCTTACCTTGTGTATATAAAAATAAATATCTATTTTACTATAACTACAAGTGTGTAAGAGTTTCTTTGGGTCTATGTATTTTCTGATTTCATTGTTATTAACTACAGCTCACATTTTGCTCCTAAAACAAGCCTGGCTGCTCTGCCATACTACCAAATCCTTTAGTAGTGCAGACTTATACTACAAATGTTGGCGTGTACATCGATGGATAGTTTTATAATGTCTTTCCACAGGTACAATTTAGGAAAACTCCCTTAACACTCTCCGAATGGAAAAAGTGCCATGCTTCAATTAAATCCAAATCCATCGTAAAGTATGGATTTCTCCATAGTCAGATCAGGTCTGATATTAAAATTCCTGCCTATTATTAATTAATTAATGATGCTACAGTGGGCAAGAAATCAGCAAGAAAAGTGCATTGATTCTCCCACTAATCAGCAATTTCCTCACATATCGTGTACCATTATACCAGTCCCAAAACATGTTGGGAGGGATGTTCAGATTCAGAAAAGAAACATTGGTACCCAGTCAGTGTGTTTGCCACTGACATTTTCACAAAGAATGTGACATCTCCAACATAAAGATCCTAAAGAAATTCTGGTCAGACCTCATAATAATAATAATATGGCATTTATATAGCACTACCAACCCTCAAGTATCTGAGCACTGCTTATTATTACCCACGATGTGTGGTGCTCATTTATCGACCTCAGAAGGATGAAAGGCTGAGTTTGGCCCCGCCGGGATTCGAACCTGCGTTGGCAGGCTCTGCACAGATGTCAAAGCGGGCGCTCTATTCGCTGTGCCACTTGACCGGCTTGTTGGACTGGTCATCCAACCAAAGCCAACCCATAGTAATACAAGAAACAAAGATTTCCTGACAACAGTTACTGGGTGGCTCTCCAAAAATATCTCAACTGAACCTTTATAGACATAGTTGATGCACTTCAAACTCCCCAGAACTGCACAGTAAACTCAGAGCAATAGTGTATGGGCATTCAGCAGAAAATTGAAGGCTACTCCAACGTACTGGTGCCTCCTCAAACCAACTTAATAAACATACAATCTCACCCAAGTGCCTGCATACTATGCCTTCCTCCTCCAAGCTCACAGAGTACATTGCAACATTCATCAAAGATAACATAAAAGACATTAGTAGCCAGAATGGTGCACTCCAATTCATCAAGACCAATGCAACTTCAAATCCCATGACAACAGCCCCTTCATACTAATCTCTGAATAAGGTTTGTCCTGCAAACTGTAACCTCATCTATGTCTGCCTAGCCTTTGCCAGAAATCTTCCTAAGGAGGCACATGGAAAGGTTGGAATTGTCACTCACTACCTTATAAAAATGTGTCCCCCCCAGAGGGCATTTTCTCTGCTCCACAATAGATGGCCCTGGTCAGCAGCTCTTCAAAAAAAACATAATGCCTACAATCATGTCCTCTCCCGCCTCCATCTGATCTCCTACATGCTTATTAATGGTAAAACCTATATTGATATAGCAAATGCCTACAACTCTTTGACCAACAATCAGTCTTCAGATCAGTCAGGGGTACAGAAGTCACGCTATACAACATTGGAGAAGAGATCTAACTCATCTTGAACTGCAACTAGCCAGCAGCCATAACTTCTTCAGTCTGAGAAGATCAGTGGCTTTGGTATGGAAGGGAGAAAAAGTGTCTAAAGTTGCCAACAAACCATTTGAAACTCCACGACAAACAATATGGGATTCCCATGGATTGGCCCATTTGCTGTGTTTGTTAAAATACATACGTGAGGCTATTTATTAATCTCCTCGTTACATTTGAGTGACTGTTGCAATTCTTTGATTTTCATTAAATGGGAGAAAAACTGAAATCCTAATTTGTCTACCCATCCACATCACCTAATCAGTGGAAATAGCCAAATGATATGTGGGTTACCTTTGAGATTGTGCTCTTTTTAGAGTCTCTTGTCAATGCAATAATCAGGAATAAAGGCTACCATGTTTACAGGCTGTGAAGAATCCTCCCATTTCTGGAGTTCCCCAATATATAGTCTGTGAGATAACCCTGTCCAGGCTTGGTTACTGTAGAGACCACTATTTTGGAGTCTGTGAGTGCACAATAAGATACCTGCAGTTGATCAAGAACAGTGCAGCCCATATGTTCCTTGGCCTCAAAAGGAAAAATATCCCTCCAGGGTTAAAACGTCTCAAGCGGAAGCCTTGTCATCAAAGAGTGCATTTGATCCCCTATGTAATATCAACTTAGTGATCTAGCAAAGTGGACTGACGTACCTCCACCTTTAACATGGGGAGTTCCTTCCCACTCCCAAACAAGGAGCCCTGAAATACTTGCTTACGTTTTTTAGCACTGCCCTTACTGAAGACTCATATGGAGTCACACAAATCTCCCGCCTGTGCCCACAGTGAGCCATGAACCAGGCCAGGTATAGGAAATATATTTGTATTTATTTTAATTATAGGTAATAGAAATCAAACTAAACTACACACGCCACCTTTTTTGTGGCTCACAATTAACTTCTCATTAAAAAAGTGAATCACACCAAAGGATTAGGAAAAACACAAATTACAAAACTTTTATTTCTATATTCCCGCAGAGTACTTTAAGAGCTGATAACAGTGATAATGGTGATACAAATAAGTGCGCCCTCACTCTTGTGGGAATCACCCAGGTGGTAACACAGATCATCGTATGTTATCCAATGTGACCTTGCAAGAGGGGGTCAGATATACCCCTTCTCAATTAGAACCACCAGCCCATGCTCACTGGCCTGATTTTATGGACAGTATTACCAAAGAGCTACTTATATGTTCAAGCCCTTCTGATCTGAACCTATTGGCAGATTCTCTAAAGAATTGGGCTGTGGATCAACTCTCACTGAGAGTGAACGTTGATCCTCTCACAAATGACTCCCGCAAATATATTGATGGGATTCATATAGCTAAATTGGATAAGGCATGTTAAACTAGCTCACATAATGAGCAACTAAATCAGGCCTCACAAACATACCCCCATAGTGGGGAACCTCCGCTGCCCATAAGGTCCATCATGGCCATTTTTAAAAGTACTCAAACCTCCAATATTGACATTATTGGCCCTGCAGTGGAAATATGTGCTCCCATCCCGGAACTTGCTCAGAAATTGGTTCAAGAAAAAACGAATCAACCTATATCAATGAATGTCATTCCTAAATTGGGATCCTCACTGAACCTGCGTATAAAAAAATGTCAGAAGCCCAAAATTGAGTTCATGAGTATTCATGACTTTGTGATAGACCAGAGAAACTTTGTCATCACCAATATTTGTAAGGTCAATGGTAAGGAGCCTAAACAAGCCTTGCGGTACAAGGTCCTATCATGGCTAAGACAAACAACTGGGCCGGGAGTGGCCAGACTATCAGACCTGAAGATTCTCTGCATGATTGACCTCAACGACTGGTGTACGCAATCTAATAATGACTGTGTCTTAGTGGGATGTGGCTCTAGCACCTTACCTGCATTTTTAAGACAGTGTAGATACAGGGTCCTCTCGTTGTAATTTAATTCTTTGATGTTTCTCAGTTGCGTAGGAGTCACCTTTATGTTTCCATGTAGATCTGTTTCAGGCATCATCTATTTTTTAATTTCCAGTCACTTTTATTAATTTATTGTGTTATTTTTGCACTTGTATTTTGCTTGTATGTTTTGTTATTATTCTGTTAGGGCCCCTAAGCCTTCGGGTACTGCGGTGTGCAATACAAATGATTAAACATAAACAAACATAAACAAATGTTTATGTTAAATGATCATCAACACTGGTCCATTCATAAAAACACTTTAGATTTGAAATGCTGTCTAATTTCGATTTTCCTGCACGTCTAAAAGGCAAGCAGTTGGGTTACAGATTTGTACCAATGCATAGGACAATTATGATTTCACCATTAACTTTGCTCAAAATAAGCACAGGTGCACAATTATCAGTGGGTTTTTCAGACACCCCCTACTTTGGTCTGTGTTGGGGAAGTCGAACAGACACACTGGGATGATTGAAGAATGCTGGAATTCAGACCAGCCTCCACTTAAAGCCCTGTGTTGGTGAAGCTGGATTGCAAAAATTGGGTTGATTGGAGAATTTTGGAATTTCAGACCCCCTCCACTTAAAGGCCTGTGTTGGGAAAGTTGGCAGTTTAGGGATTTTTTTTTGTTTCGGGAAAAAGACACCCCTCTTCCTAAAGATGTCAGGGCCAACAGAACAAATAGGATCACCCAATTAAATTACAGTCTATAGTTTTCAGCGAACACTGTGAATGAGCTTTGTTAATTTCGAATTTTTACAAAAATTACCCTGTGGTGTTCCGCCAAGGGGAATTAATTAAATTCATATTTTTAGGTAATTAGACTAAGGATTTACACAGTGCTGACTACCCACTGTAAAGGGAAAGGATTTAAGGCAAGCAGACTCCCTGACCTTGTGGTTTTTCAGGGCTCAGTTCTACTTATATAGAAAGCTTCTGTTTAAAGTTCAGGAAAGCCAGCTGCATTTCAGGTCCCTCTTGGAGGATAGGGCAGGGGTCTAGTCACTCCACTCTCAAGGATGGCCCCCAACACTCCACCATACCCATCCAGCTTTTAGGATTTTCCAGAATTAGACAGCTCCACACAGATGCAATCTTAGCAATCTCCTTTGGTGATCCCTTGCAGTTGTCCGATCGTCAGGTTCAGCCGCTCTCCACTTCCTCATAGTGCATTCCACTTTATATAGAAACAGTGACAACATCAAGTTTACAATCCTGGGGAGTACCCTGCAAGAGTTCTCACAAATAGGATTGGACAGTTACCCTTCTCTCTCCTCCCAACTCCAGCCCATCTCTAAGGATGGGTTTAGGAATCTGGAGCAGACATATTTGTAATCACCATTTGTGCACATGTCAGGTTTTTGGCAAAAACTAGTTATGTATTAACAACTCTGTGATTTACTAGTAACTTCCATAATATATATATATATATATATATATATATATATATATATATATATATATATATATATATATATATATATATATATTATATATGTTCTGATTAAGCTTATCAGGAGGTATTTAATACAACATCCAGGTCTGCACTATGTTGCACGGCCGTTTGGCAATTTTCTACCATTTTTATAAAAAGAATAATAGTTAGGAACATGTAATGTATTACCCATATTCCTAATATTACCCTCCACCAGCACGCCGACTCTCACATTTTGAACATTTCAGATCAGCCAGAAACCCATTTTAGATGGCCATTACAGTTCCCTGAGTCGCAGGTGGATGAATTTTATATTACCAAAATTGCTTGGAAATTATCTAACAAAATTAAACATACATGTCATCAATATGACTTATGGATGCTGAGAAAAAGGCAAAAGTTATAATAGTTATTTTAATTGAATAGTAAATCTTAATATTGGGCAAATGGTAGCTCTCCTGCCTCCAGGCCATTTGTCTCTCTGGGCCAGCCTGTAATCCGAGTTTTTATTTGTCTCTTTGTGTTTGAAGTAGTGCTGTTTGAAGTTGGTGGCTACAGATCGTAAATGGGAGATGCATTTGCTACACAGAGATCCCCCACTGTAGATAATGAGCTGTGCCATCCCCGTGATGTCACTAGGCCTGTGTCTTATCTGAAGGAGTCCTGTATTTTGATCTGAAAGGCATCCATTTCTTGCATTTCTTTCTAAGTTCAGCTCCTCTTAATTCTAGGCCCCATTTTCACACCTCCCCTCTACATTCTGGGCATGCACCAGCCAATTGCCATTTGTCTCTGCACAGAGCCCAGCCTTCAGGGACCACACCTTTCATGCAGGCCACATTTTATTGCAGTTGTAAACAGCTGGGATGCAAGCCAGGCTTCCAGTAGGGTAATTTATTTGTGAAGTTTGCCCATTGTCCCATTTGTCCTTGGCTGAAGGGAAGTCACAGATTGCAATTTCTAACAACAGCCTTAATTCTTTGACATACTGTGTGTTTTACTGATGAGGGGTCACTTTGCTTTTGCATTGAAAGTGCAGGGCTGTTTCTTTCAGTTATTAATCAAATAACCTTTTTATTATCTGCTCTTCATTTTCCTGCTGAGAAGTGGGTCTGAATTGTGACAGTGTACCCTCTTTTTATGTGTGTCAGTTTCATTGAAAAATTGGGCATTTATTTCTAAGCCTCACATGTGATGTAATTTTCCAATCTGTACTCGGATTACTTTTTGTTTCTGCTTTCTCTGGTTTTCCCTTGCAGAAAGACACCCACATAGTCTGCCTATATAGGCCCGATTTGGCGTGCATGTTTCTGAATGCTGGCAGGTCATTTCCCATGGTCCCTTCAGTTCTATGGGTTGGGGCATTTGATTATACCCCACAGCCGAAAATAGGTCTGAAAGACTGGTCACATTTGCATGCCCAATTATATGCTAACTCACAGAGGGGGATTAGAGATAGCATGGCGAGGAGAACCTCATCTTTCAGAAAGGAATGAAAACCCTGCTTTTGCTGAAGACGTTCAGTAGAGTGGGCCTAGCTGCTCATGAAGCCCATCTGCGCCAAACAGGCTCTAAACCACACCACATGAGCCACATAGATGTTAGATGTCAATTGCTGACATTTAAAAAAGGTCCCACTCAATCAGGAGGAGCATTACCAGAAGCACTTGCACCCATAACACTGCTCCACATCTTATAAAGTACACTTCTAAGGATGTACCAAGACAAACAAGAGCTCTCACCCAGTTCCTCCTTGGCACATCCTTCCCTAGGTTGGCACCAACGCATTAGCAGAGCACATGGTTTAATTTAATTCCTGGTCATGCACTATCCGTGTGTCTATTGCCTGCAAAACTTACTCAACTACACAGGAGGCTAGTGGGAAGACTCAATTCAGAAATTAACTATTGCATGTTAATCTGGCCTTCAGAACTTCAGCCTCTGGGCATGTTTTAATGCTGCACTCTCTTCCCTATTTCCCAGTAATCCTCGCTTTTGCCCTACTTCTCTGACTTGCACCTCTATATTATCTACCCAGCCTCGCCTCCACATCTCATGCAGTGCTGTACAAGACTTCTAAATAAATAAATAATTAAATACATTCCCATTGTTTTTCAGAATACTTGACAACTATATTTGAACGTTCCCTTCGCTTAATGTCTTCTTTCACATATATTGCAACAATCTGTGTTCTAGTGCATACACATAGCAAATGTTAAATATTCCCAATATTTATATCATCCACTAAAGCCCTAGCTACTTGTGTAATAACTATTGAAAACTATGACCAAAACCTTGTTAAACCGTGTGTTTTGTTGCAATCCATTGCTCTTGCCTACCGATTCGCCAATGTTTGTTTTCCTAACTGATTTTCTTCCTTGTGCTGACAGTTAAATTAACTTTTCGCACACAATGTGCGCATTGCTAGCTCTTAACATTCAGCGGTTTCCCATGCTCGCTGAGGGTTCCATAACCAAAAGTCACACTAATGAGTGGTTTGTGTGTTCAGCATTTCAATCAAGTGCTTATCAATTTCCATTTCCTCTGCTCTGATCTCGTGCCTAGTTATGCTTTCTCCAATAAAAGGACAAAGGCTCGCCCGTCGCTTCCTGGTTAGAATACATTTGACATGTTCGCCTGATGATTAATTTGCTTGACCGACCACAATCAGCCAATGCCTGGAATAAACAGCATGCACAGAGGATGGTGCATTGATAAAACGACCGCACGTAGTGCCACACATATTTGATGTTCATTGCATTATTTGTATATAACGAATTTGGTGTTTTCATATATGTTGATTACTGATTCTGTTTTTGGTTGTGCAGTGTCTATTGTACGTTACCCATATCGGCGATCATTTTGCCTTTGTGATTATTCACTTAAACCCGAAACACAAAACGTTTGCAAGGAGTATGATTATCTTACTTCTGAAAAAGATTAGGAAATTCTTTATGTGTTATGATCATTTTACAAAAGCGCTGTCATCCAATTCACAAATAATGTCCATAGTGGAAACCCATTTAAGAGATGTAAGGTCTAACTCTCAAGTGTCAGTGTTTTTTGTGGTTCTAAATCATAGCCATAATCTTACCTAAACTAAACTATTTTATTATATGTACAGCTTTTTCAATAGGCGTATCAATCCTAGATTCCCTTTATCCCTTCGCACAGCCATTTATAAACATTCATCTGCACAACTAGGGTGAGATTGTGACAAGAGGATTTGTGCTCTGCAGGAGTATAACGATGAGTAGTAGCTAACCCATCTGCTCTTCTCCCACCTCTCTAGGCCGAGGGAAGGCTATACTCTCTGAATGAGATCCAGTAGCAACCCAAACAGCAAAGTAACACAGTTCCAAAATAAGCACATTTCCAATCAAAGTTCAATAAAAAAAGGACTTTACTAAACCAATCGACAGTACAAATAACCATAAAAACAATCATACACGCCCACTTTAAGGCAGTAAAATCCAGAACAAGACTGCAGATGCACTTTGGTTATTTTGTTGAAGGGAGAGAAGGCACGCAAAGTAAAAATGATGGTTCAATACGGATATGTTATTGAAGGAAAAGGTTCAACAAGGGTTGGTTATTACTTTCTAGGGTGCCTGTAACGGATTTAGAAAATGGCGCACTCCTGCCAGGGACTATTTCAACTGACAATGAATGTGGCGCACACTAAAAACGCATTTTATCTTTATTGATTCTTGGGTTCTACTTTGAGAAGGCAACCAACCCGTCTCACACCCACCTTAACAAATACCGCATGTCGCATTGGACTATGAACCAGGCCGGTGTGTAACAATGGAAAATGTATACATTTTTAGAATTCACAGAAAATCAAGCAAATCAAAATTAGGGCAGCAACCACTACTACTGTGGCTATACAATCCAACAATCCTACAACACAATTCATTCAAATTCCTAACATCATCTACATAAAACTTTAATAGAAAGCAGAAACAAAATTACTTTTCTTCAAAATGACAGATGGCACACAGGTTATACACTCCCCCTGCAACACTTCCCCCAAACACCTGCTGGTAAATTCATTGTGGATGGAAAGCAGTGACAAAGAGTCAGAAAGAAGACGGAAAAATCTGATTTGCAATTTAACCCTCCACCCCAAGATGGGAGGGCAGAAAAGAAAATGAAAACCTTCAAAAAGAGCAAAATGGCATACTCAGATTTTACTAATTAGTTGTATCTCAGTTTTCAATTACGGTAGAAAAGCTATGAATGAAATTTGTGTGGCAGTACTTAAGAGACAAGGGGCCTCATTACGACCCTGGCGGTAAGTGAAAAACGATGCCGGTAAATGATTACTGGCATCGCTTACCGCTGGGTCCGATCATGACCCGAGAAAGTGCAATTAGCGGCATCGTAGTAAACGGTGCCGCTAACATCACCAAGTTCGCGCGCACGCGTCCTCCCATGCCGTAAGTACTGGCATTGCACAAAGGTGGTAAAATCACGAATCAAGCGGACATGCTGTCAACGCCATCGCGAAGGCCGTAAAGTACCTTACCGCCATGGTGCTAAGTCTGCCATCGCGAACCAACCGTAAATGGCCATGTGCAGTGTTCCCAGCTGCCACGGGTGCACACAATCTGCACAGGTGGAGGCAATACAGACTCACCAAGCACAAAAAGAGCACACCCCACCCCTTCCCACATCCAGTCACACACCACAATGATTCCAATACGACTAGGAATGTTGGGGCTGGAGGACCTGATTGCAATGCAAGTGCTACAACTACAACAACAACAACAAAAACAACAGGCAGCACAGAGGAGACGCAGGAGGAGAAGGAGGGCAAGGCAGGGCCAGCAAGCCCCACCAGCACAGCCAGTGCCACCACGCAGGCAGCCCCCAATCCCATGCATCCGAGCCAGTCCATTCAACCTCACCGCTGAGCAGATCCACACCCTGTACCGTTTGGACCGGGACACCATCACCACCATCGTGGACATGATACACAACAACATCGTCAGCATGATAGAAACACCCACCGCCACCCCCCCCTACGGAAGGTAGTGTCCGTGCTCCACTTCGTGGCCACAGGCACCTACCAGCACAAAGTGGGGCACTTGCATGGCATTTCACAACCATTATTCTCACATATGCTGATCCAAGTGTTCGATGCCCTCCTCAAGCACACAGACGACCACATTTCCTTAGCACGGTCTGCCCAGGAGATTGCTAACACCAAAGTGGGTTTCCATGCACTAGCCAGCATACCTGGTTGCAATGGTGCCATCGATTGCACCCATGTGGAATTGGTGGTCCCACATGACATTGAGGTAGCGTACCGCAACCGTAAACTATTCCACTCAATCAACGTGCAAATTGTATGTGACTCCAACAGGATCATCACACATTGTTGTGCCCGATTCCACGGATCAACCCATGATTCAATGGTCCTGCGTAACTCCACAATACCACGCTACATGGAGCGACATGCAGGGCCAAGATCTTGGCTAATCGGTGAGTCTCATGTCATGGCCATGGAAACGTGAAGTGGGTAGGTGATTGACGTATCAATGCATACTTTACCTGGCTGAAAGGGGGAGGGGGAGAGATGCATACTTTACCTGGCTGAAAGGGGGGGAGAGATGCATACTTTACCTGGCTGAAAGGGGGGGGAGTGATGCATACCTTACCTGGCTGCGAGTACCAGAGGCAATGGAGCCAGCTCATACCCTAAGGCAGCCCAAACGTCAACTGACACCTGAACACATAATGCCCGTTGTAAGCAGCCCTACCATGTGAATGAAGGTGTGTCCCAACTATGACACAACTATCTGAAAATGCACTGTACCGAATCGGACCACATCGACCTCAATGAAATGCACCTACATGCAATGACTTCAGCCAATATATGGCACCAAACACCATCAACTGAAAGGCCAGTCCCCCATAACTGCACACAAAGGAGGCACATGACGGACAAAAACATCAATACACCACTACACAGACACCGAGGCCCAAAACATTTACCTAGCAACATTAGTAGTGCTCAGTGGGGTCATCATGAGGCTGACAGCAATGTTGCCATGATGAGAGCATTGATATCACTGGACACCTGCCAGGTCAACAAAACAAACGCCATGGACTAACACAGTGGATGGGCACTCACAAGGCACTGGACCCCCCTGCATACACTGGTTGATGGCATGCAAAACAGTCCATGAGAGGAATACACATATATCGGTCACATAGTGTGACTCCATTTGTGCATGTAAATGTGGTACAATGTAAGAGATGAATGCATGCCATGGTGGCACGTCATGATTTGAGATTTGATGTCATGACTGACACATACATTGTTGCCCACATACAGGTGATGCAGGCTATCCCCTGAACCCACAGAACCAGCACGAGGAGGACTTCAATTGTGCACATACACGAACCTGTGTGGTGATTGAGCAGACATTTGGCCTATTGAAGGCATGGTTTCGCTGCCTCAGCAGGTCTGGTGGGGCACTCCTGTACCGCCATGAGAAGGTGGCAAAGATCGTCATGGCATGTGTCATGCTACACAATATGTGCATCAGACGGAATGTGCCCCTGCCCCTGACGCTGAACTGCAACCACCTAACGATGAGGATGTGGAGGGTGGGGGTGGGGCAGCACCTCAGGGAGGCAGCGATGCACAGGAGGGACGTGACATGCGTCGGACTCTGATCAACCAATGTTTCTAGCACACACGGATGGGGGGGTGTCACATGGAGATGGCAATTGGGGCACTGTGTGTGTCTGGGATATGCACACTGTGGACTGTTCACCAATAAAGCACATATACGCAATGAGCAATGTCCACACATGTGATTTGTGCTCAAGCAAAAATTGTATTGTAAATGTGAATTCAATTAACACACCCACTCCCCCCTCAACTCCCCAACACACCCACTCCCCCCTCCCCCCAAAACTCCCCAACACACCCACTCCCCCTACCACCTCAACTCCCCACCACACCCACTCCCCCCTCAACTCCCCAACACACCCACTCCCCCTCCCCCCTCAACTCCCCGCAAAAGAGCGTGGATGCGTGTGGTGAAGTGCCTAATGTGGGATTGTTCCACTGGGCGGCATCTATTGGCAGCCCCCTCTGCCAGCCCCTGGGGCACCCCTGCCTGTACTCTGCAGGTTCCTGGCCGGCCTGCGGACGGGGCTGCTTGTGGCAGAACTGGCAGCAGAGGAGGTACTCGGCTGCTCACTAGGACGCATGTCCCTCATTGTCTGTACAAGCTCCGAGAGTATGTGCCGCACCGCAGCAAGTTCGGCACTGATATCCTTGGTGGAGGATTGTATGGCTGCCTTCACAGTCTCGGCACATTTTAGCATTTCTGCACTTTCACCTCCACATTCGGCCACATGCTGAGTCAGGAGTGAGGACAGTTGGTGTTGGCGTGTTAAGATTTGGTCCAGCGACTCTTGGTTTTTTTGGGTATTGGATAATGCCAGTGGTGTGTTAATTGGGCTGTTCCCCTCCTCCACACCTTCCACTGGGCATGGAGTGGCTGGCCAGGAGTCATCAGGGGATTGCCCCTGTGTGCCATCATCATGCAGGCTACTTGGGGACAGGTAGGGGGAATGAGGGTGGGCAGTGGGGGGACATTCTACGACATCATCATCATTCCCCACATCACTATCCGAGCAAGCTGCAATGGCAGCAGTCTCCCCAATCGTGCTGCTTCCTGCAGACACAGTCCCTTCAGTGGCCACTAGTTGTTGGATGTCTATTGCTGGTGGTACCGTGCTGCTTACCTTGGTGCTTATTGGTGCCCTGGCCTGTGTTGTGGCTGTCGATTTTGGCTGTTGTGGGGGTTTGTTTTGTCCAGCAGAGGTGGAGGGTTGGTGTGGTGTCACTTCGGGCCTGGCCTTCTTGGCAGGTGTGGTGCCAGTGTCTTCCTCGCCAAGGTCCGAATGGGAGCCTGTGGTGGAGCAAAGGAGGGAAAGTGTTATTGATGGGTCTGCGGACATTGAGCAGGCATTGTGATGACTGCCATCATTTTGATAACTAGATGGTGCACATTGGAGGCAGTGACATACAGGTTGTCTCCCTTTTGGGTGGGAGAAGCATGCAGGAATGTGGGTGCCTACAGTGAGAGTGTGCATACTGCATGTGTACAGGGTGTAGGTCAATAATGCCTGTAGGCAGTCTTCTGCTGATGTGTCGCGTTAACCCTATTAGGCAACATTGTGCTTCCCATGAAACTGGACTTCAGGGAGTTTTGCATGGCTTGATTTGAGGCACCTACCTGCGTCACCTGATGTCGGGGCTCCTCTCTCCATTTCTCCGACCCCCTCGATGCTCTCGATACCAATGGTTGTGGCACATATCTCCTCCCATGGCTGCAATTTTATTGGTGAGTCTGCTCCTCCACCAGTTACCATGCCCAGGTTTCTGTTGGCAGACAGTATACTCCTTACGCGGAGCTGGAGGTCGTCCCACCTTTTCCGGCACTGTCTTGTGGTGCGGGGTGTTGTTCCAACTGCACTGACCCGCTGTGCGACTAGCTCCCATATGGCCTTCTTCCTTGCTATTGCCAGTCTGGTAATTTCTGTTGAGAATACAACGTCCGCGTTTTCCTGTAGGGTTTCCGCTAGCATGGTGAGCTCTTCCCTAGTGAAGCGCTCCTGCCGCAGCCGATCGCAACTTTTTTTAACAACTTTCGGCATTCTGACGATGGGTGGATGTGGGTGAAGGTTTGTGGCGAGTCTCGGGGTCAGATGTGCACTGGTTGTGGAGGATGGCAATGGATTGTGGTTTTAAAGATGGCCGCCGTGCTCTTTCCCGTTCGGTGCGATGGCGCAACTTCCGGATCCGCTTCTTTACGGTCACCGCTAATAGCGGTCACCGCTATTTGCGGTGATCGCTAATATCAGTGGGTAGGGTGGCGGTAGTGCACCTTGGACGGCATACGATGCCGGTAGGTGCCATTTTTGGGACGTTACCGGCATGGCGCAGATTACATTACCGGCATGGCGCAATGCTCGTGCCCGAGAGGTCGTAATGTACCGCTTTTAACGGTTTCTGGCCAGCACGGACACGTTAGTTGCGCCATGCCGGTAATGTCCATTACTTACCACCAGGGTCGTAATGAGGCCCAAGGAAGCTTACAGACCACTGAACAGGGCACCAGGGCAACGTGACTCAGGTAAGACAATTCATTTGGGAGGAAAACAATGTAGAACAAAACACACATGGCAGAATTGCAATTTTGTATTTTGCACGGCTATAAAATGACAAGCAGCTAAGAAAAGGGGCTTAGCTGTAAAATTGAAAATCGTTTTTTGGTATGAGAAACAAAGGCACATAACAGGTAGGGGAAAGGATTACTCTAAATAGGATGATGGTGTGTTTTTTATTTATGGATAAAGGCAAATCAGAATTTAAAGAAAAGCACAATACATGGGTAAATTTGGTTTTGGTTGCACAATGACAGGTTCTAATGAGGCTATATTTTAATGACTATATGTGTTAAAGAAAGGCACTTGACATGAGGTGGTTGAGTTCGAATTGCAACCAGCTCACCGTGGATCTCTTTATTTTAATTTCAATTAATTAATTTATTTCAAAATGGTGCTAGGGATTTACACAGATAACAGAAAAAATGATAAAAGGAATACACTAACAGATATGGACTAACACAGATTCTTCTAAGGAACGGTGAATAGATGATACTGGCAATTTGGGATTTTGTATGGGATTTTGATTGGATTAAAATAGGATGCAAAGGGAAAAGTAGTACTGGGTGATATGATACTTACAGGATCAGCTTGAGTTTGGTAATTTGGAAAGCCAGTGAGGTATCTGAACAGTGGTTCCAAGGATCTGGTCACTGGGACAGCCTGGTCAATAGATATGGTCACTGGGACAGCTGTGCTCTCCTGGATGGGAACAGCTGGGCAAGATCTGGTCACTGTGGACAGTGGGATGGGTCAGCTGGGTAAGGTCTGGTCACTGGGCATTCCTAAATGGGATCAGCTGCATTTCCTCCTTTCTCCCTGGATGCCTGGGTATGTCTGGATCTGGATAGTCGGATATATCTCTGCTTTCCTGGATCTTGGGGTCTGGTTTTAGTTGCTTGTACCTAGGGTTTCCCTGTCTCCTGCTTATACAGGCAATGTGACATCATAGAATTTTACAATCTGTAGGGAAGTACTCTGGATTTACCAATTTACTGGTATAGGACCGGCTACTGGTGTCCCCTTCTCCTCCCCGGCTGATTGGTTCAGGAGAACTGACACCATTTTAGGTGTGTGCATTTTATGATTTCCTTTATCTCACAAGCCTATTTTTTTACAAAAATTAGTTATGGAGAAAAACTTCAAATCTATACTATTTACGATTATAAAAAGCAGATCCCAAATTTCAAAAGGAACTGGCCAGTCTTAAAACCAAATCTGTGTTATGTTGCATCGCCCTTTGGCACAATTTCGCCATTTTAAGGAGAAACATAATATTTAAAATTCTGTAAATGGCTACACATGTGCCCAGTACTATTTTGCATATTTTCATCAAGTTTGATGTCTGTGCCATTTATACTTCACCCAGAAGTGCATTGTTTCTGCCATTCCAGTACCTTAGATGCTAGGAGCATGTGCTTAGTCTCATTTTACTTGTTTAAACATCACATGAAAACTGTCATAATATCACCATAAAACTGTCATAAAACTCCCCAACACACCCACTCCCCCCTCCCCCCAAAACTCCCCAACACACCCACTCCCCCTACCACCTCAACTCCCCACCACACCCACTCCCCCCTCAACTCCCCAACACACCCACTCCCCCTCCCCCCTCAACTCCCCGCAAAAGAGCGTGGATGCGTGTGGTGAAGTGCCTAATGTGGGATTGTTCCACTGGGCGGCATCTATTGGCAGCCCCCTCTGCCAGCCCCTGGGGCACCCCTGCCTGTACTCTGCAGGTTCCTGGCCGGCCTGCGGACGGGGCTGCTTGTGGCAGAACTGGCAGCAGAGGAGGTACTCGGCTGCTCACTAGGACGCATGTCCCTCATTGTCTGTACAAGCTCCGAGAGTATGTGCCGCACCGCAGCAAGTTCGGCACTGATATCCTTGGTGGAGGATTGTATGGCTGCCTTCACAGTCTCGGCACATTTTAGCATTTCTGCACTTTCACCTCCACATTCGGCCACATGCTGAGTCAGGAGTGAGGACAGTTGGTGTTGGCGTGTTAAGATTTGGTCCAGCGACTCTTGGTTTTTTTGGGTATTGGATAATGCCAGTGGTGTGTTAATTGGGCTGTTCCCCTCCTCCACACCTTCCACTGGGCATGGAGTGGCTGGCCAGGAGTCATCAGGGGATTGCCCCTGTGTGCCATCATCATGCAGGCTACTTGGGGACAGGTAGGGGGAATGAGGGTGGGCAGTGGGGGGACATTCTACGACATCATCATCATTCCCCACATCACTATCCGAGCAAGCTGCAATGGCAGCAGTCTCCCCAATCGTGCTGCTTCCTGCAGACACAGTCCCTTCAGTGGCCACTAGTTGTTGGATGTCTATTGCTGGTGGTACCGTGCTGCTTACCTTGGTGCTTATTGGTGCCCTGGCCTGTGTTGTGGCTGTCGATTTTGGCTGTTGTGGGGGTTTGTTTTGTCCAGCAGAGGTGGAGGGTTGGTGTGGTGTCACTTCGGGCCTGGCCTTCTTGGCAGGTGTGGTGCCAGTGTCTTCCTCGCCAAGGTCCGAATGGGAGCCTGTGGTGGAGCAAAGGAGGGAAAGTGTTATTGATGGGTCTGCGGACATTGAGCAGGCATTGTGATGACTGCCATCATTTTGATAACTAGATGGTGCACATTGGAGGCAGTGACATACAGGTTGTCTCCCTTTTGGGTGGGAGAAGCATGCAGGAATGTGGGTGCCTACAGTGAGAGTGTGCATACTGCATGTGTACAGGGTGTAGGTCAATAATGCCTGTAGGCAGTCTTCTGCTGATGTGTCGCGTTAACCCTATTAGGCAACATTGTGCTTCCCATGAAACTGGACTTCAGGGAGTTTTGCATGGCTTGATTTGAGGCACCTACCTGCGTCACCTGATGTCGGGGCTCCTCTCTCCATTTCTCCGACCCCCTCGATGCTCTCGATACCAATGGTTGTGGCACATATCTCCTCCCATGGCTGCAATTTTATTGGTGAGTCTGCTCCTCCACCAGTTACCATGCCCAGGTTTCTGTTGGCAGACAGTATACTCCTTACGCGGAGCTGGAGGTCGTCCCACCTTTTCCGGCACTGTCTTGTGGTGCGGGGTGTTGTTCCAACTGCACTGACCCGCTGTGCGACTAGCTCCCATATGGCCTTCTTCCTTGCTATTGCCAGTCTGGTAATTTCTGTTGAGAATACAACGTCCGCGTTTTCCTGTAGGGTTTCCGCTAGCATGGTGAGCTCTTCCCTAGTGAAGCGCTCCTGCCGCAGCCGATCGCAACTTTTTTTAACAACTTTCGGCATTCTGACGATGGGTGGATGTGGGTGAAGGTTTGTGGCGAGTCTCGGGGTCAGATGTGCACTGGTTGTGGAGGATGGCAATGGATTGTGGTTTTAAAGATGGCCGCCGTGCTCTTTCCCGTTCGGTGCGATGGCGCAACTTCCGGATCCGCTTCTTTACGGTCACCGCTAATAGCGGTCACCGCTATTTGCGGTGATCGCTAATATCAGTGGGTAGGGTGGCGGTAGTGCACCTTGGACGGCATACGATGCCGGTAGGTGCCATTTTTGGGACGTTACCGGCATGGCGCAGATTACATTACCGGCATGGCGCAATGCTCGTGCCCGAGAGGTCGTAATGTACCGCTTTTAACGGTTTCTGGCCAGCACGGACACGTTAGTTGCGCCATGCCGGTAATGTCCATTACTTACCACCAGGGTCGTAATGAGGCCCAAGGAAGCTTACAGACCACTGAACAGGGCACCAGGGCAACGTGACTCAGGTAAGACAATTCATTTGGGAGGAAAACAATGTAGAACAAAACACACATGGCAGAATTGCAATTTTGTATTTTGCACGGCTATAAAATGACAAGCAGCTAAGAAAAGGGGCTTAGCTGTAAAATTGAAAATCGTTTTTTGGTATGAGAAACAAAGGCACATAACAGGTAGGGGAAAGGATTACTCTAAATAGGATGATGGTGTGTTTTTTATTTATGGATAAAGGCAAATCAGAATTTAAAGAAAAGCACAATACATGGGTAAATTTGGTTTTGGTTGCACAATGACAGGTTCTAATGAGGCTATATTTTAATGACTATATGTGTTAAAGAAAGGCACTTGACATGAGGTGGTTGAGTTCGAATTGCAACCAGCTCACCGTGGATCTCTTTATTTTAATTTCAATTAATTAATTTATTTCAAAATGGTGCTAGGGATTTACACAGATAACAGAAAAAATGATAAAAGGAATACACTAACAGATATGGACTAACACAGATTCTTCTAAGGAACGGTGAATAGATGATACTGGCAATTTGGGATTTTGTATGGGATTTTGATTGGATTAAAATAGGATGCAAAGGGAAAAGTAGTACTGGGTGATATGATACTTACAGGATCAGCTTGAGTTTGGTAATTTGGAAAGCCAGTGAGGTATCTGAACAGTGGTTCCAAGGATCTGGTCACTGGGACAGCCTGGTCAATAGATATGGTCACTGGGACAGCTGTGCTCTCCTGGATGGGAACAGCTGGGCAAGATCTGGTCACTGTGGACAGTGGGATGGGTCAGCTGGGTAAGGTCTGGTCACTGGGCATTCCTAAATGGGATCAGCTGCATTTCCTCCTTTCTCCCTGGATGCCTGGGTATGTCTGGATCTGGATAGTCGGATATATCTCTGCTTTCCTGGATCTTGGGGTCTGGTTTTAGTTGCTTGTACCTAGGGTTTCCCTGTCTCCTGCTTATACAGGCAATGTGACATCATAGAATTTTACAATCTGTAGGGAAGTACTCTGGATTTACCAATTTACTGGTATAGGACCGGCTACTGGTGTCCCCTTCTCCTCCCCGGCTGATTGGTTCAGGAGAACTGACACCATTTTAGGTGTGTGCATTTTATGATTTCCTTTATCTCACAAGCCTATTTTTTTACAAAAATTAGTTATGGAGAAAAACTTCAAATCTATACTATTTACGATTATAAAAAGCAGATCCCAAATTTCAAAAGGAACTGGCCAGTCTTAAAACCAAATCTGTGTTATGTTGCATCGCCCTTTGGCACAATTTCGCCATTTTAAGGAGAAACATAATATTTAAAATTCTGTAAATGGCTACACATGTGCCCAGTACTATTTTGCATATTTTCATCAAGTTTGATGTCTGTGCCATTTATACTTCACCCAGAAGTGCATTGTTTCTGCCATTCCAGTACCTTAGATGCTAGGAGCATGTGCTTAGTCTCATTTTACTTGTTTAAACATCACATGAAAACTGTCATAATATCACATTGCTGCTTATTCAGATTGCAGGGAAAAATGTCTTAAAGTATAAAGGTCCATTATTGTCAGTGGGGTAAATTTGCCATAGATGTGGGCGGTGCTACAAATCCCCACAGCAACTGTCTTCCCTTGGGTCAGTCTGAACAAAGGGTTTCCATGACGCCCTTTGAAACCATGCAGCTGGGACTGGGGAGGGGTGTCAAAGAAAATCACACCTCTTGGTGAAAATGCTAGCTCCCCTTGGGTCCTTTGTTCCTTTTGGTGGAAATGCCGGCCAGTCTGATGAGGCTGCATACTCCCACACTTTGGCCCTTTCATATGCCCATGGGGGCTGGTTTTCTTATGGCGGTAATTCTTTACAGTGGAAGACAGGGCACATTTGAAGTAAGTGCCTGGGCCAAACTTGTTCTGCTAAGTTCAAATATCTTTTTTTCTTTCTTTCAACAGAAACCAAGTCTTTTTGGGAATAAATATAATGTACATTTTAGGTAGCCATGTCCTTGCAACCCCCCCCCCCACATACACAATACTGTTTCTATGTGAGCAACACTGTCATTTGTCAGTTCAATTTAAACAGTATTTTCCTGATTTTCAGAAGAGCAAATTCACATGTGTGTTTATTTCAGCTCATTGTGAGTTTAGTATATTTTAATTATTGCATTCCTGGATGATTTACAACAGCGGAACAATGATTGCAATTGCAATTTTTTTTTCTCTTCCTCATGTTTGGACAATAACATCAAGCAAATTACTCTACGGAACAAGAACACAATTTGACTTTTACACCTTGGTTTCATTTTTACAATACATCAAGCAACTTAGTCAACAGGACCAAGACAGCAATCAAAATCAAGAAAAATACTCCCTGTTACATAGATATACCTATGCACCTAAATATTTCCTTCTGCTTTTTTTTTTCTTTTTCTTTCTTCTCATTATTCCGATGGTTACTCTGTTTGATTTTCCTTTGGCTCATCAATCAGCTGCAAAGTGTGTCTGGGTTGACAACTTTTTAACTGATTGATGTGGATTAATTTCTCTTCTGACAGCTCTCCTTTGGGGATGTGGATCCTGTAGGCAACAAGTGAAATGTTGTCTACAATTTCAAAGGGACTTTGCCAGGAGGGGAGGAATGTATGCTCCTTAGTCTGGTCCCTCTGAAAATTGTACAAGTAGACCCTGTCTCCTTCTTGGTATTATGTTTTAGTTGTTTTTAAGTCATAGTGGGTTTTCATACCCTCTATGACTTACCCTCTACCGATTTATCCAGATTCCGCTGAGTGTACGAAAAAGCATGCTGATGGTGTTTTCTTAGATTCTCAACATATTAATGTGTTGTAGATGCGTTTATCAGTGTCTGCTCTTGGGTTCTATAGAGCAAATGCTGAGGTAGCCTCATTTTTCATCCAGTCATTAGCTCAAAAGGAGACATTTTGGTCGCAGAAGATGGTGTAGCTCTGAAGACAAGCAGGACAAGCGGTAATTGGATGTCCCAACTTGGCCCAGAATCTGCCAACAACTTCTTGAGAATGCTCACAGTGGTTTTATTGTACCTCTCAACTCCCCCACTAGAAGATAGCAATGTGCAATATGATGTTTCCTTTTTACCCCAAGTATCTCCCACATTTTTGTCATCACTTTGCTGGAGAAGTGACTTGCTCGGTCAGACTCAATTCTTTGGGGAAGGCCGGAAATCGAGAAGATGTGGTTGATCATCAGGGGAGGTGCTGTTTCTGCCTTGCGATTTGGGGCTGGGAGACATTCCACTCATTTGGTAAACAATTATGTTACTGTTAACATGTACTTGTTCTCCCTAGAGGAGCGAATCACAGCCTGAGGAAGTCTACTTGTAAATCTGTCCAAGGCAATGTCATCCCCCTCTTCTGGAGGGGAGCTCAGTGTGTGAGTGAACTTGGCTGAAATTGTGCACACACAAGACATCCCATCAAATATTGGTCAAGGTCCTGCCCCATGTGTGGCCAGTATGCAACCTCCCACATAATATCTAGTAGTAGTATGAAAGCCTGATGACTGGCTGTGGCCACGTCATAGCCATGGTTTAGCATCAGGCTGCGTAAATGAGGTAGGTCAGATGAACCAGCCACTGGTCACATCCAGAGATGGATCTCATTACCAACAAACCGTCTTGGACTCAGAACATTTTGGGAAATTTCTTCAACACCCAGAGATCCTCTTTCCCAATGTAATCGGCTTCTGCCAGAAGAAGATATACGGGGTCCCCAATTTGTTGGTAACATTTCCAATAACCTGATCCCCTTTTTGTGCCATGATTAAATCAGCATATGGGGTCTCCTTACTCCACTGGGCAGTCGAGAGTTCATTGTGAGCAAGAGTCTGGGACCTGGTGACAGCAGCGACCTGGATTTCCCTCAACAGGGACTCGTTCTCAAGGAGATCCTCCTATATGGCTCCAGTTTTTGCCAACTGATCAGCTAGGTCGTTTCCAGTTTTGTCTCGTCCCTCTATTCTGGAATGAAACTTAATCATTTTCCAATAGATGGTCATCACATTAGAGGTGACCAGATCATCAATATTTTATATGGGTTTGCCATGTTTGAGGGGTTTATTGTTTTCACATAGCATGCCTCTGGTTTTCCAATTGATCAGGTGCTCCACGAACCCGTTCCGGACATAATCAGAATCAGTGATTATGACCAGTTTGTGGAGTCGGTGTTGCACGGCAGTGAGGATGGCCTGGTGAACTGCCATCAACTCCGCAACCTGACTCTTGTGGGGAACGATCCTGTACCCAGCAGAGGGCTCCAGGGCATCATCCGCCCAGCCATTCCCAATGCCGGCTACCATTTCCTTTTCCCCGTTGTTGTCAACATGGTAGGAGCACCCGTCCACATAAACTGTGGGCATCCCCTTGCACGTGTCTTCCTCATAGCCTTTGTGCAGGGAATTCAGGTACGCCTCCATGTTGTCTTGGGTTTTGAGACTTTCGTCCTTGAGACAGATTTCTCGGGCACAATCATGCAAGCCAGCCAAACCTTGCGCGAGGGGACTCTTCTTGTTTTGGCCTTATCTGACCTCCACAGGAAAGCCTCACATGGACAGAATTAATTCTGGAATTACATTTCCTGCCTGGATTTTGTCACTTTGGAGTATTGCAAAGGCTGGTGCAGAGTCTCCACAATGATGAGCTCCCCGTGGATGAACGGGCGGTAATTTTTTTCAATGCCCACACTGTTGCCAGAAGTGCCTTCTCACAATCAATGAATTTTTCCTCCACAGAGGATAGAGTCTTATTTGCATAGGTGATGACTTTATTGACCTTGGGCCTCATTCCGAGGCTGGCGCTATCCATGGAGTAAATAGCACCATGGTAAGCAACCATGGAGCTATTTACTCCATGGAAATCCGGCATGGTGAATGGAGTAATTACCGGTCCATTCCAAGGTTGGAGGGACCGGTAATTCCCCATTCACCATACCGGTTCCCCATCCCCATTCCTGCCCCCATAGGTCTCAATGGGAATGGGGAAGGAGTAAATTACGGCACCGTAAATTACGGTGCCGTAATTTACTCCAAGGTCCCTTTGCGGGTTGGATTTTTAATGCCTGCTAAAAGCAGGCGTTAAATGCCAACCCGCAAAAGGGAACTCGGAATATGGTGGTAAGTGTTAACGGTCACCGTTGCCATTAACGGTGGCCGTTAACCCTTACCGCCAGCCTCGGAATGAGGCCCCTTGTCATGCTTTTGATATAATACTGCTGTTAAGAATGTATTTGAGAACCCTGTCTCCAAGAAGAAATCCTTGTTTTTGACGGGGTAAGCTAGACAAGGCGCTTGTGAGAGGCTTCTTTTCAGTTGTTTCATTGCCTCGGCTTTCTGGACCCCACTCCCACTTGACCCCGCCTTCAATAAATGGACATGGGGTATTGTGATCTCTGTGTAATCCTCAATTAACTTCCTACTGTAATTAGTCAGTCCAAGAAGGCTCCTTAGTTCACACAGAGTTGTGGGATCTTTTAGTTTTAGTAGTGCTTCCACTTTACACTTCCACTTTCTTTGCCTGTGGACAGAGACCCTCAGGGGTGATTTCATGTCCCAAGAAGTTTACATGGGTCCTACACCACTGTGCCTTCTGGAAGGACAGTTTTGCTCTGGCAACCAACAGAGTTGGTTGACCCCTCAACTGGGGCAGAGCATAGCAGATTTCCACTGTGTTCCTCCACAGCTGAACTTTTTATCATGACATCATTCACATAGGCCAGGTTACCCCTTTCGTCCAAGTCGGGAATGGCCTTATGTAGAAAGATGTTGAATTAATTGCTGGAGTTTATGTATCTGAAGGGTACTGCTGCCCCTCGAAGGTAAAGGCCAGCTTGTACTGGTCCTCACTACTGATGGGTACGGTCCAGTATCCATTGGTCAGGTCAATGGTGGTGTACACCTTTGACGCTTGGATCTGGGCCAGTCCCTGGTCAATATAAGGAAGAGGCCATCAGGACCAGTATCCATTGGCCATTTGGTTTTAAAATCCCCAGTACCGGATTATTAAAGTTAATGTGGGCTGGACGAATTATCCCATGGGACTCTAGGTTTTTTATGATTTCTGTAAGGACTCTGTAGATGCGAGCGGCAAACAATATTGCCTCACAAACACAGGAGTCATTCCAGGGTCTGTGGAAATTGAGGTAGAATGTATCTCAGTGCGACCGCATTCGTACGAGTCCACAGCAAAGATATCTTGAAAATCTAAAAACCCCTGTTTCAATTTTTGCTTTTGTTCCTCAGTCTCACAGGTATCAGCGAGGTTGACCCATTCTTTAACCATGTGCCTGAAGCCTGGAAAGACCTTGGGTTTTGCAATCTCAGCAACCTCCTCCAGCTGTGTGGAGAGATCTCTGATGTGGGTGTTCAAGTTTCAGATAGGAGAGGCAGTCGATGTGGACCTGGAATATCACCTCATCCTTCCTGATGTCACAGGTCACCTCTTCCCCTCGTAAGGGCAGGAAGTGTACACCAGGAAATTTCCCCTTGCCGATTGAAGATCCTTTTTGGCGGTGTGTCATTGACACTGTCATAGCAGTCATTGGGGATTGGTCCTATGATTTTATTTCCTAAATCCATGGAAAAATGCGGGTCATCAACTGCCATTCCAATAATGGTGCCTGCACCCAGAGTGATATTCCTACGGTCGCTGTTATCCACCAATTTTGCAATGGTGTTATGTTCAAAGTTAACTAATGGTGTTGGGTTTAACCCAAACCCTTGCTGTTGGAGATGGTGATTCCTGTGTACATAAGCGTCTGGGTTTTGGAGTTTTGGGTCTCTTTTCAGTTTTAAGGAAAGTGGGAATTGTCGGGTCCGTCCTGGGATGGTGACCTACTCTCCAATTTGAACTTCAACCACATACAGCAGCAATTGAGTTGACCAAAATGCCTTATCAGAATCAACAAGCCCCCTAGGGTTGGCCCCAGCAGGGACCAGGCCTTGTAATTTATGAGATCCAAATTAATTTCAAACCGATTGAGAATGTTACTGCCTAAATAGAATGCAGCAGGGACATCTCGCACAACCCAACAATTATGCTCTATGCTTTTATCACCTATGGAAATGTTTAGAATACACAAGCTAGGCAGGAGATGTTTGGAATTGGGAGTTTCCAGGCCCATTTCTCACTTACAAATCCATTTAAATATGGGAATGGTCGGATATTTTGGGAGTTTTCTGAACAGCTCTTCACTGATGAAGCTTTTTCCATTATTCAGGCACACTCGGGTGAGAACAGGCTCCCTCCCTTCATTTAACTGAATAGGGAAGAACAGCTGTTCACCCATTTTCTGAATATCAGCCAGGCTTTCAGCTGGTTTTTCCATCACGTTTTTACTACAGGACTTGGATTTTCAAATTGGGGATCATTATAAAATGTCAAGGTATTTCCTTTCAGTGTGGAATGCCACTTGAAACTGGAAGGAAGGTTGATTCTCAGGAAAGGAAAGGAGGTCCCATCACCGGTTTGTTGTCCTACAGCAATAACAGTAATGTCAGGTATTTGATTGTTTTGAAAATTGATGTCAATTTGGTCAGATTTTTGTTCAACCATGTGGCATGTGCCATTTAAACTGACATTGTTGATGCTTTGTTTTAATTTTATTGGCTGGTTAGCCATGGTACCTTGTTCACACAGTCTATCAAGGGAGACAACCTCCAAAGGAGGTCATTTCCCAATAGACAGGGGGTTCTCTCTGGAGTCACTGCTATTACCTGGTGCTTCACCATGTGTCACCCAATTTTCATTCCCAGATCTGCTGTCCCCTTGATGGGAATTTTATTCCCGTCAAAGATATAGAGTTGTCCAGGAAGAGGAGTGAGAGGGATCTGGTGCCTCTTCCCCTTCCTGAATTTAGCTGCTCAAAGGCCCTTTCGGACAGAAGAGTGGCTTGGGATCCAGTGTCCACCAGTGGTAAAAATGCACATTGTCCTTGTACTCAGATGGGGGAATAGAACCTACCTTCTTTCTCCTCCAAGGGGCAAAGGAAATGGGCATTACAGTCAAGCTGGGCAGTTAGTCTCTTTATTTTGGACTCCGACATGGTGGGGTTTTTGGACAGTTTTCTGTGCCGGAGTTCAGGAATCTGTAAAGAAGATTTGGCATCCTGAAATAGATGGGATTATGGAATCCCCTTTTTCCCTTAGCTCTGTGCTGTCCGTCCCAGGAGACAGTCACTAGAACCGATTTGCAGGGAGGATCCCTCATTTTTATCGTTATGTTCTCTGGATGACAATTCAGAGGTTCAGGGATGGGCGATTCTGAATCAGTCCCCACCTCTACCCAGTCTGGATAATGGTCCTTTGGGGCCCATTTTTCTTTGGGAGGAATTCCCCCACCCTTGAAGGAGAAGACTTTCTTCTTCCCCGAATCTTCCAAGGATTCTTCTCCTTCAAACTGGAGGACACGGACTACCTCCACAAAATGGGTCTTTTTGGTCTCTTTGTTTCTCCTACCCACCCTCTAATCCCTGGGTTGCATATTTTTAGGGGCAGGAGATTTAAGTTCCAGTTCCTGGGTTGCTAGGGGCTTTTCACGGGTGAGGAAGGAACATACCTCTAGGGCTTTACATTCCCCTTCCTCCCGTGCCTCCTCCTCTGGAACAGGTGGGTTATCAGGGTTCTCTCCCCTTCTTTGTTCCTGGGTGCCAGACCCATGGTTGGAGTTATTCTGAGCCACCATGTTCATTAGAGGGTCCTGCTGAGCCATCAACATGCAAGTTGGACTCCTGAAAGCAGGGAGAGTATGGAGGGTTGTCCTGGATGTTAGGGTTTTGAGGATATCTGGGGAAGAAATTTAAAGCAGAATTTGGGAGATTACTGCCCTCCTGAGGAGAGTTAGGAGGGAAGTTCCAAGGGGCTGTACTCACCTGATTGGATCCCCCCCTTGGGCCGGGGTAGTCCACACATACCACAAGATGGGTATGTTGCCCTGGTACCTAGGGCTGATGTAATTGGCAGAGTTAAGGGGCACATTTGTGGGGTACCCTACCTGACTACCACCTGCTTGTGATTGATCAGAGGGTCTTCTTTGCCTCTGATTGTGTTGGTTTCGGGAAGGTGTATTTTTTGGCCCCCCATTACTAGGTCCAAAATGGGGGAAACTTTCACCTCTGCCACCTTAGTAGCAGCAGGGGTGTTTGTTTGTTTCGGGTTTTTGGTTGGATTTTTGTTTTCTGCAGGTTTTTGGACCTCGTAGATCTGGGTAGCTTGCTCTATTACCCAGTCTAGGATGCTGTCATCATGGAAATCCCTTACCAACTGTGTCATGATGTAATTTGGGAGTGCATGAAAGTAGGTAGTTATAAATTCCCTACTATTCGTGTGCACCCATCTAGTAGTTTGCGGAAATGCCAGTTTTAGTTCCTGAATAAATTATCTTTGGGCCTGATCCTCTCCACACTGCAGATTGTAAGCCACCTTGTGGCCCTCCTGTGGGTTTCTATGCATGGAGAACTGCTTCATGATGGCCACCTTATAGGTGGACCACCTTGAATGGTTTTGGTCTTCCAGTCCAGCAAAGAAGCTGGAGTACTCTTGAGAGAATGTCTATTTTGCATATTCTATCGAATTATTGTCATTTCTAATTTTGAAAGAGGTCATCATCTGGTGGTATAGCTCCAGATGCTCCCAGACAGAATATTTGGCATTTTTGTGGTATAAGGTCATAAAACTGCTAATAGCTTTAATCTGTTTAATGGGGTCTTTCACCTTTCTTTTGCCGATGCATCTGAGTCCATTCGCCCTCAGATTCAAAGCTGCTGCTCTATGAGGTCCCACTCATATTCTCTTGACGCTCCCTAATTCTTTGAGCTTGGGAGTTTCTCCCAGAAAGATGGGGCCTAGTCTCATATCCTCTGTTGTGCCTTGGCCTCTCTGGGTCACTTCCATTGGACTCCCTCTTTTGCACAGGAGAGTAGTCTTCTGACTCCTCCCTGCTTCCAGGGTTGGCGGACAACTCCCCCACTTCCCTGATTGGGTAGAGGTTTTCATAGTACTCTTTTGGGGCCTCAACTCAGACTCCTTTTTCCCTGCAAAGCATACCAAGTGGTTCCTTTGTAGGTGATGTTTCTGCAAGTCTAGCTCTCTGATTTTCCCATCGTAGGAGCTAGCCTGGTCACATCCATCAGCCATGACATTTTTGAACCTGAACAGGGACGCCCGTCCATCAGTCTATGATGGACGCTGACCTGCCAGCTCAATCATGTTAGGCCTATTTAAGTCTGGCCTCCTCATGGTTTCTGGCTCGTGTGAACCTGTAGACATGAAGTGAGCAGTGTCTTGGGTATACAAGGTGGTAAATGTGTTTGAGGCCCTTGGTACAGAGGGCATCATACTGTGATCAGGGGTTGCCCTGCCACTCTCTACTTGTTCAGGGTCCCTCAAGTTTTTATTCAACCTAGCACACTTGTTCTAACTTCCTCAGTTTCTCCTTCTCAGCCTCTTGATAGTAGGCAAAGGCCTGAGACTTTTGCTTTGCTATCAGGGCTTGACTGACCTCTATTACTTTCTCCTGCACTGCTACCTGGCTCTGGAGTCCCCTCTTCTCATCACAAAGGGCCTCATTGTCTTTTTGTGCTTCTTGTATTACCTGGGAACACTGAGACCATTTTTGTTGCAGGAGATCAATCTCCTGTCTATGCAAATGTTTGGTCTCTATGTCTAGATCAAGGTCCATTTGTCTCCTATGTCACATTCATTTTTTGTACTCTGTTTTAAGGTCAGTCAGTCCCTGAAGGTCTGACTCCCTTCTCTACAGGCCTGTCTTTCGTTTGCACTCTTCCTGGCCTAAGGCATCCTTTTCCTGATACAGGGTGCCCATCTGTTCAGTCAGGTTATTCCTCTGTTGCTTTATGATGCCTAACCTCTGGCGTTCTTGGTCAAATTATGTTTGGGACTGAACTTTTTCAATTATTAATGTATTATTCTCCTTGTCCAATTTCTCAATCTGTTTTTGTAGAGCATCCATATCCTCTAAGCAGACTCCATTATATGTTATATGTTGCTTTAATTTGTGTCGACTCTCTTTCAGAGAATAAACCTTTTCCTGTGTTAGGCAAGATTGTATGCAGTATCCTTGGGTGCACTACAACAACCCTGACCTCCTGGCAATAGGAACACAACCTTTGGTATAAGTCTGTAATACACAGGTCGGTAGCGTGTTGAGCAGCCAGGCTTATCACAAGAGGGGTCAATGTGAGCTGTAGGGGAGTTACACATATATTCAGTGACAAGTATTCAAATAAACTCTTACACAAAAGTTTCTTGATTAAACAAGTATTAATTTATTTAACAGTCAGTTAGAATAAGCCTTCAGAACGGAACAATATAAAGCAACACAAGAATAAACTCATACTATACACACTCTTATTTATCTAAATCAGCAAACACCCATTTGGGATGTCACACAGGCACTACCTACACCCTCAGGTGACTTCAATTACTAGGGTGCTGTTGGCATTAAAATATCACTTTTGCATTTAGAATATCCTTGGGTGTATTGTTAAAGAGAAGAGAGTTCAGAATAATGAAAGTGTTTACACAGTTATTCTTAAGTAGGTAAGTACTTTCAAAACAACCGCCAATGACAAGTCAGTTTACCCTTTCCTGGAAGAACGTCAAAACACATAAGCAGAAGAGAGAATAGTCATTCAGGGAGCCAGGCCAGCCATTGTTAAGTTAGCAAAAGTCAAGGTGAATTTAAGCACTTCTTGCAGGTAAGTAGAACATATTTTTCAATGTTTAAAACGTCTTGGTAGAATAAAAGAAATCAAAGTAGGGCCACAAGCTGATTAGGCTTGTGAGTTAAAGAAGCTGGTGGCAACTCTACAAAAGTAACTCAGAAAGTCTCCAACAAGTACAAATGGCAACACAACAAGAGATAAATTCTCTTAAACTTTACAGTGCATTTAAGTTGAAGAAAAATTGCAGCAGCTGACTTCTGTTCCTGTGCAGCTCTGAAGATCTCTCTGTTCCTGGGCTTCAGTCATGGGGACAAGAGGGAGGACATCTGGGGACTCCTGCACTGCAATGGGACCTTCACTGCTCGCAATCGGCAATCTTCAAATAAGTGGTACTTCAGTGTTTCAACTACCGCAAATGGCAACACTGCAGTTCCTGGCTGACGAGATGGGCTTTCCTTGCATGTGGGGTCCCCCACTCTGTTGAGAGGGATCAGGCTCGGTCAGTCCTGCTTCCTTGGAGTCTAGTGGATCTTCCTGGATTTCTGGGCCAGCTTAAAAGCAACACAAAATAACTGGTGTTCCTCTCCCTGGCTCTCCGGTTCCAGCAGCGACTGCAGTGGAAACTCGACCAGCTTCGAGAGGATGTCAAGGTAGTTTACTTTGGAGATGATTGGTCCCACCATCTCAAAGGGAGAAGTCATCCTTGCAGGGGTTGCTCTGTTGATATGAATTTGGAGTTTCAGCACACCAGCGGAGCTTCACCGGGCAAACCAATGGTCCAGGAGTTGCAGCAGGCATCCTCTTCAAGTTCTCTTTGGATTCCTTCATCCAGTGGTCGACTCTGCCTTCCAAGCCAAAAAGCCTTGCCTTTTATGCAGGTTTCTCCCATTCATTCCAGCGTAGCTGTCAGTCACCCAGCAGGTTGGCTGTCCGTGCCAGACAGTCAGCCAGCCAATCATCACAGAGTGCATTTGGTTCTCCTAGGAGACTAAGCACAGGGAGTTTCGGGCACCTCCCTCACTTCCTGGCCCCGCTAGACACCATGGAGCCAGAAGCAGCCTTCACTTGTGAATCCTGCTAAAGTCAAAATTAACAATGGGACCAAACCTGTTTAGGCACGCAGAGTAAATCTCAAGAAGGACCTTTCCACAAAGAAATGGTGAAAAAAGATGACCGGGTCCATTTTGACAAAAATGACACCCTTGGGTGGTTTACTGCAGCTGCGAACACAGTCCACAGTAAATGCACACCACAGTAGTTAAAAGTAAACCACTGCCACCAGCCATTCATCGAGGAAAGGGTAACATAACAATGTTACATGAGAAGCTAGACATAGGGGATCCTAAGTAACCTCTCCAGCACTCTATTGTAAGATAGTGTGTGCTGGTTCTAGAAAGTTACAAATGTAAGTAAACTCAATTTCACTTTACTGCTCTGGGAAACAGTAGTTTATCCCAGAGAAGGTATTTACATCTTGGGGAAATTTGAAAGACGTCTCTGTGTCACTGCACTGAATGTACTGTGTGACACAATGTAAAAGATGATGCCTATGGAGTTTGTCAAACTCCACAACCAAAAGAAACACAGAGTTCAAAATCACATTAAAATACTTGAGCGAGTGGGAAAAAGGGTCTCACTCTCTCCAGGCAATAAATGTAAGTCCTAGAGTCCAGCAAAAGAGCTGGGGGTCTCTAAGGTAGAGAGGACTTAGCACATTTCTAAGAATTCTCCCTAACACTCGTCCCCCCAAACTAAGGGACAGGAGGCTTTAATCCCCGCCTGGATGAATCTCCTTACTACAGCCGGTCATACTTTCTGAAGAGACCATCAGCATTTTGGTGATTACATCCTGACCTATGTTCTATGGTAAAATCAATCCCCTGTAGGCTGATTGCCCATCTTATCAATTTACGATGTTCCCCATTCATCTGCATTAACCATCTCAAGGATTGGTGGTCTGTTTGAATCACAAAATTAGATCCATACAAGTATGGTCTAAACTTCTTCAAAGACCACACAATGGCAAAACATTCACGTTCTATGGTTGCCCACATTGTTTCAGGCTCCTTCAGTTTCCTATTGATGAAGCAGATTGGGCGTTCCCTGCCTTTCTCATCCAGCAGACTGAGAACTGCACCTATACCTGTATTGGAAGCATCTCTTTGTACAATAAAGGATTGATTGTAGCTCTTAAGACTGTAGCTTGACACAGGGCTTTTTTTAAGTCCTTCAAATGCCTCAGTGCACTCTCATTCCACCTGACCTACTTGGGGAATTTGGGTGAGGACATTGCATTTAAGGGAGAAGCTATGGACCAATAGTTCTCAATGAAGTTCCTATAGTAACCTGTGAGACCTAGAAAGGCTCTCACTTGGGTTTGAGTAGTAGGGGTGGGCCAGTATTGTACAGCTTGTACCTTGCTAGGCAATGGTCTTATTTCACCTCCTCCTACCTCATGTCCAAGGTAGACCACTTTACTCTGACCAATTTGCCATTTACTTACCTTTAGGATCAGATTGGCCTGCTCAGGAGCCTGCAATATATATCCTAAGTGGTCAATATGTTCCTTCCAAATAGGGCTGAACACTGCAATGTCATCCAAGTAGGCCTTCATCCCATTCAGAACATGATTCAACATCCTTTGGAATGTAGCAGGTGCATTCTATAATCAGCATAACAATAAACTGGTAGAGGCCTCCTGGGGTTGAAAATGTAGTGTCCTCCTTGGCATGGTCTGTCAGAGCTATTTGCCAATAGCCTGAGTTTAAGTCAAATGTACTGAAGTACTTGGCTGAACCAAGTTTGTCAACCAGCTCATTTGTCCTAGTTCAAGGATGGGCATCAGTCGTGGTGACTGCAGTAAGAGCTCTATAGTCCAAACAGAATCTCAACTCCTTGGATCCTGCTTTTGGTACTAGCACAACTAGACTAGACCAGGGAATGGTAGAGGGCTCTATTATCCCAAGATCAAGCATCATGATGACCTCTTCCTTTATGTGGGTTCTTACATGGTCTGACATTCTGTAACCCCTGCTTTTGAGAGACAAACAGTCACCAGTGAGAATCACATGCTGGCCCCAAGGCGTCAAGCCTGGTGATAGTGAAAACAGAGGGGCAAACTGATTTAACAGAATTGTGCACTCCTTCAGTTGTTCCAGTGTCAGATCAGAAGAGAGATGTACTCATATCTTGCCATATAAAGGTTGACCCTGAGTAAATCAATTAGAGGCTCACTATCCTCCTCCTCTTGAGGAGAAGATAGAAGCATAGCACCCAGTTCTGGTCTAGAGACATAGGCCGTTAGGCGGTTGGTGTAAAAGACCTTGGGGGTCTCCTTAGGGTTGCCTAAATTCACCAAATAATTGACCTCTCCAGGTTTTCCGACAAGCTTGAAGGGTCCAATCCATTTGTCCTATAATGCCCTCTGTCTTGAAGGTACCATAACTAGAACTAGCTGGTCTTGCGTGCACTCAACCATGTTGGTCTTCTGGTCATGCCAGTGCTTCACCAGAGCCTGCTTTCAAGTTTTCAGAAACTTCTGTCATCATGTGTCTCCTTCAGAGACCTAACACATAGTCAGGGACTCTCACTGGCTTGTGGGAATGGGCACTCTCCAACCCCTCCTTGATTCGGGCCAATGAACCTCTAACCAGATGACCATAGAGAAGCTCAAAGGAACTGAAACCAACCCCTTCTTGAGGGACCTCTCTATAAGTAAAGAGAAAACATGACAGTAGAAGGTCCCATTTTCTTCTAAGGAGTTCTTCTAAAGCACCTATCATGCTCTTCATAGTTCTATTAAACCTCCCCACCAACACATTGGTTTGAGGATGGTAGGCTGTTGAGAACTTGTAGGTCACTCCACAGTTTTTCCACATGGCCAGCATTTAGAGGGACATAAAATTGGATCCCCTGTCTGAGATAACCTCCTTAGGAAAACCTACTGTAATGCTCACCTTGGCTCTGAAGGAGCACCAGGAACTGTGCTGGATTCTCTCAGGACCTCTCAGGGCTGTGAGGGATACTCGATCTGCTTCTGTAAAGATACACGACTATGGTTAGGGAACGAGTGTATCAGATCTCACCCTCCACCCTGTATCCTCCATTGAACCCCAGACCACTGGGACTGCGCTCACCAGCTGTATATGAAAGCTGCACTCTCCATCCTGCCAATACTCCAAGCAGGGGCGCAATCTCTACGTGGTATGAATCAGTTACTTCACTAATGCACTATTCCAAGCCCAGTCCTGCTGCAGCGTTGGTGGGTTTTGGTAGATTGCAGCGGCGCTACTGTCAGTAAAGTCCTTCCCTGGTATGCGCCTTTGGTCCTTCTGGTCTTCCTTTAGCACACTGTGCTTTATGTACTGCTGTCTGTCTCTTCCTATGCGCTTCCTTCTAGCTTTTGTGTGTTTCCTCGTGCCTGCTCTGCTTTTGCATTCTTCTAGGGTGCATTCTCTTTCTTATGGTCCTTTTAAAATGCATGCACTCTTTTTCTTATGGTCCTTTTAATAGGCATGCACTCCCTACTGTCACAACTCTGCTTCTGTGTGCTGCTTCTGCCTCTGCTGAGATGCGCCTTATTATCCTGAGTTGCTTACTGTGAGCCGCGGTAGCTGGAACGTTGACTACAGTGGCCAGATGGAGCCACGGTGACGAGGCCGAAGAAGAACAGCTGACTGATGTTAGCTGGAGCGTTGTTTGCAGGGGCCAGCTGGAGCCGTGGTGAGAAAAGTCGAAAAGGAACAGCTGACAGGCCATTTCAGGCGCTGGAGCAGGCGGATGAATTATCTCCCGACGTCTGTGCTTCAGGTTGCTGTTATGAACCAATCCCAGCGCGGACAGGCAGCTGGGCTTGCAAAGTCCTCAGAGTTCAGGCCGGGATGTAGCAGTGGGTCAGGCACTCAGGAGCTGTGCCGGTGAGCGTCACGCTGCATTAGCAGTGTAAAGCGAAGCGAGGGCTGTTGGATTGGGTGTGGCTTATATAGCCAGCCACACCCAACCATGCCCCAAAAACTAGTCTGCAGCACATGCTGCTTGATTCAATCCTCCTCCATGTTGGGGAACACAGAAAGTGGGCACTGATTCCCTTCTTCCACCATTGGGCAATGGGTGCGGTGCCAGATGCGCCAGGATTGCAGCCAGTTGAACTGTTTAGTGCCATTGTGTGAACGGGCACAAAGTCTCTGATGTTTCCTTTGGGGCCCATGTTTCTAAATGGGGGATCCAGGGGGTCTTGAGGTGTGGGCACGACAAGAGTTGGAACAATTGTCTGTTTTAGGGCCAGAGGTCGTGACAGTACTCCCCCACAAGGCCCCTGCTAAGGGTGAGCCCTCTGGTCCCAGCTTGGCTGGGTGGTTACGGTGGAATCTCTTAACCATTCAAGGGGCATGCACATGTGTACTAAGTTCCCATGAACTATCCTACGGCCCATATCCTACCCAATCAATACGATTAATATAGTCTAGGCCTAACTATTTTTGAGTCCAGTACATCTCGGACTTCATATTCTGGCTCCCCGTCTATGATGACTATCGGACCTGGGGGTATTTTCAATCGGGTGCCTGGTTGGACTGGTTTCAGGAGTGATACGTGAAATACCAGGTGAATACACATATTAGGGGGCAAGGAAAGTTTTATTGCGACCGGGTTGATTATGGCCTCGATTGTTTATGGACCCAGATACCTTGGACAAAATGTCTTGGGCCCTTTTGTGGGCATGTGTCTTGATGCTAATCAAACAGAATCCCCATCCTTGTATGCAGGTACTTCTTTTCGATGTTGGGCTGCAAATCTTTTGTCTTTCCTTGGCTCGTCCCAGTTGTTCCGTAGCTTCTTTGAGGGCCTGGTTGATTCTTGTGTGCAAGGTCCTTATTGCAGGCATTTCCAGTTCTTCCAGAGGATCGAAGACCGAAGTCCGTGGGTGTCACCCATACATGACGTAGAATGGAGTTTGTCCAGTTGTTGAATGTTACGAATTGTTATATGCATATTAAGCAACCCATAGCATATCTTTCCATGTGCCTTCTGATTGATGAAGTAAACACCTCAAGTATTGCTCGAGTGTCTGACTGGTTCGTTCAGTTTGGCTGCCAGTTTGAGGATGATGGCTAGTGGATAAGCATATGGCAATTTGTGCCAGAGCGCAACTCTTCCGCCAAAACCTGGAAACAAATTGGCTACCATGATCTGATACCAGAAGTGATGGGAAACCATGTAATCGGATGATTTGCTCCAGGAAGACCTTTGCCAGAGTGCATGCGGTGGGTAACCCTTTTAGCGGGATGAAATGAGCCATTTTTGAAAATACGTTTACTACAACCAGAATCGTATTGTGTCCATTGCAGGAAGGAAGGTCAGTAATGAAGTCTAATGATAATGTATGACATGGCATGGGGGGTGATACCAATGGACGTAACAGCCCTGCTGGTTTCTGTCTTTTGGCCTTATTCTGTGTGCAGATCCCACATGCCACCACAAACTGGATGACGTCTTTTCGTCATGTCGGCCACCAATAGGTTCTTTTGACTTTGGCCAAGGTTTTAGTTATACCTGGGTGTCCTTCTAATAATGTATTGTGGTAACTGGCTATGATCCGTTCACATTGGGTGGCTGTTGGAAGGTATAGTCGACCCTTGTAGTATGGCAATCCCTGGATGAGTGTACGTTGGGTGCCTTTGGTGATCTAGGCTTGTAGTTCCTTTGTGCTCATGTGGCATTGTATGTCGACTTCTAAGTCTTCCAGAGGGGAGATGATGGTTAAGCCCAGGAGTTTGTCCTCTGGTATGCTGGCGACCGGTTCAGGAGTAACATACGCATCCTGACCTTTAACCAGACGGAATAAGGCATCCGCCTTCCTGTTGCGTACACCCGGGCGATAGGTGACAACATAATCATATTCCGTGAATAATATCTCCCACCTCAGCTGACACGATGACTGTGCTCTAGCGCTCTAGTGCGCTAGTGCTCACTTCTTCGGTACTATGAGTCACTGGTCCAAAAGACAACTGAGTACCATCGACGGTCGTGACTTTCTTCATAACTGCTTTTGGGCGCTTTGGAAGACCAATCTGAGCTACCAGGTCCCTATCAATATAATTGCCCACTGCTCCGCTATCTATGTACGCTTCAAAGTGTGCATCCTAGATGGCTGTTGGTGGCAAATCAGGATTACTGGAACAACTAGATGTGATGTGCTCTAGCGGACTTTAAATACTGCAGATTGTGGTGGTCGGTGAAAACTGTAATAGTGTGCCTGGCCCGTAAGAGGTAGTGCCTCCACTCTTTGAAGGCCACTTTTATTGCGAGGAGCTCTTTATCGGTAATGGCATAGTTTACTTCTGCTGGGGAGAATTTCTTCCACCAAAAGGCTACCACATGTAATTGACTGATTTCAGGGTTCCTTTGCGATAGAACAGATCCCATGACGATGTTGGAGGCCTCCGTCTCTACCACATACGGGAGATCAGGTTTCGGGTGTTGAAGTACCAGTACTTAAGTAAACCATTGTTTCAAAATTGAAAAGCCTCCTCCACTTACAGGGTCCAGCCGAAGCATTTGTTTTTTCGTAACAGGGATGTTATTGGATGTTCAACCTGAGAAAATCCAGGAATAAAATGGCAATAAATGTTCGCAAAATCTAGGAAGCTCTGAACACCTTTAACTGACATCGGCGAGAGCCAGCTGAAGATAGCATCCACTTTAAGAGTGTCCATTCGGATGCCCTGAGGGATGAGCAGGAACACCAAAACACTTCTCCAGCTTGGCGTATAACCGGTGTTGTCTCAACCATTCCAAGACGGCCCGCAGGTGTCCAACATGCTCCTGCTCCCTGGTGGAATATATCAAGATGTCGTCAATATAAACCATTGCACAGATATCCTGTAAGTCCCGTAATTCATCATTCATGAAGTATTGAAACGTGGCTCGGGCGTTGCAGAGCCCAAAGGGCATCACCTGATACTTGTAGAGGCCATACTTTGTCTTGAATGCAATTTTCCACTCGTCGCCTTGTTTTACTCGTACAAGGTGATAGGCTCCTCTGAGATTCAGCTTAGTATATATCTGCACATCTTTCACTTGATCTAGGAGTTCTGGGAAAAGGGGCAACGGGTATCTGTTCTTTACTGTAATCTGATTTAATAGCCAGTAGTCGATGCAGGCCCTGAGGTCACCCTCCTTCTTTGGGACAAAAAAGAGGGGTGAAGCTGCCGAGGATTTGGATGGTCGTATAATGCTGTTAGCTAAGAATTGATCCAAGTAGGTTTTTAAATGATGGTTCTCCTGTTCCGTGAGGGCATATATACGGCTACACGGGACCTGGGCACTAGGAACAAGGTCGATTTGGCAGTCGTATGCCCTGTGTGGCGGAAGTGTATTTGCCTGCTCCTTCTAAAATACGTTGTGTAAGTCATAATAGATCATGGGTAAGGTTCCGGTTACCATTAACCCCAACCATGATCCACTATGTTGAAGGGCTTGCCCATGTTCTGCAGGGGAGCGTTCACTCATATAACAGGATCGGGCGCATTCGTCGGAGAAGATCACGCCCTAGTTCGCCAATCGATACACGGATTATGAGTCTCCAACCATGGGATTCTCAAGATCATTTGGAATTGTGGAACTTGTATCAGATCGAAGGCGATATCTTCCCTATGGGCGTCCTGACAGAGGAGTGTCACTTCTTCGGTACTATGAGTCACCGGTCCAAAAGACAACTGAGTACCATCGACGGTTGTGACTTTCTTCATAACTGCTTTTGGGCGCGTTGGAAGACCAATCTGAGCTGCCAGGTCCCTATCAATATAATTGCCCACTGCTCCGCTATCTATGTACGCTTCAAAGTGTGCATCCTAGATGGCTGTTGGTGACAAATCAAGATTACTGGAAAAACTAGATGTGAGGCCTGTGGTTCCTTCTCCTGGCTCGAGAAACGGACCCCTACACTTGCCGGCGTTGGAGTTTTCCGAGTGAGGGCCTATCTGCGAGTTTTCTTTCTCGAGGACCCCCATGGTTCTTCGTGGTGGTTTCACCGGGTACTCGTGCAGGAAATGCCCCTGTTTACCACAATACAAACACAGTTGCTGCTGCCTTCTTTTTTCCCTCTCAGCTTTGGTAAGAGGGCTCCGTACTCCTCCAATTTGCATAGGTTCTGGTTGATTATGCTCTGACTGATAAGGTTGGTTCTCCCGGGGTCGTACATACAGGGGTTTTGCTTCAGACCGTGCCCGATCAGTCTTTCATTCCTGAAGCCTGTTATCCAACTGTACGGTGAGGTCAATATACTCAGCGCATCCAATAGGTGGATTTACCACTCGGGCTGGAACATCTTTCAATTTCCCCCCGCAGGCCCCGATAGAACAGGGTAGTTAGTTTCTCCTCGGGCCAGTTGGTTTCAGCAATCAGTCTATTGAAGGTAGCGATATACGTCAACAAATCTTGACTGCCTTGTCGGAGTGACAAAAGCTTGTTGTCCAACGCCTGCCCTTTGGTATATCGGGCGAATAGCTTCTCAAGTTCTCGCTGGAACCCTCCAAATTCCTGCAACAGAGGATCGTCTCGGTTTACCTGGGGTATTGACCAGTCGGCGGCGCTCCCCCCCCCAAGTATGATAACACAAAAGCGACCTTGCACTGGTCATTTGGGAACATTCCGGGTCTACAAAGAAAATGAAGGCGGCACTGATTCATAAATATAGCGCAATCTGTGAAAATATCACTTGAGAATTAGGAAACATGTCCATGACGTTCCCAAGTCCTTCTTTCATAGCAAATTGCAAAGAAATTCCAGTCACATGTCCTAAACTGTTCCCTTTACAATGTATTACAATTATGTCTGGATGTTGCTCTGTCTCCAAAGTAGCACAGAGAGGTAGCAAGTCCAACCACTTCATTCCACGTACTCCGTGCCAGTGTACTTCCACATGTGGAAATCCAAGATCTACAGCTACTCCACAGCTTTCTGCATGCACCTTCAACCAATGTATCCACGAATCTCCCAAAATCCAGACAATCTGTTTTATGAAACACACAGCCATAGCTATCTGTTGTTCCCTCAGCAAAAACAATATCTGAGAAACTCTCTCCTGGCACAACACACCCACTAAACTTTCCTGACCAATCCCTTTCAGTGCTCATTCTCATTTGCATGACTCTGAACCCAAGAATCCCTGGATGTAACTCCTGATGTCCGCAAACTACCGCCATGTCCGTGGACATATCGTAACATGAACAGCCCTTCTACCATTTCTACTTCACTTTCTGTGCATTCCCTCATTGGATGTAGCTAAGAAATCACATGACCATGCACCAATCACATTCAAGACCTCTACCTCTAACTGCATCATCATATATCAGCAATGCAAATGTACTGTGAATTTCTCTGAGTACAAGTGTCATATCATTGGCAAGCACCATCTACAAGAAATACTGTACAAGGCTCCAAGATTTATACTTCCAACTCCATGCATATCCATATGCATGAACACAAACTACAGGTATGCATATTTTCTGTACAGTACATGAACACATTTTCAAACTGACTTTTAGCTTGTGTAATCTGGAAAATGAATCTACTGTATTTTTTTCCAATATCCTAAAATCAACTGTCACTTATAAACCTTTATACTATTTACTTTCTTTATACACACACACTCAAATCATGGTAAACTAACATTTTTTAAATGAAGTGTATAGACTACATATATTCAAACAAAATTGCATGAATGCACACTCTATGTTCAAATCTCAAAAAATAATACTTATACAATTACATATTTTTATTTATTTATTTATTTATTTAATTACTTTTATTTAAGCATGACATTGAGGCACTATTACCTAGAACAGCTTAGTCACAGAAATAGTGGTATTCAGTGGTACATTATGAATTTCACAAGACATAGTAAAGATATTCTGTTTGTTACAGTTAGTCATTGCAATACAATTTGTTCATTAAGAACATATCATATGTATTAAACTGGTGCGACGTATCTTATGTAAATAAGATTGTTTTAATGGTTTTTAGGAAGGTGCTGAAGATTTCAATTAAAATATTCAATATCTAAATTAAAAACAGTGCTATATACAAACAAAATTACTAATTTGTTTCTTTTACAATTGCAGTGAAGACCATTCTCCTGAATAGAAGCAGCTGAATTTGAAGAACAAAGAACTAAGAATTAACCTGTTCATTTTAGAAAAAAGTAAGTAGAATATCACCATAATATTTGTATTATTACTCAAACATACTGTAAAATTAATTCATGCTATTTCTGTGCCTAAAAATAAAGATTGTGCACCATTCTGTCCAAAAATCCCCATGTCTTAAACAGCGATTTACAGCCAGAATGGCGCACAAATTCCTATTTCTGCACACACAAATTACCCAACACAACCGCTAGAATTTTCATATTATCGAACAAACAACTGTTTTAATTGTATACATTAGATTTACTATTTATACTTCTGCACACCACTAGCTTATTTTTTTCTGTCATCTGAATCTGAGTTTAGGAACATATTAATTGAAGAATACCCATCCCTACTAGTTGTAGTTCATAATGCACAATCACACACCATTACATACATCATCTTACTCAAACACTCATGCACACATCACACATACATTGTAGAACATCCCAACCCATACCATCTTTATTTTTTTCAACAAAGAATGCCTACCAAAAGTCAAGTCCGTAGAAAGCAACGCAGAAGTAGAGCAAATGAAAATAAAAGTGTGCAACATAAGCATCCACCTCTAGCAGAATTTGTAAAACAAGTTGAAACAAAACAGCTAATACAGTCATTTACTGAAACACAAGAAGTTTCAAGTACAAACACTTTGCCTCCTCTATCAAAATGTAAAACAAACCAAAAAAACAATTAACAGAAAATCAGCTATCACTACAGATAAAACTGCTTCTTTAAATTTTAATATAGTGCAAAGAAAGCATACCAAGAAAAGTATTTTAGCCAAAATGTTCCGTTACAAAGTCCTTCAAAATCTCATAAAAACAGGAGAGAAATCAGGTTCAATGCCTAAAACCTATCGTAGGAAATTAATCTTAGAAGCGTTGATAGACAGTGCAATAATTCTCAAAAGAAAGTTGTTTATTTTAGTGTTAAACAAAATGAAACCACTAACAAAACTAATAACTAAATTACAAAAAAGACTTTGCAATAAACGAAATGTCAACAGAAAGAACTTCTTAAGTATCTGCGGAGGTGAATGGAATCACACTACGAGCACAGCACCATACTTTAATGAAGAAGCGTACAAACAAAACCAAACAAATACAATAGCCATACATAGCAGTGGTCAAGGTTATGAAAAAGTTAATAATACCATAATGGAACAAGAAGTACTCCTTACAAAAATATGCCCTAAAAACTTAGAATTACCGTTCCATTCGACTGAATCAGAACGTCTAGTGTACAAATGGCCATGCACGCCAATATGTAACATTCCCAAACAATTTATCACGTCTTTACGCCAATTCCTCAATCAATATGTAAAAAGCAAAGACAAAATCAAAATTAAACTACTGCAAAATATTGATACTTGTCCAGTGTGCAAATACACAGGACTACAAAGACATTCATTGGCCTGCATTACAGGACCTACTTGTAAAACCACCTTCCATGATATCAAAAGAATATCATCACATCATTCAACTATAAGAAATCTAGTCTATAAACTGTACTATGCTAAAAGCCCAGCTTTAGCACTAGCAAATGTAAATAACATTCTTCTACATGGTACAGCGAAAGACCTACTTCAAGAAATTAACCATATCCAGAAAAAATATTTTGGAGTGAAAGCCATTTACAGAATGAAATAGCTTTAAACCAAATTAGCAACAATTCTACACATGGCAACCTTTTGCTAAACACATACAAAAAAGAAATACTAAAATTTAAAAGTACATCAGCTGAAGTACCAAACCATGTATGTGTATGTTGCCGCAGAACTTTTTATAAAAGTAACACAAAAACTGTAGACCTATCATATAAAATAGAAGACAATGAAGATTCTAAATGGTTTGAATTAGCTCTCTACCTTGTAGCAGAAAACAAATACGAAATAACTGACCCCTTAATACTTTGTAGTTACTGCACTACAAAACTTGACAACAACCAAACTCCTTCACGTGCTATCACACATAATTTAGAATTATACCCAATACCAAAACCCCTACAACAACTTAATTTATATGAGAGCATCATAATTCAAACAGTGCACCCATTTCAAGCAATAATACGCCTTCAACCAAAAACAGCAAAATTACCTCCCTCTGAATTGGTAAAAGGCATTAGTGGAAAAGTAGTTTATTTACCATTAGATCTAAATGAAAATGTGCATACTCTAGGACTGCAACATCCAATGCAGCAATCTTTAATTATCTTAGTAAATGGAGTACCTACAAAAGACAAACAAATATGGCAACAGCTGGTAGATTTACATAAAGTTAGACAAGCCTTGCAATATCTTAAAGAGAATAATGAATGTTACAAAGAAATTAATATTGAAGAAAACTTGAAGGATACAACTGAAATAATTCAAGAAACACAAGAAACTTGTCAATTTGAGCTCCTAGATCCTGCTACAATATCAAATACTTTAGACCATTATACAATTCATTCTTTGCTCTCTAATGACACCATAGAAGATGCACTGGAAACGTACCAAATGCGTCAAACAAAAGGATCACCAAGCATATGGGAAAAACGTATAGAAGCACGTGCTTTTCCTCTACTCTTTCCTACTGGCAAAGGAGGAAGGTACAATGATAAACCTATTCAAATATCAGCATCAGAATACCGCTCATTACGGATGTATTCTGAAGATCCCAGATTTAGACAAAATGTGGAATACATATTCCACCTACTCTTTGAAAGTGAACTAGCAACTTTATGTTACGGATTTGCACACATATTAAAATCAGGATCACACTTTCAAAATATGACAGCTACACAATTATTACAAAAAGTGCAACAAAAGGATGAGGTTTCACAATCAAATATTACAAATCTATTAGCAAATATGCGTAGTACTAAAGAGTACTGGTTTCAACGTCATGGAGATGTACGTTGTATGATCAGAAACCTTGGCCCACCCACTTGGTTTGTCACATTAAATTGTGCAGAATATGCATGGGAAGATTTGCATGATTTCCTACGCATATCAAACAAAAACAAAACAAACATAGATATACTAACACCAGGAGAACTTTTTCTTTGGATCCTGTTAATGTTTCAAGATATGTTCACCATCGCTTCATTGCTATGCTACATTTTATTTGTAATAAAACTGTTCCTCCCCTTGGAGAAGTGCAACACTTCTTTTGGAGAAAAGAATACCAAGCCAGAGGAGCACCACATATCCACATGCTTTTATGGATTAAAGATGCTTCTAAATTTGGTCAAGACAGTGATGCCACTGTTTTACAGTTTATTGAAAAATATGTCACTTGTGAAATTCCATCAGAATCCACAAATAGTGATCTCCATGCACAAATTTTCCAATTTCAAAGACACAAATGTGGCAAATATTGCCGTTGCAAATACAAAAACAAAGGGAAATACTACACCAAATGCCGATTTGGTTTCCCTAGACCAGTTACAAATACAGGTCAAATGAACAACCTCATGTCTTAAGTTAGACATAGTGTTAAAGGTAAGTCACCTAAAAATACATATTACATAAAAAGAAAAGAAGAAGAAAAATATATCAATGATTATAATGCAATCATTGCACACTTATGGAATGCAAACATAGATGTGCAGTGCATTGCAGACTATTCTACTGCAGTTGCACGATATGTCACAGCATACTTAACCAAAGCAGAAAAGACAGAGCTCCAAGACCTCTGGAATGACCTGTCATCAGATAAAACAGTGTCTCAGAAATTATACAGCTTGGGAATAAAAATGCTCTCCCATAGAGAATGTGGAACATATGAAGCAGCTGATCGTTTAACTGGTACTGCATTGTATGGTAGATCTGAAAATATAGTATGGCTAAGTCTTGGTCCAGCTAAATCTAGAAAAAGAGTTCTAAAATCATACGAAGATATAGAAACAATAGCCAAACATGATCCCAACAGCCAAGACATTTAAAAAAAACAATTTATTGGATACATACTACCCAAACAGAAGTAATACTTTGGAAACCATGTGTCTATACCACATAGCCCAAAACTACACATACAAAAATAATATAAAACCTGATGAAAAAAAAGGTAAATACAGAGTGACAAACTGTGAAGGCAGCTTAGTTAAACTCACTAAACCAAATTTAATTAATCATATCAAATTGTCATTGAAGACTCCTCAACATAAAGAAGTATATTACATGTCCCTGCTGCAACTCTTTAAACCATGGAGAAAAGAAGAAGAAATAATAGATAACTATGACTCATATGAAGATGCTTTCAAAGCAAATGAAAGCACTATAACTGATGTAAACTTTACACAATACAAAACAATGTTGCACAATGAACAGCAACACGAAGAAGAACTCCAGGCCCAACTAGATAAAGACACTCCTGACAGTAGTCAACCTTCTGTAACAGGAAGCCAAGAACCACTGGGAGAACCACTAATAATAAATGAGGCAGAATCAGCGATGATAGAAGTAGAAAACACCATGTGTCAGTATGAAGATAAAGAAGACTTAAATATACTAAAACTAAACAACGAACAACGTAGCATTTTTGAAGAAGTAACAAAACAAATTGCACATGGTGTACAACATGAAAATAAAGAATGTTCCTGCCATAATTATAAACCTATACTACTGTACATCAGTGGAGAAGCTGGTTCTGGAAAAACATTCCTAATCAAAATCATCAGTAAATTCCTTCAACAATTGACAAACAACAAACTGTCAGCTGTTGTCACTGCCCCCACAGGTTTAGCTGCCTACAACATAGGTGGTGTCACTTTACACCGATTACTACTATTGCCAGTAGTACACCAGAACAAATTAGACTATTACAAACTTTCTGCAGAAGCTGCAATGGAACTACGCAGAGTATTGAAACAAATGAAAATGTTACTAATAGATGAAGTGAGCATGGTCTCCAACCTAATGTTGGGTTTGATTCACCTCAGATTACAAGAAGTACTCAAAACAAACTATGAAGAGCTCTTTGCAGGAAAACACATTATTGTTTTCAGAGATCTTCTTCAATTGACACCAGTAAGAGGTGAGCCTATTTTTAAAACATTGGGACACAAACTCTGCCGTAAAACTGTTGGCAGCATTGGAAATGTCAACCTTGGGCAACATTTCCAATACAGAGAATTAAAAGAAAACATGCAGCATTCTGCAGGTCTCACTTTTGCCAACATCTTAAAAAGTATCAGAGTTGGTATATTTTCTAAAGAAGCAGAAGCAATATTTGAAAACCCGGCAAATGAATGCACTTTATGGTGATAATGCATGTGCTACAGGTGTTAAGGAACAATTGCCTTAATGCCAACTCTTGCAAGCTGTTTCAAATTCAATGAAATAATGTTAAGTAAAGAAATGCAACCAATAATGGAAATTAGCGCCATATGACACTACCTATGTGTGACCAAGCCACAACAAGACTAAATAGTTTAGAAAAATCAATCTCAAACACAGCAGGCTTAGAAAAGATATTAAAATTATCCTTAAATTGCAGAGTAATGCTTAAACGTAACCTTGACGTGGACCAAGGACTAGTTGATGGAACACTGGGTACAGTTGTTGGCTTTCAAACATACCCACTTGACAACAAAATTCAGTTTGTCAATATACTCTTTGACAAACTTTCAGAAGTAAAAAGGATAGGACGGTCAACAGCTTGATTCCTTCTCTTCAAAGACATGTATGTACGCAGAGAACAATTTTCTCGAACTCTTGCATACGCAGTCACGATTCATAAATCACAAGGTCTTCCCCTAGACAAAACAATGATAGAAATTGGTAACACAGTGTTTAAAGAAGGCATGAGCTATGTAGCACTATCACGCTTACGTACACTTGACGGTCTATTTCTAATCAACTATGATGCAAGTAAAATAAACGCTGATATTCCTTGCATTTTAGAATACAATAGACTTCGCTCACTATACACCCCCCATCTAAACACATATTCTGTTCCACAAAAAGTAAAATGTTATAAAAGAAAAATAAATCAAACAGAAATGCAACAGGATGTCACTGCAAATCCTCCAAAGAGAGTAAAAGAAAGCAATACTTCATCAAGTACGACAAGCAAAAAAGAATCAATTAGGGAAAGTAAACCAGGTACTTCTTCAAAGAAGGAAGACAAACTCCAAAAAAAGCAGTCAGGTACAGAACTACCTGGTCCATTTAAACTCTCAAATATAGTTGGTGTAAGTTGCTAAGCAAATGTAGCAATGAATATTCTATTTCAATTACCACCAATTGTTGACAACATTTACTTACACAGTACAGACCCATTGTGTATGCAAATGTTAGTACTTCACAGAAATGCAGCAAACAATCCTGATAACACATATAGGGCCTCATTACACGGATGGCGGTAATGGTTAACGGTCACCGTTAATTTTAACGGTGACCGTTAACCATTACCGCCTTACTACGAGGTCCCTTAGCGGGTTGGTGCTTTAACGCCTGCTTTTTGCAGGCGTTAAAATCCAACCCGCTAAGGGACCTTGGGGCTAATTACGGCACCGCAAAATTGCGGTGCCGTGATTAGCACCTTCCCCATTCCCATTATGCCCTATGGGGCAAAAATGGGAATGGGGAAGGGCAGTGGTGGAAGGGGGAATTACCGCCCCGCCAACCTTGGAATGGGGCGGTAATGCCCCCTTCCACCAAGGCGGTGCCGGTATTTTACCGGCATGGACCAAGATGCTAATAGCACCTTGGTCCATGTGCTAATACCGCCATCCGTGTAATGAGGCCCATAGGGGGTCATTACGACCCAGGCGCTAATTACGCCAACTTTACCACCATGGTGTAAACTACGTTTACACCATGGTGGATGGCGGATTTACCGCCCCATTCCAAGGTGAGTGGGGCGGTAAATCCCCATTTCCCATTTTCCCTTCCACATTCCCATTTTTGCCCCATAGGGCATAATGGGAGTGGGGAAGGCGCTAATTACGCCACCGTAAATTACGGTGGCGTAATTAGCATCATGGCAGGTTAGCGCCATGGATTTTAACGGCTGCTAAAAGCAGCCGTTAAAATCAGAATCAGGCTTTAAGGGTTAACGACGGCGTTAACCCTTAACGCCTTGGTCGTAATGAGGCCCATAGTGTTTATGGAATAAGACAACAATTGGAGTACTGTGCTGGAATGGTGAAATTCCCTATAAACTCACAGGAAGATCCACAAGAATTTCTAATGTACTTACTACAAGTACTGGAAAACAAAAACATACCTATAAATGAAATCTTCCAGATTTCATACATGTGGAAACATACATGCACTCTCTGCAACAATGTGACACAAGAAGAAATCCCCAATGAACGCTTCGAATATATATCAATACCTAATTGTGAATCCATTCCATTTCAGCAACTTGTACAAAATGCAAACCATGGTAGATTATGTTCTACCTGTAATTCAGATAATCACTCCACATTAGTAATACAAACACATAGTAAATACATAATACTAATGCTTCTACGTTACAATGCAGATGGTACCAAAAACAACTGCAAGCTGACTGGATTCACACATGGTCAAATATCACTTGGCAACCACGCAGGAGCCACAACCAATGCAGGTCACTACACTGCATATATAAAAAAGAAATGTGGATGGTTTGAATGTAATGATAGTACCATTACTCTAAAGCAGAGATTACCAGCAAATCTCACAAACACTTATTTAATGTTCTTAAAACCAAAATTTGATAAATAAATTGTTCTTAAACCTTAACTAAACTTGTAGTAAAAAATATAATCTGTTAGAATATTCCAAAAGCTATATAACTGCCCAAAGATTCTACAACAACTAATCAGATAAATGAATACCACTAAATTAGAGCAAAACATAGACAGTTAGAATACGCCAATTGGTATCTAACTGTCCCAAAATTTAACAATATCCAAACAAATAAATCAATACCACTAAAATATATCAATAAATAGACAGTTGGAATATGCCTAATGGTATCTAACTGCTCCAAAATTTTATAATATCCAAACAAATAAATAATATGTTACTGCTCCAACAAAATGCAACAACCCAATGTATAAACCATTAGCCAGAAGCAACAAGTGAACACTGAAAACAAACAAACAAATAAACTGTAGCATAACAGAAAAGGTTTTTTTTTTAATCCAGCATGGATTTTTTTTTTCTCCCACAGACCCAATGATTTTAGCAACGAACACATAAACTGAGCAAATTGCACAGTACTCTGGTTTGTAATCTACTAAATATGAGGGTCCAAAAAAAAAAAATGTTGATTATACAATGTAATAAGTCATTACAAAATACTAATATTAACATGCTATTTTCTTTTATCACAGAAATTAACAAGAAATACATGTACTCCAGTTACTAAACCAAACAGTAAGTATATTATACACTCTATGCCATAGCCACAACCATTGCAGCATATCACACCCATAATATCTTATAACTTTGTTCCTTAAAATGTGTTTTTGACCCAAAGTTATAAGCAACTATAACTGTGATATGCTGCGGTGGTTGTGGACAGGGCATAGAGTATTGGGTGCACATGCACATGCACCCAACACTCTATGCCCTGTCCACAACCACCGCAGCATATCACACCCATACAGTCAAACATTTCAACTATGGCCAGTGGAAACTTTTAATGTCCGCGGACATTACCAGTGTTCTTAGAACACTTTCAATTTACCAGAGAACAATACGAACAGTGTCTTCAGGACAACCCCTACGAACATTTCAGGACACGGCGAGAGTTCTTAGAAGACTTTCAACTTGACAACGAACAATACGGACAGCGTCCTCAGAACACCCTCATTTTGTTTTTGCGAACATTTCAGGACACCGCGAGTGTTCTTAGAACACATTCAGCTTGCCACAGAACAATACCGACAGCGTCTTCAGGACACCCTCTATGAACATTTGAGGACACCGTGTGAGTTCTTAGAACACACCCCCATTTTGTTTATTTGCAAACATTTCAGGACACCGCAAGAGTTCTTAGAACGCATTCAGCTTGCCACAGAACAATACGGACAACGTCTTCAGGACACCCCCTACGAACATTTCAAGACAAAGCAAGAGTTCTTAGAACACTTTCAACTTGACAACGAACAATACGGACAGCGTTCTCAGAACACACCCATTTTCTTTATTTGCGAACATTTCAGTACGCTGCGAGAGTTCTTAGAACACTTTCAACTTGACAATGAACAATACGGACAGCGTCCTCCGAACACCCCCATTTTGTTTATTTGCGAAGATTTCAGGACACCGAGAGAGTTCTTAGAACACATTCAACTTGCCATCGAACAATACAGACAGCGTCTTCAGAACCCCCCACGAACATTTCAGAACACCGCGAGAGTTCTTAGAACACTTTCAACTTGACAACGGACAATACAGACAGCGTCCTCGGAACACTCCCCATTTTGTTTTTGCGAACATTTCAGGACACAGCAAGTGTTCTAAGAACACATTCAGCTTGCCACAAAACAATATGGACAGCGTCTTCAGGACACCCCTACGAACATTTGAGGACACTGCGTGAGTTCTTAGAACACACCCCCATTTTGTTTATTTGCGAACATTTCAGGACACTGCGAGAGTTCTTAGAACACATTCAGCTTGCCACAGAACAATACGGACAGCGTCTTCAGGACACCCCCTACGAACATTTCAGGACACCGCGTGAGTTCTTAGAACACACCCCCATTTTGTTTATTTGCGAACATTTCAGGACACCGCGAGAGTTCTTAGAACACTTTCAACTTGCCAGAGAACAATACGGACAGCGTCTTCAGGACACCCCCTACGAACATTTCAGGACACCGCAAGAGTTCTTATACACTTTCAGCTTGCCACAGAACAATACGGACAGCGTCTTCAGGACACCCCCTACGAACATTTCATGACAAAGCAAGAGTTCTTAGAACACTTTCAACTTGACAACGAACAATACGGACAGCGTTCTCAGAACACCCCCATTTTCTTTATTTGCGAACATTTCAGGACACTGCGAGAGTTCTTAGAACACGTTCAACTTGACAATGAACAATACGGACAGCGTCCTCAGAACACCCCCATTTTGTTTATTTGCGAACATTTCAGGACACCGCGAGAGTTCTTAGAACACATTCAACTTGCCATCGAACAATACAGACAGCGTCTTCAGAACCCCCCGTACGAACATTTCAGAACACCGCGAGAGTTCTTAGAACACTTTCAACTTGACAACGGACAATACAGACAGCGTCCTCAGAACAACCCCATTTTGTTTTTGCGAACATTTCAGGACACCGCGAGTGTTCTTAGAACACATTCAGCTTGCCACAGAACAATACGGACAGCGTCTTCAGGACACCCCTACGAACATTTGAGGACACCGCGTGAGTTCTTAGAACACACCCCCATTTTGTTTATTTGCAAACATTTCAGGACACCGCGAGAGTTCTTAGAACACATTCAGCTTGCCACAGAACAATACGGACAGCGTCTTCAGAACACCCCCTACGAACATTTCAGGACACCGCGTGAGTTCTTAGAACACACCCCCATTTTGTTTATTTGCAAACATTTCAGGACACGGCGAGAGTTCTTAGAACACTTTCAGCTTGCCACAGAACAATACTGACAGCGTCTTCAGGACACCCCCTACGAACATTTCAGGACACTGCGTAAGTTCTTAGAACACACCCCCATTTTGTTTATTTGCGAACATTTCAGGACACCGCGAGAGTTCTTAGAACACTTTCAAATTGCCAGAGAACAATACGGACAGCGTCTTCAGGACACCCCCTACGAACATTTCAGGACACCGCGAGAGTTCTTAGAACACTTTCAGCTTGCCACAGAACAATACGGACAGCGTCTTCAGGACACCCCCTACGAACAATCCAGGACACTGCGTGAGTTCTTAGAACACACCCCCATTTTGTTTATTTGCGAACATTTCAGGACACCGCGAGAGTTCTTAGAACACTTTCAACTTGACAACGAACAATACGGACAGCGTCTTCAGGACGCCCCCTACGAACATTTCAGGACACAGCGTGAGTTCTTAGAACACACCCCCATTTTGTTTATTTGCGAACATTTCAGGACACCGCGAGAGTTCTTAGAACACTTTCAACTTGCCAGAGAACAATACGGACAGCGTTTCAGGACACTCCCTACGAACATTTCAGGACACCGCAAGAGTTCTTACACACTTTTAGCTTGACACAGAACAGTATGGACAGCGTCTTCAGGACACCCCCTAGGGACATTTCAGGACACAAGAAGAGTTGTTAGAACACTTTCAGCTTGCCACAGAACAATACGGACAGCGTCTTCAGGACACCCCCTACGAACAATCCAGGACACCGCGTGAGCTCTTAGAACACACCCCCATTTCGTTTATTTGCGAACATTTCAGGACACCGCGAGAGTTCTTAGAACACTTTCAACTCGCCAGAGAACAATACGGACAGCGTCTTCAGGACGCCCCCGAAGAACATTTCAGGACACCGCGAGAGTTCTTAGAACACTTTCAACTTGACAACAAACAATACGGACAATGTTCTCAGAACACCCTCATTTTGTTTATCTGCGAACATTTGAGGACACCGCGAGAGTTCTTAGAACACTTTCAACTTGCCAGAGAACAATACGGACAGCGTCTTCAGGACACCCCCTACGAACAATTCAGGACACTGTGAGAGTTCTTAGAAAACTTTCAACTTGACAACGAACAATACGGACAGCGTCTTCAGAACAGCCCCATTTTGTTTTTTGCGAACATTTCAGGACACCGCAAGAGTTCTTAGAAAACTTTCAACTTGACAATGAACAATACGGACAGCGTCTTCAGGACACCCCCTACGAACATTTCAGGACACCGCGATTGACAACGAACAATACGGACAGCGTCCTCAGAACACCCCCATTTTCTTTTTTTTTGCTAACATTTCAGGACACCGCAAGTGTTCTTGGAACAGTTTCAGCTTACTTGCGAACAAAACTGACACATATTGAGTCCTCAGAACACCACCCATTCAGTTTATTTAGAACATTTCAGAACACCCGTGATGTCCACAGACAAATCGAACACAAAAAGAACGTCTACCACATAACAAAGCACAACATTTGTCCTATCTCAAACCCTCCCATCCTCCCCAAACACTCCTACACAACAACACACTCTACTAAATACACATTTTGAACAAACTTTCACCGCGCTGTCCGCAGACGTCCGCGAATCCAAGATGGCAGGCGCTACCGAAAATCTGACGCGCTTCACGCTTAACACCGTCCAATCAGCGAACACGCCGTAGGTCCACGGACATGACGTAAGCCACTCGGCCAATCAGGACACTGTCCGCGGAGCGAACAGGGAAGTGTGTCCACGGACCGAACACAGATATCGCTATTTTTTTTACCTACTTTTTGGTCATTTTAAAAAAAAAACTACTGGACGGATTTTCACCAAATTTGCAAAAGCACGCTTTTGGGACCAAGCCGCTGCTCCTGGTCCAAATTTGGTGAAAATCCGTCCAGCGGTTTGGGCTGTAGGCACGAGCAAAGTTTTTTCCCCATTCAGTCTATGGGGAAAAAAAAAGTTTTGGGACCCCCCTTATAACTGTGCCCCCCCTGGACGTATGCTCACCAAACTTTGCAAGATTCAGAGTGGGACATTGCAAAGTTTGGTGAGGATCGTCCAGGATTCGTCCAGGGGGAGCGAAGTTATAAGCCACCCAAAAAGAGCTCTTCCTATGGAAACAGCAACTTAACCATAACAACATGGCCACTACCGTGGCCATGTAATATATATATATATATATATATATATGTGCTTGCCGCAATCTATTCACAATAAAGCTAGCCTCATGATTACTTTGTCTGCTTGCATTTCCCTTGCATCTGTACACATTTAAACTAACTTAATATCTTCATCTGTTTCTATGGTATAAGCTTCTTCACCTTGATCCCAAGATGAAACTTATCCTTGGTACTTTCTGGATGCCGTATAGAATATCTGCATTTTATGGTCTCTGCATCTCTTCTGTAGACGTCAGCTCAATTCTGTGTGATGTCACCATTCGCCTTTGCCGTTTATTTGCTCTGCTGCTTCAGGGATTTCCTTCAAATGGCCATCTTATTTTCTCGTATGCAGGTATAGTTTCCTCAGTGAGTACCTTGCCTCCCAGATCCTCTTAGGTATTGTCACTTTCACTGGCAGTACACAGAGTTCATACTCTACTCTTTGTATGTTCAACTGCTCTGTGTATGTCTCATATTCTGGTTTCCAACAGAGAGGTAATATGGGTGGGCGGTTGCGGTAGGGGTACTTGGCTCCTCCTCTACACTCTGAATCTTCAAGATCTGAATATACAAATGCAAGTTGATGGATGGCTTATTAAACACACTTAACCACTCTCATAGACATGATGACAGTGGAACGCAAAATGTTAGAAAATAAGCTTTTATAGATATAAATAGAGCCTACCTCTGAAGGATAAAAGAGCACTCAAACCTTGTGTCAAACTCTAGCAAAAGTGTGCATCGCCAGTCGCTTTTACTTCAAGTACATTGTTAAAAGTAAAAAGTAAAATGGATACAATGGAGACACCTCACCAAGAAGATGGCTATTCATTTGTCCATCTTCAAGACTTATCTGCGGTTGAGGTTTGCAAATGGTGCAGACAGTGTGGAGTGCATTTAAATGCCCCAAACAGAAGTCCCTTTCACATGAATACAAGATTTTAAACACTAAAACAAAAATGGCCTGTCCTTTGTTTTATTTTTCAAGTAAAATTAAAGAGCCATGTGGAAAGGGGCCTACCTGTCTTTACCAATGGACAAGCATCATTTTAATCTACAAAAGAAGGAGGGATCAAAGATTGCTGTCACATGGAACACAGGATTTTTAGACTTTGAAAAATGTGAAGAAAATAAAACAAGATGTGTGGGTTCACCAAAAGCAATGCATATGATGTTTCACTTATCAAAACTCCAGTTACATTTGAAGAGTTGCTTTGTCTTCATGGAAAATGTCAGCCCAAGGCAGACCCTTTTGCGGTGCTGTGGGCAACACTTCACAAGGAAACTCCCACTCTGAGCCTGGATGTCGCATCTCCCATTTATTGACCAACCATAATAAAGTGTCCTGATAAAGGTGTCGAAATTCAGTATTCTCCAAACCTGATGGCTCTGAAAGCATTGACTTCAAGAAAAAGTCACCCTTGGCTGGAGCACAACTAATATTTGTGAAAATGGGCGTACCCACTTCAAAGAGCAAGCTTCCAACACAAAGGAGATTGTTTAAAAGAAACTATGGGCCCAGGCTGACACAGAAAACACAAATGGCCAGAAGGTGGGAGTCAAGGCCATTTGTCCCACATGAAGATTCACAATTAATTTAAAATAACTATTATCGTTTAGGCCTTTTTCTCAGCCATCAGAAGGTGGATGGATTTCATCTATGTACCATGTTTTAGGTAATTGCCAGGCAATTATGGGGATATAAAATTCTTCCACTTGCGACTCATGGAACTGTAATGGCTATCTAAGATGTGTTTCTAGCTGATCTGTACCGGTTCCAAATGTTAAAGTTGGTGAGCGGGTGGAAAATTACATAAGGGATATGCTTAGTAACTTACATTTCATAACAGTTGTGCTTTTTATGGAACTGGCAGAAAGATGCAGAAAGATGCCACATGGCTGTGATGCATGGTATGCATTTGGTGGTCAGCTTATCTAGTTCCCCATTATTAGCTGAAATAGAAAATATGTTTAGTATGGCAGTTGCTAGTAAAATTATGAAGTTGTGATAAATAACTAGTTTTTGCCATAAAGCATAAAGGAAAACAAAGGGCGATGACAAATGGGAATTGCTATATGTTGCTCCAGATTCCTAAACCAATCCTGACTTGCAGGTTGGGCTTGGGAGGAGAGAGAAGGGTAACTGTCCAATCCTAGTGAGAGGGATTACTGCAGGGTACTTCCCCAAGATTGTGAATTGGTGGTTTCATTGCTGCTATATAAGGGGGACTGCACTAGGATAGGGGACACACAGAGAAGAACAGAAAAAGGAGAAAGACAGGAGGACAGAGAGAAGAGACTGACTATCAGGAAGGCTGTTGAAACTTATCATCTGACACCTTTAAGGAGACACCGGAGGAGATTGCTGAGAGTGCATCTGGGTGTCTATGAATAGGAAGGCCTAAAAGATGACTTGGTCCTGTGGTGGAGTGTGGGAAGCCATCTTTGAAGGTGGAGTGACCAGACCCTGCCCTATCTTTCCAGAGAGTCCTGAGGTGCAGCTGGCTTTCCTGAACCTTAAATAGAGGGGTGCTATGTAAGTAGCACTGAGCCAGGGAAATCAAAAGGTGGGGAAATCCTTTCTCTTTATAGTGGGTGGGCAAAAGTATGTGGATCCTAAGCTTATGTAACCAAAAATATTAATTTAAATAATTGCCCATTTGGCAGAACACTACAGTTGGATTTTGTTAAAATTCTAAACGAACAAAGCTCACTTCCCATTGTGCGCTGAAAACTATAGCCTATAATTTAATTGGGTAATGCTTATTGTCCAGCCGACCCCGACCTCTTTAAGGAAGAGGGGGACTTTGTTCTTAAATCAGTCCAACCTTTTTATCCAGCTTCCCCAGCACAGGATTTACAGTAAGGGGGGGTCTGAAATCCAACAACCCTGTCATGGGTATCAGGCAGGTAGTTGGGGCAAGCTGGGTGGAGGCTTGGCAGGCCTGGCATAGGCACACAAAGAACCCATAGGAAATCCCTCCTTTAATTCCTTCCTAGTGTTTGTAGTAACTTCCTGGTTACCACTTCCTGTTGCCAAACAGGAAGTGCATGATGATTCATGAGCTCTCTAGTGTTTAGGTGTGGCTGGCTATATAAGCCACACCCAGGAATCTTCCAGTGCTTCATGTTGCTTACTGTGAGCTGTATCAGCAACACACTTGCCGTGCTCTGGATCAGCCAGCTTCTGCTTACCTGCTCTGGATCATCCTGCTTCTGCTTACCTGCTCCAGATCATCCTGCTTCTGCTTACCTGCTCCGGACCATCCTGCTTCTGCTTACCTGCTCCGGATCATTCTGCTTCAGCTTACCTGCTCCGGAAGAACCTCTGTTCTTACTCCACGCCACAGCTATCGCCAGTCAAGAGGGGACTTCTACACTGACACCTGTAAGAACAAAGAAGAACTGCGTTAACACGCGCACATCAGGAACACTGTGCATACTCACCGAATCTTCCTGTGACGCTGCAATCCAGGTCAGTTGTACGAGCGCACAAACCCCTGCAAAAGAAAGAAGAGACATTATTCATTGCGCTCGCCCCAATAACACTGACACTTATTTCTCTGCGCTTGCGGTGCATACTTACCAAAAGCCTCCGTCTATACTTACCCAACCACCAAGTCTCCCGTAGCGCTAAACCTGGCCTCGAGGCGCTAATACCACATAATTTCTCCTGAAAGGGAAAAGGAGAGAAATTATCAGGCACGCTCGAATTGAAGGCGCTGCGTAAACCTACCAGCAGCTAGCTTCTACACGCAGCGCTACTCACCCACACAAATACCGGCAAACAAAGACAATACAGAAAATTTTGGACACTCAACATTCTCTGCACAACGTTCACTTGTAGGAAGGACTTTCTAGCCAGTGAAGAAACTGGCGCCTTGAACACCCGGCCCCGCTATGAAGGCATAAAACAGCGTTTGGCATCTGAATGCAGGATGGAGTGCACACCCTACTAAAAATCAAGGTAAGCCCATAGGGGAACATCAGAGCACACAGTAAAGAGAGGGGAAGGGCCCAGGGGAATCAGGTGAATTCAGGTCTGAGTGTACACATTGTATTTGACAGGTATTCCTCCGGGAGAAACAGGGGAAGTGAAGACTCGGGTCAAGGGAGGCTCGTCCATCGCTCCTGCAGGGACACAGGTGAGTGTGACAGAACACAAAGCCCTCCTCAATACCTCTGCCCGAGCGATGGAAGCCTCGAGGTAGACCAGCTTTCCCTATTGTTAGGTGAACTACGGGCCGAGGTGCATGCAGCCCGCTCTGAGACAAATGCCTTAAGGCGCGAACTGGTAGTCAACAGGGACAATACAGACGATTTGGCAAGACAGCTCTTACAGACCCAAGCTGGTCTACTACCCCTACCAGGTCGAGTTCCTCAGGGGAAGCCTACCGTGGCACCTGTAGCCACACCCGTTCAGGTATTGCTTCCAGGCAACATCCTTTAGCACCCCCGGAAGGCTTCTCTGGGGATCCCAAGAAATATGGAGCGTTCATGAATCAATACCAGCTGCACTTCATATGCAAACCAGACACTTTTCTGAACGACCAAGCTAAAGTAGCTTTCGTCCTCTCCTATTTAGGAGGGCATGAGGCGGACTGGTCTGTCCCGTTAGTGCTTAGTGATGACCCTTTCTGAGAAATTACCCAGGTTTTCAGCGTGAACTGGAAAAACTATTTGCCCATCGGATTCGAGGTCAGTCCCTGGATGATGAGCTACTCTCTCTGCGACAGGGTGGTCAGGATCTAATCTCATATGTCGCCACATTCAATCGCTTAATAGCCGAATCAGGTTGGCCAGAGGAGAAACGAATAACGTTATTTTATCGAGGACTGGGAGGAGAATTAAAAGATGTCTTGGCGCAAGTAGTTTATCCTCCGGAAGATTGCAGTGAATACATCGACCTAACTATGCAACTAGACCACTGATTACAGGATTGCAAGGCTGACCGAACCAGATCAGAGCATAGACCAGTGTATGTCCGACCAAAGGAAGCGTCCCATCGACAGGCTTCAGAAACACACTCAGAGCCCATGCAATTGGGTGTTCTCAGGGGACCACTCACCAAGGCAGATAGAGAACAGAGGCGTCAGGAAAAACTTTGCTTATATTGCGGCCAATCTGGTCACTTCCTCTGGAACTGCATGGTTAAACCCCCACGGAAGACAATGGGGGTACTAGATAACACAGTGGAAGACACAGGTGCCGTAGCGGAAAACTCCAACGCCTGGCAGATGTAGAGGTCGGTCTGTCGAGCCGGGAACGAGGCACTCAGATCTCACATTCCAGTATTCCTGTGGTTTTGGTAGACCCTTCACAGCCCACCCAAATGCATGCCCTAAAGGCTTTCATAGACAGTGGGGCTATTGGGAACAACCTGGACATAAACACTGCAAAGAGCTTGGGATTGCAATTCCACCATAAGGACACCAGCGGCGGAAGAAGCTTTCCGAGTCCTCAAGGAAAAATTCACCTCAGCCCCAATACTGCAACACCCACAGACCGATTTACTGTACATCGTGGAGACGGATGCTTCAAGCATTGCCATGGGGACTGTATTGTCTCAACAAAATCCTGAAACCGGATGCCTTCATCCCATTGCCTTTTGGTCAAGGAAATGTTCCCGAGCAGAATTAAACTATGCGATTTCTGAGAAAGAACTCCTAACAATCAAAAACGCACTGTGTGAATGGCGACATTACTTACTAGGAGCAAAACACACCATCACAATAATAACAGATCATCGGAATTTGCAATACTTATGCTCAGCAAAACCTCAGTCTTCTAGGCAGCTCCGTTGGGCCCTATCCTTAATGGAATACGACTTTGTAATCACCTACCGCCACCGAGTTAAGAACGGGAAAGCGGATGCGTTATCCCGGATTGGCACAGGAGAGGAAGTCTACAATGCCCCTAACCTGGTGTAGATCATACCCAGTCATAAAATTCTCGACCTCCGCATCAGCCCATCTCTGTTAAATACACTGCAGGAACCAATAAAAGAAAATATGTCTGAAGAAGACCTACTGGCTTGGGACCCAAAGGCAGATCAGTTCACCATTCAAGACAAACTACCATTTTATCAAAAACGCCTCTACATTCCAACTAAGGAGCTGCAACAAGCAATCATATCAAACTACCGCGACTCGCTGTTAGAAGCCCATCCGGGTATAGACAAAACCATGAAGAAAGTAAGCAAACCTTATTGGTGGCCAACTTGGCGAGAGGATATTGCCACCTACATAGGCACCCATGAGGTGTGTGCACAATACAAAACATCCAGGCAAAAACCAGCCGGCCTCCTTCAGCCAATCACCAATCCCCAGCGCCCTGACACACAGTATCAATGGATTTCGTCACTGACCTACCTCCTAACTCAGGTTATAATACCATCCTCGTAGTAGTGGACCTCTTCTCCAAAATGGCCCATTTCATAGCTCTAAAAGGTATTCCCTCAGCTCAGACCCTGGCGTAGGTTTTTCTAGACCGAATCGTCAAGCTACATGGATTTCCTACCGTAATTGTTTCTGACAGAGGCAGCCAATTTGTATCTTGTTTTTGGAAAAAATGTTGTGCCCTGGCCAAATGTAGAAGTCTGTCTGTCTTCTAGTCACCACCCTCAAACGGACGGCCAAACCGAGTGCACGAACCAGACCATGGAACTGTATTTGCGCTGTCTATTACAACAAACAAGCCAAAGCTGGACAGAAATTCTATGGATGGCGGAGTATGCCTACAACAACTCAACAGTCATCAACCCAAGAAACCCCCTTCTTTACTATATATGGTCGAAACCCCAGAACGTCGGTCTACGATCCGCCAGAAATCATTGAAATGCCCGCAGTAAAGAATCTACATGCCAGAATCATGAAAGCAGCCAGAGAAGCCAGCAGGAACCTACAGCAAGCCAAAGAAACACAGAAAAGAAACGCTGATCGCCATCGACGAAAAGCTTCAGATTATCAAGTGGGAGACTCGGTCTGGCTGACAACTAGACACATTGCCTTAAAGGGTCCAGACAATTTCAGCCTAGATACATTGGCCCGTATACAATTGAAAAAGTAATTAATTCAGCAGCCAGGAGACTGTCGTTACCTCAACATATGCGTATACATCCCGTATTTCACGTGTCACTATTAAAACCAGCACACCCAGGAACCCGAACTTCCACACCTCCCGCACCCATACAAGTGGGTGAAGAAGCACCAGAATATGAGGTCAAGAACATATTAGATTCCAAACAAGTACGAAAGACCCTGTATTATTTGATTGACTGGAAGAGGTACAGACCCCAGGAAAGATCATGGGAACCCAGCACACACGTGCATGCCCCCCGATTGGTCCAGAAATTCCATTGGGACCATCCTGAGAAACCAAAGCCCTCATACACACCATTGGGAGGGGTTTTGAGGGGGAAGACTGTCATGGGTATCAGGCAGGTAGTTGGGGCAAGCTGGGTGGAGGCTTGGCAGGCCTGGCATAGGCACACAAAGGACCCATAGCAAATCCCTCCTTTAATTCCTTCCTAGTGTTTGTAGTAACTTCCTGATTACCACTTTCTGTTGCCAAAAAGGAAGTGCATGATGATTCATGAGCTCTCTAGTGTTTGGGTGTGGCTGGCTATATAAGCCACACCCAAGAATCTTCCAGTGCTTCGTGTTGCTTACTGTGAGCTTACTCCACTTACTCTTACTCCACTTACTCTAGCTCTTAACTGGAGAAGCTAGCTCAAGTCAAGAGGGGACTTCTACACCGGCACCTGTAGGAACAAAGAAGGACTCCATTAACACGCGCACATCAGGAACGCTGCGCATACTCACCGAATCTTCCTGCGACGCTGCAATACAGGTCAGTTGTACGAGCGTACAAACCCCTGCAAAAGAAAGAGACATTATTCATTGCGCTCGCCCCAATAACGTGGACACTTATTTCACTGCGCTCGCGGTGCATACTTGCCAAAAGCCTCCGTGTATACTTACCCAACCACCAACTCTCCCGTAGCGCTAAACCCGGACTCGAGGCGCTAATACCACATAATTTCTCCTGCAAGGGAAAAGGAGAGACATTACCAGGCGCTCTCGGATTGGAGGCGCTGATCAAACCTACCAGCAGCTAGCTTCTACATGCAGCGCTACTCACCCACAAAAATACCGGCAAAGAAAGATAATACGGACAATTTTGGACACCCAACAAAATTTTGGACTTTCTAGCCAGTGAAGAAACTGGCGCCTTGAACACTCGGCCTCGCTGTGAAGGCATAAAACAGCGTTTGGCATCTAAACTCAGCCTACAGCCATTGGCACCAATCACATGTGTGCAGAGACACAGGTGAGTGTGACAAATGCCCAAAGTGTTCCAATTTTTCTGTCTGACTACCCAACCAAGAACAAAGCAAGGGGGGATGTGAAAAACAAAGTGATACATCACCCTGTGTTTTTTAAACCAAAAGTGTGGTCAAAATTATAATTTCCATAAGTATTTTTACCAATCTTGAAATCCTACTGCTACCCTTTTAACCCTGCTGGAAAATCAAAATTGCACAAAATTACATAAGTGCCATTGATATTGTTCAGTGTCATTATTTTGTGAAGTGAAATTTGTAGAAAGTGAAGAATTGTGATTGTATTCTTTTTAGCTCACTTTTGTGATTTATTTATACTGAGAGAAGTTGATTGTGTTGTGCCACGTATAAAGTGGTTTTGGACATTTTCGTTCCAATTTCTATTACTTGTGATTTAAATAAATACCAATATATTTCCCATACACCGACCTGGTTCTTGGCTCATTGTTATCTCAGGGAGAGGGATCCAAAAGGCTTGCTATGTGTCTGAAATAGGGCTACAAAAAAAGTATCTGTTAAACAGTTTGTTGCATATCCACGTGAGTGGTGAGGGAAGGAACTCAATAAGCGTGGGTTCTCAATAAACCGTTACAACAGGTAATGTACTAGGTACATGATACAGCATGGAGAATCTGTTTTTAAAACACTCATGGAACAGTGGTCCTGCATGTGTCAGAATGAAGGGTGGAGGTGGGGATGGAGCTGGACTATTGTCTCATGGACAGGATGTGCACGTTGCCATGCATCATGTGCCCAACATGTGAACCTTTTGATGTTCCTTTATTCACAAATGGCAATGTTGGTAAACCACGAATGGAAGACAAATGATCTGCTGCCCAGAAACAACGTGTGGAATCCTCTAAGCACACCAGGGCCTGTTAATTGTGTATATACTTGATATTTGAATTTCATATATGGAGTTTGATCATGTCTACAGAACAAACATACCCACACCAGAAATCATTTCCACTGAAATTCAGAATGCACTGCTGCTGCAAAAACTCAGAGCCAACGGCGCATTGTGAAGGCAGCCCCCTAATACACTTGTCCCAATAATAACAATAATTATAGTATATGCACCCCGTTAGGGAGTGAGACCAACAGATAGTTTTGCAAGGATAACAGGTTTATATAATATAAAGATTGCCAGCAAAGAACTCTGCTGCCTGAGAGTGGTCTGCCAATAATTACACGGGCAGCACATTATAAAAGAAAATTGCATCATCAATGACGATTTTAGGATACTCTAGAGGCGAAGTTGCTGCGTGGTGGGGAACATATGAATGTGCCTGCTCCATAGGGGATGCCAGGTGCCTATTGGTCATTGCTACCTCAGTCGATCTTGTAGCACGTGGGTTAGCTCGCGCATCGTTGTGGTGAAGGTCAATTTAAGTAAGTGCAACATTTCCTACTATCTAAGCTAAACAGCAGGAACTGAATAATGGGGGACACCTGAACATTACATGCCAGGGGTTCTTTGTAAAGAGGGAATAATATTTTGGCATGGCGACCTCCACATTCAGGGCTTCATTGATAGCTCAACTCCTGCACCCATTATCTCTCATGGGGCCTCAATCTACTGCCTCTCTTCCTGGTGCCTCATGATATGAACAGACATGTGTTGTTATAGGAAGAATATATTGCTACCCAGGATTAGGCCTAGGGCGGGTGTTCTGGAATGGTCAATGCAAGGGCGTTAGATGCTTATCATGAAAGGAATTGGGAGGTCGGTGCTGGAAAGCTCTGGCCTGGTGGAGTGGAGGGTGAGGGGACACAGGCAGTAAAATGAAGATGGATGAGCATTCGTGCTGTGACCCACACTCTTCGTAGAGCACATTTTGTGAAAGAATGATACTGGAGATTTGCAACATTAAGAGGACGGGGAGTGGATGAGCTGCCATGAGAACAAGGCTTGTGTGGAGCTGGTCTGATGTGCAGATGGCTTGGCCCCTTTGTGTGAGAGGCTGGAGACGCGATCTCTGCAGCACTGCAGAGTGATGGGGTTTGGGCCTAGTAGAAAAAGGTGTCAGGGCCTAATGCAAAATGGAGTTTCAGTGTCAGAATACAGGCGATGTAAACTATTTCTATATATTACGGGGTTTGTGCATGTGCAGAGTTGGAGGGGCATCCTCCCCCACTTAGCCTCGATGGAGTCTGTATACCATGGTTGTGCCTAGGAGGGTTGGGGGAAGACAACTTCCTTCCCAACAATTGCTACACGTTAACAATCACACCCTTGAGACGACAAACACAGTTGGCTGCTCATACTTGCATCAAAATACAGAATCACAGAAACATATAAAAGTCAGCCTCTGTCAAATAAACTGTCTTCTCCAGAACAGGCTAATGTATTAGAGTTTCCTGTCCCTCTTATGCCAGCCAATGAAGAATGCAGGCGTGACTGCAGCAGATGTCACTCTGCACAGGAGTCAGCCCGGAGAAAGGGTGTTTTTCTCCTATGGTCTTTCTCTTTGGAATGCTACACCAGGTGGTCTGTACCAAACATTGTCATACTAGACATGCTCCAGTAGTAGGAGCAAGATCATGCCCTAACCATGGGTCACTCATGTGCCAAAAGGGCAAGTGTCAAACTACTGGCTGACTTGAATTACCTTGCAACTGGGTCTGTCCAGAGAACTGGTGGTATAACAGTTGGATTTGCACAGCCCAGTCTCTTACGTTGCCTCATCAAGATCTGCACTGAATCATAGCACACAGCCAGCTATACATCACCGTGCAGCACTATGTCATGTAGAGGAGATAAGAGGGACATGATGTCTATGCTGTGTGCAGACTACCCTAGGGTACTTGGCTCTTGCAATGCATTGAAACTGCCTTCTATCAACCACAGTCAGTTGAGCATGTGCTAGTATTTACAACCACTGACATTCCATCAAAGTGCAGATTGTATGTAATTACAAGGGACACATAGCCAATCCATATGTCAATATGCCTAGATGTAAGCAGAACAATTACATTTTCTTCCAATCAGTGGGGGTGTGTGTGTATGTGTGTGTGTGTGTCTGTGTGTCTGTGTGTCTGTGTGTGTGTGCGCGCATGCGTGCGCGATGCCGGTCTTTGCATCAGGCCATGAATTTTTTAAATGGAAAAATTAACTTGCAGGATTAAAATCACTTCTTTTACTGTAAGAACATACTTGACCGATCGATAAGTCTACAAATATAGTACCTTTTGAATTTTTAGTTCCTGACTGTTAAAACCATGTGGCCTAGATATGTCAGTAAAGGAAAAAAGAGGGAGCTAGACATGTGATGTCAACAATGATGTCATCAATGACATTTGTGATATCATCTTTGATGTCCTTGGTGTTAGTCTAATCAGTGGGTTTGGCGATAGGGCTAATAGCACCGGCAGTAATGCTGCCGGAGTTACCGCCCAACTCGTGACGAGGCCCAAAGTGTTATTTCTTGCCTGTCTGAGTCCAATAACTTGTTTTGACAGGGGCCGGGGAAACATAAGTGTAAGTGTTCTCCTCACATGACTAAGCAAAAGCAAAACATTTTGGCACTGTGAGCAGGGTCTTTGTGCTGATATTAATGCCAAAGGATCCTGCTAAGAATTTGAAGGGGAAGTTTTGGACTCGGAACAGTGAGAGAAAAAATAAAAGAGGAACTTTTTCTTTTCTCTCTCTCTCCCCTTTCTCCTTTAGAGTTGAGAGACGAGAAAAAAGGGAATTTCATTTTTTAAAACCAAGTATATAGGTGTTTATGCGTTGAAGTATTGACGATAGGGAAGTGAGACATCCATTTGATACAATGAGTTCCCTATTTAGGAAAAAAGGAAGCTCCACAGGCGGAGATTGTCCTGAGGTAACTATCCCAGGGTGGCCTAAGAGCCCATATGATAAATTGCACAAACTTGGGCATGTGGGCAGGATTAAGTGAGACCTGGGATACAAGTATAGGAGAAGGGAGTCCAGTTGAAGTAGCAAAGTGCTTGCAACACATTTCTGTGGAGAAAGGTAAAGAATGCTCGGCTCTTGGAAAAAGGGGTTGGATTCTATTGCATGCTTTTCGTAAAATGCATCAACAGAATGTAGAATTACAAGCAAATGTTGAAAAATTGGATGAAGAATTAGATGCAGAAAAACAAATTGCGTTAATGCAGCAGGTTCAAATGGAATAGAGTCACGGTAAGGCAGACAAATACCAAGCGGTGGATGAGCAAGCAGCAGTCAGGGTTAGTCGCTATAAATATCGGAAAAGACAAGGTAGGGTTAATTCTCAAAAGGTGGCAACTGTGATTGCTTCTGCAGCTGTGGACCCCGATCAGTGGGATGGTGATTTGTTTGATAGTACTACTACTGATAGTGGTTCCGAAACCGGAGGCTGTATCCAAGCTGGAACCAGCCAGTAAAGAGGTGATGGTTAAACCAGTTTTACATAGAAGGATGGGTCGTCATCCAATGAATCCGGGAGGAGGTGTGGTGGATATGACCGCACTAGAGGATTATTCGCAACAGGATGTAGGAGAGATAATTAACCGATTGAAACAGAGAGCTGGTGAATATTTGTTGGCCTGGATGGTTAGATTGTTAGATGGAGGGGTAGCAGGTCTCTTGGTAGAGGCGACAGATTCCAGTAGGATTTTACCGCTGACGCAAGAAGGCCAGATACAGGAGACCCTGCATGCAGGCCCTCCGAGGGATGCTAATGGTGACAAGGGACAGATGACTCTTTTACAATTAGCAGCCCAGGGATGTAACCACAAGTACTCGATTATGTTGGCTTGGCCGACGGATGATAAAAAATGGTACATGTTGAAAGAAGCTGCTCAAAGAATAAGGGAACATGCTATGAAGGAGGCCATTCATATGGAACCTCCGGAGCATATGGGGTTGGTAAACCTGCCTGTTTCTGCTAGAAATGCCCTTATTCGGACAGCCATCCACAATATTAAAACATCATGATTATATTATTGGTAGGAATGACGGGCAAAATAACTGATGAAGTGGTGGATACCATTAGACAATTGGCTGAACTAGGAGAATGGGAAAGACCTGATGAATGACCTAGAGAGAAGGAGAGGGAGGGGCAAAATGTAAAACGCACTCTTGGGAAGATGTTCGACAGCCGTGATTCTCGCGTGCCTAGAAAAGACATGTTTCTGGCCCTTTTAAAAGACGGTGTGCCACGAGGAGATATTGAGACACAGGAAATGTACTTGTTGTATAGAAAACGGGGCATAGATGGTAAGGAGGAGTACAAAAAAGTGAAGAGGCAGGAAGTACGTACACCAAAAAAGGAGGATAATCCTTTTGGTCCGTCTCCAGAGGGGGGAGACGATGAGTCTTCTGACAAATCTGTGCCTTCCCAGCTGACTTATGCAGACTTAAGAAACATGGTGAGTGTGAAGGTGGAAAGGGAATCTAAACACACGCACTCCAAATACGAATAGGATGAGGGTCAAACTCTGGTAACAACAGCCCATATTAAGGTGGACACTGCTGGCAAGTGTTGTTTCTTCCTCCAGCAATGAGTCTACACATGTTCTGTATGCCTTTTTCTGCCCCAATTTAAATTCCTTACAGTAGGGTCATACTAACCTGAGTCTCCTCGAACCACACAACGATCCCACATTATATATATTTTACAACAGTTACCTCACTCCCATACAAAGTCATCAACCCAAACATGATTGGTCAGCCCTGACTCTGCCCCTTCCCCTGACTGGCTGTTGGGTGGAAGTTCAATATATGGTATTGTGTGGAAGTTCAGTCCAGACTGGCTGGATCTTTCCCAATGACTGTACCTGGGTGAATGGAGTGTGTGACCAATATACATTTCATGTTATGGGTGTCTGGTTTCTAGTGTGTGACACAATGAATGAGACAGCCTGCCCGAAACTGGTACAAATGAAGTGTGGAGTGCTGAATGGCTGGGCCCTTATCCCAATCCACATTCCTTGGTGTGAGTGTCTGGATGGAGAAGAATGGTCTGATTGCACTGTGAGCCTGATTGGCTGCCTGCCTGCTGAATGTACTTCTGAATGATAGGCTGCTGAGCTTGGCCCAGCAGTGTGAATGAGAGAAAGAACAGTATATCTGGGGAACTCTCACTTACTGGAATTGTTCAGAAGCTGAAGTCAAAACTTGATGCTCAACCTTGAAGCCAAGATGGAAGAAGATGGCTTTGCTGCTGCTTTCCTTCGACGCAATCCGTAAGCTGTCGTGTCTCAAAGAACTGATCCTGGCTAGGAGACCTCTTACAAGCTACGAGAGGCCATCATGCACCAGCTAACCTTCACCAAGGCTCCCTGGAAGTCAGTTATCGAAAGGCTGCCAACAGGAGACGGGGACCGCCGAGGAATCTGAAGTGAAGCGCCCAGACACTGAATTCCATTGTCGTAGACTGAGGTCAACCGGAGCCGTAATGCTAAAGACATGTGAATCAAGGACTCTCTTGCTCATCACCGTCGACCGCTTTGTCCCACCGGAGAAAGTCGAAGTTACTGACGAACCAAGGCGAATCCACCAGTGGGTTTACCGTCACCCAAAGTCACCCAAAGTCCTCAAAGACGATGAAAGCCAGCCGTCTTCGAGTCCCAATCCCCGACGCCAATGGCTGACAACCCGACACCCTTGCCGGGCCTACGTTTGTCATTGATCTGCTTTGTGACAACTATCATCATCAAGGTGCACTGCACGCCTCATCTTCGCAGGACATCCACGACAGATCGTCGACGAGCACTGCAAGGACCAAAGCTGCAGCCTCAACATTTTTCACCCCTTTCTTCGAGGAATCTCGATGATCGGTGGCTCCTGCCTTAAAGGGATTTCACTCAAGGAGGATCTGTCAACGACCCATCGACGAACTCTGCTAAACCAGGTACATTGGGGTAGTAGAAGCTTTTTAGAAGGAACCAAGACTATATTAAACAATATATGGACTGGGCTTGTCAATATACTCTATTTACAGGTTGCCCAGGTGGAGGATCCTCACACAGAACTGTGCCTAGTGGTAGGGGCCAAGTATTCAGCCAATTGGTTAACCAACTTGTTTTCCCCCCAGGTCTATTGTTGATACCTTTTGCTATTGATTTGTATGCCATTTTAGAGTAATTGTGGTACCAAATAGAGATTGTATATATTTATAATTTTAGTATTGCCTGAGCACAAAATGTGTTATTGTGATTGTATAACTTGAACCTTATTTATATAAAGAACTTAGTGTGTGGACATTCCTTTGTGAGGGCTTAGGCACTACACTGCACTTAAGAACCGTCCTGCATCACCTCCTGAGAGCTAAGCCTTGATTGCTTGTCCATTGCTATCAACAATAGAGAATCTTGGCTGGGGTGCTCTGTGCTTTTACTATGCCATATAGAGGGCAGGAGTACAGATACACCCCTCCAGTCTTTACAGTCACATCCTTAACATAGAAAGCCCTACCACCTGCACGTAAAGGTAAATATTCCTTCACTTAACCATTGTACAGAAACTATGTCTAATGTTGATTGTTCTTAATCTATGTAAATCCACCCATGTATCATCCACAGTGACTGTTCCATTTACTCCAAAACATTATTAGAACGTCACTCAAATACACCCCAGTGTAAGTAGCTCACTGCTTTCCATCAAACGTGATATCTTATCTATTGCACATTATTGTGTGATCAAAAGAACATTGTTCCTCCCTGTATATAAATATATAAATACATGTATTTATAAATAGCCTAGCAATTGCTAGCCAGCACATTATCAAATTAGACACTACCACTAGAAAGCGCTTTCCTCATTCTGAGGAGGACTGGTGTGTGAACTCTCCTTTGTTAGAGTTTTGTTATGGTAGACTGTGGCAAAAACAATCTCCAAATTGTCATCAGAAAAACGAAAAGTTTGATTTACCATGATTCTTCAAACCTCTTCACTGTCACTCTATATTTGAGAATCATTGCCAGATAGACTTGTCACAGGTCCATTCATGTATTCATTTGTTAAGGGAGTTGGCTATGATTTTACGAAATAGGTTTTTGCATGTAAAATCTTATGTAAAGTCGCATGTGATGAGAGAAGATCATTTTGCATAATATCCATGGTCTGCTGTTGTATGCTCTTTGCAGAAATGCTCTGCCATCACCTGATGTGTTTTTACATGATGGTGAAACATCAAGACAGCATTGGGTCATTGGGGAGTGTGTGTGTGTACTGGGTGTGTGTACTGGTGTATTTTGCATGGGTACTATCCCTGTTCCACAGAGCCACAGTGATGTGGTCACACAGGGTCTTGAGGAAGATTGGAGGGGATCTATGAACTCTTGTGGAGTGTACACAGCACACATTGGGAACCAGAAAGGTCCCAAACAGACATGGCTGCAGTTCTAGCACAGTGTGCACATTGAGGCTCTTAAAGGAGTGGGAGGCACACACTGTCCACTGGCCATTGCTGCAAGTCAAGTATATTGGATGCAATGGGTGTCTTGGAGACGCCTGGCGAATTACCTACCGATGGCCAGTCCCTGGCCATCCCCTAGCAAATGTAGGTCACAGGCCATGCCCACTGGACAGTTATGTATGTTAGTATAGATCATGAACAAGAAAAATAATCAGTGCAAAAATGTTATTTAAATCTATGTTATAGTTAAGTGAGACATAATACGAGCGACATAATACGAGCAGCAGATGTGTGGTAGTGATGAATGGTTGTAGCCGGAAGTCTATATCAAAGAGGACTCCAAGATTGTGGGCTTTGGGTGAGGGAGCAAGGCGGTCGGGTGGGAAGGAGATGGGACAGGGGAGGGTAAGGATGGTATTGGAAAATGGGAGAAAGATGGCTTCCGTTTTTGAAGAGTTCATCATGAGGCAACTGAGATCCATCCAATGGCGAATTGTTGTGAGACAGTTTGTAATCTCTTCCGAGATTGCTGTGGTGAACAAGGGAAAGAAGAAATATAGTTGTGTCATCAGCAAAAATGTGATAGAGAAAGCCAAAGTATGAGATAAGTCTTACTAGGGCAGAGGTGAACAGTGTAAAGAGCAGAGGTCCAAGGACTGCTCTTTGGGGACGCCGATATAGAGAGAGGTGGGGTCAGAGGTTTGTCAGTTTCAAGAGATTTTAAAGATCGACCTACTAGGTCGGAATATGGTCCGGTCATTGCATTAATGAAGCAAAATGCTTTTTCTTTAGAAATAAACAACATCCATCTTAAACAACCATGTCCTATAATTCACTGCAGTTGCACCTCCCTAATGATGCCCAGCAAGGTAGGAACACATATCTGAGGTTGCTATTGACGTTCTGGTTCATTGAAGAATTGCCTGGTATTTTGGTACCGGACTGTTGTTGCAGGTGGTAACAAATTCATTTGAAAATTCATATTTCCCCTCTTATATGCACAGAGTTAAAAGTGATTGTAAACTCTCATGCGTGGCCACAATCCTTTGGAACAGGTTTGTTTCCCCTTGTTCACTCTCAGTCGAGTGACTCACCCTTTATGAAGATGCTAAACAAGAGTCAGCTGTGCCTTGAGAGCAGAGTCTTGCCAGGTATTCCTTACCAGCTCCCGGTTTAAGTCTTTTGGTGCTGTTAATGTTTGACATTGAGTAGGGATGCTAGACTGTCCATCTCTGGTCTGAGACTCTAATCCCCCAAACGTACCCAGAGATGGACTGAGAACAAAACGTGACTATGGCCCCATATTACACCGCACGCACAGCCTAGGCTATGGTCACGGCCATGTTCTTGGTAAGAAATCACCAAAACGCTGCCTCATGTCTGAAATTATTAGACCCAAGCACAAACGCATAACAATCAAGCCACCAGCTCCACTGTCCGGTAACAACATGATTACTTCCTGAGTTTGTGTGCAGGTCCTTTTTTGTGCTCCAGAAGGCTTATCAGCTCCAGCACTTAATGGACCATGGCCTGTTGTGGATATGCATTTGATATCTTCCACATCCTCCTCGGAGGGAAGGTGATAGGTGGAGTGTCTTTCTGCTTTGGTGCATTTTAAGCCGAGCTCATAGCGCTGATCATTTCAAAAATGCAATCACCTGTAGGATGACAAAATGATATGCAGGCCTTTGTATGGTGTGTTGTACGCAATGTGCCATGCCGGCCCTCCAATAAAATGTAAATAAGCAAAGGACCAATCCAGGAAAATGAAACAATCAGTGCCCTTTATTCTTTTCTAAGCAGCTGATTGATAGCAGACCATAGACGATGCAATGCGTTAGGTTTGCGTGAAAGCAACCTCTTACTAACCAGCTCTAAAAAAGGACTCGGCACTGCTCTTCGCTACATGTTTTTCACGCCACATATCGTGAGCATCAATGAGATGTGCCTGTAGTGACCCCCATCTGTAAACCAGCCTCTTTAGAGTTGGAGAGGTCTGTGCACTTTGGGGAGCCACTGTCAGACTGTGAGATGGATTCATTTCTGAAAGTCCTTTTGTTGATATTACAATTCTCAGTCCAGAGATGAATGGCCTTGGAAAATAGAGGTCTTAATACATTGATTTAGCATGATCTGATTAAAAGATACACATCTTCAAAACAAAATAAACTATGTAAAAATAAATATAATGGCAGCATCACTCAGAATATGGCACACTGCTGGCTAGTATCCCTACCTCAGTGCCACTGAAAGGAACATTCTCGATAAAGTGAACATGTGTAAACAAAACGAGTGTGTAGAGAGGCTGCTTAAATTTACACTCGATGTAAATCAAAGCGTAAATCCGTTTCACTAACACTGCGCTACCCATTTCAGACTAAACACGAATTGGATTCAACGTCGGATTTGGTGTGGGTGTTAAAGTTATTTTTCAGTGCACATGGCCAGTAATTCCTAGAAGAAATGTTAACTCAATTTGTCAGTATTAACTTTATGTCAACAGCCCAGCTTAAATATTTACAACTCGAATAATGTTGTGAGTTAGCAACTCAAGATAAATGGAAAGATGCTTACAAAATGGATGATCCCGATAGGGGACCTTGGCCCGAGGACTCCATTTTGTATACACAGCCCATTTCGCTCAATGTGGACTTTTATTAGCGTTTATGCTGCCTTTGCTGCCACTGGACATTTCGTAAATATAAAACAGATCTTCAAAGCTTAAAGTTCCTAATCCAGGCCCCCTGTTTATACTTGGCTGGCAGAGTTAAGGGGTTGGTGTGCAGGCTAACACATACTGCTTTCTCTCTTTATAGACCCGGAAGTGCTCTAAATAAACGGCATCGTTCATCATTTCACTTCCTTACCTCACACAATGTTATCTCGTTTCTGCCAAACGGTAATCACATTTTTGTGATATACGTGGCTACAACGTCTTTTTATTTAAAACGAAAAGGAGAAAAACATTGTGAAGCTGTCTAAAAATTGCAATGGTGTACTTTTCTACTGTTAAAAAATGTCACCAATGATAAAGATGAGTACAATATTTTATGCAATTTCCGCAACAAGTTAACTTTTTCTCTAAGATGTAAACATTTTAGACCGACTCTGGAAACAGACTTTGACATTCAAAATTCTAAGAAAGGCACAAAACCATACATGCTTGTATCTTTTGTGTACCATATTGAAAATAAATTCCCATTGCCTAAACTAGTATACAATCGGAACAGTATTTAAAGTAACGGATTTTTTGTGAGTATTCAATGTTTTTCCAGGAGTATGTGTTCCTGCACCAGTCGTGCAAGTTACATGGCAGCAACAAAAAGCGCATGCCTGATTCTCAAAATGATTTCTGGCTTGTCTATGGACGTGCGACTTGGTGCAAAGTCCTGGGATGCGAATTCCGTCTATGATGAAGGAGGTGTATTGTGTGCTGAGCTTCTGTAGACAGGCCAGAGAGCCAGTAAGGAGGATTTCTGTTTTTTCATCATTGAGACGGAGTAAATTTGTGGCCCTCCAAGTTTGGATAGTAGAGAAGATATTGTTGATGGCGCAGGAGTCTTCATCGTAGGAGCCTGACGGTAGGATTAGGATTTGCATAGTAAGGCTAGTTATATGGGCATGGGTGGGAGGTCACTGGGCAAATGCTGAAACACACCCATCAAAGTGAAAAACAAACCTAATTGTGCCGTCACACAAACACCAAAGGCCTTGAAACTTAACACCAACCTGAGAAGGAGCAGAGTATAAATGCTCCTCACAATAATAGGGCAACAATCTGGAACCTTTGGCAACCTGTGGCTCCTTGGTGGATATCACCTATCACACATATCCAACCGCACACACAAATAGCCACATGCAAAATATTCACCTACCACAGGACACAAACTAAACTATGAGCCTCATTACGAGGTTGGAGGTAGCCATGCCGGTAAGAGCTGCAAGACTACCTCCACACGGGTATGAAAGTCTGGCACCCGCGAATGGGCAATTACTGGGGTATTACGACCCCTCCGGACCCGGTAATTGCCCTTTCGCGGGTGCCGGTGCCGGTAGATCCCCCTTCCAAATTCATCCCCATTCGGCTCAATAGGAATGGGATGCCTGTAGCACTGGCACCATTTATAGCGGTGCTGGTGCTACAGGCATGCTGTGCTCACGGGTGCCTTTCATTCCGCCAGGCAGACCTGGCGGAATGAAAGGCACCCACAGCACATCTCGGAGTTTGACGGTCTGGGAACAACGGTACCAGCAAGCATACTGGTACCGTCGTTATCAGACCGGCAACCTCGTAAGGAGGCCCATTATGTACAATTGACCCATTTGCAGGTGACAGTACTACCCCGCTATAACCATTCCTCTAGACACCCATCGGGAATCCTGAAAACCCAGGTGAGACCCACTACAATGCAACACATATTGTCACTAGGTGCATATTGGAGCACACATTCAGATTGCTCAAGTCATAGTTCCTTTCCCTATACCACTTGAGTGGTGCATTGCTACATACAGCACAAGTAAAATCATACTAGCATGTTGTGTCCTGCATAACATTTCTACATGTTGTGGCACACATGTGGAGGAGCAGGAGCGGTTGTGCCCCAATCTACAAGCCGCATCCATACCACTAGTGGGGCAAATAGCCACCTGCAAACATGCAGTGAACAATTTGTTAGCATAAATCACAACCTGCATTGTGGACACACTACCCCCCCCCATCACTGACAGGTTTCAATGATGAAAGATGGCAAATCCTTTCTGCCCAAACAAGACCCTGAGAATGTCTGCCTTGGAGCGGTAGTGAGTGTGTGTAAAATCACAGAAACAACACACTGTAAGCCCATTTCCCTCGATGTGTGCTGCAAACATACACAAACACACAAAAGACATCCATACCATATGCCTCACAGCATCACTACCCAGAAACAACCCATGGTCTACATGCAGTGCCATCATCATTTGTACGTGTGGCCTACTGTAAGGCCTGCTTTGCCATTCCTACACAAACACTACTATCTGATGTTCCTCCTCAGACATTATGCCAACTTGTGTAGCGGGAGCCTTTCTTCTCCTTCCTCCCTTTTATCAGTTCATGGGTGAAGTTGTGCCCTTCTGTTGCACGAGATCCTCTGTCAGGAGCAGCGCACACCTTGTGCATATGCTAATCGCTAGCAGCCTTCCAACCTTCGGAAGGACACACTTTAATATCTGGATAAAGAAAGCAATGATGTTTTTTCCCTGGCTCCATCCTTTAGCTGTGGCCAAAACCTTTGGCCAGACACCCGTATCTAGCAAAGAGTCTGATAAACTCCAAACTCGAGATTTCAGTGTGTTGGCACTGTAGAGCATGTGTCCCCCACCCCTGCCGAATTCCCTTTCTGTTACTGCATGCTCCTTGTCTCCTTGTCTCCTTCCTGCTGCTATTTGTTTCATTGTGAAGAACCCCTGCAGGGTTGCATCATCACTCTGATAACAAAGTCCTGGTGCCTCCTCTAAATCTGATGAGTTCTGGCTGTTGGGGCAGAGGGAATGCAATTTTGGCCTGGGTGAGAGCAGGGTAGACCCCCTAGGAGGTGCATGCAGGGATTTTGTACCTTGCCCTGATTGCATGATAAACGCCTGACAAACGCCTTTTGCTCTGCTCAAGACAGGCCCTGCCCTTGAAGAGGAGCATTCCGAGTAGGCCATTGAGCACAGCACTGAGCATGCTACAGTGAGTTTTCAGGCGTCCCTCAGCCTGCCAACCAGCTTACTAAGAAAGGCATAGATAGATCAAATTATTGCAAATTGATAGAGGTTTGATAAAGTTTTCAAAGCGAGCTGTAAGCCTTCATTATGCATACCATTTATAACCTGGTTAAGGGTAATCCGGTTGCTACACATTCATGTGTCAGTGACTGTATGACAGCTGGACCACATTTTCCAGGGGATTCTATGGGTTGCAGTGCAAAAGGGGGCATGGGTATTATAAATAGTCTATCAAACCCTAGGACAACTGTCTATAGTTAAGGGATCTGCAGATTATACATGCAGAAGACATGCACAATGACTAGTATGCAGTCACATGCAAATTAAATGCACAATTGTCAGATTAGAAACAGATCCCCATATCCTCTTGTATGTACCATCTTCTTATTGCAGTAAAGAGTGTATTCAAATATTACAACATGGGTGAGATCAAATTCATTAGCACCCTGGGGGAAGGTGCTGGCCAATCAGGTAGCTCGGAATGCGAGCTGTACTGTAAGGTACAAACCTGCATTCCGAGCAGCCTGGGCAGCAAGCGCCGCCTTCACTTCCCTCCTCCCCCATCACCAATTAGCAGCTGTCTAGGTTTCTACAAAGGTGCTAATGGAGACCTCTTTTGTAAAAAAGAAAAATAATAAACTTATCTTTCTTGCACGGTCTAACGCCACGTAGTGCTGCTTTCAAGAAGTTCATTTTCATGATGTCACAGCCATGAACATGAAAAACGGGCTTCCAGTTAGCAACACTGCCTACTCCAGGCCATGCAAGAAAGTATGTTTTTAAACTTTGTTTTCAAAAGTCACCATTAGCACCCGTGCAGGAAACTACCCTCAGTGGCGTGGTGACCCTTTCTGTAATGGAACCCCGACCCACATTAAGGGACCCTCGTTGCACTCGGGCCCTTAACTTGGACGGCGGGCCTGTACCTACAGGGTCGGGCCGCCACCTTGGGGCATATTTCGCAGTGTTAGCTATAGGTTCTGAGAGTTGTGAAGATGAGTTTAGCAGATGCTATGTAGGATTCTTCTCATTATAATATCACTGCTTCCTGTATAGTGTAGGCCTGTGAATATGTGGTTGAAAACAGTGTAGGGATGTGATGGTGGGGTAAATTCAATACGACAACTACTCTATTTGCAAGAAATTAGTGAGAGTGGTGGGAGATATTGGTGGTGGCTTCCTACCATGGGTGGTAATACATGATCAGATCAAGGGGCATGGTAGAACAGTGTGGGCATGCTGGGAAAAGGTGTTTGATGGATGTGAATATTTATGTAATGTCTGTGGAGGATGCGACTGTTAATGTCTTATCGACATTCCAGGTAGTGCCTGCTTGGAGGGAGAATGTGCATTCTCCTATTCCAGTTGCTTTGAAAGAGAGCATCACCAGGAGGACTTTACCAGGACTGACCACAGATTTTTGTTAAATCGATAGCGTGTGATTTTTTTGTTGGAGAAATTCTGGGCCTGTCATGTGAAGGGCATGGTGAGTGATGCACATGGGTCATGGGACAGGAACTCATCCACAACACCAGAGAGGGGTTTTGGCACATCACAGCCCACATTCTGACCATTTTGACCTATCTGTGCCTGAGAGCAACAGCTTCTGGAGAGTTTCCCTTTTCCCTGCTGCTCCCCTCTTGTGTGCCTCGCTGGGCCTTTGTCTATTTCCCAGCTGTTTTTCCCTCTCCTCCCCACCATCCGCTTTGCCTGCTGCTCCCACCTTGTGTGACTCTTTGGGTCTTTATTTATTTATATTTAGCTATTTTCCATCTCCTGCTCACCATCTGCATTCCCTGCTACTGCCCACTTGTGTGCCTCTCTGCTCCTTCATTTACAAATGTTTTGGCTGTTTCCCTTGTTTCTCACCTTCACTTCTCTCGCACTCCTGTCCCTCCTCCCTCCACTCCCCTTACCTGCCTCACTTTCCCATTGGTCTATGACTAGGTGATGGGACCAGAACTCTTCCACAAAACGGACTCTCACAGGGCAGCCTTGCCCGGGCAGTTGGCAAAGGGCCAGAGCCAAAGGGTAGCTCCCAAGTGCAGCTCTCTTCACAGACACACCAGCCAACCCCCCAAACGGTCTACAGCAACCTTCAGGTAAGAGGCCATATTTTTTTCCTTTATGTAATATTAATGACATAACTGAAGTTACATGCTTTGAGGTTTGGTGCATGTTTAAAGTCTACCCATTGTATCGAAGTTAGGTAAATATCTAAAGGAAAGCATTTTTTTGGAAATTAGGCACACATCTAGTCCATAGCCACTGATTAAATTCTGTGCATATTTTAGAGCATAGCCACTATTCTTGCTACACTAATGTGTTGCACTTAAAAGTATGTAAGAGAATAGCCAATGTATTGCACTTAGATTAATTTATGAGGTAAACCAATGTACTGCACTTGGATAAATTTATGAGGGTAGCCAATGCACTGCACTTAGACAAGTCCATGCGGGTAGTCAATGTATTGCACTTAGAAGAATGTATGAAGGTCGTCAATGCACTTAGATGCATTTTTGTAGGTAGATAATGTATTGCACTTAGATGAATTCATGAGGTTAGTCAAGGTATTGCACTTAGTTGAATTCATGAGGGTAGCCAAGGTATTGCACTTAGTTGAATTCATGAGGGTAGCCAAGGTATTGCACTTAGTAGAATGTATTATGGTAGCCAATTTATTGTGATTAGATGAATTTATGAGGGTAGCAAATGTATTGCACGCAGATGAATTGTGATGATAGCCAATGTATAACAATTTAAAGACTTTAAGTGTAGCCAATATACTACACTTAGAAGATTGTTTGAAGGTAGCCAATTTGTCACACCTCAATGAATTGTGAAGCTAGCCAATAAATTGCACTTAGAAGATCTTTTTTGATGGTAGCCAATATATTTCACCTAGATTAATTGTGAAGATAGCCAATGCATTGCACTCAGAAGATTGTATTAAGGTAGCAAATACACTGCACTTAGATGAATTGTTAAAATGGACAATGTATTGCACTTAGAATATCTTTTTGAGGGTAGCAAATAAACTGCACTTTGGTGACTTGTGAAGATAACCAATGTATTGCACTTGGAAGATCTTTTTTGAGTGCAGCCAATATATTTCACTCCGATGAATTGTGAAGATAGCCATTTTCTTTATTTATTGTTTATGGTTTTTAAAAAACCTTTACAAAGACATTGACAAGACAATAAAAAACTTCACAGATCATAACACATTTTCACAATATCAATAAATATAAAAACACCTTTCTTTCAGCCTCAAATCACAGTAAATATAAAAACACCTTTCTGTCAGCCTCAAAGCACAATATAACAAAACACAACATAACATGTTTTCCTCAAGGTCTCTATACACATAAAATATCCAGTTACATTTCATTTCATTCCACCTAAAAAAAATAAAAAAAAGTTAGAAAATAAATGACAACATGTAGCTGGCCTGCAACATATAGAAACAGGAAAAATCCAAAGGGAAGCAAAAAATAAAACATCAATATATTAGATGAGACACTACAAAAGTGTAACAGGCTCTAGCTAAACAAAAGAGTACAAAATGAAGTGGATGACTTAATGCACCCTACGATATGAAGAATGCCCGTCCAAACATTTTGTGACCTGCTCAAATATTCCTCCAAACGGATATCATAGATTACTTACTTCGCCCGACAATTTGAAGAACCCCTACCAATCGCTTTATGACCAGCTCAGTTATTCGTCCCAATGGGAGTCAACTGTCATCTCCTCTTTAAGTCCTTTATATTTTAGAGACAGGACACAATCAAGAGGGACTAAAAAGCTGATCAAACTAAGCATCAGCCATTGGCTTGAACCCCACATACATCTTTCCCACAGTGATTCTTTCCAGGTAGTGGAATCGTTGTACAAAAAGGGCCCGAATGACAGCTTTCTTTGAGGATGAAAAAATGGGCAGAATAAAATAAGATGTTTCAAGGTTTCCAATTCGTTACATTGAGTGCAGAAGCGACACCTACCACTCAGATTATCAGGCACATCATACCCCCAAAGTTGTAACCTTTCGTTAGTGATTAATTGGTTCCATTGAAACCGTAGATAGACCTTTCTTGCCATGTTACAGGGAAATATTTGTAAATAGCGTGCACGGTCACCAAATTTCCTAATACATTTTGCATATTCATAGTACATTTTGCTTTTCCCTATACGGTCGACCAAAATACACCAAAAATACAATTGAAATTTCCTTTTACATGCTGGAACACCCAATATTAAATCCTCCTCATCGATCATGGTGTCGCTCAGTATTTTGTCAATTTGTTTCTTTAAATTTCACCATTGAGGGTGACCGGCCTTCTTTGAGTAGCTTTGCCAGATCTTCATATAGAATCTTTTTTGGTGTAGCTAACATTTTGACATAGCCATTGATACGTCGCCAGTGCCATTTAGCCGACAGAGTTAGTATGCCTATTTCATGACAGATAAGCATATTAGGAATAGACAATGCCATCCCAAGGACCTGTTTCCACATCCTCCCCTGAACACTGTCGAGGAAGTCTTCCATCTCGCAAGTGCAGATGTCTAGAGTATACAAAAGTATGGGTTCCACTTTTAATAAGTAGAACTGAATAGTGGGCAACAATGAAAATGTGCTTTAGCGATGGTAAACAATTTTCATTTGCGAAGTAAGAGGTTTCAATTTGGTATTAATTGCCTCTTTCCACATACCTATAGAATATGTAGCTGAGAGCTGGTAACCCAAGTAACGTATCACATTTGCTTTGGGTATTATTGTCTCATTAAAGATCAACTAAATTTGGCAGTTTTTTTCTTTCCATCTGCAATTACGATGATGACTTTGTTGGATTGACTTGAAGAGTGTTTTTGTAGGCATAGGACTGAAATGGCGCAAGTTTGGCCTGGAGACCAAACAGGGTTTGGTCCATAAACAAGAGGTCATTGGCGAAGGCCAGCCAATTATTAGCCAAACTACCCAACTTAACCGGGAATATCACAGCATCTGCCCATGCTGACTCAGGATCGGCTAAATAAAGATTAAAGAGCCTGGCTGCCAAGTTACACCCCTGCTTAAGGCCAATTTCCGTGGTTATTTTATCCATCATAGCACCCCTCCCTAGACAATCTAATTCCTTATGTGGTGTTTTGGTGGAGGAGCGCTACCATAGTGACTATATTTATCGGGAATCCATAAGCAATCATCTTCTCCTAAAGCACAGATTGAATGACCGTGTCAAATGCAGAGGATAGGTCCAAAGCAGACATGTATATGGGCCCAGTCTGTTCGCCATTCGTTTGAGCATATAGATGGGCTAAAATGAATGCATTAAGTGAGCACCCCAGTTGTTTGCGAAAACCCATCTGGAATCTAGGCAGAACGTCCTGAAGGGCTATGAATTGCAGGATGGCTTCCAGCAATAAATAGGTGAAAATCTTTGCTGAGGCATCCATCAACGTGATGGGCCTAAAGTTATTTGGATCGTCCCACCGCCCTTTTTTATATATAGGAATAATGGTTGCCGAACACCAGGAGGAGGGAAGGGAGCCTAAAAGATAAACACTATCAAATTTGTTCTGCAAAATCTTAGCCCAGGAGGTCGGATCAGCCTCGATCAGACAGGGAGGGATGCCGTTAGGGCCAGGCGCTCAAGAGCACTTAATCTTCTAAATCGCCCGGATGATATCATCCAGCACCCACGGAGAGGATCTCAAGACCAAGCTTTGATAGTTAGGGCATACAATGTTAGCAAAACATATGGGGAGTGCATATTTATTTTGAACAAATGTGACCCAGATCGTAGCAGACACAGCTGCTTCCTTCGATGTCTCCCCCGTTCCAGTAAGAGCTCTCAACGCTGACCATGTTTGTCGGGAATCATGATTTAACAGATGACGGAGCATTCTCTGATTGTCTGCCATCGTTAGGTCATATTTCAGGGCCTTGAGCCTATTGATTAATTTTCGATTTAAGCTGGGCATACCTAACTCAGTCATGGTAAGCTGGCCCAAGACCACGTATGGCATTTTGTTATTCTTTACGGAGGTTTACCACCAGTATGTTATAGGTATGCCGATGTTTAGGTAATATGGTTCGCTGTTTTGCTGTTAGAGTCAAATTACTGACATGAATCTGAATTCTACAACTATTTGTCCATTTGGCCATTGGACAATCAGAGCCAGCTCTTACCTCCCAAAAGCAAATCAAAATATCGTCCCTTAGACAGGCCATCATTTTATGACATAGTTTAAAATCACGCCTTAGGCTGATATGGGGGCGGTCAGGGACAACCAAAGTTAGGGCCGGATCATATAAAAAGCACCTAGTACAGATGTTTAAGGTAAGCAGCAAGGCCATATGATCCCCCAGGGATAGATCACATATGGCCAGGGTATCCACGTTGGCCAGAAGTGTGCTAGAAACAAAGAAATAATAGATCATTGAGCACGCCACTCTGCTGGACCAAGTATGAGCAAACGGGGTAAGGTTAGGAGGGACCAATTGGATGTCCCATGAAAGGACGTAATCTACCCACCTCTTCCCATACATTCTTGAAGGGGTCACAGGGCGACTGCCGCTATGAATTATCTTTTCCTTACATGTAGCATTAAGATCACCACCCATGATAACCAAGATACCTGGGTCTTCAGATATAGCGTCTTCAAGAATTCTGTCCAGCAGGTTAAAGAGATCAGTCTTTGTAGTAATAACCTTATTCCAATATAAACAGATCACCAGGAACCTGCTGACTGCTAGGATCGAGTAATCGGTAAAAACCACTTCAGAGGCAATTCTACTTGCTTTATCTATTAAAACCGCAAGGCCTCGATATGGGCGGCCTTGGAAGCCTTTGATGGCAGGCTGGACATATATAACATCAAAGTGAGCCAAATGCATAAACTCTTGAATTAGGATAATCGCAGGGCAAGACTCTGCGACGAGATGCGAAGTCCATAGCCTAAGATTCTTCAGGCCACAGGGATTCCACGACATCAGAGTGAGCCCCATTCCCTTACTCTATTTATCTGGAACATGTTTGGAAGCCATATTCTGGGACCTCAGATCATTGGACTTTGCACCAGAAAAAAACGCAGCAAAGGTCATGAATTGCCTGAAAAGTTCCTCACTGAGTGGGGCAGGGAGATTACCCTCTGACCCACCCATTTGCTCCACCATCCTAGCAGAGGGTTTTTCCACAAAGGTTGTAGCTTGCTCTTCGGTCAAGAATATAAATGGAGTTAGACCAATCAATTCAAAATCCACTCGCTGGGCGCAGATCATCTTCATGATAATATGTGAGTGGTACCCACATATCATCCTGTTGTTTTTGTTAGAAGATAGTCGGACCCAATCAATGTCGTTGGATCTGATGGTTCTCAACGCTGGTATAGCCTGAAATGCCTTTAGAATGGCAGATCGATTAAGGCTATTTTTTTCATTAGAAACTACATTACATTCCCATCCCATTATGGATGTCATCTCATGCGAGAGGCAGGGACCCTCCTCCTCACAGGGTGTCTTTTTGGGGACATCTACCCTGTTGCTTTGTCCACAGCCCTCCACCGCAGTACGTGTTTCGGGGGGTAGGTTCGGATGCCGAGAAACCTGGGCACCCACATCAAGTTCCACTGAAGTATGTCTGTCAGTATCTACAGAGTGGTTCCCGGCCAAATTCCCACTACAGAGAGGCAACAAGTTAGGGAGTCTAGAACCACCCCCTCCCTTAATTATAGGTGATGCTTTTTTACTGTGTAGAGTGGGGTAAAGGTTCAACAGATCAAGTTGTTTAGAATTCCCTGAATCTGGAGTTCCCTCTCTTACTTTCCCTTTTTATGAGTTATCCGGGGTGCCCTGTTTCCTGTTGGCATTCTTACCACTATTGAAATCCTGAATCCCCTTACACAAAGGTCTCGCATTAGCATTGTTTGGCACTGCAAGGTTCAATAATTCCTTAGATTCAGGATTGAGTTGATCTAAATCAATTACTAATTTGTCAGTGGCTAGAGCAATTGGGGGTTTTCTAGGATCAATGGACAGTGGATTTGGTTTCAAAAAATCCTTTTTAAGTTTTTTAGTGGCAGCACTGAGATTCTTCGCCTGATGAAATTTTCTTTTTTGAGCTCTGACTGTCATTTTTCTCTGTTTTCTGGTCATGGTAGCATAGCTAGATGCCTTGGACTCAATAGTGGGAAGCCCCACATGTTTGCAATTCATCGTCAAGATCTATTCGATTTGTAAGATCAGAGGGGCTATTAGTAGGTTCAAGACCATCTGGGCAGGCCTCCTCGTCCAATATCCCCATATCTCCTATGATGACACCGGCGCAGGAGGGACATCAATAGAGCACTTAATAATCTGCTGTATAGCCAAAGCATTTGCTGCAACCGCCTGCATCAACTGGTGCACTAAAGGGTCAGTCATTGCTTCCCTGTTCATCTTGGGAGCGGCAGTCATGGCAGCAAATGACGGTTTTCCAATCCCGACCAACCTAGGGTCGGCTGGTGTTTGTGTAGCCTGATCTTCTTTTCCTATGATGGGTTTCTTTTTATCTATAATCAAAGTAGCTGCACCCGTTGCCTGGTCAGGAGGTGTTTGAGTGGTTTGCTTTGCTTTGAGAAGCTTCGGTTTCATTTTATCACTAGTCAAAGCAGCCACTGCATCGCAGGAAAATAAGAAACCTTTGATCTTACTTATTTTTGATAGAACTTCTACTAACACACCTTTTAAAATACCAATTTCACAGTGGGTCTGTCCGTGTCCCTTGTCCAGAAGATTTATCAATCTGGTCATTACTGGAAAGTCGGTGGCCATGGTCACGATGTCAGCGCTCTGTTGATCACTAGGGTAACCCAATTCAAAGTGCCTGACCTCTGGGTTATGAGATGATGAAAACGTTGTTATTTCATGATCGGACAGGGATAGAGCCCCCAACTGGACAGAGTTGTCTTTCATGTCAGTAGGACCGCTGGATTTAACATTACCAAAATCTTTGGCAGGGTAATGAGTTTTGTGGGGAATGAAGGAAATCCCCCTCCCCATTGGCGCTTTCCACAGTGTTATTAAATATGTGGACATTCTCCATGCCGTATCTAGATTGGGTAACTGGGGTAGAGGGGCCCAAAGAAAACCTCATTTGTTTCCCCAAAACTGCCTCTATTCCCGGGGCAATCATAGAGACGTCAGAGAACTTAGGTCGGTTCAAAACACCTCCTAAAATAGCAGGTAAGCTCACCTCATCATATGGTGCCTGTGTAGAGGGAGAGAGATCTAGTACCCCAATCTCATCACTTTTATTCATTTCTTCCAGCTTAAAGATTCCAGTAATCGCCGGAGCCTCAATAGATCCCTCGCCACCCACCCCATTCAAAGGGCGGGCAATAGGGACGCTACCCAGCAGTTCACTATTATTCAGGATTAAAGAGCACGGGGAACGGGGCACACCCTCACATAACGATCTCCCAACAATGGGCTGCCCCATGCTCGAGCTAACAGATAGAGAGGCTCCCCCAGTGGCATCTAGGTTGATTCTGACTGAGGGAGCAACAACCAATATGTGCCTGGCATCCCCTATAGAGCAGGCACATCCATATGTTCCCCACCAGCCAGCAACCTCGCCTCTACAGTAGCCTAAAATCGTCATTGATGATGCAATTGCCTTTTAGAATGTGCTGCCTGTGTAACTTTTGGCAGAGTACACTCGGGCAGCAGAGTTCTTTGCTGGCATTCTCTACATTATATAAACTTTGTTATCCTTGGAAAACTACCTCTCTTTCCCTAATGGGATGCATATACTTTATTATTGTTATTATTGGGACACGTGTATTAGGTGGCTACCTTCACAATGCGACATTGGCTCTCAGTTTTTGCAGCAGCGGTGCATTCTGAATTTCAGTGGAGATGATTTCTGGTGTGGGTATGTGTGATCTTTAGACACTTTCAAACTCCCTATATGAAATTCAAATATCAAGTAACTACACAATTAACAGGCCCTGGTGTGCATTGAGGATTCCACACGTTGTTTCTGGGCAGCTGATTGTTTGTCTTCGATTCGTGGTTTTCCAACATTGCCATTTGTGAATAAGGAACATCAAAAGGTTCACATGTTGGACACATGATGCATGGCAACGCGGCAAATCCTGTCCATGAGACAATAGTCCAGCCCCATCCCCACCTGCACCCTTCATTCTGACACTTGCAGGACCACTGTTCCATGAGTGTTTTAAAAACAGGTTCTACGTGCTGTATCATGTATCTAGTACATGACCTGTTGTAACGGTTTATTGAGAAGCCACCCTCAACACGGGACGTTCCTTCCCTCCCCACTCACGTGGTTATGCAACAAACTGTTTAACAGATAATTTTTTTGTAGCACTATCTCAGACACATATCAAGCCTTTTGGATCCCTCTCCCTGAGATAACAATGAGCAAAGAACCAGGCCGGTGCATGGGACATATATTGGTATTTATTTAGATCAAAAGTAATAGAAATTAGAACAAAAATGTCCCAAAACACTTTATCGGTGGCACAACACAATCAACTTTTCTCAGCATAAATAAATCACAAAAGTGAGCTAAAAAGAACACAATCACAGTTCTTCACTTTCTGCCAATTTAACTTCACGAAATAATTACACTGATCAATAACAAAGGCACTTATATAATGTTGTTCGATTTTTATTTTCCTGCAGGCTTAAAAGGGTAGCAGTAGGATTTCAAGATTGGTAAAAATACATATGGAAATTACAATTTTGCGTACAAATTTGGTTTAAAATAAACTGAGGGTGATTTATCGCTTTGTTTTTCAGGCCCCTCTTGCTTTGGTCTAGGTTGGGAAGTCAGATAGACAAATTGTAATGCTTTGGGTAATTTTGGATTTCAGACATCCCCTTACTGAAAGGCCTGTGTTGGGGAAGCTGGATAAAAAGGTTTGACTGATTTAAGAACAAAGACATCCCTCTTCCTTAAAGAGGTTGGGGTCGGCTGGACAATAAGGATTACCCAATTAAATTATAGGCTATAGTTTTCAGCGCACACTGGGAAGTGTACTTTGTTCATTTTGAATTTTAACAAAATCAACCATGTAGCCAAATGGGGAATTATTTAAATTAATATTTTTGGTTACATAGGCTAAGGATCTACACAGTTTTGCCCACCCACTAAAAAGAGAAAGGGTTCAAGGCAAGCAGGCTCCCCCACCTTTTGGTTTCCCAGGGCTCAGTTCTACCTACATAGCAAACCTCTGTTTAAGGGTCAGGAAAACCAGCTGCATCTCAGGACACTCTGGAAAGATAGGGTAGGGGTCTGGTCACTCCACTATCAAAGATGGCTTCCTACACTCCACCATAGGACCCAGTCAGCTTTGAGGCCTTCCTAGAGATATACAGCTCCACCCAGATGCACTATCAGCTATCTCCTCTGGTGTCTCCTTACAGGTGTCAGATGGTAAGTTTCAGCAGCCTTCCTGATGGTCTGTCTCTTCTCTCTGTCCTCCTGTCTTTCTCCTTTTTCTGTCTGTTCTTCTCTGTGTGTCCCCTATGCTTCTGCAGTCCCCCTTATATAGCAGCAATGACACCACCAATTTTACAATATTGGGGAAGTACCATGCAGTAATCCCTGTCACTAGGATTGGACAGTTACCCTTCTCTCTCCTCCCAAACCCAGCATCCAAGTCAGGATTGGTTTAGGGGTCTCATCAACTTTTTGGCAAAAACTAGTTATGTATCACAGCTTCATAATTTTACTAGCAACTGTCATACTAAAAATATTTTCTGTTTCAGCTAATCATGGGGAATTAGATAAGCTGACCACCAAATCCGTATCATGTAGCATGGCCATGTGGCATCTTTCTGCTGTTTCCATAAAAAGCACAACTGTTATGAAATGTAAGTTATTAAGCATATACCTAATTTCATTTTCCACCCACTAATCAACTCTCACGTTTGGAACATGTTCAGATCAGCCAGAAACACATTTTAGATAGCCATTACAGTTCCATGAGTCGCACATTAATAAATTTTATGTCCCCAAAATCGCCTGGAAATTACATAAAACATGGTAAATAGATGAACTCCACCCACCTTCTGATGGCTGAGAAAAGGGCCTAAATGACAATAGTCCTTTCAAATTAATTGTGAATCTTCATGTGGGACACATTACGTTGACTCTTGCCTTCTGGCCATTTGTGTTCACTGGGTCAGCCGAGCCTGTGGCCACAATTTTTTTTTTATCAATCTCCTTTGTCTTGGAAACTTGCTCTTTGAAGTGGGTGTCCCCATTTTCACACATATCAGTTGTGCTCCCGCCACGGGTGTCTTTTTCTTGAAGTCAATGTGTTCAGAGCCATCATGTCTGGAGAACACTGTATTTCAACACCTTTATCAGGACCTTTTATTGTGGTTGGTCATTAGATGTGACAGTAAGGCTGAGAGGGGGAGTTTTCCTTGTGAAGTTTTGCCCACAGCCCAGCAAAAGGGTCTGCCTTGGGCTGACATTTTCCATGAAGACAAAGTGGCTCTTCAAGTGTCACTGGAGTTTTGGTAAGTGAAACATAATATACATTGCTTTTGGTCAACCTGCACATCATGTTTTGTTTTCCTAATATTTCTCAAGGTGTAAAAATCCTCTTGTCCTTGTGACAGGGATATTTGATCCCTCCTTCTTTTGTAAATTAAAATACTGCTTGTCCATTGGTAATGACATGTAGGCCCCTTTCCACATGGCTCTTTAATTTTACTTGAAAAACAACAACAAAGGCCAGTCCATTTTTGTTTAAATGTTTGAAATCCTGCTATTCATGTGAAAGGGACTTCTGTTTGGGGCCTTTAAATGCACCCTACACTGTCTGCACCATTTGCAAACCTCAGCCGCAGAAAAGTCTTGAAGATGCCCAAATGAATAGCCATCTTCTTGGTGAGGTGCCTCCATTGTATCCATTTTACTTTTTACTTTTAACAACTTACTTGAAGTAAAAGAGACTGGGTATGCACACTTTTGCTAGGGTTCGACACAAGGCTGGTTTGAGTGCTCTTTTTTTCCTTCGGAGGTAGGCTCTATATTTATCTCTAAAAGCTTATTTTCGAACCTTTTGAGTTCCAATGTCATCTTGTGTATCAGAATGGTTTGGGGTGTTTATTAAGCCATCAACTTGCATTTCTATATTCAGATCTTGAAGATTCAGATCTTGAAGAATTGTTTGCTGACTTAATTACTGTTCTTTACTTGAGGTAGCCAAAGTGTGTACACACCTACATTGTTACAATGTCAAGTCACTAATATTAGGTTCTTTGAAGACAGTTGCTTTCTCAAAAGGGTGATCATGGAAACTTTTCTTTCTTTTCAATTTTCTAAAATATTTGACTACATCAATGTACACAAAGTAATGTTGAGTGCATAGGATAACCTCTTCTTAAGCATCTGAATGTCTTTTCTTGTGAGTTGCCTGTCAGATACATATTAAATTAATACTATTTCCTCCAGGGCATTCATCCCTGACATGTTTTGTTCCGGAAATTTGTCATAATGGTTCTTCTTTCTGTATTGAATGTATCATTTTCTTCTCTGTCTACCTCCTATTGTCCCTTTCTTCTGTTGTAAAATATTGTTTTTTAAGCCAAAATGGTTACTGATTCACCATCCATGCGTGCAGGTAAAACAGCAGATGTACATTGTTTTAATGTAATCCTATGTTCTTGATATTAGCATATTTTAGCGGAAATGTATAAACACAGTTGTGTGTATAATCTTCCCCATCTCAAAATATTTTCTAGCCTTCCAAAATTCATAATTTTCTCCATGGTGGCATCATTTTTGGCTGTGGTTTCTGGTGCATTAATTGTGACTCGTTCAGCCTTCATTTATTATATTTCCCTGTCTGTTCCCTCATGTACTTTTTCTGCCTCTGTAATTAATAGTTTACAGATATGAAAAGAACTGTGATGTAGATTCTCTTCCATTGATGTTGTTCAAATCTGAAGATACTGGAATTCTACAAGTTCTCTAGATATTATTTGTTCTTTAGTGTTTAATTGCTGAAGTTTAACAATGTTTCCCTAAGGGTCTCAAACTGATTTTGTGTTGAGAGAAATGCATTATCAGTGCTTCCTTTAGTGGAAAAGAGATCTTTAATTTTAATGTCTTGATCGTCCCTGTATGTTAACATATTTTACAATTAATTGAATTGCATGAACATTCTGACTCTAGGAATCAGCTGTGAATGGAATGTATAACTAATTCTAGAAATAAAAATGGTGGGTATAAGTTGCGCTGATGCCTGCTTTTACTCAATCAGGCGTCCAGAAGAAAAGTCTAATTCATGGATTCACATGTGTATAACTAAAAAAAGAGAGGCCAATAAACTTGCCAACACCCTCTACACTTTTAACTATTTCTATTGCAAAATGGATTGGGTTTGCTGCATGTGGTGCTGAGGTTTTTAACATAAAAAATGTGGTCCACTAGCATTTAATGAAAGAAAGTTTCTGAAATCTATATTAGGGGTTTCTTCAGTAACTACTAAAGGGTTGCTATACTTGGGTTTTAACCAAAAGCAAATTCCATGTAAATTAAAGTATGCCCCTACCAGTTGTAGATATCTATCTGGCCAATAATGTGACACATTTCAATAAGCAGATTTTGAAAGATTTCCTCAGTATGGAAAAAAGCCTTGGATATTCTATGGTTGTGCTACATTAAAAATACCTTTATATACCCTTATAGAAGTAGGCTTGAGCAATGTATTCTTTCAACCTTTAATTAACTAATAATCCAAATCTATCACAAGTAAGGCAGTAAAAGTGAAATAAAATCTAATTTGTGTGTTTTGAGAAGAATGGAAATTGTCAGTCACATCGATTTAGTCCTGACTTTAACTTTGATACATAATTTAATCTGGCACCTCATAGTTATGCAAAACTGATCATTGGACTGCAATTTCATCCATTGTCTTTAGCTTTATTCATTCAAGCCTAGAAGAATGCCAAACCTATTGCCTGTGTATGTAATAAAATCTCCATAGAGTCAAATATGCATTTGTTGTTAATTTGCGATGTTCCATATTTGTATCAGGGTATGTGCAATGTTGAAACGTTTTTTGATACAAGTTATGTCATCATCGTCACATTTCGAGCACAGCGCTGGCTCTACCACCTACCTGCACTTAAAAATGTCCAATGGTGGATGTCCTTAATCTATATATGTCCACTTATGTATTGTCCCCGGTGAATGTTCCATTTACTCCCCTCCACAACCTGGTCAGAATGTCCCTTAAATGTACCCCCCCCCACCCATTGTAAGAAGCTCACTGTTTTCTGTCAAATCTGATTTCTTATCTACTGTATGTAGATCAAAAAAGCATTTTTCCTCCTGTATATAAATAATTAAATAAATAAATAATCTATTGTATAGCACACTTGTTATTTGATGAATTGTGTGTTTTTACATTTTGCTGTTTTTATAAGTTTTATGAACTGGATATTCAAAACAAAAGGATTGATTGATTGATTGATTGATTAAATTGGCCATTACTATGGAATATCACTTTGATCACTACTTTTGATTATCAATCACATGTTTTGGATATATCTATTGTGCAAGTTACTACCAATTGTTTCATTCTGTGTTCAATATATGAATAATTAAATGAGATTGTGCTCTATTGCTGTTTGTTTCAAAAATTATATGGAACAAGAGTGTATTCACGATTGTATGGTCTTTTACAAGTATGATAAATAATTCTGTCGGTCTTATTAAGAAAATAAAGCTAAAATGTAAGATGGCAACTGTTGTTAAATTGGCACACAAGATAATTTCACAAATGTAGCAGAATTCTCTCCATTATACCATATTGGTAGATTTTTTGCCCCTTGCAGTCCATTGTGAGCAAGATTATGCAGCCACCTTACCTAGCATCCCCGCTGAGGTTTACTGTGTTGCCATGTAACTTCATCCTACAGAAATGTGTTTTAGCCTTTCGTTCAGTGGGGTTGTGATTTACGTAAATATGACTATATAGCAAGCCTCATTTGTGTGATGATATGTCTCACGTTATTTATTCCTTTTCATGTAATTGTTTGATAAATATTGTAATTTTACACAGTGCTCTTCATTAATGATCCATTTGTACAAGTGTTTGAAGGATGGGCGGTCCTGCGAATTTGGTCACTCGCAGTTTGTGAAATGTCAGGATTTAAGCCATATATAATAGTAGGTTGCTCAAAGGCGAATGCTTCTCTTGTGGGAAATAGCCCACAAAATGTGTGGCAGTGTCCTAGGTGGTGGGTCCTCTTGGCAGCTCATGTGGCTTAGCCATGCTCATAGCCACGTTTCTAGCAAGCTGCAGCATTTACAATTTCTCCAAGCATGGCAGTGTGGGTTGAGCATGCCTTTTTTTAAGAGCCACAACAGCAGTCTCAAACTCACATATGCAATGATTCTGGTTGATGGTTCACTGTACATCATTCCCCTTGGCCAAAGCCACACCCAGTTATCTAGTCAGATCGTCAAGCCCCTAACCTTTCAAATGTGTGTGATTGTATCTATTTTAAGTAATCTATTTCTTTTACCTTGATTATGCTAACAGAATGAGAAGCTATATGTTGTATCTTGGATTTCCCTGCACCCTGCCATGTATGCATGGAAGGCTGTGAGTGACTGACATGGAATGCTGTGTGAGAGAATGTTATGTTAGGAATGGTTCTGTGGATGTCAGTTGAGAAGGTGGGTTGACTGAGAGAGGATACCGGTGAATGCTCTGTCCCTGTGACTTACCTTATGTGGCCTAATGTATCCCTGCACCTTGTACCTGGAGCTGGAACATAAATAAAGATGTTTCCTGCTCCTACACTGGTGTCAGTGTCATATTTGCCCAGGAAACCAACTTAACACTAAACTCCACAATAAACGTGGATGCCTCCAAACAAGGCTTTTTGGGGTTTCTGCATTGATGAATCAGAGAGGAAGTGTAGACGTTGGCATTCTGTTACAGGGAGATACATTGCTACATTGACACTTTGGCCTTCGTACCGTTATGCTGTTTTTACAGTTCTAACATGCATTGATTGCAATTTCTTTCTATGCTGTTCATTTGCTCAAGTTATTTTCATTGTTTTCATTGGTATACGTTTAGACAGGCGTACACTCTTCAGATATACCTATACCTTTTGCTGAACTGGGTGTATGGGCCTAAGTTAAGAAAAAAAAAGTTTTCAATTGTAAAATGCTTTTGTAAATCAGGCTCAAAGTATTTTGATGAAGCAGTGTAACTTCTACAGACGGTCAGTTATTACATTTTTGCTTCGATAAGTCGAAATGAGTTACACATAGGCCCAATTATGTTTTGTCAGTGTGTTGTTTTTCATGATTACTACGGGCCTCATTGCAAGTGAGGCGCTAAGGGGTTAAAAGCGCCAGTAAAAATGCCGGCGCCGATAACCCCGTACCGCCTCATTACGAGGTCCCCTGGACATCTGGTCAGACCGTGGTTAGCATGCTCCCCATTCCCATTGAGCCCTATGGGGGCTCAAATGGGAATGGGGATGGTCTGGGTCCGGGTTCCCTGAATGGGGAAATACCAGGCCCTCCAAAGTCGGAATGGCCCGGTATTTCCCCGTTCAGGGACCACAGAGCCGGACCTGAGTTTGGAGGCAGCCATGCCCTTATTAAGGGCATGGGTGCCTCCAAACTCGTAATGGGGCCCTACATCTATTTTTCAGTCACCTGGAATTTTATTTCTGTTCTACATACTTGTTTGTCACTTTTTTTTATTCAGAAATTACTTTTTTTTAGAATAATGGGTACATTTGTGCACTTGTGTGGGTGTGAGAATCAAAAGGGAGGATGGCTTAGCATAATGGCACATGATTTTGCAATGATTGCAACAACAAAAGAGAGAAAGGAGAAAATAATTGTAAGCAATGAATGCTTTCAGGAAAATGGTGAAATCAGTAATTTGCCCATTCTGGCCTTCACGCAACCTTTGCTCCAGCAAGGTCCAGATGCTCAGTTTCACAGGCATGTTCCTGAACATTTGTGTTTTTTCTAGCAGACCCTGAATACAGTCAAAGCTGTGTTAACTGGCACCGTATTAACAAACAATCTCTATTAACCAGCATCTTCTTTGCTAATGATATCAGTGATTCTACTAAATGAAATGCCAGACAACAATGTTTTGGAGCTCGATAACTGACAAACAAACCAGGAAGGTTGGTTATCCAGCCTTTATGCTTTGTTTGTTGGCTCATACAAGTAACATTTGGTTTAACCAAAATGTGTAATTATCCAGTTCCATTGATTTCATTGGTTTCCCAATGCGCTAGATAATTGGCCTTTGACTACACTCCAAATAAAAGTGTATGCATTACTTTTATGATTTATTTCTACTCCATGTGTTATACCAATATATCAATCAATAGGTTCTGTTTTTTGACAGTCCACACCATCCGCAAAAGAAGAAAGCTGCAGCTGGCAATAACGTGTGAATCAGTCTGGAATCTAAACACCCCAATGGATCAGAAGACCGCAGCAGCCACTGTCTGTTTTATCTGGTGTATTCAGTAGCTGGAACTGTTAGTGAACCAAGTTGTGATGCTGAGTCTCAGACCTAGACATTGGGCTTCATTACATGTGTGCCGGTCTGGAAACAATGATGCTGGTAAGCCTACTGGCACCATTTTTTCGAGACCGGCTGTTAGGAAAGATTTCTTAATTGTGGGTAATTTTCCTTCCATGTGGCAAACCCTAAACTTTTTGCTGTTGTTTTCACCATGATCTAGACTTTGCCAGAGAAGTGCAGCCTTCTGCCGCTCTCCTCTGGGCTTTCGCTACATTCCTAAGGGGAAACTGACATGCCCTTAAGACAGTCAGTACCGGGAAACGCTGTTTTCCGTAGTTTCTTTATCATGTTGCAGCTTTCGTGCAACATGGCACAAGAGGGCACTGTAAACTAAGTTACTGCTCTCTTGGGTCTCAAGTCTGCTGCAGGCCCTAGATACTCTCTTTGGATTGTAAATGAACGGTGCAAGTGAATCACGGACGGGATTGGTGGCAGCGATTGTTTCTTGTGTTTTTGAGCTCCTTTTGGCGTTTTAAGCGCGTTTCTCGCGCTTAGCCCAAAATGGTGGCCTGGCTCCCAAAAAGGCCAGACCACGAGGCTCTTTGTCCTGTCCGTTGACCGTCTTGCCCCCTTCACCTCCCCCAGGTCGAGCCGACCCGGGGCCTTCCTTATTTGGGCATGTACTTTCCCGCGAAACACAGATGCTTTCGCGGGCTTCTACAGGCCTGTGTGTGCCTCCAGGATGGGGGCTGGGATGTCTGGACCCAATGCACATCCTGGGCGCCAGAGAGTCTAGGGTGGTGTGAATGCCTGGGACCTCTGTGGTCCGTGATGAGGTCCACAGATGGTGTGAGTGTTTTATGAGCGGATTTCCCATTGGGTCCCCTCCGTTTTGGCGCGAAGGGAACCGTAGATAAGAGGGGGCTGGAAACGCCACTACCATGTCGATCTCCTGAGTTCTCACGAACAAAGGAATACAGGAGCCAAGTATCCTGCAACCACGAGGCTGAACCGAGGAATCGCTGGTGACCCGCTGAAGGACTGCTCCTCTGCACTGCTGTCGCTTGGTGAAACCCTTTCTACCTCTGATCGAACGAGAAGGCCTGTACTGGTACTTCGACCCTTGGAATAGCGGGAACAGCTATTCTCGGCACCTTCACCATCTCCTGCACGTAAGCCTTCGGAAGTGTCTCTGGGCCATCCAGCAGACTGACCAGCCTACACAGGAGTCTTGCTCTGTAACTGCCGTCAGGTTGTGTTGTATTGCGAGTCCTTGTCACTCTCACACGATTCGTACACTTGGCATTCCCAGGTCTGAAGTGAGTAGTGTACATTGGGCTGAAATACACATGACCGCTCCGTTGCCCTGCTGTGGTAACAAACTGTGCGAGTTCACTGCGTTTGGGACGTCCTCAACTCAACATCTGCTGCTGCGGAATCTACACGACGACGAGACGTCCCCTGCTCCTATCTGAACCTGCCAGCACTGAAATGGACGCGGAGAAGCCTGGGTCTGCTTGCATCGGGGACCGGTGAGTAGCATAGCTAGGAACTGGTCGCCCTCCTGCAGGAGCCCATAGCTTTTCCCCGCTGTGTCAAACAGCACGCCTTTCCGTACTCGCGCTCTGCTTCTGCCCACAGTGGAGACTGCGCTTGAGTCACGGAGCTCTGTTCATCTTCATTTCTTCACCGAACTAAACTGCCTGATTCCCTCGAAGAGACTCCCCTTTTTGCCCGTTGGCACCAGCGTGTGCAGGTACTTTTGAGCACAAGGCTCCACTCTTCGTAGGGCTTGGACTTCCTTTTAGTTAGGTGCCTCTGAAGACAGACTGGGTCTAATTATTATTCGCACTGCCTGTTTTCCTCCCCATCTAGGTGGTCTACACATTTCGTGCGTCTAACTCGTTAGACTCGTTTGTATTTGTATATATATTGTATTGGTTTGGTATGTGTTGGTTTACTGGAGTTTTATTGTGATTTCTCGCTACGGTCAATGTTACAAAGGCCTTGTAATAAATGTGTATATATTTTTAATATAACACCTGTTTAGAGTAATTTGTGAGTGTCCTTGCTTTGTATGCTCATTGCGGGCTTTCAGTCACCCTCACCCCTCTTGAGACCTAGTCTTGACCGTCGTGATCGCTGCCCTGATTGGTCTGGCTTGTCCAGAGGTTACCTGTTCCAAGAAACTAGGTTGGCCTTCTGAACCTCTAGGCGCCTCCAGGACAGAGTTCAGAAATCCATCTTAACACCGGCACACTACGGGTTGGCCTGCCGGAGCCGCTGTGTCTGACAGAGCAGACCCTGCTGGACACAGCGGCCACGTTAAGCAAGCAGTAACGGAAGCATCGGCACATTATTAATGGTGCCAGTGCTTCTGTGTTCCCCATTCCCATTGAGTCCTATAGGACATTGAGCCAATTACAATTTACCTGTGCCTGACTTTTTCCGGAACACCAGGGTTGTAATCTCACAGTGTTACTGGCAAGCCAGGTGACATTAAATCTCACATGTCCGGAGGCAACCCGCCGCTAGCACCATAAGGGTTACCCCCGGACTTGTAATGAGGCCCATTATCTGCTTTGAAAAGTGGAGGAATTAAGGTGACTGCTGCAATAGGGATGGAGTCAACCAGAACTGGTGAGGTACATTCACAGGAGAAGGGTCAATCACTGGAAAAGCTACAGGATAGCTAGCTGTGATTTCCAACAAAGCAATTACTTCAGAGGATGGTGGGAATTTTAATGAAAATGGGGAAAGGCCATGGGCAACCCATCATCACCTTGCCCCTTTCAGGTGTAGAGTAAGCCCTAAACACTCACACCAGAATAAATGCAACCCACTGGGAAAAAAGGCCCAGCACACCTCTTGCAAGGCGATCAAGGTTTAATCTCATAAAAATACAAGTATGCGCCAGCAAAGAATTCTGCTGCTACAAAGTGCTCTGACAAAAACAACATGAGCAATAGCAGTTAAAGGTACACAGCGTCACAACTGACGCACATCATATAGGTTACAAATCCAGGTAGCGGGTTGATGTGGCCCTATACACAGATAGCCTGCTCCATACGGGATGCCAGGCGATTGGTCCCAGCATCTTCTGTCCATCTTTTTCCACATGGGGATCTTCTTCTGTTAACATCAAGTATAGACCGTAATTGGCAATTTAGTTAAACAATGTTTTATTCTGCAGCTCTACAGTGCACCTGGTATCAAAGACATGAGTGAGACAGATACTTTAGAGGTTGTGATAACTTCTTAGAACTATGTGAACTGCCTCTTCAATCACAGACCCGTTAGCACATCCACAACTTTCCCACCCGTGACATACATTTGTTACCTTGTCCCCTGGCATCTCACAGCACAAATCACATTAACTAATCGTGGGGGCAGCCCACCCTTGCTATCTGATCGTCCTGATCGGTAGGCCATTTTACAGTTTTATGGCTAGGGGTTATGGGCTGGTCATTGTACTTAAATGTTTGTGTCTGGGGGTTGGGATCTCAGGCTATTGTAACTTATAGGTCTGGACAGTGAAGGTCTAGAGCCCTTACCTCCTTTGCTCATGGGATAACACTTGAAAGACCCATTCCGGCCCTGTCTTGGTCTTGCATGCCACATTCTTTCTGGGTTGCATGCATTGCTGCTAAGACGCAATAAAGGACTGTGTGTGTTTGTTCAAGAAATTAACCTTCTGCAAAGCTACCAGGTTCAGCGAGCAAAGAACACATGCACACCCTACTAACCCTCAAAACTAAATATAAGTGTATTAGCATAGCCATCGCACTAGGCCTCAATTTCAAGATGGTGTCTAATTTCTAAAATGGAGTTTCATCGCACATGTGATTCTAATGTTACAATTCAGTATGTTTTCACTACAATCCAGCTTTTATGAGTGGATCCCCTGCCCCTTCCATTCTCCCAGCTCCCCTACAGCATCTCCTTCTACCACCGCCTCATCCTAAATCATCTGGGGGCCTGGGACTTACACCCGTCCTCCCAACACGGTCAAAGAACATTTGAATATCATAACCAGATGATAATATAATAATAGTAATCACACATGATCAGTGTACATGTCGCAGATAGATTGTCACACCTCATCTTTAAAAAGAATATGTTACTCAAAATTGTATACATTTATTTATGCAAAACTGTTCAATACATTTTTGTTAAAAACTACATACTGTGTGTACACAGCTAACGTTCATCCAAAGTGTTCTAGGAGATGTCGCAGAGTGTAGGCTGGTCATGGGACAGGATGCCCGACAGACCAGCCATAAAATAACACATGGATCTAAGAGAGAAGGTCAGGGCACACACAGGCTAGCTAGAGAAAATATGCAACTGCACGCGGCGTGCAACCCATACTCAGGTCCTACTACAAATGTACCCGTGTTCTGAAGCCATGGGTGTGGCTAACCACATAGCCGCTGCTCTTGAAGGATATGTTGCTGCAATGGTGACTGTCTCCAGTGGTTTCACAGGTTCCTCCTTGACTTCAACATGCCTGAATCCCCCAGGTACATCTACACCTCTAAGTATTCCATATGCCAAGCCAGCAGGTGGAGAGCAGGCTCTCATAGTCATCCGAACCTTCGGACGGCGCAGTCCCCATTCCCACAAATCACTGACATTTATTTTTGACACATTTTGTTTTTGTATTTTATATTTTGTCAGTCATGGCTAATGTGTGTTTGATGCATTTGTTGATGTTTAAAGTTAAGACAAATACATACCATTTAACACTGCTTGCTGTGTTTCATTTCTCTGATGGCTCATTTCCATATGGAATAGAGCTTTGCCTTATAAATGTAAAGGGTTGTTGAACTCTCTCCTCCTTGTTGAATGACTATTCCATTCAAATATGCTTCATGAATGATGTGTATGTTTTTGTTAAAGGTACTGTACAGGTCCAGAGTTTTATGGTGCTGTCCGTTTCCAGTGACCATTCGACTTTGAGGTGTCAGAATAACTGTGAGGGAATAGGTTGTGGACAGCAGTCATGCATGCATGGTTCACCCATCGCGACATGTGCATGTCAGCTACAGTCACTGACCAATGAATGACATGATTATCTTTCATCATGCACGAAGAGCTCTGACAAAGGGGCCTGTTTACCATGTGAGCAGGCAGAGTAGAAACACCTTGCAGCTACCTCACCTTGTACAGCTGTCCTTGGGCCCACCGCACCACCAACTGAGTCATCAAGGACAGGTGGTACTGGCTTCAGGTCTGGGCACACCTGCCTATGTCTGAGCACTATACTGCATAGCACACTACAGGCTCCCACTATGCTGCATAACGTCCGGAGTCACAGAGTAGCACTCAACCTGGGGAGTCCAGGCATTTCAAGCATGGCAGGATAATGCCAAAAGTACACTTGATTGGATTTCTGGTATGTGTGCTGTGTTGCTCTATTGCTGTCCTCTAATTCATGAAAGAGAGTGAGTGAATTTGTTCTCTGGGGCTACCCACTGTCATCTGTGGCTGAGACGAGAATCATGGGATGTGTCACACCATGCCTGCATATGGATGTGGGTGTTATAACTTACCAAGCAACCTGCTATCCCAGTAACTTCCGACTTCAAATTGTTAGGCAATGGCAGAGTGTTGGTAGAAGTAGCTGCCATATGTTGCACCTGGAAAGTTGGCATTGACATTCAGGATGATGTGGAAAGCATCACACAACGTCTGTACATTCACATAATGCCATTCACGTTCTCTTCCTACACATACAGGTGGTCTGTGTGTGGCCATGGTGAAAGTGCAACATTGGAGCACTCTATGGCACCACACAACTCATGAAAGTATGCAATGTCATAAAAAAGCCTTGACAAGGTTGCCCGTGTTCTGGCATCATGTGGCATGGTCATGAGGTGTATGTATGGCCAAAGAAATGATCACACAACGGATCTGCTGTAATGCCTTTAACAATGGGGGGTGAGTAATCCCCAGTTCTAGGCCCCAGACCCTCTAAAAGGAGTCTGTGGCGAAAAAATTGCAAGGCTGAAAGTCGCTTAACTATTGAAGGTAAAGCACGTCCTGGCACCTGTGGTGATGTTAGGGTGGCCTCTATATCTGCCAGTTGCAATAGGGGTATCCTTCTCTTACGATCTGGCATCGTAGCAGCAGTATGTCCAGCTAATCACCCATCTTGCTTACGTGTTCGAGGAGCTATGGACCGGGCTTATACATTGTGTTGTGATTGGAGTGGCCAAGGTTAGTTATTCCAGTGGGGGAATCAGTTGCAATTGGAGCAAGTGTCAGAGGGCATTTTTGGGACCAAATCAAGCACTCAGTTTTTGTGGATTTTAATCTTGTAATATTTTGCACACTTTTTGGAGGGCACACACATCTTGTATGAATCATGTATTTGCTATGCATGCTCTCTACTACCTTTGCAAATGTTTAGTGCTCTATTTGCGCTGCAAAGATGGGCACTTCCGAGGATCCAGAGTTGTTTTCTTCTTTTTCTGCCGCATTTCTCGCATATTTTAGGCACACACCGATTTTCACACTTTTTTTGTTTTTTAAATCTGCTCATGTGTTTATCTGATGCCTTGTGACTTCCCCCATGTTTTGCTCCATGTGCACATTTCTCATAGAAGTCCAGGTTTCTCCAAAGTCTATCCAGTATAATCCCTGGCAGTATCCCATAGAGCCTCCATCATTTGTGGTCTTTTTTATATGATGTCCTTTATCCGGTAATACGGGTTATTTTTCAGGCACATTGCCCCACACGTTGTCCAAATGTCATGAAATGTCGTTTACACTTTCTACAGATTTCATTCAAACACCCAATTTCCAGGTTTCATAAAGTGCGACTGCAGCATTTTTTATGTGGAATTACCAAGAGCAGAATGCTTGTTAATTGAATTTCGTAGTTAATTGCCTTGAATGCATCCATTCGTAATTTTAGAGTATATTTTGCTTCGCCACAAATCAAAGTTTGGACCACAAACAAAAATGAATAGGATGTGCAGGATAAATAATGAAATGCCAGCATGATGCATGATCCACAAGGGAGCATTCGCCACCTAAGATGGCAGCACAGGCTCCAAGGGAGCGGCTTGCGTTGTACTCTATTCAACACACCATGTGACACGAAACGGATGTAGCACGCGTGCATGACAGGCCATATTCCATCCATTCATTTCAGCAACTCAAAGAGGCCGCCCTCTTTTTTAAGGTCACATATCAAACACGTAGCTGGCGGTCCCTGAAGTGCTTCTCATCCATGGAATGGAATATTTTAATGGAGAGGTTCCGTTTCCGAAATTCCCGTCACAATGCTTTGAAGCAGTAATGGTGTCTTTAGAGGAGGAAAAGTACTAGTTGACAATTCAAAGACATGCCGGGTCCTGAAAGGTTCTATTGTCGAGATAATAGACTTACAAACAAAAGGGAAACATGACATGCAGGGGAGTCGAATATCACAGGTTCAGAATAGCTCGCAGAATATGGGGCATGCGAGGGGAAAGCCTGAGTGACAGCACAAAGCCAAGATGGGGTTTCAAGCATTTTCCAAACATTTACTTGTGTTGTTTAAGCAATTTTCAACCTGTAGCGTGTATTAAAGAAGGGTGGCATTAGAACTGTAATCTTATGATGGCAGAGATATTACATAGTGCAATAAACAAAACATAATAATAACTATAGGTGCTTCTAGATTATTGTGACAAATTAATCATTTAAAATATTCGTTTCATTTTCTTTTTCTGGGATAAACATGGTCCAGTGTTCACAGTGTATCAGGGTTATCGCTTGAAGTTATCAACGTAGAGTTCATTTGTATTCATGTGTTTTTTATACCACGCCCATTGCAAGCATTTGTCTTCAAGGTTATGAATTGTCCTACTAGCTATGTTGCACCAAATGCTGTATCAAGCAAATGGCATTAACCTGGCCGACCAGTGATCACCTCATAAACGTGTCCATGTGCATGGAGTCTAGGAGGTCACTAGTAGAAGAGCAGTATTCCCAAATGCATTATCTCCATATAGTATACTGATGGATCAACAAGGATTCTGGCTTTTTGCTTCGATGGTGGTAAAACCATGTAGCCATTGTGTCTGACAGATGGAAATGCCCAGAATATTTACAGATAATCCGCATTATTCATAGTCCCACACTTCCTCGTCAGATTAATTGAGCATTGTATTTGTGCACAACTCTCTACCCAGAGCAACTGATTGCAGTTCAGGGCTGTGCAAATTACATGCTAGACAGTACTTTGCATTAAGTGCATATTTGCTAAACATTACATGTTAAACTGTACATTTCATTCCATGTATGAGTGTCTCAAAGGTTATTTTCTCAGAGGTTGCCCTACAGAAGATTAGGGAGAACACCAGTTTAAAGGCAAAGGAGCAGGGGTGTTGCTAGGTCTGGAAAAGATACGGGGCTACACTTATTTCGGGACTGTCGGGACTAGGGGCTAGTTAGCCTTTTTGGTTGTAACCCCTGAGCTTCTATCCGGGGCTACAACCAAAGGACCTGGGGCTATAGCCCCCTCAGCCTCCTCTAGCAACGTCTCTGCAAAGGCGTGTGTATTCCACAGGCATTATGATATTGTGCCCCTGTAATAACAATGGGATTGACACCAGAACATTTATTTATTTGGTGTTATGTTTCGTGCCACAAAAATGCAAACATTTTCATACTGCCAAGTGTTGTAGGGAGAAGGAGGGGACAGAGGAGTTCACATTCATCACATGTTCACACTGGGAGTGCCCGACTCTAGGCTTCCAAAACATCTGTGCATGGTACTAGGAACCAAATCCATTCAGGACTTCAATAAATACGTTGCTGAGTGGGTGATGACCTGTGAGAGAATGACGGAGTGAAATTATTTTTGGAAGAGTACAGTTTGTTCAGACTCTTGTAGAACTTTAGCTGATCTGGCTCCAGTTTGAGGTTTGGATGGCCATGATTTCCTTAGAAGAGGATCTGTGGAGTCTTTTTGTTTTGTGTTTCTGAAATGTGTTGGCAAGGTAGTTTGATCCTTGGAATAGGCTGGCTTTGTAAGTGATGCAAAGGTCCTTGAACATAATTCTTGATTTTATGGGAAGCCAATGCATGGTTTTGTAAGGTAGGCACAAAACCCAAAACGAGCAAAATTAATCCAAGGAGAAAAATGAGTGCAAAAATTGCAGTAAAAACGAGTTTACTACATGCAATCCCTTTTAGGAAAAAAGACAAGCTACATTCAATGCATCATCATTCAATGGCGGGATATATAGGCTGAGTAATGACGTTGTTTCATATAAAAAACATTGCAATCTTATTGGTTGATGCTAATAATCCCCTACAGAAAACCATACATTTGTTAGCCCTATTGGCTCAAACCTTCCCTCAAACTGAGTTGTGGACATTAGCAGGTACACTGGCCGTATGAGTGGAAAAGGAAGACAGGTAAGGTTATGAAGGAAGTAGATGGAAGTAAAGGCCAGATGTGAAAGGGACTGTGAGTACAGGACAAGCCCAGATCAGGACAGAGGCACAGAAATGCTCCCACACCCCAACTGGGGAGATTACACAAACCCAGCGCCTCACTTCGAGACTGAAATGCCAACTAACCAATCCACTAAGGTTCCCAGTCATAGGATCGACAACAAAAGGATCGACGGGTCAAAGGATCGACACAAAAGGATCAACGGGTCAAAGGATCGAATTTCTTTTTTCTTTTTTTTTCACTTGTTTTTTTTTTTTTGGGGGGGGGGCCAACCCCTGTTTTTGTGGTAAAAACCACTTTTTTCCCCTAAACGAAAACCCCCCCAAAAAATATAATTTTTTAAAAAATTCGATCCTTTGACCCGTCGATCCTTTTGTGTCGATCCTTTGACCCGTCGATCCTTTGAATTCGATTCTTTGACCGGACACCATCCACTAACAATTTCCCCCTCTGCATACACCTCTCAAACTCCAAAACAAACACAACCACAAACCTACAGCACACCAAACCGCACAAACTTCACTACATTGCAACAACAAAACATAAAACACACATAGACTTACACAACAGTACATAACGACAACCGGCTGCAAACACCCCAGGCCCAGCCAACGGACCCACTGGGCTGAGGTCCCCAACAGCACATCACTGCTCTCTTGTACTTTTCCAGCTTCCTCCAACTAACTTACCCTCCCTTTTTCCCCTCTTTCAGAGCTGCCAGAGCACCAGGGGACCACTCCGGTGGTGATAGTGTGCAGTACAAATGTCCTTTAACATTAACATTAACCAGACCAATACCACCCCACTAGTAGTGACCTAATGTCTGGTTCAACTGAGGTTCTTCATCCCCATTGGCCAGTGGCCTTAGGTTTACTTTGTTACTTTCAGACCCCTCTCCCAATAGTCAACCCACCTTGAGGGTCTCATGGTGTACTTCGCCCCTCAGATTAATCAATCCCCTTGTGAGGTGTGTGATGCTGGAAATGCATCGGAGCGACAGGGCCTCCGTGTACTTGTCCTTTACTGCTTTTTATTGTGTTTTCTGTTGTGTTTTCCACACAGGAGTTCATGTGGGACTCCTGGTGGTGTAGCTCTCTTTTGGTTTACCCATAGGTGGGGTTACAACCCTGTGCCCCTAGTGTATGTTTTTGGGTACCTGTGGGTGGCCCACAGAGCAGGGTGCGGGCTGGTGGCAGCTCCGTGCTGAATTGACTGGTGCCCTGAGCATCCTCCATTTTGGGATGCCCAGTCCCTGTCATTGGAATCGGTAGATTCCTGATGGAGACAAGAAGGCCCCCGTGGCCTCTTGCCCTCCATCGCCTGTTACCTTGATCTTCCCGAAGTCCCTGGAAGCCCTGACTCTGTCCCTTCCCCCTGACTGGCTGTTTGGTGGAAGTTCCATATATGGTTGTGTGGGGCAGTGCCGACCAGACTGGCTGGAGCCTTCCCAAAGACGGTATGTTGTGGGTACAACTGTGGGTGGGACCTGGGTGAATGGAGTGTGTGACGAATATGCACTTCTTGTTGTGGATGTCTGGTTTCTGGTGTTTGACACAATGACTGAGACAGCCCTGCCGAAACTGGTATGAATGCAGTGTGTATTGCTGAATGGCGTGGTACTTGTCCGAATCCACATTCTGTGTTGTGAGGGTCTGGATAGAGAAGAATGGCCTGAATGCACTGTGCGCCTGATTGGCTGACAGACTGCTGAATGCCCTTTGTAGTGATTTAATGCTTAAGTGTAACCCAGAGGAATGAATGGGAGATCAACAGTATATCTGGGGACATATCACTGCTAGGAATCGTGTTCAGAAGTGTTCAGAGCTGATGTCCAAACTACAAAGAGTAACAGGAGTGAAACTGACGCTTGACCTTGAAGCCCTGCTGGAAGAAAAGAAATGCTGTTGCTCTCCTTCATCGATCTTAAAGCTGCTGTGTCTCCAAGGACTGACCCAGAGAGGACCTGGTAAGGCGCCCTCTTCCCGAGCTACGAGGGACCATCGTGCACCTACTGATCTTTGCCAAAGCTCCCTGGTAGACAGACCTACGAAAGGCTGCCAGCCCGAGACGAGGACAGCCATGGAATCCCATAGAGACGCGCCCGGACTGTTGTCCACCACCGTCGACGACTGCGGTCGTTGACCGGATCCACGTGCTCCCGTTGCGTAAGAACTCTTGATCCGAGGACGCTCTTGTCTGCACCACCGCCCTCCCTATCCCACTGGAGAAGGCCAGACCATCAACGCGATGAGGAGTATCTGCTGATGACTCGACACCCTTGCTGGACCACAGTTCTTAAAACTCTTTGCGGTCCAGAACTATCAACATCGAGGTGCCCCGCACGCCTCTTCCTTGCAGGACGTTTACGCTTCCCCGTCGATGAGCACCACTAGGAAAGAAGCTACCACTTCACCGCCATAGTTCACCCTGTTCTCGGTCGGACATTCGACGACCCGTGACTCCTGCCTTAAAGGAGGGTCGTCGATTCCCCGACGAAGAAAGCTACAACGCTAGGTACTTCGGGGTTGCAGAACTATTGGAAAGACCCTTGTGAACAATATGTGGACTGGGCTTGTGATATAGCTTTATTCTACAGGTTGCCCATGTGGGGGGATCTACACAGAACTGTGTCTAGGTATCGGGGCCAGTATTCTGCCAATTGTTTCAACCAACTGCTTTCTTCTTATATCTATTGTGGGTGTCCTTTACAAACTGATTTGTGTGACATTTAACCGTACAGTTGATGCACTTTAAAGAGATGGAATAGTAATTGTGGTACCAGCTAGAACTGTATATTTGCCATTATAGCTAACCGAGTACAAAGTGAGTAATTGTGATATTGTACATAACCTTGAATATTAATTATATAAAGACTGTGTTTTAACTAATACAGTGTGCGGACATTCCTTTGTGGGTGCTTGGTGACTACACTGTACTTAAGAACCAGCCCGCATCACCTCTTGAGAAGCTAGGCCTTGATTGCTGGTCCATTGCTACCGTAATAGAGAATCTTGGCTGGGGTCCTCTGTGCCTCTCCTCTACCATATAGAGAGCAGAAGTACAGGCACCCCACTGTACTCTTTACACTGGTGGCATCGGTGAGATACTTATGGTTTTAAGAATCAGTGTATAATGGTGCCACTTACAAAGGATACCTGCACTTTGTTAAATTGAGGTTTGGTTGTGTACAAGATAACTGCATTACAAGCAATGGAATCTATTGTGAATGGTAAATTGACTTGGATGAGCTTAGAGGCTCTGCAGAGTGCTTGTGAAGCCAGGGAGCTAGATTTTGTGGATAAGTCTAGGGCTGAGCTGATAGCTGCCCTGGTGGACTAACAGACTGATTGTGAAAATCTTGAAGCGGGGGATGCAACCAATGAGGACTCTGCCCCAGGGGTTGTCGCTGAATCTGTTTCTGGGAATGCCACCATTCTTGCTGCCTCTGTTTCGAGCCTCAGCAATTCCTTGGAACTTAAGTTATTGAGGATGAAATTGGCCTTTGAATACCGCAAGATGGAAATAGATGCTGAACCTAAGAAAGAGGAGCTGGCACAGCAAGTGGAACTCAAGAATAGGGATCTTGAACTCAAAGACAAGGACATTGGGCCCCATTAGGACCCAGGTGGTATGGGTTTACGGTGGCGTAAACAGCGCCGACCCTTACCGCCTGATTCCGAGGTCCCTTAGCGCCATGGAGGATTTAACACCTGCTTTTAGCAGGTGTTAAAATCCATGGCGCTAAGGGACCTTGTTGTTAATTACGCCACCGTAATTTATGGTGGCGTAATTAACGCCTTCCCCACTCCCATTATGCCCTATGGGGCAAAAATGGGAATGGGGAAGGGTAAATGGGGATTGGGGACTTACCGCCCCGCCAACCTCGGAATGGGGCGGTAAGTCCGCCAACCACCATGGCGTAAACATAGTTTACGCCATGGTGGTAAAGGTACGACCCAGGTGGTAACTTACCGCCTGGGTCGTAATGAGGCCCATTGAATGTCAGCGAATACAGTTAGAGAAAGCACAAGTGGAGACTTCAGCTAAACCAGTTGAGAGTGTCAGGTCCCCAGTTTATGAAAGATTTGGTTGGTGTGTTTGTGGAGGTTTCTGATATCCTCCAATGGATTGAAGCGTTTGAGATGGCTTATGCAATTCATGATGTTGATAAAAGAGATTGGGCTAAGTGTTTGTTAAGCAGAGTACCTCTGACTGGATATGACTGTATTCTGAAACTGAGTGTGGAAGAAAAGGGTCAGTATGAGTGCATAAGTCTGCTTTAATGGCAAGTTTGGCAAGACACCTACCCAATACATTAAAAGGTTCACGAACTTTAAGAAACAAGAGAATGTATCTTGCGTTAACTGGGTGAGTGCTGCGCACATGAACATGATGGGGTGGATTGATGGTTACAAAGTGAAAACGTTTGTTGAATTGTCCCACCTTTTGTTTTTTGAGCATTTGTCAGAAGCCTGTTACCCAGAGCTGCATCAGTATGTTGCTGACCAGAACATTTTGGACCCCTTTTGTCATGGAATTCCCCCGTCCCAAATGGGACCGCTTCTTGCAGGACTCTGTGGGGAAATCTTCTTGCGCACGGATCAGGTTTTGTACAAGCCCGCACAAGTCTCTTCTGACTCCAGCGTGCGTTCTGCGTTCCAGGATACTCGGATGTTCCTGACGTCCAGGAAAAGAGGAAGCATACACAAAGGGGGTACACCGAATCCAGGAACAGGTTGGAGAGGAGAAGGAGGAAGGAATGGGGAATGAGGATCCGGGAACCTAGGACAGAGGAACAGATCAACAAGCTACAAAGCACACGTCTAGTCACTACCAGCGATAGCATTGAGACGTGCGGGAGCGTGGGGGCGTTGTCTATTTATAGAACGTTCCAAGTCTGCTGTGAAAGCTGGTGTGAGGCGTGTCACGTTAGATGACCATGTTGGGAGTATCAATGAATGCAAGCCCCGCTGCGATAAGGACCAGGAAGTCCAGAAGGGGTGCATTCTGTGAGTCATGACAGCATGCCTCCTCCGAAAACCTGTTCCACCAGGTTTGCCTGGGTGTATGAGATGATATCTTCTGAGTAGTCGAGAGGTATTCAGATTAGAAAGTGGTTCCCAGGTTCTTTCACTTGGAGGGTATCCTTTCCACTCAACCAAATATTGAATTTGACCCCGTTTTTACCTGGAGTTACATATTCTTGATACCTCATATTCCAGTTGATTGTCCACAAGCACGGGGTTGGGTCTGTAGGATTTCCAGGAAGATTGGATGTAAGGTTTCAGTAAGGAAGTGTGGAAAACTGGATGAATCTTCTTCCAGGAATCCGGTAATTTGAGCCGGAAAGAGACTGGGTTTATGATCGACTTTATGGAAAAAGGACCAGAGTAACTGGGGCTAGTTTGTTTGGACGTAAATGCCGAGGTAGTAGTTTAAAGGACAGCCAGACTTGATCACCGATGGCATAAGAAGGACCTGGTCTTCTTTTGATATCCGCAAAATGTTTAGCCTGTGTCCGGGCCTTTTATAGATGTTCTTTAGCATCCTTGTGAACATTGATGAGAGTTTCAATCCAAGAATCGACTGTTGATACAGGTGTGGGTTGTGGTAGAATGGAAGGTAGAACTGAAGGGTGGAAACCTTGGCTGCAATTAAAAGGGCTGGTCTTGAGTGCTGAATGATCAGAGTTGTTGTGAGTGAATTCAGCGATAGGTATAAGGAGCGACCAGTCGTCTTGCACCTTGGTGGCGAAACAACAAAGGTATTGTTCCAGGGTCTGGTTTACACGTTCCGTAGCTCCGTTAGTTTGTGGGTGATAACCTGATGAGAGAGCACATTGGATTCCTAGAATTCGACAGAGAGTTTCCAAAATTGAGAGATGTATTGAGGTCCTCTATCTGATATGATCTTGGAAGGGAGTCCATGAAGACGAAATATATGTTCCAGGAAAACGCCAGCGAGTTTTGAGGAGGATGGCAATTTGTGCAATGGTGTAAAATGGGCCAGGTGAGTAAACAAATCAATGGTAACCATGATCATCGTATAGCCCCTAAATGGTGGTAATTCCACAATAAAGTCTGTGGCGATGCACTCCCATGGTCTAGAGGGTAGTGCAGGTTCCAGTAGGAGGCCTGCCGGTTTCTTATTATCATGTTTGTTTTGATTGCAGACTGCGTAGGCTTGAATGTACCGTTGAATGTCAGTTTTCATCTTGAGCCACCAAAATTGTCTTTGTATGAGATGAAGGGTGTTGGTGACACCACGATGTCCGGAATGAAGAGTGTCATGGCAGAGGTTAATAATCCTTAGTTGCAGTCTCTGTGTGGGAATGACCAGGGCCTTGGACTTGAATAAATATCCATCTCTAGAATTAAGTCTCCATCGATTCTTTCCTGTGAATTCTTTCCAGATTTCAGAAGACTGGGTTTGCACTCGAATCTCTTCCAGGAGACTGACTGCTTGCGCTACAACAATTGTGTGGGGAAACATCCTTGGGTATGTCTGATCTTCAAGAGTTTCATAGTCAGGACGTCGAGATAGGGTGTCTATGATTAGATTCTGTGATCTGGAACATGATGGATTTGGAACTGGTACTGGGCGAAGAAGAAGGCCCAACGGGCTTGACGGCTATTTCTACATTCCATAGATTGCAGCACTTGAAGATTTCGATGGTCCGTACGGACCTGGACAGGATGTTTAGCTCCCAGAATTAGATGCTGCCATTCAGTGAAGGCTTGGCGGATCGCCAACAGTCCCTTTTCCAAGACGGAGTAATGGGTCTCACTGGAAGTCAGGGTTCGTGAGAGGTAAGCAATGGGATGTTCTAGTTTATCCTCGAATTCCTGCTTTAACACTGCTCCTATGACATAGTTAGAGGTGTTCGTCTCCACTAGGAATGGTCGATTAATATCGGGTTGAGCAAGGATAGGAGCTTGAGTAAATTCAGTCTTCAGTCGTTGAAATGCTTGGTCTTGGGCTGAGGTCTAGAGGAAGGGAGTAACTTTCTTCAATAAGGCAATGATCGGTTGCACTATCTCAGAAAAGGATGGTATGAATTTCCGATAGAAATTGGCAAGCACCAGGAAGGATTGAATTTGTTTCACCGAAGTGGGGGCAGGCCAAGATAGTATGGCTTTTACCTTTGAATGGTCCATTCCTATCCCTCCTGGACTAAGGAGGAATCCTAGATAATGAAGGCATTTCGCGGGTTTAGCCATGAGTTTATGTTCATGTAGCCATTGCAGAACTGCCTTCACCTGCTCTTCGTGCTTTTGAGAATCCTTGGAGTAAATCAAGATATCGTCTAGGTAAATGATGACGAAGAGGAACAACATGTCAGAAAACACCCTATCCATGAAGCGTTGGAAAACTGCGGGGGCATTTGCAAGCCCGAAGGGCATGACCAAGTACTCAAAGTGACCAAAGGGTGTTCTAAAGGCTGTCTTCCATTCGTCTCCTTCCCTGATACGGATTAGATGGTAAGCACCCCTGAGATCTACCTTAGTGAAGATTACAGCTCCTCTCACCGCTTCCAGGATATCCGAAATTAAGGGCAAAGGGTAGCGGTCCTTGAGGGTGCATTGATTCAATCCACGATAATCAAGACAAGGTCTAAGCTCTTGGGTGTCTTTTTTGGCGACAAAAAACAATGAGGCTCCAGCTGAAGATTTAGACAGTCTTATGGTGCCATTTTCCAGATCGGTGTCCAAGTATTCCCTAAGGGCCTTCTTTTCCGGTTCAGAGAGAATGAACATCCTCCCAAAGGGAATTACTGACGAAGGTTCTGTATCTATTGCACAGTCTTCAGCCCTGTGAGGGGGTAAGGCCTGGACTATAGCAGTTGAAAACACATCAGCATAGTCCTGGTAGGCTTTAGGAACTTGTACGACATTTGAAACCATGAGAGGGCCTTGTGGATCTGTTAGAGCGTTTTCAGAAGGTATCAAGGAGGGATGCGGGGATAGACAGTGTTTCAGGCAAAACTCTGAACCAAGAAACAAAGATCCTGCTGCCCAATTGATTTAAGGATTGTGCTTCTGCAACCAGGGCATGCCCAGTACCATGGGTAATGGGCTGACTTGATGATGTCAAATTTGATCAATTCCTAGTGATGGTTTATTGAAAGTTGGATTTCCTTGGTCTGTAAGGATAGGGGTCCTGAAGTGAGAGGTCTTCCATCAATCGCCTCCACAGGTTGCATAATACTCTGTGCTTCATATAGGATATGGTGCTTAAAGAAGCAATCTTGATCAATGGATATTCCCCTGGCTCCACAATCCACCAAGGGCAGGATGGGGTAGGTCTTCTTCTTCGATAATTATAAGAAGGCTTGTAGAACCACTAAGTTGTTCTGTCCAGGAGAGTTCAAGGATGGAATTGATTTGGAGCAAACATCTCTCTCCCGAAAACCTCGCTCCATCTAGGATAGGGAGCTGGCGTTTCCCGAACGCCGTGGAGGGGCTAGAGGACATTCTCTAACCAGGTGTTTATCTGAGGCACAATACATGCACAAGCCCTTGCAGATCCTCCTCATCCTTTCTTGTGGGGATATGGGTCCACGGAAGGCCCCTATTTGCATGGGTTCAGGATCGCAATAAGAGACTGGAGTAGGATCAGATTTCGATGAAGTCTCAAGGGAACTCTTCTGGAAGGGCATCTTGGTCTTTTTTCTCTCTGCCTTCCTTTCCTGGATACGAAAGTCTATCTGCATGGCTAGATCCATAAGAGCCTGGAATGAGCTTGGACGAGCCACTCTGGCTAATTCGTCTTTTATCTCTTCGCTTAGCCCCCTTCGGAAAAGAGTAAAACTTGCTTCTGAAGACCAATCCGCTTCCTTGGCCAATTGTTTGAATCTTGTGACATACGTCAGCATGTCCTGGGATCCTTGCTGTAAATCAAGTAGGCGTTCCTGGGCACTATAGACCTGTTCTGGGCGGCCAAACATGGTCTTGAGGGCTTGTATGAACCCGTCATACTCATCCAGGAGGGCATCTCCAGAATTGACTAAAGGAGTAGCCCAAGTCAATGCATTCCCGGTGAGGTGCGAGATTATAAAGCCCACCTTTGCCCTTGGAGTTTAAAAAAATGTAGGGCTTAAAGGTAAAATGCACCAAGCAGGAGTCAAGGAATCCACAAAGGGTTTTTGCAGACCCATCGTATTTGTCTACAATGCCACCCAGTAGAACACTCTCCTTTGTGGCAGAATCGCAGGACAGAACTAGTTGCTTCAATGCAGCATTCTCCGCCTTTAAATTCTGCACCTCGGTCGTTAATTCTTGCATGCCGCGCATGAAATCCTGAATGGCCTTTTCCATATTGGTTTCACTCACGGTTGTTTGGCGTCTCAAACTGTCATGGAATTCCCCCGTCTCACCTGGGAAATCTACTTGCGCATGTATCGGGTTTTGTACAAGCCCGCACAAGTCTCTTCTGACTCCAGAGTGCGTTCAGCGTTCCAGGATACTCGGATGTTCAGGACGTCCAGGAAAAGAGGAAGCATACACAAAGGGGGTACGCAGAATCCAGGAACAGGTTGGAGAGGAGAAGGAGGAAGGAATGGGAATAAGGATCCGGGAACCTAGGACTGAGGAACAGTTCAACAAGCTACGAAGCACACGTCTAGTCACTACCAGCGATAGCGTTGAGACGTGCGGGGCGTGGTCTATTTGTAGAACGTTCTACGTCCGCCGTGAAAGCTGATGTAAGGCATGTCACGTTAGACGGCCATGCTGGGGGTACCAACGAATGCAAGCCCCGCTGCGATAAGGACCAGGAAGTCCAGAAGGGGCATTCTGTGAGTCATGACACCTTTAAGCTGGTTAGGTTGGCTGACAAGTGGGTCTCCCATCTGGTGTCCCCTAAGGACTCCAGTGGAAGGATAAGGACAAAGGAAAGGGGAACTCTCAGAAAGCTGAGGAATCCCAGAAACAATCACAGTCAGGTAAACCAAAACCTTCTTCTCTCTAAGTGGTTTGAACCCAGCACTCCACCTAAGTCAATGCCTAGCATGGGATGCCCCGCTGGAACCTTTAATTATATATTTTTATGTCTAAAGTTCTTTTATTTCTGAATGATGTACCCTTATATCACGCCCCTCTCTTTGAATGCCCCGGTCTCACTGAACCTAGAAGTAGGTTGTTTTGCAAAGTTAAAAGATTGATTTGATGGATTTGAACAAGAGATATATATATCAGACTTTTATGAATTTGAACAATATCTAGATATCACACTATTAATATTTATACAATGATCAGCATTGGGTGATATTACAATTAACAATCTCTAATCAATAGGAGTATGGATGAGAAGAATAATGTATCATAGAATAAAACTTTGTGTGGGTTCAATGAAATGTAATGATAGGAAATTAATGCAGCACAGAAATAACACTTTTGTGTGTTCAATCAAATGCAATGTAATCACTGTTTCCCCCTGATACTATGCAATCCCCTCTAATATGCAATATAGAGATGGATGGAGAGAAAACAGGTTTCAGGAATAAACACTCTACAAATGAAGTTTGAATCCCAATTCCCCCCAGCAAGCATAAAGAGAAAGAGGAATGATTTTAAAACAGGTCGAATGCTTTTGAATGTGATTTCGAATGAAGGGAAAAAATACTGAAATGAATTTAATTCGCTAAATTGGGTTCAGAACTAGTGGGAGCCACTTTGGATAGTTCCAGGTAGACACTAGCAATGATGGTTGGATAACTAGTGGATAGGAAACTGAATTCAGAGGTTGACTGCAAAGAAATAACTATTTTACATGTGGTGAAATTGAGCCAAATGCAGAATCGCAGCAAAATTTTCTGTGCGTGTTAAGCGCAATTGCGGCAAAACTATAAGGATTGGCTTTACACTAAGGGGCTATGAAGATGCGAGATACCTACGGTACAGCCACCAGTCCAGAGGCGCCTCTGTCTGATCTTTGCCCGGTGTGACACTTGCCTTCTTCAGCAAATATATTAGCGCAAAGCTTATTTGTTACTACAATTATCACAGGATTATACGGATGAGAGAAGGATTCAGTACAGACAAAAGAGATTCTACAATGCAGTTATGGATGTGATAGAATGGGTTGGATTGGATTGAATAAGGATAAGAGATTGGCTATGGACAATTCTATGCAAAATACTCACAACTATGGTTTTGGAATATGCCCATCAAAGATCTGGTCAAGGGTTTTGGACTGGAATCTTCTCGCCACCGGACAGGATTCAGGCACTTAGTTCTGTTCTTAGAATGGCACTCTGTCTCTGCACAGCCCTCTGGACTGGATTTGACACGTTGGTTCTGGGTTACAGCTCTGCTCTACTGGTTTGGATCTCTGGGTTCTAGCAAGGGTTCTTGGCAAGAACCAGAAAAACAGCATAGCCCAGCTGTTGAATTTGTTATGCCCCTTGGAAGTTTGGCATTAAAATCAAGTTGCAAGATTTTGAAGGCCAGCTGGGAAAGGTTCAGCTTTGGATTTGGGCCTTCTGCTTTTAGAGTTCTGGAGTCTTGATCTGCGTTCTTCCTGCAGAGCGCTTCGCCAGTAAATCAGTTGATGGGTGAATGTGTCCTCTAGGTCCTCAACAGTCCCTATATATGCATTTCTCAAGGGGGTGGATAGGCTGATTATACTATGCCCACCATCTAGGAAACTGATTGGTCAAAGTATTCCCTCTCTCCTGATTTGAGAAGGAAACAGTGTGTCATGATGTGTCATGGTGACGCTGTGTTTATGGTCCAGGGAAAAAACCTCCCCTTTGTTTCTACACAGAAAATCTATTTTTCATATAAAACATATTTCCAATATGACCAGGTTGCTAATAATACATATTTACATCCCAAATTAAATAAGGCACGTATCCATCAAAGTCCCATCTTTTTAAGAGTTTTGGTTCACAAATGACAGTTTTTCATGCTTTTGGTTGGTTACCCAGTGTCAGATCTGTACAAATGTTTCCACATACATGCACATAACATCTGGGCATACTCCTGTGAAGTTTCATATTTTTAGCATTATCACAACAGCTACAAAGTCAACATTTTGATAGTTCTGTCTCTGAATATCGCACAAATTCCAGATTAATTTTAAAACGTGAGCAGAAATTTCATTTTAACAACACTATATTTACAGATTTTTACCAATTTTGTTCAGTTTTCTATGAGTCTTTTTAAAAAAGATATTTTCTGTGCTCTCCGAATAAACAAAACTTTCTGTCCCCGTCCCCAAGGTTTTGCTGGGCAAGAGCAGCCCCAGGCTTCTTCCTGCCAGCAGTTGTTTTCTGTCAACACCCAAATTAGCATTTCCTTTCAGTCAAGGGAGTCTTTTGTCTCCTGTCAGAGCAACAGGCCAAAGTCCCCCTCCCACCTCCATGAACACCTCTCTGCCAGTTCCTCAGCAGAGAGCAGGGGTGCAGGGGTGAAGATTCCTTTGTTTGGGAGAAGTTGTGGAATGTCTTTGAAGTCCAGTTTGGCTGGCTTTAGCTCATTTTTGAAACCCTGTTAAAAATGGTCTTTTTCTAAAGTACAAATAACATTTTTACAAATATAGCCACAAATCTCTTAATTCCAGCATTTCTAAAACATAGAGATTGAATTGTATAACCTATATTGCTTTTTATAGGAAGTCTTTTCTTTTCCATACTTTGATTTTAATGTACAAGTTTTAAATGACAGTATAAGTAAATGCCAGCTTCTGACACAGGCGAGCGGCGGTACTGCGCCCATTTCTGACATATTTTTCCAAGCAAGCATCTTTGAATGTGGATTTTTCTTATGATGATGACATTGTGCTTGGTGGATTCTTTAAATAAAGTGATGTTTAACACCCAACAAGGATGTTGGATCTTTTCTGCTGTTTGAGAATCATTATTTTGCACTTTCCACAGCCAAAGAAAAAACTGATTTTAAAGCAGTCTGTGTTTGCCTTGCAATGCAGCACTGCTTTTTCAAGTAGTTTCATTTTACTCTGTGGGCACCCCAATGAGAGGTTTTTGCAGTGGTCTCCTGTGTTACCTCTGACATGGGTAAAAATGGGTTGGCGGCCTACTTTTCAGGTTTTCCTGCGCACTTTCCAGAGATTATTTCTAGCGCACATAAGGCTTTTCGGTGGCCATTCTGTTGTTTTGATGCAAACAGCGCACAGTAATGTTGCAGGGCATAGACTAGTGGGTTACAACATCCCACATCTCCTAAGACCCAAAAACCTAGTGGGGATAAGTCATCTGAGGGTGGGAGTAAGATTAGTGGTCCATCTGCTGCAAAGCAGGGTCCCAGTGGTTCGAGTACCGTACCCTGCCCTCCCGGCACTTGTTGGGATTGTGGGCCTCTGGATCACGGAAGGGGTGACCCCGAGTGTAAGGGTAAGGCAGCTGGAGTCCAGGCTGTCAGCCTGACCTACCCCTACTCTGTACCTGAGTTTGAGGCCGCTGTCCTCCCCTCCTCTACCGGGATCTCCTTCGGTGCTCCCATAGAGATTTCCTTAGTGTCCCTTGGGGACTGGGACATATACGCAGAAGTACTGGCAACTATCCCACAGAACACCTGTAGGTTTTTGAGAAGTGTCCTCTTAAACGGCCAGCCGTCTACTGGTTTGAGAGACACTGGGGCAAGCATGACAGTGCTGGACAGGACCCTGCTCAAGCCAGAGGACGATGTAGGTGCTCCTCTGAGAACCACCAGGTTAGCTTGTGGGCCTCCCAAATTATAGCCTGTAGCCTTAGTTAACTTTACGAGTGGAGACAAGACAACAAAGCTTCTGGTGCTGGTTCAGGACAACGTGCCTGCGAACATCTTGTTAGGTAACAATTTGGTCGAGTTGGGGATGATCACGGATGGTCTACCCTTGGCTGCTGCAGCAGTCACCCGATCGCAGGTCACACAGGGCCCAGCTGCGAGCCCAGTACCCTCGCCGATGGGGAAACCCAAGGCACGAAGGAAACGGAAGAGTAAGAAGACTGCCTCTGTGGATGGGACTCCTACTCTTCCTGCTGTTCCGACAGCACCAATTGGGATCCATACTCCGGAAGGGCTGGATCCAGTGGTAAACCCCATCTCAAATCCTGTGGGAAAAGAGCCAGAAGACTTTCCTGTGGGAGAGGTACTCAACCCGGAGGACAACCCTGGCTTTCAATGCTTGTTAGCTGAAGGGGGGCCCTCCCGGGCGGACTTCTGTAAGGGACAGAGAGAGTGCCACTCTAGCGAGAGTCTGAGAAAACAGGTAGCTTCAAAAGCTACCGCAAACATAAATACAACGTTTTTAAAGCTGCGGTTTTATTTCTATGTTTTCCGGGCTCCTCCAGCCCGGAAAACTTAGAAAAAAAAATGCAGCTAGTGTTTATTTTTATTAAAAAAATAGCACTTACCGGGATGCAGCTGCAGCTTTTCTGCCTTTAATCTCCGGTCTCCGTCCTCCGAGTCCCGGCACCAATGAAGGAAAAGCCACCCAGTGGTAGCTTTTGTTTACTACAGCTGGCTGGCTTTTCCTTCATTGGTGCCGCAAAAGCCAAAGCAAGCACAGCGGCAGGCATCCATTTCACAAAATGGATGCCCCATGTGCTTCCCTTTCAGTTTAATTTTCTCAAAATTTTACATAGGGACTTAAAAAAAAAAGTGGCAATCGATGTTTTTTATTATTGACTATCTTTTTTTGCAATAAAAATGTTTGGGCGAACCATTCCTTTAAAGCCTCGCAAGTGGATTGGACTCCGGGACAGGAAATCCTTGTGATGGAGCCTAACAAGCCTATAGAGCTTTGGCAGACCAGTGGACTGGACCCTTCAGGATCATCTCCAAGATGGGCGAAGTCAATTATCTGGTTGACATCTGGTAGCCCCTCAGGTATTCCATATTAACAGGCTGAAGCCTTTCCACAGGCGAGCAGAAGTCTCATGTCTCTTGCTAGCTTCAGAGCAAGAAGAGGATGAGAGTGAGCCCCTTCCTGATTTGCTGCATAGCAACCCTCAGATGGCTCCCGATCTGACGAAAGAGCAGCAGAGGACCTGCAGGGCTTTGCTCCGGCAGTATGCCTCTCAGTTTTCACTGATACCAGGCCTTACACCGTGGTGTAGGCACGAGATTGACACTGGTGACAGTGTGCCTGTCAAAAGCAGGTGCTACCGTATGTCAGATACAGTTAAAAACCACATCCAGGCTGAGGTCACCAAGATGTTGGATCTGGGTGTTATTGAACCCTCAACCAGTCCCTGGTCCAGCCCAGTGGTCCTTGTTCCCAAGGCAAGTTCCCAGGCAGGTTCCAATGATTGGAGGATCTGCGTGGACTACTGAGGAGTCAATGCCGTCACCAAAGCTGATGCACACCCATTGCCCAGGGCTGATGAGCTCGTGGACACCATAGGTGCTGCCAAATTTGTGGGCACCTTTGACCTTCATTCAGGCTATTGGCAAATAGCTCTGATGGACCATGCCAAGGAAAAGACGGCATTCTCAACACCAGAGGGACTCTACCAGTTCAGGGTCATGCCTTTTGGGTTGAAGAATGCCCCTGCCACCTTCCAGAGATTGGTCAATCATGCACTCAGTGGACTGGAGGCCTTTAGTGTGGCCTACTTAGATGACATTGCCGTCTACAGTTCCACCTGGGAAGAGCATTTGAAACATCTGGATAAGGTGTTGCTGGCCTTGAAAGGGGCTAACCTCACTATCAAGGCCACCAAGTGCAAGATAGGTCAGGGGAAAGTCATGCATCTTGGTCATGAGGTAGAAGGGGGTCAAATCCAACCTCTCCCCAGGAAAGTACAGGATGTACATGACTGGGAGACTCCCACTACTCAAACCCAGGTGAGAGCCTTTTTGGGCATCACTGGGTAGTATTTCATGGCGGACTATGGAACCATAGCTGCACCACTGACAGCTCTGACTTCAACCAAACAGCCTAGGAAGGTTAATTGGACTGAAGACTGTCAGAGGGCCTTTGATGGCTTGAAAGAAAGTCTGTGTAGGGCACCTATGTTGTGTGTGTCCGATTACAGCCGACCCTTTATCGTCCAGACGGATGTCTGTGACACCAGAATTGGAGCTGTCTTGTCCCAATTAGATGACAAAGGGAGGTAACATCCTATCATATTCACCAGTAGACAACTCAATTGTAGAGAACTTAGGTGGGCTACTGGTGAAAAGGAATGTTTTAGCATAGTTTGGAGCCTTAGGCATTTTAGGCCCTACCTTACAGGGTCTACCTTCAAGGTCCAAAGAGATCATAAGCCCCTGAAGTGGCTTATGCAGATTAAGGGTGAGAACCCCGAAACTGCTCAGGTGGTCAATTAGCCTGCAAGGGCTAGACTTCACCATAGAGCACAGACCAGGGAAGAGTCATGATAATGCAGATGGCCTTTAGAAGGTATGTTGACGGTCTGGATGAGGGTGTCTATATAATGGGAGATTAGGCACCCTAACCTCAGTTTGGGGGGGGCGACTGTGATGCTGGAAATTCATCATAGGTACAGGACCTCCGTATCCTTGTCCTTTACTGCTTTTTATTGTGCGTTCTGCCTTGTTTTCCGCACAGGAATTCATGTGGGACTCCTGGTGGTGCAGCTCTCTTTTGGTTTGGTGAACAGACCCATGGGATACCCTTATGGCACCCATGGGTGGGGGTACAACCTTGTGCCCCTAGTGTATATTTTTGGGTACCTGTGGGTGGCCCACAGAGCAGGGTGTGGGCTGGTGGCAGCTCCGTGCTGAATTGAGTGGTGCCCTGACCATCCTCCATTTTGGGATGCCCAGGTCCTGTCATTGGAATCGGTAGATTCCTGATGGAGATAAAATGGCCCCCGTGGCTTCTTGCCCTCCATCGCCTGTTACCTTGATCTTCCCAAAGTCCCTAGAAGCCCTGACTCTGTCCCTTCCCCCTGACTGGCTGTTGGGTGGAAGTTCCATACATGGTAGTGTGGGACAGTGCCGACCAGACTGGCTGGAGCCTTCCCAAAGACGGTATGTTGTGGGTACAACTGTGGGTGGGACCTGGGTGAATGGAGTGTATGACGAACATGCACTTCTTGTTGTGGATGTCTGGTTTCTGGTGTTTGACACAATGACTGAGACAGCCCTGCCCGAAACTGGTATGAATGCAGTGTGCAGTGTTGAATGGCATGGTACATCTCCGAATCCACATTCAGTGTTGTGAGTGTCTGGATGGAGAAGAATGGCCTGAATGCACTGTGCGCCTGATTGGCTGACAGGCTGCTGAATGCATTTCGTAGTGATTGGATGCTTAAGTGTGACCCAGCTGAATGAATGGGAGATCAACAGTATATCTGGGGACCTCTCACTGCTAGGAATCGTGTTCTGAAGTGTTCAGAGCTGAAGTCCAAACTACGAAGAGTAACTGGAGTGAAACTGATGCTTGACCTTGAAGTGCTGCTGGAAGAGAAGAATTGCTGTTGCTCTCCTTCATCGATCTGAAAGCTGCTGTGTCTCCAAGGACTGACCCAGAGAGGATCTGGTAAGGCGCCCTGTCCCCGAGCTACGAGGGACCATCATGCACCTGATGATCTTTGCCAAAGCTCCCTGGTAGACAAACCTACGAAAGGCTGCCGACCCACGACGGGGACTGCCGTGGAATCCCAAAGAGACGCGTCCGGACTGTTGTCCACCACCGTCAACGCCCGCTGTTGCCGACAGGAGCCGCGTGCTCCTGTTGCCTAAGAACTCTTGATCCAAGGACGGTCTCGTCTGCACTGCCGTGCACCTTATTCTGCCAGAGAAGGCCAGGCCATCGACGCGCCGAGGACTATCCGCCTGTGGGTTTCCCGCCACCCAAAGACCACAGAGATGCAGATGACTCGACGCCCTTGCTGGGCCACAGTTTTTCAAACTCTTTGCGGTCCAGAACTATCGACATCAAGGTGCCCCGCATGCCTCTTCCTTGCAGGACTTTTACGCTTCCCTGTCAACAAGTACCGCTAGGAAAGAAGCTGCCACTTCACCGCCGTAGTTCACCCTGTTCTCCATCAGACATTCAACGACCCATGACTCCTGCCTTAAAGAGAGGGCGCTTAAGGAGGGCTGTCGATTCCCTGATGAGGAACGCTCCAACGCCTGGTACTTTGGGGTTGCAGAACTATTGGAAAGACCCTTGCGAACAATATATGGACTGGGCTTGTGATATTTCTTTATTCTACAGGTTGCCCGGGTTGGGGGATCTCCACACAGAACAGTGTCTAGGTATCGGGCCAGTATTCTGCCAATTGTTCTAACCAACTGCTTTCCTCTTATATCTAATGTGGGTGTCCCTTACAAACTAATTTGTGTGACATTTAACCCTACAGTTGATGCACTTTAAATAGATCGAATAGTAATTGTGGTACCACGTAGAACTGCATATTTCCCATTATAGATAACCGAGTACAAAGTGAGTTATCATGAAATAGTACATAACCTTGAATATGAAATATATAAAGACTGTGTTTTAACTAATACAGTGTGCGGACATTCCTTTGTGGGTGCTTGGGGACTACACTCTACTTAAGAACCAGTCTGCATCACCTCGTGAGAAGCTAGTCCTTGATTGCTCGTCCATTGCTACTGTAATAGAGAATCTTGGCTGGGGTCCTCTGTGCATCTCCTCTACCATATAGCGAGCAGGAGTACAGACACCCACCTCCGTTCTTTACAAGGTATATACAGTGTGGCAACACAATCAAATACCTCATCCTTTTTCCATAAGACCGGAACGCTTGCCACTCCCTGATGGTTCTTACCCTTGTAGCTGTATACCTGACAGTTTATATTGTGACTTATTTGTGGAAACATGTTGCATTTTGAGAGCTTGTCCTTCCATGAGAACAAACAGCTTCATGTAAAACACTACTGGCACACCACTCAGATGAGTATTTTTACTGAATTTATGATCTCTGTTTCCTTAGTTTCTGCTGTACCAATTGAGTGGCCAAACCTTCAGTGGTGTTAGTAGAGTCACACCCCATAAGGCCTCCCCTGGTTGTTCATAAACATTACTGAGTTCTCATCAATCTGTGTCCTTCACCTTCTGGAATACTGGCTATGGGTGTGAAATATTACTTGCTCTATCACCCATTGTTCAACGCCTGGGATCCTACCTCGCCCTGCATCCTTAAGCAATCACTTTGCAGCATTTCACACCATGTCCAAGGATGCTGGCCCTGTCTGTGCACCAGCTGAAAGACACACACGAAGAAAGCTTAGGGCCAGATTCATGGAATTATCGGTGGTGTAAATCGGGCACTGGCGCGCTGAAATGCGCACAAATCTGCCTTTGACGATTCATGGAATAGAATGCACAGTACTTTTCCTGGACTTGCGTGGAGTTCACCCTGGCTCAGTATGTCTGTGTGAGCCGCCAAGGGCCTTCATTGTGCAGGACTCCAAGTAGAGCATGGGTGTGGCTTGCGCAGATGGCTGGGAAGGGGGTGGAACAACAAATATGGGGAAGAACTTGCGAAAAAATTGGGCATTCCGAGGGATGGCCTGTAGGCAGTCCATCGCACCCTCACAAATGCACAGCACGAGACATATTCATGGATTCGATAGCGCAACGTCTCGGCTGGGAAATGGCTACGCAAGTCTTTTATACGATCAGCCACCCGAAGGCTGGCATAAGTACAATTGCACATAGGATTTGCAGCACGCAGGTGTGGTTACTTGTCAAATTTCGGGGGGTGTGGACTCAATCGGGGTACCGATGTAACTTAGGACTGCACATAAGCAGTGTTGCATGGTGCAGGAATGTTTTACAGGGGTTTGCATGCAGATCTCCTGAGTTATTGCTGAGTTACGATACCGCATACGTATGTTGTCAGAGTGGCAGGTACAGTTACGGGGACCAGTGCAGAATCCCTGAGTAGCAGGCCTGCTTATGGGGGACCACAAGCACTGTTTGAAGGTAGCTCTTCTGGCTGTTTATGCTTTGCGTGTGGGCGTGTCAGAGGCGTTCCGGCACAACTTGTGAATACAGTTACTTTGCGCTGTAGATCCATGAATACGCAGGGAGTGCATTTTTCGCACAGTGTCCTTCTCGGCACGTGGCCCTTGCAGGATTTCTGTGCAAATTTCCATGAATCGGGCCCCATATCTATGCACAAAACTCTGACTACTTTCTGTGGTCTAGTCATCTGCAAATCTCCACCATGACTTACTCCACTTAGGCAAGACACTCTGCTTGCTTTTAAAACACATCTCTATACATGCTTTAAGCAATCTACTCCTACTTGTCTGTCATACTTCATAAAAAACCTCTCAACTACCGGGTATGCCTCTTGCACTTCTCTCAACCTGATACATTAGTTCGTAATCATCTACTGCTTTACTGCACATCTGTCCCATGGTCCCACCTGGCCAGCCTGTTTACTTATGGTGAATTCTGCATGTCATTACCCTACATTTTTTCACAGAAGTGTACCAGAAAATGCATGTTCACCTGACAGAGCTAATACGCAGCAAGTAATCTTGCACACAGACATAATTGCTGACCTTATAGATGACCCACTCTCCTCCCCTTAGGACCTTCCTCAACTGGTGTATTATCTCAAGTTTGGGGCATTGGAACTGCATCCCAACATTCCCAACATTGTGTAGGGTGCTTGATATGTGTTTATTTTCTGTTAGATAAAAGAGGAGACAGGTTGCCTGGCCATGGATTTCTTTGCAGTAGTCAGTTTTAGATCAGACAAATGATTGAAATATCAGACTATTTATTCCTATGCCAGTGCTGGCAGGATGGATTTGAAAATGTGCAATTTGGGGTGACAACATTTTGTAACTGTTGCCAGTAGGGAGCTAAGGAAAGGTGTTGAGGTCCTTTTTGAGGGATGGTGGTGGAGGTTTGAGCATGGAAGGCCAGATGTTACATATGACAGATATTGGAGGCTTCCCCAAGATGATACATACTGTTTTGGCTGTGTTGAGGCAAAGACTTTTTGAAGGCATCCGTGTTGGAACTGGGCTTTTGTAAAGGTTAGGGTCTGTGCCGTACAGTCATATAGAGTTGGGTGCCATCAAAATATATATTAAATGGAAACTTGAATCAGTTGACCAAGTGGACCCAGAGGTGTACATGGGCATTAAAAAACCAGGCGAGAGTGAGGGCTCCTGTGAGACTCCCCAGGGTTAGGTTATGCCATAAACCCTTAGGTGCCCATCATGTGCCTGGCTATGTGCCAGGGAATAGGCAATCCAGGTGAGGGAAATATATGTAATACTGTGTGGGAGTGAGGGACCAGCAGTCCCCTCGCATCCTTTACTTCTCAGCACAAAACTCGGACCAAGTGCCTCCAGTAGTTGCTCTTATGCGATGTCGACTTTGGTTAACATTCACGTAGATGGGACCACTGAGCAGGACACAGGGCATCCATTTTTGTACCCCCTTTCGACTCCATCTTGGTGCCTAGGCCTCACTGCGATAGTACAAAACGCTTCTCTTTCCTTTCTCGCAACGGCCAGACGCGCAGGGCACATGGCCCCCACCATCTTTCCCACTCTGACTGGAAAACTCTGCGGCTCCATTCTCACGCCGCAGCCGGACGTACTTGCAACAAATAATAAATGTTAACATATCACTCTACCTCTGAGATCACTGTCCTGCATGTGAACCAGCATGAGCTAAGCACATAGCTCGTCCATCTCCACAAACGTGCCCTTGCCCCCGCACCCTCACCAGTGGAAACTTACTGCTATTGTGACCCTGTGAACTGCTGAGTCATTCCGCGTGAATGCGGGGCTCCGCAGTTCACTTTACAGCTGCTGACATTCTCCGACAGCTACACGCATTTTGTGAGCACCTCGCGCACTGTCGCATTAAGTATTTATTGACCTACCACGAGAACAAGCCTGACTACAACCTCCAATTTGAGGATTTCCCTGGGACCAGTACTTTTTGTGAGACGATCGCCCACATGTACCTAGGGTTAATGTAACCATTTAGCACTCTCATCTCACACAGTCCACAGACACAAGGCCCATCCAGCCCATACAGACGCCCCGAAACACCACGGTGTAGACGCACCTTTTAACCACAGTACATTGCCACTGTTCCTTTTGGAAAAGAACATTTTGTCATTTGTTTTTTGTTGTCTTTGTTAAGAATGTTTATCTTCTTTCTGTTTAACACTGTCTATTAGATTCTGACAGTGCATGATTCTTTTTCATGTTTTTGTGACACAAAATCCAGTAGGCCATTTAGCCCTTCAAGTGTCATGTTTTATCTACTTGTATGAGTGTGATGTAATTCTTGTATTTCTGTTGATTTAATACAACACTATTTGAATTATAAAAACTCAACACATACCTAGATTTGGTCTTACGAAAAAAAGAGTATTGTGTACATTTATTTGGAACATAAAGGAACAGGAGTGGCCCATAAGTGATTTTTTGACCTATTCACGTGTTTTTCCTGCGCAATTCATACTGCGGGTGCAAGACTTGTTGAGAAGCGAAACTGGTACGGCGTGGAACCAATCCAACCCCTTGTTCTATTTTATAATCAAGAAAGGGCTCCCGAAGGAGGTACAGAAGGCCTTGGACAAGATAGCTGGGATAGAAGCCAAGGGTTGGTCTGAAATTCAGAGCATAATTGTGCACCACTGTAGGAGGATCAAAGAGAGAGAAAAGGAGATAGCACAAAAAAGGCTGGCAGACGAAGCGAAACTGGTACAGAATAAATTAGTGAAGGTCGCCACCATAAACGCCACCGTAACAACAGACAGAGAGAACGAGGGGGATGAAAGTGCGGGAAGCAGGCCAGTCGGAATAGCAGCTCTGTGGGCAGCAGGAGAACAAGGACCGTGGAACAGAGAGGAGCAACACAGAGGACCACAGTGGCAAGAAAGGCCGGCGAGAGGGGTACCATGGCCAGAGAGGGGGGTTCGGAGGCATGGGGAGTAGAGGATTCGGTGGCCAAGGGATGAGGAGGACAGCAAGGGTCATGTTGGAACTGTGGCAGATGGGGACACTATTCAAGAGATTGCAGAATGCGGCCCTCAGGGTATTTCCAAGGGCAACCACCGTGGACAATGAACAGGTATGGTGATGCCCACAGCCAAGTAGCCCCTATGGATTACCAATGGGAGGGGGAAGACCACAGGACCAGTGTTATAATGAACCCCAAATGCAGCAAAGGCAACCACCCTCACAACCACATCACAGTGCATCACAGCCCATGACAAGACAAAACACTGTAGGAAACTCCAGCAGCAACAGTTTCTCGACAGCTGCACATGGTGCACCTGCAGCGTTCCGTGGCGCAACAGTCGTTGGAGATAATGTTTTCTCAGTGCCCGGACAAGAAAGGTACGCAGATTAGGACAGCCCACAGGGAGCACTTACGTGTCCAGTCCTATCCACCACCCTACGTGCAGAAGAGGAACCACTAGTGGGGGCAGAGATACGAAATAAGCAGTTTATCTTTATGGTAGACTCAGGAGCGGAAAAATCATGTCTTATGGAAGGGCGGTTTCCGCTCTCAGGCAGGAATTTGGAAACGCAGGGGTTCTCGGGGGCTATTTTAAAAGTTCCTTACACCAAAGATCTTGATATAACTGTGGGGGGAAAACAGTGCGCGCACCCTTACTGTACCACGAAGACGCGCAAATTAGCTTGCTGGGTAGAGATTTGCTAAGTAAATTGAACATGACCATTTTGTTTACCGAGCGGGGAATAGTATGTTCCACCCCAGGAGTATGCCAAGTGCGAGCAATGTTAATGATTAGCACGATGATGAATGGAGTTGTGGTGCGAGGGATGCCCATTGACATAGACATGTTTATCTATGGCATCAAAGTGTTAGCCCGAGTAGTACCTGAGATAACAAGAAAAGAATGGAGGACACCATCAGACTTTATATTCCGCCCAATTGCGAATACAGACGTCGTGCCAGGCACTATAATGTCCATAGACATCGAGGCAGTTCAGGTATCAAGTAAACGTATTGTGGTCATAGGCTTGGACACGCATGGATGCGAGTGGAGAACTGTGTTATGCATAGATCCAAACATAATGCTAAAAGATCTAACTGACTAACTATTCACTGACAACGAAGATGATGGAGAGATAGTAATGGAAATAAGCATACAGTGTGATATTATGATCCAGTACAGAGAGGTACACAACCCACTTATGGCCAGTGTTAATGCCCCACCAACAATATTTGATGAAGACATGGCAAAAGTAGCACCAGAAATTTGGACTACAGGCCCACATGATGTAGGGTTATTACATGAAGCAACACCAATAAAGATAACACTCGAACCAGGTGCCATACCGCCAAAAGTGAAACAATACCCAATATCCAGAGAAGCAGAGGAAGGAATTAGGGAGACAATAAATGCACTCCTGAACCAAGGTATAATTGTGCCATCAAACTCCCCATGTAACACAGCCATCTTTCCGATTAAAAAAGCAAAAGGAGGGGCGTGGAGGATGATCCAAGATCTCCGCCCACTTAATAATGTCATTCAAAAAGAATTCCCGCTAGTGCCTAACCCGGCATCAATACTGTGCAGTATACCCAAAGAATCTACATGTTTTACTGTGGTTGACTTGAAGAATGCCTTCTTCTCCATACCACTTGACCCAGGATCGCAGTACTTCACAGCATTCACACTGGGAAATAACAGATATGAGCATCGCAGACTCCCACAGGGATATTGCGAAGGCCCAAGTTTTTTGAACAGAGTATTACGAGATGACATTGGAAATATAGATGTAGAGAGCACCATTATACAATACGTAGACGATTTACTCGTCTTTAGCAAAACAGAAGAAAAGTGCATAGAAGACTCTATAGCACTGTTAAACGTGTTAGCTACCAAAGGATACAAGGTTGATAAAGGGAAACTACAATATTGTCTTGCTGAAGTTGTATACCTCGGACAGTTAATATCGAAAGATGGAAAACAAATACTCCCTGATAGGGCAGCTGCTATATGTAACATTATAATACCAAAGACAGTGAAGGAGATGCAAACATTTCTTGGCATATGTAACTATTGCCGAGCATGGATCCTTGATTATGCAGCCTACACACTCCCATTATGCCAAGCATTAAAAGAAGCGCAAAAAAGTAGAGCCCCAATAAAATGGACACATGACATGATGGCTCAGTACTTCAGACTGAAAGACCTTATCGCTGAGACTCCTGTCCTCTCGAACCCAAATTATGAGAGGGACTGTGCAACCTATGAGGGGGAGGGTGATGATATTCCCAAGGCAAGTGAAAACGCCCTGAAGGAAGGAGAAATATACTTCATAGATGGTTCAGCGTCAATAAATCCAGAAACAGGAGAGAAGCATGTAGGGATGGCAGTAGTTTGAATGGAGGAAGATAGCTATGAAACAATCGTCCAAAAGTGTTGTCCGTCCCATTACTAGCACAAGCGGCTGAACTAACTGCATTAATTGAAGCATTACGTACAGCCAAAGGATGCACAGTGACTATATACTCAGATTCAGCATATGCAACTACCACTGTCCATTCAGGACTATCACGCTGGCGTAGAAGAGGGTTCAGACGAGCAGACGGCTTACCAGTACAGCACGCCACACTATTCAATGAATTAATAGAGGCATTGGCAGAGCCATCGGTAGTGGCAGTGGTGAAATGCCAAGCCCATACCAACAACACAGATGCAATCTAATTGGGAAACGCGGCAGCCGACGCAGCAGTGAAGGAGGCCTCATATTTCAATAAAACAGCAGCGACTGAGTGCATTGTTAAAGCCGCTACTGTAGAACCACTAGAAGAAGCCTATAGTAGCACGCCCATAACACAGCTAATAGAGCTACAGAGGAGGGCACCAGCGGAGGAACAAGATTTATGGAGCAAGCAGGGATGTAAAGAATCAGCCACAGACCTCATTTGGAGACAGGAGACGACAGGGAAGGTAGCGATGCCGGTAGAATTACTTGAATTAGCATTCCAACAGCTGCACTTTCCAGCCCATGTAGCAAAACAACATATTGCCGCAGATATTCAAGAACATTGGTTTGTCCCCAATTTACAGGAACATTTGACAAAATGTATCATAGACTGTACAACATGTCAAACATACAATTCAGGGATGACATTGAGGACATTGCAAGGTACTTTGCCACGACCGACAAGGCCCTTCAGAGAGCTCCACATAGATTATGCAGATATGGGAGAGAGATGTAACGGAGCAAGATATCTAATTGTGGTAGTATGTCCTTCCTCAAGGTGGGTGGAGGCGGGTTCATGCCCCGAACCAGACGCGAAGTGCATGGCGAAGTTTCTGGTGAGAGAAGTGTTTTCCCGGTGGGGAATATGTGATGTGATACGGTCGGACAATGGCACGCACTTTGTGAATGACCTCGTCAAAGAAGTAACATCACTCTTTGGGGTAAAGCACAAACTGTGTTCCATTTATCATCTGATGGCTAATGGGATGGTGGAAAAGATCAATGGTCTACTCAAGAGAAAACTATCGAAATTGTGTAATACACTAAAGAAAAACTGGGTGTATTGCTTACCCCTAGCACTGTTGCAACTCAGAACGCAACCATGTAAGGACCACCATTGGAGTCCCCATGAAATTGTGACTGGGAGGCGAATACACATACCACTCTCCCTGAATAGGAGAGCATCAGATGCACACAGGGCTGCCACAGTGCTGGGGGAAGAATTTAAGTAATACTTGACTCAGCTGACACACGCAGTACGCAGCATAGCGCGACAAATAGCACCGCCTTTTACTGAAAATGTGGCAACTGATACTACCACGCCAGCTACAGATAGCCCAACTGGGCCGCTGATGCCAGGAGCACAGGTATATGTGAGGAGTTTTGTAAGGAGATGGAATTCACCAAGATTTCATGGCCCACATGAAGTGATTTACAGTACGCCCACTGCAGTGAAAGTAAAGGGACTGAAATATTGGGTGCACCTCTCAGATGTGAGGAGGGCACGCAATAGTACACTCCCTCAGAGCGAACAGGAATGTGCAAGTGGTACTACAAATGAGGTTGGGAAGCAATGACAACATGATCAAATGAGACAAGGAACTTGTGTAGAGCAAAAACAATGATGTGACTTCTGATTTGCCTTGCCCTACTTCTCTATCTTTCTCCCTTTCACTCTGCTTTCATCACAATATCTTCCTCCTGCTATAAAAACGCACAGTAAAAAAGAGAATATAAGTGAAGCAAATAACAGGAAAATGTATACGTACAGCAACCATAAACGAAACAATGAGTAAACATGATGTGTAAATATATATATACATATATAAACATAATGTACATATTCAAGTGACTTAACAAATTTGTATCGTCCCTCCAGGTGACAAAATGGCCCAGCAAAGTGCACTCGCAGAGAACACATTAATGTTAGATAGCAATAGGGATGCCATAGGGCTAATAAGTTTAGCAATGTTGAATGGGTTTTGAAATGCGCTGCTGTTTTGCTTTCTGTGATGTTGTTGTTCATGGCCCGGTATTACACTCTCTTATCTCTGGTTAATGACATGCATAAAGGGGGGAGCAGGGCTAAACTGATACAAGGAGGGTCAACCCTGGTATGGACTGGAGTAAAGACAATATGGGGAGAAACACATATCATTGGTATTAACGAAACAAATGTAACACAAACTTGCGATCACGCTCCTGCTGATCCAAAAAGTGTCTCCTTGTCACATCCTGGCATAAATATGAGTAATGATTATGAATCAAATGAATATGATGGCGATTATTATTGGCCGAGTAACTTAGCCAACACAAGTATGAATGCACAGACAACCATAGAACCTACCTCATATTACGCTGCTGCTACAAAAGGGTATAAACATGCCATATTAGAAAGCAATAATACTGCCTGGGCTGGAATGTTCCCAATACATAATCAAAAAGTGAGAAGTTATAAGGAGGGAGGGAAAAGGAGAGAAAGAAGGGGGGCGGGAAGGAAAAGATACATTTATCATGATCTGGGATTAGATGAAATAGAAGACCCCCGCCACCCTGATCAATCTAACAAATGGTATTCAGACATGAGTGCTCCGGCAAAGCAAGCAACAAATGAAACATGCTATGTCTGTTCACTCATACCGCATGCATCAGGAACACCCAAAATGTTGGTACCACAGGAAGTGCTGTTATCGGAGGCTCAATGTTTGATTCACTTAGTTCTGTGTAGGATAAAAAGCAGAAGCACTCCGGGGACTATCTAAGAACAACTTCCAATGGATAAAGGAAGTGTGCACCCATATTTGGTCGCAACACGTTACTAAGCTAACATGGATCACAGCACTGGAAAAGCCTATAAAAATACAGAAAGAAGTACCGCACAAACTATGCTTCCATGGGGAAGGGAAAGTGAACATGGGGGAGGCCAAGAAATGAAAAAGACACTAATGATACCTGATATGAAGAAAGGTACTGCAGCACTGATGGACATGTACTGGATTTGCGGCAAACAAGCCTACCTGCATCTACCTGCATCCTGGAAAGGTACTTGCGCCTTAGCCACCCTCCATACGGCCCTGATGGTAATACCCAAAAGCCATAAGCCATATACAAGGAGCAGCAGGGGAATCGGCTGGCAGATCAGCAGCAGGAGAATCGGCTGACATCGACAGCGCCCCAACAAGTAGAAACAGAACCTCCATCTTATGAACTGTTGTCAGAACGCGAGTTGTAAACAAAGTTATCCTGAAGTAAAAGATCATCCAACTATATTTCATCTGAATCATCAAAACTCCTTGCCGAGATCCCACAAAAGTACAAGCTCTTCTCATCCGCAGAGACATTTTTTGCATCGCTCCTAGCGCCAGGACTCCAAGCACGAGCGAATGCCAAATGGTTACTAATAGTGCGCTGGGAGCTAATCCAACTGGCCAACGACACTGAAGAAGGATTCAACGTTATAAAAATAGAGCTCTGTGCCTTGCGCCTAATGAAAATGCAAAACCGATATGTTCTAGATCTCCTCACGGTGATGGACGGTGGTGTTTGCCGAAAAATCGGGGGGGGCGTGTTGCACATTCACTTTCACATGTGATAACAGCAGTTCACAACTTAGGAGAGAGGATGAGAACAGAGGGTAGAGCAGAAGAAAGCTCATGGTTTGACAGCATGTTCAGCTGGATACCATCATGTTTAAATGTGATGATGAAAATAATCATTCCTGTCATCGTCTTTGTGTTGCTGTTCTTCTGCGTGTGCCAATTAGGTAACAATGGGCTGACCGACAACGGTAACAACTATGATAGATGCACAAATACAAACAGGGGAACATAACACTCCAAAATACAGAATGACTGCCATCTATAGGCAATATGGGGATAGGGTTGATAATTTATACCACACCACCATCAAGGAACCAGGGGAATTGCAATGGTATAAAGAGGTGTGGGTAGACCTAGATGGGGATGGTGGGATATACCTAACATGCACTCCAGACAAATATGCAAGAAGAGGTAATTGCTTGAGAAGTGTATGCAGAGCATGGATGCCAATAAAAGGTACCCCAGCCTAGGAAGAAGCAGTTGCTGAAGCTGAGTACTACCGAAGAGAGAATGAAAGAAAACAAGTGTCATAAAGGGGGGAATGTGTGGGAGCGAGGGGCCAGCAGTCCCCTCGCATCCTTTACTTCTCAGCACAAAACTCGGACCAAGTGCCTCCAGTAGTGGGTTCACCCCTTGCTCTTATGCGATGTCGACTTTGGTTAACATTCACGTAGATGGGACCACTGAGCAGGACACAGGGCATCCATTTTTGTACCCCCTTTCGACTCCATCTTGGTGACTAGGCCTCACTGTGATAGTACAAAATGCTTCTCTTCCCTTTCTCGCAACGGCCAGATGCGCAGGGCACATGGCCCCCACCATCTTTCCCACTCTGACTGGAAAACTCTGCCGCTCCATTCTCACGCCGCAGCCGGACGTACTCGCAACAAATAATAAATGTTAACATATCACTCTTCCTCTGAGATCACTGTCCTGCATGTGAACCAGCATGAGCTAAGCACATAGCTTGTCCATCTCCACAAACGTGTCCTTGCCCCCGCAACCTCACCAGTGGAAACTTACTGCTATTGTGACCCTGTGCCCCTGCAAGGTATTCCTTTTATGTGCCAGACCATTGACCACGCCATGGTGCCCATCCAACAGATCCCCAACTAAAATTAGACCCCTGCTGGAGTATATTGTTGCCTACCACTAACAAAATGTCACATACCAGAGATTCTTATGAACACAGACCCTCACTTCAACCGGTGTATTATGATGGTCAAGATCCTTAACCTAGGGCCTTTATAATCCGATGGTATTGATAGTATAGATACATGTGTGAAGTTTTTATAGACATGATGAGTTGTTCAAAGACTTCGAACGATTATTATTTAGTGCATGCATTTTTGAGAATATATTATGTTAGCTTAGCTAGTGACCACCCTGCTTCACAGTGACCTGACCTTCACCCATTCGGAACACAGATGCCTGACGTCCATCCTCCCGGCAACCAAGCAGCCAACCCGGAGGAAGAGATGCCACCCACACCATGGGCACCATATGGACTGTCCAATCTGGGACCAACGTAGTATCCTATGTTAGTTGCGTCATTTGCCCTGTAAAATGTATTGTGAGATTAATTTTGGTCAGAGTGCTCTCAGAGGCAACAGAGATCTTTGAATGCCATTTACTTATATAAACCTTGCCTTGAACTCTCGCAGCCTGCTCTCTTTGCCTCATTCCCCGTCTGGGGTGTGTCAGTTATATTCTTTTGCATAAGAAAGACGGGGAGGGCACAAACAATACCCATGTTGCCACAGAGTCTGGACTACAAGATCTAGTGGGCAAGCAAATCATAGGCTGCTAATAGGTCATTTGCATCCCTTTTCTGTAGCATTTATCCTCTGACATCCAGTAATGTTGTCTAGGAACTTCTGAAGAATCTGAATCTGGATTGTTGGTCATGGATGAGACTGTTGTTCTCACTGTATTTAATATGTTGTGTGGTAACTGTCCACTGAAGGGGCATGGCCTGTAAGAGAAGATTGCCCGTGGGTACATATTTGGAGAACTTGTCTTTGTCTAGACTGACCTTTCCTAAGAGATGAATGATGGTAGCTGGTTTCATGGAGCTAGGGATGGACCCTATTGAGACAAAGAGAGAGATTGCAGCAATCTGTGATAGAGGATGCCAAGGTGGTGCGGGGAGAAGAAGGCCAAGCTACTACATTCCCCAACAGCCCAGCAAAAAGCCATTTTAAGGCAAACTATGTTAACTACTTATGAAATTTAACAAATATGATTCCGTATTGTACAACGGCTGAGGTTAAGAGAAGTTGAACCTTCATAAATCCATTTTAATTGTATACATGCAACAGAACACATATCAAACCTATTTAGTGAACTCCAGGATTCCAAAGTGCTTGGACAAAAAAATATGTTCCTTGGGGGTGTGGAGGGGGCCTGGGATGAGGGTGGGCATAGGGAATGTACACTACTTACTGTGCTAGCCCCAGAAAAAGTTGTGCAAACCAAAACCAGATTAGGGTGTATGTAAACACATCTCACTTAAGGGCACTCCAAGGCTTATAAATAACCTCACCATATTAGTGTGTTCTTATTGCAGTGATAATATGAAATGATCAAGGTTGTTTTGGGATGAAACACTTGGAGGACAGGATGCAATACTGGCTACGTCATCCATGGTAGAGATAATAGGACCGGGGAAAGTCTGGCCTCTTGGTGTTGTTAGATCTATCTGCCGCTTTCAATTTACTACATCATGAGCGACTCATACACATCCTAAGGGACACTTGCCACCTCTTTGCTCTAGCCTGCAAATGGATACTCTCCTTTCTGACTCGAAGACAGTCCAGAGTCTGCTGCGGGGTGGCTACCGCGTTTTCCTCCCTTTCTACCTGTGGGGTGCCACAAGGAGCTTGCATGTCCCCTATATTGTTCAATCTTTACATCCTATCCCTATGCAAGCTCCTCGTAGAATCTGGAGTATTCTGAACCAATTACTCTGATGACAAGCAATTGGTCCTGGAGATTTCGGGGGAATATGCTGCTGACAGTCTACTCCTCCAAAACATCTACAACCAAGTAGATTCTTGAATGACAGGCAGTTTGATGTGCCTTAATAAGGGCAAGACTGAAATTCTTAACTTCGGCTGTCCACAAGCCAGGTCTAAACTCTACAACTGCTATCTGACATTTTCCATCCAGAACTGCTGTATTTCCGTCATGAAGAAAATCAAAACACTTGGTGTGCAAATTGCACGATTAGAGCAGAGTCACATGTGAACTTAGTCACCAAAAACTGCTCCTGCCATATAAAGCTACTCAGGAACATCTGGCCGTATGTGAACGAGGACAACTCAGCTACCATTGCGCGGGACACTATTCTGTTATGAATAGACTATTGCAATGCACTGCTAGGAGGGTGCGACAAAAAAATCATTCAGCGCTTACAAACTATTCACAATGATGCTGTTCAAATTGTAAAAAATGTCCCACATAGATGTCATATCTCAATCCACCAGCAGGCACTACACTGGCATGAGTGTGTGGCATGTGTGTTGCATGGTTTAATTGAGGACCCGTGACATAGTGAATAGGTGTGGTGAGCCCTGATTAAAGTAATCACAGTGAAAAAATAAAAATAATACCTATGCACTTGGGGCCTGAACCTGTATGCACATTCTTACAAGAAAAAAGACATTGACAAAGGGAATAGGCAACACCTTTTATATAGTGATGCAGAAATGTATTCTGAAGTAGTGTTTGTACCAAATATATATGCTGCACGTTCTTTCAAATTTGCTGAAGAGCACAGTTGACCACCAGGGACAGTGCGACCATATGGACCATCAGAGACAATGCGTCCATTTGGACCGTTAGTGACAGGGTGGCCATTTGGACCATTAAGGACAGCCATGGTATTGCAGCAGTGATCCAGTTGCTGTCCATAATGGTCCAAATGGCTGCACTGTGCCTTATGGTTACATAGTCGCTATTGTGATGTTTTTTTTATCTGTGTGTCATGATTTTAAAATATAACAGAGCCTTTTATATAAGAATGGCCGGTTTGTAAATGTGTCACAGATCACTCAAGCGGTTGACATTTGTTTAAGCTGCCGAGATTCAGGATCTCATATTCTGACTCAGGGTTTAAACATTAGCATTATAAGCCACTGATTCTATATTTCTCTGTTTTTATAGAAATGGCCTACAACAGCCGGATGTCACAAGCGTTGCAATCTATGGATGTGAATTGTAGAGTGACTGATTCAGCAAATTATGGATGGCAGGATGGAGCAGAGATGGCACTTTTGGCAGCCGGTTCAACAAATCCAGGATGTCCTGAGGTGAATGGAATGATGCAACCTGTTTCTAATGGGGCTTTTGAGGGCGCTGGGACAGGGTCTGTTCTGCATGGTTCAACATGTTTGGAATGTTTCAACAACACTGTAATGGGGTATCCTCTTTTCTTATAGCATCAGCAAGGGTTGAAAGGTCACCAAAAGAATGCCTTCTCGGAGCCTACCCAAGAATAAGCTAAATTAGACAAGTAATTTAGTTGATGGACATGGTGTGTGTGCTGTCCAAAAGGGCCATTGCAATGGTGTGGAAGTCAGCAGGGGGCCCGGAGTACGCCAGATGGCAAAGTGAACTGGAACACTGGACAAGGGCGGAAACTAGGGTATGGGGGATGGAGTGGTTAAAGAGGGATGGGACTACAGCCCTGCTTATGAGTCCTGGAAGTCACTAATCTGGGGCATTTTTCACCCATCGGATAACAAACCCCGCAAATGAACTGGGCCCACTTCTGAGGTGATCTGAACCTGCCGGGAGCTGGGCTTTTAAAATACAGTACCTTGAGTTGCCACACTAAGGGCCCGAATCCCCAGAGACACCCTAAACACCAGAACTTTCAAATGGAGGAGATTGGTTGCCCACATGAGCAAACTCGATAGTGAAGACTGTTTTCTGTTACCATAATGTTATTTGTTGTTGTTTATTTGGTGATAATATATATATATATAAGGCAGAGTTTGAAAATTGAGCAGTGAAATATCAATGTATAACTTAAATGCCAATAAAACATTTTGAAATAAATAGCATCAGCAAGGGTTGTGGGATTTGAGGACCCCAATGCTGCAGAGTTCTTTTGTAAAAGCAACACTCGGCCCACTTGGGTCTGGCTTGTTTGCAACACCCAACCAAGTGTCTGTGGTGCAGACACCACAGAGTTCTTTTGTAAATTCACGACTAGGCCTGCTTGGGTCTAGCGTGTTTGATACGCACAACGGAGTGTCTGTGTTTAATTTTGATATACATTTTTTTATATCAATATTTGTTTTAAATGTTGCTATAAAAATTGATATCAAAACGTTTTTAATGTTGATGTAAACAAATCCAATACCATTTTATAAAAATCCGATATCAAAAATGTTATCACTTTTTTTACATGTTTATGTAAACATTCATTTTGATGTTAAAGATTTTTGATATCAAACCACATTTTTTGATAGCAACTTTTTTTGATAAATAGAAATAATATAAAGTTTATATAAAATTATTCAATTACTTATCAAAGGCCAGCTCTATATAACATCATGACGTCATACCATCAAAGGCCACAACCCATTCCAGCATCATCAAAGCCTTACCAACACCTCACACTCGCCAGCTAACTCCTCACAAACATACTTTGCCCTCGACCAAACAACAGTGCATGCGCCCACGCCCATATTAAAACATGTTTAATATACACTTTATATCATTTTGATATAAACTTTATATTAAACCATTTCAAAGTACACAAACACTCTTTCTATATTTGTTTATATGAAACGGATATCAAATTGATATTAAATTGATATCGAAACTTTTTGATATGGAAAATGAATTGATAGCAAAAAGAAATCAAACCCATATCAAAAGGTGCGGGACTAAGGACTGCCAGGGGGCTTTCCCACCTGTCAAAAATGTTACATAGGAAAAAAGGGACCCACCTTAACTACTGATAAAACATTTCATAGTGTGCTATATCTTCTCTCACTTCCCCAGCAATAGACCTATGATTTCCCTATTACCTGACCTTGGTACTTGCATTAATGCGCTTCTTAATGGGTACAGTGGGGGTTCCATATTTTTAGGGACCATTTTCTGAAGGTCTCTTGTGAGGGGTTCCACAGAGCAATCAAGTAGTTTGCACACAGGAAGCCTGCAAAGTCAGTACAAAACAATCTCAATCACAACTGGGCATTGCAGTTTGACTTCACTCATATTGGGGATATTAAGGTAAACTAAACCTCACACAAGCACAAAATAAGATACACAACAGAATATATGCTGACATTATTTGGGTTTTGTTGTATTTATTTGAAGAACAGAGATGTCGGTTTTCGACAGAAATGACCTACAATAACACATTTACAAGTGGAGGTATTCCTGTGAAGTGTGCCTGTGCAATAGCACAAAGATGAGAACAAGTGGTGAGCCAGTTTATGAGGGTGTAAAAAAGTGGGCCATATACCAGGGACAAAACAAAACAAACAGAATATATTATAGTGTGGCAGTCGCCGCACTACAGTCAAGGTCCATAACTAGTTCCATAGGAAACCCAAAAATGTACTTGCTAATAATCTTTGAATTGTAGGATGGATTTAGCTGATATTTATCAAACACAATGATTGTGAAGCTCTCCCAAATAAGAAACAATTTGGGCACAAAGCACTTAATTTCCTTCACTGGTTTGGGGTAAATCCATTCAGTAATTTTAAAAATATTTCACAGAGACATTGCAGTGCCCCCTGTTCAGTAAAACCTTTTTTATAAATTGCCCTTTGTGCTTTGCAGCAGAGAGGCAGAGAGGCTTTTCGGAAATTAAAATCTGCCATTTATTTTTGCAATGTGCAAGAGATTCCCGGGACACTACGAGGAGAAGCCGCAAATGAAATAACTGAAAATGCTATTTGAAGGAGGAAAAAAGGATGCCATCAAAATTTGGAATTAAATCTCTTATGACCTTACAGAGTCTAATAACATTCTTATCATCAGAAAGAGAATCAAAACTCTTCTGTTTATGTAGTCACCTCTATGGGAACACTGATTGTTTTGAACAACATTGCTTAGATGGCCTGGCTGTGGGTGCTGTAATATGAAAACCAATAGCAATAGCTATAGCAATAGCAATCACATCAGGCTAGAGGTTGGGAGTGGGAAAGAAGACACCATGTGAAGTTTGGATTTGGGGGAGGGTTAGGAAGGGAAAAAGCACTTGAAAGGAGTGAGGGGACCCGGAAAAAGTAGTGGGACGCATGTTTAGTGCTGGTGAGGATGTGAAAGACTTTTTAATTCTGAGCAATTTTTACAATTTTTGCTGGAATTTGCGAAATGTCAATCTACCGCAGGAATTTCCGTTATTGGACATTTTTTACTGTAAAATTATTGTGGGATTAAGGTGTTAGTAAAAAAGGATTAACATCTGCAGTGCCTGCATCTACTGGGCATGGGGCAATGGATGCATGGTAACAATTGAATGGTGTGACATGGCCAATGGCCATAGGTAATGGGCCCAAAAGAAAGATTTTGGTGCCACACATACAGATGTGAAGACCAATGGCCATAGTTAGTGAGACCATAAGAAACTATGCAACATGTTTGGCTGTGAACACTGGCCATCTCTGAAGGCCATGGTTAGTGGACCCAAAAGAAAGCTATTGGTACAACATGTTCAGTGTCCACAGTCAAAGTCCATGCCTACTGGGCCCTGAGCAAAATAAAGTATAGCAAAGCCCTTGAAATTCAGTGAAAAATCATTCATTAAGAGAGAGTTTAGGCGATCAGATTTAATGCAACAAAACCCCTGAAATTCAGGACTCACATTTCAATCAAGTCCTCCTCAGAGAAGAAAATGCATTACAAAAGTGGAATGAATTGTCCCCTTCTTTAAAATTAGACTCTTCTCTTTTATCATTTAAGAAATCTCTCAATTACTTTTATTTCACTTTGTTAGTGTGTTTGATCTTTTCTGCAGCTGGCTGGTTTTATTTCTTGCTTTTTATATGTTTGATCCTTTCTAGCTTCTTACCTCTTGCTTTTATTACTTCTTATTGTACTCTGTTTTTCTTATCTGTTTTTAATCAGCCTATTATGCTGCATTATTGACCTTTTCCTTGTGCTTTTTTCCACAATTATTGTTTTTGATGTATGTTTGCCTTTATTATGTTTGTGATCATTTGCCCATTGGCGTAAAGCACAATGTAAATAAATAAACATGAACATAAACATAGCTAATGGGCCCCAAACAAACTGTAGTATAACAAAACCTTAGAAGTTCAGTGAAATTAAGAGAGAGTTAAGGTGATCAGATTTAGCGCAAATAAGCCCCTGAAACTCAGCAATCTCATCACTGGTGACATCACTAATTACATCATGCATGACATCACTGATGACATCAATAATTATATCAAATGTGACATTATTGATTAAATTAGTTAGAATATTTGATTGTATTACACTTAACAATAACAACACAATGCCATGGGACAATACACTGATACAGAAGTATGATATGATTACATATGGCACATTTATTTGTATTACTTATCAACTTATAAACTTTAAAATAAAAATATACAAACCGTTTGATTTCATGTATTACTAAACAATTACAATTCTTCCTTGCAGTGCAAGTACCTGATTCTGGACAATCTATTTTAGGTATTAAAAACATAATATGATAAGTATATGATAAGTATATGTAGTAATACAAAAAGAAGTAGAAACATGTTAAATAATAATAGTTAGGAAAATAGTCAATTTTTACATTTAAATTTACAATTCTCCTCACTGTAAAAATATAAAAAATAATCACATACATATGAAAGTACGTGCCTGTGTGCATTGTTATCTACATATATATTCAGTAGAAAACACTTTGTTTAAGGGACGTTATGGTTAAGTTGTGCTACTAAAAACCTATGAAATTCAGTGAAAAAATGTTGTTAAAGGGACGTTATGGTTCCAAGTAAAACTGAAAAAACCCTGAAATTCGCAAGTTATGGTAAGCTAAGCAACCATAACTCGCACCACCATCGTGCAATGCTAAGACTAACACCCAGGACATCAAAGATGACATCACAATGTCTGGCTCCCTCTTTTTTCCTTTACTAACATATCTAGGCCAGTAACAGTGAGGATCTACAAATTCAATAAGTACTATATTTATAGAATTATAGTTCAAAAATGTTCTTACAGTAATTCACTCGTGGTCCATGTCATAATCTGTGTGGGATTGATTATGGCTATTAGTGTTGTGGTGAAGGGCGGTGATGTCACTGACATTCTAGGTGGAATGTTGGTGTGGGGATGTCACTGGGACTCTAGGTGGAATGTTGGTGTAGGTTTGATTGCAACGTTCTACTGAGGGCAGTTAGACCTAACATACTGGGCCAGATGGATGTCCCAGTGCTTTCTCTACTTCCTAACTAAGAGAATAAAACCTACATGTAAACTACTTACCTTCTAATGTTCATGATTGGTGAAGGAGGCATAGTTTATGTCACTGGCGACGAGGATGGGATCGGTGCTGCTGGGAAGGGGCAGCTGGGGAGAAGCGCTGCCTTCCAGGTTGACATCCATCCAGTAACGAGGAGCTGCAGGCCGGGCGGAGCAGTGGAGGTCCAGGTCGGGGTCCAGCTGAAGCAGAGGTGTCCTGCGGGCTGGAGCTGTGCAAGTGCTGGGGCATTGAAGGTTTCGGGTGGCTCGTAACAGCTGTGACAGTGGAGGAGGTGCAGCTGCTGGCGCTGTTAGACCTCCGGGTATGTCCAGCAGTATTGGCTTTTAATTTAGCCTGAAGGGGTTGCTGTGGAGCCTACTGGCAGGAGGCCCAGATCGAGGTGGCCAGAGGTTGCAGCCGTTGGACTGCAGGGTCCTTGGTCCGGAGCTGGAGGTCGTATGTTTTGGAATTGGTTTCGTCAGGGTGTTAACTTCCCCTGCAAACGCTAGGTGGCGCTGTGGTGCGCGGCCATCAGGGGACGCAGAGCACCTGGAAATGCTTCAGAGATTTATTTTCCTCAGGATGTCGGGTGCCGATAGGATGACGTCGACAAGGGCGGGGCCAGCATCAGTGGGCGGAGGACTGGCATTACGGAGGTCGTATGTTTTGGAATTGGTTTCATCAGGGTGCAGGGTGTTAACTTCCCCTGCAAACGCTAGGTGGCGCTGTGGTGTGCGGCCATCAGGGGACGCAGAGCATCTGGAAATGCTTCAGAGATTTATTTTCCTCTGGATGTCGGGTGCCGATAGGATGACGTCGGCAAGGGCGGGGCCAGCATCAGTGGGCAGAGGACTGGCATTACGGAGGTCGTATGTTTTGGAATTGGTTTCATCAGGGTGCAGGGTGTTAACTTCCCCTGTAAACGCTAGGTGGCGCTGTGGTGCGCGGCCATCAGGGGACGCAGAGCACCTGGAAATGCTTCAGAGATTTATTTTCCTCAGGATGTCGGGTGCCGATAGGGTGACGTCGGCAAGGGCTGGGCCAGCATCAGTGGGTGGAGGACTGGCATTACAGCAGGCCCAGTTGGAGCGCAACAACTTCTTGGAACGCAACGTCCCCTGGGAACGCGACGTTGTTTGTGAGTGTCTTGCCGGTGATGGTTGCCCCTGCGTCCACCAGGGGGAGCAGCTGTGCGCGGCCATTGGCAGGAACAGAGCCAGTGTGTCGTGTGTATTGGACTGCAGGATGGAAATCTTTTCATCTTGGGAGAGCGCGGAGGATACATCTGCGACAAGAAGTTTACTCTTGGAGATGATGGCAAGTGCGATGGCCGGTACCGAAATTCTGGGCGTATACAAAGTGTGTGTTGGGGGTCGGAACATGCCATTAGCAGGTGATTTGTCAAGAAGGATGGCAAGGAAGAGAGCGCTGGATCCGGATCAGTGGGGGACAAGTGACGTGATGAAGGATCTGACAAGTCACTGATTAGAGGTATGTGATTGGGGGAGGCCGGTTTTAATGCTCATGCTGTTTGTGTTTTTGTGGTGGCCTCTGGGTTTAGTACAGTGTGGTTTGGGTCCTGGGTTGATGTTAGCAGTGTAAGGCCTGTGATCTAATGTACTGCTGTTGTGTTTATGTCGTGGCCTGCTGTTTAGGACATTTTCATGGGCTTTTATCTATGGACTTGTGGGTGGAGTTCGTTGGCAAAGTTTGTAATGTGTACAATGTTTTTCTTCCAGGTGGGTGGAAGTGGACATGGGGGTGTGGGGTTGGCACAGAAATTTTTGCGCCATGTCAATTTTTGCTTTTATTTTTCCTGCACTTCATGGGTATGCTGATGGGTGCAGGGATTTTTTTTTTTGGCGCCAGGTCAATAACTTTTGCAATTATTTTCTTGCATTATATGATATTTTGGGATTGGCGCAGGGACTTTAGCGCCAAGGATTTGCATTTAGAGTTTTTCATTTTAGGGACATGTTGGGGTTGGCGCAGGGTTTTAAGCGCCATGGACTTGATTTGGTTACTACTTACTGTGGGTTTTACATGTTGTCCTGCTGTTTTTGTTTGTCGTGTTTGTAGGGGCATTACCCTTGGTTATATGTGGATGACGCCAGTACCTTTAGGGGCAGTGAGGTGCTTTCACTGCTTGCACATGCTGGGATTAGGGTACACAGGATTTGCTTTTATGTGTGCAATTCATGGACATTTTGGGGGTGGTGCAAGAACATTGGTGCCACTACGGGACAAGAACTTTGGCGCCATTACGTCTTTTGGGTTGTTGTTTGTAGGGGCATATCCCTTGGTTATGTGTGGATGATGCTGGTGTTTAGGGGCAGTGAGGTGCTGCCTGGAAAATTTTTGTGGTAGGGAGGTGCTGCCTGGAATGAATTTAAAGTGGTAGTGAGGTGCCACTCAGGGTTTTTAAGGGGTAGTGAGGTACTGCCTGGGTATTTAAAGTGGTAGTGAGGGGCTGCCTGGTTATTTAAAAGGTAGTTAGGTGCTGTCAAGGACAGTGAGCAGCTGTCTGGTCTTTGTAGGGGTAGTGAGTTTGGTTGTTTTTGGGGACAGTGGGGTGCTGTTTAGCGGGCAGTGAGGTGCTGTCCGTGTCAATTTTGGGGGCAGTGTGGTGCTGTCTAGCGGGCAGTGAGGGTTGTCGCTCTTGTGCGGCAGTGGCGTGCTGTCTGGCTATTTTAGGGGGGGGCAGTGAGGTGCTGTCTAGTGGGCAGTCAGGTGCCACTTAGCGGGCAGTCAGGTGTTACCTAGGTCACCTTGGGGGCAGTGAGGTGCTGTCTGGTTGGTTCCTGGTGTGTTTTGGGGGTTTTAGGGCACTGAGGTGGTGTTTGTTGGGACCGTGAGGTGCGGTCTGGTTGTCTTCTGGTGTGTTAGGGACAGTCAGGTGCTGTTTGGTTGTTTTAGGGGCAGTGAGGTGCTGTCTGGTCGTTTGTAGGGGCAGTTGGGAGCTGTCTGATGTCGTGCGGGACTGGGCGGTGCAGTCTGGTTGTTTTTGGGGCAGTGAGGTGCTGTCTGGGTCATTGTTGGGGGCAGTGAGGTGCTGTCCATTAGGCAGTTAGGCGCTGTTTGGTGTTTTAGGGACAGTCAGGTGCTGTTTGGTTGTTTTAGGGGCAGTGAGGTGCTGTTTGGTTGTTTTAGGGGCAGTGAGGTGCTGTCCACATGCTGGTAGGTGGGGTAGCGAGGTGTTGTGTTGGCTTTAGGTTATTGAGGTGCAGTCTGGTGTTTTAAGGGACTGTGAGGTGCAGTTGGTGTGTTTGGGACAGTGAGGTGCTGTCTGGGTCATTTTTGGGGGCAGTGAGGTGATGTATAGTGGGCAGTGAGGTGCTGTTTGGTTGTTGTCAGGGGTAGTGAGGTGCTGTCTGGTTGTTTGTAGGGACTGTTAGGTGCTGTCCATCAGGCAGTTAGGTGCTGTTTGTTTTTGTTTTTTTTAGGGACAGTGTGGTGCTGTCTGGTTGGTTCCTGGTGTGTTTTGGTGGTTTTAGGGCACTGAGGTGGTGTTTGTTGGGATTGTGAGGTGCGGTCTGGTTGTGTTCTGGTGTGTTAGGGACAGTCAGGTGCTGTTTGGTTGTTTTAGGGGCAGTGAGGTGCTGTCCGGTTGTTGTAGGGGCAGTTGGAGCTGTCTGGTGTTGTTGGGACTGTCAGATGCAGTCTGGTTATTTTAGGGGCAGTCAGGTGCTGTCTAGTGCTTGTAGGGATAGTGAGGTGTTTTTTTTTATGCTGTCCACATGCTGGTAGGTGGGGTAGCGAGGTGTTGTGTTGGCTTTAGGTTATTGAGGTGCAGCCTGGTGTTTTAAGGGACTGTGGGGTGCAGTTGGTGTGTTTGGGACAGTGAGGTGCTGTCTGGGTCATTTCTGGGGACAGTGAGGTGCTGTCTGGTTGCTGGTTGTTTTAGGGGCAGTAAGGTGCTGTCTGGTCATTTTCAGGGGCAGTGAGGAGCTGCTGGTGTTTTGGGGATAGTGAGGTGTTGTGGGTTGTTTTAGGGGCAGTGAGGTGCTGCCTGGGTGTAGAGGGGGCAGTGAGGCGCTGTCCATCAGGCAGTGTGGTGCTGTTTGGTTGTTTTTAGGGACAGTCAGGTGCTGTTGGTTGTCGGTTGGGCAGCGAGGTGCTGTTGGTTGTTTTAAGGTTTATTTAGATGCTGTATAGGGCCTGGTTAGGAATAGTTAGTGTTATTATGGCGGTACTAAGGGGTTTTTAGATGATATCTATGTTTTGGGTAAGGGCAGTTAGGTGCTGTCTGGTCATTCAAGGGGCTGCTAGAGCCTGTTTCTAGGTTAAGGGGCAGCCAGATGATGTTTGGTCATAAGTTTTATTTTTGGGTTCCAACTGTGTGTTGTCAAAATTTACAGATTATGGGTTAGAAGTGTGGTGTGGTACAAGGGCTCAGCTGGTAGCTGTTCGGAGATGTTATGAGCCATTTAGTTCGGAACATTTATTGGCGGTGTTCATCCATCCTCATGGTGGGTGATGTCATGGGGTTGTGATGTGTCAGTCCAAGGGAGGGAGACATATGTCATGACCTGTTCTGGGCCCGATTATGGCTATTAGTATTGGGTTGGTTTAGAGAGGGACATATATGTCATAATCTGTGTGGGATGGGTTATTGCTAGGTGTGTTGTATTGGTTGAAGAGAAGGACATATGTCATAATCTGTGTGGGATTGATTATGGCTATTAGTGTTGTGGTGAAGGGCGGTGATGTCACTGACATTCTAGGTGGAATGTTGGTGTGGGGATGTCACTGGGACTCTAGGTGGAATGTTGGTGTAGGTTTGATTGCAACGTTCTACTGAGGGCAGTTAGACCTAAGATACTGGACCAGATGGATGTCCCAGTGCTTTCTCTACTTCCTAACTAAGAGAATAAAACCTACATGTAAACTACTTACCTTCTAATGTTCATGATTGGTGAAGGAGGCATAGTTTATGTCAGTCCACTCACAGCATATGAAACATACACATAGGGAAAAAAACACAGACTTGAAAGATAGCAATGCCTTCTGTGTATGAAGATAATCAGTAAGGTTATCAACACATTGGGCCTCCTTACAACCCTGGCGTTAAGGGGTTAACGGCACCGTAAAAGGCTTCGGCGCCGTTAAACCCTTAACGCCAGATTCACACTTTAACGCCTGCTTTTTGCAGGCATTAAAGTCCATCCCGCTAAGGGACCTTGGTGCTAATTACGGTACCGTAATTTACGGTGCCGTAATAAGCGCCTTCCCCATTCCCATTGAACCCTATGGGCCAAAAATGGGAATGGGGAAGGGGCCATGGTGAATGGGGATTTACCGCCCCACCAACCTTGGAATGGGGCGGTAAATCCGCCATCCACCATGGCGGAATCCGGCATGGACCATGGTGCTAAAAGCACCATGGTCCAACGCCAGGGTTGTAATGAGGCCCCTTCTTATTGTTCTGTTGTTTTTTTTATTTCTGTACGTTCTCTGGATATACTCATATTTGTACTCACACTACTTTTGTTAGGGTCCAGTCACCTCATGTGATAGTTATGCATAGTGAAGTAGGAGCATTAAAGCAGAGAAATCATTTCTGTGCATGAAGTTAATCAGTTAGGTTATGAAGATTGTCTGGTAATATTGCTGTTTTTTTGTTTACTTTACTTTCCCTTTATATGCTCATATTTGTATATGTTGTTGTCTGTTTGTGATTTGATTGCAATAAAGCAATTATGTTTTAAGTGGGTTTTATTAGGTACTTATTACATTTTTATAGTATGCAAAACTCTAGTAAGAAAGCATTTATAATTTTAGTATTTAACATGGCAAGATTATTAATATTGCACCTCCATCCTGTCTGCTGCACACAATGAATATGCGTCTACATGTGTACCTTAGTATACTGGAAAAAACTTAATAATAGAATGCTGTTTGTCGTAATGCACTATGTACCTTATGATATTTATTCCAATGATCCTTGACACTTTTTTTGATCAAGATTACTATAAGAATCCGTTGTACAGAATTTTCATGAAACGTAAATGCACATGTGATGTCATCAGTGATGTCCTGGGTGTTAGTCTTAGCAGTGCACGGTGGTGGCATGAGTTATGGTTGCTTAGCGTACCATAACTTGTGAATTTCAGGGGGTTTTCGGTTTTACTTGGAACCATAACGTCACTTTAACAAAGTTTTTTCATTGAATTTCATAGGTTTTTAGTAGCTCAACTTAACCATAATGTCCCTTTAACAAAGATTCTTTTACTGGATTTCATAGGTTTTTAGTAGTGCAACTTAACCATAACGTCCCTTTAACAAAGTTTTTTGACTGTATTTCCCCAAGGCTACTTCGGCTTCATCAGCACCCCTAGCCCCTTCACCACCACCGCGTCCCCAAGGGCCTGCAGCGGGGAACAGGCGTGATGATGCAGAGGAGAGTGATTAAGAAGATTAAGAGGATGAGGTAGTGGAAGTCCCTACTACTAGCACTCATCGTGACTCTTGGGTGTGGCGGTTATTTACCACTCCTGATGGAGTGGCAAAAACTAGTGCGAACAAGGTGATCTGCACTCAGTGCAAGATGGTGCTGAGTCGTGACAAGCCTGGTTCGTATAGATATGGTACTACATCAATGATGCAACATCTAAAGTCATTCCATGGTGGAGCTATTCGTAAGGTTGTACCTTGCGATAAACATAGTAGTTTGAATTCCTCTGCAGCATCCTCCGTTTCCGCTCCTGCCACCACAAGAGACAGTCCTGTGGGACAGTGCCTCCCTCCAGTTGCCTCGCAGGCCATTCATGATGCTGTTGACCCTTACCTTTCGAGGGTCACAATATTGTGCATGTACTGCGATGCAGTACTCTGCAGGGGGGAGAGCCTTCGGAGTGCTTTTGAGACTGCGGTCAAGGAGCACGAGAAGAACTGCTACCTACCTCAATAAGGCCCACCCTACATCTTCCTCCCTGCACCTGCCGTTTCTTATCCCTGTGGTTGGTGTCCCTTTCTTACCCTCCTTTGCCCTCCTTTCCTTGTTGTCGTGTTTAAAAAACCAAAAAAAAATAAAACCACAAAAACCAAAAAAAACCTAAAAAGGTTCTTTTCAGAGCCGACTTTCACGGTCTAAAATTAGAAGTGCCAAATAAATGGTGCAGGGTCCTGTGCATTTTTTTAAAGTCCGCTGACAGTCAGCTGACATTTACATTTTTGGGGTGCTGCCCTATCAGTACCATTGCACTTTTCTCTGGGAGGAAGTGGTGGCCCTGAAAAGAGCATTTTTGTGGTGTTTTTGTGTTTCGAAAACTACAAATGGTTAACACCTACTGCAAAATGGAGTCGTATAATTCCAAAAAGGGTTGTAATGCATTTTGTATATTTTGCAGAAAAATCTGATTGCCAGCATAAGTAAGGTGCACTCCATCTCTGCGAAAAATATGTGTGCTTACGAAACATAATATTTTCATTGTGAAAAGATGACATGCCAACATCTCTCAAAAGAGATAACAGACTTATTGACATTGCGCCTCGCTTTTTCCATTTGTGTACCAAATTAAGAAGAATGCAGCCACATTTATCCTTGCGCAATACGAGAAAAAAATACTTTGGAGTTTGGAAACATGTCCATGACCTTCCCAAGTCCTTCTTTCATTGCAAATTGCAAAGAGATTACAGAGACATGTCCTAAACAGTTCCCTCCACAATGAATATTAATAATGTCTGGATGACACTGTGTCACCAAAGTAGCACAAAGAGGTACCAAATCCAGCCACTTCTTTCTACGTACTCCGTGCCAGTGCACTTCCACAACAGGGAATCCAAGATGTGCAGCCACTCCACAGCGATCTGCATGTACCTCCTACCAATTTATCCATAAGTCTCCCAAAATCCAGATAATATGCTTTCTGAAACACACAGCCATAGCTATCTGCTCTCCTCTCAGGAAAAAATACTTTCTGACAAACTCTCTCCTTACACATCACAACCAGTAAACCTTATTGACCAATCCCTGTATGTAATACGCAGACAAATCGAAAAATCTGAGAGTGGGGAATTAACATTTAAATAGTGAGCCCCATTTCCCCTTTGAGGTTGGCTCTGAAAAGAGCCTTTTTTATTTTATTTTTAAGATGCTTCAGAAACACCTTTTATTTAGTATTTTTCATTTCTTTCTCCAAAGCAATCCTTACATTACAAAACAGCATATAATTTCCCAAAAAAGATAAACACATACCATCTTCTTTAAAATAATCAACATTAGCAGAGTCAATGTTGTCATTATTACAAAAGAACATGCCAGCTCGAAGCATAAAAGCAAACATGCCTCGGTTAATTACAGACCTAGCAATATTCTGCTGAGGACAAAAATCAGAACTATTGTCCCATATTGCCCTAGGTACCAAACCTGAAAAAATGACCTTAGCATTTGTAGGTAATTTAATTACTGTCTCAAACATGTTTGCTAAATCTTTCAACAAAGTAGGGGCACTGGAATAACCCAAATGCAAAGCTTCACAGTGCAAAACAACCACATGTTGACTGTTCACCCTGCCCATATCTTCACAAAATTGTACAATTGCCATTACATTAAAACCAGGCACAGTGCTCCACACCACCTCCACTCCTTTAATATCAAAATTGTTTGCCACATTCCTCCATTTAGCATACTGCTGCAAACCATGCACAAATATATCTCCAACCACCAACACCCTGACTTTCTCCACCTCTCCCATCTTCACTAAACACAGCCTCTTTCAATACAAACCACAACCTCAGCACCTGATTGGCTGATCCCTACAGTCCTATTTCCATGCCAGATATGTTGAGAAGTGCCGTATGTGGAAGCCGCGGTGTCTGCTGAGCGCGTAACAATGGGCAGCCCTTCTACCCTTTCCACTTCACTCTCTGCACCATTTCCTCATTGGCTACTGTTAAGCAGTCACACAACCATCCACCAATCACATGCTAGAACTACACATCTAACTCCATCATGACAGATCAGCACTTTAGAAGTAATATTGATCACTCTAAGTACAATTGGGCTGTGACTGCAAAGGACCTACAGCAACAACTACTATAAAACTCCCCAAGATTTCTACTTGGTGATAAATCAATCATCCACATGCATGAACACAAACTGCAGGTATGCATATTTTCTGCACTGTACATGTATAGCTCTTGTATGAATGCATATAAACAGAGTAACTGTCACTTACCCTGTATAACCTGTAAATTAAACTTACTGTTATTTCTCCAATCTGCGATCATCAAATGTCACTTGCAAACCTCTCTGCTCTCCAAATTTTTGTTTAGACACACAACTATCTAAAAAAGTGTCATTTCATATTAAACAATGAGAGAAATAACAGAATAATTGTGAAAAAGACTTTGTAGTGTATTATAAAATGACACACAGCCAGAATTTGTAGATGCATCTTTATTCAAGCACACAGATAGACAATATCATTAGAAAGGGTCCCAACTGAAACAAAACCACTGCCTCTACAAATCCTTATGGTTTATTTCCCACACCTTCACAAATTCATACATTGCATGCTTTTTTGTGTACAATTCCTGCCGTTTACTCTGTAAAACTAGCAAAACAAAAAAAAAATATGATAACATCCAATAACACAGCCTTAAGAAGCCAAGTGTGCTCTGCACACTTACTATTATACTCATTTGTAAAGCATACACAAAAGGTAGCAGGCTCCCCTCTCTCGAAAGAACAAGGCATGATAACCTGTTCAGTGGTTATTAACCACATTGAGAGTTCGCAGCCATTGCTTTTTGTTCACTGTACCTTCACAGATGGGAAATATCCATTTGCATATCAGTCTTTGTCCCGCCCACAAGGGCAGTCCAGCACCGAAATGCTATGGCAATTCCTCTCTGAACAAGAGTACCATCAGCAACCCCATACACGTGTTTCAGCCTTGTTGGGCATCATCAGTGAGGTGAAGCTGAGCCTCTCTAAGCACAGTGAGCAGGGAGTCCACGTCTGGTTGCCCCCAGGTAACCTAGGGTGACCAACCCCAAGTTCCTTTAAAAAAACACAAAAGGTAGCAGGCGCCCCTCTCTCGAAAAAACAAGGCATGATAACCTGTTCAGTGGTTATTAACCACATTGAGAGTTCGCAGCCATTGCTTTTTGCTCACTGTACCTTCACAGATGGGAAATATCCATTTGCATATCAGTCTTTGTCCCGCCCACAAGGGCAGTCCAGCACCGAAATGCTATGGCAATTCCTCCAGGTAACCTAGGCTCAGCCAACAGAAGGTGATTAACAAGACTTCATCTTCCATTACTGCTAACACTGCACCTATAAATCTTGATGTAGAGGCAGGTAACCATACCAAAAAAACAGGAGAGAAATCATGCACAACCCTTAAAACCTACCATAGAAAATGTATCCTAGAAGCACTCATAGACAGTGCAATCCTTCTCAAAAGGAAGTTATTATTTTAGTTTTAAAAAGAATGAAACCACTAACAAAAAGAACTACTAAACTACAAAAAAGACTTCTCAATAAACAGAATATCAACAAAAATAGCTTTTTAAACATCGGTAGAGGTGAATGGAGTCACACCACAAGCACAGAACCATATTTTAATGAAGAAGCATACAAACAAAAGCAAACAAACCCAATTGCCATGCATAGCAGTGGACGAGGGCATGAAAAAGTTAATAATACCATTATGGAACAAGAAACGCTGCTTACAAAAATATCTCCAGAAAACCCAACATCACCTCTCCATTCCACTGAACCAAAATGTCTAGTCTACAAATGGCCGTGTGCATCAATGTGTAACATTGCCAAAAAATCTTCCAAATCTTTACGCCAGTTCCTCAATCAGTATGTAAAAAGCAAAGACACATTCAAAATGTCTAGAGAAAATATTTTGGAAGTGAAAGTCACTTACAAAATGCAGTAGCTTTACATCAAACTACTAACTACTGTACAAATAGCAAACTTATATTACACACATACAAAAAAGAAATACTAAAGTTTGAAAGTACATCCGCTGAAGTACCAAACCATGTGTGTGTGTGTTGCCGCAGGACTTTTTATAAAAGTAGCACAAAAACTGTAGACATAACGTACAAAATAGAAGACAATGAAGTTTCCACATGGTTCCAATTAACTCTCTACCTTATAGCAGAAAACAAATACAAAATTACTGACCCCTTAATACTTTGCAATTACTGCAATGTAAAACTTGACAACAACCCAACACCTTCACATGCTATCACAAACAACTTGGAATTATTCCCACTACCAAAACCCCTGAAAAAACTAAATTTATATGAGAGCATCATAATTCAAACAGTGAACCCATTTCAAGCAATAATACGCCTTCAACCAAAAACAGCAAAATGATCTCCATCTGAATTAGTGAAAGGCATTCGTGGCAAAGTAGTTTATTTACCATTAGATCTCAAAGAAAATGTGCGCACTCTGGGAGTGCAACGTCCAGTAGATCAGTCTTTAATTGTCTTAGTAAATGTCGTACCTACAAAAGACAAAAAAATGTGGCAACAACTTCTGGACTTACATAAAGTTAGACAAGCCCTGCAACATCTAAAAGACAACCCTGAATACTACAAAGAAATTAATATTAAAGAAAACCTGAGAGAAACCATTGAAATAATTCAAGAGTCACCAGAAACTGGTCAATTTCAACTTGTAGATCCTGCTACAGAATCCAATATTTTATACCATTATACAATTCATTCATTACACTCTAAAGACACGATGCACTGGAAACGTACCACATGCGACAAGCCAAAGGATCTCCAATCAGCATATGGTAAAAAAGTATAGAATCACATGCCTTTCCTCTACTCTTTCCTACTGGGAAAGGAGGAAAGTATGTTGATTGACCTACACAAATAACAGCATCAGAATATCACTCTTTACAAATGTATTCTGACGATCCCAGATTCAGACAAAATATGGAATACATATTCCACCTTCTCTTTGAAAGTGAACTAGCAACTCTATGCTACAGAGTTGCACACACAATAAAATCAGGTACCCATTTTCAAAATATGTCAGCTACGCAATTACTACAAAAAGTGCAAGAAAAAGATGAGGTTGTACAGTCAAGTATTACAAATCTTTTAGCAAACATGTGTGGTACAAAAGAATACTGGTTCCGACATCACAGAGATTTACGTTGTTTGATAAGAAACCTTGGCCCACCCACTTGGTTTGTTACATAAAGTTGTGCAGAATAGTCATGGGAAGATTTACACGATTTCCTACGCATAGCAAACAAAAACAAAACAAACATAGATATAAAAACACCAGGAGAACTCTGCTGTCTAGATCCTGTAAATGTATCAAGATATTTCCATCATTGCTTCATTGCTATTCTACACTTTATTTGTAATAAAACTATTCCTCCCCTTGTAGAAGTACAACACTTCTTTGGAGAAAAGAATGCAAAGCCGGAGGAGCACCACACATCCACATGCTTTTATGGATTAAAGATGCACCTAATTTGGGTCAGGACAGTGATGCCTCTGTTTTGCAGTTTTATCCAAAAATATGTCACTTGTGAAATTCCTTCACAAACAACACATAATGACCTTTATACACACATTTTACAATTTCAAAGACACAAATGTGGGAAATATTGTCATCGCAAATATAAAAACAAAGGAAAATACGATACCAAATGCTGCTTTGGTTTCCCTAGACCAGTTACAACAACAGGTTAAGTAAACAACTTCATGTCTTCGGTTAGACTAAGGGGGTAATTCATAGAATTCAGGGCACAAGTGGCGCACGCGGATGGCGCACTGTGTGCGCGCGCGAATCCCTGCGCCAGCCGCGTGCGCTAAAATACATTTCCGCGCACAGCGTATTCATGGATTCCAGCCACCAAAACCAGCCGTGGCGCACAGTGGTGCAGCGACCCTGCAGCAGCGCCAGTTACGCCCCCAAGAACGCCCCTTGTGCAGGGAAAAGCCATCAAAATCCCCAATCCAGCGCAAAGGTCTGCGCTAACCCTGTACCAGCATGGCAAGCGTGATACGTGTATCACTGGGGTGCGCGTGAAGTTCCTCACGTGATTTCAGCTGGGTACGTTTATTACTGGGTGCGCGGGAAGTTTCACACGCGATTGGCCCTGTGCGAGCGTGGTACGTGTATTACTGGGGTGCGTGGGAAGTTTCACATGTGAATTCAGCAGGGTACGTGTATTTCAGGGGTGTGCGGGATGTTTCACACGCGATTCCATCAGGGTACGTGTATTTCAGGGGTGCGCGGGAAGTTCCACATGGGATTCCATCAGGGTACGTGTATATCAGGGGTGCGCGGGAAGTTTTACACGCAATTTCAGCTAGGTATGTGTATTCCAGGGGTGCGCTGGAAGTTCCACACGCGAATGTCCTGGGTACGTGTATTTCGGGGAGCGCGGGAAGTTACACACGTGAATTCAGCAGGGTACGTGTATTTCAGGGGTTCCGTGGAGTACTACACGTGAATTGGCCGTGTAGGTCCTCCCAGGTGTTCGCTCTACAACCTCCACGGCCCCTGCAGGCAGCCCACACCACGGGGGACTACCCTGCACCCCCACTCATGTCTCCCAGCACCCCCATCCCCAGCAGTGCAGGACACCTGCCAGCAGGCCCCCACTCATGTCCAACTCATGTCCCCCTGCAACCCCACCCCCCAGCATCCAGGGGCACCCTCCACCAAGCCCCCACTCATGTCCCCCTGCACCCCCACCTCCCAGCACTGTGGGGCACCCTCCACCAGGCCCCCACTCATGTCTCCCAGCACCCCCACCCCCCAGCAGTGCAGGGCACCTGCCAGCAGGCCCCCACTCATGTCCAACTCATGTCCCCGTGCACCCCCACCCCCCAGCATCCAGGGGCACCCTCCACCAAGCCCCCACTCATGTCCCCCTGTACCCCCACCCCCCAGCACTGTGGGGCACCCTCCACCAGGTCCCCACTCATGTCCCCCTGCACCCCACCACCCAGCAGTGCAGGGCACCCTCCACCAGGCCCCCAACTCATGTCCCCCTGCACCCCCACCCCCCAGCACTGTGGGGCACCTGCCAGCAGACCCCCACTCATGTCCAACTCATGTCCCCCTGCACCCCCACCCCCCAGCACTGTGGGGCACCTGCCAGGAGGCCCCCACTCATGTCCAACTCATGTCCCCCAGCACCCCTGCCCCCCAGCAGTGCAGGGCACCCTCCACCAGGCCCCCACACATGTCCCCCTGCACCCCACCCCCAGCAGTGCAGGGCACCCTCCACCAGGCCCCCAACTCATGTCCCCCTGCACCCCCACCCCCCAGCATCCAGGGGCACCCTCCACCAGGCCCCCACTCATGTCCCCCTGCACCCCCACCCCCCAGCACTGTGGGGCACCCTCCACCAGGCCCCCACTCATGTCTCCCAGCACCCCCACCCCCAGCAGTGCAGGGCACCCTCCACCAGGCCCCCACTCATGTCCCCCTGCACCTCCTCCCCCCAGCAGTGCAGGGCACCCTCCACCAGGCCCCCAACTCATGTCCCCCTGCACCCCCAGCATCCAGGGGCACCCTCCACCAGGCCCCCACTCATGTCCCCCTGCACCCCCACCTCCCAGCACTGTGGGGCACCCTCCACCAGGCCCCCACTCATGTCTCCCATCACCCCCACCCCCCAGCAGTGCAGGGCACCGGCCAGCAGGCCCCCACTCATGTCCAACTCATGTCCCCCTGCACCCCCACACCCCAGCACTGTGGGGCACCTGCCAGCAGGCCCCCACTCATATCCAACTCATGTCCCCCTGCACCACCACCCCCCAGTTTCCAGGGGCACCCTCCACCAAGCCCCCACTCATGTCCCCCTGCACCCCCACCCCCCAGCACTGTGGGGCACCCTCCACCAGGCCCCCACTCATGTCCCCCTGCACCCCACCCCCCAGCAGTGCAGGGCACCCTCCACCAGTCCCCCAACTCATGTCCCCCTACACCCCCACCCCCCAGCATTGTGGGGCACCTGCCAGCAGGCCCCCACTCATGTGGAACTCATGTCCCCCTGCACCCCTACCCCCCAGCACAGTGGGGCACCTGCCAGCAGGCCCCCACTCATGTCCAACTCATGTCCCCCTGCACCCCCACCCCCCAGCACTGTGGGGCACCTGCTAGCAGGCCCCCACTCATGTCCAACTCAGGTCCCCCTGCACCCCCACCCCCCAGCACTGTGGGGCACCTGCCAGCAGGCCCCCACTCATGTCCAACTCATGTCCCCCTGCACCCCCACCCCCCAGGATCCAGGGGCACCCTCCACCAAGCCCCCACTCATGTCCCCCTGCACCCCCTGCACCCCCACCCCCCAGCAGTGCAGGGCACCTTCCACCAGGCCCCCAACTCAGGTCCCCCTGCACCCCCACCCCCCAGCACTGTGGGGCACCTGCCAGCAGGCCCCCACTCATGTCCAACTCATGTCCCCCTGCACCCCCACCTCCCAGCACTGTGGGGCACCCTCCACCAGGCCCCCACTCATGTCCCCCTGCACCCCCACCCCCCAGCAGTGCAGGGCACCTTCCACCAGGCCCCCAACTCATGTCCCCCTGCACCCCCAACTCCCAGCACTGTGGGGCACCTGCCAGCAGGCCCCCACTCATGTCCAACTCATGTCCCCCTGCACCCCCACCCCCCAGCACTGTGGGGCACCTGCCAGCAGGCCCCCACTCATGTCCAACTCATGTCCCCCAGCACCCCTACCCCCAAGCAGTGCAGGGCACCCTCCACCAGGCCATCACACATGTCCCCTGCACCCCCACCCCCCAGCAGTGCAGGGCACCCTCCACCAGGCCCCCAACTCATGTCCCCCTGCACCCCCACCCCCCAGCATCCAGGGGCACCCTCCACCAGGCCCCCACTCATGTCCCCCTGCACCCCCACCCCCCAGCACTGTGGGGTACCCTCCACCAGGCTCCCACTCATGTCTCCCAGCACCCCCACCCCCAGCAGTGCAGGGCACCCTCCACCAGGCCCCCACTCATGTCCCCCTGCACCCCCTCCACCCAGCAGTGAAGGGCACCCTCCACCAGGCCCCAAACTCATGTTCCCCTGCACCCCCACCCCCCAGCATCCAGGGGCACCCTCCACCAGGCCCCCACTCATGCCCCCCTGCACCCCCACCTCCCAGCACTGTGGGGCACCCTCCACCAGGCCCCCACTCATGTCTCCCAGCACCCCCACCCCCCAGCAGTGCAGGGCACCTGCCAGCAGGCCCCCACTCATGTCCAACTCATGTCCCCCTGCACCCCCACCCCCCAGCACTGTGTGGGGCACCTGCCAGCAGGCCCCCACTCGTGTCCAACTCATGTCCCCCTGCACCCCCCAGCATCCAGGGGCACCCTCCACCAAGCCCCCACTCATGTCCCCCTGCACCCCCACCCACCAGCACTGTGGGGCACCCTCCACCAGGCCCCCACTCATGTCCCCCTGCACCCCACCCCCCAGCAGTGCAGGGCACCCTCCACCAGGCCCCCAACTCATGTCCCCCTACACCCCCACCCCCCAGCACTGTGGGGCACCTGCCAGCAGGCCCACACTCATGTCCAACTCATGTCCCCCTGCCCCCCACCCCCCAGCACAGTGGGGCACCTGCCAGCAGGCCCCCACTCATGTCCAACTCATGTCCCCCAGCACCCCCACCCCCCAGCACTGTGGGGCACCCTCCACCAGGCCCCCACTCATGTCTCCCAGCACCCCCACCCCCCAGCAGTGCAGGGCACCCTCCAGCAAGCCCCCACTCATGTCCCCCTGCAACCCCACCCCCCAGCAGTGCAGGGCACCCTCCAACAGGCCCCCAAATCATGTCTCCCTGCACCCCCACCCCCAGCATCCAGGGGCACCCTCCACCAGGCCTCCACTCATGTCCCCCTGCACCCCACCCCCCAGCACTGTGGGGCACCCTCCACCAGGCCCCCACTCATGTCTCCCAGCACCCCATCCCCAGCAGTGCAGGGGACCTGCCAGCAGGCCCCCACTCATGTCCAACTCATGTCCCCCTGCACCCCCACCCCCCAGCATCCAGGGGCACCCTCCACCAAGCCCCCACTCATGTCCCCCTGCACCCCCACCCCCCAGCACTGTGTGGCACCCTCCACCAGGCCCCCACTCATGTCGCCCTGAAACCCCACCCCCCAGCAGTGCAGGGCACCCTCCACCAGGCACCCAACTCATGTCCCCCTGCACCCCCACCCCCCAGCACTATGGGGCACCTGCCAGCAGGCCCCCACTCATGTCCAACTCATGTCCCCCTGTATCCCCACCCCCCAGCACTGTTGGGCACCTGCCAGCAGGCCCCCACTCATGTCCAACTCATGTCCCCCAGCACCCCCACCCCCCAGCAGTGCAGGGCACCCTCCACCAGGCCCCCACACATGTCCCCCTGCACCCCCACCCCCCAGCAGTGCAGGGCACCCTCCACCAGGCCCCCAACTCATGTCCCCCTGCACCCCCAGCCCCCAGCATCCAGGGGCACCCTCCACCAGGCCCCCACTCATGTCCCTCTGCACCCCCACCCCCAAGCACTGTGGGGCACCCTCCTCCAGGCCCCCACTCATGTCTCCCAGCACCCCCACCCCCCAGCAGTGCAGGGCACCCTCCACCAGGCCCCCACACATGTCCCCCTGCACCCCCACCCCCCAGCAGTGCAGGGCAACCTCCACCAGGCCCCCAACTCATGTCCCCCTGCACCCCCACCCCCCAGCATCCAGAGGCACCCTCCACCAGGCCCCCACTCATGTCCCCCTGCACCCCCACCCCCCAGCACTGTGGGGCACCCTCCACCAGGTCCCCACTCATGTCTCCCAGCACCCCCACCCCCAGCAGTGCAGGGCACCTGCCAGCAGGCCCCCACTCATGTCCAACTCATGTCGTCCTGCACCCCCACCCCCCAGCACTGTGGGGCACCTGCCAGCAGGCCCCCACTCATGTCCAACTCATGTCCCCCTGCACCCCCACCCCCCAGCATCCAGGGGCACCCTCCACAAAGCCCGCACTCATGTCCCCCGGCACCCACACCCCCAGCAGTGCAGGGCACCCTCCACCAGGCCCCCACACATGCCCCCTTGCACCCCCACCCCCCAGCAGTGCAGGGCACCCTCCACCAGGCCCCCAACTCATGTCCCCCTGCACCCCCACCCCCAGCACTGTGGGGCACCCTCCACCAGGCCCCCACTCATGTCTCCCAGCACCCCCACCCCCAGCAGTGCAGGGCACCTGCCAGCAGGCCCCCACTCATGTCCAACTCATGTCGTCCTGCACCCCCACCCCCCAGCACTGTGGGGCACCTGTCAGCAGGCCCCCACTCATGTCCAACTCATGTCCCCCTGCACCCCCACCCCCCAGCATCCAGGGGCACCCTCCACAAAGCCCGCACTCATGTCCCCCTGCACCCCCACCCCCAGCACTGTGGGGCACCCTCCACCAGGCCCCCACACATGTCCTCCAGCCAACATGTCATCACAATCTAGATCCCTGGCCCTTATGGTCAGCCTCCAAATGCCAAACACCCACCCGAGTATTGCATCCACCCACTTAGAAATGGCAATAATATGATAGAACCCAATTTGCAAGTTTGGAAATGAACACATGTCCCTCACATACACCCAATGGGTGTCAGTGAATCTCAAAACCCATATCATGATATGCATGAAACCAATGAGATGATACTACACATTGAAGTTTGAACAAAAAATATGTATTAAAAGCAACATAAATTGAATCAAAAATAAACAAACAAAAATGGGCATTTAAAAAAATAAAAACCAGCATGTCCGTGAAATAATGCAAAACCACAAATCATAATCCAAACCATCGCTCCATGGGTAAATCATTAAAAAAAATGAAAATCCAACAGTCAACTATATACAGATAAACAATCCAGGGTCCATGATCCCAACAGAAGAAATTAAACCTATCTAATAACACTACCTAATAAAAAAAAACTATATACAAAAATGTGGCCCATTGTCCAAAAGGTCCAAAAAAAATGCAAAACCAAAGGAAACCTAACACTAACTACAGAACTATTTACAAGGGCAGCGGGCTAGTCCGACGGCTCACTTTTGGATGTCCCGGGCCAGGGCATCATCGAACTCCTGCTCAATGTCCCGGGGCGGTTTTCCTCCATGGCCCCGAGGGTCCGCAGGGCCGTCGACGTGTCCACCTCCAACCCCCTGCGGATTGCCTCGAGGCACTTGGCCCACCCAGGGCCCTCCGCATGGAGTTCTCCGCCCTGACCATCGTGAGCCGTGCCTCTTCCGCCCGCTGCCGCTCTGCATCTATGGCGTGGCCCAACCACTGCCACACAGAAGACATCCTGGGTCCTCCTGAACCTCCGGCCGATGCCTGCCCCTCCGATGTCGAATGCCCCGAGCCATCATGGCTCCCACCACATTGCTGCTGCTGCTGTGCCTCTGCCTGTGCACTGCCTCCTGCTACCTGCACATCCTCCGCTGGCTGGGGTGCAGTCGTTGATGTGGCCACTCCTGCTGGACGTCCGACTCCCGACTGTGGCAGGGATGCCTCCTCCACCAGCATGGCTGCATCATCAGAGGCAGCTCCAGAGGGCACCCAGGTGACTAATGGGTGGGAAGATGGCACGGAGGACGACTGGTGCATAGGGGGTTCAGTTGAGGAGGGGGTCGTAGCAAGCCACATCAAACGGAGGAATCCGGCCTGGGTGACCTGTCCATGTAGGCCGATGCCGTCAACGAGCCATTCGAGATGACGTGCAGTCTCCTCATGAAAAGACTGCAGGTCACCTCGCATGGCCCGTTGACGCAACGCCACACAAGTCAGGACAGGCTCAACCCGGACCCGGATAGCCACGTCCGCAGGCAGAGGAAGGCCAGTTGTTGTGAGCTCATCCCCTACCTGAAAACGGGTCTGGACGTAGGCATCCCTGCTGGTGCAAGATGATGCAGTGACAGGATCAGGGACAGGATTGCACACAGGCATCTCCGCGGCGGCCTGCGCTGCCTCCTGTCCCTGGTCCTGCACTGCACCACTAGCACCAGTGGAATCCCCACCTCCAGACCCCATCTCTGTTGCTTGCACGGCCTCCTCCTCCACCAAACCCCCCACCAACCTGGATGACTCCGTGCCATCTTCCCCCGTTGGGCCCTGTGGGGTCCCAGCTGCCCCTTCTGCTGCCGAGGAGTCAAACTCCAACCTCCGCCTCTTGGACCTCCCCCCGGCAGCTGTGGCCTGGGACGCGGCACCGGACTCCTCACTCCCCGACGAGATCACAACCTGTGAGGGGAGCCGGGCCTCTGGCTGGTGGTGCGATCCCGCCTCTGTGCTCCACAGCACCTTCTCCGCCCTCTTCATCAGTTGACGCTGCAGACAGGGAGAAATAAAACACAGGCATCAGGGCACTGTACAATGGACACATACACACATGACAGTTGTACATGAGTGGTGTTAGGCGGAAACCTGTGCAGTTCCCTCTGGGACCACTGCAAAGGATTTAGGACTACAGGTGTTTGGCAGTAAACACACTTGTTAGCAGTCTGTACCACACAGATTCACTCTTGGTAGCTGTGGCTGAGCAGTCAGACTTCCCTCAAGAAGAGTTAAGCAGTATGTGGAGTATACAATATAGGGCAATTCTTCACAGTAAGACAAGCAAACACGCAACGAGGCTCAGTGTAAAGATATTAAGGTATTTATTTATAATGAAACATCTATCAAAAACACTATGGCACTATCACGGCAAACACTTCAATCACAATTACTCTACGAAGAAGAAACAATCGATCCCCCTAACAATATTTCGACAAGTCTAGGTTTTACCGGCACCACTTATTTACAGACAGAGGTGTATGCCTTGAAGTGGGAGAATGGAAGACCAGGCTCCCGTCCTTCACCTCTCGCGCTTGGCCTAGAGGGTCACGGCCCAGACACCCGCCGCGAGAAGAGTTTGTCCATTTACCAGACGACCAGGTACCCTGGTACAGGAACATACGGATGTGTCCATCTGCCTGCCCAGCAGCCCGCACTGGCCATGCCGACACCTGCGGCTCGGATCAGCTAGACTAAAATCCACACGTCGTTAGAGATGCCATGACGACCTAGACAACGGGAAGCACATCTGTACAAATATACACACTGAACATTTCCACACCAATCTACACGAAGAACATACTCAGTGCTCTGACGTAGGCGACAGGCATATTCACGGACGTGCATCTTTATTATTTTTACATAGGCTTTCAGAATGCAGAAACGCAAGACGCATCATGAACTCATCTATAACGCTTGCTCACGCTTCTCTTGAAACCCGTTACCACCATGAGAGGTATAATGGAAACACGATACTGGTCATGGAAATATATGCTATTATAACCTAAAAGCACCTATGCACCAAACAGACTACTTAAGCACCAGGCCCGAGTAGGCCTCAAACAAGAGCTTCCGTGGACATTAACAAAGCAAGAGTCAGGTTGCTGATCCTGCAGAAAGAACCCGGTGGAGCAACCAGCCAAGGTCGCAATGTTGCAAACCCACATCCAAGAACAAATCATCAAAGGCACGATGTTGCAACCTCGCACTCCGCGCCTCAACGATAAAGGCACGCCGGCAAATTAAACCAGACGCGCAGTAGAAAAAACAATATTAATTGTGCAGAATTCTGCCTCTTTCACGGTCCCTCCCCACGTGACCAAGCCGAACCTGACGAGATGCCAAAACCCAGGAGAGAAAAGGCGTCTGGGTCCCTCACTACGAGACACAGGCCGATGCACTTGAAAGGCTCAATGGACATCTGCTACAGTGGGAGCGGTCAGCCTTCCACCTATGAATAAATCCTCACATTGTCTGCACGTACCCATATTGAAACATTGTTGCAATCACAGGTACACCGAGAGCTGGGAACAACGGTGGTCCCAGGCTGGGAAGCTCACGAGTGCACCAATCAGAACATGGGGCTCTTATCTCAGACGTCAGTAATATTAGCCAATCCTCAGGAGTCTTCATGTAACAATTCTTATGTATCTAATTGTAGGGACAACCCAGATATACCACCTGACTACACCTTGTCCACTAATATCATTCTCTATATGTGTACTATACTAACCCTACCACTCGAGCAACCAATTAAGAGTGGCGATAGGTTTTTTGTTAACTTTCTGAAGTGACGCAAGTAGCGCGTCATAATGCAGTAAAAAGGGCCTGCGAGCCCCACGATTGTGTGTGTGTCAGGACGAACGCGTACGCTCCTTGACCCATCCCTGCCGTTTTGTCTAAATAAACAGCAGAGTCACCTTGCTCCTTGTGTGTGTCTCATACTCTATTTCATCTGGGATATACGGGAGGAGTTGGGGCCTCCCTGCCCGGAGGTCTGCGGACGGCCCGGCCGACCCCGGCAGAATTTCCCCCCGACAAGTTGGAGGCACTGCTGAGATCTGTTTAAGATCGACTTTTATTTTTAATTTTTCCAGGCACTCCCGTTGCGAGGAGGCCCGGCGGCGCGGCCCCCTCTGCCGTTGCCCCCTTCTGAGGACTACAGGACCATCGCGGAGCTGCGAGAAGACCGGACAGCGCAATCCGGATATTGGCCCTCGGGAGCCGGTTGAGAAGTATCCCGCCCGCGGTCGGCAAGTGTCCAGACGTGGTCCAGACGAGGGGAGGTGGCGAGCCGCTTGGAGGGGTGCACGCAGTCGAGCGGCCCTGCATCGAGAGAACTTGGTGAGCATGACACGCACAACAAGCAATGCGAAATTGTGAGGGAGGGGGAGGAAGTAAATAAGGGAGGAGGGAGGTATTGTACAGATGTGCGGCGAAGGTTTAACTGAGGGTTGCCAATGGAATGAATGGTAGCGGACGAGTGCGAGAGCAGTCGGCTAAGTTACGCGAAAGAGGGGGGCGGGGCACGAAAACATCACGTGCAGCCGCTCGTAAGACACTGATGGCCTAGATTGCGACTACGTGTGAGGGTGGGTGTGTGTGGTTTCCTACGATTTGACATTTATTGATCAATGAGTAGATGGGGTTCCCTATTGTTCGAGCAAGAAACTCGACAGGTAGATGACGTTTCCCTGTGGGCGGTAGCTAGTTACATAGTTGCCCAAAACGGAAGATAATTGGCTGGTTAAGCCCTCCTGTTGAGGGGCGTATCACACGCGAGGCGATGCAGCGTGCGCAGTCCGGTTATATTATTGATGAGATTACCTTGTTCCAGGAGAGACAGGAAGACAGCTGTAGGGTTAGCGGGGTAGATTGCAAGTGTATTTTGAACTTAAAGAACATAACAAGAATATACCAGTAGCTCGAAGAAATCGGTGACGTCACCAGTAGGGATTTAATAGGATATCGCGAGCACAAGGAACTTTGGGTTTGAGAGTGGTGGGGAAGAGAAACATGATAAAGGAGCGGATACGGAGATAAACAATAAACGAGTGGACCGAAAGAGGAGAAGGGGAAAGGGGCGTGGCTGCGCACGGAGAACGCCGGCCACGGCAAGTGTAAAAGGGGGAAGAGAACGGAGAAACAGGACGACTGTATAAGATCGTCGTAAGGGGTACGCAGCCGCAGGGGGCTGCGTGCGCTTCGGCCGCAGGGGGCCGTAGGGGAAGGAATATAATATAACATCATATTTATTATTATTGCATAATTTATCAAAGGATTGCCGTAAGTCCCCACACTTGCGGGGCAAGGTAAGCAATACAAGGTTGTATATTGTAAACTGCTGGTAAAGGGAAGGGTAACAAGGGGAGTGCCACTATGTCATACGGGAGAGGGTCGGGAGGGTGGGGGAACACCCTCACTACCCCACTACAACACATATGCACCACACTGCCACCACATAGGGAGAAATTAATTAAGTACAGCATAGAGTGGACCCAGGGGACGGACAACAAAATGTTAACACCATGGCCGCCTAATGGTAGTTTCGATCCATATGCCCAACATTCACTACTAAACCACCTGCACAATACGTACAAGGGGAAGAAGTTGGCAAACCATGTGGAAGTGTTTAACTTATGGAGGATGTTCCAGGGGTCCCGACCAGGACCAAATGGAATGTTCACTATGGGGGAAACACCGGAAGAAAAGGAGATTAAGAAAGAAGGAACGGATGGGGAAAAGGGGTGCGAAAGCACAAAGAATACGGGGAACGGAGGACAGGGAGGAGAAAAGATTGATAAATCAAACGACATAAAAAAGGAACCGAACAATGAGACACCCATAACACCGGGAGTGAAAACAGAGGGAGGAGGGTTGTACCCTTTAAGAGAATTAGGAGAAATAGAAGGACAGTTCAGGGCGGCTGAAGGATACTCGAACCCGGCATACAGCCCTCCACCATATGTGGCTCATAGGAAGATACCACTGGGGGAAGAGAGGATTGGAGAAGAGCAGACTGTAGAGATAGGAAACGATGAGTGGGTAGCTGCACAGATATTATTGAAATTACGAGGCTCACTAACTGGAGAAGAAAGGGAGGCGGTAAAGAGAACAAACGAGGATAGTGCCAGAGAGAGTGAAATGAGGGGAGAGGAGCTATTACGGCAGAAGGAAGAGATTTTGGAGGAAAGATTAGCAAAACTAAGGGATGAGCAGAATGAATTGATCAAACAACTTGAGAGGGAGGAAAGAGAGAGAGTGAGGAAAAGGAAAGAAGGTAAGAACGAATTGGAAAAATTAATGGAACGAAATGAGGAGCAAAAGAGAGAAGCTGAAAGGGTAAAAGCAGCAGCAGATAGGGTATCAAGAGTAGTGCTGAGAGAGAAGAAGAAGGAAGAAGAAGAAAAGGAAAAGGAAATGGAAATATGGAGGAGGAGGGTACTATCAGAGACAGCTAAGAAATATGAAGAGGGGAAGGTAATAGAGAGTATAGTAGAAAGAGAAAGGGTGAAATGGGAAAGGAAGAAAGAGGATGAAAGAATATTGGAACAGATGAGCAACGAAGTAATGGAGGAATTGAAAAGAAAAAGGGAGGAAAATAGTAGGGAAATGGAGGAGAGAAGTGAAGGGGGAAGAGAAGGGAGGAGTAGGGAGAGTGAAAGATGGGGAGATGTATATAAAAGTAGAGAGGTAGCAACAACATCAGCACTAGGGGGAACAGTTGATAACAACGAAAGGGGAGAAAGAGAATTAATAGACTTAAAAACAGTAACAATAAAAGGAAAAAAGGCAGAGTGGGGGGTGCAATTTATGAATGACTTTTGCAGTGAGGAGGAAGAAGGAGTGGAGAAGGATGGAAGAAAGAGTGAAAGGGAAAGCTTAGATAAGCTATACCTCACTAGAACAAACATAGATTCGCCCTGGATGAGTAGAAGATGGGAGGAGCTGGAGAGAAGTAAGGAGGGAGTGAAAAGAATAGGGGAAACACAAACCCACACGCCACCCACATCCCCATCACGCCCTCCCACGTCACACCCTACATGTTCAACCACCGCACGCTCACTGCACAGAATAAAGCTCGCGCCCTTCATGAACGAACTTACACCTTATGCATGTCGGCTTAGGGACCTCCCTAGTCGCAGGCAAGACAGACAAATAAACATACCCGTATTGAACACAGGAAATGACGAAAAAAGGGGAAAGGAAGAAGAGGGAGGTAGGAGCAGAGGTAGTAAGGAAGAATTTGAAGTAGTAAAGGAAACGGGGGAAGAGGAGGGGTGTGAAGACTCAATATTATAGAGCGTAAAGGGTGACACAAGACAGAATTTAATGCCACTGTTGGAGAGAGGAGGGGTTAGACCACAGTATGTACCTTGGAAACATACGGATAAAGAAAATATAAAATGTAGGCTCCCATCACTAAGTGGAGGTGCGGGTAAGTGGATATATGAAATGGAAAAACACACCGCAGGACAGAAACTAGCAGTAGGAGATGTGAAGGGCCTGTTAATATCAATATTAGGGGATAGAGCGGATGACATTTGGAAAAGAGCGGGATTCCATGGGGTAACAATAACGAACACATCGCATGATGGGGCACCATTTGCAAACTGCAGACATGCGCTATGGCAGGCACTGAGAGTGCAGTACCCAGACACATCAGACATAGGAGCCATTACTTCCCGTAAGATGGGTGAAAATGAGGATCCTGTTGATTATATCCAGGATATTCAAGAGAAGTGGCGCATGGAAACTAGAGAACAATGGGACAAAACACCAGCCATATTTTATCATATACTAGTACAAGGGCTCCCAGAAGGAGTTCAGAAACAACTAAAGAAAGTAGTGGGGATGGAAGCAAAACCATGGCCAGAAATACAACTGACTATAGTACATCACTGCAGGACATGGCAAGGAAAAATGAAACAAAAGGAAGAGGACAGGAAAACAGAAGAGGCCAAACTAGTACAGAAAAAACTTACTAAATACACAATGGAAGGGGCACTAATAACTACGCCCACACCAGTGGCCCAAAGCCCAACGCAAGTAGTGGCTGCACAAGATCCCGCTCAAATAGCGCCTCCACAAGGTGTAATACAGCAAGTGCCGCCTCTGCAATTACACGCACCAAACATGGGAGGAGGGTACCCAATGCAAGGAACTGGGTATTATAGTTATAACAGAGGGAGAGGAGGGTTTATGAGGGGGAGAGGATACGGATATAATACCCAACAACAGGCTGGGGGACTTAGAAATTACTACCCCACAGGGCAACCCGTATACCAGGACAACACAGGGAGCTTCCCATGGCAAAGCAGGGAACCACCCGTGTGTTGGAGCTGCGGACTATTAGGACACATGTCACGTACATGTAGGGTCAGGCCAGGAACACCAGCATGGAATGAACAAGCACAACCTAGGACCTCACAAGAACAGCAGGGCATACAACAACAGCAGATGTCACAACAAGGGAGTGACCCACAACAACAAAACACACAACAGCCACAAACTTATTCACTGCCACAACAACAAATAACACAGCAACTGCCACCGCCACAACAACAAGTAGCGTTAATACAACCACCACCCCAAACTCAACAAACGCGTAGGGTGACGGTGTTGGGACACAACCCTTACACAGGGAATGGCCAATCATTGTACCCCCAATAGGCCAGCCCACAGACGGCCTTGGTGTGTCCCATCCTGTCAGTAACACCTAATAGTGCGGAGGAACCACGCATAGAGGTAACGATAGGTGACAAAAAATTATCATTCCTTGTTGACACCGGGGCAACCCGGTCTTGCATAAGGGAAGGTAAATTTAAAATGTCAGGCGAAGCCATGAACACCCAAGGATTTTCTGGGGCTAAGGGGTTGGTTCCATTTACTGATAACGTTCCATTATCTATTGGAGATTATGATCTGTCAGTCCCACTTTTGTATTATAGTGCCTCACCAGTAAATATACTGGGGAGAGACATAATGAACAGGTTGAATATGACGATCTCCTTTACAGAGGATGGCATAATTTGCTCTACTCCAGGGATTAACATGCTCGCAGCACGACAGATTTTGCAAGCATACTGTGGACAGACAGCGATTAGGGCGGAGCCAGTAGATGGCGAGCTATTCCAGTATGGCACAGACATGGCATTTGCATGGATGCCAGGGATAGAAGGGAAAATATGGAGGAGGCCAGCAGCCTATCTGTTCCGACCAGAAACACCAGTTAACGAACTGGAAGGGAAGGTGTTTGTAATGGACATTGAGAGCATTATTGCAACAGCTGATTATGTTGCTGTGCACGCCCAAGATAAAGAAGGGAGAGCATGGAGGGCGGTGATAGCACTAGCAGAAGGATGTAGGCTGACCCAGGTGTCAGATGAAGAGCTGTTCTCAGAAGAAAAGGAAGAAGATGAAATGGTGTTCATGATGAGTGTAGAAATATGGCTAAGAGTGGCTCACAAACAAGTAGCACAGAAAATTGCAATGGCACTTGAGGCACCCGCAGGCACCCCAGTCCCATTTTTTAAGGAGGATATGTCAAGGGTGCCCAAATCATTATGGACTATTAGCCCTTATGACGTGGGATGCATAAAAAGCATAGGGGGTGTAAGGATAAAATTGAAAAAAGGTGCCATACTACCAAGAGTGAAACAGTACCCATTGTCAAAAGAGGCAGATGAAGGCATATATGAAACCATAACGGCCCTTATAAACAATGGCATATTGGTCCCCTCAGAATCACCATGTAACACAGCTGCGTACCCGGTGCGCAAGGCTAAGGGGGATCTTGGCGCTTCATACAGGACCTCAGACCCTTGAACAACATAGTAGAAGCAGAGTATCCAGTAACAGCAAACCCGGCCACAATATTGTGTGGCATTCCAGCAGAAGCATCACGATTTACAGTGATTGACCTTAAAAATGCTTTTTTCTCAATACCATTACACCCAGACTCACAAGATTTGACAAGCTTCACTTACCGAAATACAAAGTGGAAACATACCAGGTTACCACAGGGGTATTGTGAATCACCCTCAATTTTCAATAGAGTAATACAGATGGATTTGGGTAACGTTGAGGTGGAAAGCACAGTGTTACAGTATGTGGATGACATTATAATTTGCAGTACAAACGAAAGTAAATGTAGAGAGGACTCCTTAAAAATGTTGACAATATTGGCTGAAAAGGGGTACAAGGTAGACATGGAAAAGATACAATACTGTCAGGAACAGGTACTTTACATTGGCCAACTGATATCCCAACATGGAAGAAGGATTGCACCACAAAGAGCACAGGCCATCTCAAGCACTCCCGTGCCACAGACTGTGAGAGAACTGCAGCAATTTCTGGGGCTGTGCAACTACTGTAGAGCATGGGTATTTGATTACAGCTCATACATAGGACCCCTGCTTGAGGGTTTGAAGGAAGCAAATAAAGGGGAGAAAAAGTTGGGTTGGACTATGGAAATGAGGGAGGCATTTGACGAATTGAAAGACGCGATATCAACTGCTCCAGTACTGGCATCCCCAGACTATGAGCGACGCTTTTTTATATTTTCACATTGCGACTCAGCAGTGATGAAGGCAGTATTGGCACAAAAAACGAGCATGGGATATAAACCAGTAGCATTTTACAGCGGACACTTAGACCCTGTGATGTTAGGCCACTTCCCTTGTGAACAAGGTCTTGCTGCAGCTGCCTTTGCAGTAGAAAAAGCATCAGCAATAACTATGGGGTGTCCAACTACACTGTTTGTGGAACATGCACTATTTGCGATATTGAATAAACCTAAGTCCACACTAACGACACAGAGGGCATCAGGTTATGAGATTATTTTGTCTAAAGCTGAACTAGCAATTGTTAGATGTAGCACGGTCAACCCTGCAAGGTTCCTAGCAGAAGTAATTGAAGAGGGAGATTACGCCCACGACTGCACCCAAATAACTAAAATGTACTCATGTACTAGAAAAGTTGAAGAAAACGCACTAGAGGGAGGTGAGCTTTTGTTTATTGATGGGTCATCAACTATTGATCAAGGAGATGGGATACGAAGGACTGGGGCAGCAGTAGTAAAAATGATGGAGGCGCCGGTGTGTGTGGCTATGAAGTGTGTACAATTACCACAGCATTACTCTGCTCAAGCCGCGGAACTGGTTGCACTAATATTGGCATTAAAGGAAAGTTTTAATAAAAGAGTAACCATATATTCCGACAGTGCATATGTTACATCCACTGTCCACTCAGGGTTATCAAAATGGAGAAGAAGAGGGTTTAGGAGAGCTGATGGCACTCCAGTACAACATGCCCTCTTGTTGGCTGAACTAATTGAAGTAATAAACGACCCCCAAGAACTAGCCCTAGTCAAATGCACCGCACACACCAATGGAGAAGACTACGTATCAAAAGGGAATGCAGCAGCAGACGAACATGCAAAATATGCTGCATACTTTGGTGAGATATGGAACCCCACAGACTCACAGAGAGGGAGAGGGAGGGGAATAGCAAGGGAGATGTTAATAAGAGAAGGGTACACCCATCTCCCGCCACACAGATTATGGAACTACAAGCGGCTGCACCAATGGCCGAAAAAGAAGTATGGGTAAAAAGAGGATGTACAATGTCCCCAACCGACGCACTATGGCGCCAGGGTGGCACTGGGAAAGTTGTAACACCGCCCTGAGCCAATTACATCACCCTGCCCATACAGGCAAGGAAATAATAGCAGCACGAATTAGAGAAGATTGGTTTTGTCCTGAGTTAAACTCTCATGTGTCAAATTTTATCAGCAATTGCCTCACATGTCAACAGTTTACGGCCGGTCATACTCTAAAGGTGATAAGAGGTACCATACCCCGGCCAGAAGGACCTTTTCGGCACCTTCACATTGACTATGTTGATATGATCAACATATGTCAAGGTAATAGGTATATGATTGTAGTAGTATGCCCATTTTCCAGGTGGATTGAAGCAGGGCCCTGTTCACACCCTGATGCGTTTAGAGCAGCCAAATTCATAGTAAGGGAGGTTTTCCCCAGGTGGGGAGTGTGCGAGGTGTTAAGATCAGACAACGGCCCACATTTCGCAAACGAAATGTTCCAGCATATCACATCCCTGCTGAACATTAAACACAAATTTGCATGTGCATACCACCCACAGGCTAATGGTGTATGTGAACGCCTGAATGGCTTATTGAAGGAGGCAATTGCTAAAATACAACAAACAACAAAGAAAAGTTGGTTGTATTGCCTTCCGTTAGCTTTATTTGAACTTAGAAATAGGCCAGGGTCCGACCACCACCTCACCCCTCACGAAGTGGTTACTGGACGTCAAATGCGCCTTCCCCTAACCCCAACGTCAAGGGCATTCACCGACCACGAAAGTTCAGCGAGTGTGTTAGGTGATGAAATGTATCAATATGTGTCTTCTTTGATTACTAGTGTCGTGTTTGTGTCTCAACAGCTCGAGCGCACACGGGGCGGGTCTACCAGCAATCAAGAAAAAGGCGCAAGTACAGAATTGGGAAAGGAGAACTTGTGCAAACTTGCCAAAGGTGACCACGTGCTACTTCGCAATTTCAATAGAAAGTGGAACGAGAAGAGGTTCACTGGCCCCCATCTGGTAGAGGACGTATCAACAAGAGCAGTAAAACTAAAGGATAAGCATGCCTGGAACCACCTACATGACGTAAAGATCTACAAACTGCAGACCCGCCCCAGCGCCAACGACAGGTCCATTGGAAGAACAGCAACAACATCCCCGACAGCGGAAGAAAGTTCCACCACAGACAACGACCCAATTGTTCCCTCGGAGACGATAACTGACGAAGAAAGGGGTGATCCCCATACTGCCCACCCCATGGTCACACGCTCAAAGAGTAAAAATACTTCCGCCATCTGAGCGCAAATCCCCCCCCCATTGACTGCTAAGTACAGTTGTAATTAAAACTGGAGGACATTGCTTGCACCAATACACATGTAAACACGTGAATGTTCTCTTTTTTCTCTCGCACATACAGGAACTGCGTAATATTGTATTGTTAAGAAAAAGCTAATTAACAAGTTCAGTGTACAGGCGTAGATGGTGCTGCCAGACGATAACTACCCAGAAGAATTGTCACACCAATTTGTATACGAAATAAAAAGGCCAACATACCTAAAAAGGAGAAGGGTACGTGTCTACTACACAGCCTTCCTCCTGGCCATAGAATATTACATGCCCCACCTCCGCCCATACTTGCCGGTCCTAAGAGACCGATCACTTAGAGTAGCGTGGGAGCAGCTCTTCGCCTGGGCACTGAATGACTACTTGATAGGGAGAGCTTAAAGGAAACAAAACTAACATTTAATAACGAGCACTTTTGAGAATTTTTAGGCGGGCAACTTTAACGTCACAAGAATACGCTGCCAGGACTGCAGCAAGGTAAGAGCAAAATGCCGGTGAGATTAGCATATGTAATAAAAATAATAGGGATTTTTATGATCACCGGGTTCTTGGCTGCCTCTGTCTGGCAGTACAGCTATGCTATCGATTTTATTGCTGCACCCAAACCTAATATACCCCCGTTCCCTGCTGCAACAGGTGTTACGTCAGGTGGTAATAGTAACTTTGCACCCAAGCAAAATAGAGTTAAACGCAACACATACTCAGACAATAAAGGTATTGATAATTATGTACAAGATTCAGCACACGTCGCAAACAACATATGGTACCAGCACATGACCCGCATTGGTAAGCAGACAACTGAGGATAGCTGTTACGTTTGCTCATTAATACCATACGCCATGAGCGCTTCACGAACATTTGTTGCCACAGAAATAGATGAAAAGACAGCACAGTGCATAATATATTTGGCCCTGTTCCAAACGAAAGGAAGATTTCAAGGAACAGTAGTGCACATGACATGGAAAACAGGAGACTCATACCCATATGAAAACAACTTCCTCAAGACCTATCTGAGTTATCACAAGACCAGTTTACATGCTGAAGCATTCAGATACATAACAAGTGGCCCTGCAAAAGGAGAAACAAAGAAGGTAACACTGCAGTATCTACCATGTGATTGGTACGCCACTGAAGTTCCGGGTAAACAAGGATGCTGGGAGAGGCCGCTACTGACGATAACAGGAAAGGTGTATCTGGGCAACAGCTGGGAGATAGGAGTGATTGGCAGCAACATGGTAACAAAAGAAACTATCTCAACCATCGAGACACACAATCATCGATGTTGGACGACGTGGATCAAGTATGTACCAATGGTCACGTGGGTAGAAGAAGATGAAGACCCAATAACTATACTACTATTGACTGCGCCCAAAGTATGCTACCAGCATAAAGGAGAGGTGGACGTAGGATATAACACCAATTGTGCAAGCGTGATGGAGTTACCTGAGGGGGGAGCGGGAACAGCAGTAATAATGGACCATTATTGGGCCTGCGGAGAAAAGGCATATCATACACTGCCTCCCCTGTGGAATGGTGTGTGCACAATGGTACACGTCAATGTACCATCACTAGTGGTACCTAAGAAGAATGTCGATGTGGCGAAATTTCCTAAAATGGATGAAGGGGATAGGAGAAGAAAGAGATCTGCACCACTTCAGAAGGAGCATGAGAACAGGACCAACAGCAATGATACTGTCCTAAATAGGAGAAAAAGACAAGGAGAGCCACTGACAGGAAATTACCTGTGGGGAAGGTCGGAAACGGAACTAACATCAATACCGCCAGAACACAGACTATTCAGCAGAGCAGCAATGTTCTTCTCCTCAATAATACATCCGGGACTGCAGGCATACGCAAACGCAAAATGGCTCCAAATAACCAGATGGGAACTAATGATGACCATCAATTCAACAGTAAATGGGTTCAACGCAATTAAAGAGGAGCTGCGAGCTGTAAGGATGGTAGCACTCCAGAACAGATATGTATTGGACCTTCTCACAGCAATGGAAGGAGGAGTTTTTGCAAAGATAGGACAATCTTGCTGCACGTTCATACCTGCCAACGATGCTAACAATGGTACACTGACAGAAGCAGTTTCACAATTGGCCCAGATGCACTCCAAAATGATGGATGAAAGTAACGGTGTAGACAAGGATAAGAGCTGGTTTTCACTATTATGGTCATGGATGCCATCTTGGCTGTCAGATGGACTGAAAATAATAGTGGGGTGTACTATTTTGGCTGGAGCTACTCTGATCATAATTAGATTTTGGAAGGCCCGGAAGGCACGCACGACTGACGAGTTGCTGGAAATGGTGGGAATGCACCCCTTAATGCCAGCAGATGACGGCCAGCATACAGGTGTGATAATAGAAGAAAGGGAGAAGTTGCGCACCCAAATCATCACCAATCATCTAGACCCACCATCAGTGAAGATCGAGAACCCAAGGAACCCCAGGAGCTACATAGGAAGATGGGTATACTGTACTCCTGGAGGAACATGTGAATATATGTATTGGTCATTTGAAGATCATGTAAACCATTATGGACATCTCGGAGGGATAACTAAGATATGGAGGGTAAGAGGAGATAACGAGAAGGATATGTTTGTGGTCGACAAGTCAACCAGAGGGGGGACTGAAGTGGGAGAATGGAAGACCAGGCTCCCGTTCTTCACCTCTCGCGCTTGGCCTAGAGGGTCACGGCCCAGACACCCGCCGCGAGAAGAGTTTGTCCATTTACCAGACGACCAGGTACCCTGGTACAGGAACATACGGATGTGTCCATCTGCCTGCCCAGCAGCCCGTACTGGCCATGCCGACACCTGCGGCTCGGATCAGCTAGACTAAAATCCACACGTCGTTAGAGATGCCATGACGACCTAGACAACGGGAAGCACATCTGTACAAATATACACACTGAACATTTCCACACCAATCTACATGAAGAACATACTCAGTGCTCTGACGTAGGCGACAGGCATATTCACGGACGTGCATCTTTATTATTTTTACATAGGCTTTCAGAATGCAGAAACGCAAGACGCATCATGAACTCATCTATAACGCTTGCTCACGCTTCTCTTGAAACCCGTTACCACCATGAGAGGTATAATGGAAACACGATACTGGTCATGGAAATATATGCTATTATAACCTAAAAGCACCTATGCACCAAACAGACTACTTAAGCACCAGGCCCGAGTAGGCCTCAAACAAGAGCTTCCGTGGACATTAACAAAGCAAGAGTCAGGTTGCTGATCCTGCAGAAAGAACCCGGTGGAGCAACCAGCCAAGGTCGCAATGTTGCAAACCCACATCCAAGAACAAATCATCAAAGGCACGATGTTGCAACCTCGCACTCCGCGCCTCAACGATAAAGGCACGCCGGCAAATTAAACCAGACGCGCAGTAGAAAAAACAATATTAATTGTGCAGAATTCTGCCTCTTTCACGGTCCCTCCCCACGTGACCAAGCCGAACCTGACGAGATGCCAAAACCCAGGAGAGAAAAGGCGTCTGGGTCCCTCACTACGAGACACAGGCCGATGCACTTGAAAGGCTCAATGGACATCTGCTACAGTGGGAGCGGTCAGCCTTCCACCTATGAATAAATCCTCACATTGTCTGCACGTACCCATATTGAAACATTGTTGCAATCACAGGTACACCGAGAGCTGGGAACAACGGTGGTCCCAGGCTGGGAAGCTCACGAGTGCACCAATCAGAACATGGGGCTCTTATCTCAGACGTCAGTAATATTAGCCAATCCTCAGGAGTCTTCATGTAACAATTCTTATGTATCTAATTGTAGGGACAACCCAGATATACCACCTGACTACACCTTGTCCACTAATATCATTCTCTATATGTGTACTATACTAACCCTACCACTCGAGCAACCAATTAAGAATGGCGATAGGTTTTTTGTTAACTTTCTGAAGTGACGCAAGTAGCGCGTCATAATGCAGTAAAAAGGGCCTGCGAGCCCCACGATTGTGTGTGTGTCAGGACGAACGCGTACGCTCCTTGACCCATCCCTGCCGTTTTGTCTAAATAAACAGCAGAGTCACCTTGCTCCTTGTGTGTGTCTCATACTCTATCTCATCTGGGATATACGGGAGGAGTTGGGGCCTCCCTGCCCGGAGGTCTGTGGACGGCCCGGCCGACCCCGGCAGAATTTCCCCCCGACAAGCCTCAACCTAGATGGCACTCTAATATTAGTTAGGACGGGAGAGAAAAATAGGCAGGTTACGAAATCAACACAGTTCAATACGTCGCGGGAAAATGCAAGGCAAGAACCACAATAGATCATAAAGTTCAGAGGCCAGGCCCACTCGGAGAGAGGCAAGGCGGTATGTCCCAAAAAGTATCTTAGTGGAAATGCGTTTGATTCTTTGTAGCAAATTGTTATCGGCAGATTGAACTAGTTCAGAACAATACGTGAGAAAGCTTGGAGGCGACCCAACGGAAAGGAGAGGATTAAGACACCTCACTCGAACCGATCGAAAGGGAAGCCAGGCGGACACGGTACCTTGTTGTGGAGAGCAGCTCCGGCGGGGGCAGTTGTTCCTGGTGGTGGATGCACGTCGTGTCTTTGCCAAGAGTAGAGATGATCTCGTCGTCGAAGAAAAGTGAAGTCCGGTGCACCACCAGGGAAGAGACCAGCCGTGGAGTGCTCCGTCACAAGGCACCACCTTTTGGTCGCGGTACAGGGGTAGTGGCTATCCGGTTGCCGAGGTGCTCTGCACGGGCAATTCGACCACTGCGTCCTGAGGCGAATAAAAAGCAAAGGGGACTGGTTGTTCCCACCAGCCAGGGGAAGAGACTCTCCGGCAGGGAGATCTCCTCTGTCGTCGGGAAGTGGTGAGTCGGTTCCGCAGGGCTCCACCGGAAGTGTCATCGTGCAGGTCGGCTCAGCGTTACCCTCGTCGGATTCTTAGGTCCTGTGGCAACTTCTGAAGATCCAGTCCCAAAAGCCCTGCTTTTATGCAGAAAACCCCCATTCATTCAGCCTAGCTGTCAATCAACACATGCTAAGTGGTGAGCGGGGAGGCTCACCACTTGGGCCAATCACTCCAGAGTGCGACCGGAGTTGGCAAGGCAACTCGGTCCAGGGTGCCTAAACCCCCTCCAACACCCCTGTTGTAACCCAGACAGAATGGCACCAATTTGGAGGGTCTCTGTGCAGAGCACGCCAAAAGTGGAACAAAGGGCTCGACCTTTGGTTTAGGAGTCACAGAGACAAACACAGACGCCATTTTACAAACCGTGTTCTGGCAGAAAATACCATCCGATAAACTTATTTAAGATAAGTAGACCGGTGGTACGTTAGAGATTAACGAGAAAAAGTATCAATCTCTAACAATGGGACGAATCCCATAGGGTTATGTTCGGGGTCGAACATAACAAGTAGTTTCCACTGCCACCAGCCAAAACTCCACGACGGGGGACGGGACAGTGCCCCCTCGAATAACAGACCCAGGAGTAATCGAATTACCCCTACTAGTAAGTCCACAATAAGATTGTTTGTACTAGTTCTGTTAGTAAATTTAGGTCTTGTAAGCCAATGGTGACTTAAAAGCCCGGGGAGACAGTAGTCAGTCCCCGGGTATGGAGTCTATGGTGGAGGTCCGCTAGGACGCCCCAGTGTTACGGCACGTAGGGTGCGGTGTAACACACATAGAAAAACATATGAGACCCTATGGAGTAAAAGACCCCATAGCCCATAGAACACATTGACATTCAAAGGAATTACACACATACATGTCCAAGAGTGGGAGGAAAAGAGTCTCATTCTTGGCAGGATGGAAAAAAACAAACTCCAGAAATCCAGCAAAGCTGCTGGGGGACTCACTAGGTTAGGAAATTCAGCCTAAACAGAGAATTCTCCCTAACACTCGCCCCCCCAGACTAAGGGACAGGAGGATTTAATCCACTCCTGGATGAATCTCATACCTCTAGTCGATGACATACATCCTAGAGAGACCATCAGCATTTTGGTGGTGACACCCTGACCTGTGCTCAATGATGAAATCAAACCCTTGCAGGCAGATCGACCATCTCAATAGTTTTGGGTTTTCCCCTTTCATTTGCATTAACCATCTCAAGGGTTGGTGGTCAGTCTGAATGACAAAAGTAGAACCATACAAGTACGGCCTAAACTTCTTCAGAGCCCACACGATAGCAAAGCACTCTCTTTCGATTGTTGCCCACCTTGTTTCAGGATCCTTCAGCTTGCGGCTGATGAAGCAAACGGGGTGCTCCCTACCTTTCCCATCCAGTTCACTGAGTACGGCACCTATTCCTACATTTGAAGCATCTGTGTGCACAATGAAGTGTTGGCGGTAATAAGAAGCTCTGAGTACTGGGGCTTGGCAAAGAGCCTTTTTCAGATTTTCAAAAGCCTGATTGCACTCCTCGTTCCATCTAACCTTTTTAGGAAATTTGGGCGAGGAGATGACATTCAGTGGAGATGCTATGGTCCCATAGTTCTGTATGAAATTCCTGTAATACCCAGTGAGGCCTATGAAGGCTCTCACTTGGGTTTGAGTAGTCGGTGTTGTCAAATTTTGCACAGCTTCAATCTTACTGAGCAAAGGCCTTATTTCTCCACCTCCTACCTCATGTCCAAGATAGACTACCTTACTCTGTCCAATTTAGCATTTACTCGCCTTTATGGTCAGATTGGCTCGTCCCAGAGCCTGCAAAACATCTCTCAGGTGGGTTACATGTTCTTCCCAGAAATTGCTGAACACTGCAATGTCATCCAAGTATGCCATGCAGAAGTCCTCCATCCCATTCAGAACCTGGTTTACCATCCGTTGAAACGTAGCAGATGCATTCTTCAATCCAAAAGGCATTACCTTAAACTGGTATAAGCCAACGGGGGTAGAAAATGCAGTTTTCTCCTTGACATGGTCTGTCAGGGCTATTTGCCAATAGCCTGACGTCAAGTCAAATGTGCTGAGGAACTTGGCGACGCCAAGTTTATCCACCAACTCATCTGTTCATGGCAAAGGGTGGGCATCAGTCTTGGTGACTGCATTAAGAGCTCTATAATCCACGCAGAATCTAAGTTCTTTAGATCCGGCCTTTGGTACTAACACAACTGGGCTAGACCATGGACTAGTAGAGGGCTCTATTACCCCGAGATCAAGCATCTTGCTGACCTCACCTTTGATGTGGGTTCGTACGTTCTCTGACATTCTGTATCCTCTGCTTTTCACTGGCAGACAGTCACCAGTGAGTATGTTGTGCTGGCCCCAAGGGGTCAAGCCTGGTGAAAGCGAGAACAGAGAGGCAAACTGATTCAACATAGATTTGCACTCTTCTTGTTGCTCGGGTGTCAGATTGGAGGAGAGATTTACTCCTTCAATTTTTTCATCTAAAGGTAAGCCTCTGAGGAGATCCGGAAGAGCTTCACTCTCTTCTTCTTCCTCGGATGATGCTCGGATGATGCTAGAAGCAACGCTCCTACATCAGGTCGTGAGACATACGCTTTAAGTCGGTTGGTGTGGAAGACTGTCGGACCCTCCTTGGGATTGCCCAAGTCCACCAGATAGTTGACCTCTCAGAGTTTACCCACAACTCTGAAGGGTCCCATCCACTTATCTTGCAAGGCCCTCTGCCTTGTTGGGATCATAACGAGAACAAGCTGGTCTTGAGCGAACTCAACCATGTTAGCCTTTTGATCGTGCCAGTGCTTGACCAATGCTTGTCCAGCTTTCAAGTTATCGCTTGCTTTCGTCATCATGTGCGACATTCTCCTCCGGAGACCTATCACATAGTCAGTCACTCTGACTGGCTTGGGGGAAGGAGCACTCTCCAAACCCTCCTTAATCAGGGCCAATGGACCTCTGATGGGATGACCATAGAGAAGCTCGAAGGGAGAGTAACCTTCTCCCTCCTGAGAGACTTCTCTATAAGCGAAGAGAAGGCATGACAGTAGAAGGTCCCACTTGCGCTTAAGGGGTTCTTCTAAAGCACCTATCATGCTCTTCATGGTTCGGTTGAACCGTTCTACCAACCCATTGGTTTGTGGGTGGTACGCTGTTGAGAACTTGTAAGTAACTCCGCAGTTTTTCCACATGGCTTTCATGTAGTGGGACATAAAGTTTGACCCCCTGTCAGAGATTACTTCCTTAGGAAACCCGACCCTAGTAAAAATACTAAGGAGGGCCTTAGCCTGAGCCGGAGCTGTAACAGTCCTCATAGGAATTGCCTCAGGATACCTAGTAGCATGGTCTACTACAACAAGTATAAACCTGTTGCCTGAGGAGGTTGGAGGATCAAGGGGACCAACAATGTCAATCCCTACTCTCTCAAATGGGACTCCCACGACTGGGAGAGGCACTAAAGGTGCCACATTCTTGGAGCCAACCTTACCAGAGGTCTGGCAGGTGTGGCAGCTCCTGCAGGGTTTTTCCACTTCGGCCCCCATCTTTGGCCAATAGAAGTAGAGAGAGAGCCTTTCCTTAGTCTTCTTGAAACTAAAGTGATCAGCCAAAGGAATCTTGTGGGCTAACTGCAAGAACTGAGGTCTGTTCTCTTGGGGTACTATAAGTCGTTTGTAGTCTCCAGGTGCAGACTCGGTAGGTTCACTGTAGAAGAGGCCATCTTCCCAGTGCAACCTGTATTTCCCAGGCGCTTGCCCTTCAGCCTGAGCTTCTGCCCGGTGGCGAAGACCTTCCAGAGTTGGACATTCCCTCTGTCCCTTACTGAAGTCTGCCCTGCTGGGTCCACCTTCTGCCAGTAAAGACTGCAGCTCAGGATGGTCAACAGGATCCAGATCTCCAATGAGTTCCTGGCCTTCCATTAGCTCTTCCTCAGAGTCTAATTCTACCACACAGGGTTGTACCTCCCTCTCAGCCTCGGCTGGAGGTGGAGTTACGGGTGTAACTTTGGACAACCGCGGGGAATGCTGGCTGCTGGTTTCGGGATAGAAGTCTTAGGTTGCCCTTTCGCTTCTGATTTCTTGGAGACAGCGGCTGACAATTCCAGTGGAGCAGGAGTGATTTCCTTCTTCATCATCGCCTGGAGAGTTCCTCGCATGGTCCTCTCTCTTGCGGGTCTGGTTAGCTCCTGTAACCGTTTACTAGGAGGTCTGGGAGTATGCGATACAACTCCAAGAGTTTTCAAATCGTTACCCAACAGTACGCGTATTGGTACCTCACTCTGTATGCTGACAGGTATCTTCACAGTCATGTCGTTACACTGGATGAGAACTGGTAATTGGGGAAGCATCTGCACAGGCCCTCCAGCTAACTTGGTGAGGCGTTTGGGTTCCTTAGCAACATCCTCAGCCTGAAAAAACGATTTATCCACCACAGTTATTCTGGCCCCAGTGTCCCTAATGGCAGGAGTCTCCTGACCATTCACCTGGACCCTGTCCTTATAATACTCTTTAGTATTATCAGGGATAGAATTATAGACATCTAAATTCTGTTGTTCCCACAACCCCAGAGATACTAAAGAAACGCTGGCTGAGACTCCAATGGGTTCGTCAGCTAGCAGTAGAAAGTTTCCACTTGCCATATGGACTTCCTCCTCTGGAGCGAAGGCTAAGGAGACAAGCTGGACCCCTGAAGGTTTACCCTTACATCTGGGATCTCCTTTCACGTGGTCAGTCGAGCCACAAACAAAGCATTTACCGAATGCTTTCTGGAATGGTGGCTTGTTCTGACCTCCTTCCGGTTTGGCACCAGAAGACACACTATTCTGCTGTGGTTTTCATTGTGGCTTACCCTTCTGGTTTTGTTTGGGGCCCTCTTTGGATTTTGAGTTATTAGAATTCTCTTTTGAGTCTTTTTTAGGCTGTTTTCCCTCATCCTTTTTCTGAGTTGCCCCAGAATCCTTATGAGTAGCCCTGCTGGCAACCCATAAGTCAGCAGCCTTAGCTAGCTTCCGGGAATCCAATTCCTTCTAATCAGCCAAGTGCTGTCTGAGCTCAGGAGAACAGGCATCATAAATAGACTCCAACATAAAAAGATTCCTCATACCCTCATAATTGTTCACTTTGTAAACCTTAATCCATCCCTCTAAGTTTTTCAACCCTTCACTCACCCAGGTAGCCCAAGGGGTACCATCATGCTTTTTCAGGGTTCTAAACCTCTTAAGATACTGGGAAGGGGTCTTCCCGAATCTAGCTATCAAAGCTAGCTTCACACTTTCGTAATCCGTCTTATCCGCCTCCCCCAATTCCTTTACCACATCAGTCGCAACAAGAGGGAGCCTAGAGAACAACCAGGGATGCAAAGCATTCCCGGTGATGTCCTGGAGCCCATGATTGTACTCAAACAGTTTCAACCAATCCAACACATCCAATCTCGGTTCATACATACCCACTAATTCCTTCGGCATCCGGGGTCTTTTAGGACTGGAGCTCCTAGAGGAACCAGAGGAGAGAGAAGCATTTTCCATAGACAACTTTTTCATCTCTAACTCGTGATTAAGTTCTATTTCCCTGAGTCTTAACTCAGCTTGCTTCTGCTCAGCCTGGGCATTCATCCGTCTGAACTCGAGCTCTTGGTTTCGTTCAGATTGAGCCAAGAACCATTTGTATTCTAATTCGAGCTTCATTTTTTCAAGTTCAAAATAAGCAGGGTTACTTGTGGGACCTGGTATGGGCCCCGTAGGCACAGCTGGTAAGGCAGGTAGAGGAGCAGGGGAGACAGTTTTGTTAGCCTCTCCGTCCTCGTCAGCCTCTTCATCGCTATCATCAGAATTACGATTTAGATCAACACCATCACTGTTATCTACATTTGCTGGAGAAATTGGTTCCTCTGAACTAGTACCCAGACTTTGGTTCGCCAGCAATCTCTCTATTAGTTCTAACTTCTTGCCTTTTACAGGAAGATTCTCTTGCCTACAGAGAGCTCGCAAACTCTCAGTATTTTCATCTGACAAGGACTCTTGACTGTAAGTTTCCATCGTAGACATGTTTCTGAAAGTTGCTTAGTTTTGTGGTTAGTTATCCTAAAGTGTCGAAAAGCACTCTAAACTGTATACTCGATACAAATCCCACCGCTGTACACCAGTGTTAGGCGGAAACCTGTGCAGTTCCCTCTGGGACCACTGCAAAAGATTTAGGACTACATGTGTTTGGCAGTAAACCCACTTGGTAGCAGTCTGTACCACACAGATTCACTGTTGGTAGCTGTGGCTGAGCAGTCAGACTTCCCTCAAGAAGAGTTAAGCAGTATGTGGAGTATACAATATAGGGCAATTCTTCACAGTAAGACAAGCAAACACGCAACAAGGCTCAGTGTAAAGATATTAAGGTATTTATTTATAATGAAACATCTATCAAAAACACTATGGCACTATCACAGCAAACACTTCAATCACAATTACTCTACGAAGAAGAAACGATCGATCCCCCTAACAATATTTCGACAAGTCTAGGTTTTACCGGCACCACTTATTTACAGACAGAGGTGTATGCCTCAACCTAGATGGCACTCTAATATTAGTTAGGACGGGAGAGAAAAATAGGCAGGTTACGAAATCAACACAGTTCAAAACATCGCGGGAAAATGCAAGGCAAGAAGGCAAGAACCACAATAGAACATAAGTTTCAGAGGCCAGGCCCACTCGGAGAGAGGCAAGGCGGTATGTCCCAAAAAGTCTCTTACTGGAAATGCGTTCGAGTCTTTGTAGCAAATTGTTATCGGCAGATTGAACTAGTTCAGAACAATACGTGAGAAAGCTTGGAGGCGACCCAGACAACACCTCTTCATGTGTTAGCCTCACAGCCCTGTACACCCCCGCCCATACTCGGCCCCTTACAAACAGATGTGCAACCTGCACACCACTGGCACATCACCACACGCACAGCTTACAATCATGATGCATGTACACTTACCGCTTGACTCCAGACGGGTCTGCCTCTCAAGGACCTGGACATGGAGCGCTGGGGATATGCATTCCAGGACCCTCATCTGATCTTCCGACAAGTGGCCCCTGCGCCCCTCAGCATCCGCTGCCTTCAAGAGGCGCCGGGCCTTGTTGAGGGTCCTGGACCTGAAGTCCTCCCAGCGCTTCTTGACATGTTGGAAGTCGCGGACTGCCACCCCCTCCACGTTGATGGCAGTCACGATGTCAGTCCAGGTCCGAGTCCGTCCTTCCTTGTCGGCGCGGGAACTTCCGAAGAGGGCATCATACTGCCCCAGGACTTGCTCCACCAGGACACCAACTTCGGTGGCAGTGAAGCTGGTGCCCCTCTGCCTCTCTGGCCGGGGGTTGTCAGTGGTGCCAGATGTTGCAGTGCCCGACATGACAACCCCAGAGGCAGGAGTGGGTAGGCAACTGGGTCCTGGGGCTGGGCTGTGGAGCGATGGAATCCCAGTTGGGAGTCTTCGGTTCCAGCAGGGGTGGTCACAGCAACAGCATCCCTGGCTGATGTGCAGGCAGCAAATGGCAGGGCACGTGGGCAGCAGGCAGTCAGGCAGCAGCAGATGGCAGGTGGGAGCGTGCTCGGGGCTCTGGGGGGCAGTAATTCGGCCTTCTGGGCAGGAGCGTGGTCTTCTGTGTGCTTACGCGTGGCCAGCTTGAGACAGAGTGATTTGGCACGTGAAAATTCTGCACGTCAGCGTGTAATTCGAGGAAAGGCCCTTAGCGCGTAAGCACGTCTGCACGCATACACAATTTCATTGGACAGAAGGCCCTTCAAGTGCAAGCGCCTCTGTGACGTGACGCGCGCATGCGTGCATGGGCATTTCAGCACGCGTGAAAAACTGCACGTCCGCGTGTAATCCGAGGAAAGGGCCCATACGCGTAAGTGATGTGACGCGCGCAGGCGTTTCCCTCAGCACGGGTTAAAGGTGAGCGGGGCCAGCAGTTCGCTGTACGTGCCTTTCGTGGAGACCGACGTGTGTTGCTGCTTCCTGTTGTTTTGCGCGCCATCACAACTTCACAGCTATCAAGGACGTATCTCTTCTTTTGGCGGGGGTATTGGCTACGCGTGTTTTTCTGCATCGCGCTAGTTAGACGGTGAGTCGCACAGGCTATTTTTCCCACTGCGGGTGCCCCTGTGTATCGCACCCATTTTCGATGTCATAGTAGCTTGCGTGTCCCACGCGTATGCGTTATTCGTGTTACTGGGTGCCACCGCGTACTGCGGGAGGTTGAATCCATGCACATAGGCTGCAGGGTTGCGTGCACGGTTTTACTGCAGTTTTGGGGTGTCTGAGCATTGTGTGACCCGTCACTACATCACCGGGGTCACATACAGCCTTGCAGGTGCAGGGGGGCTGTTAACATTTTGCTTCCCACCCCCTTCACCCCAATTGCCCAGGTCAATTGTGGTGTACACCTCCCATTGGCACTACTCCATCTGTGCCGGCACTACTACATCTGTGCCATGGTTGGGAGGACACCAAATGTGAGGGGCGCCTCAGCTGGGCGTACACCTCATGGCGGGCGTGGTCGGGGACGTGGCCATGGTGACCAGGGAGTAGGGGGACTCCAGGGTGTCCAGGGCAGCCACAGAGGGGGAAGAGGCAGGGGTGCGCCACTTGAGCACAATGTTTTGCCATGTGTCGGTGCAGTCATGCCACCACCCCCTGTGGTTCCGGGGGATGCAGCTTCTGCATCTGGCACTGGCAGCACCCGTGTGACCCGGCAGTCCGTTCCATCGACTGCCACGGGCCCAAGGGTAGTGGTAGCTGCAGGTGCAGCTGTGGACACCGCCACCCAGGCTCAGGGTCTGCCAGTGCAGGCTGCGTTGGCACTTGAGGAGCCCTTGGTAGATTTCCAACAGGCCAGGAGGGAAACCATAGGGGCAGGCCGGGCTGCTCAGACTAAGACACGTGTCCCTGGGGCAGTTATGTCATCTGCTGCCCCGAACAGCCGGGTGTTGGCAAGTGCAGGGGCAGATGCACCCAACAACACCCCGGTTGTGAGTCTGCCAACCAGGACCGTTGCGGTCAATGACCCAGCTACAGCTGATGTTGCTGCGCAGGGTCCATTAGAGGGCACCCAGATGCCACTGACACAAGTCAGGCCTTTGGTCGTCCCTCCCTTGGCTCAATCCACCAAACCCACTGGCCATACTGTTCAGGGCGGCATTAGCCAGCAGGGTCTGCGCCACAGTCCAAGAGGAGGAAGGTTGCACCTGCAGCACAGGATGGGACCCCACACACAGCCACGACCTCCTGCACGTCGAGGAAGAAGCCTTTCTGCAAGCAGGAACTGGACTTCCTCGTGGGCTACGTGCAGGGCCACAGCCGTGACATGCTAGTGGGTGCCAATAGTCAGACTACGGCTGCCCAACGTGACACCCACTGGAAGCATGTTGCGGAACATGTCAGTTCATTCGGCCATGAGGTGCGCACGGCGCAAGAGTGCAAAAAGCGTTGGAATGACATCAAACGCAGCACTAAGGCTAAGCGCGCCTCTAATTACAACTTGACTGTGGTGACTGGCGGTGGGCCTGCACCAGAGGAGGAAGAGCTCACTCCGCATGAGGCACTCGTTGCGGAGTTCATACCACCTGAATTGGTCGAAGGAGTGGGAGAGATGCTGGACTTTGATGCCCAGTCCAGTGAGTGTTGATGCGTGTTTGTTGAGGACGTGTGTGTTTCACTTGTGGGATGTGTTGTGCATGATTGCCACTACATGTGACGTGTACATGGCTCTGATGTGTAAGTAATGCAATGCTTCCATGATGCATGTCTGCTCTGCTGGATGGTGGACATGTGGAGCAGACGGGGACTGTCAGCATCACCACTATTGCACCCTACTGACATGCTGGTTACAAGTATGCCCCTCCGGTCCATGTTCCAGCTCACTGGCCCTTCTGCATGTGGCGTGGGGTGACCTTCCTCTCAGCCCAGGCACAATGTCATTGCATGACTGATGTGCATGTCTCCTCTGCCTGCATGCGGGGACTCCATGTAGGCATGCTCCCTTGCCCCTCCTCCGCCACTCTGCACCCCAGTTCCACCTTTGCACTGGTCTGCTTCAATCTTGCCAATGTTTTCATCATGTGTCCTGCTTACTGTCCCATCATCATTTGCAGTGTTGTCACTTGAATCACATTAAGCTGTTGATGACAGTCAACACTGCCTGTCAATACACAGGTGTATGGTCAGCCTTTTGATACCATGCTAGGCATCCCTGCTTTTGTACTGGGGTGGAGGGTTGCTTGGCTTCTAGATATGGTACACATTGAATGCACAATGCATGTGATGCCTGAATTTGACCTTGCACTGCCTTCACATTTCCTGGCACACACCATGGAGTCCTTGTACATGTAGGTAGTGAGTGGAGTACACATTTTCTGCACTTCATAGACCCACTTCCATGGAAACTGCCACCTTTCAACAGGTCTGATCACAGAAGCAATTCAAAGTTGACCCAGCATGCATGCCAGGTTATATGTTGTGTGTCACATGTCTGCCTGATGCGTTTGTTGTCAGTGTGTGTGTGTGTTGTGTGCTTCTGACATGTGTAGTAACCTTTTTTCTCTCTATTTTTCAGGTGATGACGCAATGGAGGCAGAGGATGGTGTTGTCATGCCAGACACAGGGTTGTTACCACTACATCAACCCGGCACAAGAGGGGTCGTGGGGTGGTAGGCCACGAAAACCCCCAAGTGCTGCAGTCCATCTTGTCTCTGGCTGCCTATGAGTCCAGCCTTGATGACGACTCTGACGCCCATGTTGAGTTGGATGAGTATCAAGTCCATGTGTCAGGGGTGAGTGATTCTGATGTGGACACTCCTCTGTCTGCGACACCTGCACTGAGGGATCATACAGTCTTGGTTCCTCCGCCCGTGGTGGATTGGGACGCAGGGTCACCCTCCACACCAGTCACTGATGTGCCTGGGACATCACGTCGACAGGGGCATGTAGTCGTGCAGCCGGGGGCGGTGCCAACACAGCGAGGACCCCTGGTCCTTGGGTCCCGCAGGGGTCAAGCCCGGCAACGCGGTCGCCGCGCGCAACCGCAGTATACTGAGTGGGAGCAAGACATGACTGGACATGACTGCCAATTCAGAACGACAGGGGGCAGCAATGGAGAACATTGCTGAGAGCATGGAGCATGTGGCCCGATCTGTGCTCCCCCCTGCTAGGCAGGTGCTTCTCCAGCAGCAGGTGGCACGGTCCACGGCCCGCTCGCTCAGGCTGGGCATGGCGGCCTCAGACAGGGCACGCCAGGCTGAATTGTCGTCTCTGCGTTCAGCAATTGCTGCTCACGCAGAGGCGCACATGGATGCCCTGAGGGAGGAGTATGCTTCCCTCAAATCCACTCTGGGTGTCCTTATGATGTCCCAGAGGCAGCGGGCAGAGGAGAGGTTTGCACAGCTTGAGCGTACCATCTCGGCTGAGCTACAGGCTTGCCGGGAGGTGCAGCGGTTGTCCTGCCAGGCCTTGCAGGAGGAACTCTGTGTTACACGTGCTACCTTGCAAGAGGAAGCACGTGTATCACGTGAGGTTCTGCATGCAGACCTACGTCACATCGCCACACAGAACCAGGCTCACCCGTCCGGCAGACTTGCTGCCGACGAGGGGCAAGCTGCAGCTAGGCGTGGCCAGGCTACTTTGCCACATCCTCCTTTCCAGGATGAGCCAGACTCGGACGACCATCTATCTCCCACATAGGTCGGGCTGTGCAGGCGTTGAGCCCATGGAGGTTTTTTTTTGGCTCAGCATCATCGCATGTGGGTGTTGAGCAGCACCCTGTTCCTCCCCCCTCCTGGGTGCCTCCCCTCCCCCCCAGGTCCTATGTGGCCATTTTTGATTTTTCTTTTAGTTTAGTTAGTTAAGTTTCTGTTTGATAGTTAGTTTAATTAGGTAATGTAGGTGTTTCATAGTTAGTGTAATTAGTTAATATAGTTTAAAATTGCTTGTCTATTGTGCTTTCATGTGACGGTGCAGTGCTTTGTGGCTTTTGAAGGCAACCACTGTCTGTTCCAGCTGGGCCCTTCAGGCTTGTCTTGTGTATGTGTTTGCTGCTTGGGGTCCTTGACTCACATATGCCACTCCTGCCTCCCTTATCCATGGGCTCGCAAGGATGGTTCGGTGTGACAACCTATTACACAAGGGATTTGGACTGTCATATCTGTGGCATGCCTGGTGCTGTGTGACTTGTGTTAACACCCCTAGTGGGGATGATTGCAGTGTTATTGTCCACTGTTCAGCTTTTGCTAGATGGGGTGTTTCATGATTAATGTGTACATTCATTGCTATGCATTGTGTAGTATGTTTCTTATCTTTACTGTACACATGCTTGTTGCAATTCATGCCATAGATAGTGTGTTCCACACTTTGGATGTGAAAGACGGACTGATGGTGTGATTTCTGATGTAAGTCTCTGACATGGTCCAGTAATGAGATGCCTGAAGAGACACACACAGATGACTTTAAAGCATTAATCATGTGTTTCATGCCCTTTCTGCAGGGGGATGAGCCTCCAGAGCACCTTTGCCAGCAGACATGGCCCATTGGACGTCTGAATTCTCAACATCTTTGTTGGTGCCCACATGCATATGTGTGCACAAGCAGAGGCACAGGGATTGCAGACCAACATCCTAGAACTGCTGACGTGTTCCAAGGAACTCCAGGCAAGTTGAGCAGGACAGGGGGGCCACAACACAGCAAAGCTTGCACCAGGCGAGTTGCACATGCAGGCTTAGTCACAGCACTGAGGGTGAGCTTGGACGAATATTGGTGTTGAAGCACACAATGCAGCTCAGATATGTTGGTGGACTGATGGCTGTTGATTGTAAGGTTGTCTGGGACACCTGCAGGGGCAGTGGCACATACCCTCCGGTACACCAAGGTCCATTGAGGCACTTGTATCAACCATGTAGCCTTCCGAGACATGGAAAGGGACAGCTCACAGAGACATACAGCAAGAGACATACTTGCTGTATGGGTCTGTCTGCTTACCCAGGGAACATTGCATGTTGTGTGAATTGTGACACATTGGTGTTCCATTTGCCACGCACCCACTGGCGGCTGACTTACTGCATTGACTGTGTATGACCCATCACAGGGGTAATGTTATATATGGGTACGAAGCATCTACACCAGATTGTCTGTTTGTAGAGTAGTTTGTTGCTATGGGGCATGTTTGGTGGTGTGTTTTTTTGTAATGGGCACGTACAGATTATTAACTGTGGCTCTCTTTGCAGCATTGCAGTGCTCCTGTAACCCGACCTGAGAGTGCACAGGCAGGAGGCCAGCACTCAAAACCAGAGCTAAGTGTCTTGTTGTTTTTCTTTCAAACTGCTCTGCATAGGCTTGCTGGGGGGTGCACTAATGCATGGATGAATGTGTAATTCAATTTGGTATGTTTGGTTACCCCTAATCACCCAGAGTCCTATCCAATTTTAAACCCTGTACCCTCTCTACCCGGTGTTCCTGCTTCCCGTACCTATCCAAGCAACGTTCCCTAACCCTCTTTCCCCACTGGGGTTGCGGATGCCTGTGTATGCCCCAAACTTGCAGGTGCCAAAACCCTAGAGGGGGTGGTTGATTCGTGCCACTCCTAAGCCTGGACTACAGAAGGCCATGACAATGATGTCCAAGTTTGTTCGGATTGTGTATGTGTTCATGCAGGTAGTACACTTTCGTGCATTCCCTACTTTCATGTGTCATTGCTCCTCCCCTCTCCTGCCACTCATTCCAGTTATACAGTGTGCCAACACCTGCCCCGACTGCATATCCCTGACCCTCCTTCCCCACCAGGGTCTCAGAGGCCTGTGTGAGTTTGACCTTGCAGGCACCCGGGACACGGTGGGGGTGGTTGTTTTGTGACACTCCTGTGCCTGTACACGGGACCTGTGACAGTACACATCCGTTCATGGTGCATCATTCTATGTTATGTACCACACATGGTTCACATCCTGTTGTGACATTGTTTTACTGTGCTACCTTGGTTGTTACATCATTGTGGTAGTACTTGGCCTTTGTGAGGTACTGCTACGTCAAGTCATCTACTGGAGGGTGTTCTGGTTCGTTTTCCTGGCTTGGATTTTGTGATTTTGCAAATGAGGGTGGACTCTGAGGGTGCAGGCACCTTTTTACACACAAGGTAGGAGATGGTGACGAAGGGGAAGGGGGATCCTGTGGCCAGGTGAAATTGAGGGTTGAAGGCTCCATGACCCAGGTGCAGTTGTTCAGTGGGTCATGGTCATTTGTGAGGGAGGGGGGGTTGTTGTTGATAGTTGCCTTGCCCTGCAGTGTGATGGGAACCCTGACATTGTAATGGTGGTATCCTATGTACATGTTGTGTTCTGCTGATCAGTGCCTGTTCATGTGTTGTGTTTACCTTTCAGGTGTGAGGGGATAGTTGTGGTTTGATATGCTGGGGTGTACACATGGTGAATGTTCACATGTGATGTGTAGAGGACACTGATGGTCACTTGATTGCACATGCATATGTTGAGTGCATGTCCTTACTGACCCACACACTTGCACTATGATGCACTACATGTACAACCACCCTTGCATATCCACGTGTACACTCTGTTTGCCTTCTGGTGCCCAGTGTGTCCCTGCAGCACATGTTCTGTGACCAATTATGGATCCTGTACATGCCTAATTTGCTTTTTGATGTGGTATGTCACTTAGATGTGATGCTCAGGGTGTGCATCACACACAGTGGCTGTTCACTGTGCTGCGCGCTGAGCAGTGTGTTGCAGGAGTTGGACACAGCACACAGAAGCTGCAGTGTAGATTTTGCAATGCACAATGTGCATGTAGACTGGCATTCATTGTTATGTTACGTCTACAACTTTTGTAATGCATTTGGAAATGACTTATTTTGGGTGGGAGGTTGTTGGTCAGTCATTTCATCTGATTCCATGTCAAGCATCATTGTCTGATGCCACTGTACATTTTTGACATGGCAATGTGTACCTTATTGGTACTGTGTTGGTGTATGGGTATTGCTTGCCATGTCATGTTGTGGTTTGGGAGGGTTTGAGTGACATAACAGTGATGGCCATGGCCTGTTTTGCATCCGCTTCTCAAAGCAACTAGCTGGGGGTAGATCTCTCTCCGTGGCAGGGGCCTCCCTCTGGAACAGCCTTCCTGCCTCACTGGAACTTGAGGAGAACCATCTCCGGTTCGGGAAGCACCTCAAGACCTTCCTCTTTGCTTCTGCTTTCTCTCTGCCTCTCCCTTGCAAAATTCTTCACTGGAACTGCACTGGATCTGCAACTGGGCCACTCTCACTGAACTCGGTCCCTGGCCCAGCCACTTTCCACTTGCACTGCCTCCCTGGCAACCCCTGCACTGCGGGACTGTCTCTCTATCCCTACAGCCACCCCTTCCCAGCACTTCCCAGCACTTACCTTTGCAGTTGCCACCAGCTGGCCTATTTATTTGTTTTTTAGTCTACTTACCCTGTACTGGACTCCCCCCTCCCCTTCCCCTTGCACTTTTCCCTTCCCCCTACCCCTGCACTTGCACAATCTAAATGACACCTGGCCTAGTAGTATCGTTGTCTGTCTTCCCTTGTTCCCCCCTCCCTGCCTCATCGCACCTTGAAATACTTGTGTATAGGCACGTTACAAATGCCATATCATGTCATGTCATATGTGTGCCTTTTGGTCACACAGGATAGCTTGTGTTTAAGTAGCTAGGGATGCAGACAATGTGGCACTTCCATGGCAACTATCTCAGGGTGGTAGGGTTGTGACAGTTGACTGTCTCTTTGTCATCATCAATTGTCACCTGGTATGTGCCAGGCCTGTGTGCACTCCGCAGGGGTGGAAGTTTAGGTGAAAAATGTGGCCACAAGCTGGGTCCGGGCTTCCTCGCCACGTGCCCTGTCCCCTCCCATGGGCAGCGCCTGTGCCTGTGGTTGGGGATGTGGGGGCACCACCATGTCCACCGGTACGCCCTGCCGTGTTGCAACATTGTGCAGGACACATGTTGCCACAATGATCCTGCACACTACTGGGGGTGCATAGAGTAGCTGCCCGCCAGAGCGGTCAAGGGAGCGGAAACGTGACTTGAGCACTCCAAATGTGCGCTCCACTATGGCCCTGGTTGCAATATGGGCGCCGTTGTATCTTACCAGGGGTGGTGTGGTGGGGTTCCGGATTGGCGTCATCATGTGGTTGCTCAGAGGGTAGGCACTGTCCCCTGGGGAGGTGTAAATGGTTGTGATTATTGGGGTTTGTGTATTTGTGTGTGTGTGTGTGACATGCATGCATGTGCAAGGGCATTTGTACTCACCTAGGAGCCATGTGTCGCCATGCTGCCCAGCTTCCAGGGCCCGGCTCAGGGCGGACATTCTGTATATGAAACTGTCATGGGTGGAGCCAGGGTAGTTTGCATAGACAGAGGTGATGATTCCATTTGCATCGCATACCACCTGTACATTGATGGAATGCCAGTGCTTGCGGTTTCGGTAGATGTGCTCAGTGGCCCTAGGTGGACGTAGGGCCACATGGGTGCCATCTATGGCACCGAGCACTTTGGGGAAGTGTGCCACCCTGAGAAAAATCCAGGACAACGGCCTGCCTTTCTGCCGGTGTTCTGGGCATGTATATGTGCCTGCGGAGTGAGGGACGCGCTGTCATGATTGCCAGTACCTGGTGTAGGCAGCGTGACTGCATGGCCTGTAAGACCCCCCCCCCACTATGGCAGTAGTCCGCTGAAATGACCCAGTGGCCAAAAAATCCAGGACATTGAGCACCTTCTCCAAGGGGCTCAATGCTTGGGAGCCAAGGGTGGGGGATGTAAGGTCATCTTCCCACTCCCTGACCAGGTCTAGGATGATATGGGGTGGAAACCTATACCTGACGTCGACCTGGTCGTCAGGCATCCCAAAAAGGCTTGTCCATGGTGCGAAAATGCATGCCCTAGCTATTCTCCTCCTCCTGCGGTGTCCCACGATCAGTGCTGCGACAAATGGGGCATTCATCGTAGCTGTATATACGTGTTTGTTGTTTGCGTGCACTTTTATACTGTGCGCGGGGATGCTTCCGCCTGCCTTCGTGTGGCGGACGCGTTGACGCCTGTGTGCGTCTTTTGCCGTGCACGGGTTTCCCGTATTCAAATCCATGAATACAGGTTGTTCGCGTGCGTGTGGGCGTTCCGTATCGTTCCCTGCAGTACTTCCCCAGTTGCACCTTCTTTTTCACGCGTTATTACCCATTCCGCGTGTTACGCCCACTGTTTCGCCCACTTTGGTTGTGTGCGCCGTGCTATGTGCGCTTTTGATGTGCGCGTAGCGCCCGCCGTGTGTGCCCGCGTGTGCCATGGCAGGATTTGGCGCACGGACAGTGGGAAACACGCGCAGCGTCTTCCTTGAATCGCACGCGTGCGCGTGCGCTGTGTTTCTCACGCTTGCGCCACCTTGTGCCTGCTTGCGCTGGGATTTTCGGCGCACGTTTGCTCCATGAATCGACCCCTAAGTTGTTTATAACTAAGTCCACAAGGAACCTTTTCAGCTTCAAAGTTGCAACCCACCAGAGTGAGTAGTTTACAAGCCGGTGTGGTAAGAGCTTTCAAATAGAACACTCCTCGGGCACGCAATGCCATACCTCTAAGAGAGGTTAAGCCCAGTTCTAGCCGTAAAAATTTAATAGGGCAGGACGGGCCCATGCCCAGCACTGCTCGCCAATTCTGTCTCTCTAGAATGTTCAGCCAATTCTGATCAAAATTCAGATCTTTCATTTATATTTTGGGAATTTGATGGGTGTGATTGCTGGGGGCAAGCGGGACAGGAGCAAGGAGAGAGATAATCAACATTTTTAATAACATGATTTTTAACATAATTTAAAAGTACCTTAAAGTCATTACTAAGTTTATCCAATTTTGTAGACAACATCATGATATCATTTTGTACAGTTGGGGATAGAGATTGTCTTTGTGATTCTTGGGTTTCTCCATAATTAAATTGGGGTGTTGATTTGTATGTAAACTATAAGAAAAGAAGACATTATTATTTCACAGAGCTCTGTAGAAATGTCATTATTACTTTATATTAAAAGATGTATTGTTTACAATTACAGATTTTATCATCAATCATTTCTTCTGTCGGAAAGTTTTCTTCCAACCACTCAAGTATGTTTGCCATTTCTGTTAAAATAAAAAATAGTAATATTTGTTTATAAGAAATGTTTGCATAATGAATGCTAATAATAAACAAATTCAAAATACAGTGTACTTACTCTTTGGTGAGAGATTGTTTTGGAAAAAGCGCTTGGTGTATGTGAGTCTCTGTGAACAGTTGTATTGAAGCGATAAAAAATGAGATGTACAATTATGTTTTATCCCTGGTGCAATTCATTATATTGTGTGTTATAAATAAAAAATAATTTGCACATTTTGAAGGCATCATTTGTACAAAAAGGTATATTTGGGAACAGTAAATATAAGTTATATTGTTTTATGTGTGTTGGTTGGTTGATGGGTAGAAAATGTTCTGTTCTCACCTGTGCTTGTGGGCATCGTGAATGCTACCTGATGTCCGCAAACTTTCGTACTATCTGTGGCATCTACAGGTGCTACATTGGTGGGCAGTATAATATAAGAAACTTGTAGCAAATTAAGGGTGCACTGGCAAAAAAACCTATCAAATTCAGTAAAACAACTTAACGGGTCATTATGGTTAAGTTGCAAAAACCTATGAAATTCAGTAAAAAAAAAACTTTTTAAATGGATGTTATGGTTAAGTTGCCCTAATAAAAACCTATGAAATTCTGTTAAAAAATGTTGTCAAAGGGACGTTATGGTTACAAGTAAAACCGGAAACCCCCAGTAATTCAACAGCTATGATAAGTTAAGCAACCTTAACTTGCACCACCACCATGCACTGCTAAGACTAACGCCCAGGACATCAACATTTTTTACAATGAATTTCTATACATGAAGATTAACTTTAATGTTATTGACATTTTCTGTTGATGTTGTTTCTTTCCTCCTTACTTTTGTTTCCCTGTATGTGCCTCTGACTGTGTATGCATTGTGGGTCTTCATATGTATTTGTTTGTACTAACACAAGTGTCTAACAAGTAGCATGCATTATTTTACTATTGGTCATTACCAGATTACAATTATTGTACTTCTATGGTGCATGATGCAGCCATGGCCTATGTGTATGTATGATTAGGTTCCTGTATTAACAACACTTCAATATAATATTTTGTTTCGATGAGTACATTCTTTAATACTTGAAATACTTCATGATAGGTCTCCTAATCACCTCTGGCATCTTGCTACCAACATTGTAAACACAACCCCTTGTAGGAACTTGTAATTACAATTCATTTAATATGTGATGTCATCAGTGATGTCATAAATAACATTTGTGATGTATTCGTTGATGTCCTGGGTGTTAGTGTTTGCAGTGCACAGTGGAGGTGTAAGTTAACGTTTCTTAGCTTACGATAAATGGTGAATGTCTTGGGGTTTTCTGTTTTACTTTTACCCATAACGTCCTTTTACAAAGGTTGTTTCACAGAATTACGTGACCTGCAGTAGCGGCCATGTAGTTATGGTTAAGTTGCTAATCTTATTGGAAGAACACTTTTGGGCGGCTTAACACTTCGCTCCCCCTGGACGAATCCTCACCAAACTTTGCAAAAGTATATGGACCACTCTGAATTGTTTTGCAAAGTTTGGTGAGGTTTGGTCCGGGGGGCAAAGTTATGGGGGAGTCACACATTTTTTTCCCCCCATAGACTGAATGGAGAAAAAACTTTGCTCACGCCTACAGCTCAAACCGCTGGATGGATTTCCACCAAATCTGCGGCAGGAGTGGTGGCTTGTTCCCGAAAGCATGCTTTTGTAAATTTGGTGGAAATCCGTTCAGTAGTTCTTTTTAAAATGACCAAAAAGTAGGTCTAAAAAAATTAGTGATATCTGTGTCTGCTCCGCGGACAAACTTCCCTATTCACTCCGCGGACAGGACATTGCTTGACTAATCAGCATGCATCATGTCCGCGGACATGCAGCGTGTTCTCTGATTCGCTGGGATGAGGCGTGAGGTGTGTCACATTGTTTCGATGCGTCGGCTATATTGTATCCGCGGACGTCCGCGGACATCCATGGACAGCGTGGCATTGAACTTGAGTGCTTGGGGAGGGTGGGGGAGTAAGAGATGGGTGAAATGCTGTATTTGTTTAGGTAGCAGGAGCCCTTGATATGTTCGCGGTGTCTGCGGTCACTGGAGCTGTCCACGGACATACTAAATACTGGGCGCTCTACTAGCTATTTTCCTTTAGTATGATGTTGGTTTTGCCTTGTTAGTAGAGCATTGATTGTAATTAATATCTCCTATAAATGGCCCACATACCACAGTCAAAATGTTTGGTAGCATGGGTGTGTAATGCTGTCGTGGTTGTGGCCAGGACATGAATTTGTAAATGTGACCTTCAATCTAATCAGAAGTACAAATTCAGTCCACTAACAGCACTGGACTGCAAACCATACTTGACTGTGAAATGATACCCACAGCTGGGCCCATGCCTTGCCTTTCAGAGATAGGAGAGTGGATTCACACAAAAGTTCCCGAAACTAGCTTTTTTTGCATATAAGTGTGTGGCTGAGTTGCATTATCATCTTGGTGGAGTAAATTGGCCTCTGAAGACAATGTATTTGATTTATAAAGCAATCAGTTTGGAGATGCTCTCAGCAGCACCAGGCATGCGAAATTGATCGAAAACTCTTTCAATGCCGTCTTAATCAAACTGACATATCGCTCTCCAGTGACTTTATTAATCCAGATTGAAGGAGTGAGGCTAAGCATCCCCCCAGGAAGCCAGGGAAGCCGGCGGAGCATCTTATCTCTTAATATATTGTATAGTCTAATATATTTCCCCTACAAGCCGCCCACATACCACAGTCAAAATGTTTGGTAGCCACCGCAGCATAACACACCCATGCTATCAAACATATTGACTGTGGTATTTGGGCTGCTTATAAAGGATACATGTATTCAAAAGTTTGCATACTGTTTCATTTGTAGAGTCTCTATGTAAAGTTTTGGCTAGGCCATGCAATTAAGATTGTACAGTTTGGTAACAAGCACTGCAGCATAAGATACCCATGGAAGTAAACATTTTGGATTGCGGTCTATGGTTAGATGTTTGCTTGAATGGGTGTATTATGCAGCAGTGTTTGTGAGTCCATTTATTGTATAATTACTGTTTGACATTTTGTGGTTGTATGCAGTTTTTTCATGACATGGGTAATTGGAGCAGATATTCTTTTTCAATCTCTGTGATAAAAGAAAAGATCATATGTTAGTGTGGGTAGTTCATAATGAGTTATTGCATTGCATAATAGACATTATTGTATTTTCTCGACCCTCATAGTTAGTACTTTAGAAGTTCTATAGTTCAAACCAGTTTACTGTGCAATTTGCCCAGTTCCTGTGTTTGTTTATTAAATCATTGGGTCTGTGGGGAAAAAAAATCCATGCTGCATTAAAAAAAAACGTTTTATGTTTTGGTAAAATATATCACTTTCATGTTGGCTTGTTGCAAATTTTTGGGGCAGTTAGATACCTGTTGGCTTATTCAATTGTTTATTTCTAGTTTCATGCTATTCATCTATGTGTTGGGTTGTTGCAGAGTTTTGGGGCAGTTAGATAACTGCTGGCGTATTCTAATTGTTTATTTCTACTTTCATGCTATTCATCTATCTGTTATGGTGTTGCAGATTTTTGGGCAGTTAGATACCTGTTGGCGTATTCTAACTGAATATTTTTTGTTTGATTTTAGTGGTATTTATTTATCGGTTTGCTTGTTGCTAAATTTTGGGCCAGTTAGATATCTGTTGGCATATTCTAATTGAATATTTCTTGTTACATTTTAGTGGTATTAATTTATATTTTTGCTTCTTGCAGAATCTTGGGGCAGTTAGATACCTGCTGGCGTATTGTTGTTTTGAAATTGAAGTTTTGTTAATGTTTATGCACATATAAGCTATTCAATTTTGGTTTTAAGAATATTAAATAAGCGTTAACAAGATTTGCTGTTAATCTTTGCTTTCGAGTAATGGTAGTATCATTACATTCAACTATCCACATTTCTTTTTTATATATGCAGTGTAGTGACCTGCATGGTAGATTATTCCAATTGTTTTGAAGGTTTTCTTACCAAGTGATACTTGACCATGTGTGAATCCAATCAGCTTGCAGTTGTTTTGGTACCATTTGCATTGTAACGTAAAAGCATTATTATTACATATTTACTATGTGTCTGCATTTGTAAGGTGGAGCGATTATCTGAATTGCAGGTAGTAGATAATCTGCCATGGTTTGCATTTTGTACAAGTTGCTGAAATGGAATGGATTCACAGTTAGGTATAGAGACATACACAAAGCGTTCATTAGGGACTTGTTTCTGTGTCACATGGCTGCAGAGTGCATGCATGTTTCCACATGTATGAAATCTGGAAGATTTCATTTATAGGTATGCTTTGTTTTCCAGTACTTGTAGTAAGTACATTAGAAATTCTTGTGGACCTTCTTGTGAGTTTATAGTGAATTTGACAATTCCAGCACAGTAATCCAATTCCTGCCTTATGCCAGAAACGATGTAAGTGTTGTTAGGATTGTTGGTTGCATTTCTATGAAGGACTAACATTTGAAAACACAATTGGTCTGCACTGTGTAAGTAAATGTTGTCAATAATTAGTGGCAATTGGAATTGAATATGTATTGCTACATTTGCATAGCAATTTACACCAGTTGTATTTGAAAATTTGAATGGACCTGACAAATCTGTGTCAAGGTCATTTGTTTGGAGTGTGTTTTTCTTCTTTGAAGAAGTAGTTGAATTACTTTGAGCAGTAGATACTTCTTTGGTTGTGCTACTTGATGAAGTATTAGCTTCTTTTACTTTCTTTGGAGGAATTGCAGTGAGATCTTGCATCGTTTCAGTCTGAAGTCATTTTCTTTACAATGTTTTGCTTTTTGCGGAACAGGATAGGTTTTTAGATGGGGTGTAGCATGAACACAGTCTATTGTATTCTAGAATGCAAGGAATATCAGCATTTACTTTACTTGCATCAAAGTTGATTAGAAATAATCTGTCAAGTGTATGTAAGAGTGATAGTGCTACATAGCCCATGCCTTCTTTAAAGACTGTGCTACCAATATCTATCAATGCTTTATCTAGGGTAAGACCTTGTGATTTGTGAATGGTGACTGCATATGATAGAGTTAGTAAAAATTGTTCTCTGCGTACACAGATGTCTTTGAAAAGAAGGAAGCAGGCTGTAGAGCGTCCTATCTTTTTAACTTCTGATAGTTTGTGAAAGAGAATATTGACAAACTGAATGTTGTTGTCACGTGGGTATGTTTGAAAGCCAACAACTGTACCAAGTGCTCCATTAACTAATCCTTGCTCCACATCTAGGTTACATTTAAGCATTACTCTACAGTTTAAAGATAATTTCAATATTTTCTCCAAACCAGCTATGTTGGAGATATAGATTTCTAAGGTATTTATTCTTGTTGGGGCTTGTTGGCACATGGGTATTGTCATACCATGTACGTCCAGTTTGCTGTGGAGCAAATTTCAATTATTGGTTGCATTTCTTTTTTCAACATTGTTTCATTGAATTTTGAACAGCTTGCAAGAGTTGGCATCAAGGATATACAATTGACATTTTTGTGTGCTAATTGTTCCATGACATCAGTGGCATATGAATTATGGCCATGGAGTGCATGGATGTGCCTGGTTTTTAATATTGTTTGTGCTTATTTAGATAGTACACCAACTATAATACTTTTTAAAATGTTGGCGTATGTGAGGTCTGCAGACTGGTGAATGTTTTCAGTTAATTCTCTGTATTGGAAATGTTGCCAAAGGCTGACATTTCCTATGCTGCCAAGAGTTTTACGGCACAGTTTGTGCCCTAAGGTTTTAAAAATAGGTTCAGTTTCACTGGTGTTAATTGAAGAAGATCTCCGAAAACAATAATGTGTTTTCCTCCAAAGAGCTCTTTGTAGTCTGTTTTGAGGACCTCTTGTAATGTGAGGTGAATCACAGCCAACATTAGGTTGGAGACCATGCTCGACTCATCTATTAGTAGCATTTTCATTTATTTCAAAACTCTGCATAGTTCTATTGCAGCTTCTGTAGAAAGTTTGTAATAGTCTAATTTGTTTTGGTTTTCTACTGGAAGGAGTAAAGTGTAAAATGACACCGCCTATTTTGTAGGCAGCCAAACCTGGGGGGCAGTTACAACAGCTGACAGTTTGTTGTTTGTCGATTGTTGGAGGAACTTGCTGATGATTTTGATTAAGAATGTTTTGCGTGAACTAGCTTGACTACTGACGTATAGCAGTATAGGTTTGTAGTCTTGGCAGGTACAGTTTTTATTTTCATGTTGCAAACCATGTTCAATTTGTTTTGTTATTTCTTGGAAAATGCTATGCTGCTCATGGTTGAGTTGTGATTTTAGTACAGCAAATTCTTCTGTAGATTGCTCATACTGACATTGAGACCTTGTTCTTGGATATAGATTGGTGTTACGCTAATAAGAGAACGATGCCATTTATGCATTTGAAAAAATCTTGTATGTACAAAAAATAATAGATGGGACTGGGGCCAGAATTATACTCACCTGGCTACCCTGAAAGGGTATGAGGCTGTTACCCATGTAATCCACAATTGCAGGAAGACACAACACTATCTGATGCTCTGCCTTGACCCTGAGGTGCAGCAGCAATTTATGTTAAGGTTGCGCACTAACCAACTGCAGGTGCTCACGGTAGTGGCCCCTCGCCTGGGCATCTTGCTTAAAGATAGGTGTTGTCATATCTTTGAGACAGTGGGTAATTTGGAGACAACTAGACATGTTCTAACCCAGTGCCCCTGTTTGGGCCCACTGTACATGTGCATGCTGGGTAGACTTGTGCATAATTACAAATCTATCATGGGAGAATCCTTTTGGTATTATTGTTTAAAGGCAGACACCATTGGAATACAACTGGCACTATACAGGGTATGGACTCAAGTTAAAAGTATATTACTGAAGTAGACACATGTAAAAGAGTTTGAAGGGAAACAAGATTAAGCCTATTGCACTCTGGAATTGTTATTGTTTTTAGGGATGGATGTATAGTGCACTTTCTAGCACTTTCTTAGCACTTTTTTAGTATTATTAGCATTGCTTGTACTATTTGTACCACATTTTATTACATGCATGATTCCATTTTGATTATTTGAAGTTGTGAATGTATATATTAAGTAGGTTGAATGACTGATTTGTATAATTTCAGTTCAGATTTTGGACTCATTCACAGTAAAATTATTATTATTATAAATGAAAGATACTTTGATGAAACTTCACTTCCTCCCCTGATGATCAATGTATACAAAATTCCAAATCCTCCCATTTATGTCTCCCATTCCGAGATCCCATCCCTTAATTTGTCTTGTATTTAAAACTGCAATCATTTCTTTTTTTAAAAGCCCAAGTAATAGTCCGTGGGCATAAAGACTGGCCGGGGTGTCCGTTTACAAAATGGGGGTGTCCTCAGACAGCGTGCTGTGTCCGGCCATGCCCATTCACGCATGGCGCACTTTTCTTAAATCCCCAGACAGCGCACCTGTTCTACAGACGCTCACATGCATGCATGCTACATCTCCTGCTCGATGGGTGTCTGTGGACGGCCGTCAGCGACGTGGATGTCCCCGGACATCATCATGTGACCACACCCGTGTGGTGTGACAGCCTGACCACAGATGGTGTCTGTGCTCCGCGGACCCTCTAAAACTGCATTTTCCACCAATCTAGGGTGTTTCAAGTTGAAAGTGTACCCTTCCAGAGCTTCTAGACCCATTCATAGTTGATCGGACAACTTTTTACAACTTTACAAGACCTATTTTCGACTTGGTAGTCCATGAACAGTCACATGGTCTGCGGACAGCTCGTTTGACAGGACATGCCCTTTACTTTCAGTCATTCTCAAACTGGCAGTCCAGGAGAGAACAGATGATTTGCACAGCTATTTGTAAGATCTGCAAATGGTATCTCTCATGGCCATCACTCCTCCCCAGCCACCCCGCCAACACCACCACCACCATCACCATCTGGATGGCCTGGATAGAAGAACAAGCGTGAGGATGTAGAAGAGGATGAGGTGGAAGACGAAGTTGAGGTAGAGGAAGTGCCTACCTCCAGCACCCGGATTGAGTCCTGGGTGTGGCGGTCTTTCACCACTGTCAAGGGTGTACCAAAGGCTCGGGCAAGCAAGGTTAGATACATTGAGTGCAAAGTTGTGCTCAGCCCTGGAAAACCAGGACTGTACTACTTTGGGGCCACCTCCATGTGCCGCTACCCCAGATCCAATCACCCAGGAGCTCTGAAAAAGGCGGTTCCTGTTTCACGGAGAAGAAGGTTGGCGGCCAACACCCCATCTTCATCAACCACCACTGTCACAACACAGACTACTCCTGTGGGGCAGAGGATGCCAGTGGCTGCCTCGCAGGCAATACTGAACCCTTACCTTTTGAGGGTCACAGTTTTCACTGCGACACACCAATCTGCAGGGGGAGCAGTTTTGTAGTGTTTTTGAGGCTGCAGTCAATGAGTACAAGAAACACTGCCCCGATCTTAACTTTAAGGCCCGCCCAACATCTTCCTCTGTCCACCTGTTCCTCCATCTCAATGGTGGATGCACCTTCCTTCCCTTGTCTCTCCTGAAAAAAATCCAAACAAAAAGTAAAAATCACAAAACACCTAAAAGAATGGTTCCTTTAGGAGCCACCTTTCACAGTTAAAAAAGAGAAGTAAAAAAAGGTCCCTTTGCAGTCTGTATAGTTGTGGACAGTGTGGTAGTCTGTGGACATCTGCAAAATTCCAGGTGTGGGGTAGGAAAATTAAAATCATTTTAATAGTTTTTCATTTAAAAATGGTGGCTCTTAATCTCTTAAATGCCAAGGGCGAGGTATCTCGTCCTTGGCATTCCCCCGAGGTTGCCAAGGACGAGATAGCTTGTCCTTTTAGGCACTGTGTTTTGTGTGACCCTGCAAAGCAGGGATCATGCAAAACTGTAATCCAACCCCCGAGCTATGTGAGGGAGAAGCCCCCCTCATGGCCCGGGGGTTCAATTACCTTCAGTTTATTTTCACTGCGGCAGCCATTTTCGGCTGCCGCAGTGAAGAGAGAAGGTAATTGCCCTTCTCCCTCACCCTCAATCTCCGGCTGTGTTTCAAGCCGGAGATTGAGGGAGGTGTCGTTGGAAAGGGGAGACTCTCCCCTTTCCAACGACACCTTTCTTGAAAGAATAGCTGGTCGTGGATCGGGCGCAGAGCGCTCACTCCACGGCCAGCAATGCCACTGGACAACCAGGGATCCGTTTCTGACATGGGGGGAGAGGGAGCTGCTTACAGTAAGCAGCCCTCTCCCCCCTCGGCCCCCAAAGCATGGGGGCACATGTATGGAGAAACCTGGGGGCAGATGGGTGATCATCTGCCACCAGGGAAGGGGGGACAAAAAAAAGGAGATGTGGGTGGGGGTGGAGGCCATTAGCCACCAGGTATTTTTTTTACATGAAAGGGGTTTGCCCCTCTCCCCTCCACTGAAGTGGAAAGGGGGGCACCCCTTGTAGCCCTCCCTGTGGACAGATTTCTGCCACCAGGCAGGAGTACATGAGGTGGCCCCTGATCCATTTGGGGGGGAGAGGGCCACCAGGAAAGTGTGGGCAGGCCCCCCAAAGGATGGGGCCTGCAGGTTAGGACCCTCTGGGGCAGATGAGTGACCATCTGGCCCCATCTTCCCTTTGGAATGGGCCCAAATAAAAAAAAGAAAAGAAAAAAAAACATGGTTTGTTTTGTGGGAGTGCCCCTCCCACTAGACCACCAGGGAATTTTTTCATGGAAAGGGGGGTGTCCCCCCCACCCAAAATGGACTGGGGGCCATGTCATGCAGCCCTCCCTGGAGGCAGTTATCTTCTCCTAGGAAGGGGCATTTGACCCCAGGGAGGGCTGCATGAGATGCCCCCACTTATCCGCCCCCATGGAGGGCTAAATGAAATGCCCCCCTCCATTTGGTGTGGGGGGAGTGGGCAAACCCCTTCATATTACATAAGTCCCCAGTGGTTTAGGGTGCCCCTCAGCCTCCCCTAAAATGCAACCCAAAATTTGTATTGTTTTTTTTTTTTACTCAACTTCCCTTGGCGCAGATGGGCACATTAGTGTGACCACCTGCCCCCAGGGTGCCCAAACCCTGCTGCCCCATCCATCTGAGGACCTCTCTGATGTTTTGTGGTGGCTCTCTCCCTCCCCACCCCGAATGGAGGGGGGCACCTCATGCCGTCCTTCCTAGGAGCCCCAGGATGCATGAGATGCCCCACCCATTTGGGGTGGTGTGGGGATCCCCTATAGAAAACTAGGATTCCTGGGTGCCGCTACGACTGCCTACATGTGGGAAAAAAGGGGCCAAATTTGGCCAAGATATCTCATGTAACAAAAATGTTACAAGGCATTGAAAGGCGAGATACCGAAATCACCAAAAAAGGCCTTGGCACTGGGGGAGAAACCCATGGCCATTCAGGGGTTAAAACAACCTTTTTTTCTCTTTTTAGGGTTTGTATATATTTTTTTTAATTCATTGGTTTTATGTGCTCAACTGACAATTATTCTATTCTGTTTTTCCTTTTTCTTTACTTCAACTACTAAAGACTACTTCAATCCATATTCTATATGTTCACAAAAACTGCTTCAATGCATGTTTAATGTTCCCAAGGAAAATCTGTTTGCCCACATTAGTGAGCTGCAGTCCACCTCATTGAAAAATGTTGACAATATCAAATTTAACATTTTCATTATGGAAAGATGTCCTCTCAACATTGTTCAAAAAAGCACATACAACTTTATTCACATTACAACTTGCTCTCTAAATTTGTGGACAAAATAAATTAGAATGTATACACATTTGTCTCTGAGCTATCTGTGAAAGCATTTTTTTTTAATGTGGAAACAGTTCCATCAACTTTCCAAATGTATCCTTTGTTGCAAATTGTAATGACATTTCAGTAACGTTGCCCAAACTGTTGCCTCCGCAGTGCACTACAATGATGTCCGGATCCTTCAAGTTAACCTTTTTCCCACAAAACAGGAGGAATTCCACCCACTTCATTTCTCGAACTCCATACCATGAAACTTGAAATTCATCAAATCCAAGATTGTCAGACAATCCACAGTGCTCAGAATACACATTCAGCCAATGGATCCACAAGTCTTCCATAATCTAGAAAGTCTTCTTCCTTAAACCCATAGCCATAACCATCTTCACTGCACACAACAAAGACAACTCTTGCTACCAGGTCTTCCTGCACAGCATACACCAAACCAAGGAAACCTGACCCCCTGATGTCCGCAGACATCCACGACTGTCTGTGGTCTCCCCAGTCCCCTTTCCATGCCAGGTATCCTCAAAAGATCTGGATGTAGTGCGTGCCATCCGCGGACCACTGTGGTGTCCATGGACGGAACCTCCAATTGAAGGGTGTGGGGAGTATTACACTTAATTCAAACAATTTATTGAACAATGGCAGCTGTTAACAGAACCATTTTTGTTTTCTGATTTTTATTTCCTAGAACTACTTACAAATGTTTTCATATGCAGTGTACATCTTTTTCACATAAACGTTATCAGTGCATTTTGAATATTTACAATAAACATCTGATTCCCAAAATCAGTAAAATTCACTCGATCACTCAAAAAATTGTTTGCACCATCCAACTTGATGTTTTCATTTTGAAAGGTGCCATGACTACACCATTCAAAAAATCAAACACACCTTTATTTACATGGTTCCTACCTTCTTCTGGTTGTACACAAGCACATTTGAACCTCTCCATACTTCCCTTCGATATATTTGTGAAAGAATTATCTTTCCACGTGAAAATAGTTCCATTAAGGATCACAACATATCATTTAATGCAATCTGAAAAGATAGTGGAGTAACGTAGCACAAACTATTTCCTCCACAGTGCACAATAATAATATCTGGACATTGAAAGTGAGCGAAAGTCTCACAAAATTATAGTAAACTCACCCAGTTTAGACCCGAACATGTATACCACTAAACCTCCCATCTCTCCAATCCAATAGTACCAGAAATGTCAGAAAACTCAGTGTACCTTTTCAAATTATTCATCCAACAATCTCCAAACATTCACACAGTGAGCTTTTTTTTAATAGCAATAGCCACATCTATCTTCCTTACACACAACAAGCAAAACACCTCCTGCCCTCTATTCCTCTAAACCAAAACCAGAACACCTCATTTGCTAGTCCCCACAGTACCCTTTCCATGCCAGACATCCTTAAAAGATCCAGAAGTGGCACATGCCATCCACGGACTACACCCTGTAGTACATGGCAAGCCCTCTACGCTTTCCACTTTCATGTTTGAAACACTCCTTCATTGGCAACTTTCAAACAGTCACACATCCAATCACATCCAAAAACTCTACATGTAACTCTTTCATCTCAGTTCAACACTTCAGATGTACTCTGGAACCAGATGTACTCTGGAACTCTCAGAGTACACGTCTCCTGTTACTCACAGCCTCATGCATCAAAAACTACTGTAAACATCTCCAAGATTTCTAATTGAAGGTTCAACAACATCTGCATCTAACAAGACATAGTACATGTATGCTTATATTTTTCAAGTATTTTTCTCAACTCTTTTTCAAATGTATATATGCAGGGTCCTGCCACTTACCCTGTAATAAACGTATCATTAAGCACATTCTCGTTTTTAACCACTCTATCAGATGCCATGCATTACAGCATTTACCACTTGCTAACATCAAATGGCAGTTACTTGCAATGCTGCACATTTAAAAATGTTTCTTTTTTAAAGCATTTTCATAAAAGTTAAATTTATAGCAGTACAGTGTGTAACTTTTTCATAAAAGGAAAAGAAAAGCATATAAAAAGATGTTTACAACATTTTTAAGTGACATCTGGTGTGTGCAAGTTTAATATGTTGCAAGTACATACTTGCCAACACGACCCATTCCAAACTATAGCTGCTTATCAGGTCTCGGTTCCCTTGCTTGCTGGGCCTAGAGACCTAAGCTACTCCTCACTGATGACACCCAACAAGGCTGAAACATGTCTGGGGATGCTTGTGGTCTCGTGCAAAAGGGATGTGACCTAGCAGTTTGGGCTGGACTACCCCTTTGGGGGTGGGACCAAGCCTGATTTGTATATGGTTTTCCCCTTTTCTAATGGCTTGGCAGGCGAAGAACGATGGTCTGGAGGGTTGCCCAGAGCAATGCCAGAGGTCAAGATTTATTCTAAACCTTCCAGCCATCAACTCTTTTGTTTTGCTATTGTCACCCCGAGTGGGAAGGGTATGCCCAGACGTGGGTCCCTTGCCTGCTGGGCCTAGAGACCCAAGCTACTCCTCACTGATGACGCCCAACAAGGCTGAAACATGTCTGGGGATGCTTGTGGTTTCGTGCAAAAGGGATGTGACCTAGCAGTTCGGGCTGGACTACCCCTTTGGGGGTGGGACCAAGCCTGATTTGCATATGGTTTTTCCCCTTTTGTAATGGCTTGGCAGGTGAAGAACGATGGTCTGGAGGGTTGCCCAGAGCAATGCCAGAGGTCAAGATGTATTCTAAACCTTCCAGCCATCAACTCTTTTGTTTTGCTATCCACTGACTACCCCCTGTAGTACATGGCAGGCCCTCTACCCTTTCCACTTTCATGTTTGAAACACTCCTTCATTGGCAGCTTTCAAACAGTCACACATCCAATCACATCCAAAAACTCTACATGTAACTATTTCATCTCAGTTCAACACTTCAGATGTACTCTGGAACTCTCAGAGTACACGTCTCCTGTTACTCACAGCCTCATGCATCAAAAACTACTGTAAACATCTCCAAGATTTCTAATTGAAGGTTCAACAACATCTGCATCTAACAGGACATAGTACATGGCCCTCATTAGGATCCAGGCGTTAAGGGGTTTACGGAGCCGTAAACGGCGCCGACCCTTAACGCCTGATTCCAAGGTCCCTTTGCGGGATGCTGATTTTAACGCCTGCTTTTTGCAGGCGTTAAAACCCATGCCGCAAAGGGACCTTGGTGCTAATTACGCCACCGTAATTTACAGTGGCGTAATTAGCGCCTTTCCCCATTCCCATTATGCCCTATGGGGCAAAAATGGGAATGGGGAAGGGTAAAATGGGAAATGGGGATTTACCGCCCCACTCACCTTGGAATGGGGCGGTAAATCCGCCATCCACCATGGTGTAAACCCTGTAATAAACTTATCATTAAGCACATTCTCGTCTTTAACCACTCTATCAGATGCCATGCATTACAGCATTTACCACTTGCTCACATCAAGTGGCAGTTACTTGCAATGCTGCACATTTAGAAATGTTTCTTTTTAAAAGCATTTTCATAAAAGTTAAATTTATAGCAGTACTGTGTGTAACTTTTTTCTAAAAGGAAAAGAAAAGCAGATAAAAAAGATTTGTACAACATTTTTAAGTGACATTTGGTGTGTGCAAGTTTAATATGTTGCAAGTACATACTTGAAACACGACCCATTCCAAACTATAGCTGCTTATCAGGTCTCGGTTTCTTTATTTGCATTCAGTGATATCGAATACCACTTCTCCCATTAGACAACTCAGACTACTAATCCCAGAATGCAAAAACTATCCAGCCCTAGACTGCAAGATTACAAAGTGTCACATTTAAATTAAATAAAAAATGGAAAATATTGAACGTTTAAAAATATTTCTTTTTAGGAGCATGTTCACTAAAGTTACGAAAATGTGCATGTAGAACTGTGTGCAACCTCTTTGTAAAACTAACAAAAAGCAGATGCAAAATATTTCTCTAACATGTGTAAGTGCTACATAGTGTTTGGAAGTTCATTATCTTCACAGTACATGTATACTTGCTACCAACACCCATTGCAATCTGCAGGTGCTTAGCTACTCTTCTACGCATTCTGTGGCTTCCACTCCAAGTTTTCTAATAGAAAAAGTGCAAGTACAACTCACAAGATGCAAAGAAAAACACCAAGAATGTATAAGCACCTACCTATTGCAATGGGTGATTTTAGCAAGTATGCATGTACTGCCAACATATTACCCATCCACACACACAACCACCACTTAAAAACCAGCTACAAATCGTCTCCATCTGCTTTTCTTTTCCAAAAAAGTTACACACAGTGCTGCTATACATGCATATCTGCATTTTTTTATTTTCATCAAAATGCTCCTAAAAATGGCACACTTTCCAACTCGTTATATCCCTTACACTGCCAATGTTCTCCACCTTCTCACACATATGTCTATACCACCAACATATCTATATAAAACACTTCACCTTACATATAAAGTAATCTTCTTTCCCAACCTCTACTATAAGACACCAAACAGTACTAAAACAATCCGCCATTGCATTACCACTAGGCCACAGTTTTCCTATTCTTTAAAAACACTATAATACATTACAAATACATTACACATTACACAAATACATTACACCCCAAACGCAGCACTTCTTGTATTAGAATTAGCAGCACAAAACAAACCTAGATATGCACTTTCTCACACCCATTTTTGCCCTGTTACTTCTAATGTGCCAAACACCAGTAATCACACCGCAATTGTTCTAACAACATATTTAACTGTGAGAAACATAGTGTGTCTCACCTACTAGTCCCCAGGGATCTCTCGCGCTCAGGTGGCCAGGGCACAGCCATTGCCTTTGAAACCAAACCCTTGGGGTCAACCCGTGCGGAAGGATCACGATGGTGAGGGGTCTTCAGGGAGTGGTCTAGACAAACACTGGGCCGAGGAATAGGGAAACTGAGGCTACCTCTTACATATCACATTGGACACGTCCTGCTAATCGGGTCAGGCAAAGTCAGGCACTCGACTTTAAGTGCGTACATCTGATACCAATTAGCTCTCCTCACATGGATAAAAGGCGGAACATAGAGACACACTCTGAGCAAGGGGGAACACAAGTAAGGGCAGAACTTTCAGGGCAAAGACAAACCTACTGGGGCAGAGCAATGGACCAAGAGATAAGAACAATGGGTGGAGGACCCCAGGAGTGTGGTGCTGGAGCTTCTTGCCTCCAAAAGGCAGTGAAAGACATGTGGAGTAGGCCGTACCCTAAACAAGAAGGCTGCATTTTGTTTCAGGTGAACAACAGAGTTGGGGAGACGAGGTCCAGCCTGTGGTACTAACATCGACTTGTGAATTGAAAGACTATAAAGACAAGAAAGAAACACACACAGCCAGTGAGTTGGCAAGCAACAGGTCAGACTTGTGTCTGTTAAGTGAAGATTGAAGTGCAACATTATATGCACAGTTGAAGGCTGCATGCATGTGGATGAGATGCAATGAAAGGCATATCTGTGAATTTACTTTGAATTAAGGATACCTGTAGAACCAGCGATATTGAGTAACGGAGTGGACGTGCGAAGGTCTGCGTGAAATTTGAAATGTGTGTAGCGATAAAGCCAATGCACTGTAAAAGCAAAGTGTTCAGAATTAACTCAGAGAAAAGGGAAGATTAACATGGTGAACGTTGAACTTTGATTCTTACGCCATTAAACTACCCACACCCAGAAGCACTGGGGCAAACAATACAAGAGTGTTCAACTATGTTAAGTCAAAGTGGTCCTACAGAGGTATGTAACGAACGCCATGCACATTCAAAAGTCTTCGATATCAGGAAACAGTCTGGGCCCGACAGAGGGAGACAGGAAGTGTAATAAGTTAGGGGAAGGAAACCTGTAAAGGTTGTGAAATAAGCTTGGGGAAGGGAGCCCCAGAAAGTGTTGTTGAACATTTGCTTTTAAATGTCTGAGCCCGACAGAGGGGAACAACATGAACTTTTGGTTAAAATGTGTTTTGGAAAGAGAGATTTTAACGTGGAAGGCCAGGCAGGCCTCAATCCACGGTATGAACTGCCTTTGTGAGAAGATCCAGAGCCAGAGTGTGCCATTCTGCCCATGGGGACCACCTTACTATGTGCTGTTTAACGTGGGGAGGCGAGTTGACTCAGTCACATGTATTCTTTATAATTTAACACTGTTTTCCTTTGCATACACATTCTCCTTTACACCCTTTTGTACAAGACATAGGGCAGGCATTAGGATTCCTTATTATAGGCCATTTTGATTTGATGGACTCAGCTAGGACTGTTTTATTTATTATTTGATGGGCAAGACAACTCCCTTCCTATTTATAGGGCAGAGCAGGAGTTTTTTCAAACCCAGAAACTTTAATAAAGATTTTACAAATTGTACCTTTTTGTCAGTGGCATACATGTGATACCATGCCTCCCCTACACATGGTGTCAGAAGTGGGATGCGACTCAATTGAGACAAATTGGAGAGCTCTAAAATTCCATAAACTTAGTCATAGAGCCTCAGGCGCCTCTACCGACACAAAAGAATCCATCGGCTTTGACATTTTTAGCAGCAGGGATGCCACTATCCCACCCGGGAAAAAGGGATGATCCCCACAGACTTAGTTATAATACCCAATGTGGGTTGTTATATAAGATTGGCCCTGAAATCTGGCCTAGCCTGGAAGTTTGATTTAGATGTCCTAGCAGGCATTATAGATGCAGACGTTTGGGGAGACATAAGGGTTCTCCGACAGAATCAAAGCGACACCCAGTATGAAATACGACCAGGGCACACAATTGCACAGGGAATTCCTGAGAGCTCTATTTCCCCATTTTGAGGAATGAACCACAGGAAACTGAGAGAGGTAACTTAGGTTTTGGAGTGGCCATGCGACATGTATTATCGAGGCAAAAAGTGACAGGAACCTACCATCCTTTCCAATTTAGCCTTCGCCCAGCGAAATGATCCAGACGCACAAAGGCTCTCTTAGAAGTGATTCCAGAGGGAGAAGGACAAGAAAAGGGCAAACCCTTTTTCTTCCTGAAACAGGGATTACTATGTAGAAGGGAAACCTCTAGGGAAGGCCTAGGTAAAACTCAGTTAGCAATACCCAAAACCCATTGCAAAATTGTGCAAGAGATTGCACACTCTCATTTAACAGGGGGACACTAGGGACAATCTCAAACCAAAGTTCATATAAGTGGGGAATTCTATTGGCCATCCATTGTGGTATCCATTGTGACATAAAGAACTTCATTCCGACATGTGGGAAATGCCAAAACAAAATAAACTGCTCACATATTCCCTTACCTGCCCCTCTAAAGCCATTATCAATAATAGAAGTCTCTTTCTTCTAAATCAGGATTGATATCATTGGACCGTTGACAACATCTAGACGCGGTAATAAATATGTTCTCGTAATTGTTGATTACACTACCCGGAACCCAGAAGCCTTACCCATGTGGAAAAACACAACCCAGAAAATTTTAAAACACCTGCTGCCATTCTTTTCTAGGGTTGGTTTCCCCAAGGATATTCAAACGGATAAGGGATCCAATTTCATGAGTAAGATAAGGGTGAAGTCAAGGAATTACTACGCATTACCACCTTAAGAACCTCTGTTTCTACGGATTGGTAGAGAGATTTAACAAGTCCCTTAGAATGATTCTCAGAAAGTTGGTAGACAAGGATGGGAAGGATGGGAAGGAATTGGATTGTATAATCCTGTGGGCCCTATTTGCAGTGAGAAAGAACCCTCAGGCATCCACCGGTTTCTCCCCTTTTGAGTTACTCCCCTTTTGAGATGTCTTAGACATGCTCAAAAGACATGCTTCAGCTTGTTACTGAAGGCTAACATCAACAAGCCCTCTTTGAGTCCATTGTCTTCTCCTATTGTGCTAGTGACTAAACCCGATCATTCTTGGAGGTTTTGCATAGACTTCAGGCAGGTCAATGCCATCTCCGCCTTCGATGCTATCCTATGCCATGCATCGATGAGTTAATAGATAAACTATGGACTATCACATTCCTGCCAACCCTAGATTTAAACAAGGAATATTGGTAAGTCCCTGTACATGGATGTGATAAGGAAAAGACAGCGTTCCCGACGCCAGTGGGACTATTCTAATTCAAAGTCCTACCTTTTGGACTGCATGGGGCCCCAGCACTTTCCAACAGCTCATGGACAGGATATTGCAGCTTTCCTCCAAATTCTGTGGGAACACTATTGATGACATAGTCATTCATTCATAGTAAAACTTGGAAAGTCCATCTTTTCCATCGTTCTACTATTACTTAACTGCCAATCCATCAAAATGTAAGCTGACTCAGTCAGCTATGAAATACCTAGGCATCTTTGTAGGGAATGGCAACAGCCCCAACAAGAAAAAGTGAAAGCCATCGTAGATGCCCCCACACCTAAGACGAAGAGAGACCTCAGGGCATTCCTAGGATTGATTGGTTATTACCATAGATTTATCCCACATTTTTCAGATAGAACAGCCAGACTGACAGACAAATTAAGAAATGCGGAACCCCAGAACATTTGCAGGACTGATGGGGATGATGCATCGATTGTCACACCCACTTCACGAAAGGTGCGCGTTGGAGGCTCCAGCTTCCCCACCCAAGCAGCCACGCACTGGAATGCACTGCCACCTCACCTAAGACTGATTGAATCACACCTAGCCTTCCGCAAGGCTATTAAAACTAGACTCTTTGTCTAAACAGAATATCTATCACAAGTTGGTTTGAACAATTCCCTGCATATTTGTTCGCTACCATGTAACCATGAGCCCATTGGGGACCCGCCTGTAACTCAAGTCTGCTTATTTGTTCGCTACCGTGTAACCATGAGCCCATTGGGCACCCGCCTGTAACTCAAGTCTGCTTATCATCTGTAACAGCACCCCGATGCCTTATGGGCTGCAAGCGCGCTTGATGAATGCAAAAAAATAAATAAATAAATACAATAACCTGAAACAAACCTTACGCCACAATCCAATACTAAAGGTAGAAGACTTCTCAAAGGAATTCATATTACAGACCAATGCCTCCCTCACCGTGTTAGGAGCAGTATTATCACAAATATATGATAGAATGGAACACCTCATTCTATTAACTTGTTGAAAACTCTTCCAATATCAGAATAATGACTCTGTGTTGGAATTAGAGGCCCTTCCCATCAGATGTGCAACTATTCATGTGAGGTGCTACCTTCTAGGGAGAAAGATCACACTTGTCACCAGCCACTCACCTTTGGCATGGACATGTCAATGAAAGGACTCTAACCCTCAAATCATGCTATGGTCCTTAGACCAGCAACCCTACTGTTTCACTGTGGGACACCGAAAAGGTAAAGAACAGGGGAATGTTGATTGCCCTTCCAGATTTCCCTGTGAAACATAGGTAGCTACATTTCATAGGGGAAGCGTATGTGAGTGTCTCATCAACTAGTTTCCGGGGTTGTCTCTCTCAGGTGGCCAGGGCATGGCCATAGCCCTTGGATCCAGACCCTGTGGGTTGACCAGTGCGGGAAGATCCCCAGTGTGAGGGGATATCAGGGAGTGGGGGGAGGCAACCACTGAGACACAGTATTCCTCCCTTTCCTCTACACCTAACCCATCCTATTTTATAGTATTCTCTGATGTCCCAACCCCCCCATTTCTACACAAACACTGGGCTAAGGAAGAGGGCAACTGAGACTAAAGAGGCTACCTCTTACATATCGCATTGGACATGTCCCACTTGACTTTATGTGCGTACATCAGATACTAATTAACTCTCCTCACATGGATAAAAGGCAAAACATAGAGACACATTCTGAGCAAGGTGAAACACGAGTAAGGATAGAATTTCTGTGGCAAAGGTAATCCTACGGGAGCAGAGCGTCGGACAAAGGGACCAGAGCAACGGGTTGAGGACCCCAGGAGTTTCCTGCAGGAGGTTGTTGCCTCCAAAAGGCTGCAAAAGACATGTGGAGAAGTACATACCCCAAACAAGAAGGCTGCATTTGTTTTAAGGACACCATCAACCCTCCTGGGTTAACGACAAAGTTGGGGAGGCAAGGCCAAGCCTGTCATACTGACCTTGACTTCTGAATTGGAAAACTGTAAAGACAAGAAAGAAGCACACAAAGCTGGTGAGTTGGCAAGCGACATGAAAGAATGGTGCGTGTTAAGGGGCGATTGAAGTGAAACATTATGTCGCACAGTTGAAGGCTGCATGCATGTGGATGAGACGGGAAGGCAGGCAGACTTGTGAATGAACTTTGAACTAAGGATAGCTGTGGAACCAGCGATACTGAATAAGAGAGTCAACCGGTGAAAGGAAGTAGGCCACTCGAAAGTCTCTGTGAAAAGTGAAATATCTGTAGCGATAAAGTGAATTAACTGTAAAAGCAAAGTTATTGGAATTAACCCTGAGAGAAGGGGAGAGCAAAAAGGTGCACGTTGAACTTTGATGCTTACGACAAAAAACTACCCAGACCAAGAAGCACTGGGGCAAAGAATACAAGAGTGTTGAACTGTGTTAAGTCGAAGTGGTCCTGCAGAGGTCTGTAAAGAAAGCCACACACATTTGAAAGTCTTCAACATCAGGAAACAGTCTGAGCCTGACTAATGGAGACCAGAAGTGTAATGATTTTGGGGAAGGGCACCCCTAAAGGATGTGAATTAAGCTTGGGGAAGGGAGCCCCCACAAATGGTATTGAACTTTTCCATTGGAAGGTCCGAGCCCGACTGAGGGGGACCAATGTGAACTTTTGCTTTAAGAGGTCTGAACCCGACAGAGGGGGACCAGCGTGAACCTTTGGTTAAACTGTGTTTTGGAAAGAGAGATTTTAGAATGGAATGCCAAGCGGGCCTCGATCCACATTTTGAACTGCCTTTGTGTTAAGAACCTGAGCCAGAGTGTGTCATCCTGCATACAGGGACTGTCTTACTCTGTGTTGTCTAACGTGGGGGAGAAGAGTTGACTCAGCCACATTTATTGTTTATATTTGAACATTGTTTTCCTTTTAATACACATTCTCCTTTACACCCTTTTGAGCAAGAGATAGGGCAGGCATTAGGTTTTGTTAGTATAGGCCATTTTGTTTTTGTGGACCCAACTAGGACTGTTTTATTTATGATTTGATGTTCCAGATTACTCCCATCCTAGTTATACGGTAGAGTAGGCATTTTTCCACACCCAGAAACTTTAATAAAGGTTTTACTAATTGTACCTTTTGTTTCAGTGTAATACTTGTGATATCACGCTTCCCAGACATAACAAACATTAGTACACCACCCATAACACAACTTAATTAACTTTTTTTTATAAATGTAATACTGTACTTTCATAATATATTATTCTAGAGTATTGTTGTCGAATCAACAACATTTATTTCACTCTTACTCATTATATTGCAACATTCACACTCTGTCTCTCCCCATCTGAACACCACCCTTACAACACCTACTGTTTTCCTCAAAGCATCATAATGTCCCTACTTATTCAATCATATGAACATTCCCTTACTCACTAACACAAGCCCATCACACCTGCACAGAATCTAATCCTTACAACCTTCCCAACTACACCTATCGTCCACTACACAATCACACAGCACTCTCTTCATCTCTACAATCATAATCACACCCACACACTCATCTGCAATACATACACATACATTCTACAACTTTCAAACTCAAACTTTCATTTTTTCCAACAGACAGAACAGAATGCCTACTAAAACAGAAATCTGTAGACAGCAAAGAAACAATAAAGCAGATAAGAATAAATGCAAGCCAGAAAGTCATCCACCTGTCAAACAATGTATAGAAAACATTAAAACTAGTAACTCCACTCAACGAAACTAAATCAGTGACCACTAAAAAAAGTAAGACCCCTCTTCCAAAAACTAGAAGTGTAAAAAGATGTATTAACAAAGGCAAACCTAAAAATGAACCTAACACTATATGTAGCCACAGTCAAGCAATCCAAAACATTAATTTTACAAAAAATGCTCCACCCTAGAGTTCTTCACAATCTTATGAAGACAACTGAAAAGTCACATTCTACCCTTAAAACTTGCTGCAGAAGACTAATCCTCAAGATCTAATTGAAAGTGCATTTCTACTAAAGAGAAATGTGTTATATAGAATTAAACCACTAACTAAATAAATCAATAAACTGCAAAAAGTACTTCTACACATATGCAATGTCAATATACATACATTTTCAAACTTCTGTGAAGGTGAATGGACACACATAAGCAGCACAGAACCATATTTCAATAAAGAGGCTTATGAACAAGAACAAAAAAATCAATTGCCATAAACAGTAATGGTTGAGGGTATGAAATGGTAGGAGGCACCATGATGGCAAAAGAAACCCTTATAGAAAAAACACGTCCCCAAAAAACTTTCAACCAAATGTTCCTTTTGCCCAAACAAACAGTCCAGTGCACAAATGTATATGCAGCTCAATGTGTAATGTACGCCAAAATTCCTATGTGAAACTAAAAGACAAAGGTAGAGTGAAAACATACATTAGCCCGCATTTCAGGAAATGCTTGCAAAAGCACCTTTCACCACATCAAAATGTTAGCAACACACCATTCCGACATACAAAATCTTGTACATAGACTATTCTGTGCAAAAAGTCCTGCTCTAGAACTCAACATTTAAATAACATTCTCCTGAATGTAACAGCCATAGAGCTCCATCGAGAAATACAGCACATCCAAAGTAAATATGTTGGATCTGAAATGGACATTAGCGAAAGCCTCACAAACACCAACCTCCTAACAAGTACATAGGAAAAGAAATAGCTAAGTTTCAAAACACATCTGCTGAAATACCAGACCAAGTATGTGTCTATTGTCGCTGAACTTTTTATAAGAAGACCACAAAAATAGTAGATATGGCCTACAAAATACAGGACAATGGGGAATCCCAATGGTTCCAATTAGCTTGATAGTTAACAGCAGAAAATAAATACAAAATAACTGACCCTTCAATAGTTTCACATACTGCAATACAAATCTTGACAATAACCAAATTGCTCACTATTCTTAGAGAGGCACAGCTACACCCTACTGATGAGGTTCAACCAGACCGAAACACGTGTCTGGGTTTGCTGTTGGTACTCTTGTTCAGAGGAGAATTGCCTAGAATTTCGGTGCTGGATTGCCCCAGGGCAGGACAAAGACTGATATGTTTAGGATATTTCTCCTCTGTGAAAGATAGTGAGCTAAAGACTCTGGGTAAGGCTCTTGGAACCAGGACTCATGTCTGGCAGACAGTCTCCCAGGACCCCCCTTGTTATTTGCATATTTTAAGTAACTTTGGGTCTCACCCTAATTCTGATATGATATGATATGATATGGCATTTGTAACGCGCCTATACACAAATGTTTCAAGGCACGACGAGGCAGGGAGGGGGGGACAAAGGGAGACAGACAACAATCCTATTAGGCCAGGTGTCATTCAGATCGCGCAAGTGCAAGGTTAAGGGGATGGGAAAAGTGCAAGGGGGAAAGGGAGGGGGGAAAGTGCAGTACACGGTTGGTAACGAACAAGATAAATAATAAGGGCCAGCTGGTGGCAAGTGCAAGATAAGTGCAGAGAAGTGCTGGGCAGAGGGGCTGTAGCGTTCCAGAGACAGTCCCGCAGTGCAGGGGTTGCCGGGAAGGCAGTGCAGGGGAGAGTGGCTGGGCCAAGGACCGAGATTGGTGAGTGGCCCAGTTGCTGATTTAGTACAATTTCAGTGATTTGGCAGGGGAGAGAGGGAGAGAAAGCAGAAGCAAAGAGGAGGGTTTTGAGGCACTTCCGGAAACGGAGATGGTTCTCCTCAAGTTTTAGGGAGGCAGGAAGGCTGTTCCAGAGGCAGGCCCCTGCAGCAGAGAGAGATCTCCCACCAACTCGTTACTTAGAGAAGCGGCTGACCCTGAGGGAGTTGGAAGCGGATGAGCGAAGTGCACGAGAAGGAAGATATTTAGGAAGGGAGAGTTGAAGGTATTTTGGCCCCAGGCCCCAGAAGGCCTTGTGGACAATGCAGAGGGTTTTGAACTTAATCCCTGCAGCCACAGGGAGCCAGTGTAGCGATTTCAGTCCTGTTCTGGATGGGTTGCAGAGGGCAGAGGGTAGAGGCAGGCAGATTTAGGTAGAGGCTGTTACAGTAGTCCAGCTTCAAGAGAATCAGGGCTCTGGAGACAGTGAGCTTCTGGGGGAAGGAGAGGAAAGGAAGGATACCTCTGAGGAGGTGCAGTAGGTAGTGTGACTTCTTAGAATAGTCAGAAATGTGAGGCGAGAAGGAGAGAGTGGAGTCAAAGATGACCCCGAGGTTTTTAGCCTTGCAGGTAGGAGCAGGAAGAGGGCCAAGAGAGCCGGCCAGAGAGCTGCAGGGAAGGAGGGAGTGGGTGTGCCGATGAGTAGAATGTCGGTCTTACTGGCATTAAGGCAGAGGTCGTTGGAGGCACACCATTCCTGGATAGCAGAAAGACAGTCAGAGATGAGGGAAGGAGAAGATGAGGCCTTCTTAGAGAGGCACAGCTACACCCTACTGATGAGGTGCAAACAGAACAAAACACGTGTCTGCGGTTGCTGTTGGTACTCTTGTTCAGAGGAGAAATTCCTAACATTTCGGTGCTGGACTGCCCCAGGGCAGGACAAAGACTGATATGTTTAGGATATTTCTCCTTTGTGAAAGATAATGATCTAAAGACTCTGGGTAAGGCTCTTGTAACCAGGACTCATGTCTGGCACACAGTCTCCCTTGACCCCCCTTGTTATTTGCATATTTTGAGTAACTTTGGGTCTCACCCTAAGTTACTAGGGGAAACCACGTGGACCCATTGCTCACTATTCTTAGAGAGGCACAGCTACACCCTACTGATGTGGTTCAACTAGACTGAAACACGTGTCTGGGGTTGCTGTTGGTACTCTTGTGCAGAGGAGAATTGCCTAGCATGTCGGTGCTGGACTGTCCCAGGGTAGCACAAAGACTGATATGTTTAGGGTATTTCTCCTCTGTGAAAGATAGTAAGCTAAAGACTCTGGGTAAGGCTCTTGTAACCAGGACTCATGTCTGGCAGACAGTCTCCCAGGACCCCCTTGTCATTTGACAATAACCAAATGCCATCACGTGCTGTCACCAATAACTTAGAAATCATACCACTTCCAAAAACTCTCCAAAAATGTAACTTATAGGAGAGCATCATAATTCAAACAGTACACACATTTCAAGCTATAATACGCCAAATTGCCACCATCTGAGTTACTAAAAGGCATCTGTGACAAAGTAGTATATTTGCCATTAGATCTTAAAGAAAATTTAGAAAATCCTAGAGTACAACGGCCAATAGATCAATCTTTGATTGTACTAGTTACTGGTGTACCGACAAAAGATAAAACTATTGGGCAACAACTAGTCCATTTAAGAAAAGTTAGACAAGCCCTACAATAGCTGAAAGAAAACAATGAATACTACAAAGATATAGGGCCTCATTCCGACTCAGGCGTTAAGGGGTTTACGGCGCCGTAAACGACGCCGACCCTTAACGCCTGATTACAAGGTTCCCTTTGCGGGAAGGCTGTTTAATGGCTGCTTTTTGCAGACATTAAAAGCCATGGCGCAAAGGGACCTTGGCGATAATTACAGCACCGTAATTTACGGTGCCGTAATTATCGCCTTTCCCCATTCCCATTATGCCCTATGGGGCAAAAATGGGAATGTGGAAGGGGCCATTGGTGAATGGGGAATTACCGCCCCACTCACCTTGGAATGGGGCGGTAATTCCGCCATCCACCATGGCGGAATTGCAACCTTAGCGGCATGGACCATGGTGCTAATAGCACCATGGTCCTCCGCCAAGGTTGTAATGAGGGCCATAAACATAGATGAAAACATAAGAGAAAACACCCACGTAATTCAAGATTCACCAGCAAATTCCCAATTTGAACATGTAGATCGAGTTACTGCAGCCAACATATTAGACTAGTATACAATTCACCCACTGCAATCCAAAGACACTATTGAAGATGCATTAGAAACAGATCAAACGCATCAAGCCAAAGGACCCCCAATGGGCATATGGGAAGAAAGTGTAAAAGCATGTTCTGTTTCTTTACTCTTTCCTGTGGGAAAAGGAGGAATATATGATGAAAGGACCACACAAATGAGTGCATCAGAATATCGTTCTTTACAAATGTATTCTGAAGAACCCCGATTCAGACAAAAAGTAGAAGTTGCGGACACATTGGACACACATTAAAAACAGGCTCTCATTTTTAAACTGATCCGCTACCCAACTTGTTCAAAAGATAAAAGACAAAGATGATGTTTTACAGTTAAGTATCACAAATCTCTTGTCAAACATGCGTGGTACAAAAGAGTACTGGTTTCGACATCATGCTGATGTACGTTGTATGCTAAGGAACCTAGGCCGCACCCACCTGGTTTGTTATTTTAAATTGTGTAAAGTATGCATGGGATGACCTGCACAACATCTTATGCACTGCAAACCAAAACAAAGATGGAATATAAAAGCACCAGGAAAACTCATTCTCTTGACCCTGTCAATGTATTAAGGTACTTTCACCATTGCTTCATTGCCATGCTGCACTTCATCTGTAGTAAAACTATCCCTCCACTTAGAGAAGTGCAACACTTCTTTTGGAGAGAAGAATATCAATCCACAGGAGCACAACACATCCACATGCTTTTGTGGATAAAAGATTCTCCCTAATTTGGCCATGACAGTAATGCCACTGTTTAACAGTTTATTAAACAATGCATTACCTGCAACATCCCTTCAGAAACCACTCATAGTGACATACATACACAAATCCTATGCTTCCAAAAACATAAGTGTGGCAAACATTGCTGACTTAAATGTAATATCAAAGGTAAATACTATACCAAATGTCGCTTTGGCTTAGCAAGATCAGTTTGCAAATAAGGAAAAGGAAATAGTTTGATGTCTTCTGTTAGACACAGTGCACAAGGTGAATCCCTTAAAAACACATACAACAGTAGAAGGGATAAAGCATCCAAGTATATCAATTATTACAATGCACTCATTGCCCTCTTGTGGAATGCTAACACAGACATACAATTCCACTGCAGTTGCAAGATATGTCATGGCCTCCAAAGCTGAGAAAACAGAGCTAAAAAACCTCTGGGATGACAATTATATGACAAAACACTGTCACAAAAATTGTACAGCTTCGACATGAAAATGCTCTCCCATAGAGAATGTGGATACTACAAAGCTGCAGACCATTTAACATGTACAGCCTTAGATTGAAAATCTGAACACCTAGTCTGGCTAAACCTTGGTCCAGCTTCATCCCAAAAAAGAGTACCAAAATCCTACCAAGAGATAGAAACAATAGCCACAAACAGCCAGGCCATGTGTAAAAAACAATGTAATTGACACATACTACCCAAACAGAAGTACCACTTTGGAAAACAAGTGCCTGCACGACATAGCCCAAAACTATTCTACAAAAACAATGTTACACCAGATGAGACAACTGGCAAATATTCAGTCTGAACTTGTGAAGGAAGCCTAGTAAAACTTACCAAACCCAGCCTAATTAATCATATAAATTCATCATTTAAATCTTTGCAACATAGAGAACGTTATTACATGTCCTACTGCAACTTTTCAAACCTTGGAGAAAAGAAGAAGAATTATTAGGTGACTGTGACTCATTTGAAGCTACATTCAAAGCAAATGAAAGCAGTATAACAAATGTCAATTCCAAACAATACAAGGAAATGTTGGACAATGAATGGCAACAAGAGGAAGAAATTGAAGCTCAACTAGATAAAGACACTCCTGAGGGTGGTCAACCTTCCTTTAAGGAAGCCTAGATCCACTTGGAGAACCACTCAATCTAAACAAAGCAGAAATAGCCACAACTGGGGTAGAAAATGCCATGTGCCAATCTAAACAATCTGAAGAAGACTTTCCAGTGCTGGACTTGCAGCTAAATGCCTTTGACAAGGTCAACCATGCCATCCTGCTCAACAATCTCTGTGATAACCTGGGTATCAACGATCAGGTCCTGGCTTGGCTGACCTCTTTCCTCTCTGATCGACCCTCCCAGGTCCAACTTGGGTCCTTTCTCTCCTCTGTCTCTATCGCTACCTGTGGTGTTCCCCACTGTCCTAACCTCTCTCCCTGGCTGTTCAACCAATACCTGGCACTTCTTGCCCACCACATTGCTGCTCTCTGCCCCAATGTTCAGTGCTATGTGGATGACACTCAACTCATTTTCAGGCTCCCTTCAACCACTTCTTCTCCTTCTCTCATCTCTGACTGTCTGCCTGCTATCCAGGAGTGGTATGCCACCAATGAACTCTGCCTTAATGCAAGTAAGACCAAGATTCTCCACATTGGCACACCTGCTCCCTGTCCTGTCACTTTCTGGCCGGGCTCTCTTGGCCCCCTTCCTGCTCCCACCTGAGAGGCTAAAAACCTCGGGGTCATCTTCGACTCCACACTCTCCTTCTCTCCTCACATTTCGGATATCTCTAAGAAGTCACACTACCAGCTGCACCTCCTCAGAGGCATTCTTCCTTTACTCTCCATCCCCAAGAACCTCACTGTCTCCAGAGATCTTGTTCTCTCTAGGCTGGACTACAGCAACAGCCTCTTTCTAAATCTGCCTGTTTCCACTCTGCACCCTCTGCAACTCATCCAAAACAGGACTGCGAGACTGGTCCTTGGCCTCAAGCCCAGGGATCGTATGTCTCCAAGTCTGAAATCTCTGCACTCGCTCCCACTGGTTGCGAGCATTAAGTTCAAAACCTTCTGCATTGTCCACAAGGGCTTGTGGGGCTTAGGGCCTCAATAACTTCAACTATCTCTGCCTAAATATCTTCCTTCTCAATCTATTTGCTCATCTGCCTCCAACTCCCCTCAGAGTCATTCTTCTCCAAGCAACAAGTTGGTGGCAGATCTCTTTCTTCGGCTGGAGCCTCCCTCTGGAACAGCCTCACTGCCTCCCTGAAACTTGAGAAGAACCATCTCCAGTTCCAGAAGCACCTCAGGACCTTCCTCTTTGCTTCTGCTTTCTCTCCTCCTCTCCCCTGCTGAACTCCTGTCTGAAACTAACACTGCACTGGTCACCTGGCTACCCTCTGATCTCAGGCCCAGGACCCCTCCCACACCAGTTGCACGCCTGCACTGCCTCCCTGGCAACCCCTGGACTTGGGGACTATTTTCCATATCCCTACAGTCCCCTAACTGCACCTGACACCTGATGTCTGCACGTACCCTTGCACTTGCCACCAGCTGGCTGCATTTTTTATTTATTGCTGATATTTTTCTATTTATTTCTTACTGTTGTTCCCATGTACTGCACTGCCCCCTTGCCTTCCCCCCTGCACTTTTCCCGTTCCCCCTTCCCCTGCACTTGCGCAATCTCTATGTCACCTGGCCTATTAAGATCATTGTCTCTGTCTTCCCTCTGCTCCCACTCCCTTGCCTCATCGCACCTTGAAACACTTGTGTATAGGTGCGTTATAAATGCCATACCATATCATATCATAACAACTCAGCATTCAGCTAGACGTCACTGAAGAAAATGAGCATGGTATTTAACATGAAACTAACATTTGTAGTTGTAAATATTATAAACCTCTGCTCCTGAATGGAAGTGGTGAATCTGGTTCTGGTAAAACTTTCTTATTTAAAAAAATCAGCACATTTCAACAAAACTTAACAAACAACAACCTTTCGGCTGTTATAACAGCCCCCATAGGTTTAGCTGCCTACAGCATAGGAGGTGTATCGTTGCACTGACTACTGCTCCTTCCAGTAGAACACCAAAACAGATTAGAATGCTACAAATTATCAGCAAAACTGTTACTGAAGTATGCAGAATTCTGAAACAAATAAAAGTGCTCCTAATAGATGAAGTAAGCATGGTTTCCAACCTCATGTTGGCTTAAATTTACCTCGGAATGCAAGAAGTCTTCAAAACCGACTACAAAGAACTGTTTGGATGAAAAAACGTTATTGTTTTTCGAAACCTCCTACAATTAACACCAGTAACAGGTCAGTCTATTTTCAAAACATTAGGACACACACAATGCTGCAACACACTCGGCAGCATTGAAAATGTAAATTTCTTGCAACATTTTCACTATAGAGAACTAACTCATAACATGCATCAGTCTGCAGACCTCACCTATGCTAACATTTTAAAAAACATTAGAACTGGTCTCCTTACTAAAGATTCAAAATCCATCTTAAATAGTAGACTTATCCATGAGCTGTATGGGTGAAACACATCTGCTCCTGATGTCATTGATCAATTAACTCTAAAAAATATAAAATGCATGTCCTTAATGCCAACCCTTGCAAGCTTTAGTGAATTCATCGAGACAATGTTAAAAAAAGAAATGCCACCCATACTGCATATCAGCTGTATAAACTAGAAGTGCACAGCATGGTACTCCATATGTGTCAACAAGCAACAGCACAACTAAACAGCTTAGAAAAATGTATCTCAAACACAGCTGGATTGAGCAAATAGTAACTTTCTTTCTAAACTGCAGAGTAATTCTAAAACGTAAACTTGACATGGAACAAGGTTTAGTCAATGGAGCAATTGGTACAGTTGTTGGCTTCTAAACATATCCACATGACAACAACATTCAGTTGGAAACATCGACTTTGACAAACTTGCAGAAGTAAAATAAATTGGCTGCACAATAGTACGTTTCCTTCTTTTCAAAGACATGTACGTATGCAGAAAACAATTCTCTCTATCTCTTGTATATGCTGTCACTATTCACAAATCACAAGGTCTAACCCTAGATCGTGCATTGACTGACATTGGCAGCACAGTCTTAAATGAATATGGGGGTCATTACGAGGTTGGAGGTAAGGGATTACCGGCACCGGTAAGGGTGCCGATGCTGGTAATCCCTTACCTCCATATTCCGAGTTCCCTTTGTGGGTCCTTCCTTACCTCCTACTTTTAGCAGGAGTTAAGTACGGTACCCGCAAAGGTACCTCGGAGGTAATTACGGTACCGTAATTTACGGTGCCCTAATTACCTCCTTCCCCATTCCCATTGAGCCCTATGGGGCAGAAATGGGAATGGGGAAGGGCAAAAGGTGAATGGGGAATTACCGGTCCCTCCAACCCCGGAATGGACCGGTAATTACTCCATTCACCTTGCCGGATTTGGGACGGTTTCGGAGGCAACCATGGAGCTAATTACTCCATGGTTAGCTCCAAACCCGGAATGAGGCCCTATGAGTTATGTAGCACTTTCACTTCTCTGTTCACCCAATGGTTTATTCCTAGTTAACTTTGATGCAAATCAAGTCAACTCTGACATTCCTTGCATCGTAGAATACGACAGGCTACGTGCACTGTACACCGCCCATCGCCCATCTAGATATGTACCCTGCACCTCAAAAAATAAAACCTTTAAAACAAAAAGGAATACAAACAGAACCTGCAAGAGATCTCCCAACAATGCTGTTAAAGAAACATTGACCAACTGCTTCTACATCAAATAATTCAAACAAAAAAAAAGTTTACTACAAACTGAACTGCACGTCCATCAGAAGCCAAACAGACAAATATCTCTTCTTAAAAAAGATCTCCAGGCCCGTCAAACAATGTAGAGGCACAACTCTCAGGTCCATTTAGATTCCATTTAAATTTAGCAATATAACTGGAGTAAATTGCTATACAAATGTAACAATCAATCTTCTCTTCTAATTGCCACCAATTGTTCACAAGATTTACTTAAACGGCTCAGACCAGTTGTGCTTGAAAATGCTCATCCTTCAATCTCTCAGGTATAAGGCAGGAATTGGACTACTGTGCACGAATTGTAACATTTACCATAAACACACAGGAAGATCCACAAGATTTCCTGATGTACTTACTACAAGTACTGGAAACCAAAAACATCCCTATAAATGAAATTTTCCAGATGTCATACATGTGAAAAAAATGTGTGCACTCTCTGCAGTCATGTTTCACAAGAGCACATCCCTAATGAACAATTTGTGTATGTATCCATACCAAATTCTGAATCCATTCCATTTCACCAGCTTCTGTTGAATGCAAATTATGGCATATTATGCCCTTTTTCAAATTCAGACAATTCTTCTATCATACAAATAAACTCACATAGCCAATATGTCATACTAATGCTGCTAAGAGGCAATGCAGATGGTCCCAAAAATAATTGTAAGCTCACTTGCTTTACACATGGCCAAGTATGTCTTGGAAAGAAAACCTTCATAACAGTAGGCATAGTATACCACATTGCTGCCACAACCACTTCAGGTCCCTCTGCTGCATATGTAAAAGAAATAAGTGGTTGCTTTGAATGTAACAACACATCTGCTACTTCAAAACATAGATTACCAGAAAATCTAACAAATTCTGACTTAATATTTCTTGAACCAAAATGTACTCACTAAACTGAAGCACAATACTCCAATGGGTATCTAACTACTTTAAACATTCCCTTAATTACAACACACTTCAAAGAAACATACTTTCACACGTATACTCATATAATTATAATAGGGTTTTTTAATTCTCTATGATTTTTTTTTCCAATGACGCAATGATCATTTAATATCCATACAACAAGAGTGTAGCACACACTAATGTTGTACCAAACATAGTACATAGAATGCACTGTTTATGAGGGTCAAAAGGTCAATTTATATGTAAAATAGTATGCAATTAAAGTTTTTAAACTATCATGCTTAACAAATGATACTGTTTTTTCATAGAAAAAGAACCAGAAATTCCAGATGTATTACTGTATGCAATTAAGTAACCATAAAAAGTATAAGCAAATGCATATTCTATAAAAACTATCCTCAATTGTACTACAATCATAAATACCATATTCACTTCAATTATATAGTTCCACCATGTTAAAAATACTCCGCTACAGTACTTATGATTAATTTACACATATTATTATGGTGTGTGTGGCTAGTGCCCATGGATATGTTCCCAAGAATCTGGCCAATGGCCACAATCATCACAATATAATGAAACCATATAACACGTACATATAATGCACCTTCAAATAACAAAACCCGCACTGAACACCCTGCAATTGAAATGTTGTCCGTGAAAATTAAAATTGATAGCAGACTCAGCGGTATCTGAAAACCATTTCTTCACCTATAAAAACTGCCCCATTTCATCTCTTCCCTACCCTTTACATGTACTCTTTAAACCATCAAATAACCACAAATGTGTTTTCCAAACTGTTCCTTCACAGCGCTGTCTGCGGACTACCGCAGTGTCTGCGAACTATTGAGGAAGCTGCATGCCTTTTTTTCACCTATAAAAACAGCTGCATATTATCTTTATTCCACCGCCCGACCATTTCCAATCCATCAAATAACCCCAAATGTGGTGTCCTACACTTTTTCCCCACTGCGCTGTCAATGGACACCAGCTGCTGTCCACAAATCCAACATGGCGTCCGTTCCGTAAAATATGACGTACCTTGTGCTTTTCACCATCCAATCAGCATACACGTCCACGTCGGGGGGGGAGTCAGTAGACTGAATAGCGAACTGAGTTAAAAAACGACTGGACGGATATACACCAAATTTACAAAAGCATGCTTTCGGGACCAAGCCGCTACTCCTGGTGCAAATTTGGTGAAAATCCATCCAGCGGTTTGGGCTGTAGCCGTGAGCACAATTAATTGGGACCCCTTATAACTTTGCCCCGCCCCCTAGGTGAAACTGCACCAAATTCTGCAGAATCATTCCAAGTAGGGGCCATATACTTTTTTGCAGGGTTTGGTGAGGATTTGTCCATGGGGCAAAGTTATAAGCCACCCAAAAAATGCTTTTCCTATGGGTTGAGCGACTTAACCATAACCATAACCATGTATGTTATCTAGCGCCATTACACCTCCGGGTCCTGGGCGCGTATAACAAATGAAATAAATAAATACCTAAATATAATAAATACAGGGCCGCTACTTTGTGAAAGTTTGTTTGTATGTTTGGGATTGACTCCAGAGCCATAACAGTTGGTGGGCTGAAATGTTGGTTCAACGTCAGCATACCAGTGTGGGGTGTACTGGCAATAGTAATATCTGACCAACCCCACCCATTTTCCCAGCACAGGGTGGGGTCCGGCCCTGTTCTATCAGTATTGGCGAAATCGGGAGATTGATGATTTTGTGCTTTGTTGGCACCAGCACCACAACAGTTGGTGGGCTGAAGTTTTGACCTGAGGTCAGCATACCAGTCTCGGGTGTACAGGCAATAGTACAATCTGACAAACCCCACCCGTTCAACATGCACAGGGCGGGTTCCTGCACTGTGCTATCAGTATGGGAGCTTTCAATAGATTGCTGATTTTGCGATAGTTGTATCCAGCTCCACAACAGTTGGTGGGCTGAGGTTTAGGCCTGATGTCAGCATACCAGTCTGCGGTGTACTGGTGATAGTGATATCTGACCAATCCCACCCATTCACCGTGCACAGGGTACCCTGTGCTATCAGTGTAGGAGATTTCCTGAGTTTGCCGATTTTGCGACTTATTAAAAAAAAAGAAGTTAGGACACAAGGTCGGCATACCAGTCTGGGGTGTACTGGTGATGGTGAAATTTGACCAAACCCACCCTTGTGCTCTGCACACGGGTGGAGCGGGGTCCGGCCCTGTGCTTTCACTATATGTGATTTCGGGAGCTTGCAGATTTTGCGATTTTTCAAAAATAGGAAGTTAGGACACAATATAACATACACAAGGCTATAGCAGACCCCCACATGCATGTCAGTTACAGACCTGGGAAATGCCAGGTGGGTACTGCTAGTATTATATACTCTAAGAATTTGAAGTTTGTTTAATATGTATTTCTATTTATTTGTTATTCATATAATGCCTCATACCAAGGCGCTGTACAAAACCAATTTTACAGTACAATACAAAATGAGCAAATGGTTACAATAAAACACAGGGGGTCATTTCGAGTTGGGCGTTAAGGGAAAAACAATGCCGGTAAAGGATTACCGGCATCGTTTACCTTTACGGGCCATTCTGACCCTCTGGACCGTTATTTATAGCGCTGTAAAGTACGAGGCTGTAAATAGCGGTCTTGTGGCGCGCGCACGACACCCCATGCCGAAATTAGCGGCATGGCGTAAACCGGAGCTGATCCCAAGTCATACGGACATGCAAAAACGGCCTCTACAAGGCCGAAAAGTACTTTACCGGCATGGAGTAAATACCGGCATCGCCGAGAAGGTGTTAAGGACCCTGAGCAGTGTTTCCAAGAGGCACAGGTGGAGGAAATGGAGTCTGGCACAGCACAAAAGGAGCACACCCACTCACCACACCCCCTCCCAAACCAAGATGATACCAATTGTAGCAGGATTACTGGAGCTGGAGGCCCTGCTTGCAAGGCAGCAACGACAACAACCACAGCCCCCACCACAGAGGATACACAGGAGGACACGGAGGGTGAGACAGTCCCAGCATGCCCTACCGATGCAGCCACCATTACCATGCCGGCAGACCCAATCCCTCGCATCAGAGCCTCCCCCTTCACCTGACACAAGAGCAGATCCACACCCTGTACCGCCTTGACCGGGACACCATCACCACCATAGTGGACCTGACACATGACGACATAGTGAGTCTCATAGAATTCCACACTGCAATCTCCCCTCTACTCAGGGTAGTGTCTGTTCTCGACTTCCTTGCCACAGGCACGTAGCAGCATACAGTGGGGCACATGCATGGCATACCACAGGCCATATTTTCAAAGATACTCAACCAAGTGCTGGATGCCCTCATCAAACACACAAGGGACTACATATCCCTACCCCGGACACCCCAGGAGATATTGGATACATAAGTTGCCTACCATGCACTGGCAGGCATGCCAAATTGCATAGGTGCCCTCGACTCCACCCACATGGAATTGTTCTTTCCACATGCAATGGAGGTGGCGTATCGCAACCGCAAGCAATACCACTCCATTGACGTCCAGATGGTATGAAATGCCAGTAAAGCCATCACACATTGCTGTGCCCGATACCCCCGATCAACACATGACCCCCTGGTTCTGCGGAACTCCAGGCTACCACGCTATATGGAGCAACATGCTGGACAACGTGCCTGGCTGCTTGGTGAGTCACCTGATTGGGCCATGGCAGCCCATTGTGGCCATGAGTAGGGTGGATGCATACCCCAACTTGGTGGGAAAGGGGGGGTGCATACTACACCTATGTGGGAATATTGACGCCGGTGCACGATGGGCACCCCACAGAACACAGTGCCCCAAGGCAATCGATATGGCACATGACTGTCTAACCTCACAGCGATGCTAGAATGTAGAAAATACAACACTACTCGTCCGACAGGTAACCTGGCCCAATACCACAACACAAGCACCACTCATCGGCGGACCTCACACACCGTAAGGGCATCCTGCACCATGCACTGCTTATGCACTATCTCACAGCCTCCTGCATCCCACCACACAAGACAGATGTCCCTGGGAGTGCATAGAAGTGAGCCCAACAGAGATACAGCAGCGTGTCACTGGTTCCGCACACCCATAGTAGTGGTGCAAGTCAACATGGTACTGATCAGTGCAGTAAGACAAGTATGCTACTGACTACAGTCAACACCCCCTGCCACCAAATCTCACAGAACCCAACACATCAATGAATTCAGGCCAACACTGCTGCACGCATATATGGTGCATGTGCAACAAGATGTGAGTGCACACCATAAGCCATCTTGAAGAAGCTACCCCTCCATCATTCCATGGCACAGGACACATAGCCGGGCCAGTAATGGGGTTGATGCAACCAGGGACATGTGTGTATAGCCAGGAATCACCAGCTGCCATGCAAGACTGCTACAGTTCGCCACCATCAATGTACAAACACTTACCTTTATTCCCCTTCCAAGCAGGTGATGGTGGCTACCCTTCGAATCCGTGGCTCATGGCCCCTATCCGCAACCCACAGAACAGGCATGAGGAGGACTACAATCGAGCCCATACCCGTACACGGGTGGCCATAGAGCAGACATTTGGCCTGTTGAAGGCACCATTTTGTTGCCACAGCCGTTCGGGTGGAGCACTCATCAACAGCCACGAGAAGGTGGCCAGGATCACCATGGCATGCGTAAAGCTGCACAATATGTGCATCCGTCGGAACATGCCACTGCCCCCTGACCTGGGACTGCTACCACCAGATGATGATGAGGGGGTGGATGAAGAATTGGCAGGGCAACATCACAGTGCAGATGCACAGGAGGGATGTGCCATGTGGTAATCATTGATTGGACAATATTTCTGACACTCAAGTCAGCTGAAGGTGTCAGGATGACAGGGCATCGGGCACAGGTTGTGGGGATACATGTACACCATGCACTGTGAGTCATTAAAAGACACATGCACATTGATCAATGTCCACTCTGATATTTGTTATGCACAACCGGTGTATTGTATTAGTAGGTTCACAAGTGAACAACAAAACCTCCACCCTCACCCCCCTGCCCCCAACTCCCATACACACCCTCACCTCCCTCCCCCAACACCCATACACACCCTCCCCCCCTCCCCCCAACTCCCATACACACCCTCACCCCCTCCCCCCAACTCCCATACACACCCTCACCTCCCTCCCCCCCAACTCCGCAACAGTAGTCCTGTGTGGCACATTGAGGCCACATGTGGCAGCATTGTCTATTGATCCATGCTCCCGGTGCCCGGGGGGGGCATGTTCCTGCGCCGCTGAGAACGCAGCAAGCGGCACGCTGGGCTTGCTGGGGTGGGGGTACTGGTTGAGGGGGTGTCCTCCTGCTGAGTCGCATGAATGGGACGTGCTGCCACAAGGGCGTCTGCAATGCGTCCAAGTGCCTCACACACACGGTTGGTGCTTCCCGTGAACACCTGATGCGTTTGCCTGAGCTCCTCGAGTAACTCCAACCTGCCCTGGCGGTTGTCCTCATTGAAGTCAGTGATGAGGGCAGTGAGCTGTCCTGCACGTAGTGCTTCCTAGGATGGCGTATCATCCCTGCAGGGGATTGGGTCGACATGCCCTGACAGGGCCTCGAATGGGGTACTGGGCACGGGATCTGCGTCTCCCGGTGCATCGCCACGTGCACTTCGGACTGGTGTGTCACCCTCCCCAGAGTCCCTGCACGACACCTGGGGGACATTTCAGGGCTCGGGGGTGTATACAGTGGGGTAGGAGTCCTCCTCTGACACCCCACAGATGGACAAGGGGCTGTCCACGATTTGCAGAGCGGCCGTTGCTGCCACCTCCCCAGAGATGCTGGACTCCTCTGACCTTGGTGTGGTGATTGTTGCAGGCGATGATGCAGTGAGGGATGGGGGTGGTGCAACCTCAATGGGCCTTGGAGGAGCTGTGGTGGTTTTGTCCTTCCTGGCCGTTATGCGGTGGTCCCTGCCTTTGGCACTGGATGTAGTGGGACGGCTTCTCTCAGGCTCATCGCCCTCATGCTCACTGCCTGTGGGTGTAGAACAAAGGTACAACATGAGTGGTTGTGTGAGACGCTAATGTCATTAATGGCAGCATTCACATTTCAGTCATTTTGGATTGGTGGCATTTTGGCCGTTACTACATCACTGGTTTCTACGGATGTGTCGGATATGTACGCAGGTGTGGGAGTCACTAATCCTGGCCTGGTCATGTGCAGTCTGACTCGCACACTGTCAAGCCTGCTGCACAGTGTGATTATTGGGATGTGCTAGTTACTGCACTGTGGTTGGTGGGCATTATGTGGTAGCAATTGTCCCTTGTTGGCAGTTGTCTTGCCATTATCAGAATGGGTGGAGGGCAGTATGACAATGTGTATTGGACGGGGCTTGGAAGTGTATTCAGCATGTTTATGCCATTGGCGGTGTTGACTTTGGACACTCACCTCCATCAGCAGACGACGGAGGCCCACACTCCATTTCACCGACGCCCTCGATTGATTCTGTGCCAATCAGTGCTGCGCATGTCTCCTCCCATGGCGCTAGTTTCATTGGTGAACTTGGTCCACCTCCTGTCTGCAGTGCCTGGCTGCGGTTGGCTGCGAGGATGCTCCGCACCCTCAACTGCAAGTCGTCCCACCGCTCGCGGCAGTCCCTGGGGGTTGGTGCCTACTGCGCTCACCCTTTGAGCAAGTTCTGCCCATATGTTTTTTTTCCGGACCACTGCCTCTCTGTGCATGTCGCTGCTGAACACTACGTCTGCGTGCTCCTCCAGGTGACCCACCATTGCCTGCAGCTCCTCGGGGCTGAAGCGCTGCTTGCGGAGGCTTTCTGCTGACTTTTTCGGTGCTTTGGGCATAGCTGGCGGTTGAGTATGCCTTTTCCGAGGTTCAGGTTCGTCCCAAGGGTGCTGCCTGGAGAGGATGGCAATGGATTGTGTTTTTAAAGATGGCCGCCGCGCTCCTTCCCGTTCCTGTGCGATGACGTAATTTCCGTATCCGTTAATTAGCGGTGACCGTAATTTACGGTATCCGTAAATTACGGTCACCGTTAATTACGGACGGCGAAGCTTCGATGGCGGTGTTGTTAAGAACGTCTTGCTTCATGCCGGTAAGGGGTTTAACAGGCCCTTTAGCGGTATGCCGCTAGGGGATTTACCGGCATGGAGGAAACCTTGTGCCCGCGAGGTCGGAATAGCCTGTAAATAGCGGCGTGGTACCAGATCGGAGTCGCTCTTTCCGCCGTGCCGGTAAAAAACAATACTTACCTCCAACCTCGGAATGACCCCCAGTGAAGCTTAAAATACAATTAAGGCAGAAGTGAGAAGGTCTTGAAGGCAGAACAGAAGGTGCAGTAAGATTGGACAGACCGGAGGGAGAAAGGGAGAGCATTCCAGTAAAGAGGAGCCAGAAGAGAAAAAGAACAGAAACGAGAGGAAGCACAAGGGGGACGAGGAACAGTTAAGAAAAAGTGGATTTGAGAAACAAGAGTGGGAGAGGGGACATATAAGGAAATGAGAAAGGTTAGATAAATAAAGAGATTTAAATACGATACAAAGAAAATTGAATTTAAGATGAGAGTAAAAAGGTAGCCAATGGAGAGAAGCCAAGGAAGGGGAAATGGAGTCACAAATAGGTAGGGAATACAAGAGATGAATAGCGGAATTGAAAATAGATTTAAGGGGAGCTAGAAGGGAGGCAGGAAGACCAAAAAGAATAACAGAACAGTAAAATAATTGAGAGAAAATCAGGGTCGGACTGGGTCAAGAAATAGGCCCGGTCACCCAAATAAAAGTGGCCCTCCCCTCGCCTCAAAAAAGAGGCCAACCCCTTGCCTCACGACCCTTGAGTTCTGATGACATCACAGGAAGTGATGTCATTTGACCCCGCCCCAAAGTCACATCCCAGGAAGCGATGAATCACAACCTTTCACCCCTTGACAAAAACAGGAAGTGGCATCAAATAGCATTGTTCCTAAGTACTCTAAATTACTGTGAATCCAAGCAGACGTCGAAGGCCAAATGATAATATGTTATTGTATAGCACTTACGCTTAAGCTCTTTTTTATAGAACAAATATGCATACAATATCACCCACCCTGTGTTGGTACTCATTTATCGACATAAGAAGGATGAAAGGCTTTTTAAAAAAAAATGGAAAAAAAATGTAGACATATTTTATTTAAACATTTTTTTTCTTCTTCCAAACCGGCCCAGGCAGGGCCAGAAACTGGCCACATTCCACAGGGCCGATGGGCCAATCCAGCCCTGGAGAAAATTAATGAAGAAATTAGAAGCTTTATAGCACTGAGGTAAGGAGAGGTCTAACTTTCCAGATGTTAAAAAGATGAAAGTGGCAGGAACGAGCTGTAATTGAGATATGATGATCAAAGGAAAGATTAGTATCAAGATGAAGACCAATGTTGCGGGAAGTCAAGGAAAAGGGCAGATGCAAAGGGGGATAGTATTAGCAGGGAAATAGAGAAATTCAGTTTTAGATGAATTAAGAATGAGAAAATGGTAAGACATCCAAGTTCTGAGCGCGGAAAGACAGGCTGAAAGATTTGAGTGAATATTAGACGTGAAAGAAGAAAAGGATATAAAAGGTTTGGTGGCATCAGCATGAAAGTGATGAAACTATCCAAAAGAAGAGATAATCTTAGCAAGTATACAAAGATACGATACTGAGTAGGTATTATTAGCAAGATAGGATTGAAACCAGGAAATTACAGAGCCAGAAAACCAAAGGAAGAATTAGAAAGGAGGAGTGATGATTGATCCACTGTGTCAAAAGCAGTAGATAGGTCCAAAAGTGTAAGAATGGAAGAGTGTTTATCATAGCATGCAGAAAGGAGAGAGTCGCAAACAGATAAAAGAGCAGTTTCCATAGAGTGAAGAGCTCGGAAACCAGTTTGAAAGCAAGGTAGAATAGAACTAAGAGTGACAAAGGAAGAAACCTAAGAGTTGATGAGACATTTCAGTAATTTAGAAAGATAAGGCAGAAGAGAAAAAGGATGGACATTCCCAGGAATGGTAGGTTCCAGAGAAGGTTTTTTCAGAACAGGAAGATTAATGCATGTTTAAATAGAAGAGGAAAGGTAGAAGTAGTGAGAGAAATGTTAAGAAGACCAGTAATGTAAGAATTGAGAGAAAGCTAGATTTTAGAAATGAGAACAGATGAAACAGGGTCTTTAGGAGACACAGTGCCCGAGAAATGAGTAAGGGAATCGCAGATTTAGAGATAGGAGAAAAAGAGGAAAGAACCGTAGCAGGGAGAAAGAGATAAACAGGGCAGGATGAAGACAAGGGTCCAAGGGGAGTAGCAGAAAGGAGAGAGTTCCCTTTAGAAGTGAAGATATTAGCACATTCAGATGCAGTAAGCATGAAAAGAAGGGAGTGATCAGGCAGGGGGTAGACGAGAGAGGTATTGGAAAAGACAACGAGGGTGGGAAGCCTGAGAGTGCAAGAGATCAGAGTAATAAAGACATTTTTAAGAAAGAAGTGCCTTGTCATATAAAATGTGGTATGGTAAGAGAAGGACACACCATCAGGCACAGATCGAGATTCATGCCAGCGATGCTCCAGGCGACAGAGAGCTCTGCGAATGGAGCAAAGATAAGGAGAGAGCAAGGGCTGAGAAGGCTTATGAGAAGGAGAATTGTTTGAAAAAGGATAGAGAATATCAAGAGAAGTAGAAAGAGAGGTAGAAAGAACAGAGGCAGCATCGTCCATCGAGAGAGCTTCAAAAGCCGAGTGAGATGGTAGAGTAGGTAGATGGTAGAGAAGAAATACAAGAATATATAAGAAGAGCGGTGTTGATGGTACGAAGATCGCGTTGGAAAAAAGAAGGGGTAAAACCAGGGGATGTTAAATAAGTGTCACAGATGGGGGAATAAAAAGAAAATAGAAGCATGTGATGATCAGAGGAGCAAACAAAACTTCTGCAACATAATTGTATGCCATGCGTTACATTTAAAGTAACACGGGCAGAATACATTATGCTGTGTAAGCAGGAACTATGTACATGTATGTTAGAAAACAGTTGTCATATTTCAAAATGTAATTAATCAAACCAGTGACATCAGTGATGTCATGCATGATGTAGTTAGTGACACTATTTTGATGCCTTCATTAATGTCATGTTTGTATGATGTAATGAGTGATGTCACCAGTGATGTCATCAGTGATATCATTAGTGATGTCATCTGGGATGTCATAATTGTGGTCATATGCTGCACAACAGGGGGTGCATAGTTAAGGTGGACTTGCAATAAATGTGATTTATTCATTTCAGAGGTTTTACTGCATTAAATATGATCACATTATCTAAGGTTTTTGTTCACTCAACATATAACAAAACTAGCTTAACTCTGCACGCTCCCTTTGATGTCCCCCATAAGGCCATATTGTATGTCATTTTGAATCCCTTCTCTTTTAATATGTTTGTTCTCATGGATTTTGCAATGGCTGTGGCCACTATACATGGCTTTCGGGCCAACTAGCCAGGGCCTTTGGCCATGTCCAGTGAGCATGGCCTTTGAACGTGCACACTGTACCTTTAAAACATTCTACCTTTCTTTCCCATTCACTAGCCATGGCCTTCACCTATGATCTTTGACCCTGGGCTTCTGCAGTGGTCCCTTTACATGTTGCCACAATAACTTTCTTCCAGTCCCAATAGCCATTGCCTTCACCGTGGCCACTCTACATATTGCTCCAATAGGTTTCTGAAATGAGCCCACTAGCCATGGCCTTTGGCAGCGGTCATACCACTAGGTATCTTTTGGTCAGCGGCCAAGGCCTTTCTCCATGGTCTCTTGACATGTTGCGCCAATAGATTTCTTTGGGGCCCACTAACCATGGCCTTTGGCCATGTCCACACTCCATATTGCACCATTCGGTTCCTTAAAGTTTCCCAGTAGCCATAGAAATTAGATGAACGGTATGCCTAGAAATGCAGCATATCACTATGCTCTACTCAGCTGCTGAAGCCAATGCAGCCATGTTGATGCCATGTTGATGCAGCATCTCTGCAGCATCTCATCTCACCACCTTCCGATTTGGGGTCACCAAACTGAGCAAGGCCTGTTCATTGAAACAGAAATAGCAGGGTGCTTCTTGCTGCTGGGTCACACTGGGTCACACCACAAAATTGTGTAGCAGGATTGGACCATTTTCAAGGCTTATTTTAGGCTTTTCATCTCACCATCTCACCAGCACGCCAGCAACTATCTTGAAGCCTGTCTATTGCATAAGTAGAGAAAAGGACCTGAAGGCATCTAATGGTGTCTGGGCACACTGCTCTGTCAGACTGAGCAGCCACTTCTGAGGTAGGAGTTTATAGAAACACCAAAGGCGAGAAAGGGAAAAAATCACTGCCTAACCCAAAAGGGGTGTGTCACACACTCTAGAATATCTCATCTTCTGGATCATCTGCCAAGACCAAGTAACAAGGTTTGCTGGCTGGGGCACTTTCAAATTCCCTGAAATTGTCTCACAGAAGGATGCTTTCCCAGGGAGAATCACCATGTAACTTTATATATTAAACATGGACATTGGTCATTTGGCTAATAAGATTACATCCTTTCAGCTAAGTCCTTTTCACTAGGACTGATGTAGTACAAACCCTAGACAATATTAAGAGATAATTTCACATTTTCATATGTTAGATAATCCCCTAGGTATTGTTGAAGTTTCTCTCACCAGGATCTAATCCCATGACATGGATGCAGTAACAAATAAAATGTGTTGGGGAAACCAGACCTGAGAGATGGGGCTAACCCAGGACAAAGACTTGATAAAAGAAGAGCGGAACACCCATACAAATCTGGATATTGCCTATGAAATCACAAAGACCTGTGTCCTTCCACACAAGAAAAGTGGGTGGAACACGGGGCGTAACATGTGGAAAGGGGAACAACACGTGAAAATGTGGGCGTTACGGGGGACGTACGGGAGGTAAATGCTTGTAACGCCCACACGCGCACTAACAACACGTATTCATGGAATCGGACAGGGGAAACCTGTGCGTCAAAAAAGATGCGCTAATCCGGAAACACGTACGCCAGCAGGAAGCAGGCGTAAGCGGCCCCGCACAGCATAAAAGTATGTGCAAACAACAAACAAAATCATACGCTACAATGAATATACCGTTCCTCGCAGCAGTGTTCGTGGGACACCGCAGGAGGAGGAGGATAGCTAGGTCCTGCATTTTTTTACCCAGGACCAGCCTTTTTGGGATGCCTGATGACCAGGTCTATGGGAGGTACAGGTTTCCACCACTAATAATCCTAGATCTGGTCAGGGAGTGGGAGGATGACCTCACATTACCCACCCTGTGCTCCCAAGCACTGAGCCCCTTGGAAAAGGTGCTCAATGTACTGCACTTCTTGGCTACTGGGTTATTTCAGCGGACAAGTGCCATAGTTGGGGGTGTCTCACAGACCACGCAGTCACGCTGCCTACACCAGGTGTTGGCCATCATGACTGCATCGCCCCTCAGTCCGCAGGCACATATACATGCCCAGAACACCCGTAGAAAGGCAGGCTGTCATCCAGGACTTTTACGGGGTGGCACAATTCCCCAAAGTGCTAGGTGCCATTGATTGCACCCATGTGGCTCTATGTCCTCCCAGGGCCACTGAGCACATCTATCGAAACCGCAAGCACTGGCATTGCATCAATGTGCATTTTGTATATGATGCCAAGGGAATCATCACCTCAGTATATGCCAACTATCCGGGGTCCAGCCATGATAGTTTCATATTCAGAATGTCACCCCTAAACCAGGACCTGGAAGCTGGGCGGCATGGTGACACATGGCTAATTGGTGAGTATAAATGCCTCTGCACATGCATGCATGTCAGGCATAGAGAAATGTGAAAACCCCACTAATGACAGCCATTATCACCTCCCCAGGGGACAGTGCCTACCCTCTGAGCACCTACATGATGACGCCAATTCGGAACGCCACCACACCACCCGAGGTAAGATACAACACAGCCCATATTGCAAACCGGGGCATAGTGGAGCGCACATTCGGAGTGCTGAAGTCACGCTTTCGCTCCCTTGACCGCTCTGGTGGGCAGCTGCTATATGCGCCTACAGTAGTGTGCAGGATCATAGTGGAAGCATGTGCCCTGAACAACGTTGCAACCCGGCGGGGTGTGCCGGTGGACATGGTGGTGCCCCCACATCCCCAACCACATGCATGGACGCTGCGCATGGGAGGTGAAAGGGCACGTGGTGAGGCAGCCCATACCCAGCTTGTGGCAAATTACTTCACCTAAAATCCCACACCTGCGGAGTGCACACAGGCCTGGTACATACCAGCTGACAATCAATGATGGTGACAAAAGGGACAGTCAAGTGTCACAATCATACCACCCTGAGATTATTCACCTGGAAGTGCTACATTGTGTGCATCCCTAGCTACTTAACGACACCCAATGCTTTGTCAGTAAAAGGCACATTTTCATGCAGCATGAAGGACTACCCCCTTGCAAAATACTACATCCAAATAGTGGCATGTCACCCAACCCCTCCCCATCTCAGCTGCCCAACACACCATGGCATGGCATGCAATGTGAAAGCAACCAAATGAATGCACAACACATGACACATGTGTCACAAAGTGCACTGTCCCAAATGGAAACAGGCCAGAGACAATTTCCTCTCAGTAATGAAAAAAAACACACATGAAGAAATACTTACCAGCAAGACAAAACATCAGTACAGGATCCAACAGTGGCAACATATGACAGTAAAAAATTAAATAGTGCTAGTGTCACAACCTGACTAAGGCAGCACATCGACCCCTTCCAACTGCAGAGTGTTGCTGGTTGTAAGAGGATTCAATTCAACACTACAGCTAAGTCAATGCCTAGTCTGGGATACTGAATGGAAACCCTTATGGATATATCTTTATGTCCAGTTCATGCGTTCTGGATGACTACCCCTATATAACACCCCTCTCTTGGAATCCCCCTGACCCCACTGAGCCAAGAAGTAGTTCTGTTTTGCAAGTTTAAAGGTTTATTTGATAATTTAAACAATATATATATATATATATATATATATATATATATATATATCACACTTTATGATAAATTAATAATTGGATATCACACTCAATCTGAGCAGTAATCAATAATGGATAGTCTGGCACTAGCACACTTCTTTATAATCAATGATGAGTGGTTATCGGATGAATAAGATAGCAACACTGGTAAATAGGGACAGAAGAATAATGTGGTAGAGAATGCTTTATAGGGTTCAGATGGATGCAATGTTGAATGAAAAGGCAGTACAGAAAATACTCAATATGATTTCACCAAAACAATGTAATCACTTTTCTCTGGCAATCCACTCCCCCCTTTATGCAATGCAAGGAAATGGAAGGAAAGCACACAGCTCTCAGAAATGCAATCAAATGTAATTCAGTTCACCCCAGCAAGCTTAGACTACAGAAGTTTGAAACACAGGCCCAAAATGCTTTTATATGTGATAGCACTATATTGGAAAATGTGCTAAAATGCTTTTATATGTGCTGGCAATGAAGTGAAAAATATGCTAAAATGCTTTTAATTCCCTCTAGAGGTTCAGGGTGAGTGGTATCTAGTTAATATTAGTCCAGGCTCACTCTAGCAATGATTCAGGGATGGTTCTTAAGAGGCAAACAATTTTTTTTAGCAAGGAAACTGTTGTTTTCACACGTGGAGAAATTTGCAAATCGCGGCAAATTCGCGAGTGCGTTTTTCGCGATTGCGGCAAAAGTGTATGGAACAGGAATGCTTTCCTAGGTTCGTTGAAAAGCCACGATTCCCAGCTTTCAGAGGAAAGTTACTGCAAGTCTCTAAGACAAACGGTCACGGAGATATGAGCGATATGGTAAAGGTCGTTTTTCAGATTTGAAATTTTAAAAATTCAAAGTGACAAGTACAGCTTGAAACTAGAAAATGACAGGTGACAGCTTTGCAAATGACAGGTGACAGTTAGGAGGCAGTTCTACTTAGATTAAAATAGAGTGAATTATATTATTTTAACTAAGAGATTGGTTCTGCACAGTTCTGCTAGGTACTCACACTATATTCTTGAATTAGAATGGGCCTCGCCACGGATCTGGTCAGGTTTCAGACTGGACTCTGGTCTGGTCTCGGCACTTCACAGTGATCTGGGTCAGCTCTCTGGTTCTGCTAACAGTGGTCTGGGTCAGCTCTGCTCTCTCTGGGTACAACACTGCTTCTGGATCTTTCTGCACAGCTTTCTCTGGAGATTGATGGATTTGAAGTCTGGATCTCTGGATGTGGTATGGACCGGCAGCATGCTCCGCAGCAAATGGAATTGAATGTCCCTATCTGTCCTGACTGTCTGCTTTTATGTGTTTTGAAAATGGAAGGAGAGGCTAGCTTCCTAGGCCCTACCCCTCTCCACTTGTCATTGGCCACTTCCTCCTCTTCCCCTTGATTGGGGGAATGAAATGAAGTGTCATCATGATGAGGTCTGTTTATGGTACAGAGAACCCACCCCTGTCAAATTACACACAATCTATATTTTGACCCAAAAGACATATTTGCACAGGTACACATTTGTTTAAAATTACATGCACCCATCACATATCACAGGAGGTATACCCTGTCCAAATCTGCTCTTCCTGGGAGCTTGCATTGAGAAATGGCAACATATTTCACTTTTTGGTCAGGTTACCAATATCAGATTCTTACTCAAATTTACCCAAATGTGTGCAAGACATGCAGGCATTAATTGATGAAGTATCAGACTTTTAACATGCATACATTTTAAGTAATACCCTCTTAACTGCTAGTTTGCCCCCAGATCATGCCACTGCTTCTAAAAACCTCTTAAAATGTGGCCAGAAAAATCACAAGAATTATGGGATCATTTAAATAATTATGACAAGGCCGTACTATGAGTTATTCATCTTTTTCTAAAACCATATTCTGGCTCCAAAGGGGTGTGGTTTCCCCCCAGCACAAGGTTGAATTTCTGGTTTTTCCAGTTCTGCCAAGCCAGCTTGCTCTCACAGGCAGTGCTCCTCCCCTTTCCTTCCAGGAGGAAGCCACTTTTATGGCCCCCATAATAAAACATTTGCCTGAGTCAGGACAGGGCTTTGTTCAATTTCCTGCAGAGCCCAGGTAATTCAATCAGAGAAGTGTCATATCCCTTTTGGTGGGAGCAGCAAAAAGGCAGCTAGGCCTGGGAACACAGCTGTTGTGCAAGTCTCATCTCCTGTCGGGGGTAGCTCGTGGGCAGAATTCAGTTCCTTAAGCCAGGCCCCAGCTAATGTCACTTTTAGTTATCCAGTTTTCTGCATTCAAATAAAACTAACCATTTTACATATGCAGCTAGAATGCTGATTCTAAGTTTCAAACTATGACATTTAAACATTTGCAACCTATGTGACACTAAAAAAGTAGGTCACTCATTTCTTTTAAACATTTAGGTTTTTAGTGTCTTTCAGTCCAAATTTACTTAAACTGCTGAAATCCACAGCTCAGCCAGTCTTGTTATAAACCTTCAAGTCACTTCAGAATATAACTTTACATTGGATCCACCTCTCAGTAAGTCTTTCTTTGGCCTGCTTTGGGTTCATTTATTCAGTTTTACACGAAAAAGAAAAAAGTCTGGTGTTGTTTTAAAACGCCGGCTTTCTGGGTAATGCACCCATTTTTGGGATTTAAGAAAATGAATTCCCCACAATTCTAGGTTGCCTTTGGCAATCAGCATTGCCATTCCCAATGGTTTCAGACTACTGTATGGGTAGTCCAATGGTGGTTTTAGGCAGTGACCTTCTGTGCCCATAACATCGGCAAAAATGAGTGGCAGCCTATTCTTCATGCATTTCCCTGTGCATTTTCTGGGAAGCTCTGGCCATCATAATGTTTTCCATGTCAGTACTGCACAGTTTTTGAGGTAGGGCTCGGATGCATGGGTAAAAACATCCCACATGGTAGGCAAATGTGGCACTGTACTGCATACAACATGAACTGCATCTGCAAAGGAGACGGGCTTGTTAAGACATGAAGAAGCTACATGTATATAAGGAAAAAGTCCTGGATGTAAAACCATATATAAATCCACCTTACAGTGGAGAAATGAACAACAATCCCCACTAGGGATGTATACACAGTTTGGACTACATACTGCCCACACAACCTATGGGAGCCCAATGTCTCTGTGTAAGTTACTGTCACTTGGTCACACCCTTTGCGAGCCCATGGAAAAGGGAAGCAGGAGGGGTGTGTGTCAGGAACCCATGTTTCTAACACAAAGACAGGACAAACCTGCATGTGCCCAGCTGGAATATACAGTGGATGCCTACGGGAGCCACACAAAGCAACACACTGTAACATTATTTCACAATCTGAAAGAAAATTGTTATGAACAAAAATGTAAATGCAAATGAAATATAGAAAAAGCAAAAGTAAATGTAAAGTAAAACAAACAAATTAAAATAACAAAGTAAAAATCAGAAGCATAACCAAATAAAAATAAATGTATGAAAATGACAATAAGAAATCAAGATTGAAAATAAAAAAAAATAATAAATAATAATAAGAAGAAATAAAGATAAAAAATGAATTGAATACTATTTTCATTTAGCAAATCGGAATGAAATGTGAAAAAACCCAAAAAAATAAAAATAAAAAAATAAAAAAATGGCCATGTGTGGACCGGCGGGGGGCGCAACCAGGAGGGATGAGGTACAGGGTGCACCCCAACACCCACATGCGTGGATGTTGAGAAAAAAAAACCTCCATGGGCTCATGGCCTGCATGGCTACCCTACAGTGGGAGAACTGCCGTTGCTGTCATCACCCTCTGGTGCTACATCAGAAGGTGGGCATGATATGGGAGGCAGACCACGCAAAGCCCTGGCATGCTCCTCCATGGCAGCAAGCATGCAGGTCTGAAAGGTTTGGTTCTGCAGGATGATGGTACAGAGATCCCCTTGCAGCACCTCATTGGTAGCATGCATTTCTGCCTGCATCGCCTCACGTGATGCCCGGATCTCCTGACGGGTTGCCTGGAGCATGTCAGCTGCTCCAGCTGCTGTTCTGACCTTGTACTCCGGGACACCTCAAGTTCACACAGAGTATCTCTGAGGGACCTGTGTTCTAACCTCAGGGCATCGCTGTGGGCCTGTGACTCTGCAGATATGGCTGTGTACAGAGCCTCCAGTCCAGCCCGTCGGTCCCTGTTGGTCGCCAACATGTCCTCCCTGTGTAAGTGGCAAATGGACTCTATTGCTTGCTGCTGGAGCTCCACCTGCCTTTCAGGGGGGAGAATGGAAGTGGCCACCCTATCCACGGCCTGAGCCATCATCTGACACGATGCCCCCTGTTGTGCTGAGTTCTCCCACACAGTATTGCCTGGTGGCGCACGGCCACTGCGTTGGCGGGCACCACACCTGTTTGGGGCAAGGTGATGTGCACCTTGTTGTGCTGACACTGCCTGAGGCTGCAGGACTGCATTCCTCCTTTGATCTGCTGGCCCAGGAACAGGAGCAAATATTGTGGAGTGACCCTGCATCCGTAACCGCCACAGGCGGACTTTCCAACACTGAATGCCCCATAGAGGGGTCTACCCCCAGTGCAGGTGGGTTGGACAGAACAGCATCCCTGCCAGAAACACTCACCTGCGACGGGACATATGTCTCAATGTCCGATTCAGCACCTGATTCATAGAGGTCTCCGGAGGTGTACCCAGAGACACACGTGGACAGTATCCTCTGTAGGAGTAATGGGTTTTCACCCACCACCACGCCACATCCTCCACTGGTGCCCGGTTGTGGCTGTGAGTATTCCTGCCTCTGCGCCATCTCCTCCTCAACAGCATCAAGTGCCTCATCACCTGCAAAAACATAAAATAAAAGTAATTAAAACAGGCATGAGCACGTAGGCATGACGAGGCAGACATCCAGTACATAAATGACACATGTCACACATGACAATAACTTTGGAATGCATGCACTGGCAATGAGTTGGAATGGGAGGCACAAAGCAGACACTGAGGACTCCAAGATGGAAAAGCAACACATGTGCTGCATGCTGGATATCACTGGCATCACACATCAGCCTGTGAGTGGCATGGACAATCCACATACATGACAAATGCCAGCACACAGATGGCACGTAGTATAGCCAGGGCACATTTGACAAGGACACCCAGATGGTAGCAAATCAGTACTGTCACCCATCCATGTGAGATGGACATCATGAAATTTAACATGGAAAATAGTGTGACAAAACACGCATGTGCCACACGCTGCAACAAAGCCAGTTTTCACTGATGCAGTGATGGCAGGCACATGGATACATCAATGGTTGGTCACTTCGACATGACAGAAGACAATTGGCATGTTGAACATTCAAATAGGGCCCCGAAGTGAATGCGTGCAGGCCATGTGTAGGTGCACATTACTCAATCAGCCTGATTGATGAAATCATTCCCATAATAAGGTAACAAATGTGGGCCATTGTGGGGTGTAATCTATGTCTGAAGTATGTCACATCTGGGGCAGAACGGCACAAAAATGTGCGGTAAATATCATAAGGATTTCATCAATCAGGCAGAATGAACAGGAAAACAGTATGAACAATGTTGTGGCAAGATGGCAGTTGAAGGGCAAGTGCAGTAATCAGGTGCTAATTGTGTACTGCGGTCAGAAGGGATACTTGAAAACCCAAACCCAAGGCCGGGATATGGTTTGGAGGCACTACATGGGTGACCCATAGCAGTCACGACTACACAGCCTCACCTGGTACTCAATCAGAACACATCACCCAAGCAACATACACATGGTTTGCACACAAATGCATGGCCACTCACCGGACATTGCCTCAAGATCTGGTAGGTCTCCCACGCCTCGGATCTGTTCCTCTGTGAGAAAGCCTCTAGCGAAAGAGTCATGTTCTGTGAGTACTTCCTCCTCTGGTGGAGATCCACTGCCAGTCACAAGAGTAGAGGCATGATTGGAAGCCAGCTTGTTCTTTGCTCTGCGTTTGAGGTCATTCCACCGCTTAGAGCAATCATCAGCTGGGCGCCTCACTAATCCAAGGGAATTAATGTGGTCCGCGATGCACTGCCAGTGAGCCCTATGTTGAGCAGTCGTAGACTTGCACCATGCAGTCACCAGTATTTTGCATCCATGGGCCGACATGTAGCCCACAAGTGTGTCTAGTTCTGCATCAATGAAACTACGCTTCCTTGATGTGCCGGAGGGGGGAGCTGTGTCTGGGGTCCCAGCCTGTACCGCAAGAGCACCCTTCTTCCTCTTGGAAGGTGGTGCGGACCCTGAGTGGCTTAGGCCGCTCTGGTTGGTTGAAGCGCAGATGGACTGGGCACTGGAAGTAGCCAAAGGTACGATGACCAAAGGTCTCACTGCAGGCATTGGCTGCTGGGTGATGTTGGCAGGACCAACCTCAGTGTGATGGACTTGGACCAATACTGTCCCGGCTGGGAGACTCAGAGCTGTGGTGGTTTGAGCTGCAGCTGCCCCTTTAGCCTCCTCACCCTGGCTACTTGGGGCAGCAGATGGCATTGCTGCCCCAGATCCACGGGGCCTGGTGACAGCAACTTTCACCGCCACACGTGGTTTGACTTGGTGACATGGAAGTCAGCCTGGGAGTCATCCTGTGCCAGTTCGGTTGACAATATTGGCGGGGTTAACACAGCCTGAGCTGGGATGGTGTCAGCTGCATCTCCCCGACCCATGGGGGGGGCATAGGTGTCCCTGGTTGGTCCTCCGCACACTGGCCTCTTGGGCCACCCTGCACATCCTGGCCACATCCCCTACCACGCCCACCTGTTTTATTTGTAGAGTTTGCATGTGAAGTTTTGGCTAGGCTATGTAGTTAAGATTGTACCATTTGTAACAAGGACTGCATCATAAGATACCCTTGGAAGTAAACATTTTGGATTGTGGTGTATGGTTAGATGTTTGCTTGAATGGGTGTGTTATGCAGCAGTGTTTGTGAGTCCATTTATTTTATACTTACTGGTTGAGTTTTTTGTGGTTGTATGCAATTTTTTCATGACATGGGTAACTGGACCAGACATCTGTTTGCTTGTTGCAGAATCTTTTGGCAGTTAAATACAAGTTGGCGTATTGCAACTGAGCACAGTTTTCAAGTTGAAGTTTTTCTTATGTTCATACACAGATTACGTATTAAATTTTGGTTTTAAGAATATTAAGTAAGCGTTTACAAGATTTGCTGGTAATCTCTGCTTTAGAGTAATGGTAATATCATTACATTCGAACCATCCACAATTCTTTTTTATATATGCAGTGTAGTGACCTGCATTGGTTGTGGCTCCTGTGTGGTAGATTATACCTATTGTTGTGAAGGTTTTCTTATCAAGTGATACTTGACCATGTGTGAATCCAGTCAGCTTACAGTTGTTTTTGGTACCATCTGCATTGTAACATAAAAGCATTACTATTACGTATTTACTGTGTGCCTGTATTTGTAAGGTGGAACGATTATCTGAATTGCAGGTAGTTCATAATCTGCCATGTTTGCATTTTGTACAAGTTGCTGAAATGGAATATAGAAGTTGAAATTGACCAGTTTCTGGTGACTCTTGAATTATTTGAATAGTTTCTCTCAGGTTTTCTTCAATATTAATTTCTTTGTAGTATTCATTGTTGTTTTTTAGATATTGCAGGGCTTGTCTAACTTTATGTAAGTCCACAAGTTGTTTCCATTTGTTTTGTCTTTTGTAGGTACGCCATTTACTAAGACAATTAAAGATTGATCTGTTGGCTGTTGCACTCCTAGAGTGTGTACATTTTCTTTGAGATCTAATGGTAAATAAACTACTTTGCAACAAATGCCTTTCACTAATTCAGAGGGAGGTTATTTTGCTGTTTTTGGTTGAACGTGTATTATTGCTTGAAATCGGTGCACTGTTTGAATTATGATGCTCTCACATAAATGTAGTTGTTGCAGGGGTTTTGGTAGTGGGAATAATTCCAAGTTATTTGTGATAGCACGTGAAGGTGTTTGGTTGTTGTGAAGTTTTGCAGTGCAGTAATTACAAAGTATTAAGGGGTCAGTAATTTCGTATTGGTTTTCTGCTATAAGGTAGAGAGCTAATTGGAACCATTTGGAATCTTCATTGTCTTCTATTTTGTAAATTATGTGTACAGTTTTTGTACTACTTTTATAAAAAGTCCTGTGGCAACACACACACACACACATGGGGTAGTCATTACGACCCTGGAGTTAGCCATGCCGCTATTTGTGGCATGGCTACCCCCATTCTGGGTACCCGGTCCGGGTTCCTGGAATGGGGAAATACCGGGCCATTCTGACCTTGGAGGGCCTGGTATTTCCCCATTCCAGGAACCCAGACCCTGTACATTCCCAAACCCATTTGAGCCCCCATAGGGCTCAATGTGAATGTGAAGGATGCAAACAAAGGGCCCGTTAATGACGGGCCCGTTGTTTGCATCCTGGTCTGCTCGCAGGACCTGCTAAGGATGCCTGGTTAAACCAGGCGTCCTTAGCGGGTCCCACAAGGAGACCTCGTAATGAGGCGGTAGAGGATTAATGGGGCCGGCAGCTCTACTGGCCCCGTTAACCCCCTACCGCCAAGGTCGTAATGACCGCCATGGTTTGGTACTTCAGTGGAGGTACTTTTAAACTTTAGTATTTCTTTTTTGTATGTGTTTAATAGAAGGTTGCCATTTTTACAGTAGTTGCTAGTTTGTTGTTAAGCTAATGCATTTTGTAAGTGGATTTCATTTGCAAAATATTTTCTCTGGATATGCTCTATTTCTTCAAGTAGTTGTTTTGCTGTACCATGTAGAAGATTGTATTTAAATTGGCTAGTGCTGAGGCAGGACTTTCAGCATAGTAGAGTTTATCGACCAGATTTCTTATAGTTTAATGATGTGTTGATATCATTTTGATATGATGGAAGGTGCTTTTGGAAATAGGTCCTGAATTGCAGGCTAATGAATGTCCTTGTAGTCCTTTGTATTTGCGCACTGGACTGGCATCCATATTTTGTAGTATTTTCATTTTGAATTTGTCTTTGCTTTTTACATGCTGATTGAGGAACTGGCGTAAAGATTTGAAAGATTTTTTGACAATGTTACACATTGATGTGCACGGCCATTTGTAGACTGGACGTTTTGGTTCAGTAGGATGGAGAGGTGATACGGAGTTTTCTGGGGATATTGTTGTGAGCAGAGTTTCTTGTTCCATAATGGTGTTATTAAGTTTTTCATACCCTCATCTACTGCTATGTATGGCAATTGGGTTTGTTTGCTTTTGTTTATATGTTCTACATTAAAATATGGTTCTGTGCTCATGGTGTGACTCCATTCACCTCCACAGATGTTTAAGAAGCTATTTTTGTTGATATTATGTTTATTCAGAAGTCTTTTTTGTACTTTCGTAGTTCGTTTTGTTACTGGTTTCATTCTGTTTAAAACTAAAATAGCTTCCTTTTGAGAAGGATTGCGCTGTCTATGAGAGCCTCTAGGATTAATTTTCTACGGTAGCTTTTAAGGGTTGTGCATGATTTCTCTCCTGTTTTTATAAGGTTCTGAAGGACTCTGGGCAGAAAATTTTTTGTAAAATAATGTTTTGGTATGGCTACTTGCCACTACATCGAGATTTATAGGCACAGTATTAGCAGTAGTGGTAGCTGAAGTCTTGTTAATCACTTTCTGTTTTGTTTTACATTTTGATAGAGGAGGCAAAGTTTCTGTACTGGAAGCTTGTTTTGTTTTCGCTTAATTATTGTACTAGCTATTTTGTTTGAACATTTTGTACAAAATCTGCCAGAGATGGATGCTTATTTTGGACACTTTTATTTTAATTTGCTCTACTTCGGCGTTGCTTTCTACAGGCATTCTTTGGTGTCTGTTGGAGAAAAAAAGAAACCATGGGTTGGGCTGTTTTGCAGTGTATGCGTGCTTTGTGCATGAGTGTCTGAGTATGATGGTAAGGATGATTGTGGAGGTGTGTGATTGTGCAATGGGCAGCTACATCAAGTTGGGAAGGCTATTCTTGTATTTGTGTGTTACTATACTGGGCTTCAGATGACAATATAAAGTATGCAACTGGTAAGGGGAAGCACTAATACTTCATCTAATGGTAAAGGGTTAATACACTTGTTTGTTCTAGAATACTAAAATGCTAGTATGTCTGAGTAACAGTTAGAACATTATGTTAGTATTGTACTTACTTTTTTTTGTATGGAAAGAGTAGGTTTCTTCTAAGTCCTTGTTCGTACTTCAGGCGTTGCTGCTTTTCAGGAGAGTGGTCTTCACTGCAATTGCAAAAGAAAGAAGTTAGTGAATATGTGTGTTTATAGCACTTTTGTTAATGTAAACAGTGTTTTTTTTGTTTTTGTAGTAGTAGTGTTTTGTTTCAACTGAGCATAAGATGCACATGCACTTTCCTTTGCCTATGTGCATCCTGTATATTTTATTTAGAATCTGTAGGTTGAATATGTTTTACAAAGGAGTATAATAGTAAACGTATAGAGCACACATGTTTTTTTAATGTTATGTTATTGGAAGTTAAGAAACAGAAGAAATCATCATATCCTTTCTTTTGCTATTTTTACAGGGTAAATGGCAGAGATCGAACGCAAAAGCATGCAATGTATGCATCTGTGAAGGTGTGGGAAATAAATCAGAAGGATTTCATATAGAGGCAGTGGTGTTGTTTGAGTTGGGAGCCTTTCTAATGATATTGTCTGTGTGTGTGCTTGAATGAAGATGCATGTACTCATCCTGTCTGCGTGTACTTTTATAACACACTGGACAGTCTTTTTCATAATTATACCATTATTCCTCCCATCTTTTAATATGAAATAACATTTTTTTAGATAACTCTGTGTGTAAACACAAATTTGGAGAGCAGCCAGGTTTGCAATTGACACTTCAGCATAGCAGATGGGAGACATTACAGTATGTTCATTTTACAGTTTATACAGGGTAAGGGGCAGTTACTCTGTTTATATGTATTCCTAGAAGACCTGTACATGTACTGTGTAGAAAATATTCATATCTGTAGTCTGTGTTCATGCATGTGGATGTGCATGAATCAGCAAGTAGAAATCTTGGGGAGTTTTATAGTAGTTGTTGCTGTAGGTCTGTTGCAGTCACAGCCATATTGTACTGAGCGTGATAAATAGTACATCTAAAGTGCTGATCTGTGATGATAGAGTTAGATGTAGAGTTCTTGGATGTGATTGGTGGATGATTGTGTGACTGTTTAACAGTAGCTAATGAGGAAATGGTGCAGAGAGTGAAGTGGAAAGGGTAGAAGGGCTTCCCCAATGTTACAAGCTCCACGGACACCGTGGCTGTCCGCGGACAGGGCGTGCCACATCCGGGGTTTCTCAGCAAATCCAGCATGGAATGGGGACTGTAGGGATCAGCTAATCAGATGTTGAGGTTGTGGTTTGTGTTGAAAGAGACTGTGTGTAGTGAAGATGGCAGAGGTGGAGAAAGTCAAGGTGTTGGTGGTTTGAGATATGTTTGTGCATGGTTTGGAGCAGTATGCTAAATGTAGGAATGTGGCAAACAATTATGATGTAAAAGGAGTGGAGGTGGTGTGGAGCACTGTGCTTGGTTTCAATATGCAGGGAATTGTAAAAGTTTGTGAAGATATGGGAAACGGTGAACATTCCACATGTAGTTGTGTTGCACTGTGCTGCTTTGCATTTGTGGTATGTCAGTGCCCCTACTTTGTTGGCAGATTTGGAACACTTTGTTCAGGCAGTAATGAAAATACTTCCAAATGCCAAGGTTATTTTTTCTGGTTTAGTGCCTAGGGCAATATAGGATAATAGTTTTGTTTTTTGTCCTCAGCAGGTGGAGAGAGGAAGATCTAGGGTGGTCCTTATTGAGGTAGGTCACAGACCTTCTTATTCTGTATTACAGTAATGTTGGTATCATTATATTTGACCCATCCACACTTTTTTTTTATATATGCAGTGTAGTGACCTGCATTGGTTGTGTCTCCTGCGTGGTAGATTATACCTACTGTTGTGAAGGTTTTCTTACCAAGTGATAGTTTACCATGTGTGAATCCAGTTAGCTTGCAGTTGTTTTTGGCACCATCTGCAGTATAACCTAAAAGCATTACTATTACGAATTTACTATGTGTCTGTATTTGTAAGGTGGCAAGACCCCCACACCGTTCATATCGCTAGTGACCGAATGTGGGATAGTACAAACACATGTGTGCAAATTATAGGCCTCTAATATATAACTGCGGTCATGGGGTCAGGGGACTGCAGCCTAGCCGGAGGGGGTTGCAGCAGGCTTTGCTTGAAAATTCTCATACAAGCACATTTTGTCAGGGCTCGAGACTTTCTCCTTTGAAAGATGTTTACATGATTTGCCGTCTGAAGAGGAGATGGGCTGAGCTGACAGGTGGTGTGGCCTGGCGGTGGGAGTCGCTGGGAGAGTTTGTAGTTCTCCAGAGGAACAAAGTAAATCCGTAGAAATGTCGCCCACATTGGTGAATGGTAGCAAACAAATCATATGTTTTTCAAAAATATTTCTAATGCCACTATGGTCTGAAGGGCTATTGGCTCCCATTCTGAGTGAAGGTCAGCGCCGTTGAATTTTTGTTTCCGAGCTGAGGAAACCCACGCATCATACACAGCATAAGGTTCAATTGTTTTTCGATCTTGAAACAAAGGAAGGATTCCGAAAGGAATGCATGAAGGGAGGGATGTAATACGTTCAAATATGATAAGGTTCACCATTACAAAACTGGACAAAGGAACATGTCATTCGATTTATGAAAATTCGTAGACCTGAACGGAGTGTCTGCGTTACACCGATAAAATGGAAATGCGAAATATTATGTAAGTTTTACTTTCGACGATTTTATAGACGAACAAGTAAACTTATCATTCGCTGACCATTATTGCTGGCTTATATTGTACTTGGTTGTTGTTTGTGGCATATTGCAATGACACGCAATTACAACTTGTGTGTGTACTTGGCTTTGTCCTGGGCACATAGGTAGTCCAGCATCGAGATGCGTGTAGTCCACTAGTGGGTTCCTCCAGGTTCCACAAACACATAATTCAATGCTAATATTTAATTAAAATTTCGTCTATGTGTTCTTCTTGCCCTTAGCTTGCTCCCTGATTTTAGCTCACCCTCCGCATCCCATTTCGAGCTGACCATACTCCAAAGCACTAAATTCTGAAGCAAATTGAAGAGTACTTTTCACGTTTTTTTAAACGTTAAAATGGTTAAAATGATAAACTGTAATAAAGATCGGCCACTGAGAAACATTTCTGTTATCGTTTTTAAACAGCTACATCCTGCCTTTCTGCGATTGTCATCGATTCCAGATACACGCACCTTTGACTCTCCCTATTTCTCTCTACTGACTTGAACTTCGGTTCCTGAGGGCGTTCAACCTACCAGCGCCTTGAGACCATACCAATTGTACATAAGGCGCTATATAAAAGCAAAGTAACATAACATAGCACAACATACCAAATGACTTTTTTTTAATCGCCAGCTGCAGACAGACGTGAATGGGTGGATCACAGTGACTCTTTTTTGGGACGATCGCCATGTGCCGATATGCCCTTACGAAGTACCAGCGATAAGGAGCAACCTCACATTGTTTACGGTGGCCTAGTGCCAAGCTGATGCCAACGCCTTGCGATTCACAGTGCGTCCAATGCGCTTCTTATACCCAAAAGGAACACCGCATGACTCACGATAAACATTTGTGGATCGAGGACGAAGAAACAAATTACCCATTTGCTTGACTATGGCAATCGCTGGATGTTCTTGGAGCGTTTATTGTGAAATAAAAGTACTTTACAAATTGTACAGCTTTGCTATTTCATTTAAAAGTATGGTTTTATATTCAAAATTGGGACGCGCTGTGTTGTCAGATGATGTGTGTTGATATTCCGGGTTCTGCGTCAACTAACGTTATGACATAGGTGATGACTGGGCGCGTTTGGCTATGCTGCCCAGTCACGTTCTGGAGATAGGCGGAGAATATCACTAGGTTTGGTGATGTCAGCCCCAGGGGCGGGGCATATGAATTAGTGCCGCCAGGGCAGTCCACTTTGGGCGATGCGGCAACGGATAATATTATCACAAGATGGACGCGCCCTGCTGCCTGATTTCTCATGTGTAAAAAAGAGGAAATCTATGGTAAGGTGCGTAGGAAATGTTTGTATGATCAATCAAAGTATGCTTAGAAACACATGCCGAACCCTTGGGACAATCATATTTCTGAGTGCACTATTCCTTTAATAAATACATTTCTTCCTCCATTCGCTGCAGATGATTTCCTAAGGTCTCTGTTTATGTATTATTTTTAATGTCTGTATGGTGTGTTAAAAAAAGAATGTGGTAAGTAAACATGAACTAATTGGTAATAATTGGTTTATATAGAGAGGTTTAGTGTCTACCATTAGTATCCCTGTTTTCACTCATTTCATCACAAGGAACATTTTCTTCCAGCCATTCCAAAGTACTAGACATTTCTGTGTAAAAAGAAATATACTCTCTCTGCCAAGGGCCATACGGGCTATTTTGTGGCCCAACTTGCAGAAGGAGTGGCTTGGAGTGGCTGGGAGAAGTGACGGCCGCTAAAGTGCCTTAGAGTGGCTACCCTGCCGGCTCCTGATGTATGAGTCAGGCTAGCTGTGGCTAAGTTGAGAGAGGCAGCCCTACTGAATTTGAGTGGGCATTGGAAGTAAGCCATCAACTATGGGCCTCCAAGGGTTTCGGGGTAGGCGACGGTAGTTGGGCTGTGTTGTAGTCAAGGTGCCATCAGCGAACCTGGTTGTCAAACTGTTGTGGGAGCATTGGATGAGATATCTGTTCACTCTCGTTACATGTACAGGGGGTGTCTCTGTGGCATCTGAAGAAGATGTCAACTTCCCTGTAACTACCCTTTTTTTGATATAGAAGGGTCTGTGACAGGGGTGGCTAGCCTACTAGCAATATATTTGGGCTTACTGAGCGCATTTGTAGTTATTTCCGCCCATGCCTTTGCCTCTCTTTAAGCATTAAAACATAGTTTGACGTTGAATCCTGACGGTTGGGGGCAGCGCCTGCTCCTGAATTAAAATATTGATTTTTTTGGAGACTGCGGGGATTTGTTCCCTTTGATCCTGAAATCTTTATCATCTATATCTGTTGTCCTGAAAACAGCGTACACAGCCCTGAGTGGATGGCACCTTCTAAAAAACCCTCCATCTCCAAATACAACCTAAGGGAAAAGAAACAGGAGGCAGCCCTGGGACCTATAATGGAAGAAACTAAAAGTAAGAGGAATAAAGTCAAGAAGGGAATTCCTGTAGATCAGGGAAAGATTACAGGTTTTTTTCCCTTTAAATGTGCCAGTGGAAATTAATTCCACAGCCTTGGAGATACCTATGGAACCAGTGACTAACATCTCTAATTTGGGCAGCTCGCTATATTTTGAAGACATTGACAACAATTCTTTATTGGATCTGTGTCTGAATATCCAGAGAGGCATGACTCCTCAGACAGTAGTCCCTCTGGAAAATAGGAATCTCTCAATGCTGGAGAGCCAAGCTAAAGAACATGGTAAACTGTCTCACCAAGCTGGGTCATCGGTGAGGTTATCAGCCTAACCTAATCTAATTATGGACACCTCATTGGCCACTGATACAGAGAAAACCAACAGTAATGTTCCGTTAGTGCCAGAAATTGCAGAATTACAGGCATCTGTGGCATCTTTACAATTTGCATTAAAAATACTGCTGCAGAACTCTGGGAGAATATTGGCAAACTCAGACGCATTGATCAGTGACCGTGCACATAGACAGAATCTGGCAGAGGAGGTGGAAGGTAACTTATCTAAAGCTATCTCAATAACAAGAACAAACTCCAATTCCAATTATAGCTACATCCGAACATCCAGAGATACTGCCGTCACGTAAGCAGCGTAAGCAATGCAAGATGGCTAAGCAAGTATCCTGCGGGGCCAGAGCCAGTAGCCATGGGTCCTCACCATCGGTGATGGGGAAGCCCATACACCGTTCCAAAAAAGCAAAAAAAAGAGCTGCTCGGGCAAAGAAATGGAAAGATCTAAGTAATGGCCGACTAACAAGCTGGTTGATCGCTGAGGATGCAGATGCCCCGGACGGGGTAGACGAACTTGAAAATGTAACGATTGAGTCTTTACTTGAGGATGACATCATTCCAGTGAATATCCCGAAAACAGCGAGCAACCACGGTAGTCCACACAGCTCTGTATTCTCTATATCAGATCCTATAAAAGAAAACGATGCTGTCTGGGGTAACCGTACCTGTATTATCAAAAATGTATATCAATCTGATAAATGTGCTTGGCTCTCTCGCTCCGAATTTCTGAAGAGACTGTTTTCTGTCCCTCAATTAAGAGTTTTGCAATCTGAGGACTTCCAATTTCTAGAGCCCCTTTCAGGTTCATATCCCAAGGTGTCAGCCTTGCACTGCAAATTTATATCCACTGCCCAACTATTAAGGACCTTTAAAAAAGAACTGACAATGGTGGATATTGAGATTGATGCTGAACTGATGTATAACGAGCCAGGTGGTCCTGAACCGGAAATTGTGACAGATAGCTCGGCCGTTGCTTGCCTTAACTTGCCAACTGGAAAGAAGGTGGACATGACAGAGGTACAGTCTGTACTTAAATGGCTGACAGAGGCTTTGCCCAAGGTCTCAGCTAGCCATTGAAAATTATTGTTGGCTTCATGGAACTGCAGGGGCTTTGCCCATCTCCTAAATGGAGATGGGCCGATTGCTCAACTATCTCAGTGCAATTGTATTTGCCTTCAAGAGACTTTGGCGATGAACCCTTTATTCTTGGACGGTTATAAGGGTCATCAGGTATTAGCTAAAAGAGGAGAAAGAGGACGGCCCTACGGAGGGCTATGGATTGGGGTATCTAACTGGCTTTGGTCAAGGAGGATTGACGTGAATCAAGATGAACAAATGCTAGCAGTTGAAATAGTACATAAAGATAAGGAGATTTCTGGTAAACTGCTAGTTGTTTGTCTGTATAATCCTCCAAGGGCAGTGTTTAGAGAGTCCTTACAGGAAGCATTGTATGAGTTATTGGCCAGCTGGTTAACTATTGAAGGGAATATGGATGTCTGCCTAGTAGGAGATTTTAATACCCATATGCTAGGGGGTGAACAGAGAACGGCCAACCTAAAGCTATATCCTAAATGTGTCATGGAGCATCAGAAAGTAGAGAGCGAAGGATTAAATTGGGTATACTTTTTTCGTAATTGGGATCTTGAGATGCTAAATGGACACACCAAAAGTGACCATCCGGGCAGACATACTTGGAGGAATGGATTAGTGGTTAGTACTTTGGATTATATTTTCGTTTCTCCAAGCATGCTGCTCTTGGTCGAAGACATGATAGTAATCTCAAATAACTGGAGCGATCATGCAATTCTGGCATGTTCATTTGACAACTTAGAAGTTCGTACCCAATTTTGTACGGTAGGGGATTTAAAAGTTAACCATGCAGGGACCTGTATCCTCTGGTCGGATAGGAATGTGCTACTAGCAGATGAAACCCTCTATAAAAACTCTTACCCCAATATAGAAGAATTTAAAAAGATGTCAATTGATGAAGTAGAGAATTGGATTTACCAGTTCTCGGACAAACATGCTTCAACTTCTGCTGGAGTCATAATCAGTGACCAAGCGAAATACCCTATCTATGACAGATATATCTGAGATGCTAAAAGAATATTGAGGGCTAATTTAAGGCGGGCCAAGAAAACTAGTATAACCTGGGAGGTATATAATTCAATCTCTAAGAAATTAAAGAATAAATATAGGGCAGATATCAAGGCAAAAAGAAGCTTTGACAGAAATAGGTCCTGGCAAAGGTTAGTGCAGACTATTTGCTCTCAGAAAACTAGTAGCATATGGACACTCCTCAATGAAGCTAGGGGAAATAAGTCTCAGCAGTTGGCTAACCCCATATCTAGTGCAGAGTGGACCAGGTTTCTGGAGAAGCGTAATGTAGAATTTAAATGTGACGAGATGACTGAGATGGGTAAAACACCATTTGATCCCACCATAGACATCTCCTATGATTCCATCTTGTCTACGATCAAATTACTGAAATCCTCCAGAGCACCTGGTCCAAATGGATTGGCCAATATTGTAATAAAGAGTAATCCAGAGTTTTGGTCTGTACTAATGAACATCTTTTCACAAAAATTTTGAGTACAGGAAAAATTCCAAGCTCTTGGCAATCGGCCATTTTAATACCTATGTTTAAAAAGGGAAGTAGAATGGACCCTAATAATTATAGATTACTTTCTATGTTAGACATCACAAGCAACATATTTGCCTCACTTCTATTGGGAAAACTCCAGCAATGGGTTGATCAGGCTAATATACTGTGCAAGTTTCAATGCGGCTTTAGAAAAGGGTATTCGACTACCCACAACCTTTTGGTTGTGGATTATATGCGTAGTAGGGCCCTACAAAGTGGGCAACCTCCCCTCTACGCTCTCTATGTAGATTTTAAAGCCGCATTCGATTCTATCCCCCGAGAAAAACTTTGGTTGAAGCTACAAAACTAGGATGCCCAGAAGATCTACTGTATTACCTTAGGCTGTTACACCAGAACACTAAGGTGAAATTAAAATTAGATCAGGACGGTCACATGTCGGAGGAAGTTCCACAGAATAGAGGGGTTAAACAGGAATGCGTGACTGCCCCACTTGTATATAATTTATATGTACATGACATCCCTTTGAAAATAGCTACGGCAAAAAATTGCCCTCCCAGTATAGGTAAAACCCCATGCTTGGTTCTTGCATTTGCGGACGATTTAGTTATATTCGACCATACTATTAGTGGACTACGACGATCGGCATTAGCCCTCTGGGAATATTCTGCACATAACGGGCTCACTATTAATGCCAAGAAAACACAAGTGATGAGATATACAAGTAAAAGATCTACACGTGTTTTACTTCGCATTGATAGTGTTGAAATCTCATATGCCCCGGTATACAAATATCTTGGGATAGAGCTGGAACCCAAATGTGATTACTCCACATGTAAACACAACCGGAAAACAAGAGCAGCACAAATTACTGCCCTCTTTAAAAGCTTTACAACTAAACAGGGAGGCTTTACCCTATGGGGAACACGTCATCTTTATATCCAGGTTTTCTCCCCTATGATGGTGTATGGCCTTGAATCTTTGATTAAAATGGATTTGGATTGGCTACAACTTGTGGAGGGAACATTTTGGAGAAGGATTTTCTGACTTCCGGCATGCATCCCTATGTCCCTGCTAAGACTTGAGCTGGGGCTTATATCGTTAAAAGCGCAGGTATTGAAAAAGAGAGTGGGATTTTATTTAAAAATGGTGAACGGCATGGGAAATGCCTTACTAATGTCATTTTCTCTGAAAAGTAATAAAGAGGGTTCCATTAGCGAATTTAAAAATCAAATGGAACAGCTACTTAAGGACATCTGCTGCAGACATCGAGAAGGGCTATATACTGAAGCCATGCAATCTCTTATGGGGAGACGGGTAGAGCTTTGGGACTGGCTTGAACATTTTGAACATCTGCGTAAGCTAAAAAGATATAGTTTTGTGCAAAATAGGCTATACTTATTTAAGAAACCGCAGAAATATCTGTTGCTATGCCCGTCCCTTAGGCTCAGGAGATGTATACTTCTATTAAGAATTGAATATCTTCTCATAAAGATGACTACGGGGTGATAGATAAGATACCCAAAGAACAACGCTATTGCCGTCTTTGTAAGAATCAGGAATTTCTCGAGACAGCGAAGCATGTGTTTACAGAATGTTTGGCAATGATATATGATAAAACAACTCATCTGGGAAAGCATGTACATAATGAGAAACCATAGGGGATATGCTTTTCTGGAATCATTGTATTAACACCAATAGCATGAGCTTGTTAACTGCACTTTATACTATCTGGTTAAGGGTAGAGGTTAAACTGGGTATATCTATATAATGACTGCTAGGAGTTGGCTAGGTTCCGCCCCTATATGGAAATTGTGAAATTGTTAAGTGAACCATAATGTATGTGATAATGTCTAAGACTATGAGGTAAGAATGATTAGTATGTTTGGTTTAAATTGCTGATGATGAATTTAAGAGACAGTGAATGATTCATAATTTGTATTGTTTGAATTTAGATTTTTAGTGTATATATTGTATTGTAATTTTATCTACTGTACGGTTTTATCGACAAGATTAATATGTGTAAAGTTTGTTATTTAAACTATGTCACATTAAAGTTATTATTATTTTATATATATATATATATATTATTTTTACTGTACGTAATACAGAAAGTTTATAAATATATAAAATAAATGTAGTCTACTCACTAGTTTCTTGCTAAGTTTTGCTGTTACTGCTGCATAGGTGTGCTGTTAATTTTTGCTGTGCAGTTTGTGTGAGGTAATTTTGTTGGAGGCATAATGATTTTGTTTTGGTATATTGCATTATGTTGCAAATGTTATGTAATTGGACGGTTGGTGTGTTACATATACAGTTTCCCCTTCTTATTTATTATTGAATGTAATGTATTTATATGCTGCTTTTTGAACATGTTCAGTGTTCTTATTGCATGATTCAACAATGTAATATAGTCCCTGAGTTTTTGGATGGTGTTGATGTTGGCCGAGTCTGTCCTCGTACATACGCATGGTCAGTAAACATCAGACCCACTAGCGCAGGTAGGGGGTTCAGTATTTTCTATGTTATATGTATATAAACTAAGGGAATCCTAGGAAACATGTATCCAATTTATATTGTCTATATCTATATTCACCAAATAAAACTTTGTTAAAGGGATGTTATGGTTAAGTTGCTCTACTAAAAACCTATGAAATTCAGTGAAAAAAACTTGAGCATATATGAGCATATACAGGGAAAGTGAAATAAGCAAAAAGGCAGCAGAACTACCAGAAAGTGTTCATAACTTAACTGATTATCTTCATGCACAGAAATTATTGCTCTGTTTCAAAGCTGCTACTTCCCCTATGTATATGTATCACATGATGTGACTGGACCCTAGGGAAAGTAGTGTGAGTACAATGTATACAAATATGAGCATATACAGGGAAAGTACAGTAATAAAAAAACAGCAGAACTATCAGAAAGTGCTCATAACATTATTGATTATCTTCATGCACAGAAAGGATTTCTGTCTTTCAAGCCTGTGTCTTCCCAATGTATATGTATCATATGATGTGACTGGACCCTAAGGGAATTACTGTAAGAACATATTTAAAGGATAAGTCTACAAATCTAGTACCTTTTCAATTTTTAGTTCCTGACTGTTACTGAAGAAAACCATGTGGCCTAGATATGTCAGTAAAGGAAAAAAGACGGAGCCAGACATGTGATGTCATTGGTGAATTTCAGGGGTATTTCGATTTTACTTGGAACCATAACGTCCCTTTAACAAAGTTTTTTTCACTGAATTTCATAGGTTTTTAATAGCTCAACTTAACCATAAAGTCCCTTAGCAAAGTTTTTTTCACTGAATTTCATAGGTTTTTAGTAGCGCACTTAACCATAACATCCCTTTAACAACGTTTTTTTCACTGAATATATTATACATACACACAGTACAATTCTTAAATGAGGCAATTTACAATATCATTATAATTATATGTCATTTTTTAAATATTTGCTTATGCAAATAAAGAAAGCTCCCCTGCAAAGATATTCCTTTATTTTCCTATGGTCATGGGCTGGGCTGGCTCTAACATACGCCTGCCTGACTATGCAATGCTCCCACGCGCAGCAAGAGACAAAGAGCTAGAGGCAGGCAGAGACCCAGACAGAGAGAGAGAAAGCGAGAGAGTGGGAAAGAGGTGACATGCACATAGTACAAGATTAAGAGAAATAAAGAAAGTGGGGCAGAGAGAGACTGCATTTGATGCTCTTGGTACAGCTAGCTATTGTTTTTCTGGAGTATGTGCCAATTGATTGCAAGGTCCTCCTACCCCAAGGCATCGCACAACCTACATCATATACATAGTTTTGTTTTTATTGCCCGAACAGTCAAAAGCCAGGACTGGTTACATTGCTCTATCCTGACCAGAGGGATGTTTCATTTTCTTCTGAAGCACACACACAAAGGGACACATTTTAAGGACATGTAATATGTGCTGTTCACACGTGCCCATTCAGTTTGCTTCATCACTTTTGCGTGGTATGTTTTGATGTATTTACGTGTCCTGTACATCTATAGAGGAAATGTTAAGGGCGTTTATTCATTAGAGCATTTTTTTTTCAATTGTATCCGTTTTCTGTTACAATGATATCATAAACTTAGCTAACAGGAAAACTGTGAACGTGAAAGACTGCTCTCAGAAATGTCCTTGTTTAAGTTAAAAAGCCGATGAAGCAAAATATATCCACCCCTGCACTGAATACGTTTACGTCCCCGGTGAAATTCATCCCCCCAGCGTCTGGTCGTGTTAAAGAACCTGATCTTTTATTTTTATGCATATATTAAGAGCATTATCTTAAAAGTCCGAAGCAGGATTCAAACCTGTGTATCCGGCCAAGTTATTACACCAAGCTGTAGATTAGTTAATTGAGCTATTTGAGGGACTGCTCTGATTTTGTGAGAAACGTAATACAAAAACAGTCCAGAGGGACCTCGGGTATGGTTTATATTAAGTTAACATTATACTCCTGTAATTAACAAAAATCCAGCGCCGAATGATCCAACTCTTCTCCCAGCATTAATTTTAGTTATTTGTTTGCATTTATTTTTTGAGCATAAACCTAGATTTGGAAAGGGCTTTACCGAGTAATTGATGCCAGTTTTGCTTTTTGAATTTGCTTTTTTTTTTATATACAACAAGAACACTGACCCAACTTCAAGTCAATGGTGGAAAATAATTGGACGGGTAGCCTTGCATAAATACAGAGTGCGCTGAATCATAGTGCCCATGGCCCAACTTCAGACCAATTTGAACTGGTGTGAAGTTTAAAAGTTCAACAGTTTCTTTTATGGAGCATTAAAGTAACGCAAAGGCCAAGTTTGCTTTGCTTTTACAATTTTGCACATGCCGCACACCTGTCTAAATGACTGGTTGTGGTGTCATTGGCAACTCTCCCCAGACATTTCACTGCTGTGAAATAACAGTATGTGCCTCATTACAAAGTTGCCAGTCCGGACACAACGGTACCAGTAAGCTTACCAGTAACGTTGTACCCGGATCGGCAAACTACGAGTTGTGCCACGGGTGCCTTTCATTCCACCAGGTTATGAACAGTGCTGATGCTACAGGCATCCCCATCCCCATTGAGTCATATTGGGCTCAAATGGGAAAGGGGGTGTACCGGCTACGGAACCCGCGAAAGGGCACTTACCGGGTCCGTCTGGGCTGGAATACCCTGGTAATTGCCCATTCGCGGGTGCCAGACTTTCTTGCCAGTATGGAGGTAGCCCTGCTCCAACCTCGTAATGAGGCCCAATGTCTCTATTTTCCTGTTTGAGACTGCCATAAAGGTAGTGCTAAACTCGGTGGTAGCGGGTGCATTTTTTAATTGGAGGGGTGTAAATACTTTGTTCAAACATGCAGGAGTGACTGAGATTTGGGAGGCACCTTGAACTAATCAAGGGGAGGGTTTTGGGGGTTCTTCCCCCGAGAAATCATTTTCAATAATGGGTGAAAATGGTGCATTTTACAGCGCACTTTAAGTGAAAAACTGGTTGAAAAGGCAGACACTTTGTATATGGTTTTGTGGGATAACTCTTGAAAACAATCATAGATGTGAGTCATCAGCAGTGCACAGCAGCATTTTCCAACACATTTTCATAATGCTTTTGCCCACAGTATATGAAAGTATGTTCACGCTGGTTGTGCCCATACATTTATATATGCCAGTATTGACATACATCAACATATTCATGTTGTCTTTGCGCATATTAGTACCCGGCGAGAGTCAAGCAGAATGCAACACGCATTCTGATTGGCACTCGCCGGGTCCTTACCCGGCCGAGAATCCTTTGATTCTCGGCCGGGATTCCAGCTGCCTTGTCCTCGGCAGGGGGTGTGGCAGCCCCTTACTCAATGAGGATGCTCGAAGCGGGGCCATCCCCGCTCCGAGCCTCCACACGGCTGAGAGGCTGCCTTTGTCCCCTGCGGGGGACTCAGGTAAGTTTTTTTTTTTTTTTTTCTTCACTTCCCTCCTTCCTCCCTGCCCTCCCCATCCCACTAACCTGCTTGCTCCTGCGTCCCCGGTGGGGGATGATAGCAGCCTCCAGCAGTGTGGAGACCCGGAGCGGGGCCATCCCCGCTCCGTGCCTCCACATGGCTGGAAGCTTCAATCGTCCCCCGCCGGGGACGCAAGTACGTATTTCTTTTTTTTTCCTCCCTCCCAATCCCACTTACCTTCTGCTTCTTTTTCTTTTTGAGAAGCGGACGTGCTGGGAACACAAGTCCGCTCCCGATGGCCGCCATGGAAAGGGAAAACGTACTCTGTTTACCCTTTGCATGGCGGCCATTTTCTTGGTCAGTTTTTTTTTTGTTTTTTTCTGTCCCGAAATTCCACAGCATTTCGGGACAAAAAAAATGCTTTTAGTACCCCAGTCACGCACATAATGCAGGCCGGGGTACTAATAGCAATATGACCCTCGCGGTGGGGGCATTACCGACTCAGGTAATGCCCCGGGGCCTTCGTTAAGGCCCTCGCTTCGCTACCTGAGTCGGTAATGCCCCCGCCGCTCGGGTCATATTGCTTAATTATCATTAACGATAATATAAGAAAAAATGTCTATGCTTGTGCTGGAAATATAGGTCAGTATTCCCACAGTATTCCTTCTGTTGGCTTTGACATTAAAAATGCCATGCCACAATACGAAAACATGTGTTAACTGGCTGCACCAACATGCCAGTCTAGCCATGTAATAACACATCATGCTTGCTGTAACACAGATGCCCAGTAAAAAAAAAGCCTTGGCAAACCCAATAGTTTTTACATTTGTAGTTGTTTTCACATTTAACATTTAGCATGGAAGAAAGAAATGTGAAATGACAGCCCAGAGCGGATGACAGCATGGAAGGGAATTAAGGGCAACGCTGGGGGGTGAGAGAACTGTGGGGGGGGGGGATAAGAAATAAATGGCATCACAAGGAAGAATACAAAAATCCAATAGATGAAAGGTAAGCCAGCAACAGTACAGAGGAGTATTGAACAACATTTGAAAGAAGGAGTGACAGCACAAATGGGGGCAGAGCAACAGCAATAGGGGAGAGGTTAACAACATCGCAAAGGTGGATGGAGTAACAGTGCAAAGGTGGCTGAAGTGATAGCACTAGAGGGGGAAGAAGTGACAACAAAAGGAGGAAGGAGCGACAGCACAAGGGGGAGGATTGGCAGCACATCCGGAGAGGACCAACAGCACAAGTGGGGAGGAGCGACAGCACAAGGGGGAGGAGTGATAGGCGCACAAAGGTGGAAGGAGGGTCAGCACAAGGCGGACAGGAGGGACAGTGCAAAGGATATGGAGAAGGGAAAGTGCAAGGGCAAGGAGAGAATGTACAAGGGGGAATGAGGGACAGCACAAAGGGAAGGGACAGTGCAAGGAGGAGAGGCAACAGTGCAAGAGGTGAAGGACAGCACATAGGGGAGAATGGACAGTGCAAGTGGAGGAGGAAAAGCACAAGGGGTGAGGAAAGCACAAGAGAATGACTGCAGTCCCTAACCATAGGTTTCTTTTGGACTGGTAGGGGATGAATTATTGTTGAAGATATTCTGGGCCTGTCTTGTGGAGGGAATGGGGGGTGATGCACATGGCTTTGAAAGTGGCTTGTCGCCCAACAGGGTGCCAGTGGAGGACACAGAGGGTGGGTGTAATGTGCCCTCTTTGACCAATGGCCAAGAGGATCCTAGCTGCAGTGTTTTGGAAGACTTGATGCTTTCTGAGTTGATATGCAGGAGCGCCCAGGTACAGGGAATTGGTGTAGTCTAAGTAGGAGAGGATGATGGCCATGATTGCAGTGAGACTGTGAGGGTAGGAGAGGTAAGGGAAGATGCATCTGAGAATGCAAGGGTGGAAAGATAGCAAGATTTAGCCAAAGAGTTAATGTGGTGTCAGAGTGTCAGGTGAGCATTCATGGTGCATCCCAGATTCTTTACTACAATGGATGGTCGGAGGGACTAGGGATGATGACCAAGGGTGGGTTGGGGGAAGAGTGGCGTTTTCCTGCAGATCATGATTTTGATTTTTCCAGGGTTGAGGAGGAGGTGGTCAGCTATCATCCTGTGTACAATGTTTGTGAGGCAGGATGTGAGGTCGGGCTAGGGGATAGAAGAGGCCTTAGGGATCTTCAAGATGATATAGGTATCATCTGCATAGTTGTAGCAGTTGTGAGTGAATAGGGGCTGTAAGGGTGCTCAGGTATAGGTTTAAGTGTAGGTGGAAACAGAGGTGCCGTGTGGACCTCATTGGTGACAGGGCGGGGAGGCAGAGGTGAAGGCAGGAAGGATGATTATTTGTGATCTGTTAGCAAGGAATGAGGAAATCCACCTTAGCGCTGAATCCCTCATGCCGAGCGAGTGCAGTCTGTCAGTGAAGATGGTGTGGTCAATGGTGTCAAAGTCTGCTGAGAGATTTTGGAGAATAAGTGTGGCAAAGCCTTCTGCGTCTGTGGTGCTTTTGAGGTCACCCCAGATTGAGACTAGGGGCAATTCAGTTCTTCAGAGGAGTCTGATGCCAAAATGGGCAGGGTCAAGAAGGAGCTTAGATTCAGTCAAGAGGCAAAGCTCGGAGTAAGTCATTCGATCAGTAAGTTTGGCTAAGAAGTGGCTGTTAGAAATATGTCTGCAGTTGGCCGGAAGGAGAAGGTCAACTTCAGACTGGTCAGAGAAGGTCAAGGGAGGGTTTTTTGAGGAGGGGTTTGATTTGTGATGTCCTGAACATTGCTGGGAATCAGCCTGATGTGAGGGAGGAGTTGATGATGGATTGCGTGATGCTGCCTCCACAGATCTAACAAAGGATTTATTTCAGGAGGGCGGGAGGGCATGGATCTCTCAGGGATCTGGACATGTTACTGCTAGCAAGTAGCTTCAGGAATTCATGTCAAGAAATGTGAGAGAAGAGGAGAAGATGGGGTGGGAGGTGGCGAGGTTGGAGGGATCGGCTGAGGGTGCCAGTGATCGGGGCTGATTAGCTGCTAGCTATGCATTGATGGTGCAGTTTCTTTCTACTGCAATGAGGTAGACATGACCTGAGAAAACATCAGAGTGATTGGGAGTTGGGAGGGGGGTTTAAAGGGAGCCTTGATCTGTGGAGTTATTTGCTGCTGTTACAGACATTTGAGATTCTGTTCCAGTATAAGGATTGTTTGGCCTTCTGGATTTCTTCCTTGTAGACATGGATCTGGCAGGCATAGGCAGCTCTATTATGGGGAGATGGGTCTGCCCGCCATCTATGTTCCAGGATGTGTTTAAGTATTTTGAGGATTTGAGAGAGGGGGTGATCCATTTAGGAGAAGGGCCTGGTGTGTGTGAGGCCGTTCTGGAGGGGTTGAGAGGTTTGAGGGCATTGGAGAGCCATTGGTCAAAGAGGCTGATAGAAGTTAGACCTCCCTGGACTGGAATATTTGCGAGGGTTAAACACAGTGAGTCTGCCAAGTACAGAATTACTATGAACGTATTCCACAGTGGGAAGTGGGTGGATGGTCTGGTGTTAGTCAATTGAGTAGGAGGGATTGGAGTCAAAAGAGAGAAGAAGATGGCTGTGTCATTTGTCCATATGAGTGGTTTGGGGGGAGCATGGAGATAGGTTGGAGGAATCGAATATTGCATCTGGGGTATGTCCTGCAGTGTATGAGGTGGCTGATACCAGTTGAGTCATGTTGAGGGCATCCAGTTTGCCCAGGAGTAGTCATGTTATGGGTTGTGTGGGACCTTAAAACATATGTTGAGCTCTCCGAGTAAGGTGATGGAGGATTGGGTGACCAGAATGGCCACTAGGGAGTCAGTTAGAGCATTAGTGAAGTATCTGTTATAGCCGGGAGGTCTGCAGAAGAGTAAGACGCTGTGGGTAAGAGATGGGTTGGTGAGAAATTTCACTAGGAAGGATTTGCAGTCTGTGTTGCAGGCTTGTTCCTTGGAGAGATGGCGATCCCGTCTGCTCTGCTAATTCTGTTGTGAGTGATGAGTGTGTAGTTTGGGGGGTATGCCTCGTGTGCAATGGGAACAATGTCATCAGAGACCCAGGTTTCTTTGATGAAAAGAATGTCTGGGCTTTCTGAGGAAATAAGGTTATATATGTTGTGTCCATTTTTGGTGACAGATCTGATGTTAATGAGGATGCATAAGAGTAGGATGGAGAGGCTGGAGTTGATGGCCCCCGGAGAGGTGACCGGTGATAGACCGGTGAAGGTGGTGAGGGAGAGCTGGCGAGGGGATACCCAGATGGAGGCCCCGCAGAGATTCAGTGTGAATAAGGGGGAGGGTAGGCAGGATGGGGGTGGGGAAAGAGAAGGGGGGAGGTTGAAGGAGAGTGGTTGTGAATGGCATAGTGCTTCTGATGTTATGGTGGGTTGAGGGGCTCTGGATATTCTTTGAGTGTGTTGAAAGAGAGCTTGTGATGTATGGTTCATAGGGGGGAGGTCTGGAGTGGTGGGCAGAGTGGAGGGAAAATAAGAGAGGGAATTACAGGTGTGGAGTCAGGGGATGGAGGCAGGCCTGGAGAAGATGCAGGACATTGACTTGGGTTGCTGAGAGTGGTTGTTGATGAATGGAGGTGGAAAGAAGGGAAGGGTGTAGGGTTGGAGATGATACCATGTTGCTGATTACCATCAGAGTGTAGAGAGTGCTAGGCGGGGGGAGGTTAATGCCGGAGGTGTTGAAGGTAGTGTTGAAGTGAGAGTTCACTGGGTTGCAAGTGTTGGGGGATGTAATGGTATAAGTGAGGGGGACAGGAAGAGATGTAAGGGGTGTATAGGGTGAGGTGTACAGAGATAAGAGTCTCCAGGTGCAGCAGATTCTATGTTTCAGTGGAATCTTGGGTGGCTGTAGCGTATGTATGAGGGTCAGTGGGAGGTTGAGGAAGGGGTGTTGGCAAGGGGAGCGTGAGCAGCACCTAGGGATGTAAATACTGAGGAATGATCGGGTTGAGAGGAAATGGGGATGCAAGGGTGGGAGAGTGTGGTGTGGGAGTGTTAGGGGCAAGGTATGTGGATGGCAGAGGGAGGTGTATGAGGGGGGAGTGCTTTCCCTGAATGCTGGATATGTAGAGGGTGCGAGGGAAGGAGGAGGTAGGCAGGGGATTGGCAGTGTTTCTGGTACGCCAAAGTGCCCCTCTGATCTGGGAGTTGGTTGGCATGATGGTTAGTCAAAAGCATGGCATTGCATGTGAGAGGTACATTCTATCTGAAAGCTCATGCAGATCCCAGGTGTAAACTGTTTAGCCTGGCTGGGTACAATTACGAGGCTGTGAGGCATCCCCGTGGCCTCAATTTCAAAGAACTAAATGAGTTCCTGTTTAAGGCCATTGTTTGGCCTTATGAGAATAGGACAAACCTGCCCTTCATCCACCAAAAAAAATAATTCGAAGAAGAATTGAACAGATGGGATTGGAGTATGAACTCTATCCATCTGTCCAAGTTGAGTGGATCTGAGGCAGTATCCATGTAATGTATAAATATCGAAAGCCTCAGCCCTATTTGCTCTTGTGCCCGGCACCAGAGGTGAGGCAGTTCCTATTAAGGCTTTGGACAAACAAGCTCCCGGTTTTAGCGATCATTGGGTCCTGCATGAAGGTGCCGAATTAGCCCAGGCATTGTCAGATTTGCCAGGCCATAGGAGTGCTGGAAACCACTAGACATGTCCTAACCCTTTGTCCAAAATTGGGACCAACATGTATGTGCACATTTGGGGAATGGGTAAATAACTACGAGGCAATAACCAAGGAAGCCTTTTGGGATAACTGCCTTAATTCCGAATCACTGGGCCTCCAACTTGCTCTCTTCAGGGTATGGTCCCATGTCAAAACCTTATTCCAGGATTAACTTATCATGGAAGCCTGCACAGGGTGTCTGGTGGGCTGCTTTGAAGTTAAATCTAGATAGGCCTAATGATCTCTATACTGTTCCAGGTGCCTGAGAGTAGTGCCTAGATGATACTCCGTGTTGCATGATGATGAATATTAACTAGCAGGAAGCGCGGTTGTTCACCACCACCCCCCCACTTTCCTTCTCTCCCCCTCTATACTGGCATATTCTGAAAGTTTGAGGGGAGGTACCTGTACCTGCTCCCGTTTCACTATCTCCATTGCCTATGTTTATGCCTATGCTTAAGGTTCTGATTCGCTATGCTCTGGACTACTGCTGTGATTGTGATTGTGATACTGTGATATTGCCCATGCACTTCAGTGCTTATCTATCACATTTCATTTTATTTCATTTTATCTCAATTTTTTACCCACTGATTCCATTACTTTGCTTTTATTGTATTGTTTATTTGTATCATATTGTATCATGATGTATTATTTGATTATTTGATATTTATTTTATGTCTTGTATCTCTTGAGAGATAATATGTTGTGTAAAATCCTAAATTTAGGATTATATAATAATAACGTATTATTATTATTAAAAAGAGATTCAAAGGAGTGTAAGGATGATGGGTGTAGTAGTCTGAAGAGAGGACAAAAGGAGACTGAAGCTCAGGGTTGGAGGAGACCATAACAGAGGGAACATGTGGATGGTTAGCGATTAACATGTAGTATGAGGATGTTAATAGAAAAGAGGTAGAGGGAGAAATAAGCTGGTTGGAAGAATGAGAAGGAGGAGAGAGTAGAATTAATTACACATAATAAACAGTAAGGACAGTGTTAAGGGAGGACAAGGATTGTAGAGTGAGATGAAGGAGAAAAGAAAAAACATCTGAGAGAGTCTTAGTAATTAGTCGTGGAAAACTGTGGAGGATTCAGAGGAAGATATGGAGGATGAAGTGACAGAGGCATGGGAAGAATGGAAGGGTGAGATGGGAAAGTAAGAGGCAATGCTAACCAACCTTTAGGAATAAGAGATTGGTGAAATGTTAAGTAGGAGGAAGAGGAAGGAAAGAGGCTGTAGAAGAACAAGTGTAAGGTAGAGGAACAAACATTGACCCAACATCTCATTAGGAATTAACAGATTGATATCCCTTAAGGAGTCAGACGGAGAGGTAGAGCTACTCCAGTGAGAAGCCTTCATCCCAAAATCCTTTCCAAGACCATGCAAATTGCTGCTGAGGCAAAGCCCAGATCCAGATGTGGAATTCAATTGCTTGATATCATGACATGACAATACCCGACTCGGAATAGATAGTGTCCAACAACTCGAGGACAAGAAGCAGGCATGAGGAGTTTGATAATCAAGTGTCAAGAAGAAGGTACAGGAATACTTAAAAGCCTAAGACGGAAAGTAACTCTTTGTGCATGCTGGCAGGAGGGAGGATTCACAGGGCATTAAGGATGGATTTAATACTACATGCCCTCAGAGGAGAATCTACCCTAAAATGTGTGTTGTGTTTTGCATCTGCTTTATCTTAAACATTTCCCTAAACTTGCAACTACCCCAAATAAACCTAGTTTTATTTTTGGAATGTTTTACTGCTACAATATTCTCTGTGGCAGTACATAGTCACAATTGTTTTAGTGACATCCGCAGGTAACACATCCAAATATTTACATTGTTGCTTAGATTGGTATCCCAAAAGGAAAGAGATCTGAAAGAGTATACCAAGTAAAGGCACAAATAATAGTTGTTGGGACCAACTAGCACTGTCTCCATGTGGATCTTTTTTTTTTAATACAACATTTTTTATTGTTTTTTACACATAAAGAAAACATACATCTCGCGCAGCGAGATAAAGGTTATGTCCCTGCCCCACCCACCAACAAATGCATTCCACGTACCCATTACAATAGAGCTTCTTAGCACTGTCAATTGCCTTTGTTATGCCAGTAGTGTGTTATTTTATAATTTCTGTGCACGTCCTTGGATGTCAGTCCAATTCCTGACGGGGGCTACCTCTCAGTTTGCGTCTTCCCACTTTTGCCAAATTTTTGGGCCTTTCTCAGGACAGCCCCTGGCCGTGTAGACTCTCTTCTCCATTGCGACACAAATGTTCATGTCCGTGGTCCATTGTTCATAGTTTGGTGCCGTTTCAGAGCCCCAGAGTTGCGCTATGTTTCTCTTGATTAACGCAGTGGTTGTGAATAAGAGCACTTTTTCGTAGCGTGACAGTTCGACCTCATAATCTATCCCCAGTAGTAACAGCTTTGCATTTCTATGGATCGTTCTACCCAGTACTCTTGAGAGATCATCGCAGCACTGCTGCCAGTAATGTCGGATTATGGTACAGTCCCATAGTATGTGATAGTATGAGCCCTCTTCTCGTTTGCATCTCAGACAGGTTGAAGAGGAGATCTTACCCCATTTGAATAGTGCCACCCTCAGGTAATATATTCTATGCAGTACCTTAAGTTGGATCAATCTTAGCCTGGAGGAGATCGCTGTTTCTCTGGGGAACATCAGGGCAGTTACCCATTCCTCTGGGAGTATGTCACCTACGTCCCCCTCCCATTTGGCTTTCAGGCTCGCTAGTTCTCCGGTGGCAAAGGATGTTATGGCACTATACATGGTGGATGTGACTTTGTTTTTAATCATATTCGGGAATAGATTACGTTCTAAAGGGGTGTAGTCAGGCATGTCAATCATCTCAGGGAGATGGGTCTGTAGTGCGTGTTTGAGTTGTGTGTAGCGATATTGCTCATTTATCGTCAGATCGGAGGTGGTGATTAGGTCCGCAAATGGTATTATTTCGTTCCCTTTTATTACGTCGCCAATTTTAGTGATGCCCGCTTGGGTCCAAGAGTGCCATTTTGGAAGTTTGTTCACTTCCGGGAGTAGTCTGTTATCCCACAACGGTTGAGCTGGGATCAACTTGTTGTCCCAGCCTAAGTATTTGTGGGTGTCTGTCCATGTTAGGGATATGTGTGACAGCATGGATGGGGTAGCAGATCGGTCTTTTTTCCGGTAGAGGTATCTAAATATGGATCTTTCATTTCGGTTAGGATCTGGTTCTCTTTTGTGTGGTAATGTCATGTCCGCGTGGAGTCTGTCGTTCTCTATTGCCATCTGACTAGCCCAGTAATAGGTTTGCAATCGGGGCAGTCCGATTCCGCCTTCCCATACAGATCTTTGTAGTGTGGTTAATGCTAAGCGAGGGTGACCTCCATTCCATAGCAGGTTTATGAGCGTCTGGTCTATTTTACGGAATTCGTTGGGCGCTATAAATAGTGGCGCGTTTTGAAGTATATAGAGGAAGCGGGGGAGCGCCAGCATCTTGAAGAGTGCGGCTCTGCCTAGTAGTGTTAGTGGTAGGGACATCCAGTGCCGGACGTCTTCTTTAAATCTCGTCATTATTGGGTACAGGTTATTGGGCACATAGTCTGTTAGGTTGTTCGTGATTTGGATGCCTAGGTATCTGAATTTCTCCTTTTCCACATAGTATGGACACTCATCTGGCACCACGTTGTCTATTTGTTTCAGTGGGAATAGTATGGATTTAGTCCAGTTGACGCGAAGGCCGCTGAACGCACCATATTTTATCAATAATCTCATCACTATGGGGCAGGATTTGCGTGGGTCTTTCAGATATACTAACAAGTCGCCTGCGCATAAGGATACCCTGTCCTCCCAGTCGTCTGCCCATCTGAAGCCGCTCCATGTTTGTGTAGATCTTAATAGAATTGCTAGTGGCTCAATTGCTATTGCAAAGATTAGGGAGGACAGGGGGCAACCTTGTCTCGTGCCCTTGCCTAGTTGAAAGGGATTGGAGACATGTCCATTTACCTTTGTGGCTGCTTCGGGGCGGTTGTAAAGTAGTTTGACCCAACTCATGAAGTGCGGTCCTATGCCCATACGTTGCATAATAGTCCATATTGCCTCCCAGTAGACTGAGTCGAATGCCTTCTCGAAGTCTATGGCGAGTAAAGCCAGGGGGTCCTGTATCTCAGATAGCTTCTCCAGTGCTGTGTGTAGCCTATATATGTTTTGTCTAGTGGATCTCTGTGGCATGAATCCACACTGGTCGGGATGTATTAGTGTGTGTATGACTTGTTGGAGGCGGTTGGCTAGTACCTTTGCCAATGTTTTGGCTTCGCAGTTTATGAGAGAAATGGGCCTGTAGGAGCTGCATTTGTCGGGTGGCTTATCTGCTTTGGGCAGGACTATAATCGTGGCTTTCCTTAAGTCAGGGAGGAGACAGCCCTGTGAGTGTGAGTGTTGTAGTAAACGAAGTAAGTGTGGGGAGATTACATTTGCTCCTATTTTTTTCCATGTTTCAATGGGGAAGCCGTTCGGGCCCGGGGTCTTGCCCGATTGGAGTTCTGACATGGCTTGGGTTAGTTCCTCCTCAGTGATTACCTGTTCTAGTAGAGTAGACTTCTCTGTGTTTAGGGTGGGGAGAGTAATCTCCTCTAGGATGTCCATTACGGGTGGTGAGGTTGGTGCTCTGTATAGCTCAGTGTAGTATTTAGCAAAACCCTCCGCTATATTCTACGTCTGTCACTAATAGTTCTGATTCTCCTGTTGTCAGTTGCCTGACCTGGCTGAAGCCCAGGTCTCTACGTTCCAGCCATGCCAGCATTTTCCCGGCTTTATCCCCTGTTTCGTATATCTTTGCGTGCATCGCAGTGTGCGCCTGTTTTGCATTGTCTAGGGCTATGTGTTGGAGGTGCGCCTGCGCCAGTTGTAGTGCGCGGTGCGTTTCCGAGTTGTCATGGGTTAGGTGATCGGTCTCTGCTTTTTGCACTTTCGCTCCGGCATGGCGTATTGCTTCTGCTTGTTTTTTTTTATGGCGTGTGGTCCAGGCTATTATTTCCCCTCTGAGTACTGTCTTGAATGCCTCCCATAGTGTTACCGGGTTGTCCACTGAGTTAGTATTCCTCTCAAAATATTCTTCAGTGGTCTTTTGGACATGTTCAACTAGCTCTGGGAAGCCTAGGTAGTAGCTGTTCAATCGCCAGCTGGGTGGGGGGATCGACCTGTTGGTGTTAAATGTTATTACAAGTGGGGAATGATCTGATATACCCCTGGGGAGAAATTGTGCCTCACGTACTTCGTGCATGTTATTTAGTGGCAGTAGGAGATAGTCCAGCCTAGACAGCGAGGCGTGTGCGTCAGAATGGTATGAATATTCCCTTGTGGCAGGGTGCAGCGTTCTCCATACGTCTTGCAGCCCCAATGCGCTAGTGAATGTGGCAAGTTTTGTACGTGTGTTCGGATTTCTGGATCTTCTATGTGTTCTGTCAAGGTCCACGTCCATTACCTCATTAAAGTCTCCCCCAATCAATGTAAGGTCTGCAAGATTATTCATAATTAGAGGCGTAATGTCATTAGTCAGGGGGGTCAGTAGGTTAGGAGGTGCATACACCGCCATCATGGTCACCGAGCGTTCCTGTCGTTAGTACAAACCTCCCTCCCGTGTCTTGCGTAATGGATGCGGGCACAAAGGGGAGTCTTTTGTGTACTAGGATCAGTACCCCTCGTGACCCCATGGTGAAACCGGTGTGGAATGCTAGTCTGTAGTTGGTGCGTCTAAAGAATGAGCAGTTGGTACCGGCTAGATGTGTCTCCATCAGGAATACCACATCCAGGAAGTGTCTATTCAGTGTTTGCAGTACTAGACGTCTTTTGATACAATTGCCGAGCCCATTTACATTCCATGTCATCACTCGGATTGTCCTGTTTTTGTTCACGTTAGTGACTCCCGCCATTTGACACGTGTGTGGATGACAACAGTGTGCGTCGGGCCCTCGATAGCATTGTGGTGTTTCATGCTATAGTAATATCTGCCAAGGCTAAGGGCAGGCTACTTTTCTGTCAGGACATGCGTTTCCATTTGTGTTGTGTGGACTGCTGGCAAGAGTGGAGTGACAATTGGTGTGCTAGGGATGGTGTGCTTTTTGACATTATAGATGGTGTGGTGTCTTGGAACATAACTAACATGAAACAAATTCCCGCCCCCCTCCCTATACTCCTCCCCAACATGAAGTATCTGTCACCCTAACTCTACTGGCGTCAAACAACTATACCGCCAGATTAACTTAGGGTGAACTGTTTACACCTTTCTCTCGACTTACTGTTCTTTGGCAAGTCTGGTGTTCTGAGTCTCAAGTCTTGAGCTGAGGGCGTGGCTTTGGCCGATGCAGTGAGTACTCCCGTGCCTCGCGGGCCGCGTGCCTTATTTACATCAGTGTGGCATGATAGTTCGTTAAATGGGCCGCGATGGATTAGTATTTCTTGTTAGTGTCACTGTTTCAGCCCATTTCCTCTTGTTGTGGTAGTTCCTGCATCGGATGTTGTGGAGCTGGGCGCCTTCTGTCTAGTGGCTCACGTCGGTTCCTGTTTCTGGTTCTGTTGCTTGCAAGTCTCCAGTCGCCTTCAATGTGTTTCTCTGCCCAGTTCCACGCTTCTTTTGGGTCTGTGAAGTGTACTGTTGTCCCGCCGTGGTAGATCTTGAGCTGGGCTGGAAAGAGTAAGCCGTATTTTATGTGTAGGGTCTGGAGTTGTCTTTTGAGCTGATCAAAAGATTGCCTGGCTCTCTGGACCTCCCTTGTGTAGTCAGGGAAGAATGTTACCTTGGATCCATTAAAGGTCAGTGTGCCTTTGGCTCGAGCCATCTGGAGTAACGCATCTCTGTCTCTATAGTTCAACAGTTTTGCAACTATGGTGCGTGGAGGTGCGCCAGGTATCGGTCTTCCAGTGGGCACACGGTGCGCTCGTTCGATTGAAAAGAACTTCGAGAATGTCTGAGGTTCAAACATGTCAGTTATCCGTTGCTCAAGGAACAGCTCCATGGAAGGGCCTTCCGTTTTTTCCGGTACGCCCAGGATGCAAACGTTATTTCGTCTTGATCGGCCTTCGCTGTCCTCTGCTTTCTCCTCCAGTGTTTTCAGATGTGTTACTACCCCGGCCATCCTTTGTTCCATATTGCACAGCCCATCTTCAGTCCCAGAGATCCGCTGTTCCGCTTCTCCTGTGCGGGAGGACAGTTTCTGAAGATCATGGCGGAGGAGCGAAACGTCTGTGCTGATGCTATCCATCTTTTGTTCCATGGAGGTTCTGGAGTTTGTTATCGCAGCCATGATATCCTTCAGGGATATATTTTGTTCTGTTTCTAACATGGTGTCTGATTGTTCATGGTCCAATTGTGCGCTCACTGCGGCCGTAGTGAATTGGTCCATTTTGCTTTGACTTGTCAATTTTTTCGCTTTATCTTTCCCCATAGCAGCTGGCATGGTCTATAACGTTAATCGGTGGGCAGATTTCGCCTGTTTTTCCAAGGCAATTGTTCCGTTGTAGAGCTTCTTTCCCCACAGGTCTGGGTGCAATCTGCCAGATACTGTGTTAGGGTTTGATGTGCAGCTAGTTTTTGCTTTGGGATTACACAACGTTCAACACCGCACCCTCCAGCACTTCTTTGGCATAGCTGTATCGGTGTTCCCACATAAGCAGGTGCGTCGTGAGACAATTTCACCGTGTACCACCGTGTTCTGATCACCCTGCCCAGTGTTGTTTATTTCGTCGAAATTTGGTCGGTCTTGCTATGATCGGCGGGTGGGTGGTGGCGGATCCAGTAAGTGTGCTCCCGCCGGGGCCACAACGACGATTTCTCCCAGGCAGCGCGGGAGGGTGGGGGTGTAGGTCGCCCATTGACCCCAACCCGTGCTCTCTCTCGTTGAGGATGAAGGGTATCTGTGTGCCTCAATATGGCAAATCCGTTTCGTTATGGAGGGGCAGCTGGGAGAGTCTTTGTAGCGGGCCCACCGGCGGCGAGGGGGAAGCACGCAAGTTCCTGCTTTCCCGTCCCCCCTTCTCCTTACCGCAGGATAGAGGCAGTAGCTGTCTGACAGCGAGCGGGGGCCACCTCAGGAGTCTGGTAGGCGCTGAGCGCTAAGTGGAACGCTCAAGGAGCCCCGACGGCTCCAGACGCTCCGATGGTGCCAACAGGCAGAAGCAGTGTACGGGCGCGTACGTCGCTACGTTGATGCGGATTTGACTGCCTGTGAACGACAACCGTTGATGCCGCTTCCAAGGGTGTATCCCCTCCGCCTCACGATTTGTCGTTGGAGGGTAACTTTCACGGTTCCGCGGGTTTCAACGGCGGGAGGCGGGGAGGCACCCAGCGGGGGTCCCGCTCCCCGCAGTCCGGGAGATGCACCAGGGGTCGCTTGGTTCTATTTTAGGGTCCTTTGCCCGTCATGTAGCCCAGCACAGCACCGCACTCGCCAGCCGCCGGTATTCGGGCAGGGTTCGGTGGTGACACACGGTGGCCTCCGTTCATCCGCGGTCTGCAGCCGCCATTTTGTGTGCTCTGTGGCGTGCACGCTTGCTTTCTTGAGAGTCTCGCCAAGTGGGTTCTCCGGCACCGGTTTTCACCAGGAACAGGTAGGGACGTACAGTAGAAGTTCCCACATCGAGTAGGCACTTTTCGGTAATTGTAGTCTTGCAGGAAAACAGGATTGTTTCAGGATTTGGCTGGCGGCCCGGGAGCGAAGCGAGCTCACGTCCTCATCGCTCGGCTGCTGGCCACGCCCCCCCTCCATGTGGATCTTTAAAACCTAGTAATTACGTGTCACTGACCTTGTTTTAAACAACATTTAAGATGTTCTTTATCCGCTCAGTGGCCCCAGAGAAAGTATAATCATTGTGCACAATAGACCAAAGAAAGCAATCATATCCAGCTGTTTACATAAATATATATTTGTGGACATCACCTTATTATGATATGCAAACAGGACAACAATTTAGCTCAACATATGCACTGCTCCTAAAGTACAAAAAATAAACCATAGATAGTAGAATTCAATTCATAATTGTATATTGAACCTCCCAGGCCCCTCGTGTGCCCATTTCTCCCTGTGTTTCTCTCTTCCTGAATCCGCCCCACCTCCCATCCTGCCCACCTTCCCGATTGGCCAAAACCTTGTGTTATTAGAATTTAACGACCCGCTGTAGGCCGTTGTTCCCCTTCGTCCTGCATACAAGCAGGTGAGTGTTTGTGCACCTGAACTCGCATTTTGCCAATAATTGTAAATTGAGTCTCCCAGGCCCCTTGTGTGCCCGCTTCTCCCCCGTGCTTCTCTCTTCCTGAATACACCCCATCTCCCACCTCCCATCCCACCCACCTTCCCGATTGGCTCCCCACTAAGTTATAACTGACCTGTCCTGGGCAGCCCTCTGCCCGTGCAGCCCCTGCGGCTAAGGGCCCAAAGGCAAAGGGTGGTTTCTACAGAGGTGGCTCCAGAGAGTGTCAGCAGGTGTCCGCAGGAGATGCCAGAAGCCAGTAGACTGCTGTCAACCAGCACCAACTACTAAAGTAAGTGTTGCACGGGTGGGGACTAAAGCAATCACTTTACTCCAGAAAGCCCTGCCACTCATAATTAACAATAGCCTACCTCTGAATCATAAATGCTTGCATATGCCATACTTAAACAAACCTGTGAATGTTTTACTGCGCCACACCTCGCTGTAGTCAGGAATGTTAGTGTACATCTAACACGCAATTAGATGGAGGTGTGAATTTCAGCCTCGTCAGTTGCTCTTCGGCTGTATTGTACTCTGTCTCTTAAGACTGTATTCTAGATAGCGCGCTCAGCATTGAGCCTTCACCAAAAGCCTACTGTGTTGAATTGCGACCAAGATATTGCAGCCAAGTGACATTGAGCTTGCACTAAAAGTTTACTGTGTTAAATTCTGCATCTTAAGGCTGTGTCAATCCTAGATAGTGTGGCCAAGCGACATTGAGTTTGCACTAAAAGTCTACTGTGTAGATCTCTGGATCTAGAGATTGTGGTCAAAGCAGCATTGAATTTGCCCCAAATGTTACTGTGTTGAATTCTGCATCTAGAGATTGTGATCAAGCGACATTGAGATTACACTAAAAGTTTATTCTGTTAAATTCTGCATTTTAAGACTGTATCATTCCTAGATGTTGTAAAGCGACATTGAGTTTGCACTTAAAGTTTACTGTACTGAATTCTGCATCTAGAGATTGTGGTCAAGTGACATTAAGATTGCACTAAAAGTTTAATCTGTTGAATTCTGCATTTTAAGACTGTATAATTCCTAGATATTGTGGTCAAGCAAAATTGAGTTTGCACTAAAAGTTTATTCTGTTGAATTCTGCATCTTAAGACTGTATAACTTCTAGATATTGTGGTCAAGCGATATTGAGTTTGCACTAAAAGTTTACTGCACTGAATTCTGCATCTAGAGATTGTGGTCAAGTGACATTAAGCTTGCACTAAAAGTTTACTGTGTTGAATTCTGCATCTAGAGCCTGTGATCAAGCGACATTGAGATTGCACTAAAAGTTTACTGTGTTGAATTCTGCATCTAGAGACTGTGATCAAGCGACATTGAGATTGCACTAAAAGTGTATTCTGTTGAACTCTGCTGCTTACGACTGTGTCACTCCTAGATAGTGTGGCCATGCGACATTGAGTTTGCACTAAAAGTCTACTGTGTAGATCTCTGCATCTAGACATTGTGGTCAAGTGACATTGAGTTTGCACTAAAAGTGTATTCTGTTGAATTCTGCATCTTAAGACTGTGTCACTCCTAGATAGTGTGGCCAAGTGACACTGAGTTTGAACCAAAATGTTACTGTGTTGATTCTGCATCTAGAGATTGTGGTCAAGTGACATTGATTTTGCACCAAACGTTTATTTTGTTGAATTCTGCATCTTAAGAATGTGCCAGTCTTAGATAGTGTGGCCAAGTGACATTGAGTCTGCACCAAAAGGCTACTGTGTAGATTTCTGCATCTAGAGATTGTGATCAAGGGACATTGAGTTTGCACCAAAAGTATATTGTGTTGAATTCTGCATTTTAAGACTGTGTCACTTATAAATACTGTTGCCAAGCGACATTGAGTTTGCACTAAAAGTTCACTGTGTTGAATTCTGCATCTAGAGATTGTGGTCAAGCAACATTGAGATTGCACAAAAAGCTTACTGTGTTGAATTTTGCATCTAGAGATTGTGGTCAAGCGACACTGAGATTGCACTAAAAGTTTAGTGTGTTGAATTCTGCACCTTAAGACTATGTCACTCCTAGATATTGTGGTCAAGCGACATAGAGTTTGCACTATAGGTTTACTGTGTTGAATTCTGCATCTAGAGATTGTGGTCAAGTGCAAACTCAATGTCGAGTGTGCACTGAAAGTTTACTGTGTTGAATTATGCAGCTCGATTCTCCATTACACCACGCCATGACTCCCTGCCACCCATCTAAATCTAAAATGAAAGCTTCACTCTGGCACGCCTCCCGCCTCCCTCCGCTTAAACCCTCCCAGCTCCCAGCCCAAACAAACTCATCCCTCCCAACCCACCCTTCACCCACCATTGAGAACTCCCCAGTAACCCTCACCGTGACACCTCGCCCCCTACCCAACTCCCAACCTAGAGGAGCCCGATGGCGCTCCAAACATCCAAAGCCTCTGTTTCTTCCATCCCTTCCTTCCACCATCCTGCGATCATACCTCCCCCTTGCACCCCACAATACCTCAGAGTCTCCCACCCTATCCCATCACTGCACTGCCCACCGCCAAGCCCAGACCCACCTCCTCACCCACACCCAGCACCTCAATCCCCCACCCCCTGCCCTATCCCCCCATCGACACCAGCCAACTTCCCCCACCATATCCCTTCCCCTCTCTAAAAACTGTACGTCTCGCACTGGCAAGAACAGTGGCCTCATCTCTATCACCCTCAGACCCCCCCCACCCTCTCTCACACACCGACTGCACTGAAAACCCTGAAAAGTAGAAAACTAGCCTGGTCCCCTTCAATGACTATCTACTCCTAACCTCTCCTACATTGGCCCAACCACACAATCTCTCAACCCCCACCATCACCACACTCCCCCGTACCATCACCCTGTTCCAACCCCTCTCCCTCGACTTCTCCCCCAGCACACCTGACATTCCCAAGACTCTTGAGATTCACACAAGAATCTCTGCTCCAAAATCCCTCCCCGCCCTCTGACCAACTGCCCACCCGCACCCACCTTTCCAACTCTGTCTTCACCCTTCTCGCATCCTCCTCCGTCCGCCTACTCTTCCCAACCTCCATCGACCTGACCACAACATTCATCAACCAGAACCAGCTGACACCCTACCTCCCCTCTTCCTTTCCTATCCCTGTCCCACCCCCCACACCCTCCCCCGCCACTCCCATTACACCCTCTACCCACACCCCTACAATCTCCAGGACAACTCCCCACTCTGAAGTCAGATGCCCGCTCTGGACCAAACAACAGACACAGCATCTTCGACCTCCTCTCCTCTGACAATCTTGAACTAGCCTTATCACGGAAACCTGGCTCTGGAATTACTTTGCCCCTGTTGCCCATGAGGCCTTCCCCCCGACTACTCCGGCATCCCGCTCAACAGACCCTCCAAAGGAGGCGGAGTGGCAGTCCTTTTCAAATCTAACTTCTCTGTCTCACTCGTCGACTCCCAGACATGCAGTCCATCATGCGAATCCCTTCTTGTTAAACTTTCACTGTCTCTGACGTTCTCCTGTACAAGAGGGCAGAGCGTCCTCTGATGAGCCCATAGGTCAGAGCTCACCCTCGAGTATCTTTAAGACAAGATAGCTGCACCTTGAGGAGGATGGGGTGCAGGATTCTCTTACTCCGACACAATTCAATAAGGACAACTCAACGGTTTGGCAAAGGGAAGTCCGTTTAATGACAAGTACAAAAAACGGGCAAAGAAATGGATATCAGCAGTGTTGCGATTGCCTGTCTCGCTTCAACTTCCAAATTCTTCATGCAAACAGTAACTTTTATAGTAAATTCTCGTCATCATTGACGAGTAACACTCATAAGTTTGACATGCACTTCTATTGGTTGGAAAAAGGCAACTTAAGTATAGATGCTCTATCTGTATATGGTAACAGAACGTGAGGATTGGATAACTCTTATTGGGTGGGCGTCTACGCCTATCCCTCTACATCATTTGTGACAGACGTCACTACAACTACGACGTCTTATTGGTTCTACAAGCTATAGGACCCTAGATTATTTGGTACATTGTGATTGGGTAGGTTACGCCCCTAAGCATAAATCTCCACTTTAGTTAGCAGCATGCAGAAGTGACACCCAGAAGCGGAGTGCCCCTAGATTCATCCTACCTCCCTTCCATCAATCAGTACTTTTAGGCATATGTGTCAATTAGTTGGCTGAGGATGGCCTCGAAACTATAGTTTCTTATCAGGAAATGTTATGGCATCCTCGGGTTCTGGGTGACATCAGACGTTGGTATCTCTTCGCCCTTGGCTGGTCACGTGTCTGTTCACTGTGAATCTGCTTCATTTTCCTTGTATTCATGTATTTGATTCTCCCGTAGCCTCGCCACCTGCCTGGGGCCTCTTTATCTCGACCTTCAATGGCTGGCTGGTATGCTCTGAAGTTTTGATTCTCTGAAGCTGCCACTCTCCTCCCTTCCTTAGGTTGACATTGAATTCCCATTGAGCTGCTTCTTACTGAGTTTCGATTCCACTCCTTCCTTTGGCTTTGGCTGGAATATGAACCTTGGCCTTGTTAGCCCTTTGCTGCCTGGATTTAATTCTGCTTTTACACAATGGAGTAGGACTTATTTAATGTTCTTCATTGAGGTAGATATATAATTGGCGCATGCGGCTCTATTCTTCTACTAAGCATTGCAAGCAGTACCGTTTTCTTAGCTTTGTGCGTTCCAAGCCTATTTACAAGCGTTAGCTGGTTGAAGACATCCATCTTGCTTCACAGCTACGTTTCCTTACGTATCTTTATGTATCAACATCGTTTCTTCTTACACGACCATTACATCGTTATTCTTTGTATTTCGTCCTTGTGTGTCATCTTTCGTTCGTCGTTTATGTTCATCTGTACGTCTGTCTGGGCTCTTATGTCATCACCATTTGCCATCCATTAAGACTGTTTGGGTCTCTTCGGGGACAGTTTGTAAGTAGTCTTCCTTTTGTGTCAACTGCTGTTACGGTTGTCTCAGTGGGTACCAAGCTGCCCATGGTTGTCTGTTTATAGGCACTTCAACAGGTATTGCTCTTCTTATGGGCACTGGGCATAGGCTCAGTGCAGCTCTCTGTTGGTTCAATTGCTCCTCGTACGTCATGTGCCTTGGCGAGTCTGTTCCTGGTACCTCAAACTGTGGGACTGGGGTGTATGCTATGTCTGAGACGTGCTCTACACTCCCCCCTCTGGTCGGTTCATCGATCACTTCTGCATCCTCCTTTGAGTTTGTCTTATTTCACTCTTCTGCTTCTTGTTCATCTTCTTCTGGGCTTGTACACAATGGTGTGAACGTATTTATCATTGGAGTCCATACTTTTATTACTCCTTTCAGACTTTGTGCTGTTTTTACATGTTCTTCTTTGTTCCAGGTCATGAGCTGACATTGTCCATTTGGGCTGCAATAGATCCACTTCCCTTCGTACCTCCGCCATTTTCTGGGATACACAAACTTTGTTCCTTCTGGCGCAAATTCGCTAGCCCTCACACGGTCTCTGATTTATTCATCAGTCAGGTCTCTGGGCTTCCATCCTGGTTTGACATCGACCACGATCTTCATTCGAATGGCTTTCTTCACAGTCTTCCGGCATTGTGTGACAATTATCTTGATAACACAAAATCTTAGTAGTATCATTACTAGCAGGGCTCCCAGAATTTTGAATATGTCTGCCATCCATTGTGGGACCCATAGAAATAGTTTTCCAAACCAGCTGTCGTATTCAACCTCGTCGGTTTCATTGATCATCTGGTTCTGCAGGTTTGGCAGCATACTTATGGCTTCTGTTAAAGTTCCATTTTCGTCATCATGCGAAGGTGTAAACGTGCAACATGGTTCTCCGATTTTTGCGCAAACACCTCCATCCATCGCAGTGATCATGTCGAGTACATATCTGTTCTGGAGGGTCATCAATCGGATTGCTCTCAATTCTTCTTTGATTGCGTTGAATCCTTTCATGGTGGTGTTGATGGTCTGCAATAACTCCCATCTGGTTATCAGCAACCATTTCGTATTTACTCCAACTTGGATATGTGGCAAGAGTATTGTTGTGAATACTGATGAGGTGATGCTAAACAGCCTGTGCTCTTAAGGTATCGCATAAAATGCTTCTTCTGATTTTGCAGAAAAGTAATTCTCTATCTTCATTCGGGATACGAGTTCCACAGACCTCCTCTTCCTCATGTGAGCATTTACCTTTGGGAAGCTGTCAATACTCAGGTCACTTTTTGGGATCACTAGAGCAGGAACGTGGACGTTCACTATCGTGCATATGCCTCCCCAGTTTTTCGGCAGCCTTATGTATGCTTTGGATCCACACGCCCAGTAATGTCCATAATGATTGTGGTTCTGTGAGTCATTCCTGGAGCTTCAAAGATTTGTCCGCAGTTTTGATTCTCTCCTATCTTCCTCGTGCCATTGTTCCTGAAGCAAAATTTTGGGCTTTCCAGTGGCACTATCTGCAGGGGTCCTCCTCTGTCTTCGACCCACGTTAGCAACTTCACCAACTTTGGCCATCAAGGTTTGCATATTTTTTGTGAGTTTTCTATTGCTTCCTTGCAGGCTCCAAGGACCATCCATGCTCGGCATTTCACTACTCCTTTCTCCCATCCGTTTGGAGAAAGCACTGTTCCCAAAATCTGCATCTGGCCTCTATTCTTCCAAGTTTGGGCTTCTTCTGGAGGTTTTCCTTGGACGTTTAGTCTCGGGTTTATCTCTTATCTTGTTCCTGCTCCTTGCGCTTCTGGCTTTGCATACCTGATCACGTGATTCCTGGTATGGGCTCTGTTTCTTGTCTTAATGTCCTGGACATAGTCATCTTCATTGGGATATGCTGTTTCTGTTGCCCATATCAGTGAGGCATCTCTTCCCATAAACTGTCCTCTGGTGTTGCACATTGCTACGTGTGACAAACAGTGTGCTGTCGGGACATCAATTTCTACAGCTACGAAGATCTTGGATTCTCCCATGCTGTACTGTAGGAGTGCACAGACGTAGCATTCTCCTTCAGCTTTTCTTCTTCTGACCTCTTTCATGTGTTTGTACCAAATGTTATTTCCTAGATGTGCTGTGCTGTCAAGGTAATCGTTCAGTTCATTGTTATCTCCATGCGGGCTTCTCTGGATTCTTAGTGTATTTCTGTAGTTAGCCATAACTGCATCTGTAAATGCGTTGGTGTGACTTTTCCTTGCTAGTGGACTCTCAGGTATGCTTGTCGGTGAAGCAGGTTTCATTGTCTGTACTGCTGTGATAAGAGGCGGTTTTGCATTTCTCTTCCTCTCCTCTTGTATTCTTTCGTAGAGTGCTTTTATCCACCATCCGTTTGGCATCGGCCCAACGTATGGTCGTATCGTGGGCCTGGTGTTTGTCGTTTTCATTGGAACTAACATGCTTGTCACTCTAGTCTCTGTAGTTTTATTTTTCAGCTCCTCGTGCAGTTTCCTTGCTTTAGCTATAACCGGGAATAAATGATCTATGAGCATTTGTGTCTTTGCAGTACATTCTCTTGTAGCTGCCTCCGTCTTCTTGAGGGCTTTTGTTATGTCTTCCTTAGTTGGTCTTTCACTTGATTCTTCTTGGTCACTTCCACTATTTTCTGGGACTGATTGTTTGGTAGGCAGTCTCGTACTTTCTGTTGCCATTGTTTGCTTTTCTCTTCATTCGTTACCTCAAGTGTGTATAAATCACTGCTAATTACATTCAATTTTAGGTCGTTTATTTTACCATCAGATTTTCTTGGGACTGGAATTACTATATAGGGTCTAGGTGCTTTCGTGGGACTCATGCGTACCTTATCCAGTGGGTGCACTGAAATTGGGACACTTCGTGCACCAATGAAAAATGCAGTTCTGATTGTTAATGACAGAAAAACAATTATAATTACTATGCATATACAAATAACTGTGCGATACGACAATATGCAGCATTTTCTTCCAGGAAAGTGGGAGCGCCTCTCTGTTTGTGGGAGGACCAGGTTACTGTTCTGGGACCAGATCTCAATCGTGTCAATGTCAGTGTTTAATTCCTTTCACTTACTCCATTATTGTTTCTCAGAAAGTTTGTAACATAAAGTGACTTGTGCTTCGTAAGTGTCCCCCCTCTTGCGGGTGACGATTGTATCTGGTTACGGGATCCAGTTCCCTTGCTAGACTATGGAAAAAGGTTAAACTAACACCTTTGGTGAGGCACGTTCATTATGCATATTCAGAATAGGCCAATTCCCAGTCCACCCCCCGAATTTGCTTCAGTCTTGAAGACATGCTGGATCCTGTTTAATGTAAACGGGGCAAAATGGCAAAAGTGGTATCACTCAAAATTAAACCAAAAATAAAATAAAAAATGAAAAACAAAAAAATAAAAAATAAAACAAAAGGGTGAAGTTCTCTTCTCTGCTCTTCTCTATCTGTTCCTCAGCGGACAGATGGGGAACTGTGTTTTGTCTCTGTCTCTTGGATCTGTCCCTCGGCGGAAAGATGAGGAACTGTGTTGTGTCTCTGTCTCTTGGATTTGTCCCTCGGCGGAAGGTTTCACTGGAATCTCCGTAGATATTCTCGTTGAAAGTTGGACAGCTCCACTTGGAGCATGATCTCATGGAGGAGTGTTCCCATGTGTGCAACATTAGCTGGATCACTGATGAAGGTGATGACGTTAACCTCGGCAGGTCTCCCCACCATTTCTGGATAGTCAGTGACTAGGCGGAATAGGACATTGTGGTCCAGCCGGCTATCCTCGGGAGACAGGGACATTGCCCTGCTTTGCTGGTTTCTAGATCATAGGCCTTTCTTTTGACGTGAACAGTCTTTACACTTTCCTGCTGTGTGGATTGCCACTACTTAGTTGAGCTTGATCCACAGTTGGTTCAAATGTTCAGTGTTTCTTGAATCTCTAATGTACGTGAGTGTGTCCGTGGTTCTCCCGACGAGTCCTGGGCACTCCTCTATGATACGAAAGAAAAGCATGTACGTGAGTTCATCTATGATCACTTGTGGTGGAAGCATTTGTGTCCTTACCACTGTATTCGGGCAACTCGGCGAAGGCTTCCGCGATGACAGTCAGTAGTTGCCGGATTACTTTCTTGTTAGCAGGATCTCGAACAAAGTCTATGACACAGATTACTCTCCCTATAAGTGACGGATAAGATAATACCATAACTGGAAGTAGGTGAGTACATCCCATGTGAGAATTCTGCTGGGAGATACCATGAATTCTGCGAAGCAAAGTCTTGGTGTTGCTTGCTTCAGGAACTGTTTTATGCTCACAATATTTGGAAAATATTTGCTCACAGTCTCTCAGAGTTTTATTTTCCAACAATGCTTAAGTGTGGCTTGGTTCAAAAGTTCGTATTGTCAATGCGTTGTGGCTTAGATGCGTAATTCTCTTCTTCACCCTGCAACTAAGATGCACAGAGTGTCCATTATATCCTTATCACCCTTTTTGCTTAGAGGAAATGTCCAGTTTAAAGCCACAATTTTCAAACAGAGTTCTTTTGTCTTGGCTTTGCTGTTCATGCGTTCTTCTTCCTTGTCATGGATCTCGTCTGCACGTGCTGAGGTTCTTCCCTCTTGTCTGTGATTTCTTTGCGGTGGGGTGCAGCTAGAGGGATCTAACCGATATAAGGTTTAATGTCCTTAAGGAAGATCCATGCTCACATGCCTTGCAATTTAACTGCTGACGGAGTGGAGTACTTGACGATAAAAGAGCTGTTGAATCTTGGCTCGTCCCACCTTTTTCTCCTGTGGTTCTTTACCAACACAGCATCACCAGGGAAGATGATTGGCGCACATAGACCTAAAACTGTGTCTGTTTTAGCACCTCCTGCTGTGTCTTGTGTTGTGCTGCACCCTTTTCGTTGTCGCTGTACTTGGTCTGAAACGATAAGAAGGCTTGATGTCATGCAGTTCAGGTATTCTGACAATTTGGTTCCCAGGACCTCTCGACTTGACTGGGTATCACATCTAGCTCTATTTCGTGGGTTAAAGGGGTGTTCATTCTTCTTCCTGTGACTATCTCGTGTGGCGTAAGATGATGATCGGAGCCTGGTTGGTTCCGAAGAGCATACAATGCCAGTGGAAGGCAGTGCAACCATCCCCTCTTTAGAGTAAGCTTCAACTTGGCTATCCTTTCTTTTAACAAGCCGTTGAGCCTTTCACAAATACCATTACCTTCCAGATGAAACACCAATGAGAACGTGTGCTTTATACCAAGCAGCAAGCTAATCTGCTCAAAGACAGAGTTTACAAAATGAGCCCCATTGTCTGACCTCATCACCTCACACACCCCCCATCTAGGGAACACTTCCCTCACCAGGAATTTGGCAGCACAGGTTGAGTCTGGGTGTGTACAGGGAGCTGCTTCTATCCATCTAGAGAATGGACACAATTAAATACCTGTACCCGTTACATACTTGAATCATGTCGACATAATCGATATGTAAGTGCTGAAAAGGCCCATTTGGCCGAGGGATGACTCCTCTCATTACTTTTAATGTGTGCCCAGCAGTGAATTGCTGGCAGATATGCAGTTCACCATGAATAATGCAACATGCTCTGCTAAATTCGGTATAAACCAGTCTTCTGCGAGCGTTGCAGCTAGATTTTCTTTTGTCATGTGTACTGGGTAATGTAGTTGTTCCAATGCTATTTTTAGTAGGGCTACAGGCATTACTGGTTTACCAGTGCTGTCTTGCCACCACAACTAATCTGAGGGGTTTAAAGAACACCCTCAATGCTTCCACAGGTTCTTTTCGTCCTGTGGTGCCTCCCCTTGAATCTCCATCAGTTAAGTCTGCCCCATATTACTGCAGGCTTCTGGGTTGGCTCGAGCTACCATCATTTGTTCATGGGTGCGTGCCTCTTCTACTTCCATGATCATTTCATTCTTGGATGCAATACGCTTGGCTTCTGTGTCTGCTGCGTGATTTCCGCGTGACACAAAATCTGTCCCGTGAGTATGGGCGGCGCATTTCACGACCGCTATGCCCACTGGGAGCTGCAGTGCCTTTATCAGCCTGTCCAATAAGGCTGCATGCTGCACTGGCGTGCCGTCCGCTCGAAGATAACCCCTCCTTTTCCAGCGCGCTAAACCTGCGTGTACTGTGGACGTCACATAGGCGGAGTCGCTGTACACCGTTACTTCTTTATCTGCGTGATTCTCAATGGCGAGTATCAATGCCAATAGTTCTGCTGCCTGTGCTGAATAATGAGACGGTATTCGTGCACTGACGAGTATTTGAAATTCTTTGTTTGCTATGTGTTTCATTACGGCTGTGTATCTTTGCCCATCTTCTTGGTCGATTCTCGAAGAACCGTCAATGAAAACAATCTCATCCCCCGCCAGGGAATTTTCCTTCACCCTGGGGATTTCATCATAGAATTGTTCATAGTTTATTCGCAATCGTGTATCGTCTCGCCTTCGGTGACTGGCTCTGCTATGAACGTAGCTGGGTTTACAGATTTACATCAAACTATTTTGATTGATGGATTAGATATAATCACTTCGTAGGCAGAAGCCCTCTGTGATGTCAATGTGACTTTTGGTTTCTCCAAGATGGCGAATAATGAATGCTCGACGTAAAACGTCATGGAGCATCCCATTACAATGGTTGTCGCCTTCTCTATGGCGAATGCTGCGGCAGCTAAGCTCTGTTCGCATGGGAACATGCCTCTCATCACTGGGTCCAGATTTCCACTATAATACGCCAGGGGCTTGTACCCCAACAAGGTTTTTTGAGCGAGCACTGCCGTCATAACTCTGCCATCTGTGTGCGAGAACAGGTAGAATTCCTCTGCATAATTAGGAATTCCGAGAACTGGAGCCGTGCAAATTGCTCTCTTGAGTTCTGCAAACCCTTTGTCCATTGCCTCAGTCCATTCAATCTGTTCCTTTGTCACTTGGGCCTTCTTTAGGGCCTGGAGTAAGGGCTTGGTATACGAGCTGTAGTCGAAGACCCATGCTCTAAAATAATTGCACAGCCCTAAGAAACTCTGCATTTGCTTTATCGTGAGTGGCTTAGCCATGTTCATGATGGCTTCAGCTCTTTCTGGGGTCACCTTTTTTCCTTTATGCGAAATTAACTGGTCTATGTACAGCACCTCGTGTTGACAGTATTGCAGCTTTTCCTTGTCAACCTTATATCCTTTCTCTGCCAATATGGTCAGTAGCTGGACGGAATCACACCTGCATTGCTCTTCAGTGGTGCTGCAGATCAGAATGTCATCCACATTCTGCAAAACAACACTGTCTACTGCAATATTGCTTATGTCCATTTGCAGGACTCTGTTGAAAATGTACAGGGACTCACAATACCCCTGTGGCAATCTCATGCTCTTCAGACGCATTTGTCTGAATGTAAACGATGTCAGATCTTGCAAGTCATGGTGTAACGGGATTGAGAAAAAAGCTTTTTTTAAATCAATCACCGTGAAGTATTTCGCCTCGATCGGTATGTTACACAAGATTGTAGATGGATTAGGGACTATAGGGAACTCGGCTTCAACAATATCGTTTAATACTCTTAAATCTTGGATTAAACGCCAAGATCCTCCTTTTGATTTCTTGACGGGATACAGGGTGATTCTGACGTTACTAGGATGCCCTGATTCATCATGGCAGAAATTGTCTTCGCGATCCCTTCATCCGCTTCTCTGGACATGGGATATTGTCACGCTCTTGGTAAAATTGCTCCTGGTTTTAGTTTAATTTTCACATCCCCTGTCCCTTTCAGAAGGCCTACATCATAGGGCCCTGTAGTCCATACTGAGACAGGCACCTGGGCCATATCATCATCAAAGTATGCGGGACGGATCAATGCTAACATCATTCTCTGTGGTACTTCTCGTTTGATCATTTTGAACCAGAATATGAGACTTACTTCCACCCTCGTCTCTTCTAAGTCAGGGTGTTCTTCGAACAGATTGTCATCGGTGACGTCAGTCGTCAAACCCTTCGACCATTGCTACCTTCCCTCGTACTGCTGCAATATGTATCATTAAGGGAAATACTTGTCCCCCTTCTTCAAGCATGGGTAATCTTGGTCTGAATAGAAACTCGTCAGGGGTTCTCATGGTCTTATCTGCAAGACCCGGCAACCCCACCATAAGCACACGAATGGCATATGCAAAGACTTCTGGTTCTAATGGTATAGCTCTCATGGCTATATGTCCGGAGTATGCTCTAATCATTTCGCACACGTTTTAAATATGCATTCCTGGAGTAGAGCATACTATGCCCTTCTCCGTGAACGATATAGTCATATTCAACTTTGTCATTAGGTCTCGACCCAAAATGTTTACTGGGGTCTGACGTGAATATAATAAAGGTACATTCAACTCAAAATCTCCTCCAGAGACTGGGAGATTGTCCGTAAAGGGAACTCTGCTGTGAGCTCCTGTAAAACTCTGAGTATCTACGGCCTGGTCGGACAAGGAAAACTTGCCTTCTCGTATGCACAAGCGTGGTGCACCCGTGTCAACTAAGAAGGAATATTCTTTCCCCTCTATGACAACATTTACCCTTGGTTCCCTGTTAGGGTCTGGTGTCACTGATAGGATAGAACACATCAGGGTACCCAGCGAGCTGTCCTATTTCCTGTATACGTTCGGTCCACTGTATGCTTGTGTATTTTCTCCATTCCCAGGGTTGCCTCCCCTTCCGGAGTTTGTGCCCGAGACATTTGCGGTGGTGCCTGTTGGGATTGCCTTTGTGGCGGGTTCACCATGTTCGATGGTTGAATCCCTTGTTGCGCACCTTTGCGCAAGCCTGGTGCTTGCTGATGTACTGTGTGATTTTGTGCACCGCCCTGTTGTGGGATGGCAGGCGGATTCACTGTGCCTTCTCCCATTCTTTGTCCATTTTGCCACGTGCCTTGGCTTCTGCACGTGCGTGCCACATGCCCTGTCATGCCACACAGCCAACATACTGGCAGTGGTTGGGCTATCTGTCCATATGACATATCTGGATTGCCCATCTGCACGTTTTGAAAGCCTCTTTGATTATTCTGGAAACCTGCCTGATTACTCTGCCATCCTCTTCCTCAGAATCCCCTTCCCCTCAGATAAAATCCCACGTTTCCCTGGTTATTTTGCGACGGGTTAGTCGCCTGTGGTGTGTTCGATTCAGCTGGGCTGGTCAGCATGGCTCCTTCGAGAGCATACTTTGAGAGTTTCTTTTGCACCAGCTTCGCTTCCTCACCCTTACGAGTTGCCTCCTTTTTTCAATTCTTTTCTTGCAACAATCTACAGTAATGTTCAATTGTCAACTGTATTTTCGGACCATGGTTTAGCTTCTACTCCTACCAATTTATTGAGCTATTTTTGCTCCAGCTCTGGCAACCCTTGGCACATTATATGGTAGAATACAGGGATAGATTTCGTCCAAGATTCATGTGTTTCGAGCACCCACAAGTCTTGGAAATTCTGGATATAAATCAACAGATCTTCTGACTCCTTCATTTTTCGAGTCTTTATAGCTCCCATATTGGAAGTGTCTGGGTACAGCACTCGTAGCGCTTTCCACACTGCTGCTCTACAGTTATTAAATGGTGCTCCGTCATGGGTATTGTTAATTATGGTTACCCCAGGATACCCTGCGCTTTTCTACACATCATCTGCTCTCTCACCAAGTATGGCGATCAGTAGGGCCTTAATGTACCCAATAGCTAACGTGACACCCCCTGTCATTTTCTCTAACTCGTGTATCCACTTCCCAGCTCCTGATGTCAGCATTGGAAGCTTGTTTTTCAGGTTCGCTCAATCCATGTGTGGCCATGGAATATATTGTGATCTTATTCTCCCTTTTTCTAGTAGGGGGAATTGGAATGCGCAGTCTTCCTTCTCCTTCCCCATTGCTCTCCTGTCTATTGCTGGAGTAGCATTTCCACATCGCTGTCTACCTGCCAATGTCCTCAATCTGTCTATATAGGCAGGTGCTGACTTTCCCCTCTGACTGTGGGTTGTTCCTTCATGTCGGCCAGGCTGCGTGGCAGACTCTGATGCCCTAGATGCAGACTCACTGGCATCTGACCATCGTACCTCTTTGTCCCTTGGGAGCCGCTTCTCGCGCCGTCTCCCTTCTTCATTTATCTCGTCCTCCGTTTCCCCTGCGGAGTCGGACATTGATTGTTCCGAATTCACACAACTCCTTACATCATCATTGTTCTTACTAATTTCTAGCCTGTCCAGGGACAATCTCCCGCTCCCACTACTTCGGGTGACCTCCTCTGTATCACATAATTGAGTGCTCTCCAAGCGCTCGTCTTCCCTTTCCCCGTGGGATGTTGGCTCCAGCCCCATTTCATCATATATTTTATCGATCGTTTCCCCGATGCTTCTGGTGTCGAAGTCATCTTCAATATTTGCCCCACTCGTGCCAGGTACTGAGTCGTACGCGGGAAAGAATTCTTCGATATCTTCCCATTCTACAACAGGATTGGGTTTCTTAACTTCCCGCTCCAAATATTCAAGATCGCGTGCCCTCTGTCTACGCTTACGTTCTATATCATCGTCAACTTCCTTGCATTTCCTCGCGTCTTCTCTAGTCCTTTGTTCTTCCCTTTTCCTTTCATTCCTACAATCATTTAACCTTCTAGCTTCCTCATCTTTTTGCCTCATTATCCTTTTTTCAGGTACTCTTTGCTCTTCTTCCAAACTTTGCTGATTCTGTCTGTACTGGTCATAGGCTGCCTTCTGTTTGCGAACAAGCTCTTCGTGATATAGCTGTTCTCGCCTCAGCCTATCTTTCCTTTTTATCCTTTCGTCCCTTATTTCCTTCTCCTTTTCTTTCTCCCTTCTCTGCGTCTCATCAGACTTCTTTCTCGGTCTCACATCATCACCTCCTTTCCATTGAGTTTCAATAATATCTGTCCTCCCATCCATTTGTTTTTTGTGAATGCTATCTCATCAGTTCTGTCTTCACTTCCTTTCCACTTCTTTCCTTCTCTCTCTTTATCGAGAGGTGCACCAATCTGTGCCTGGTCCTTCCTTTCACCATTGCATCTCTCCTTGTCCCTCGGGACAGTGGAGGTAACATTAATTTCCTGATCCTTCCCCTTAATTTCATCCCTACTATAAGTAGGTGACTCATATGCGGAGTTGCTATACCAGGTGGCTGCCTTAAGCTCTCTTAACGGGTAGAGTCCCTCTGACTTACTTCCCTCGATCTCTGGCTCAGGCGGGGCTGGTGACACGGTAGGCATTACACCCCCCTCTGTGCATACGTTTAATATCCAGTATACTGGTGGCACCTACTCCTTCGGCTTTTCAAACATTTTCCAAAGTTAAAGAACAGCAAGGCGTTTCTCTAGTTTTTTACCTGTATATGTGGCATACAGATAAGTCGTCATGTGCTGTAGGACGCCTTTGGATAGAAACCCGTTCTTTGGCCACGGAATAAACATCTTGTGGGCGTACCCTTAACCCACTCAGCACTATATTTCTTAAGCTTGGGTGCATGTTTAGGCAACTGCTTACATAAGTGGGTGACTGGTGTAATATCCCCCTGCTTGAATCCTGCTTTCAACAATATTTTCATGCACTTTCAATACTCCCAACAATACGAGCGAGCACCATACCGCAAGTTCCAATCCAATCTTTTCCCTCCAAAATGTTATATCATCAATTTATTAAAGAACATCAATCCATGTGCGATTCCCTCTCAGTTACAGAATCGCGTAAAACCCAAACTTCATTTCAAACAATCAATGATAGAGTTCTCTACATTTGACATATAAGAGAACACGTACGACAGAAACTTGACAGACCAGACAGACACCAGCTGGACACATATATCACTGCCTTCTAATCAATACCCCGACATGGAGTTTAAACGAACCCCTTTTATGAAGTCTTTAATCATCATAGTAGCCTCAATTTTACCAATTATGTGGGACTATGAGTTCACGTTTCTTATGACCGCTGTATTAAAGCACAGGAACAAGGCAAATCCTCCTACTTTTTTATCTCAGGTGTCCTTCCTGGTATCCTCAGTTTTCTCTCGGGTGTCCTCCCGGTAACCACAGTTTTTCTCTCGGGTATCTATCCCGGTAACCAATTTTTTTCTCTTGGGTATCTATCCCGGTAATCACTGTTTTTCTCTCGGGTATCTATCCGGTAATCACTGTTTTTCTCTCTGGTATCTATCCCGGTAACCACTGTTTTTCTCTATTATTCTCGAGTCATTATCCCCTTATATATATATACAGTCTTCTCTACTTCTGATTATTTTATTTTCTGCCACCCTCCGTTACCTTTTCCCTTACTTGTTCCAATGCCTACAAAACTTTTGCCAAAGTATTGAAACTTTTTCATTCACTCACCGCTCGCATGGTTCCTCTCTGGATCTTCGGGATCACCTGCCCCTCCGTTACCGCCTCTCCGGTCTTTTAGTCCAATCGGCTGCCCGTAGGAATGAGAAGGGTTATGCTGTGTAAGGTAGGTTCCTTCAGACCCACTGCAGATTTTATGGACTTACACTATGATTGTCCACGGGAAGCTTCTCAGTCTACTCAGCCGAATGGCGAAGGACTTGTGATATTGCAGAAAACCTAGAGTTACTTTGTGCTGTCGGTCAATAGGTGTCTTATCAATAGTTAATCAATATTTGATGGTCACAACCATCCTCTTGCTACTAAGTGTACAAGAAGGCTGAGCATCCTCTGACGGGCCCATAGGTCAGAGCTCACCCTCGAGTACCTGTAGGACAAGATAGTTGCACCTTGAGGAAGATGGGGTGCAGGATTCTCTTACTCCGACACAATTCAATAAGGACAGCTCAATGGTTTGGCAAAGGTAAGTCTGTTTAATGACAAGTACAAAATACAGGGAAACAAATGGAAATCAGCAGTGTTGCGATCGCCTGTCTCGCTTCAACTTCCAAATTCTTTATGCAAACAGTAACTTTATAGTAAATTCTCGTCATCATTGACGTGTAACACTCATAAGTTTGACATGCAATTCTATTGGTTGGAAAAAGGTAACTTAAGTATAGGTGCTATATCTGTATATGGTAACAGAGCGTGAGGATTGGATAACTCTTATCGGGTGGCCGTCTACGCCCATCCCTCTACATCATTTGTGATAGATGTCACTACAACTACAACGTCTTATTGGTTCTACAAGCTATAGGACCCTAGATTATTTGGTCCCTTGTGATTGGGTAGGTTACACCCCCAAGCATAAATCTCTACTTTAATTAGCAGCATGCAGAAGGGACACCCAGATGCGGAGTGCCCCTAGAGTCACCCTACCTCTGTTCCATCAATCAGTAGTTTTAGGGCTATGGGCCTCATTACGACCCAGGCGTTAAGGGTTAACGCCGTCGTTAACCCTTAACGCCTATTCTGATTTTAACGGCTGCTTTTAGCAGCCGTTAAAATCCATGGCGCTAACCTGCCATGATGCTAATTACGCCACGGTAATTTACGGTGGCGTTATTAGCGCCTTCCCCACTCCCATTATGCCCTATGGGGCAAAAATGGGAATGGGGAAGGGAAAATGGGAAATGGGGATTTACCGCCCCACTCACCTTGGAATGGGGCGGTAAATCCGCCATCCACCATGGTGTAAACGTAGTTTACGTAGTTTACACCATGGTGGTAAAGTTGGCGCAATTAGCGCCTGGGTTGTAATGACCCCCTATGTGTCAATTGGTTGTCTGAGGATGGCCTCGAAACTGTAGTTTCTTATCAGGAAAAGTTATTGCATCCTCGGGTTCCGGGTGACATCAGACGTTAGTACCTCTCCGCCCTTGGCTGGTCACGTGTTTGTTCACTGTGAATCTGCTTCATTTTCCTTGTATTCGTGTATTTGATTCTCTTGTAGCCTTGCCACCTGCCTGGGGCCTCTTTATCTTGACATTCAATGGCTGGCTGGTATGCTCTGAAGTTTCAATTCTATGAGGCTGCCGCTCTCCTCCCTTCCTTAGGTTGACCTTGAATTCCCAGGCATTGTGCTGCTTCTTACTCAGTTTCGATTCCGCTCCTTCCTTTGGCTTTGGCTGGAATATGAATCTTGGCCTTGTTAGCCCTTTGCTGCCTGGGTTTAATTCTGCTTTTACACAATGGAGTCACACATATTTAATGAGCTTCATTGAGGTAGATATATAATTGGCGCATGCCTCTCTATTCTTCTACTCCTCTTCTACTTCAAGCTCCGCCCTCCTTTTAGTGATCCCAGCCACCAACTCCATCAGGATTGGAGTATCCTCCTCAGCCTTGGCCCCTACTCTGTGGAACTTGCTTCCACCTCACATCTGACACACCCAAGACTATTTGTCATTCTGCAAATTACTAAAAACATGGCTCGTCCCATAACACCAATGACCACCCTAAAGATATGTCTGAACCCCCAAAAACCCAATGACGAAACGCACACTGAGACTGTCTACCTGGTGTTCAAGACCTCCGATCCTACCCTCAGGATAGGATGGAATGGATGGAGTGTATAGAGTGGATGGATTCGGTGGATGGAGTGGATGGAATTGGATGGAGTGGATGGAATTGGATGGAGTGATGGAATTGGATGGAGTGTATGGAGTGTATTGAGTGTATGGAGTGGATCGAATGGAATGAGTGGAATGAATGGATAGAATGGATTGGGTGGATTGGGTGGATTGAGTGGGTGGAGCAGATGGAGAGGATGGAGCGGATGGAGTGGGTGGAGTGGGTGGAGTGGGTGGAGTTGATAGAGTAGAAGTAGTGGATAACATGGATGGAATTGGATGGATGGATTGGATGGAGTGGATGGAGTGGATGGAACAGATAGAGTGGATGGAGTGGATGGAGCGGGTGGAGTGGGTGGAGCGGATAGAGTCGATGGAGTAGATGGAGTGGATAACATGGATGGAACAGGATGGAGTGGATGGAGACGATGGAGTGGGTGGAGTGGAAGAAGCGGATAGAGCGGATGGAGCAGGTGGAGCGGGTGGAGCGGATGGAGTGGGTGGAGCAGAGATAGTCAATGAGTGGATGGAGTGGATAACATGGATGGAACAGGATGGAGTGAATGGAATTGGATGGAGTGGATGGAGTATATGGAGTAGATGGAGTGGATGGAGTGGATGGAACGGATAGAGTGGATGGAGCAGATGGAGTGGCTGGTGCAGATAGAGTCGATGGAGGGGATTGAGTGGATATCATGGATGGAACAGGATGGATTGGATGGAGTGGATGGAGTGTATGGAAAGCATGGAGTAGATGGAGTGGATGGAGTGGATGGAGTGGATGGAACGGATAGAGTTCATGGAACGGATAGAGTGGATGAAAAGGATGGAGTGGATGGAACGGATGGAGTGGATGAAAAAGATGATACGGATGAAATGGATGGAACGGATGGAACGGATGGAACGATGGAACGGATGGGGCAGAATTCAATGGAATTCGCCCCTCACATTGTATCACTGTGCACCCTGTCCCCCTGTTCCCCATGCTGTTGCTATATATTTGTATCCCCACTATACACCCGTATCACCCCCTGTCTCTAAGTGTCTGTCTGTCGCTATGTTCCCACCATCCTGTTCACATGCCTGGTCTCGGGCGCTCTAAACATAACCACCACATCACATCTCTTACTCTCTACTATACACCATCACTCAACTAGAACACAGCTATACCCCTGATTAATTCGGCCTAGCTGTCCACATACAAACACGACCTCATCATCACCTCATCACCCTAATAAAACACAGCTAGCTGAGCACATTCCGGCCCAGTTATTCACATATGCGTCCTTCAGGCCTGATGCGGCCAGAGCCCAGTCTGGATGTCTACCTACCGCACTGCACACATCCAACTGACATCCAACTGACATCTCCAGCACCACACCTAAACGCTATGATACAGCTACCAACCGGAAATTACACCAGCTGCACACTTATCTGGTGCACCCATGCATCTACGACACTATGGGCCTCATTACACGGAAGGCGGTAATGGTTAACGGCCACCGTTAATGGTAACGGTGGCCGTTAACCATTACCGCCTTACTACGAGGTCCCTTAGTGGGTTGTTGTTTTAATTAGCGCCTTCCCCATTCCCATAGAGCCCTATGGGGCAGAAATGGGAATGGGGAAGGGCAATGGCGGAAGGGGGATTTACCGCCCCACCAACCTTGGAATGACTGCCTCCTATAATGGGTCCGGCATCGGTATGGTTCAATGGGGACTTACCGGTTCAGTCCGACCTTTGCGGGACCGGTAAGTCCCCATTGAAAAAGCCATTCCCCATTCCCATTTGAGCCCCCATAGGGCTCAATGGGAATAGGGAAGGCGATAATAACGCTACCACAAATTGCGCTACCGTTATTGGCTCTGAATTCCATTAACGGTTCCCGTCCATAATGCATGGTCAGACCAGGCGTTAAAGGAGGGACCCGCTAAGGGAACTCGTAGTAGGGCGGTAAGGGATTACCGGCACCAGTCTCCTTACTGGTGCCCGGTATCCCTTACCGCCCATCTCGGAATGAGGCCCAAAGCCTTGCAACATGACTTTTAACACATGGGAGAGTTTATTCTGATACAACTTCTCCACTTCAAATTGTATTCTGCTACAGAGGTTCCCCTTCAAAGGGGAGGCAATATTCTGCTATGTAGTATCCCACTAAAGGGGAGAGTTTATTCTGCCATGGAGTCTTCCATTCGAAGGGGAGAGTTTATTCTGCTACAGAGCTCTCACATTCAAGGGGGAGAGGGGGAGAATGCAATCTGATACAAAGTCTCTGCCTTCAAGGGGGAGAGTTTATTCTTCTACAGAGTCTACCCCTTCAAGGGAGAAAGTCTATTCTGCTACAGAGCTTTGCCTTCAAGGGGCAGAGTATATTCTGATACATATTCTCCCTTCAAGGGGGGGAGAACTTATTCTGCTACAGAGTCTCCACTTCAAGGAGGAGAGTTTATTCTGCTATGGAGTGTCCCATTTGAAAGAGAGAGTTTATTCTGAAACAGAGCTTCACCTTCAAGGGGGAGAGAGTATTCTGATACAGAGTCTCCCCCATCAATGGTGAGAGTTTATTCTGATACAGAGTCGCCCCTTCAAGGGAGAAAGTTTATTGTGCTACAGAACTTCATCCAGAGGGGAAAGTTTATTCTGATGGGGGATACATAGTATCCCCCATCACAGGGCAGAGTTTATTCTGTTACAGATTCTACTCTTAAAGGGGCAGAATTTATTCTGAGACAGTGACTCCTCTTCAAGGGGGAGAGTTTGTTCTGATACCGATTCTCTCCTCAAAGGGGAGAGATTATTCTTCTATAGAGTCTCCCTCATAAAGGGGGAGAGTTTATTCTGATACAGAGTTTCCCCTTCAAGGGAGAGAGTGCATTTTGCTACAGAGCTTCACCTTCAACTGGGAGAGTTTATTCTGCTACAGACCCCCCCCCATCAAGGGGGAGAGTTTATTCTGCAACAGCGTCTACCTCATGAAGGAGGAGAGTTTATTCTGATGCCGAGTCTACCCTTCAAGGGGGAGAGTTTATTCTGACGCAGAATCTCCCCCATCAAGGAGGAGTGTTTATGCTGCTACACAGTCTCCCACTAAAAGGTTAGAGTACATTCTGATACAGAGTGTCCTCTATCAAGGTAGACAGTCTATTCCGATACAGAGTCTCCCCCATCAAGGGGGACAGTGTAATCTGCTACCAAATCTCCCCCTACAAAGACCCAATTCAAGGGGAGAATGTATTCTGATACAGAGACTCCCTTTTGAAGAGGGAGATTTTATTCTGCCACAGAGTCTCTCCCCATCCAGGTGAAGGCTCAACAATATTTCAAAACAGAGACTTCTCTCACCTGACTGGACTTTTCGGAAACCATTCCTAGAAGAGTAGAGATTCAGTTTAAAAAAAAGGCCGATGCTCAAGGGTTCAAAATGAGAGGAAATTCATTGTTTGTGATGGGGAAAATGTATTTCACAGGGGGAGATTATTTTGTGACACCGGCTCTGCTGCCTATCTTTCTACTGTCAGCTGGTCACCTAGAGTCTCCCTTTCTCATTCACATTTCTCACAGGGGGTCACACCCACCGCTCAGAATACAGGCTGTGGGAGAGGGACCTCTTTTGATAGACATTGGGGGTCATTACGAGTTAGGCGGTAAGGGGTTAACGGCACCGGTTAAGGTGCCGGAGCCGTCAACCCCTTACCGCCTAATTACGAGTTCTGCTTACGGGACCCGCTAAGGCCGCCTGGTAACACAAGGCGTCCTTAGTGGGTCCCGTGAGCAGACCAGGGTGCTAACAACGGGTCTGTTGTTAGTGTCATGATCTCTGCTTCCAAAAGATCAGGACTTGCCCAACTCCCTTGGAAGCAGACCCATAACCCTGGTTCAGAGTGCCAGCCAGTCCCAATTGGGACCTTTTGGACCCTGTCCTGGCGCCAGTGGCACCAGGCTCATAAAGATGCCCAGTCCCAGCGCTGGAAGCGCCAGGCTCATAATGCTTGGGTGGACTTACCTGCAGCAGACCATGCTGCTTACTTACCTGCCAGTTGAGCCCCTGATCCTCTTCTGTTTGGGACTACTTTTCCTGTTGGGTGGGGCAGGAGCCACTCCCTAGGTTCAGAACACTGGAACTCTTCTGGAAAGCAGGAACTCTTTTCTCACCTAGGCGAGGCTGTGGAAGGAGACACCTAAGCACTACAGGAGGCTATTTAAACCACACCCGATGGATGAATCTTGCTTTGCGTTATTCTGCATTCTCTGCAGCAGAACGCTCATCGTGTCTTCTGCTTCTGATCCTGGGCCTAAGGGAACAAAGGCTTACCATCCTGGAATCCAGTCTTCAGCAGCACCTGTAAAGACAAAGAAAGAACAGGTTAACACTACGGTCTTCAGTGGCAGCGCATCTCTTACCTGGTCCATCCGCAGTCACCAACGCCTCGCGCTGCATTCCGGCATCTGAAAGACAAAGGCTTACATACTCTTCGCATGCTCCGGAGGTCTTCGCACTGCATTCCGGCATCTGAAAGACAAAAGCTTACCAGCTCTTCGCACGCTCCGGAGGCCTTCGGCGGTGCATCCCGCATCTGAAAGACAAAAGAAGGTGCGTTTAAAGACATTGGGCAACTTTATTACTCACGTGCCATTACTCCTTCCCATGCCGAATCCAGTGGGTATTCCAGCACCCTTCAGCTTCTCTAAAGCTCCGAACTTGTACCTGCAAGATAAAAGGGACAGTTAGTGCGCATCGTGAAGCAGGCTACAAGCGCTTACTTACGTGCTTCCAGGCGCTTCTATTCCTCACGCGGGTTTGATCCTCAACTCTCATCAGCCCGCCATCCGCCATCGCCGGAACCCTGCAAAACAAGAGATATCATTACAAAAGACTTTTAAGACATTTGAAGTGCCCAGAACTTACCGTTCGTGCAGTTAACGACGGACAGCAGTCCTCTGAGGTCAAGAGGCCTGCAACCTTATCCAGTGAAGAAACTGGTTACGGCACCCTGCCCCGAGGCAGATGGAGAGCTCGGCGTTCACTTACCTAAGGTGAGGGCGTTAACCTTTGGGGTTCTACAGGAGAAGAGAAAGGGAGGAGGAGAGAGGCACCCAATAACCCCAGTTCTTTAATCCCATATTTTCTATCTGCAGACATCTTACTCTTCGAGTCAGACATACAGTGCACAGAGGTCCAGCCCAAAGAGCCAACCGTGTGTTACACATCACCTTTGAAGATACGGCATTCACCCAGTCAAGACCGGCGCCTCTGCGGGAATCAGGTGAGCGTTACAGTTAGGGCTCATTGAGCCCTATGGGGGCTCGAATTGGAATGGGGATGTACCGGGTCCGGGTTCCTTGAATGAGGAATTACCGGGCCCTCCAAGGTTGGAATGGCCCGGTAATTCTTCATTTAAGGAACTAGGACCCGGTACCCATTAAAAGGGTAGCCATGCCACTAATATCGGCATGGTTACCCCATACCTTGTAATGACCCCCATTATGTCCCTCTTGTCATATATGAAACCCTCCAAGCCTTTCAGAGCAATAAAGCTTTTGTGCCTCTGACAACACCAAAGCCACTGGCTACAAAGAGGTCCCATCATGATCTGTGACTGACTGTACTCCAGTCTTCCGGCCTTTCAGAGTCATCAGTGAACATGTGGGGGTCTCGGCCCCAGCTAGCCATGATACTGTTTAGCTAACTAGTCCCAATCGTATATATCCCTCCTATTTTAACTGGGAGTAATGGAAACTGTCTTCGACCTGTAACTGGGAATGTGATCACCTGGCCATTCTATGTCAATAGCCAATAATATCACGTGGCTCTTTTATGTTAAATTTGAATAATGGAATCTGGCTCTGTTTTGGGGTTTTATTAATACAAGGATCTGGTACCGCTCATTAACTGGAAATGAAAACTGCTATCTTGCTGTTAAATGGATATAAAATAATCTGGCCCTGGTGTGTTAATTGGGAATAATGGAATCTAGAGGCAACTGTTTTTCCTTTGGCCGACTGCCTCAGTGCCACTGACTAGTAGTAGTCCCACACCTGCTACATGGCCATCTCTACCCCAGTCTACCAGTTTTCCCGAGTCTCCAACTGTGAAGAGACAGACTCTGGCCCAGCCAGCCACTGGCATTGTTACACCAATTGGTCCTAATCTTATCTGATCCTAGTCTGTTAACTGGGTAAACAGGGAAATATTGGAATCTGGCACGTCTATATCAACTGGTATTAGATGAACATGGCTTTGCTATATTAACTGTTATGAATGTAATTTGGCTCTGCTGTGCTAACTACAAGCAAATGATTGTGGATCTGCTGTGTTAAATCGGAATAATGGAATCTGTCTCTCCTGTGTTAACTGGGAATAATGGATTCCGCCTCCCTTGTGGTAACAGGGTTTCATAATCTCAGCCCTGATTTGTTAGCTGTTACCCATGAAGTCTGGCCTTGCTCTGTTAAATGACATTATGGAGTGTGGCATTTAAACAGCCCCTCTAAAGCCATCTTTATTTAGTCTTCAGTGTTGAGCAGAAGGTGGACAGGGAAGGACATTCTGAACCATACAATGAGACTCAAGAGACCAATCCCTCTTTCTGCATCCGGGGGAGCACAGCTGTGTATCCACCAGTAAAACTTTGAAAACTGAGTTGTCCTTTCCCTACCTAACCTGTGTCCCTTGCCCAGTAGTTCTGTATCCCCCGTCTCAATTTCCTTGCAGGTGTCTCCTTAATACCGGAAACTTCTTATTTTATCCATTTTACTATACCCTATTACTGTATATTGGCATTGCACATCACCCTGTTGCTTCACTAGGACTGTGCTGTATAAATACTAGCACATACAAGCACATACAGATGAGCAATGGTATAGCTCGAAGATGCTGTAATATTCACCATTTGCCAATAATACTCCCACATCTCTAAGAGGAGCTCGTTCAGCCCCCCTTCTCACATGGCAATTAATAATTATCTATCACCAAAACATGCGATGGGTGGAAGATTTTGAACTAATCATAACCACTGGCACTGCTCTGGGTAACCGTTCACACCATATTTGTCCTAACCCACCTACAGTATTTCAGTAGGGGACCAGGCAAATCAGTCATGACACTTCCACCAATACAGGAAAGCAGCCCAGCTTGAACAGCTGGACCACCTCCCCGCTGTACAAAAACACAAGCAACCACAGACATCTTTCAGCCTTGTTAGGCCTGATCAGTGAGATGAAGCTACGTTTCTAATGACTCCGCAAGAATGGGACCCATGTATACCCTCACTGACGTAGGGAGACAAACTCTAAGCTAAAAAAAGTGGTGGGCGGAAGGTATAAAGTAAACCTAATCACTGGAAGTGCTATTGGCAACCTTCGACACCATTTTGCTTTAGCTTTTACAAGTTGAAGCAGTCCAGCTTGAACTGCTAGGCCACTTAGCCTCTGAAAACACAAATGGCCCGAGATAAGGCTTGACCCTGTTGGTCCACATCAGTGAGGTACAGCAAGGGACTCACGTCTGGTCGTTACCTCTCTCAGGGAGATAGGCATTCAAGTAAAAACTGTAACCAAATGTTGGCCATAGCTTCAGCCTTGATGTGCTTCAAGATCCACCCTAATTGTGTCAAAATGTCCTTGAGGAGAGCTCCCAAAATTCTAAGTAACCTGTTTTTTCAATCCTATCAGATTTGGATACATATTACTAATATTTTATGTGAGCTTTTTACACTTAAAATTGAGTACTTGTCTCTCCATAGAACACTGGCAGTTTAACGAATGTTCATGTGTGTTATTCCAACCTCTTCCGTAAACAATATAGTTTATCATATAGTTTGTCACATGCCTTGTATATCGTATTGAATGACTATGGGCAATAAGAGTAAATTAAATTCTAGTAACAGATAATTGTTTGAAAACCTGCTCAGGCTGTGCATGAGGTATGTGTTGCTCTGCAAGATAGCGTGCTTCAGAGTTTCCCAGAAGTGAATGCTGAAATATGAATATTGTTGACATGTGTGGTCCAATGCCAACAGCACTCATCACCTCGGCTGGGATTCATCTAGAATCTGCTGTTGTGTCAACCTTAATAATAAGTAGCATGACAAACAGCACAGTGCGAGTAGTCAAAAGTTACCGTACATGAAAGCAGAGGAAGAGCGCGAGGATGGCCAGGGACTTCCTGCCAGTGATTGTGCATCCTGCATGATCCTCTTGGCATGTAAAGACCTGGGTCCTCACCAGATAGGAAAGGGATGGTTTACTGAAAATGACAGAATTCGCTGTGCCGTTGAGTGATAGGTATTCCAGTAACGCTGCATGTTACTTGCTTTCTCTAAAAGGATTGTTGGCTGGGATTTGCACTCCATAGAGAACTGTAGGGCCATATACGTAGAGATGCAGTCAACAGCAGTCGGACACATACAAACTATTATATACATCTATTCTGAAAGGATTAACAAGAACATACAATGATATATGTTTTACAATGTTGTAATGCTTTCCAAAGTAGAAAAAAGAAGTCAATACAATTACATTTTCCATTCATGAATTGATGTTAATGTACTTTAGATTTCTGTAGAAATGCATGACATTAATGGTGCATACCATGACTATGGCAATGGGCTATGTATGGGGCAAAGTAGTTGGGCAGTACTGTCTGGCCTTAATGCAATAGAAATGGCTTTTCTGTCATGGGATATATTCTAAGCATACATAGAAAGTGCCTTGGCAGTCGGAATCCGTATATATGTTTGAAGAAAAAAAAATGAGCGGGGAATTTATTCGAAAATCGGCTGTACGAAAAGCGTACGTAAATGAGGCGAACTGGAGTTGCAGAGGGATGCAGGAGATGGCGGCACGCAAGGAGGTGTGCCGCCGAGAGGTAGTAAGGGGTGTGGGGAAGTGGGTTGTCAGAAATGTCTGTGGGAGGGAAAACCGAAAGTTATTTTAGGTCAAATAACTTTCAGTGTTTTTTCCCTCAGACATTTCACATTCGATGAATTCATGGTAATCCTTGGCAGTCACGAGGGAGACCAACTGTGCCTATAGTGCAAAAGTATGTCTTAGTCCTCTGAAGAAAGTGTCCAACATGAAGGTGATCCCTGTGTACAATCAATTTGTCCTCACATGCGTCCTATTATAGGTGGAGCACAGTGCCTCATTTGAAGGAAAAAAGCAAAACTAGCTGCTGAGCAATGCTATTATTTTCAAGTAAGAACATAACGCAAGGGGGTGAGGAGTATTAATCAGCTAGTTCAAAAGAGGACATTCCATTAACAAACATGTTATATGTGGCTTGGCAGGGAGGAAAGATAACCATTTCCTTTATTGACTGCACAGAGGAGATACTCTTGCATGCATATGAGGTCAACTGACCTGGAACCCAGGAGATGATGTTCTAATGGTGGAATGCAGTCACCGTGATGTGAACCAGCACACACAACCAGAAACTCATCTTGAGCCAGAATTTCAAGATACAACACCCTACTGGTAGTCATAACATCCAGAAACAGAGGACAAACAACCCAATGCAGGGCGGGGGTTCAGAAGAAACACAGGGAAAAGGCAGGAGGATAGGACCCCTAATGGTGGGATTAGCACACACATTTTCTATTGGCCTTTACCATATTTATCACAGAAAGTCATGGGGTCCAGGCTAGCAGACTGGGTTTCCACTTCAGGTCCAGGACTATGCACAACAAACTCTCTCTCCGAATGACTTCTAACAGCAGGATTCAGCACAGGGTGGGAAAACGTCCTTATTCTCCAGTAATGGAGAGAGTGCCAAATCCTGATCCTAACCAAATCACAAACACTCATTGACTCACATGAGTATGGCATCCTACAATCATGACACACCTTGGTGGTGTACTACTTCTATTCTACCTTTACATGCAGTGAATAATCTGATGGGTTTCTTCCCAGAAACCTGATCTGAGGCCCTCCTCATGTGGCCTGGGAAAGGCAGGCACTTTCCGATCCCGACTCTGGGGGTGGTGTACTGTGGGAGTATCACAAAGGGGGGGGGGAGAGAATCAGACCAGGAAGACTGTGGGGAACCCCTTTTCCACTTTCCCATAATCCCTCCCTTTTTATGGCTTTTTGCCAAATTAAAGAAGCGAGAAAACCTAACTTTGATAAAGTGAACTACATGTCCCAGAATCCAATAGGGATTGAAACAAAGAAGAGAGTTGAAGAGGCATGTAGAAGTGGAGGACAGGCAATGAGGTCTAATACCCATTGCCAGAGTCAGGCAATTAACAGTAATGGCCTGCACCTGAAATCAATTTCCACTCCTGAGAGGCATAAAAGGCTGCAGCAGGAGAGGGAATGAGGAAGGAGCTGGGGAATGAGCTGGAGCAGGAGCTGGAAGGATAGCAGCAGTAGTAGAAGGGGAAGAGCACAAGGCTGGCAGTTCATGAGGAAGTGTGATCACTTAAGGGATGCCCGGACGTGGAGAGAACAGATGTCACCTGCAAGTTCTGAGAGGGTCCCTTGTTCACAATCCCTGCCTTGCTGTGGGTGCACTGAGAGAGACATGATGAGAGTGTAGGTCTTCCCAGGTGTACCTAGTGGCTGTAATTGCAGAGCCATGACCAGTGCTGAAGCCCAAGGCTTGTAGCAAGAAGCAGGCGGAGGGACAGAGGAGTGCAGGAGACTCCCACGTGTCATGGATGGATTGGAGACACCCTTGCTGCAGAGGGGTGTGAGTCCAAAATGTGCCTAAAGCCATAGTTGAAGAAGGAGACATCGGGAAGTTGAAGCAGCCCACAACTCCATTGTTCCTGGTTCCGGTGAGTGAATCTTGGCATTCAGGTTCACTCATAAACCCTTCCCGGTAAATGTAATCAGCTCTAATGTGACTTGTGTAAGAGCAGAAACAAGTATAGACTGTTCGTCAATGGGAAAGCTATTCTTTACAATGGAAATGTATTGCGCGCACTTCTAGTAAAAGTTAATTTGCTCGCGTGTGACGAAAAGCTGTTCATTTTCCATTCTCAAACTTTTAAATGTTACAGATTAGTCATGTGTCTCAAATAAATAGGGAGAATGCTTTATAAAGTACTCCGAACACTCTGAAGCTGACTTTCACATTTGGTACAAGATCTTACGGCATCAGGAGGTTGCATGTGACCAATTGTGATTCCTGACTGGAGTAGAAAGTGCCTCTGTGGTAATAAGTGGGAATACAAACTCCTACAGGCACATTCTTTTACCTTTGAAGACCGTACCTTGAGACCTAAGAACACCTATTGTTTAAACGCAGAAGTATTTGTATTAATAAGAAGAACAAGCATTATTCAAGCCAAGATGTGAACCCTTTCTATAGTGTAGAAAACCATGTTTAAATCAATCCATCCTAGCTAGCAAAGTTGTTAAAAGTCCAGTATCCTCTGATACAAGTGCAACATTGTTATCTGAAGTTGGAAGCATGGATATTTAGCTTCAAGGTAGCTACCGGAACCAAGAACGTGTGTATAAAGCTGGTGAAGGGAGCTTGGTGCTTGTAAGAAGATTGCGGAAATAACCTGTAATGCTGAGACTGTTGAAGTTGGGAGAAAGTCAATCTGGAAGGAGAGGCAGGTTATACTGGTGGCAGTAAGGTAGACTAAATAGGCAAAGATGCTGCCATTTTCTTGGAACATAGGAAAGAATAGTGCCTTGCCTACCGGTAGAGGTCGAAGTGTCTTGTCTGTAAATTGCCTAACCATTATAACATATAAAGTTGAAGCAGACGTACCAGAACTGTTGTTGTGTATAATACTGCCAGTAGATGTCATATTGAAGGTGGATGAAGTAGTGGCATACTGTGGCACCACAAAGTCTGTTTCCACAGTGAGAGTAGTAGAAGGGTGGTTGCTAAGAGAAGAACAATAACCCAAGTAGAAGCATCCTGACAATTATACCCAATGTACTGCAGAAGTTATGAACACTTGTAGGATTGTAGAAGAAGACGTGGCCAAACTATTCTCTGAACTGAGGCAAAGCAATCCTGGAAGGAAGACATCCATGATTACCATTGTTGCTATTTCCGTGGCTGGCATTGGAAAGAGATCTTTTCAACTGAAAGCTGAATAACTGTTACTGGCGGATTTTCGTTTGCTAACATTTTATTTCATTTGGAACCTAGAAGAACTGGTTCAAGACTTTATTCTTTTGTTTGACTATTTGTGGAAATTGACTTTGACCAATCCCAGGGAAGGGATTTACCCAGGACAGGTGAAGGTTATCCAAATTACTGGTTGTTTGTTATTCATTCATTTATTTCGCTGATCATTTACTTTACATGTTTTGTTATTTAGTGTGAGGGCGGATTTATTTTCATCTTTTTCTTTTAATAAAATGTTTAATTCTGAGAAAATAGAAGTAGTTGTATGCCTCGCATTACTGACCCCTCACAGTGCACAATCCCATAATTCACTATTCCAGTTTCCCTGCTACTGAATAGCCACCATGGCCACAATTTGGTTCCTGCACCCTTTCCTCACCTCACCTCAAAGGGAGAAACACCTGGGACCAAGTGGAACACTGTTGTGTTCCTCCACAACGTCTCCTGTGCTGCTGTCTTCCAGTTGTTACCTGCCAGAAAGGCAGTCTGAATGGCCTTGTTGAATGCCAGATTGTTCTACCTTGACATTGCTGGTGGGTGATACACACAGACTTTGGGGTGTATATCACTGCACTGTAAACGGTATGTCTTCCATTTCTCTAAAACAACAATGTACTCCATTGACAATGATCACAATTTCTGGCAATGCTTTCATTCTAAAGGCTGCCTGGATTTTGACACCTGGTAGAGGATTTTGGGCCTTGGAGAGGTCTTGTGTCAACAAACCCGCCTCTTACCATTTGCTATAGTGATAAACTGGAACTATGACATCTGTTTCCTGGCCTGGCAGGAAGACAATGGGAGAGGGCCTACAAATCCCAACTCCACCTTATTACACTGTGACTCACGGGCTTCTATGGGTACTAAAAGTGTATTTCTGTCTCTTAAAGCTATCTCACATCCAGCACCCATCTTGCACCATCTCACTAGCCTATAGATCATAAGAATGTTTCTTAGCCACCAATAGTTGCCTCAGCCACCAGTAGTTGCCTCTCAAAAGTCTTTTCATAGTCAATATTTTCATGTGCCTGAAGTGAGCCAATTCCACTAAACTGGGAGAGAACCAAACAGGTGGAACAACTTCCTTTTCTCTGAAAATTAGTCTCCCTTTGGTAGAGTGCTTGTCTTAAACCTATTGGAATGGCCCTATATTCAGCTTAAAGCCAAGCCCCAAAATATTCTCCTTTACTTTCTTGAACACTGGATCAGTTGCTTCTGCTTGTTCCTTCCAGATAAATGTTACCCTCACACAATCCTCTACAGCAAGAACACAGACCCATTTATTAGGGGACCCTTCCAAACACTATCAGCTGGTCAAATAGCACAGCGAGTACAGTGCTTGCTTAGATATCCGTGAATAGCCTGCTGACACAGGTTCAAATCTTGGCAGCACCAAACTCAGCTGTTCATCCATCAGAGCTCGATAAATGAGCACCACACTCCATGGGTAATAATAAGCAGCGTTCAGATGTCTGAGAGCTCGTAGCGCTAAATAAATGCAAATTATTAGTATTATCACTAGGCATTGGAAGAAATCAGTAAGTATGTTTTATTCACCAAGCAAGTACACCACGATTAATGAATATTTTTGTAGCTAGGTAACCAGTCATGCAAGCCCAGGGTCAGGCTTGTCGCTTTCAGGCTTGGAGAGCAGTGCCACAATGGGTTTACGGTCTCAGCATAATTCAAACTCTGAACCACACAGGCACTGGTGGAATATCTAAACTGCCCACACACAGGCTAGGGTGTCCTTTTCTATGACAGAACACCTCTGCTCAGGTAGTTTCAAGCCTCAACAGAAATTGGCTATATTATTTTGCCCGCTATTTGCTTCTGGGAAATAACTGCTCCCAGCTCATAAGCACAGTAACTAATCATGAGTATACCGGGGTAAGAGGGGGTCAAAGGAATCGACCTCTGGCGTCAGTACTATCTGTCATTTGACTTACTTGAAACTATGCTTCTGATCTTCTCCCCTCTCACATTTAACCACTTTCTGTAGAGGTGTGGTAAGGGATTGCATCGGTGTGGCAATTTGTGGCAGTGTAGCATTGTGTGAATACATCCTGAATAATAATATGGCAGCAATTCAAATGACCTTGGCTTGTCCCAGCTATCTGGATCCAGGGCTGACTGATCACCTGCACTATGGTGTCATTCAGCCTCAACCTTAAGATTCAACGCAATGCCCCAGGTAGACCACCTCCCACCTGAAAAATCTCCACTTTCCATTTTATGGGTCTTAGGGCTGTCATGCAAAAGGTTCAGCAGGGTGTTGCAGTCACCTTCTGTTCCCTTACTGTTTCTGAAAACACCAGAAACCTCCCTGAACAATCTGTCCATGACTCTTTGAAATACTGATGCCACACTGCCCAAAAGGACAATTCCACAGCTTAGTGGATTGTATCAATCATATATGCTGTATCTACTGTGTATGTGAACACTTACTGCCTCCTGGATCCCTGAGGTCAGGGAAGAGTGATAGCAGCCCAAAAACCATACGTTAATCCAGGCACCAAGAAGAAAAGCATACCCCAGAGGGGGGGACTGGAATGTATAAATTGCAGTGATGCAAGGGAGAGAGGACATGCTAAGCTTAAATGCACAATCCATGAAGCGTATACACAATTCAAAATGTTCACTGAGGGTGTCAGTGTGTTTGACACATGTTGACTAATCCAGCATCTTTTCCCACAGAAGATTATATAAATTACTCCTGACATCAGGCCACATCACCCTTGATGACATTGTTGCAGTGCGTGCAACTAAGGCATGGAAAAGTGCCCTTCTTTTTCATCCTTAGGAGAAGTTGTTTCTCCTTAGATGGTTTCTCCGCCCTTACTAATGTGTCCCTAAGTTTTCTTCCTCTATTAAAACACTTCATAGGAGCCATGGGAAATCATCTGAAGTATATACTGTTTAGATGCCATGACTTTAATTTCATCGGCTCAGTCTTTGGCCAATTTCTTTTTCATAATCTCGTTTTTTAACAGTTTGTTATTGCCTTTGAAGAAGAGGAAAAACTCCTCAAAACGTGTCGCCACAGATAACGGACTACTGCTTTGCTTTACTTAGTATATTTTATGTTTGTCAATTTTTCAGAAACACCTATGTGTCATGAATACTTTTTTTTATTAACATGTTTATGGTAATCTTTATTAAGCCTATTTGAAACATTCCAAATTGGTTTTACCAACATTGGACAGTGTGCAGGGGACGGGAGGATTCCCTGGTTGAATGTTCTTTTTCTTACTCTCAGTCTCCCATTCTGTCATCAGGAATATTCATGCAGGTGCTAGTAGTGGGGAGTTGTCCATCGTAAACCAATTTGACCCATTAATATACATCCTTTTATTTGTGCATTCAATAGGATATATAGTTTGTGTGTCCTTGTCCCTCCCCTGGCAGAGATACCTTTACGGTGGTTGGACGGGCTGTGCTGAGCTTTATCAGCTATTGAACGGTGAGATATGCTGCTGCCTGATTATTTGGTTCATTTGGTTTCGGAAAAGAGAGTGCACCAGGTACAATGCTGTTCTAGGCCATGTGCCTTTTCAGTTGGGAATAACACCTTCTACTTCTGCTTGGAATTGCAATGTGGAGCTAATCTGTAGAAGGCTAGTGTTCCCTTCTGGTGTTGTTTGATCTTTTTCTTTGTTAGCCTCGTGACCCAGGATATGCTTGTGACTGCCAAATGGAATGTTTGCATAGCCATTACATAATATATCATTGGGGGTTTGCATAAGTCCTTGAAACCTGGTTTTAAGGTATTCTTTGGAAGACTTTAAAGGCCTGAGGGGAATATTTGGATCCGCAAGAACACATTGCTTGGGAGCCATAAGACAGAAAGACCCCACATAGTAGCTTCAGCGGCCATCCGTTTAAAATGAAGAAACACATACAGCCTGATTGACCTTGATTGCATGTCTTATTGCCCAGGAACGATATCTTGGGCATAAATAGAAAGGTGTTTCAACTCTGGCACATCGTTTTAGGCTTTCCTGGTTACCTCATCCCAGCTGGGGACCTTTGGTCTCTCTGAACATACCACTCTCTACACTCTCTACCAACGTAGCAAGGCTAAGCTTAGAAATCACCCCAATGGTGAAAGAAGAACTTGTGTATGCACGTTAAAGAATAATGCACTCCTCACCATTTCAAACAATGTAGCCCTTGGCATACGCTCCACCATCTCAAATGATAGCCCATGATATGGATGGATTCCCCATCCAAATGCTAGTATCCCAGTTGCAAACATTTGATGCTGCCACTTTCTCTCACCATTTTTCTTTTAACAATAAAAAGACATGTCCCAATGACTATGGCCTTCTTCCATGTCCAATAGGCTGGGAATATGGTAAAGGTCCATATTCCCCTCATCCACCTCACTATCACTTTTTAATTAACAGATTCCAATGGGTATGGGAACTGTTCCTATCACACTAACGCAACTAAAAGTACATGGCCGCTGACCATTGGGCTTTTCTCCTCCCTCCTTACTGCCATTCTCCATGGACATCCCAGCTCATTTCTAGATCCTCACGTCTACCCCACTCTTCGGACATCCCCCTTCCTGACCCTCTCTACTTTCATGCGCCTGCCCTCGTAATGCATATTATTTTCTTTTTGGGGGTGCCTTGCGACGTAAGACAAAAACGTTCTGCCACAAAATAGGCTTTCCAGCCCTAACCAAGCCCTCCAACTACAGATGTGGTCCTCCTTCTCCCCTCCTCCGATCTAACCTAATATGAAAGCACTCATTCCCCCCTCCCAATCTCTTACTGAACACTTTTCTGTTTTGAAATCCTGTCCGACTGCCCCAGTAATCGCTCACATTATGCAAAAATGATTTTGGCCTTTTCTTTTCTGAAAACTTCTTCTTTATACTTTATGTGGCATTAAAAAAAATGTCAGATAACATTGTGCACAAAAAAATATTTTATTATACATCAACTGCCAGAAAACAACATTTAAAAACAACTCTAAAATACACACTATGTATAAAGATAAAATGCAAATAAAATTGTGATGTGATGGTGCTAATGCAGAGCACCATTGGACCATTCCATTCTGGGTGTCATAATAGCAGCTGCAACATTCTAAACATGAGCAAGAATGACGAATTAAAAGATTGCTGGGATTTAGGCCTACTTCCCATGCCACATCCAAGGCGACCAGAATATAAAAACAAGTTTAGGACAAGTGGTACATAACATACAATACCTGTAAGAAAGTGTTTATCGTCACCTCTTTGTTATTACACTTTTATTCTGGGATTCTTGGCTAGGCACCCTGAGACACAACGGGGGTAATTCATAGAATTTAGCGCACAAGTGGCGCACGCGGCTGGCGCACAGTGTGCGCGTGCGAATCTCTGCGCCAGCCGCGTGCGCTAAAATCCATTTCCGCGCACAGCGTATTCATGGATTTCAGCTACCAAAACCAGCCGTGGCGCACAGTGGCGCAGCGACCCTGTAGCAGCGCCAGTTACACCCCCAAGAACGCCCCTCGCGCAGGGAAAAGCCATCAAAATCCCCAATCCAGCGCAAAGGGCTGCGCTAACCCTGTACCAGCACGGCAAGCAGGGTACGTGTATTACTTTGGTTCGCGGGAAGTTTCACACACGATTGGCCCTGTGCGAGCGGGGTACGTGCATTTCAGGGATGCGCGGGATGTTTCACACGCGATTTCAGCAGGGTACGTGTATTACAGGGGTGCGCGGGAAGTTTCACACACGATTTCAGCAGGGTACGTGTATTTCAGGGGTGCGCGGGAAGTTTCACACGCAATTTCAGCAGGGTATGTGTATTTCAGGGGTGCGTGGGAAGTTTCACACGCGATTCCAGCAGGGCACGTGTATTTCAGGGGTGCGTGGAAGTTTCACAGGCGATTTCAGCAGGGTATGTGTATTACAGGGGTGCGTGGGAAGTTTCACATGCAATTTCAGCAGGGTACGTGTATTTCAGGGGTGCGTGGGATGTTTCACACGCGATTTCAGCAGGGTATGTGTATTTCGGGGGTGGCGGGGAGTCCTGCACGTGATTTGGCAGTGTGGGTCCTCCCAGGTGTTCCCTGTACACCCTCCACGGCCCCTGCAGGCAGCCCACACCACAGGAGACTACCCTGCACCCCTGGTCATGTCCCGCAGGCAGCCCACCCAACATGGGCATGCCCCCCAGCAAAGCCACATGTCTCCTTGCACTACTGATCACCAACTCATGTCCCCTTGCACCCCCAGCCCCCAGCAGTGCAGGGCACCTGCCAGCAGGCCCCTACTCATGTCCCACTCATGTCTCCTTGCACCTCCACCCCCCAGCAGTGCGGGGCACCTGCCAGCAGCCCCCCACTCATGTCCCCTTGCACCCCCACCCCCTAGCAGTGTGGGGCACCTGCCAGCAGGCCCCCACTCATGTCCCCTTGCACCCCCACCCCCCAGCAGTGTGAGGCACCTGCCATCAGGCCCACACCCATGTCCCCTTGCACCCCCAACCCCCAGCAGTGTGGGGCACCTGCCAGCAGGCCCCCACTCATGTCCCCTTGCACCCCCACTCCCCAGCAGTGCAGGGCACCTGCCAGCAGGCCCCCACTCATGTCCCACTCATGTCCCCTTGCACCCCCAGCAGTGTGGGGCACCTGCCAGCAGGCCCCCACTCATGTCCCCTTGCACCTCCACCCCCAGCAGTGCAGGGCACCTGCCAGCAGGCCCCCACTCATGTCCCACTCATGTCCCCTTGCACCCCCAGCAGTGTGGGGCACCTGCCAGCAGGCCCCCACTCATGTCCCCTTGCACCCCCACCCCCCAGCAGTGTGGGGCACCTGCCAGCAGGCCCCCACTCATGTCCCACTCATGTCCCCCTGCCCCCAGGTCATGACGATCCTCAATCATGGCCCTTATGGCCAGCCTCCCCAGCCCAAAGACTCAACCAAGTATTGCATCCTCCCACATAGAAAAGGCAATTACATGATACAACCCCAATGCCAAGTATGTAAATGAACACATGTCCGTCACACACACACAATGGTTGCAAGTGAATGTGAAAACCCATATCATGACATGCATGAAACCAATGAGATAATACCACACATCGAAGTATGAAGAAAAAAATGTATTAAAAGCAACATGAATGGAATTAAAATCAAACAAACAACAATGGGAATAAAAAAAGAAAAGCTGCATGTCTGTAAAATAATGAAAATCAAGAAATCATAATCCAAAGGAAAGGTGTCCAAAGTCACAGTCCAACAAAGCAAATCCAAGGGAAAAACAAACCATTGCTCCATGGGGAAATCCAAAAAAAAGAGATGACTCCAATAGTGAACTATATACAGATGAACAATCCAGGGTCCATGATCCCAACTGAAGAAATGAAACCTATCAAAAATACTACCTAATGAAAAACTATATACAGAAATGTGGTGCATTGTCCAAGCACAACCAAAATAAAGAAAAAACCAAAGGAAACCTAACACTATCTAACTATTTACAAGGGCAGCAGGCTAGTCCGACGGCTAACTTTTGGATGTCCCGGGCCAGGGCATCATCAAACTCCTGCTCAATGTCCCGGAGGCGGTCCTCTTCCATGGCCCCGAGGGTTCGCAGGGATGATGACAACTCCAGGTCCCTGCGAATGGCCTCGAGGCACTCGGCCCGCCTCAGGGCCCTACGCATGGAGTTCTCCATCCTGACCATCGTGAGCCGTGCCTCTTCCGCCCGCTGCCACTCCGCATCTATCGCATGGCCCAACTGCTGCCACACGGAAGACACTTCCCGTCCAGGGTCCTCCTGCCCTCCGGCCAATGCCTGCCCCTCCGATGTTGATGGCCCCGAGCCATCATTGCTCCCAACTACTGCCTGCTCCTGCTGCTGCTGCTGTCCATGTGCCCTGTCCGATGGTGCCTGCACATCCTCCATCTGCTGGTCTCCAGTTGTGGTGTCCACCCCTGCTGGACCGCCAACTCCCGACTGTGGCAGGGATGGGATCTCCACCAAGCTGGCTGTGTTGGTCAGGCCACGTCCACAGGGGGCCCTGGTGGAATCTGGGCTGGAAGACGATGTGGAGAACGACTGGCGCATAGCCCCCACAGAGGAGGAGAGGTCCGCCAGAGTGCGTGTCACATGTAGGAACCCTCCGACCAGGGCCCCTCCCAGCAGTGCCATGTCACGACGCTGCTCTTCGTGATGGCGTGAGTTCTCCGCCCAGGAAGAACGCACATCATCACGAATGACACGCATGCGCAATGCGACACCCACCAGGACGGATCCCATACGGTCGCGGGACCCCTCGTCCGCAGGTAGTGGAGAGGCAGGTGACATGGCACTCTCCCCTACCTGTGGACGGGCCTGGGACGGGGCCTCACTGCTGGTGCATGATGGTGCAGTCTGCGGTGACCTGTGCTGCCTCCTGACCCTAGCCCTGGACTGCACCACTTGCACCAGTGGTACTACCCCCACAAGGCCCCATGTGCGTCTCAATAGCAGGCTTCTCCTCCTCTGTGGAGACCACCAACCTGGATGTCTCCACACCGTCTTCCGCCATTGGAAGCCCCTTTGGGGGCTCACCCGGCCCTTCCGCCACAGCCGTTGAGGCAGACGCAGCACCAGCCCCCTCGCTCCTGAATGATGGTAATTCCTGGGAGGGTGGCTGGGCCTTGCATCGCTGCCCAGTGGAGGCATCCCCGCCGCATGGCTCCACAGCGCCGTCTCCACCCTCTTCTTCACTTGACGCTGCGTAGAGGGAGACATAGAACACAAGCATCAGGGCACAGTACAAAATACCCTAGACAGGAAGCAATAACACATGAGTGGCACTGTCAAATGTCACTTCCATCCTGTCCTTCCACAACACATGGGTGAATGCACACAACACACATGCAGAAACAGTCCGGGCGCCTGCAATCAACATCAACATCCATGTAGAAAGGCCCCTGGAAACCAAGATGTTGCCTTCAAAGTCACATGCATCCATGGCGTTTCAAAGTAACACACACACTTCTCAGGCACACACACACATGTGCACCATACATGTACATGACATCAGCACCCTTTCCTCACCCCCCCTCCATGTCCAGGAACAGAGACAGCCATGCATTCATGTGTGCATTCCACATAGAGCTCCCCATGTTGCTTTAAGACACATGCACCAACCATGTGGCTCACACATAACTGGTCTCACATGCATGACCATGATGTCTCTGCACACACACACATCCATACATGGCCTATGTCACACATACAGGCAAGCATCAGACTACCAGCACACTGCAACATGGCCTGTCTCACACAGCAATGCTTGGTCACTCACCGCTCAACTCCAGACAGGTCTGCCTCCCAAGGATCTGGGCGTGGAGTGCTGGGCCTACGCGTTCCAGGACCCCCAGCTGGATGGCGCTCAGGCGTGCCCGGACCCCCTCCGCGAGGCGCCGGGCCTTGTGGAGGGTCCTGGACCTGAAGTCCTCCCAGCGCTTCTTGACTTGCTTGATGTCGTGGGTTGCCACCCCCTCCGCGTTGATGGCAACCACTACGTCGTCCCAGATCCTCTCCCGTCCTTCCTTGTAGGCGCGCAATGTTCCGAAGAGGGCATCATACTGCCCCAGGACTTGCTCCACCAGGACACCAGCTTCGGTGGCAGTAAAGCTGGTGGCCCTCTGCCTCTCTGGCTGGGGGTTGCAAGTGGTGCCAGATGGTGTAGTGCCCGACATGGCAACCCCAGAGGCAGGAGTGGGTGGGCAACTGGGTCCTGGGGCTGGGCTGTGGAGCGATGGTATTCCAGTCGGGAGTCTTCTGTTCCAGCAGGGGTGGTCACAGCAACTGCACCCCTGGCTGATGTGCAAGCAGCAAATAGCAGGGCACGTGGGCAGCAGGAAGTCAGGCAGCAGCAGATGGCAGGTGGGAGCGTGCTCGGGGCTCTGGGGGGCAGTGATTCGGCTTTTTGGGCAGGAGCGTGGTCTTCCGTGTGTGAAAGCATGGCCAGCTTGATACGGAGTGATTTGGCACGTGAAAAATGTGCAGGTCAGCGTGTGATTCGAGGAAAGGCCCCTAGCGTGTAAGTGCATCAGCACTCGTACGCGCTTTCATTGGACCAAAGGCCCTACAAGCGTAAGCGCCTCTGTGACGTGACACGCGCGGGCGTGCACGGCCATTTCCCTCGTGACGTTAGCATAGTGGTTCAGCGCGCCTGAAAAACTGCATGTCCGCGCGTGAATGCGTGTAATCCGAGGAAAGGGCCCATGTGCGTAAGTGACGTGACGCGCGCGGGCGTTTTCCTCAGCACGGGTTAAAGGTGAGCGGGGGCAGCAGTTCGCTGTACGTGCCTTTCGTGGAGACCGACGTGTGTTGCTGCTTCCTGTTGTTTCGCGTGCCATCACAACTTCACAGCTATCAAGGACGTATCTCTTCTTTTGGCGGGGGTATTGGCTACACGCATTTTTCTGCATTGCGCTAGTCAGACGGTGAGTCGCACACGCTATTTTTCCCACTGCGGATTCCCCTGTGTATCGCACCCATTTTTGAGGTCATAGTAGCCTGCGTGTCCCACGCGTACGCGTTATTCGTGTTACTGGGTGCCACCGCGTACTGCGGGAGGTTTAATCCATGCAAGTAGGCTGCAGGGTTGCGTGCACGGTTTTACTGCAGTTTTGGGGTGCCTGAGCATTGCGTGACCCGTCACTACATCACCGGGGTCACAAACAGCCTTGCAGGTGCAGGGGGGCTGTTAACATCTTGCTTCCCACCCCCTTCACCCCAATTGCCCAGGTCAATTGTGCTGTACACCTCCCATTGGCCCTACTCCATCTGTGCCGGCACTACTCCATCTGTGCCATGGTTGGGAGGCCAGCAAAGGTGAGGGGCGCCTCAGCTGGGCGTACTCCTTGTGGCGGGCGTGGTCAGGGATGTGGCCGTGGTGACCAGGGAGTAGGGGGACTCCAGGGTATCCAGGGCGGCCACAGGGGGGGAAGAGGGGTGCACCACTTGAGCACAATGTTGTGCCATGTGTCGGTGCAGTCATGCCACCACCCCTGTGGTTCCGGGAGATTCAGCTTCTGCATCTGGCACTGGCGCCCGTGTGACCCGGCAGTCCGTTCCATCGACTGCCACGGGCCCAAGGGTAGTGGTAGATGCAGGTGCAGCTGTGGACACCGCCACCCAGGCTCAGGGTCTGCCAGCACAGGCTGCATTGGCACCTGAGGAGCCCTTGGAAGATTTACAACAGGCCAGGAGGGAAACCGTGGGGGCATGCATGGCTGCTCTGACCAAGACACGTGTCCCTGGGGCAGTTATGTCATCTGCTGCCCCGAACAGCCAGGTGTTGGCAAGTGCAGGAGCAGATGCACCCAACAACACCCTGGTTGTGAGTCTGCCAACCAGGACCGTTGCGGTCAATGACCCTGCCACAGCGGATGTTGCTGCGCAGGGTCCATTAGAGGGCACCCAGCTGCCACTGACACAAGTCAGGCCTTTGGTCGTCCCTCCACCTGCCACTCCCTTGGCTCAATCCACCGAACCCACTGGCCATACTGGTCAGGGCGTCATTAGCCAGCCAGGGTCTGCGCCACAGTCCAAGAGGAGGAAGGTTGCACCTGCAGCACAGGCTGGGACCCCACACACAGCTACGACCTCCTGCATGTCGAGGAAGAAGCCTTTCTGCAAGCAGGAACTGGACTTCCTTGTGGACTATGTGCGGAGCCACAGCCGTGACATGGTAGTGGGTGCCAATAATCAGACTATGGCTGCCCACCGTGACACCCACCGGAAGCATGTTGCGGAACATGTCAGTTCATTCGACCATGAGGTGCGCACGGCGCAAGAGTGCAGAAAGCATTGGAATGACCTCAAACACAGCCCTAAGGCTAAGCATGCCTCAAATTACACCTTGACTCTGGTGACTGGTGATGGGCCTGCACCAGAGGAGGAAGAGCACACTCCGCATGAGTCACTCGTTGCAGAGTTCATACCACCTGAATCGGTCAAAGGAGTGGGAGAGATGCTGGACTTTGATGCCCAGTCCAGTGAGTGTTGATGCGTGTTTGTTGAGGACGTGTGCGTTTTACTTGTGGAATGTGTTGTGCATGATTGCCACGACATGTGACGTGTACATGGTTCTGATGTGTAACTAATGCAATGCTTCCGTGATGCATGTCTGCTCTGCTGGATGGTGGGCATGTGGAGCAGACGGGGACTGTCAGCATCACCACTATTGCACCCTACTCACACGCTGGTTACCAGTATACCCCTCCGGTCCATGTTCCAGCTCACTGGCCCTTCTGCATGTGGCGTGGGGTGACCTTCCTCTCAGCCCAGGCACAATGTCATTGCATGACTGACGTGCATGTGTCCTCTGCCTGCATGCGGGTACTCCATGTAGGCATGCTCACTTGCCCCTCCTCCGCCACTCTGCACCCCAGTTCCACCTTTGCACTGGTCTGCTTCAATCTTGCCATTGTGTACTTTCCTGTTCATGCGTCCTGTGTACATGCTAACTTCCAGCGTACAATCTGCCAGACATATGCTGTGTGGTACAGCCTTAGTACTTGATGCAGGGTATCTCACTTGTACTGTGCATAGGTCAGATGCCCCGCAGGGACATGAGTGCCCATTCATGCTCCATGTGCATTGCACGCATGCCCCTATGTGTCCTTGACTGGATGATCACTGTATTACAAGTCCTGGGTGACATACATTGCATGGCATCTCTTCAGCCTTCCCATGTCAACTGTGGCTAAGTACTGCGTTGCACACATGTTTAGGGTCTGACAATCTGTGTGGGTGACAGGCCTCAGCCTGTTTAATGGCCAATGACTCTGTCCGACTGTTGTAGTGTCTTCTTCACACGTGTGCGGCCTCCAGAGTTTTCATCATGTGTCCTGCTTACTGTCCCATCATCATTTGCAGTGTTGTCACTTGAATCACATTAAGCTGTTGATGCCAGTCAACACTGCCTGTCAATACACAGGTCTATGGTCAGCCTTTTGATACCATGCTAGGCATCCCTGCTTTTGTACTTGGGTGGAGGGGTGCTTTGCTTGTAGATATGCTACCCACGTGATGCCTGAATTTGACCTTGCACTGCCTTCACATTTCCTGACACACACCATGGAGTCATTGTACATGTAGGTAGTGAGTGACATACACATTTGCTGCACTGCATAGACCCACTTCTATGCAAACTGCCACCTTTCAACAGATCTGATCACAGAAGCAATTCAAAGTTGACCCAGTATGCATGCCAGGTTCTATTTTGTGTGTCACATGTCTGCCTGATGTGTTTGTTGTCGGTGTGTGTGTGTATTGTGTGCTTCTGACATGTGTAGTGACCTTTTTTCTCTCTATTTTTAGGTGATGAAGCAATGGAGGCGGAGGATGGTGTTGTCATGCCAGACACAGGGTTGTTACCACTACATCAACCCGGCACAAGTGGGGGTCGTGGGGTGGTAGGCCACGAAAACCCCCAAGTGCTACAGTCCATCTTGTCTCTGGCTGACTATGAGTCCAGCCCTGATGACGACTCTGACGTCCATGTCGAGTTGGATGAGCATCCAGTCCATGTGTCAGGGGTGAGTGATTCTGATGTGGACACTCCTCTGTCCGTGACACCTGCACTGAGGGGTCAGACAGTCTTGGTTCCTCCGCCCGTGGTGGATCGGGACGCAGGGTCACCCTCCACACCAGTCACTGATGTGCCTGGGCCATCACGTCGATGGGGGCATGTAGTCGTGAAGCCGCGGGCGGTGCCAACACAGCGAGGACACCTGGTCCTTGGGTCCCACAGGGGTCAAGCCAAGCAACGCAGTCACCGCGCGCAACCGCAGTATACTGAGTGGGAGCAAGACATGACTGCCAATTCAGAACGGCAGGGGGCAGCAATGGAGAACAATCGCTGAGAGCATGGAGCGTGTGGCCCGATCTGTGCTCCCCCCTGCTAGGCAGGTGCTTCTCCAGCAGCAGGCGGCACAGCCCGCTCGCTCAGGCTGGGCATGGCAGCCTCAGACAGGGCACGCCAGGCTGAAATGTCGTCTCTGTGTCAAGCAATTGCTGCTCACGCAGAGGCGCACATGGATGCCCTGAGGGAGGAGTATGCTTCCCTTGGATCCACTCTGGGTGTCCTTATGATGTCCCAGAGGCAGCGGGCAGAGGAGAGGTTTGCACAGCTTGAGCGTACCATCTCGGCTGAGCTACAGGCTTGCCGGGCGGTGCAGCGGTTGTCCAGCCAGGCCTTGCAGGAGGAACTCAGTGTTACACGTGCTACCTTGCAAGAGGAAGCACGTGTATTATGTGATGTTCTGCATGCAGACCTATGTCACATCGCCACACAGAACCAGGCTCACCCGTACGGCAGACTTGCTGCCATCGGGGGGCAAGCTGCAGCTAGGCGTGGCCAGGCTACTGTGCCACGTCCTCCTTTCCAGGATGAGCCAGACTCGGACGACCATCTATCTCCCACATAGGTCGGGCTGTGCAGGCGTTGAGCCCATGGAGGTTTTTTTTTTTTTGGCTCAGCATCATCGCATGTGGGTGTTGAGCAGCACCTTGTACGTCCGCCCTCCTGGGTGCCTCCCCTCCCCCCCGGGTCGTATGTGGCCATTTTGATTTTTCTTTTAGTTTAGTTAGTTAAGTTTCTGTTTGATAGTTAATTTAATTAGGTAATGTAGGTTTTTCATAGTTAGTGTAATTAGTTAATATAGTTTAAAATTGCTTGTCTATTGTGCTTTCATGTGACAGTGCGGTGCTTTGTGGCTTTTGAAAGCATCCACTGTCTGTTCCAGCTGGGCCCTTCAGGCTTGTCTTGTGTATGTGTTTGCTGCTTGGGGTCCTTGACTCACATAAGCCACTCCTGCCTCCCTTATCCATGGGCTCGCAAGGATGGTTCGGTGTAACAGCCTATTACACAAGGGCTTTGGACTGTCATATCTGTGGCATGTCTGGTGCTGTGTAACTTGTGTTAACACCCCTAGTGGGGATCAGGGGAGTTGCTAGGTCTGGAAAAGATCAGGGGCTAAGCTAATCTCCAGGCTGTCAGGACTCGGGGCTAGCTAGTCTTTTGGCTGTAGTTCCTGAGCTTCTATCCGGGGCTACAGCCAAAAGATCCGGGGCTATAGCCCTCTCAGCCCCCCCTAGCAACGCCCCTGGTGGGGATGATTGCGGTGTTATTGACCACTGTTCTGCTTTTGCTAGATGGGGTGTTTCATGATTAATGTGTACATTCATTGCTATGCATTGTGTAGTATGTTTCTTATCTTTACTGTACACATGCTTGTTTCAACTCATGCCGTAGATAGTGTGTTCCACACTTTGGATGTGAAAGACGGACTGATGGTGTGATTTCTGATGTACGTCTCTGACATGGTCCAGTAATGAGATGCCTGAAGAGACACACACAGATGACTCTGAAGCATTAATCATGTGTTTCATGCCCTTTCTGCAGGGGGATGAGCCTCCAGAGCACCTTTGCCAGCAGACATGGCCCATTAGACGTCTGGATTCTGAACACGTTTGTTGGTGCCCACATGCACATGTGTGCGCAAGCAGAGGCAGAGGGATTGCAGACATACATCCTAGGACTGCTGACATGTTCCAAGGAACACCAGGCAAGGTGAGCAGCACAGGGGGGCCACAACAAGGCAAAGCTTCCACCAGGCCAGTTGCACATGCAAGCTTAGTAGCAGCACTGAGGGTGAGCTTGGACGAATATTGATGTTGAAGCACACAATACAGCTCAGATGTGTTGGTGGACTGATGGCTAGTTGATTGTTAGGTTGTCTGGGGCACCTGCAAGGGCAGTGGCACATATCCTCCGGTCCACCATGGGCCAATGAGGCACTTGTATCACCCATGCTGCCTTCCGAGACATGGAAAGGAGCAGCTCACAGGGACATACAGCAAGGGACATACTCGGGTACAGTGCATTTCCTTTCCATGTACATTTTGAAACATGCACTGCCTATTTTTTACGGTCATGGTGGGACACGACTTTTTCTGAAGTCATACCTTGCTATATGCGTCTGTCTGCTTACCCAGGTAACATTGCATGTTGTGTGAATCGTAACACATTGGTGTTCCATTTGCCGCGCACCCACCGGCGCCTGACTTACTGCATAGACTGTGTATGAACCATCACAGGGGTAATGTTACGTATGGGTACGAAGCATCCACACCAGATTGTCTGTTTGTAGTTTGTTGCTATGGGGCATATTTGGTGGTGTGTTTGTGTGTTATGGGCATGCACAGATTTCTTTGCAGCATTGAAGTGCTCCTGTGACCGGACCTGAGAGTGCGCAGGCAGGAGGCCAGCACTCAAAACCAGAGCTGAGTGTCTTGTTTTTCTTTCAAACTGCTCTGCATAGACTTGCTGGGGGGTGCACTGTTGCATGGATGAATGTGTAATTCAATTTGGTATGTTTTTTCTTTCATAATCACCCCGAGTCCTATCCAATTCTAAACCCTGTACCCTCTACCTGGTGTTCCTGCTTCCTGTACCTATCCAACCAACGTTCCCTAACCCTCTTTCCCCGCTGGGGTTGCGATGCCTGTGTAAGCCCCAACCTTGCAGGCGCCAAAACCCTAGAGGGGGTGGTTGGTTCGTGCCACTCCTGCGCCTGGACTCCTGAAGGCCCTGACAATGATGTACAAGTTTTTTTATGATTGTGTATGTGTTAATGCAAGTACTCCATTTTAGTGGATTCCCTACTTTCATGTGTCATTCATACTCCCCTCTCCTGCCCCTCATTCCAGTTATCCAGTATTCCAACGGCTGTCCCTACTGCATATCCCTGACCCTCCTTCCCCAACAGGGTCTCAGAGGCCTGTGTGAGTTTGACCTTGCAGGCACCCAGGCAACGGTGGGGATGGTTGTTTCGTGCCACTCCTGCGCCTGTACACAGGAGCTGTGACAGTACACATCCGTTCGTGGTGCATCATTCTATGTTATGTACCACACATGGTTCACATCCTGTTGTGACATTGTTTTACTGTGCTACCTTGGTTGTTACATCATTGTGGTAGTACTTGGACTTTGTGAGGTACTGCTACTTCAAGTCATCTACTGGAGGCTGTTCAGGTTCGTTTTTCTGTCTTATATTTTGTGTCTTTGCAAATGAAGGTGGACTCTGAGGGTGAAGGCAACTTTTGACACACAAGGTGGGAGATGGTGACGAAGGGGAATGGTGATCCTGTGGCCAGGTGAAATTGAGGGTTGAAGGCTCCATGACCCAGGTGCAGATGTTCAGTGGGTCATGGTCATTTGTGAGGGAGGGGGGTGTTTTGTTGTTGATAGTTGTCTTGCCCTGCAGTGTGATGGGAACCCTGACATTGTAATTGTGGTATCGTATGTACATGATGTGTTGCTGCCACAATGATCTGCACACTACTGGGGGTGCATAGAGTTGCTGCCCGCCAGAGCGGTCAAGGGAGCGGAAGCGTGACTTGAGCACTCCGAATGTACGCTCCACTATGGCCCTGGTTGCAATATGGGCCGAGTTGTATCTTACCTGGGGTGGTGTGGTGGGGTTCCAGATTGGCGTCATCATGTGGTTGCTCAGAGGGTAGGCACTGTCCCCTGGGGAGGTGATAATAGTTGAGATTATTCGGGTTTGGGTATTTGTCTGTGTGTGACATGCCTGTGCACCTGCATGCAAGACTTGCATGCATGTGCACAGGCATTTTTACTCACCTAGGAGCCATGTGTCACCATGCTGCTCAGCTTCCAGGGCCCGGCTCAGGGTGGACATTCTGTATATGAAACTGTCATGGGTGGAGCCAGGGTAGTTTGCATAGACAGAGGTGATGATTCCCTTTGCATCGCATACCACCTGTACGTTGATGGAATGCCAGTGCTTGCGGTTTCGGTAGATGTGCTCAATGGCCCTAGGTGGACGTAGGGCCACATGGGTGCAATCTATGGCACCAAGCAGTTTGGGGAAGTGTGCCACCCTGTAAAAATCCAGGACCACAGCCTGCCTTTCTGCGGGTGTTCTGGGCATGTATATGTGCCTGCGGACTGAGGGGCGCGCTGTCATGATTGCCAAGACCTGGTGTAGGCAGCGTGACTGCGTGGCCTGTGAGACCCCCCCCACTATGGCAGTGGTCCGCTGAAATGACCCAGTGGCCAAAAAATGCAGGACATTGAGCACCTTCTCCAAGGGGCTCAATGCTTGGGAGCAAAGGGTGCGGGATGTAAGGTCATCTTCCCACTCCCTGACCAGGTCTAGGATGATGTGGGGTGGAAACCTACACCTGCCGTAGACCTGGTCGTCAGGCATCCCAAAAAGGCTTGTCCGTGGTGAGAAAATGCGTGCCCTGGCTATTCTCCTCCTCCTGCGGTGTCCCACGATCAGTGCTGCGACAAATGGGGCATTCATCGTAGCTGTATATACGTGTTTGTTGTTTGCGCGCACTTTTATACTGTGCACGGGGATGCTTCCGCCTGCCTTCGTGTGGCGGACACATTGATGCCTGTGCGCGTCTTTTGCCATGCGCGGGTTTCCCGTATTCAAATCCATGAATATGGGTTGTTCGCGTGCGTGTGGGTGTTCCGTGTAGTTCCCTGCAGTACTTCCCCAGTTACGCCTTCTTTTTCATGCGTTGTTCCCCATTCCACGTGTTACGCCCACTGTTCCGCCCACTTTTGTTGTGTGTGCCGTGCTATGTGTGCTTTTGCTGTGCGCGTAGTGCACGCCGTTTGATGACGTGTGTGCCCATGTGCGACATGCATGGATTTGGCGCACGACCAGCGGGAAACTAGCGCAGCGCCTTCATTGCATCGCACGCGTGCGCGTGCGCTTGATTTCTCACGCTTGCGCCTCCTTGCGCCTGCTTGCGCTGGGATTTTCGGCGCACGTTTGTTCCATGAATCGACCCCAACATGTTTTGTAACACTGAGAACTGGACATGCTGCACAATAAAAACCAGATACAATAAACACCATCACCACACATTTCTATAATGATGTCCTCAGGCTCCTTTACATACATTCATCAGAGAAAACATGTGTCATTAAAAACATTTTTATCAGACATATCCAATAAACAGGAAAAATCATTTGCATTGGAAGAAAACAAATATACTGCTTGCGGACCAGTACAGCCTCCATTTGCATTTACCATTTCTCTCTTGCATACCATTAGCAGACTGGGGATGAAATTGCGAAATGCATTAGCATGCAGATCAATGGCTATGGAAGCAATTACACTTTAGGACCAAGCCCCACTTACTATCTATCCCTTTGCCCTATGGTATATTTATTCCCACAATACATTTTGATTCAGGCAAACTTCCTTTGAGAAAGGCAGTCCGTCCTTGGGTCAGTTTGACCTTGCCAAATCACACCTTTCAAGAAAAACCAAATCTTTTTCAACCCTACTAATATTCACTAGTGACTGGTATACAACCAGCTCTCCCGGCCTTCCTGCCGTTCACAGACTCTGTAATGGCCCACAACAGCAGAGACCCAGGCAGACCAGGCAGAGAAAAGCCACACCTTCTTCCTCCTGGTAGTCGCTCATGAACCCTTTTGAAGATCCATCCCATCCTTCTATGTCATTTACGGATACTGGGCATTTTATCCACCTACTTGGCTGTGTCACTTCCTTCAGGTACAAACCATTTATGGTGTCACCAAACACGTGAAAAAAACTTTGAGAAATGTCCAGCGCCTTATAGCATCTCGCATTTCAGCTCTTTATTCTTTGGACAGAATTTAGCGCATCACCCGATAATGTAACTTATTCTTTCTTTCCCTTTTCCTGTTCAGAACAATGAATGCGTATACTCAAGATTCTTTCAGCAGCTGTATTGCCTGCAAATGCAGCTTTGCTTTATTTTCTGAAAACTGGCAGCCCACAGTAAGCGTGTTTGCTCATCATGCACCTGCAAATCTAGCCCCCTTAATGGTTCCTACATTAGCTCTTAGTACCCCTCTTTCAGTTCCTTCTGCTACATGTATTACCCTACACATAGAATGTGCTGCAATTTTACCTTGTTACAAATGAGTATTGTTAATAAAGCCTACAGCACACACAGTACATGGCCTGTGCTGCAATGCTAGCATAATATGTAACTGATGCGCCCAGTCTCTATTGAAATCAGTGCACTCCATTTACGTTGTACATCTCCCCCTACTTCTGTATAGGCCTAGATAACAAAGGCCTCTGTTGAAGCGCGAACCCTAGCTACACCTCATCAACCCATGTGATCTTCATGCAACAAGGTATTTTGCAAATGTTTTTTTTTTATGATCATAAATAAATTCGCAACAATTGTCCACAGATTAAATGAAGCCATCATTCACAAATCTTCATGTCAGTAACCATGTGAGTATATGATTTGCTTAACATTGAAGTGTCGGCAAATTAGTAATTTTTTTTCTTTTTAACAAATATAATAATAATTGTTCATAGAGTGAGCAAAGATTGTCTATAGTTTAAAGGCAGAACAGGAAGAAAGAATATAAAAATGAGGATATCATAAAAGAATTATAGCGAAAGAAAAGAAAAGAAAGAGAAAATAAACACTTATGTAGGATAGGATTGAATCTTGGGGACCAGGTGGTGACATATCCATCACAAGGCCTAATGTTGGCCCGGCAGTCTTGTATATTTAATTTTTCTGCTGGAGAGGCCTTTGCCTGTGTTAAAAAGTACACAACAAGGCTGTAGATTTCCATCTCATCATCTGGATCCCTGTTGTTTTGCTTGCAAGTCTCTTTCTGCTTTTTCACCCCTTTTGGTCCCGGGGATTCCTTTTCACTTCCCACAGCCTCCTCCGTGGACATCCAGCTGCAGAGAACGGTGATGAAGAAAACGAGTTAGAAAATCTACACCAGAGGAGAGGAACAGACAGGTTAAGCATTACACAAAAATATCTTTTCATTTAAAACTCCTCTCATATGTTTTTAATTACCTGGAAATACATATCGACTTCATATATATTTTGCATTTTTTAAATCAGTATACTTGTCATCCATACCTTCAGGCACACCACGCCCAGCACACCTACTTATCTGCTCCGATGAAGCACTTTCATTACTTGTGTGAGTTACTTACCTCACTGCTATTCACTGACTTACTCACCTCAATTTCAATGTAACCGTTACACCTCTCACTCCCTACTGGTTGCTCCAAACTGTTCTATCCATTTGACTTTGTGTTTTGGGTGAAACGGTTTGATCTGATTCACATGGACACATTGTTCCACAACCAGATCAACCAGATTGGACTTTATTCTGTACAGCAAAATCATGTGCACAATCTTGAATGGACCATGCCAGGATGTCATGAATCTGGCATGCTTACGTTTGCCTTTTGGCAAAATTTTAATTTGTACACCTGGTCACTTAATTCAAACTCCCCAGATGATTTCCTTTCATAGTATGATTTGGCACCCTCAGCTGCCCTTTCTAAATTTCACTGTGCAAACTCAAATGCATTCTGCAAATGCTTTCTCAATTCTTCTACATATTGTTGAAATGTGGATTCATTTACCAAGACTTGTTCATTGCTTCTGTACAACAAATGTTGGGGCAAAAACATTTTCCTGCCTGTCATGATTTCATGTGGACTGAGACTTGTAGACTTTGATGGTGTTGCCCTAATGGCAGATGGGGAGCAGGTGCAAGTGGATCTAGGTCACCTGGCCTAAACCCAGCCCACCTGGTACCTTCCTGCCTGCTGCTCTTTTTCACCACTTAGCAAGCCCCGCCCACCTGGTGCCTTCCTTCACCATCACTATCTTGTGACCAATGCTGGATTTGACTTTTATGGACTTCATTCATTCACGGTGCGTCACTCTCTCAACTCTCATGCTGGACTTCCTTTGCATCTTGTACTCATGGTGGCCCTGAATCATGCTGTTCCCATCTTCATCTTGTATCCTGGCTTGCAACATTATGTGTTACTACTGACTTCTGCAATTGTATTCGCTCTCCACTCTTGCTTCTCCACTCTTTTTTTTACTGCTTACTCTCTTTTCTTTCCTCCTTTCCCTTCTCCCTTTTCCTATCTCCTCCCCTTACTTTCTTCTATGCACTTACTCTATCAGAATTGTCCCTGGACATAATATGATAGCAACCTCGTCTGTTTCCTCCACCCTCCCATTACAGTTTTTTTCCTCCCCACCGCCCCTCCAGCACTATCTGAAATGTCGTCAGGCCTAGTATGATAGTCGCTTGTTTTGTTCCTCCCCTCCCTTTCTGCACCCCTCTCCCTCACCTTTTGTTTTTCTCCAGCTCTACCAGAAATGTTGTCAGGCCTAGTACGGTAGTCACCTGTCTGTTTCCATTTCCTTCCCACTCTCCCCCTCCCTTCCTTATCTATGTCTTAGCTCTTGCACTATCTGAAATGTCGTCAGGCCGAGTACGATAGTTAATTTCACATCCTTACTGTTCATTGCCTGTAAGAATGTGGTTGTATTTTCCCTTGTTCCCTCCCTTGCCTTGAAGCGCTTTGAAACACATTGTGTATAGGCGCTATATAAATAAACAATCATATCATATCATATCAATATCACAAAGGGAGTTGGGAATCCCAACTAGACCCTGCTTCAGCCACACATTTTATAAGAATATCAATTATTTATTGGTTGCAACGTTCCACACCAACACTAGAAGATGTGCAGTTAGACATATGTCGCTTCTTTTTAACTCCCACAATATGCCACATCGTAGTCATCACTGCACTAGTAAAATGACTTCCATGGCCTGATTCTATTCTTTGAAGTAAACCAAACCTAGAAAATATGTGATTCTCCAGCAAATTAGCTTCCATATGTGCACTACAGGCAGGTGCTGGTATGCACTCCAACCATTTAGACATTAACTGTTGACATGTACTTATTTCCTCATGATGATCTTTGAACTGAGCCAATGACATCTATTTGTAAATTTGGCCAGAGTAGTGTATACCTCTTTTAATTAATTATGCCCTATGTATTGTGGGGGCAGGCTGAAACTGTGTGCACACCAAAGACCCCCAAATATACAACTCCTTATTTAGGGACATATGTGGATAGTAAGCATATTCTTTCAACTTTCCAATGTTTTCTGTGAACCTCTGTGTCCGCTGTTATTGCATCATGGGCATGATGTTGCACCAACCCCCGAAATGACATGGGGATCACCCATTTGATCTGACTTGAAATTGATTCTCGGACCAACAATCCATCTTTCAGTTTAAGTCTCTTTTTATTTTTTAACAACACTCTCAAGTCTTCTCTTCCTTTCCAGTCCTGCCCTATGCATCTGACAGATGATTGTACAAGAGACTTATGATTGAGTCTTAATTCTGTGCCTTGGTCAAGTCCTGGTCGGCATATCAAAACTCCATTGCACCACTGGTTGATCACTTGTTCCTTGAGATCACATCCACATCCACTTGGGTCTCAGTGAGCAAGTGCTCAATGGGAAACAATTCCACCATCACTGCTCCAATTTTGGCCAATTGATCAGCTTTGTCATTCCCTTCTTTTTTTCACCCTGGTATTCTGGAGTGCCATCACATCTCCCTCCCATTGAAGAATGGTGTGGGAATGTGCTAAAGTCCACACAGTAGTCAAAAGTGCATTTTCAAATTCATAAAATGTGGTTTCCACTTGTGACAATGCTTTGCTAGCATATGCAATGATTTTGATATTTGAATCATGCTTTTGATATATAACCGCTGACCTCAGCCTATTTATGAATCCTATCTCCAGAAAGAAATCTTGGTTCTTCTCTAGATAAGCCAGACATGGGGCCTTTATCAGAAAATATTTCAATTTGCCTACCGCTTCACATTGTTCGTGGACCCATGTCCAGGGCACTCCCAGCTTCAGTAATTTAGTCAATGGTCGTGCGATTTCCACATATTCTTCAATGAATTTCCTATTGTAACTTGTCATCCCTAACAAACTCTTCAAACCCTTCAGATGTGTGGGAATATTTCAATTTTTGGATGGTCTCTACCTTTTTCTTTTGCGGGTTTAATACTTGCTCTGTCACTACATGCCACAAGAAATGTACCCTTTTCCTTCACTACTGCACCTTCTGTAATGACACTTTTGCAACTGGCTGAGCACATGTCTAATTTCATTGAAATGGCTTTTTATATCTTCCTTTTAGGGCATTAACCATAGTCCACCTCTTGGTTGCAACCAGGAGTGCTTTGTTCAGGAAGATCCCAAACTCACTTCCACTATTGATGAAACCAAAGGGAGTATGATTTCATGCACATTAAGTCCCCTAAAACAAAAAGGCAAATACATTTTGTATATCTTTGGCTATGGGCACACACCAATACCCTGCTGTTAGATTGAAGGTGGTAAACACCTTTGACCCCTGGATCTGTGCAAGGCCTTGATCAATAAATGGGAGCAGCCACCTTGACACAGGCACTCTCTTATTTAATTCTCTCAAGTCTGCACACAAATGCCATTGACCATTGGGCTTCAGCACATCCAATATGGTGTGTTTGAGGTACTCTGAATGGGTCTATGGACTCTGGACTCTAAATGTGTTATTATTGCTGATGAGGACTCTAAGCAGGCCAATGGTAGTCTATGTTTTCGCACTAATACAGGTTCCCTACCATAGCATTCTGTCAGTGAAGCAACATGCAGATCAATATTCCTACAATCATAGGAGTTTTGGGAAAATTCCTCCTTGCACTGAATTAATTTGTTTCTCAATTAGTCTTTCTTTTCATCATTAGTGCAGGCATCTGCCACCTGGATTTGCTCCTCTACCATTTAAAAAAAATTCTGAAAATCCTCCAAAGGAGGAATTTCTGTGCTTTCTTCTAACTGCATAGCAGTATCTCTTTGGAGGGACACCACCTTTAAGTACATTGGCACTTCAGTCTGCACCTCAATTTGCTGTTTTTTCCTCCTCATGTTCATCCTCTGAAAAAGGATGCAATCGTCCTCATGACAACAAATCAAATCCTTCGGTTCATACGGGTATACTGACTAAATTCTGAAAATCACCTTTGGATTAGAATTCAAATACTCAGGCAGTTCTCCCTGTGAAGTGACACAACTTTCAGGAATAATCCCAATGACTGGGTTGTTTAAATCTGTAGTGTAGTATAATTCCTGCATTGCCATCCCTAATGGTTGACCTTCTTCCAAGTACATGTCCTGACATCCTCTGTTATCCACCAGTATTCAAATTAGACCACCCCAAAATTCGCGGGAGGTCTATATTCACATTCTAGCCCCTGTTGTCTCATATATTCATTGAGACACACAAATGCATCAGGCTCCTTCATCTTATATCCCTTTCTATACTGTAATGTCATTGTGAATTGCCCTGTGAATGTGGGAATGGTAACATCCTTCTTCACTTGCTGCTCAACTGCATATGGCATTATTTACACACAGGGCATTATTTACACACAATGGCATGCTTGCTTTCTAGTTTTACAAAGGTAGCGGGCGCCCCTCTCTCGCAAGAACAGACATGATAACCTGTTCAGTGGTTATTAACCACTTGAGAGTTCGCAGCCACTGCTTTTACTCACTGTGCCTTTCACAGATGGGAAATATCCATTTGCATATCAGTCTTTGTCCTGCCCAGGGGCAGTCCAGCACCGAAATACAATGGCAATTCCAATCTGAACGAGAGTACCACCAGCAACCCCATACACGTGTTTCACCCTTGTTGGGGATCATCAGTGAGGTGAAGCTGATGCCTCTCTAAGCACAGTGAGAGGGAGACCACGTCTGGTTGCCCCCAGGAGACCCAGGGTTACCAATCCCATGTTCCTTAAAAAATAGTTTTACAAAGGTAGCGGGCGCCCCTCTCTCGCAAGAACAGACATGATAACCTGTTCAGTGGTTATTAACCACTTGAGAGTTCGCAGCCACTGCTTTTACTCACTGTGCCTTTCACAGATGGGAAATATCCATTTGCATATCAATCAGTCTTTGTCCTGCCCAGGGGCAGTCCAGCACCGAAATACAATGGCAATTCCAATCTGAACGAGAGTACCACCAGCAACCCCATACACGTGTTTCACCCTTGTTGGGGATCATCAGTGAGGTGAAGCTGATGCCTCTCTAAGCACAGTGAGAGGGAGACCACGTCTGGTTGCCCCCAGGAGACCCAGGGTTACCAATCCCATGTTCCTTAAAAAATAGTTTTACAAAGGTAGCGGGCGCCCCTCTCTCGCAAGAACAGACATGATAACCTGTTCAGTGGTTATTAACCACTTGAGAGTTCGCAGCCACTGCTTTTACTCACTGTGCCTTTCACAGATGGGAAATATCCATTTGCATATCAATCAGTCTTTGTCCTGCCCAGGGGCAGTCCAGCACCGAAATACAATGGCAATTCCAATCTGAACGAGAGTACCACCAGCAACCCCATACACGTGTTTCACCCTTGTTGGGGATCATCAGTGAGGTGAAGCTGATGCCTCTCTAAGCACAGTGAGAGGGAGACCACGTCTGGTTGCCCCCAGGAGACCCAGGGTTACCAATCCCAGGTTCCTTAAAAAATAGTTTTACAAAGGTAGCGGGCGCCCCTCTCTCGCAAGAACAGACATGATAACCTGTTCAGTGGTTATTAACCACTTGAGAGTTCGCAACCACTGCTTTTACTCACTGTGCCTTTCACAGATGGGAAATATCCATTTGCATATCAGTCTTTGTCCTGCCCAGGGGCAGTCCAGCACCGAAATACAATGGCAATTCCAATCTGAACGAGAGTACCACCAGCAACCCCATACACGTGTTTCACCCTTGTTGGGGATCATCAGTGAGGTGAAGCTGATGCCTCTCTAAGCACAGTGAGAGGGAGACCACGTCTGGTTGCCCCCAGGAGACCCAGGGTTACCAATCCCAGGTTCCTTAAAAAATAGTTTTACAAAGGTAGCGGGCGCCCCTCTCTCGCAAGAACAGACATGATAACCTGTTCAGTGGTTATTAACCACTTGAGAGTTCGCAGCCACTGCTTTTACTCACTGTGCCTTTCACAGATGGGAAATATCCATTTGCATATCAGTCTTTGTCCTGCCCAGGGGCAGTCCAGCACCGAAATACAATGGCAATTCCAATCTGAACGAGAGTACCACCAGCAACCCCATACACGTGTTTCACCCTTGTTGGGGATCATCAGTGAGGTGAAGCTGATGCCTCTCTAAGCACAGTGAGAGGGAGACCACGTCTGGTTGCCCCCAGGAGACCCAGGGTTACCAATCCCAGGTTCCTTAAAAAATAGTTTTACAAAGGTAGCGGGCGCCCCTCTCTCGCAAGAACAGACATGATAACCTGTTCAGTGGTTATTAACCACTTGAGAGTTCGCAGCCACTGCTTTTACTCACTGTGCCTTTCACAGATGGGAAATACCCATTTGCATATCAGTCTTTGTCCTGCCCAGGGGCAGTCCAGCACCGAAATACAATGGCAATTCCAATCTGAACGAGAGTACCACCAGCAACCCCATACACGTGTTTCACCCTATGCAAATGGATATTTCCCATCTGTGAAAGGCACAGTGAGTAAAAGCAGTGGCTGCGAACTCTCAAGTGGTTAATAACCACTGAACAGGTTATCAAGTCTGTTCTTTCGAGAGAGGGGCGCCCGCTACCTTTTGCAAAACTATTTTTCAAGGAACCTGGGATTGGTAACCCTAGGTCTCCTGGGGGCAACCAGACGTGGTCTCCCTCTCACTGTGCTTAGAGAGGCATCAGCTTCACCTCACTGATGATCCCCAACAAGGGTGAAACACGTGTATGGGGTTGCTGGTGGTACTCTCGTTCAGGTTGGAATTGCCATTGCATTTCGGTGCTGGACTGCCCCTGGGCAGGACAAAGACTGATATGCAAATGGATATTTCCCATCTGTGAAAGGCACAGTGAGTAAAAGCAGTGGCTGCGAACTCTCAAGTGGTTAATAACCACTGAACAGGTTATCAAGTCTGTTCTTTCGAGAGAGGGGCGCCCGCTACCTTTTGCAAAACTATTTTTCAAGGAACCTGGGATTGGTAACCCTAGGTCTCCAGGGGGCAACCAGACGTGGTCTCCCTCTCACTGTGCTTAGAGAGGCATCAGCTTCACCTCACTGATGATCCCCAACAAGGGTGAAACACGTGTATGGGGTTGCTGGTGGTACTCTCGTTCAGGTTGGAATTGCCATTGCATTTCGGTGCTAGACTGCCCCTGGGCAGGACAAAGACCGATATGCAAATGGATATTTCCCATCTGTGAAAGGCACAGTGAGTAAAAGCAGTGGCTGCGAACTCTCAAGTGGTTAATAACCACTGAACAGGTTATCAAGTCTGTTCTTTCGAGAGAGGGGCGCCCGTTACCTTTTGCAAAACTATTTTTCAAGGAACCTGGGATTGGTAACCCTAGGTCTCCTGGGGGCAACCGGACGTGGTCTCCCTCTCACTGTGCTTAGAGAGGCATCAGCTTCACCTCACTGATGATCCCCAACAAGGGTGAAACACGTGTATGGGGTTGCTGGTGGTACTCTCGTTCAGGTTGGAATTGCCATTGCATTTTGGTGCTGGACTGCCCCTGGGCAGGACAAAGACTGATATGCAAATGGATATTTCCCATCTGTGAAAGGCACAGTGAGTAAAAGCACTGGCTGCAAACTCTCAACTGGTTAATAACCACTGAACAGGTTATCAAGTCTGTTCTTTCGAGAGAGGGGCGCCCGCTACCTTTTGCAAAACTATTTTTCAAGGAACCTGGGATTGGTAACCCTAGGTCTCCTGGGGGCAACCAGACGTGGTCTCCCTCTCACTGTGCTTAGAGAGGCATCAGCTTCACCTCACTGATGATCCCCAACAAGGGTGAAACACGTGTATGGGGTTGCTGGTGGTACTCTCGTTCAGGTTGGAATTGCCATTGCATTTCGGTGCTGGACTGCCCCTGGGCAGGACAAAGACTGATATGCAAATGGATATTTCCCATCTGTGAAAGGCACAGTGAGTAAAAGCAGTGGCTGCGAACTCTCAAGTGGTTAATAACCACTGAACAGGTTATCAAGTCTGTTCTTTCGAGAGAGGGGCGCCCGCTACCTTTTGCAAAACTATTTTTCAAGGAACCTGGGATTGGTAACCCTAGGTCTCCAGGGGGCAACCAGACGTGGTCTCCCTCTCACTGTGCTTAGAGAGGCATCAGCTTCACCTCACTGATGATCCCCAACAAGGGTGAAACACGTGTATGGGGTTGCTGGTGGTACTCTCGTTCAGGTTGGAATTGCCATTGCATTTCGGTGCTAGACTGCCCCTGGGCAGGACAAAGACCGATATGCAAATGGATATTTCCCATCTGTGAAAGGCACAGTGAGTAAAAGCAGTGGCTGCGAACTCTCAAGTGGTTAATAACCACTGAACAGGTTATCAAGTCTGTTCTTTCGAGAGAGGGGCGCCCGCTACCTTTTGCAAAACTATTTTTCAAGGAACCTGGGATTGGTAACCCTAGGTCTCCTGGGGGCAACCGGACGTGGTCTCCCTCTCACTGTGCTTAGAGAGGCATCAGCTTCACCTCACTGATGATCCCCAACAAGGGTGAAACACGTGTATGGGGTTGCTGGTGGTACTCTCGTTCAGGTTGGAATTGCCATTGCATTTTGGTGCTGGACTGCCCCTGGGCAGGACAAAGACTGATATGCAAATGGTTATTTCCCATCTGTGAAAGGCACAGTGAGTAAAAGCAGTGGCTGCGAACTCTCAACTGGTTAATAACCACTGAACAGGTTATCAAGTCTGTTCTTTCGAGAGAGGGGCGCCCGCTACCTTTTGCAAAACTATTTTTCAAGGAACCTGGGATTGGTAACCCTAGGTCTCCTGGGGGCAACCAGACGTGGTCTCCCTCTCACTGTGCTTAGAGAGGCATCAGCTTCACCTCACTGATGATCCCCAACAAGGGTGAAACACGTGTATGGGGTTGCTGGTGGTACTCTCGTTCAGGTTGGAATTGCCATTGCATTTCGGTGCTGGACTGCCCCTGGGCAGGACAAAGACTGATATGCAAATGGATATTTCCCATCTGTGAAAGGCACAGTGAGTAAAAGCAGTGGCTGCGAACTCTCAAGTGGTTAATAACCACTGAACAGGTTATCAAGTCTGTTCTTTCGAGAGAGGGGCGCCCGCTACCTTTTGCAAAACTATTTTTCAAGGAACCTGGGATTGGTAACCCTAGGTCTCCTGGGGGCAACCAGACGTGGTCTCCCTCTCACTGTGCTTAGAGAGGCATCAGCTTCACCTCACTGATGATCCCCAACAAGGGTGAAACACGTGTATGGGGTTGCTGGTGGTACTCTCGTTCAGGTTGGAATTGCCATTGCATTTCGGTGCTGGACTGCCCCTGGGCAGGACAAAGACTGATATGCAAATGGATATTTCCCATCTGTGAAAGGCACAGTGAGTAAAAGCAGTGGCTGCGAACTCTCAAGTGGTTAATAACCACTGAACAGGTTATCAAGTCTGTTCTTTCGAGAGAGGGGCGCCCGCTACCTTTTGCAAAACTATTTTTCAAGGAACCTGGGATTGGTAACCCTAGGTCTCCTGGGGGCAACCAGACGTGGTCTCCCTCTCACTGTGCTTAGAGAGGCATCAGCTTCACCTCACTGATGATCCCCAACAAGGGTGAAACACGTGTATGGGGTTGCTGGTGGTACTCTCGTTCAGGTTGGAATTGCCATTGCATTTCGGTGCTGGACTGCCCCTGGGCAGGACAAAGACTGATATGCAAATGGATATTTCCCATCTGTGAAAGGCACAGTGAGTAAAAGCAGTGGCTGCGAACTCTCAAGTGGTTAATAACCACTGAACAGGTTATCAAGTCTGTTCTTTCGAGAGAGGGGCGCCCGCTACCTTTTGCAAAACTATTTTTCAAGGAACCTGGGATTGGTAACCCTAGGTCTCCTGGGGGCAACCAGACGTGGTCTCCCTCTCACTGTGCTTAGAGAGGCATCAGCTTCACCTCACTGATGATCCCCAACAAGGGTGAAACACGTGTATGGGGTTGCTGGTGGTACTCTCGTTCAGGTTGGAATTGCCATTGCATTTCGGTGCTGGACTGCCCCTGGGCAGGACAAAGACTGATATGCAAATGGATATTTCCCATCTGTGAAAGGCACAGTGAGTAAAAGCAGTGGCTGCGAACTCTCAAGTGGTTAATAACCACTGAACAGGTTATCAAGTCTGTTCTTTCGAGAGAGGGGCGCCCGCTACCTTTTGCAATGCTTGCTTTCTACCCTCAATTTCATGCACTGCTCCTCCCAGCCTGGACCAAATTTTCTGGTACACAAAATCTAAAACCATACTCATTCTGTACATGACATAATTTCCCAAATAGATTTTGGATTTGGTTACGCATACAATCCATATATTGCGATGAATGCTTTTAGACCCTTTTATACCCCATTGTGATTTTCAACATGCATCTCCCCACAATCCTTTGTCCCACATCAGGATCATCTAAACCCAATATTTCCTGATTGTTTTGTTTTGAAACTTGGTGTTTTGTCACTGTTAAGCATTTCTTTGAATACTTTCTCATTACTGAAACTCCTTTCCTGTTCTAGGGCCAGAACTGCCTCAGTCATTTCTGGATGCCCATTCACATGCACAGGCATCAAGGCCTGACCTTCCTTCATTTGTAGTTCTGCAATTTTTGAAATATGCTTTTCCTGATCTTACTCTGAAACCTCACTCTTTTCACACTTAGACTTGCAGTGTAGTTTCATCTATCTGTGTCTGCCAGTTCTTCCTGGGATCCAAATGAATCTCTGAGGACTGCTTTTCATTTTCACCTTGAATTTCACCCGGGCACATGAGAATGGCAGTGACACTAGGTTCACGGCCATTCTGAAGATACACTTCCACTGCTTTCTCTGATCTAGGAATTGTTTGACATTCTTTTGAATTGCTAATCTCATTTTAGGTTTCAAGGGCTTTGTGGCCAAAGACCACAGTGCCCCATTTACCCCATCAATGAGGGGTGACAGTTTCTTCAGACAATTTGTTCCTAGAGGAATGAGGTCTCTTCAATGGGCATGACCGCCACTTCTTACCTCAGTCTGTTTCCCTACCTTGATGTAAACTTCAGTACCACCTCCCACGGTATTTCATCCCTAGTTAAATTGTGCACAGGGCCTTAAATCTGTCTCAATTCCAACATGTCTTGTGGAGTCTCCCTTCATTTATGCTTTCCAATCATTTCCTTGACACCACAGTCGCCTGTGCGCCTGTGTCCACCATTGCAAATACACTGCATTACTCTTCAATTATAATAGGTGCATGATACCTGTCACATTCTTTAAGTATGCATAGGAAGTGTCAATTGTCGCTAATCTCTGGGCTTATTTTCTTTCGGCCTGCCAGGCTTTTTGCTATGTAAAGGGGTATGTGAAATGACATTTTACCCCCCGCCCCCTTTTTGGCCATTTCTTTTTCAATTTCTCTGTTTATTTCTCTGTTCTGAGAATCTATTTGGAGCTTTGCCACTGATTGCCCCCCTTGTGTAGCAGGGCCACCTGAGTTCTCATCCCATTCCTTTTCTGCTTTGTCCACATTATTTTGATTTCTTTCACTTACCTCCACTCTTTTGCATAACCACTTTGTATTTTTTATTAGCATCATGTGTCACAATATTAGCATTTGGTGTTTGAAAATCACCTGTCTCATGTACCATACAGTCAATTCTGCCTCTTGGAATATTTGTGGCTCCAAACATTCTTCTGGGAATCCGCCTGCAAATTTCCTCTGGGGAATTTTCATTTCTGCTGAAATATGAGCACTATTAGAATGATCAGGCAATGAAAACCTATCACCTGTTTTTCTATTTTCACCGATCGTTTCATTCATTTTTATTTCATTTATTGCTGATGCATTCATTGCACCATTGACCCTGTAACGGTCAGCTGGGTCACTGCTATCAATTGTTCAAAGGTGTGTGTTTCATCTTTTTCATGTGACATGTTCTTTTTAGTTTGTCTTTTGACCTTGTGCTCTTTTGGCTCTTCCGGTGCTTGTCTCTTTTCTTCTTCATCTTCACACACCTGAATGGTTTGGTTTAATTCTAAATTGAACCACACTCCTTTCTTGTGTGCGTATTTATTTCCTATGTTATCATCATTTGGTTGTTTTCTTAATTTTAAATCACTAAGCAGTTCAGTGTGATCAGTCAATGGGGTATCATTTGTGCCTTCAGTGTGGGAAGCCTGGCTGATTAGTCATTTGTTACCACCTTGAGCAATGTCACTCATATGTTCTGCATTCGTGCTCAGCTGATATTTCTCTGTGCACAGTCTTCCGACCTGCTCAGTTAACAGTTTCACTTGTGCCTCTAAGCACTGGAATCTGACGAGATCCCTAAAATGATCCCTCTGAATTCTAAGCCGGCACTGATCGGATTCATATTGGTCAGACCTATTCTGGTTACTTTCAGGAGACAGAATTCTTGTTAGTGTTTCCCTCGAACTCTCGGAACAGTGGAGGTGAGGAGCGTGGGATAACTGTCCTGTGACCATGGTCTACCTGTGAGGAAGCCTGAACATGGGAGCGAGGGCTATAGGTTACATTTTTTCTCTCATTAGATTGATACTGATCCATTTGTTGATTTCCATTTTCAATATATCTATCTATATAAGGCGCTTTGAAACACAATTCTGTTGTATAAAGTGCCTTACAAATGCTCATATAAAATAAATATAACAATAAATATCTTGGCCCTGTTTGTTTGCCATACATCATTGTAGCAGGGTTGAACCTACTCTGGACCCCAATGCCTGTAGAGTCTGTTTCACATTTGACTTGGGTGCTACTAGGTCCTACAATATCATACCGAAACCCCACCCGTGGTAAATTTCCAAGGCCTGTGACTAATGTAAGAATCCCTATGGTTTGGGTTTGTAGATTTAAATTCAGCTGCCTGAGGTGCTGCCTTCCCCTGCATAGCCACACCCTTCTGGTTATGTGAGGTGTCATTCTTTATTTGGGTGTTCTCTAATGGCATTTTCACTGACCAAATTTCTAACCGAATTTCTCTTTTGCCTTCTTCTGCTTTGATTCCTTAATTGTACCCTCATTATGGGAATTTACCTAAAATATTTCAGTTGACTGATCAAGAATCCACTGCAAGCTTTTGTCCCTAGTGAATTCACGGTCTAACTGCAAGACCACCTCTCGCTGCAGACTATTAAAGAACGTAGTCTTGCATTCTATTGAGTTTACATCACAGCTGACGTAACATCTTGAGAATGCTCATTTTTGGTTTTGCCAGAAGTGTCATGGTGATTCATCTGGCTGAAATGTCATAGTATATGCTGCGTTTTTTGCAATCCTTAACGGACTGAAATGGAGAGAAGTGTTTTCTAATTTCCCTTTCAAAATCAGCCCATGGTAAATGTTCTTGTTCATTCAGGCCCCTTATAAAACTAGCAACACTTGGGTACATTGTGCAGTGGAAAACCAACATAAAAAGCAATTTGAGGACAGATTCCAAATGTTCTTTAATAGTCACACCCAAATCTTTTTTAAACGGTTTAATCAGACTCTTAATATTTTTCATGATTTTCAGTGGAATAAACTGTAACTCGTTTTAACCCATCACTCTCTGTCCCACAGAAGTGGGCCCAGTCTCTAGCTGAAAGAGTTTCCAGATTGTGGCTTGTCGTAGCCTCAGTGAAAGTAATGCCTTGCTGTTCTTAGGGTTTTGAAAAGAGCTCTGGGTTTCTAAAATCTGAATTTCATTGTTTCATTTTGCTAGGTTTCTCATGTAACTCTTGTGTTTCTTTATAAAATGCAGAGCTTTCTTTCCTCAATTTGAATAATTAATTTCAGTGATTTGCATTTTGTAATCATTGATTGCTTACAGCTTTCTATCATCTTCAGACATCAACCTAAATACCATATCTTGGATTGTAGCTCCCTAGAGGATTAGTTACTACATTTGTGTAGCACCTGCACCTCCTCAGAAAAAGCAAGGTCTCTGTCTGTCCAGATACCTTCTAAAACTGTTTTTAAATGGGCAATTTCCCCTTCACATTCACCCACTTGCCTCACTCTTTGTGCAATCTCCAGATTAAAAGTATCACATTTGGCTTGCAATTGTGCATAAAGCTCTCCCTTTTCTTGTATCTCTTCTAAATGATACACTTTTTCATGCATGACTGCCAACTCACATTGCAAGCATGCAATGACTTCACCATCCTTCATTCTCAGATCAATGAGCCTGAGCAAAATGAACCACGTCTTCAATCCAAGGCGAACTAAAGTGTCTTGTTGTCATTTTCAGTCCTCTTGTGAAAGCGCCGGAGTGAGCATGAATGAAGGACATTCCCCTCTGCAAACAACTGCCAGCGGATTCCTTATCACCTTCTGCCACTATTCACTCACGCCAACTAGAGTTTCTGATGTCTATGTTGCTAAAGCAAAATATTTTGCTTCCGCATATTTACAGGGGTCACTAACTTCAACCTCTGCCATGTCTGCCATGTCTTCAGTGTGCCAATGTTACTTAACACAAAGTACCAGTAGTGGGACAATATTATTCAATGCACAATACCACTAAGGTGATTCACCAATACAATTCAAAACGTGCCCAGTACAGCGCAGTATGACCACTATAAAGTGCCACACCTAACAAATGCATTTAGCCAAACCTGCCCGCATTCTCCACCAAAATGTAAGAACGTGTTTATTGTCACCTCTTTGTCACTACACCTTTATTCCAGGATCCTTGGCAAGGTATCATAACACATTATATTACCCTAGACACACATCATGTTTTGTAACATTGAGAACTGGACATGCAGCATAATAAAAATCAGATAAAATAAACATAACCACACACTTAGGCAATAATGCCCTCACATCTATATAACATTCATCAGAGAAAATGTGTATCATGCAAACATTGGTGTTATATTTGTATTGAACATATGCAATACAAAGGAAAAATACTTTGCATTGGAAGAAAACAAATATACTTTTTGCAGATCAGCACAGCCTCAATTTCCATTTACCATTTCTTACTTGCAAACCTTTAGCAGGCTGGTGATGAAATTGGGAAATGCATTAGCATGCAGATCAATGGCTATGGAAGCAATTGAACTTTAGGACCCAGCCCTGCATACTATCTACCCCTTTGCCCCATAGCTAATGTCGGGTTATTATGATTAGAAATGATGGACTCTCTTGCATGGCATATTTATTCCCATAATACATTTTGATTCAGGCAAACTTCCTTGTTCTTCGGGTACCATGAAGAGAAAGAAAATTCAAATCTTTTTCAATGCTACTGATACTCACTTGTGACTGACATACAACCCTACCTGCAGTTCGGGCTTCCCTCGGCAGATACTCCCACCTTCCACCCCAGGACTGTTTGGGACACCGCAGCCTGGAAGCTTGTCATGATGCCAGCTACCCAAATAACCTCTACTCACAGTCTTCAAAACCCCAGTGATATTTGGCCAGATCCCTTTGTGCTCGGAACAGCACGATGGGCCCAGCATTCTCATTCGATGCAACAGAAACTCACAAATGTTTCATGATAATCCCCAGTTCCCTTTCAAATTTGGGAATCAGAACCCAGTTTTTGCTAGAAGTCTGAGGTTTGGTAAATCTCTGCAAAGTTCAGTCAGCCAATGCCCATCCATGGACTCTGTAATTGCCCAAAACAGCAGAGACCCCGGCAGAAAGGCAGACAAAGGCCACACCTCCCTCCTCCTGACAGTGACTTATGAACCCTTTTCAAGAAGCACCCCTTCCTCTTATGCCACATAGGGATACTGGGCATTTTACCCACCTCCTTGCTGATGCTACTTCCTTCAGTTCCAACCCATTTCTGGTATCACTAAACATGTGAAAAAACCTTTGAGAAACTTTCGGTGCCTTATAGGAGCTTCCATTTCAGCCCTCTTGTCTGTGGGTACAGCATTCAGCATACCACCTGATAATGTAACATATTATTCCTTCCCCTTTTCCTGTACATCTGCCTCAGGTCTTTAAACCCTGGACAGAGCAATACAAAATGGCTGATTGTCTCTTCCAAAGCTTGCAGTTTGGACGAGTAGTATTGTGTCAGTTCTTTGTGACGGATGCCAGTTTTATTGTGTGCTGTTCTGAAATTGAAGAGTGTGCATGCATAGCATGGACTTATGATATCGAGCTATGTTTCAAAGCTGTAGGTCGTCTATGTTGTTAAATATTGCCGACCTGTTTGTAACACTTGGCAGCCTTCCAACATCTGATGTCTCAATTTTTCAAGGCTGGTTTTTTTCTGAAAAGCATCACTGCTGCAATGCACCATGTGAGATAAAAAAACAAGGGGGTATCTGGGAATATCAGACCCCCCCCCTTGTTTTGCATACATTAACTTTGGGTCTCACCCTAAGTTACCAGGGCGATTCAGACATGGACTCCTTGCTCACTGTTCTTAGAGAGGCACAGCTTCACCTCACTGATGATGCCCAACAAGGCTGAAACACATGTATGGGATTGCTGTTGGTACTCTTGGTCAGAGGAGAATTGCCTAGTATTTCGATGCTGACTGCCCCATGGCAGCACAAAGACTGATATGCATGGGAATGTCTTCTCTGTGATAGGGTCTGTGAGCTAAAGACTTGGCACAGTCTCCCAGGGGTTATTCACCCAAGAACAGGTCATTGGAATGTGTTTGTGCTGGTAGAGAGATTCCCAGACCTCCCCTTGTTTTGCACCATGCGAGATATATACACGTTTGTTTGGACCTGGGGCACCCCTTAGTCTGGTGAATCATTTTAAAACTAATGGTCTGATTTACATCAATTCCAAAAATGCTTTGCGCCCATACTTGTTTCTTATGTGGTACAAATCAGTGGTGTTCACAATATTGGTGTTCAATGAAGAATCTTTTTCTCTTTTAATTTGTTTTCTTATTAGTTTTGAAACATTTAACACATTTCCCGTTTGGAGGGAGCTGTACAATTGAATGGGAAAATGTCATCCAAATCCATCCAGCGAGACAAATGTTATTTTCAAAAGAAGTTTAGGACAGGTGAATGCAAATGTTTGATTTTAACTGTAGGGCTGAAACCACTGCTCTATAATATATGAGTACATCAACGCACAGCAAAACACAGTGATGAAGTACAGGCATGCCATCTACTATACCTACTGTATCTTTGCTCTTATCTTGTCTTATCAACATTTATAAAGTGCAAGGTGCGCTCGAAAGCATCTAGATGCTAATTTAGCAGGGCGGAAAAACAGAGCCTAAAATAGATAAGTCTTGAGAGAATGCCTAAAAGACAAAAACTCACCAACTGCCCCAAGGGTGCGATTAAGAGAATGACACAATGAGGCGGCAGCCACAGAGAAGGACCGCCTGCCAATTCTAGCCAGTTTAAATCATGGAACCTCCACCAAACAGGCCTCATCGGATGGTAGGGCCCGACGAAGGAAATACAATCCAAATTTAGCCTGAAGATAGGCTGCTCCCAAACCATGCAAAGCCTGATGCACTAGGCAAAGCTCTCTAAACTCAATATGCTTTGTGACTGGGAGCCATTATAAACTGTGCAGAATGGCATGATAATAAGTGTGCCACGAGGGTTTGCAGATGCTGGATCAGCTAAGCTGGCTGAGCCAGAATAAAATAATTGCAATAATGAAGAGAGGACAAAACCAGAGTCGAAACCACAGGAGCGCAAAGAGGCAAGAAAGAATGAACTTTGCGAAGAATGTTCAGCTTCAGATGGCCTGACTGTCAAACCGCACCAATCTGAGCAGCCACAGCCAAGATGATTTTTATCCCCAGCTCTTAAGCCATCGGATTTGGAGTGGAACATAGGCCCAGCGAAGAAGGCCAAAATCGACGTGACCAAAGTTCCACAGTTGTTACACATCCATTCTCCCCCAGCTTCAAGACAGGCCCTAATCCTAGCTGTGGTTTCAGGCAGAGATGGATCTAACTGGACCTAAACCTGGGTATCATCCATGTAAGCATAGCAACAGAAGCAGTGGGAGGAGATGGGTTTACTCATTGGCTGGACATACACATTAAAGAGAACTGGGGAAATGACAGAGACTTGAGTAACACCACAGGAAAAAATAGTGGGAAAAAAACAATAGGGTAGAAGACAAAGAGATAATAAGCGAACCAGGACAACACAGCACCAGAGAAAATGGCCCCAGCGAGGCGACCAAGCAAGATGGCATGATCAATGGTGTCAAAGGTGGCAGAGGGTTCAAGCAAAATCAAAGCTCCTATACCTCCCGATCATCCAGTCGAGCAAGGTCATCCACAACTGAGACCAGAACCCCTCAGTGCCGTGACCTGGCCGGAACCCCGATTGAGATGGATGATGCCTCCAGAAAATACATAAGAAGAGGTCAAATTTAAGATTCAAGCAATTTCATGAGAAAATGAAGAAGAGAAATAGGATGGGAATGTGCTGGAATAGAAGAGTCCAGTGAAGGCTTCTTAAGTAAAGGGATCACCAAAGCGTATTTTAGAGTGGCTGGGATCAAGCCAGTACTCAATTAAATGTTCTCTGCGTGTGCGATGAGCAGGGCAATCTGGGGAATGGTCTCCTTCAAAACAGGCAGAGGAATGGCATCCAAAGGGGAGACAGATCATAACCTATTTATAATCACCAGGATCTCATAAGGGGTGAACGTGGGAAAAACATCCCAAACAGGGCCCACAGGAACAGCAACTGCCTCAGGCTGAGGTTGTGATTACATCAGACTGGACCCTTGAATGTCCTCCCGAATTTTCTCAATATTGTCCACAGAATATGAGCAAACGGAATCACATTGGGACATAGGAACTGACTCAGAAGGAACATCTGACAAAGAGCTCACCAATTTAAAAAGTTTGCGGGGCGGATTCAATGATGCTTCCACCTGCTGTGAAAAGAAGGTGCATTGAGCCTAAAATATTGCTTCATGATAGAGCACTGAAGTCTGTGGCTTGGTCTCTCTAGATTCAGGGGAGTTTTTCAAATGCCATTTGCGCTCTGCTTGCTTTCGCTGATGGCAGAGAGCACAAAGATGGTCATTAAAACCAGGGCTGGGATGCTCAAACTCTGGATTTTAACACCTTCAGAGGAGCAACACAATCAGCAGTGGTGATACAAGCATGAGCGATGACCTTTAAATCAAGAATAAAGTGGTCAGAGCATAAAAATTTCAGCTGAGTAGCCACGACTTCAAGGCTTATAAGAAACCACAGCCATGTCAATCTTACAAGAAAAAAATAATAAGAAAATTATCCAACCAGCTTAATGGAAATGCTGGATTGACTGTGATTTCTGAATCCCAGGCAGAAATAAGGTCAAACATGTTGTCGAGGTGGTACATGGGGCCCTGCACCAGCTGGGAAAGACCAACCTCATCCATTGCTTCAGTAAATCTGACCACAACCTATATAGAGGGTCAATCATGTTAAAGTTAAAATTACCCACAATCCAAAAATGTGCATGACAAAGCTGAAAATCTGCAGCCAACTCTAGGAAGGCTTCAGCAAATAGAGGTTAAATACCAGGAGGGCCATAGACTACCAGAATATAAATAGTCAGAGAGGGGGATAATATAAAACGGGAGAACAGTGCCTCCATTTTGATGTTATGATTTAAGGGACGAGTACTTCCTGAAAATGGATTTTTGAATATAAGAGCCACTCCATCACCTGAGGCATGGTCCAAAAGCAACATTGTAAAATCAGCAGATAAAAGCTGAGCTACAGCCAGCCCAGATGACTCACTAAGCCATGTTTCAGTAATGAACTCCAGATCATAATGGCCATCCCATAGCAGATCGTAACATTCAGCTGAGTAGACAACCAAAGAATGAACGTCTTGTAAACACCACTAACTGATGCTGAGGTGACAGACCAGAATGTAAGGGCTGAGTGTCCATGGAGAAACCCCTTGGGAACCTTGTATTAGAAGAAGCCAAGTCAATGAGCATGCTGCACGTAAAAGTGAACACAATAGTCCTCACCTGGGAGAGTCTACCAGATCCATTTGTCAGCCCATCCACAGCATGGACGAGCACAGACGGGCTAGTTTTAGGGACGACTATGACGGACTATGACAGACGAAAGTCACGCCCACTGCACTCGTCTGCTGCGCTTCCAGGTCACAGGCAGGCTGAGTTCACACATTGAATCACAGGAGCCAATCTGGCCCATCCTGTAAACTAGACAGGGAAGAAAGCCTCTGAAAACAGTGTGCTGGTCAGAAATCAAAGAAAAAGGCGACACCAGGAGGGTGACCCCGGGCGCCTGGATGCTAGGCCCCCTCCCGCCATCCAAGTGGCATAAAAGGAATAATATAAAAAATAGATAAAATTAAAACAAAATCACACTAATTAACATAATAAATAAACCAAATAAAAAGAATAAATAACGAAATAATGTCACCCAGTCAATGGCTGCAGGACGGGAACCAGAGCTGTAAAAGGAAGTAAGAAGAACAAGAAACAAAATAATACAGAAATTAATAAATGAATAAAATGATTGCCCAGTATATGTATTAGCAGAGGGAACAACACTATACCTACTAAACTCGATAAAGATTATGCATTGACATGGTTCATGTTGGAGGGGTTCTGATTCGTGACCTTCAGTAAACTTTAATATCGACACATGAATTTATTGTATTAACATTCCACACTTAGGGACCGTTTCATGGAACAAATGTGCACCGTAAATCTTTGCGTAAGCTGGCGCAAGCTGGCGCAAGCGTGAAAAAGCAAGCGCATGTGCACGCTTGCGATTCAAGGAAGGGCCTGCGCGTGTTTTTCCCTGGATGTGCGCCAAATCCGTGCGTGGCGCATATGGGCGCACACATCATTGCAATATTCCGAACGCTGTGCGTGACACGCACAGGGAAAGCGCAGAACGTCGGCGCACACACCAAAAAGGGGGCAGGACACGGGGCGTAACACGCGGAATGGGGAACAACGCGTGAAAAAGAAGGCGTAACTGGGAAGTACTTCAGGGAAATACACGGAACCCCCACACGCACGTGAACAACACGTATTCATGGAATCGAATACAGGAAACCCGCGCACGCTAAAAGACGTGCTCAGGCATCAACACATCTGCCACACGAAGGCAGGCGGAAGCGTCCCCGTGCACGGTATAAAAGTGCACGCAAACAACAAACACATATAAACCGCTACGATGAATGCCCCATTTGTCGCAGCACAGATCGTGGGAAACCGCAGGAGGAGGAGAATAGCCAGGGCCCGCATTTTTTCCCACCGGACTAGCCTTTTTGGGATGCCTGACAACCAGGTCTATGGCAGGTATAGGTTTCCACCTCAACCCATCCTAGACCTGGTCAAGGAGTAGGAAGATGACCTTACATCCCCCACCCAGTGCTCCCAAGCATTGATCACCCTGGAGAAGGTGCCCAATGTCCTGCATTTTTTGGCCACTGGGTCATTTCAGCGGACAACTGCCATAGTGGGTGGTCTCACAGGCATTCATGACTGCGCGGCCCTCAGTCCACAGGCACATATACATGCCCAGAACACCCGCAGAAAGGCAGGCCCTGGTCCAGGACTTTTACAGGGTGGCACACTTCCCCAAAGTGCTTGGTGCCATAGATTGCACCCATGTGGCCCTACGTCCTCCTAGGGCCACTGAGCACATCTATTGAAACCCCAAGCACTGGTATTCCATCAACGTGCAGGTCGTATGCGATGCAAAGGGAATCATCACCTCTGTCTATTCAAACTACCCTGGCTTCACCCATGACAGTTTCATATACAGAATGTCAGCCCTGAGCCGGGCCCTGGAAGCTGGGCAGCATGGCGACACATGGCTCCTAGGTGAGTACAAATGCCTATGCACATGCATGCATGTCACACGCAGACAAATACACAAACCCTAATAATCACAACCATTATCACCTCACTAGGGGACAGTGCCTACCCTCTGAGCAACCACATGATGACTCCAATCTGGAACCCCACCACAACACCCCAGGTAAGATACAACGCTGCCCATATTGCAACCAGGGGCATAGTGGAACGCACATTCGGAGTGCTCAAGTCATGCTTCAGCTCCCTTGACCACTCTGGCAGGCAGCTACTATATGCACCCCCAGTAGTGTGCAGGATCATTGTGGCAGCATGTGTCCTGCACAATGTTGCAACACGGCAGGGTGTACCAGTGGGCATGGTGGTGCCCCGACATCCCCAACCACAGGCACAGGCGCTGCCCATGGGAGGGGATAGGGCACGTGGCGAGGGAGCCCAGACCCAGCTTGTGGCCACATTGTTCACCTAAACTCCCACCCCTGCGGAGTGCACACAGGCCTGGCACATACCAGGTGACAATCGATGATGACAAAGAGGCAGTCAACTGTCACAACCTTACCACCCTGAGAATGTTGCCATGGAAGTGCTACATTGTGTGCATCCCTAGCTACTTCAACCTAACCAATCCTGTGGGACCAAAAGGAACACATGCAAGGTGTGTATCACACTACCGCAAAACAAGCCATGACAATCCCTGGTATGTCACCCAAAACCTCCCAACACACATCACCCTTGTCTGCCACACCATGACATGGCAAGCAATAGCAAAAGCCCAACACATGACCAAAAAGATGCAAAGTGACGTGATAAATGGAAAGTGGCTCGAGACAATGACACCTGACATGGAATCAGATGAAATGTCTAACCAACAACATCCCGCACATACCAAGTCATACACAAATGCTTTCCACCAGTTGTAGCATGAACATAACACTGAATGCCTGTTCACATGCACATTGGGCAAGACAAAATCCCTACTCCCAAACCCGTGTGCTGTGTGTGTCTCCTGCAACACACTGCTCAGCACACAGCACAGTGAGCAGCCATTGTGTTGCAGATACACCTTGAGCATCAAATGAAAATTACTAATTAAATAAATAACCAATTGACGCATGTACAGGATCCCCAAATGGTCATAAATCATGTGCTGCAGGGACACAGCGGGCCCCAGAAGGCAATCTGTGTGCACCTGTGACCATGGAAGTGTGGTTGTACATGTGGTGGTTCATTGTGCAACTGTGTGTGTCAGTAGGGACATGCACTCAATACATGCATGTGAAATCAAGTGACCCTCAGTGTCCTGTACACATCACATGTGAACATTGCCCATGTGTACACCCCAGCATGTCAAACCACACCAATCCCCTGACACCTGAAAAGTAAAGACAACACAGGAACAGGCATTGTCCAGCAGAACACAATTACAATTACAATGTCAGAGTGCCCAAGACACTGTAGCCCAAGTCAACTGTCCAACAACAAAAGGCCTTCCCTCATTTACACATCACCATGACCTACTGAACAACAGTGTCTGGGGTATGTAGCCTTCTTACTTCAAGTCTAGCTGGCTACAGGATCACCCTACCCCTTGGTCTCCATGTTCCACCTTGCGTGTAAATAGGATCCAGCCCCCTCACAGGCCAACCTGAGTGGTAAAAATACCAAATCGCAGAGAACTTCAAGGAGCTAAACCCACAAACCAGGGAAAAAGCCTGTAGGCACCAGAAAATCCTGAAAGAGTCTCCAGTAAATGACTTGAAGTAGCAGACAATGTTCAAGCACATGTTCCAAGCACAATGATAGAACAACCAAGGTAGCACAGTTCAACAATGCTCGAACAGGATGGTTACCATGTTCGGTACATAATAAACAATGTGATGCAACAACTGATGGGGAGTGTCACAGCTCTGGTGTCCAGGTGCAGGAGTGGCACGAACCAACCACCCCCTCTGTGGTCTGGGCACCTGCAAGGTCAAATTTACACAGCCCTCTGAGACTCCGGCGGGGAAGGAGGGTCAGGGATATGTTGTTCGGACAGGCATCAGTATTCAGGATAACCGGAAAGAGGGGCAGGAGAGGGGAGTAGGATTGTCAAGGGAAAGTAGGCAAAATACAAAAAACAACAATTGACAATAACACATACTCAATCAGACAAAACATATTCATCATGCACATAGTAGGAAATGAGTCAAATGCAAGCCAAATAGAGACTTATCTCTGGGGTGAGTGCTGGCCTCCTGCCTGCGCACTCTCAGGTCTGGTAACAGGAGCAGTTCAATACTGCAAAGAGAGTGTGAGTTACTAATCTGTGTGTGTTTACAACACACACACACATCACCATTCATGCCCCAAAGTAAGTGACTCCTCCACAAACAAACACTCCTGTCTGCTGCTTTGTACCCATACGTTAGCTTGGCCCCGTGATGGTGGTTCATACACTGTCAATGCAGTAAGGCAGGCGCACGTGGGGGCGCGGGAAATGGAAGACCAATGCGTCAAGAATCACACATCATACAATGGTCCCTGGGTGAGCAGCAAGACGCGTATAGCGAGGTGCGACTTCAGTACAAGTTATGTTCTTGCATCCGCAGATTTCTATAGGTAGTGCACGTGTCAATTTGCACATGCGAATGATGTGCACTGCACACGAGTCTGTGCCTTGCTGAGTGTCCCTGTGCGCTGCATCAGTTTCTGGCTAGGAACATTACTGCGCTAATCACTCTGCTTCTATGGAGCAGGGGGGACTGGAGGATATGTGTGACAGCCCCTGCATGTGCCCCTGACAACTTGGAAAGCAACTTGCCATTTGTCCCCCAACGCATCTTAGCTGGACTGTTCGCTTCAACAACAATATCTGTCCAAACTCCCCATCATTGGCGCTACTTAGCATGCATGTGCAAGTGGCCTGGTGGAAGGTTGGCTGTGGTGTGGCCCCCTTGTGCTGCTCACCTTACTTGGAGCTCCTGGAAACACATCTGCTTCTGTTGGATGTCTGATCACAAGCCCTGTGCCACTGCTTGCGCGCACATGCGCATGTGTGCCCCACCGGACGTGGCCAGCTGTCTGTAGAACTATGCCCCATGTCTGCTGGCAAAGGTGGTCTGGAGGCTCATTCTCCTGCAGAAAGGGCACAAAACATATAATTAATGCTGAAAAGTTCCCTGTGTGTGTCTCTTCATGCTGGTTGTGACTGGGCCATGTCAGAGACCTACATCAGAATTCCTCCCACCATCAGTGCGACTTTGACAGGCAACGGGTGCCGGCAACTGGATACATCATGAAGTGCATCAAGCAAATGTACAGCAAAGAAAAGAAACATACATCACAATGTATATCAATTAATGGACACATCATTCATGAACCCACCCAAATCTAATACAGACATGCCGTGGATAAAAACCCCACAATCCCCACTAGCGGTGTTAAAACAAGTAGTACAGCAGCAGACAGTCCACAGATATGACTGTCCAAAGCCCTTGTGTAAATGACTTTAACACCGATCCATCCTTGCGAGCCCATGGATAAGGGAAGCAGGAGTGGCCTATGTGAGTCAGGACCCCAAGCTTCAAACACATACACAAGACAAGCTTGAAGGGCCCAGCTAGAACAAACAGTAGATGATTTCAAAAGCTACAAAGCACCACACTGTCACATGAATGCACAATAGACAAGTCATTTTAAACTATATTAACTAATTAAACTAACTATGAAAAACATATATTACCTAATTAAACTAACTGTCAAACACAATATTAACTAACTAAACTAAAAAGAAAAATCTAAAATGTCCACATACGACCCGGGCAGGGGGGAGGTACCCAGGAGGGGGGAGGTACAGGGTGCACCTCAACACCCAGATGCAATGAGGTTGAGACTAAAAAAAAAACCTCCATGGGCTCAACGCCTGCACAGCCCGACCTATGTGGGAGATATCTCGTTGTCCGAGTCAGCCTCTTCCTGAAAAGGTTGACGTGGCACAGGATCCTGGCCACACCTAGGCACAGCTTGACCCTTGTCGGCAGCAAGTCTGCCGGACGGGTGAGCCTGGTTCTGTGTGGCGATTACACGTAGGTCAGCATGCAGAACGTTCTGTGATACACGTGCTTCCTCTTGCAATGTGACACGTGTAACACTTTGACATTGCATCAGTGAGTAGGCATGTAGAACGGTGTAACACGGCTCAGAAGTGGGTTGATGCAGTGCAGTACATGTGTACGTTACCCACTATCTACATGAACAAGTACATCCCGATGTGTATCAATGAACATGAAGGCAGTGCAAGGGCAAGTTCAGGCATCACGTGCAATGTGCATGCAAATGGTTGCATGGCTACAAGCAAACCCCCCCTCCCCCTAAGTGAAAATGCAGGGATGCCTTGCATGGTAGCAAAAGGGTGACCAGAGACATGTGTATTGGCAGACAGTGTTGACAAGCATCAATTGCATCCTCTGAGTCAACTGACAACACAGCAGATGATGATGGGACAGTAAGCAGGACACATGATGAACCCTCAGTAGTATACCCATGTGTGCAGAAGCCACTGCAACAGTTGGACAGAGTCAGTGGGCCTGAAACAGGGTGAGACCTGTGCCCCACACAGACTGTGACACCCTAAACATGTGTGTAATGCAGGATTGAGCCAGAGTCGGCATGGGATGGCTGATGAAATGCCATAAATTGTAGGTCACCCTGGACACATACTACAATGATCATCCAGTCAAGGACACATAGGGGCATGCATGGAATGTACATGGAGCATGAATGGGCACTCATGTCCCTGTGGAGCATCTGCCATATGCACAGTCCAAGGGAGACACCCCGCATGAAGGAAAGAGGATGTACCCCACTGCATTTGTATTGCAGGTTGGCTGGTGGAAGTTTGCATGTACACAGGAGGCTTGAACAGGCCATTGCAGTACGCCAAAATGATGCACACCAGTGCAATGGTGAAGTTGGGGTGCAGGGGGTGGAGGGGCAAGGGAGCATGCCTACGTGGAGTACCCGCATGCAGACAGAGGACACATGCATGTCAGTCATGCAATGTCATAGTCCCAGTTCTGAGAGGAAACACACACCAGGCTACATGCAGAAGGGCCAGTGAGCTGGAACATGGACCCAAGTGGCATCCGGGTGACTAGCATTTCAGTAGGGTGCAAGTGTGGTGATGAGGACAGTCCCCATCTGCTTTACATGTCCACCAACCTGCACAGCAGGCACGCATCAGTGAAGCAGTGCATGACTTGCACTTGAGAACCATGTACACATGACATGCAGTGGCAGTCAAGCACAATACATCACACAAGCAAAACACACATGTCCTCGATGAACAGGCGACAACACTCACTGCACGGGGCATCAAAGTCATGCATCTCTCCCACTCCTTCGACCATTCCTGTTGGTATGAACTCTGCAACAATTGACTCGTGCGGAGTGAGATCTTCCTCCTCAGGTGGTGGCCCACTGCCAGTCACCAGAGTCATGTTGTAATTAGAGGCACGCTTCGCCTTACTTCTGCGTTTGAGGTCATTCCAACGCTTTTTGCACTCTTGCACTGTGCGCACCTCATGGCCGAATGCACTCACATCATCTGTAACTTGCTTCCAGTGGGTATCACGATGGGCAGCCGTAGTTTCACAATTCGGCCACACTAGCATGTCACGGTTGTGATCCTGCACGTAGTCCACGGGGAAGTCCTGTTCCTGCTTGCAGAAAGGCTTCTTCCTCGACGTGCCGGAGGCCGTAGCTGTGTCTGGGGTCCCAGCCTGTATGTCATGATGCCTATCCCCGGGGACCCAGACCAAGTCCAGCAACCCCGGAAGCAGGCATCAAGTTATCCCAAGCAAGCCAAACAACCCCTGCTAGGGGCTATTTGGGTGCAGTCCTGGCGTCTATGGCGCCAGGCTCATATGGAGAGTCAGTCCTGGCGCCATAGGCGCCAGGCTCATAGATTAAAACTTACCTGATGCAGACCATGCTGCAAACTTACCTGATGCAGACCATGCTGCAAGAGCTCCAATCCAAAAGAGGCTTGGAAGGGACTACTTTACCTAGGGACTATTTTTTACTCGGCTGGGGCTAGGGAGGTATACTTACCTGGAACTACTTGTTAAGACGGATTTCTGAACTCTGTCCTGGAGGGGCAGAGGTTCAGAAGGCCAGCCTAGTTTCTTGGAACAGGGTAACCTCTGGACAAGCCAGACCAATCAGGGTAGCGATCGCGGCGGTCAAGACAAGGTCTCAGGAGGGGTGAGGGTGACTGAAAGCTCGCAATGAGCACACAATGCAAGGACACAATTACGCCAAGCAGGTGTTATATTAAAAATATATACACATTAATTACAAGGCCTTTGTAACATTGACTGTAGCGAGAAATCACAATAAAACTCAAGTAAACCAAAACATACCAAACCAATACAATATATATACAAATACAAACGAGTCTAACGAGTTAGACGCACAAAATGTGTAGACCACCTAGATGGGGAGGAAAACAGGCAGCGCGAATAATAGTTAGACCCAGTCCGCCTTCAGAGGCACCTAAATAAAAGGAAGTCCAAGCCCTACGAAGAGTGGAGCCTTGTGCTCAAAAGTACCTGCACACGCTGGTGCCAACGGGCAAAAAAGGGGAGTCTCTTCGAGGGAATCAGGCAGTTTAGTTGGGTGAACAAATGAAGATTCACAGAGCTCCGTGACTCAAGCGCAGCCTCCACTGTGGGCAGAAGCAGAGCAAGAGTACGGAAAGGCGTGCTGTTAGACACAGCGGGGAAATGCTATGGGCTGCTGCAGGAGGGTGACCAGTTCCTAGCGATGCTACTCACCGGTCCCCGATGCAAGCAGACCCAGGCTTCTCCGCATCAGTTTCAGTGCTGGCAGGTTCAGATACGAGCAGGGGACGTCTCGGCGTCGTGTAGATTCCGCAGCAACAGAAGTTGAGTTGAGGACGTCCCAAACGCAGTGAACCCGCACAGTTTGTTACCACAGCAGGGCAACAGAGTGGCCGTGTGTATTTCAGCCAAATGTACACTACTCACTACAGACTTGGGAATGCCAAGTGTACGAATCGTGTGAGAGTGACAAGGACTCGTAATACAACAAAACCTGACGGCGGTTACAGAGCAAGACTCCTGGGTAGGCTGGTCTGTCTGCTGGATGGCCCAGAGACACTTCCGAAGGCTTACGTGCAGGAGATGGTGAACCAGTACAGGCCTTCTCGTTCGATCAGGTAGAAAGGGTTTCACCAAGTGACAGCAGTGCAGAGGAGCAGTCCTTCAGCGGGTCACCAGCGATTCCTCAGTTCAGCCTCGTGGTTGCAGGATACTTGGCTCCTCTATTCCTTTGTTCGTGAGAACTCAGGAGATCGACATGGTAGTGGTGTTTTCAGCCCCCTCTTATCCACGGTTCCCTTCACGCCAAAATGGAGGGGACCCAATGGGATTTCTGCTCACAAAACACTCACACCATACGTGGACCTATCACGGACCACGGAGGTCCCAGGCATTCACGACACACTAGACTCTCTGGCACCCAGGATGTGTATTGGGACCAGACATCCCAGCCCACATCCTGGAGGCGCCCACAAGGCCTGTAGAAGCCCTCAAAAGCATCTGTGTTTCGCGGGAAAGTACATGCCCAAACAAGGAAGGCCCCAGGTCGGCTTGACCTGGGGAAGGTGAAGGTGAAGGGGGCGAGACGGTCAGCGGACAGGACAACAAGCCTCATGGTCTGGCCATTTTGGGAGCCAGGCCACCAGTTTGGGCTAAGCGCGAGAAACGTGCTTAAAACGCCAAAAGGAGCTCAAAAACACAAGGAAACGATCGCTGCCACCAGTCCCGTCTGTGATTCACTTGCACCGTTCATTATCAATCCAAAGAGAGTATCTAGGGCCTGTAGAAGACTAGAGACCCAAGAGAGCAGTAATTTAGCTTACAGTGCCCTCTTGTGTCACGTTGCGCGAAAGTTGCAACATGATAAAAGAACTACGGAAAACAACGTTTCCCAGTACTGACTGTCTTAAGGGCATGTCAGTTTCCCCGTAAGAATGGAGCGAAAGCCCAGAGGAGTGCGGCAGAAGGCTGCACTTCTCTGGCAAAGTCTATATCCTGGTGAAAACAACAGCAAAAAGTTTAGGGGTTACCACATGGAAGGAAAATTACCCACAATTAAGAAATCTTTCCTAACACTTGCCTCTCCCAGACTATGGACAGGGGGAACTAATCCACCCCTGGATGAGTCTCTTGTTCAGGTCAGTTAAACATTCTGGACAACCCATCAGCATTGCTATGTTGGACACCTGGCCTATGCTCAATAGTGAAGTCGAAGCCTTGTAGACTTATGGACCACCTAAGCAACTTTGGATTCTCTCCCTTCATGTTCATTAGCCACTTTAAGGGCTTATGGTCAGTTTGCACAGTGAAGTGGGTCCCATAGACGTAGGGCCTCAGCTTCCGTAGGGCCCACACAACAGAGAAACATTCTTCCTCCACTGTGGACCATCTGAGCTCTCTGTCCTTAAGCTGGCGACTAATAAAACCAATAGGGTGTTCCTTACCCTTCTCATCTACGTGCGATAGTACAGCTCCTATCCCAGTGTCAGAGGCGTCCGTCTGCACAATAAAAGGTCTTTGATAATCAGGGGCCCTGAGGACAGGGGCCTGGCACAAGGATTCTATTAAGCCATTGAAGGCCTTCTCACACTCGTCGGTCCAAGTTACCTTCTTGGGTTTCTTCGGAGTGGTGAGGGCAGTCAGGGGGGCAGCTATTGTGCCATAGTCTGCCACGAAGTTGCGGTAATACCCTGTGAGTCCTAAGAAGGCTCTCACTTGGGTCTGTGTAGTCGGGGTAGGCCAGTTTTGTACTGCTTGTGCTTTACTGGGAAGAGGCTGTATTCCCCCTCCACCTACTTCATGTCCAAGGTAAACCACTGAGCCTTGTCCAATCTGGCATTTACTAGCCTCTATGGTTAAGTGTGCCTTCTGAAGAGCCTGGAGCACAATCCTGAGGTGTTTCACATGGTCTTCCCAGGTGGCACTGAAAACTGCTATATTATCCAGATATGCAAGACAGAATTCATCCAACCCATTCAACACATGATTCACAAGCCTCTGAAAAATGGCAGGTGCATTCTTCAACCCGAACGGCATTACCCTGAACTAGTAAAGGCCGTCTGGAGTAGAAAACGCTGTCTTCTCCTTGGCATGTTCTGCTAAATCTATTTGCCAATAGCCCGCAGTGAGGTCAAACGTGCTGAGGTACTTGGAGGCACCCAAAGTATCCACCAGCTCATCTGTTCGAGGCAAGGGGTGTGCATCTGTCTTGGTGACAGCATTCAGAGCCCTGTAATCCATGCAGAACCTCAATTCAGAAGTGCCTGCCTTTGGAACCAAAACCACAGGGCTGGAACAAGGACTACTAGAGGGTTCAATCACCCCAAGGTCTAACATCTTGTTGACCTCGGTCTTAATGTAAGACCGTACTTTGTCTGACATCCTGTATCCCCTACTCTTGGTAGGTACACTGTCTCCTGTGTCTATGTTATGTTTGCACCAAGGTGTCAAACCAGGCGACTGTGAAAACAGGGGGGAAAACTGCCGAAGCAAACTTTTCACCTCAGCCTGCTGATTAGAAGTCAGGTGAGGGGGCACTCGGACACCCTCAAAGGAGCTATCTGAAGGACGGCTTTGGAACAGATCGGGGAGAGGTTCAGACTCCTCTTCCTCAACATCTGAAGCCAGTAGCAGTGCTGCGATTTCGACTCTTGGGACGAAAGCCTTCAGCCTATTTACGTGGAACACTTTTGGAGCCTGTCCAGGCCTTCCAAGGTCCACTAAATAGTTAACCTCACCCAGGGGCTCCACCACTGTGTAAGGGCCTGGCCATTTGTCCTGTAAAGCTCGAGGCCTTATGGGATTCATGATCAGGACTCGCTGACCAGGTGTAAAGTTGATGAGGGAAGCTTTCTGGTCGTACCAATGTTTCACCAGCGCTTGTCCTGCCTTCAATTTATCACTAGCCAAGCCCATCAGAAGTACCATCCATTTTCTGAGCCCCAGCACATAATCTACTACTTGGGTAGTAACAGGGGGAGTGGGCATCTCCCATCCCTCTTTGACTATGGCTAAGGGTCCCCGTACAGGATGACCGAACAGAAGTTCGAAGGGGCTGAAGCCAACACCCTCCTGTGGTACCTCTCGGTAGGCAAACAGTAAGCATGGTAAAAGAAGATCCCATTTTCTTCTCTGAGGTTCTTCCAGAGCCCCAATCATGCTCTTTAACGTTCTGTTGAAACGTTCCACCAGACCATTGGTCTGGGGGTGGTATGCAGAAGAGAACTTGTAGGTGACCCCACATTCTTTCCACATAGCCTGCATATACTTTGACATAAAGTTGCTGCCTCTGTCAGACACAACTTCTTTAGGGAAGCCAACCCTAGTAAAGATGCCAAGTAACGCTATTGCAACTGACTTGGCAGTTACAGTTTTCAATGGGATGGCCTCAGGATATCTGGTAGCATAGTCGACTAGCACCAAGATAAACCTATTGCCTAAGGATGTCTGCGGGTCAAGGGGACCAACGATGTCGATCCCTCCCCTTTTGAATGGTATTCCCACAACTGGGAGTGGTACCATTGGAGCTTGGATTGTTGAGCCACTCTTACCAGATAACTGGCAGGAAGCACAACTCCTGCAGTGACTTTCTACTTGCACCCCATCTTGGGCCAGTAGAAGTGCATGGATAACCTTTGCTTGGTCCTCTTAATACCAAGGTGACCAGCAAGGGGCACTTCATGCGCCAGCTGCAGGAGGAAGGGTCTTACAGCAAGGGGAACCACCAACCTCCTATGGTCTCCTTCTGTAGACTCTGTGGGCTCACTATACAGGAGTCCACCTTCCCAATAAATCCAATGCGTCCCAGGAGGTTCACCCTCAAGCTGGGAGCAGGCCTGTCTCCTTAGGCCTTCCAGAGATGGGCACTCACGTTGGCCTTTACTGAATTCTTCCCTGTCAGGACCACCTTCTACTAACAAGTCTTTTAGTTCAGGATGGTCGTTGGGGTCAAATACTTCAGGCATCGCCACCTCCTCGTCAGGCTAGGGCGATTGACCAACTTCCTCCACCGCAGTGGTAGGCGAGCTCGGGAGAATGTTCTCTTTCCCTCGTCTTGACTTGTTTACTCCTTTCGCCTTGGGTTTCCCCTTCGGCTGGGACGACGTATTGGTCTTGGCCAATGCTGCCCGTGTTTGAGACTGTGTGCAGGGTCTGTCGGCAGTGTCTCCTATGAGCCCTAAAGCTCTGAGATCGTTGCCTAACAAGACCTTTCCTGGGATGTTTCTCTGAATGCTCACTAGAATCCTGACTGCTGTACCATTTAAAGTAAGATTTACAGGTATTACTGGAAACATGCGTGGTGGGCCGTCAGCCAATTTAGTGGGCATCAGAGTAGCTCTGGCAACTTCCTCTGAGTCTACCAAGGTAGAATCCACTACAGTTCGACTGCACCCACTATCCCTAAGAGCTGGAGTATCCACTCCATTGATCAGCACACTGTCTTTAAAGTAGTGCTTGGTATTGTCGGGGGGAAATTCTGCCGGGGTCGGCCGGGCCGTCCGCAGACCTCCGGGCAGGGAGGCCCCAACTCCTCCCGTATATCCCAAAAGAGATAGAGTATGAGACACACGCAAGAAGCAAGGTGATTTTGCTGTTTATTAGACAAAACGGCAGGGATGGGTCAAGGATCGTACGTGTCCGTCCTGACACACACACAATCGTGGGGCTCGCAGGCCCTTTTTACCTTAGTATGATGCGCTACTTGCGTCACCTTAGAAAGTTTAGCAAAAAACCTATTTCCACTCTGGATTGGTTACTCGAGTGGTAGGGTCAGTATAGCATACATATAGAGAACAGTGTTAGTGGTTGAGGGTCAGTCAGGTGATATACTTGGGCTGTCCCTTCAATTTGATACATGAAAATTGTTACATGAAGACCTCTGAGGATTGGTCAATGTTAATGGCGTCAGTGATAAGAGCCCCATGATCTGATTGGTCCTCTCGTGAGCCTCCCAGTCTGGGACTATCGCTGTTCCCAGCTCGCGGTGCACCTGTCATTTGCAACAATGTTTCACTATGGGTAGGTGTAAACAATGTGAGGATTTATTCATATGTTGGGAGGTCGACTACTCCCACTGCTGCAGATGTCCATTGAGTCTTTTAATTGTATCTGCCTGTGTCTTGAAATGTGGGATTCAGGCGTCTCCTTCCTCCTGGGCTTGGCATCCTGTCAGGGTTGGCTTTGTCACGTGAGGTGGGACCGTGTTTGAGGCAGAATTCTGCACAATTAATATTGTTTTTCCCACTGTGTGCCTGGTTTATCTTGCAGGTGCGACCTTGGCGTCGGCTTGCGGCGTGCGAGATTGCAACATCGTGCCCTTGGCTGTGTGCTTTCGCCGGGCTCATTCTGCAGGGTCAGCAACCGAGCTCTTGCTCATTCAATGTTCATGGAAGCTTTTGCTTGCGGCCAACTTGGGCCTGGTGCATAGGTGGAACCGTTTGATGCAGAGCGCTTTAGATTACGGTATCATATTGCTCTATCCCCAGTATCGTGTCTCCGTTATATTCTTCATTATGGTACATGGTTTTTAGAAAAAGCGTGAGCAAGCCTTTTTAGATAAGTTCATTATGCGTCTTGCGTTTCTGCATTTTGAGAGCCTATGTGGAAAATAATAAAGATGCACGTCCGTGGGTGTGTCTGTCACCTACGTCATAGCACTGAGTATGTTCTTCGTGTGGATTGGTGTGGGAGTGTCCGGTGTGCATGTTTGCACAGGTGTGCTGACCGTTGGCTAGGTCGTCATGGCATCTCTAACGACGTGTAGGTTTAGTCGAGTTGATCCATGCCGCAGGTGTCGGCATGGGCAGGGCGGGCTGCTGGGCAGGTAGGTGGGCACATCCGTATGTTCCTGTACCAGGGTATTTGGTCGTCTGGTAGATAGGTAAACCCCTCTCGTGGCAGGTGTCTAGGCCGTGATCCTCTAGGCCAAGCGCGAGAGGGGCAGGGCGGGAGCCTTTTCTTCCATTCTCCCACTTCAGTCCCCCCTCTGGTCAACTTGTCGACCACAAACATATCCTCTTCTTTATCTCCTCTCACTCTCCATATTTTAGTTATTCCTCCCAAATGTCCATAGTGGTTAACATGGTCTTCAAATGACCAATACATATATGCACAGGTTCCTCCAGGAGTGCAGTATACCCATTTCCCTATGTAGCTCCTTGGGTTTCTTGGGTTTTCGAGCTTCACAGATGGTGGGTCCAGGTGGTTGGTGATGATCTGGTTGCGCAACTTCTCTCTCTCTTTTATGATTGTGCCTGTGTGTTGGCCGTCATCTGTTGGCATCAAGAGGTGCATACCAACCATTTCGATCATCTCGTCTGTGGTGCGTGCCTTCCGGGCCTTCCAAAATCTTATTATGATCAGTGTAGCTCCAGCCAAAATAGTACATCCAACTATAATCTTCAGTCCATCTGACAGCCAAGATGGCATCCATGACCATAATATTGAAAACCAGCTCTCATCCTTTTTCACACCTTTACTTTCATCCATCATTTTGGAGTGCATCTGGGCCAATTGTGAAACTGCTTCTGTCAGTGTACCATTGTCAGCATCGTTGGCAGGGATGAATGTGCAGCATGATTGTCCTATCTTAGCGCAAACTCCTTCCATTGCTGTGAGGAGGTCCAGTACATATCTGTTCTGAAGTGCTACCATCCTCACAGCTCGCAGTTCCTCTTTTATTGCGTTGAATCCATTTACTGTAGAATTAATAGTCATCATTAGTTCCCATCGAGTTATCTGGAGCCATTTTGCGTTTGCGTAAGCCTGTAGTCCTGGATGTATTATTGAGGAGAAGAACATTGCTGTTCTGCTGAATAGTCTGTGTTCTGGTGGAATTGAAGTGAGTGCTGTTTCCGACCTTCCCCATAGGTAATTTCCTGACAGAGGTTCTCCTTGTCTTTTCTTTCTATTCAGGACAGTATTATTGCCGTTGGTTTTGTTCTCTGGCCCCTTCTGAGGTTGTACAGATCTCTTCTTCCTCTTGTTCCCTTCATCCATTTTGGGGAAGTTCGCCACATTGACATGTTTCTGGGGTACCACTAGTGATGGTACATTAACGTGCACCATTGTGCATATACCATTCCACAGAGGGGGCAGTGTGTGGTATGCCTTTTCTCCACAGGCCCAGTAATGGTCCATTACTACTGCTGTTCCTGCTCCCCCCTCAGGTAACTCCATCACGCTTGCACAGTTGGTGGTGTATCCTACGTCCACCTCCCCTCTATGTTGGTAGCATATCTTAGGCGCAGTTAGCGGCAGTATTGTTATTGGGTCTTCATCCTTCTCCATCCACGTGAGCATGGGTACGTACTTGACCCAAGTCATCCAACATCTATGGTTGTGTCCATCAATAGTTGAAATATTTTCTCTTGTTACCATGTTGCTGCCAAGCACTCCTATGTCCCATTTGTTGTTCATGTACACCTTCCCTGTTATTGTCACCAGTGGTCTTTCCCAACATCCTTTTTTACCAGGGACTTCAGTGCCATACCAATCACATGGTAGGTACTGTCGTGTTACTTTCTTTGTTTCTCCTTTTTCAGGACCACTTGTTATGTATCTGAATGCTTCAGCATATAAACTGCTCTTGTGGTAACTGAAATAAGTCTTGAGGAAGTTGTTTTCATATGGATATGTATCTCGTGTTTTCCACACCAGTTTCACCACTGTCCCTTGAAATCTTCCTTTCGTCTGGAACAGTGCCAGGTATTTTATACATCGTGCTATTTTTTCATCTATTTTCTATGCTACCATCCTCACAGCTCGCAGTTCCTCTTTTATTGCGTTGAATCCATTTACTGTAGAATTAATAGTCATCATTAGTTCCCATCGAGTTATCTGGAGCCATTTTGCGTTTGCGTAAGCCTGTAGTCCTGGATGTATTATTGAGGAGAAGAACATTGCTGTTCTGCTGAATAGTCTGTGTTCTGGTGGAATTGAAGTGAGTGCTGTTTCCGACCTTCCCCATAGGTAATTTCCTGACAGAGGTTCTCCTTGTCTTTTCTTTCTATTCAGGACAGTATTATTGCCGTTGGTTTTGTTCTCTGGCCCCTTCTGAGGTTGTACAGATCTCTTCTTCCTCTTGTTCCCTTCATCCATTTTGGGGAAGTTCGCCACATTGACATGTTTCTGGGGTACCACTAGTGATGGTACATTAACGTGCACCATTGTGCATATACCATTCCACAGAGGGGGCAGTGTGTGGTATGCCTTTTCTCCACAGGCCCAGTAATGGTCCATTACTACTGCTGTTCCTGCTCCCCCCTCAGGTAACTCCATCACGCTTGCACAGTTGGTGGTGTATCCTACGTCCACCTCCCCTCTATGTTGGTAGCATATCTTAGGCGCAGTTAGCGGCAGTATTGTTATTGGGTCTTCATCCTTCTCCATCCACGTGAGCATGGGTACGTACTTGACCCAAGTCATCCAACATCTATGGTTGTGTCCATCAATAGTTGAAATATTTTCTCTTGTTACCATGTTGCTGCCAAGCACTCCTATGTCCCATTTGTTGTTCATGTACACCTTCCCTGTTATTGTCACCAGTGGTCTTTCCCAACATCCTTTTTTACCAGGGACTTCAGTGCCATACCAATCACATGGTAGGTACTGTTGTGTTACTTTCTTTGTTTCTCCTTTTTCAGGACCACTTGTTATGTATCTGAATGCTTCAGCATGTAAACTGGTCTTGTGGTAACTGAAATAAGTCTTGAGGAAGTTGTTTTCATATGGATATGTATCTCGTGTTTTCCACACCAGTTTCACCACTGTCCCTTGAAATCTTCCTTTCGTCTGGAACAGTGCCAGGTATTTTATACATCGTGCTATTTTTTCATCTATCTCCGTGGCAACGAATGTTCGAGAAGCGCTCATGGCGTATGGGATTAATGAGCAAACGTAGCAGCTGTCTTCTGTTGTCTGCTTACCTATGTGGGTCATGTGTTGGTACCATATGTTGTTTGAATCTTGTATGTAGTTGTCACATCCTTTATTATCTGAGTATGTGCTGCGTTTAACTCTATTTTCCTTGTGTGGGATTTTACTAGTACCACCTGACGTAACACCTGTTGCAGCTGGGGGTGGGGGTGTATTAGGTTTGGGTACAGCAATAATATTGATAGCATAGCTGTACTGCCATACAGAGGCAGCCAAGAACCCGGTGGTCATTAAAATCCCTATCAATTTTATTACAGAGGCTAATTTCACCGGCATTTTGCTTTTACCTTGCTGCAGTCCGGCAGCTTATTCTTGCGACGTTACAGTTGCCCGCCTGAAAATTCTTAATATGCTTGTTATTAGTGTTAGTTGTCGTTTTTTAAGCTCTCTCTATCAAGTAGTCATTCAGTGCCCAGGCAAAGAGCTGTTCCCACGCCAATCTAAGCGATCTATCTCTTAGGGCAGGCAAGTATGGTTGGAGGTGGGGCATTGAATGTTCTATGGCCAAGAGGAATGCTGTGTAGTAGACACGTACCCTCCTTCTTTTCAGGTACGTTGGACTTTTTATTTCATATACAAATTGGTGTGACAATTCTTCGGGTAATTATCGTCTGAGGGTACCATCTACTCCTGGGCAGTGAATTTGTTAGTTATCTACTTTCTTAGCAGTACAATAATACGCTGTACCTGCATGTGCGAGAGAAAAGAAAGAGAACATTCAGGTGTTTACATGTGTATATGTGCAAGACAATGTCCTTCAGTTCAGTTATTACTGCAGTGGGTAGGGGGTCAATGGGCAGAGGGTTTGGGGCTCAACTGGCGGAAGTCTCTTTACACTTTAATCGTGTGACCATGGGGTGGGCGGTATGGGGATCACTGCTTTCTTTTCTAGTAGTTGTCTCTGGGGAATCTGGGGGGTGGCAAGGTATATGGACACTTAGGCCGTTAGTTGTGGTAGAAGTCTCTTCCTCCATTGGTGACGCTGTTGTTGTTCTTCCAGTGGCCCTGTCGGTGGCGCTGGGGCGGGTCTGGAGTTTGTAGATCTTTACGTCGTGTAGGTGATTCCAGGCACATTTGTCCTGTAGCTTTACTGCTCTCGTTGATACCTCCTCTACCAGATGGGGGCCAGTGAAGCGTGGGCTGTTCCACTTTCTGTTGAAATTGCGAAGTAGTACGTGGTCACCTTTAGCAACTTTGCACAGTCTTTCCTTTTCCAATTCTTTATCCGCGTCTTTTTGTTGATTGCTGTTAGACCCGCCCCGCGTGCGCTCGAGCTGTTGAGACACAAACACTACACTAGTAATCAAAGAAGACACATATTGGTACATTTCATCACCGAGAACAGTTGCAGTATTTTCGTGATCGGTGAATGCTCTTGATGTTGGCGTTAGGGGAAGGCGCATTTGACGTCTGGTAACCACCTCGTGAGGGGTGAGGTGGTGGTTGGAACCTGGTCTATTCCTTAGCTCAAATAGGGCTAGTGGAAGGCAATACAACCAACTCTTCTTTGTTGTTTGCTGTATTTTTGCAATTGCCTCCTTTAATAGGCCATTCAGGCGTTCACATTTACCGTTGGCCTGTGGGTGGTATGCACATGCAAATTTATGCTTGATGTTCAGTAAGGATGTGATGTGCTGGAACATTTCGTTTGCGAAATGTGGGCCATTATCTGACCGCAGTACCTCGCACACTCCCCACCTGGGGAAGACCTCCCTCACTAGGAATTTAGCTGCTCTGAATACATCTGGGTGTGAACAGGGCCCTGCTTCAATCCACCTCGAGAATGGGCATACTACTACAATCATATACCTATTTCCTTGACATACGTTGATCATATCAACATAGTCAATATGGAGATGTCGGAAGGGTCCCTCTGGCCGGGGTATAGTACCTCGTATCACCTTCAGAGTGTGACCGGCCGTAAACTGTTGACATGTGAGACAATTGCTGATAAAATTTGACACATGAGAATTTAACTCGGGGCAGAACCAGTCTTCCCTAATTCGTGCTGCAATTACTTCCTTGCCTGTGTGGGCTGGGTGGTGTAGTTGGCTCAGGGCGGTGTTCAATAGTGCCAGTGGTATTACAATCTTTCCAGTGTCACCCTGGCGCCATAGTGCGTCAGTTGGTGACATTGTGCATCCTCTTTTTACCCATATTTCTTTTTCTGCCATTGGTGCAGCCGCTTGTAACTCCATTATCTGTCGGGCTGGGAGATGGGTGTACCCTTCTCTTATCAACATCTCCTTAGCCATTCCCCTCCCTCTCCCTCTCTTTGACTCTGGGGGGTTCCATATCTCACCAAAATATGCAGCATACTTCGCATGTGCGTCTGCTGCTGCATTCCCTTTTGAAATGTGGTCTTCACCATTAGTGTCATTTATTACTTCAATTAGTTCAGCCAATAGGAGGGCATGTTGCACTGGAGTGCCATCAGCTCTCCTAAACCCTCTTCTTCTCCATTTCGACAACCCTGAGTGGACAGTGAACGTAACATATGCGCTGTCAGAATATATGGTCACTCGTTTGTCAAAGCTTTCCTTCAACGCCAAGATTAGTGCAATTAATTCTGCTGCTTGAGCGGAATAATGCTGTGGTAGTTGTACACATTTCATTGCCACACACACCGGTACCTCCATCATTTTTACCACTGCTGCCCCAGTCCCCCTTATACCATCCCTTTGGTCGATAGTTGATGACCCATCAATGAACAGGAGCTCACCTCCCTCTAGTGCGTTCTCTTCAATCTTTCTAGTACATGAGTACATTTCAGTGATTTGCGTACAATCGTGTGCATAATCTCCTTCCTCAATTACTTCTGCTAGGAACCTTGCAGGGTTGACCGTGCTACATCTAACAATTGATAGTTCAGCTCTGGATAAGATGATCTCATAACCTGATGCCCTTTGCGTGGTTAGGGTGGACTTAGGTTTATTCAATATTGCAAATAGTGCATGTTCCACAAACAGTGTAGTTGGGCACTCCATGGTGATTGCTGATGCTTTCTCTACCGCAAAAGCAGCTGCGGCGAGACCTTGTTCGCGAGGGAAATGACCTAACATCACGGGATCTAAGTGGCCGCTTTAAAATGCTACTGGTTTGTAGCCCATGCTTGTTTTTTGAGCCAACACTGCTTTCATTACTGCTGAGTCGCAATGTGAAAATATAAAGAATTGTCGCTCATAGTCTGGGGTTGCCAGTACCGGAGCAGTTGATATCGCATCTTTCAGTTCATCAAAAGCCTCTTTCATTTCCATTGTCCACCCCAACTTTTTCTCCCCTTTATTAGCTTCCTTTAACGCCTCAAGCAGGGGTCCTATGTATGAGCTGTAATCAAATACCCATGCTCTACAGTAGTTGCACAGACCCAGGAACTGCTGCAGTTCCCTCACTGTTTGTGGCACTGGCGTTGTTGAAATGGCCTGTGCTCTTTGTGGTGCAATCTTTCTTCCATGTTGGGATATGAGCTGACCAATGTAAAGTACCTGTTCTTGACAGTACTGTAACTTTTCCATGTCTACCTTTTAACCTTTTTCAGCCAATATTGTCAGCATCTTTAATGAGTCCTCTCTGCATGTTCTTTCGTTTGTACTGCAAATTATTATGTCGTCGACATACTGCAACACTGTGCTTTCCACTTCAATGTTACCCAAATCCATCTGTATTACTCTGTTGAAGATTGAGGGTGATTCGCAGTACCCTTGTGGCAATCTGGTGTGTTTCCACTTTGTGTTTCTGTAAGTAAAGCTTGTCAGATCTTGTGAGTCTGGGTGCAATGGTATTGAGAAAAAAGCATTTTTAAGGTCGATCACTGCAAATCATGATGCTTCTGCTGGAATGCCACACAATATTGTGGCCGGGTTTGCGGCTATGGGGTATTTTGCTTCTACTATGTTGTTCAATGGCCTGAGATCCTGTATGAAGCACCAAGACCCCCCTCTAGCCTTGCGCACTGGGTATACAGCCGTGTTACATGGTGATTCTGAGGGGATCAATATGCCATTATTTATAAGGGCCGTTATGGTTTCATATATGCCCTCATCTGCCTCTTTTGATAGTGGGTACTGTTTCACTCTGGGGAGTATTGCACCTTTTTTCAATTTTATCCTTACTCCCCCTATGCTTTTTATGCACCCCACGTCATAGGGGCTAGTAGTCCATAATGATGTGGGTACTTTTGTCATATCCTCTTCAAAGAAGGGAACTGGGGTGGATGTGGGTGCCTCAAGTGCCATTGCAATTTTCTGTGCCACTTGTTTGTACGCCACTCTTAGCCATATTTCCACACTCATCATAAACACCATTTCACCTTCCTCCTTTTCTTCTGAGAACAGCTCCTCATCTGACACCTGGGTGAGTCTACATCCTTCTGCTAGTGCTATCACTGCCCTCCATGCTCTTCCTTCTCTGTCTTGGGCATGTACCGCAATGTAATCAGCTGTTGCTATAATGCTCACAATGTCCACTGAAACCACCTTTCCTTCTGGTTCATTGGCTGGTGTTTCTGGTCTGAACAAATAGGCTGCTGGCCTCCTCCAGATCTTTCCCTCTATCCCTGGCATCCATTCAAATGCCATGTCTGTCCCGTACTGGAATAGTTCGCCATCTACTGGCTCAGCCCTAATCGCTGTCTGTCCGCAGTATGCTTGCATAATCTGTCGTGCTGTGAGCATGTTAATTCCTGGAGTAGAGCAAATTATGCCGTCCTCCGTAAAGGAGATCGTCATATTCAACCTGTTCATGATGTTTCTTCCCAGTATATTTACTGGTGAGGCACTATAATATAAAAGTGGGACTGACATGGCATAATCCCCTATTGATAAGGGAATGTTATCAGTAAAGGGAACCAACCCTCTAGCCCCAGAGAATCCTTGGGTGTTCATGGCTTCGCCTGACATCTTAAATTTACCTTCCCTTATGCAAGACCGGGCCGCCCCGGTGTCAACAAGGAATGATCATTTTTTGTCACCTATCGTTACCTCTATGCGTGGTTCCTCCGCACTATTAGGTGTTACTCATAGGATGGGACACCCCAAGGCCGTCTGTGGGCTGTCCTATTGAGGGTACAACGATTGACCATTTCCTGTGTAAGGGTTGTGTCCCAGGACCGTCACCCTACCCAGTTGTGTTTGTTGTGCTTGGGGTTGTTGTGTTATCGCTACCTGTTGTTGTGGCAGTGAATATGTCTGTGGCTGTTGTTGTGTTATTAGTTGTTGCTGTTCATTTCCCTGTTGCAACGTCTGCTGTTGCTGTATGCCCTGCTGTTCCTGTGTGGGCCTTGGTTGTCCCTGTTCGCTCCATGATGGTGTACCTGGTCTTACTCTACACGTGCGTGACATGTGCCCTACTAATCCACAACTCCAACACACCGGTGGTTCCCTACTCTGCCATGGAAAGCTTCCTGTGTTGTCCTGGTATACTGGTTGCCCGGTGGGGTAGGAATTTCTAAGTCCTCCCACCTGCTGTTGTGTGTTATATCCGTATCCTCTCCCTCTCATAACTCCTCCTCTTCCCCTGTTGTAATTATAATACCCAGCTCCTGGCATTGAGTATCCTCCTCCCATGTTGGTCGTGTATGGTTGGAGTGGCGGCACCTGTTGTGTTATAGTCTGTGAGGGTGGTATTTGGGAGGGATCTTGTGCAGCCACTACTTGTGTGGGGCTTTGGGTCATTGTTGTAGGTGTAGTTATTAGTGCCCCTTCCATTGTGTATTTAGTAAGTTTTTTCTATACTAGTTTAGCCTCTTCCGTTTTCCTGTCCTCTTCCTTTTGTTTCATTTTTCCTTGCCATGTCCTGCAATGATGCACTATTGTCAGTTGTATTTCTGGCCATGCTTTAGCTTCCATTCCCACTACTTTCTTCAGTTGTTTCTGAACTCCTTCTGGGAGCCCTTGTACTAGTATATGATAGAATATTGCTGGTGTTTTGTCCCATTGTTCTCTAGTTTCCATGCGCCACTTCTCTTGGATTTCCTGGATATAATCAACAGGATCTTCGTTCTCACGCATCTTGCGTGAGGTAATTGCTCCTATGTCTGATGTGTCTGGGTACTGTACCCTCAGTGCCTGCCATAGTGCATGTCTGCAGTTTGCGAATGGTGCCCCATCGTGCGATGTGTTTGCTATTGTTACCCCAGTGAATCCCGCTCTCTTCCAAATGTCATCCGCTGCATCCCCTAATATGGATATTAGAAGGCCCTTTACATCTCCCACTGCCAGTTTCTGTCCTGCGGTGTGTTTTTCCATTTCATATATCCATTTACCCGCACCTCCACTTAATGATGGGAGCCTGCACTTTATATTTTCTTTGACTGTATGCTTCCAAGGGACGTATTGTGGTCTAACCGCTCCCCTCTCCAAAAGTGGCATTAAGTTGTGTCTCGTTTTACCCCTTGGGTTCCATAAAATCGAGTCCTCACACCCCTCCTCTTCTTCCCTCTCTCCTACATCGTCAATTTCGTCCGTATTTCCCCTGCTCGTAACTCTTTCTTCTCCATCTTTTCCACTTCTTCCATCATTTCCTGTATTTAATGTGGGCGTGTGTATTTGTCCTTCCTGCCTGCGTCTAGGGAGGTCTCTAAGCCTACCTGCATAGGGTGTCAGTTCGTTTGTGAAGGGCGCGAGTTTGGTTGTACGTAATGAGCGTGAGGTGGTTGAGCATGTAGGGTGGGATGGGAGAGGGTGGGATGGTGACGGTGTGGCTTCATGTGTCTGTCTTTCCGCTATTCCTTGCTCTTCCTCCTCACTTCTCTCCAGTTCATCCTTTCTCCTACAGATCCATGGTGAGTCTGTATTGGTCCGGGTGGTGTATAGTTTATCTAGGCTTTCCCTTTCACTGTTTCTTCCTTCCTTCTCCATTCCTTCTTCTTCCTCACTACAAAAGTCATTCGTAAATGGCAGCCCCCACTCTGTCTTTTTCCCCTTGATTGTTACTGTTTTTCAGTCTATTAGGTCCGGTTCTCCCTTTTCTTCTTTACCAACCGCTCCCCCTTGAGTTGATGTTGTTGCTACTTCTGTGTCTCTATATACATACCTCCTTACTTCATTCTCCCCTCTCCTATCTTCTCTTTCCCCTTCATTTCTCTCCTCCATCTCTCTACCAATTTCCTCCCTTTTCCTTTTTAATTCCTCCATTACTTCACTACTCATCTTTTCCAATATCCTTTCATCCTCTTTCTTCCTTTCCCATCTCACCCTCTCCCGTTCTAATATACTCTCTATTACCCTCCCTTCTTCGTATTTCCTAGTCGTTTCTGATAGTAATCTCTTCTTCCACATTGCCATTTCTTTTTCTTTCTCTTCTTCTTCCTTTTTCCTCTCTCGTAGTACTGCTCTTGATACCCTTTCTGCTGCTGCTTTTACCCTTTCGGCTTCTCTCCTTTGCTCCTCAGTTCGTTCCCTTATTTTTTCCAATTCGTTCTTACCTTCTTTCCTTTCCCTCGCTCTCTCTCTTTCCTCCCTCTCGAGCTGTTTGATCAGTTCATTCTGCTCATCCCTTAACTCTGCTAGTCGTTCCTCCAAAATCTCTTCCTTTTGTCGTAACAGCTGTTCCCCTTTCATTTCACTCTCCCTGGTATTATCCTCGTCTATTTTCCTTACTACCTCCTTCTCTTCTCCTGTTAATGAACCTCGTAATTTTAATAGTATCTGCGCAGCTACCCACTCATCATGTCCTATTTCCGCAGTTGGTTCTTCTCCAGTCCTCCCCTCCCCTGCTGGCATCTTCCTATGAGCCACATATGGTGGTGGGCTGTATGCCGGGTTCGAGTACCCCTCAGCCGCCCTTAACTGTCCTCTTTCTATTTCTCCTAATTCTCTTAAAGGGTACAACCCCCCTCCCTCTGTTTTCACTACCTTTGCTAGGGGTATATCATTGTTCTGTTCCTTTTTTATTTCATTTTCTTTTGAGTTATTTTTCTTTTCTCCTCCCTCTTGTCCGTTCCCCGTGTTCTTTGGGTCTTCCCTCCCCTTTTCCCCATTCTCTCCTTCCTCCTTAATCTCTTTTTCTTCCGGTATTTCCCCCACAGTGAACATTCCATTTGGTCCTGGTCGGGACCCTTGGAACATCCTCCATAAGTTAAACACCTCCACGTGGTGTGTCAACTTCTTCCCTTTGTATGTATTATGCAGATGGTTTAATAGTGAATGTTGGGTATATGGATCAAAGCTACCATTAGGCGGCCATGGTGTTGTCATTTTGTTGTCCGTCCCCTGTGTCCATTCTATGCTATACTTGATCAGTTTCTCCCTATGGGGTGACAGTGTTGTACATATGTGTTGTAGTGGGGTAGTGAGGGTGTTCCCCCACCCTCCCGATCCTGTCCCGTATGACATAGTAGCGCTCCACTTGTTATCCTTCCCCTATTTGGTAGCTATTATCTTACTAACACTTACAATACACAGCCTTATACCTTTACCTGGCCCCGTAAGTTTGGGGACTTGCGATAGTCCGCTAAGGAAAGTTATTAAAATATAGTATTTACATTTGTATATTCTCTTCTTTCTTTCTTCCTTTACAGAACACCCTTACGGCCCCCTGCGGCCAAGGCGCACGTAGCCCCCTGCGGCTGCGTACCCCTTGTGACGTTCTTATACAGTCGTCCTATTTTCATTTGCTCCTCCTCCTTCTTCTACACTTGCCGTGGCCGGCGTTCTCTGTGCGCAGCCACGTCCCCCGTTTCGCCTTTCCCCGATCAACTCATTACCGTTTATCTCGGTTTCCACTCCCTTACCACAATTCTCTTCCCCACCACTCTCAGAAAGAAAGATGCCTTGTGCTCGGGATATCCTATGAAAGCCCTACTGGTGACGTCACCGATCTCTTCGAACTACTGGTAAGTTCTTCATATATTCTTTAAGTCCAAAATACACTTGCAATCTACCCCCGTTAACCTCACAGCTGTCTTCCTGTTACTCCTGGAACAAGGTAATCAATAATATAATCGGACTGCGCACGCTGCGTCGCCTCGCGTGTGATACGCCCCTCGACAGGAGGGCTTAACCAGCCAATTATCTTCCGTATTGGGCAACTAACTAGCTACCGCCTACAGGGAAACGTCATCTACCTATCGAGTTTCTTGCTCGAACAATAGGGATCCTCATCTACTCATTGATCACTAAATGCCAAATCGTAGGAAACCACACACACACACCCTTACATGTAGTCGCGACCTAGGCCAATCAGTGTCTACGAGCGGCCGCACGTGAGGTTTTCGTGCTCCACCCCCCTCTCTCACGTAACGTAGCCGACTGCTCTCGCACTCGTTCGGCTACCATTCATTTCATTGCCAACACTAAATTGTCAAACCTTCGCCGCGCACCTGTGCAACACCTCCCACCTCCCGTATTTAATTCCTCCCCCCTCCCTCACAATTTCACATTGCTTGTTGTGCGTGGCATGCTCACCAAGTTCTCTTGATGCGGGGCCGCTCGACTGCGTGCACCCCTCCAAGCGGCTAGCCACCTCCCCTCGTCTGGACCACGTCTGGACACTCGCCAACCGCGGACGGGATACTTCTCAACCGGCTCCCGAAGGCCAATATCCGGATTGCGCTGTCCGGTCTTCTCGCAGTTCCGCGATGGTCCTGTAGTCCTCAAAAGGAGGCAGCGGCAGAGGGGGCCGCGCCGCCGGGCCTCCTCGCAACGGGAGTACCTGGAAAAATAAAAATAAAAAAGCAGATCTTAAACAGATCTCAGCAGTGCCTCCAACTTGTCGGGGGGAAATTCTGCCGGGGTCGGCCGGGCCGTCCGCAGACCTCCGGGCGGGGAGGCCCCAAATCCTCCCGTATATCCCAAATGAGATAGACTATGAGACACACGCAAGAAGCAAGGTGATTCTGCTGTTTATTAGACAAAACGGCAGGGATGGGTCAAGGATCGTACGCGTCCATCCTGACACACACACAATCGTGGGGCTCGCAGGCCCTTTTTACCTTAGTATTACGCGCTACTTGCGTCACCTTAGAAAGTTTAGCAAAAAACCTATTTCCACTCTGGATTGGTTACTCAAGTGGTAGGGTTAGTATAGCATACATATAGAGAACAGTGTTAGTGGTTGAGGGTCAGTCAGGTGATATACTTGGGCTGTCCCTTCAATTTGATACATGAAAATTGTTACATGAAGACCTCTGAGGATTGGTCAATGTTAATGCCGTCAGTGATAAGAGCCCCATGTTCTGATTGGTCTGCTCGCAAGCCTCCCAGTCTGGGACTATCGCTGTTCCCAGCTCGCGGTGCACCTGTCATTTGCAACAATGTTTCACTATGGGTAGGTGTAAACAATGTGAGGATTTATTCATATGTTGGGAGTTCGACTACTCCCACTGCTGCAGATGTCCATTGAGTCTTTTAATTGTATCTGCCTGTGTCTTGAAACGTGGGATTCAGGCGTCTCCTTCCTCCTGGGCTTGGCATCCTTTCAGGTTTGGCTTTGTCACGTGAGGTGGGACCGTGTTTGAGGCAGAATTCTGCAAAATTAATATTGTTTTTCCCACTGTGTGCCTGGTTTATCTTGCAGGTGCGACCTTGGCGTCGGCTTGCGGCGTGCGAGATTGCAACATCGTGCCCTTGGCCGTGTGCTTTCGCCGGGCTCATTCTGCAGGGTCAGCAACCAAGCTCTTGCTCATTCAATGTTCATGGAAGCTTTTGCTTGCGGCCTACTTGGGCCTGGTGCATAGGTGGAACCGTTTGATGCAGAGCGCTTTAGATTACGGTATCATATTGCTCTAGGTATCATATTGCTCTATCCCCAGTATCGTGTCTCCGTTATATTCTTCATTATGGTACATAGTTTTTAGAAGAAGCGTGAGCAAGCCTTTTTAGATAAGTTCATTATGCGTCTTGCGTTTCTGCATTTTGAGAGCCTATGTGGAAAATAATAAAGATGCACGTCCGTGGGTGTGTCTGTCACCTACGTCATAGCACTGAGTATGTTCTTCGTGTGGATTGGTGTGGGAGTGTCCGGTGTGCATGTTTGCACAGGTGTGCTGACCGTTGGCTAGGTCGTCATGGCATCTCTAACGACGTGTAGGTTTAGTCGAGTTGATCCATGCTGCAGGTGTCGGCATGGGCAGGGCGGGCTGCTGGGCAGGTAGGTGGGCACATCCGTATGTTCCTGTACCAGGGTATTTGGTCGTCTGGTAGATAGGCAAACTCCTCTCGTGGCGGGTGTCTAGGCCGTGATCCTCTAGGCCAAGCGCGAGAGGGGAAGGGCGGGAGCCTGTTCTTCCATTCTCCCACTTCAGTATTATCTGGAATCCTAGCATAAGCCTCTGCGACTTTAGGCTCCCAGGAACCCAGGGAAACTAAAACTACCTCAGCTTCTATCCCACTGGAGAAGGAGTCTGAGGAGAAGGATGCTCCTGTAATCTCTTCCTCGTAGGAGGAGAAGGCCAGATTAGCGGAGTGGACCCCCAAAGGTTTAACCGTACACCGGGGATCCCCCTTCACGTGGTCAGTTGCTCCACAAGCAAAACAAGATCCATTGGGTCTGTTTACATAGGGAGGCTTATTGTAACCAGAGTTCTGTTTCGGAGGCTGCCCTCCACTACCCTGTGAGTTCTCTTGTGTCTTACCCTTATTTTTCTTTTTGTGGCCCTTTTGTGAAGAAGATTTATCAGATTCTCCACCCTCCTTATCTTTGGACCTTTTCCCTTCCTCCTGCTTACCAGGATGAGTTTTGTCCTTATGGGACACTCGATGTGACACCCATAAATCTACGACAATGGCCAGCTTCTTAGGATCTATCTCCTTCGAATTGGCCAAATGCTGCTTAAGCTCCGGGGAAGAAGATGCAAAAATATGTTCCAGCATGACAAGATTTATCATGCCTTCAAAGGTAGAATCCTTATAACCTTCGACCCAGCCAGGCAAGTTTTTTAAGGATTCGGTTACATAAAATATCACCTTCCTTTTTCTTATACTCTCTGAATCGTTTCAAATATTGGGCAGGAGTCTTTCCAAACTTTAAAATGAGGGTTTGCTTTAACATTGCGAAATCCGCTCGCTCAGCCTCCGAGATTTCCATAATGGCACTACAGCCAGAATGGGGCAGTCTTCTGAGTAACCAGGCAATCTTATTAGCATTGTCAACTTGTTGAACCTCGCATGCATACTCAAATGAATTCAGCCAGTCTATAATGTCATTGTTTTCCTCATACACACTGAGCAGATCTTTTGGAAACCGTGGATTAGAGGAGGACCCAGACCCATGTCCAGGACCCTTGGATCCATTTGCAACCTGAAGCTTGGCCAGTTCCATCTGGTGATCCCTGTCTTTCTGTTTTTCTGCCTGTTCGATTTTTAGCTTGACCCTATTGAACTCAAGCTCTTCCTGTAGTTTGGCCATATTGAACTCAAGCTCCTTCTGCCTAAACAGCAGCTCTTGCTTCTTGAATTCAAGCATGGCCTCCCCATCGACACTGGCAGAGGAAACATTAGACATCACATCCTCCCTCTCCTCGTGGTCGCGGTGGACCAGTGCAGCGGCAGAACCATCAGTTCTACCAGTGAGAGCAGCCCCACCTCCTTCCGCACCGTCCTCAGAAGTTAAAGTGTCAAGCTGTGCTTCTCGCCACGCCACGATTCTTTGGATCATATCCAATTTGGTGCCTTGAGAGGAGACACCTCTCTCCGCACACATCATTTTCAATGTTTTGGATTTAGAAGCATTTAAAGTTAACAAGGTATTTGTTTCCATACTGTTAGGTAGGACTATGGCCTTTTAAAAGTTATATTATGACAATTCACTACGTGTCCTGGTAGGAATAACTTGAAATGCATTCGCTCGTGCGCAACACTGGATACCTTCAGTCGTATCCCACCGCTGTACACCAATTTGTTAAGACGGATTTCTGAACTCTGTCCTGGAGGGGCAGAGGTTCAGAAGGCCAGCCTAGTTTCTTGGAACAGGGTACCCTCTGGACAAGCCAGACCAATCAGGGTAGGGAACGCGGCGGTCAAGACTATGTCTCAGGAGGGGTGAGGGTGACTGAAAGCCTGCAATGAACACACAAAGCAAGGACACTTACAAATTACTCCAAGCAGGTGTTATATTAAAAATATATACACATTTATTACAAGGCCTTTGTAACATTGACCGTAGCGAGAAATCACAATAAAACTCAAGTAAACCAACACATACCAAACCAATACAATATATATACAAATACAAACGAGTCTAACGAGTTAGACGCACGAAATGTGTAGACCACCTAGATAATTAGACCCAGTCCGCCTTCAGAGACACCTAACTAAAAGGAAGTCCAAGCCCTACGAAGAGTGGAGCCTTGTGCTCAAAAGTACCTGCACACGCTGATGCCAACGGGCAAAAAAGAGGAGTCACTTAGAGGGAATCAGGCAGTTTAGTTGGGTGAACAAATGAAGATTAACAGAGCTCCGCGACTCAAGCGCAGCCTCCACTGTGGGCAGAAGCAGAGCAAGAGTACGGAAAGGCGTGCTGTTAGACACAGCGGGGAAAAGCTATGGGCTCCTGCAGGAGGGTGACCAGTTCCTAGCGATGCTACTCACCGGTCCCCGATGCAAGCAGACCCAGGCTTCTCCGCATCAGTTTCAGTGCTGGCGGGTTCAGATACGAGCAGGGGACGTCTCGGCGTCGTGTAGATTCCGCAGCAACAGAAGTTGAGTTGAGGACGTCCCAAACGCAGTGAACCCGCACAGTTTGTTACCACAGCAGGGCAACGGAGCGGCCGTGTGTATTTCAGCCAAATGTACACTACTCACTTCAGACCTGGGAATGCCAGGTGTACGAATCGTGTGAGAGTGACAAGGACTCGTAATACAACACAACTTGACGGTGGTTACAGAGCAAGACTCCTGGGTAGGCTGGTCAGTCTGCTGGATGGCCCAGAGACACTTCCGAAGGCTTACGTGCAGGAGATGGTGAAGATGCCGAGAATAGTTGTTCCCACTATTCCAAGGGTCGAAGTACCAGTACAGGCCTTCTCGTTCGATCAGAGGTAGAAAGGGTTTCACCAAGCGACAGCAGTACAGAGGAGCAGTCCTTCAGCGGGTCACCAGCGATTCCTCAGTTCAGCCTCGTGGTTGCAGGATACTTGGCTCCTGTATTCCTTTGTTCGTGAGAACTCAGATCGACAGTGGTGTTTCCAGCCCCCTCTTATCCACGGTTCCCTTCGCGCCAAAACGGAACAGACCCAATGGAAGATCTGCTCACAAAACACTCACACCATACGTGGACCTATCATGGACCACGGAGGTCCCAGGCATTCACGACACACTAGACTATCTGGCACCCAGGATGTGTATTGGGACCAGACATCCCAGCCCACATCCTGGAGGCGCGCACAAGGCCTGTAGAAGCCCGCGAAAGCATCTGTGTTTCGCGGGAAAGTACTTGCCCAAATAAGGAAGGCCCCGGGTCGTCTCAACCAGGTGAAGGTGAAGGGGGCAAGGCAGTCAGCGGACAGGACAATGAGCCTCGTGGTCTGGTCATTTTGGGAGCCAGGCCACCAATTTGGGCTAAGCACGAGAAACGCGTTTAAAACACCAGAAGGAACTTAAAAACACAAGGAAACGATCGCTGCCACCAGTCCCGTCCGTGATTCACTTGCACTGTTCATTATCAATCCAAAGAGAGTATCTAGGGCCTGTAGAAGACTAGAGACCCAAGAGAGCAGTAACTTAGCTTACAGTGCCCTCTTGTATCACGTTGCGCGAAAGCTGCAACATGATAAAAGAACTATGGAAAACAATGCTTCCCGGTACTGACTGTCTTAAGGGCATGTCAGTTTCCCCGTAAGAATGGAGCGAAAGCCCAGAGGAGTGCGGCAGAAGGCTGCACTTCTCTGGAAAAGTCTAGATCCTGGTGAAAACAACAGCAAAAAGTTTAGGGGTTGCCACATGGAAGGAAAATTACCCACAATTAAGAAATCTTTCCTAACACTACTGTGGAGGCTATTTAAACCACGCCTGAAGAGCAGCACACGCTTTGCGTTATTCTGCATCAAGCAGCGTAACGCTCACCGTGCCTACAAGTCTGCATCCAGTCTTCTGCCTTGCCCGCCTCGAGTCCGGAGCTCCTAGAAAAAGGGAGAAAGAAGGAGAAAAGGTTAGAACAAGAGCAATACCTTTGATCCTTACCTGAATTCCCGATCCATCGCGCCTTCGAGCTGGAAGAAAGAAGTTATTTTATGCGCGTCGCCAAGCCTGCTGAACTCACCGGCCTTCGCAGCATCTTCACATTCCACTGCATCCTCCTGCATGCTCCCGCTGCACTCCGGCACCTAAGGGGAAGACAAGAACAGCAAGGTGAGCCAAGGGAATACACAGAGGCAATATTAGTTACCCCCAAAGACTTACCTGATTTTACCACCGGGGGTACTATTCCTCTTCACGGGTCGGCGCAGCTTCCACTGCTTCTTCGCCGAACCCTGGCCCTTAAGGGGAAACAAAAGGACAGCAAGGTGAAACAAAGGGACAAACAAGGGGAAACCTCCTCACCACAATAGACTTACCTGATTTTACCGCCGGAGGCATTATTCCCTGAGACTTCATACTTTTTCTCAGCGCCTGAATAAGGGAGAAAGCAACAGGTTACATATTGACATTATTTTATCGAACTGTGTTGGATAATACAAATCCTTACCTGAATATTACCAGTTGCCACGAGGAACTCTTCGCTAGGGTCAAGCTGCAACCTGCAAGGAATCGGACAAGAGTGAAAGTCAGACATTTGAACTCTTACGAACTACATACTTACGGCGTCTTGCCGGGAATCTCAGAGTCAATATTGTTCTGGAACTCACCAATTCCTTTGAGCCAGTGAAGCAACTGGTTATCTACGCGCCCCTGCGCTCAATGCAGGATGGAGAGCTCATCTTTCCAAACCATCAGGTGAGACTATAAGAGGGGACATCAAAGGTGATCAGTGGGTAGAACATTGGGAGTGGAGAGGGGGTTAACGCTCAACTCCACGGGTGGTTAATTCCCTTTCTCCATTTGCAGAAGAATATTTCTACGGGCCAAGCAAACGAAGCTAGGTGGACCAATCCAGTCCGTCATCTCGGCACTAACGAGTCACATTGGTGGAGACCGCAGCTGTCCAGTTCAGATCGACGCCCCTGTGGGAGCCAGGTGAGCATAACACTGTACTGGAGGATCCTCTTGGACGCTTGTCCGGACCCTGGCTGGCAAATGCTGCCCTGATCATTAAGGGCAGTGGCGCTGGTGGAATGAGCCAAGGGAGTGGCAGGTGGAACTTGGAGTGAAGCCCTGACTTGCGTCAGTGGCTTCTAGAGGCCATGGAATGGACCCTGCGCAGCAACATCCGCTGTGCCAGGGTCATTGACCGGGACTGTCCTGGTTGGTAGACTCACAACCGGGGTGGTGTCGGCTGCATCTGCCCCAGCACTTGCCAACACCCGACTGGTCGGGGCAGCAGATGACATTACTGCCCCAGGGACACATGCCTCGGTCAGGGCAGCCCTGCATGCACCTACGGTGTGCCTCCTGACCACCTGGAAATTGTCCATGGACTCTTCAAGTGCCAACGCAGCCTGCGCTGGCAGACCCTGAGCCTGGGTGGTGGTGTCCATAGCTGCACCTGCAGCTACCACTACCCTTGGGCCCATGGCAGTTGATGAAACAGACTGCCGGGTCAGATGGGCGCCAGTGCCAGATGCAAGTACTGCATCTCCCCCCTCCCCTGGTGGCACCCCATCTCTTCCCCCTCTGCAGCCACCCTGGACACCCTGGAGTCCCCCTATACCCTGGTCACCCCGGCCACATCCCTGACTATGTCCACCACGTGGAGTACGCCCAGCTGAGGCGCCCCTCACCTTTTGTGGCCTCCCAGCCATGGCACAGATGAAGTAGTGCCGGCACAGATGGAGTAGTGCCAATGGGAGGAGTACATAACAATTGTCCTGGGCAATTGGGGTGAAGGGGTGGGATACAAGATGTTAACAGCACCCCTGCACCTGCAAGGCTGTTTGTGAACCCGGTGATAATGTGATGGGTCACGCAATGCTCAGGCAACCCAAAACTGCAGTAAAACTGTGCACGCAACCCTCGGTAGCCCACGTGTGTGGAATTAACCTCCTGCAGTATGCGGTGGCACCCACAACATGAAAAACACGTACACATGGGACACGCAGGCTACTATGACATCGAAAACGGGTACGCGATACACTGGGGCACCCGCAGTGGGAAAAATAGGGTGCGCGACTCACCGTCAGACTAGCATGATAATGAAAAACACACGTAGCCAATACCTCCGCGAAAAGTAGAGATAGGTCCTTCATCCGCTGTGAAGTTGTGATGGCATGCGAAACAACACGAAGAAGCAACACACACGTCGGTCTCCACAAAAGGCACGTACAGCGAACTGCTGGCCCCGCTCACCTTTAACCCGTGCTGAGGGAAACGCCTGTGCACGTAACATCACAGACGCGCTTACGCGCTAAGGGCCTTTCCTTGAATTACACGCAGTTTTTTCACGTGCCAAATCACTCCGCATCAAGGTGGCCACGCAAGAACACACGGAAGACCACACTCCTGCCCAGAAGGCCATTTTCCTGCCCCCCAGAGTCCTGAGCTGCCTCCCACGCGCCATCTGCTGCTGCCTGCCTGCCTGCTGCCACCGTGCCCTGCCATTTGGTGCCTGCACATCTGCCATCTCCAGGGGTCCAGATGCTGTGACCACCCCTGTTGGAACAGAGGACTCCCGACTGGTATTCCATCGCTCCACAATCCCAGTCCCAGGACCCAGTTGCCCACCTACACCTGCCTCGGGATTGCCATGTCCGACACAACACCTTCCGGCACCAGTGGCAACCCCCAGCCAGAGAGGCGGAGGTCTGCCAGCTTCACTTCCAATGAAGCTGGCACCCTGGTGGAGCGAGTCCTGGGGCAGTATGATGCCCTCTTCACACCATCGCGCGTCGACAAGGAAGGACGGAGGAGGATCTGGACAGACATAGTGGGTGCCATCAACGCGAGGGGGTGGCACCCCGCGACATCAAACACGTCCAGTAGCGCTGGGAGGACTACAAGTCCAGGACCCTCAAGAAGGCCAGGTGCATCTTAGACGCAGAGGATGCAGTGGGGCACTGGGGCCAGTTTACCAACCAGCAGATGAGGGTCCTGGAGTGCATTTGCCCAGTGCTTCACCACCAGGTCCTCAGGATGCATGCCCGTCTGGAGTCGAGCGGTAAGTGGCCAAGCATTGCTGTGTGAAACAGGGCAGGTTGCAGTGTGCTGGTAGTCAGCAACTTGCCTGTGTGTGTGACATAGGCCATGTATGGATATGTGTGTGCAGGGACATCATGGTGCTGCATGTGAGACCAGTCATGCGTGAATCACATGGATGGTGCATGTGTTACAATGCAACATGCGGAGCAGCATGCGGAATGCACACATGAATGCATGTCTGTCTCTGTTTTTGGACATGGATGGGGTGTGAGAGATGGGTGCTGCTGTCATGGAAATGTATGGTGTACATCTCAGTGTGTCTGAGTTGCGTGTGTGTGACTTGTAAATGCCATGGATGTATGACACATGTCCGTGACAATGTTCTGATTCACTGATGCAGCCTACTCTTCCTTGTATCCACTGTGTCTGGGGTGTACGAGGCCAAATGGATGAAACTATGGTGATGTGTGTGCATGTGATAGGCATGACCCATGATGCATGTGAGTTTCAAACCACCATTGTATGTTTCAAGAGTTCCTTGGACATGTATGCAAATGTTCTTTGCATGCGCCATGACTGTTTCTGGATGTGGATGTGTGTTGCCTGCACTGACCCATGTGTTGTGGAGGTACATGATGAAAGTGACGTTTGACAGTGCCACTCATCTGCTATTGCTTCCTGTCTAGGGGACTATTGTACAGTACCCTGATGCTTGTGTTCTATGTCTCCCTCTACACAGCAGCAAGTGAAGAAGAGGGTGGAGACGGCGCTGTGGAGCAAAGCGGCGGGGATGCCACCACCGGCCGGCAACGCAAGGCCCAGTCACCCTCCCAGGAATTACCATCATCCGGGAGCGAGGGGACTGGTGCGACGTCTGCCACTATGGCTGCAGCAGAAGGGGTGGGTGAGCCCCAACAGGGGCTTGCAACGGCGGAAGACGGAGTGGAGCCATCCAGGTTGGTGGTTGGCACAGAGGAGGAGGAGGCCGCTACTGAGCCACACATGGGGCCTGGTGGAGGTGGTACAACTGGTGCAAGTGGTGCAGTCCAGGGGCAGGAGGCAGCACAGGTCACCGTGGAGGGGCCTGTGCATGTCACTGTCCCTGACACTGTGACTGCACCACCATGCACCAGCAGGGATGCCCCATCACAGGCTTGTCCGCAGGTAGGGGGCAGGTCCATGTTGTAAAGACCGGTAGGGGGTGTCTGTACTTCCGCTCTCTATAGGGTAGAGGAGAGACACAGAAGACCCCAGCCAAGATTCTCTATAAGGTAGCAATGGACGAGCAATCAAGGCCTAGCTTCTCAGGAGGTGATGCGGGCTGGTTCTTAAGTACAGTGTAGTCCCCGAACCCCCACAAAGGAATGTCCACACACTGTATTACTGAAAACAGTCTTTATATAATTAATATTCAAAAGTATGTACACGATCACAATAACGCACTTTGTACTTGGAAGTCAATAATGATAAATATATACACGTCTAGAGTGGTACCACTAATGTTATCAAATCTCATTAAAGTGCATCAACTGTACGGTTAAAATGTCACACAGGTCAATAACGAGTAAACCAGCAATAGAGATAGGAAGGAACGTAAGATGGTTAGAACAATAGGCAGAATGCTGACCCCTACCACTAGGCGCAGTTCTGAGTGGAGATCCCCCCACCTGGGCAACCTGTAAATAAAGATATATAGCACAAGCCCAGTCCAAATGTTCAATGGTCTTACTTCTTCCTGTTAAGGTTTTACCCCCCCCCAATGTACCTGGTGGAGTAGAGTTCTCTGACGATGCGCCGACCGATCCTTCTTGAGTGCCTCCCTTTCTGGCGGGAGCCACGGATCGTCGAGAGGTGTCGGGGAACTTGGCGTTCGGTGTCGGGGAATCAACGGCCCTTCTTGAGTGCCCTCCCTTTAAGGCAGGAGTCACGGGTCGTCGAACGTCCGACAGTGAACAGGGTGAACTATGGCAAGGAAGTGGCAGCTTCGCTCCTAGCGGTGCTCGTCGACGACAGAGCGTTGGCGTCCTGCAAGGAGGAGGCGTGCGGGGCACCTCGGTGACAATAGTTCTGGACCGCAAAGAGATGATGAAGGACTGTGGCCCAGCAAGGGCGTCGAGTCGTCAGCGTTTCTGCGGTCTGTAGGTGGCGGGAAACCCACCGGTTGATACTCCTCGGCGCGCCAACGGTCGGGCCTTCTCCAGCGGGAGACAAGTGGATGGCGATGCAGACGAGAGCGTCCGATGATCAAGGAAAGTTCTTAGGCAAATGGGAGCTCCGGTCGGCGACGGCGGTCGTCGACAGTGGCGGACAACAGTCCTAGTGCTTCTCCTTGGAGTTCCACAGCAGTCCCCGTATCGGGTCGGCAGCCTGACGAAGGTCTGTCTACCAGGGAGCGTTGGCAAAGATCAGCGGTGCACGATGGTCCCTCGTAGCTCGGGAAGAGGGCGCCTTACCAGGTCCTCTCTGGGTCAGTCCTTGGAGGCACAGCAGCTTTCAGATTGTGAAGGAGAGCAACAGCAATTCTTCTCATCCAGCAGGGCTTCAAGGTCAAGCGTCAGTTAATCCAGTTACTCGTCGTAGTGGACTTCAGCTTCTGAACAGGATTCCTAGCAGTGAGAGGTCCCCAGATATACTGTTGATCTCCCATTCATTCCGCTGGGTCACACTCAAGCATCCAATCACGACTACGGGCATTCATGCGGGCAGGCAGCCAATCAGGCATACGAGGTATTCAGGCCATTCACTTCTCTCTAGACACTCACAAGTTATGTGTATTGGGACAAGTACCGAGCCATTCAACACTCCAAGCTGCATTCATACCGGTTTCGGGCAGGGTTGTCTCAGTCATTGTGTCAACCACTAGATACTAGACACCCACAACACAGAATGCATATTCGTCACACATTCTATTCATCCAGGTCCCACCCACAGGAGGTACCCACAACATACATCACCGGGAAGGCTCCAGCTAGTCTTGTCGGGCCTTCACAATAACACCATATATGGCACTTCCATCCAACAGCCAGTCAGGGGGAAGGGACAGAGTCAGGGCTTCCCAGGACTTTGGGAAAACAAGGTAACGGGTAATAGAAAGCAAGAGGCCACCGGGGCCATCTTGTTTTCCATCATGAATCAACTGATCCCAATGGCAGGGCCGGGGTATCCCAAAATGGAGGATACTCCGCACACCTGTCAAATTCAGCATGGAGCTGCCACCAGCCCATACCCTGCTCTGTGCGCCACCCACAGGTGCCCAAAAACATACACTAGGGGCACAGGGTTGTACCCCCACCCATGGGTGCCATAAGGGTATCCCACGGGTCCGTTCACCAAACCAAAAGAAAGAGAGCTGCACCGCCAGGAGTCCCACATGAACTCCTGCGTGGAAAACACGACAGAACACACGATAAAGAACAGTAAAGGACAAGGATAAGGAGGCCCTGTCCCTCCGATGCATTTTCAGCATCACAGTCGCCCCCCCAGACTGAGGTGGAGGGTGCCTAATCTCCCACGGGATAGACACCCTCATCCAGACGGTCAACATACCTTCTGGAAAGGCCATCTGCATTATCGTGACTCTTCCCTGGTCTGTGCTCTATGGTGAAGTCTAGCCCTTGCAGGCTAATGGACCACCTGAGCAGTTTCGGGTTCTCACGCTTCATCTGCATAAGCCACTTTAGGGGATTATGATCCGTTTGGACCTTGAAGGTAGACCCCGTAAGGTAGGGCCTAAAACGCCTAAGGCTCTACTATACTAAAACATTCCTTTTCAACAGTAGCCCACCTAAGTTCTCTACCCTTGAGTTGTCTACTGATGAATATGATAGGATGTTTCTCCCTTTGTCATCTAACTGGGACAAGACAGCTCCAATTCCGGTGTCGCAGGCATCCGTCTGGACGATAAAGGGTCGGCTGTAGTCAGGCGCACAGAACACGGGTGCCCGACACAGACTTTCTTTCAAGCCTTGAAAAGCCCTCTGACAGTCTTCAGTCCAATTGACCTTCCTAGGCTGCTTGGGTGAAGTCAGAGCTGTCAGTGGTGCAGCTATGGTTCCATAGTCCACCATGAAATTGCCATAATACCCAGTGAGACCCAAAAAGGCTCTCACCTGGGTTTGAGTAGTGGGAGTCTCCCAGTCCTGTACATCCTGTACCTTACTGGGGAGAGGTTGGATTTGACCCCCTCCTACCTCATGACCAAGATACGTGACTTTCCCCTGAGCTATCTGGCACTTGGTGGCCTTGATAGTGAGGTTAGCCCTCTTTAAGGCCTGCAACACTCTACCCAGATGTGTCAAGTGCTCTTCCCAAGTGGAACTGTAGACGGCAATGTCGTCTAAATAAGCCACACAAAAGGCATGACCCTAAACTGGTAGAGTCCCTCTGGTGTAGAGAACGCCGTCTTTTCCTTGGCATGGTCCGTCAGAGCTATTTGCCAATAGCTTGAGGTGAGGTCAAAGGTGCTCACAAATTTGGCAGCACCTATGGTGTCCACGAGCTCATCAGCCCTGGGAAATGGGTGCGCGTCAGTTTTGGTGACGGCATTGACTCCTCGGTAGTCCACACAGAACCTCTAATCCTTGGTACCAGCCTGGGAACTTGCTTTGGGGACAAGGACCACTGGACTGGACCAGAGACTGGTTGAGGGTTCAAAAACACCCAGATCCAACATCTTGGCAACCTCAGCCTGGATGTGGTTCTTAACCGTATCTGACATTCGGTAGCTCCTGCTCTTGACAGGCACGCTGTCACCAGTGTCAATCTTGTGCCGTCGCCGACCGGAGCCACCGTGCTCCCTTTGCCTAAGTAACATTTGATCCAAGGATGCTCTCGTCTGCACCATCAACCGTTTTGTCCTGCCGGAGAAAGTCGAGGCCGCCGACGCACTGAGGAACATCGGCCGGTGGGTTTCCCGCCACCTAAAGACCACAGAGACGTGGATGACTCAACGCCCTTGCTGGGCCACAGTTCTTCAAACTCTTTGCGGTCTTGAACTATCGTCACCGAGGTGCCCCGCACGCCTCTTCCTTGCAGGATGCCAATGCTCCATCGTTAACGATCAGCGCTAGGAACGAAGTTGCCACCTCACCGTCGTCGTTCAACCCTTTTCCTCGTGGGATCATCTCGACGATCCGTGGCTCCTGTCTTAAAGGGAGCCGCTCAAGAAGGATCCGTCAAAGACCCAATGACGAACTCTGCTATTCCAGGTACATTGGGTTTGTAGAACTATTTTAGAAGGAAATAAGACTTCTAGAACAATATGTGGACTGGGCTTGTGATATATCTTTACTTTACAGGTTGCCCAGGTGGGGGGATCTCCACACAGAACTGTGTCTAGGTAATGGGGCCAATATTCTGCCAACTGTTCTAACCAACTGCTTCCCTCCTATGTCTTTTGTTGGTTACCTTTATTAATTGAATTGTGTTACATTTAACCAGAGTACAGTTGATGCACTTTAATGGAACTGTATATATTTGCCATTGTATATTCATTGAGCACAAAGTGAGTTATTGTGATTGTGTACATAACCTTGAACTTAATTATATAAAGACTGTGTTTTAACTAATACAATGTGTGGACATTCCGTGGAGGCTTGGGGACTACACTGTAATTAAGAACCACCCTGCACCACCTCCTGAGAAGCTAGGACTTTGCTACCATACTAGAGAATCTTGGCTGGGGTCCTCTGTGCCTCACCTCTACCATATAGAGAGCAGAATTACAGACCCCCCCCTCCAGTCTTTACACCTAGCCATCACAGAGTTGTGGCTGCATCCAACCTATGGCCCAGCACTTTCCCTCGCCATGCCACCCGGGATCACCATACTAAGAACAGACAGGCAGAATGTTAGGGGAGGTGGGGTTGAAGAAATCCACAAAAATAGTTTGAAGATCAGAGAATGCCCAGCCAAACTAAGGGATACATGACCTACTCTCCCTTAAACTTACAATGTCATATACTTGCTCTGTACTCCTTAACCTACTTTACAGGCCATCAGGACCCATAGGTATGTTAGAGGATGACCTCACTCATTTCCTTAATGCTAACCTCAAACCAACATCCAAAAGCATTCTCATAGGCGACATGAATTTGGGCTTGAACAACCGCCCAATAATGCAGACAATAATGCCCCCTTACTAGCAAGTGAGCTGCAAGCTCTAGGCTTCATAATCCTCACACGCATGCCAAGGGCCACACCCTGGACTGGCTTGTAGACTTACAATGTATGGTCAACGCAACAGATATCTCTCTATGCCCCTGGTCTGACCATTTTGTCATGAATTTTGCCATCCAACTACCCAGGGACTCCCGAAAAGCTGGTATCCTGATGCCCTCCCCCAACTTGGGATAGAAATTCTCACAAAATCACGGGAGACAGTATCGCGCCACTTCTTGACAACCTCCACTCTGACCACCTTGCTCACTGGGCTGACAACCCAGCAGCACTGTGCGACCTTTACCAGAAGACTCCCAAAAAGGCAGTGGACACAGTCGACCCCTTCGGCACCACGCAAGGCCAAAACACTATCCCATGCCAACTCCTGCTTTACAGGGGACCTCCAAACCCTGAGAGCTAAGAAACATCATACGGAAGCATCCTGTGAAAAACACCAAACAAAAACTCACAACGCTCTGTTTAAGTCTGCAGCGGATCCTTCAAACTAACTCTTAGGCGGAATCCTGTTCAGTTCCCTTGCGGACCACTGCAAGATGATTAAGACTACAGGAGTAAGCAGTAAACCAAATTGGTAGCAGTCTGTACCATCCAGATTTACCTGGTAGCTGTCGCTGAGCAGTCAGACTTCTCTCAAGAAGAGTAGGGCAGTATACAGAGGATACACAATAGGGCTAAAAACACAGTAGAGCAAGCAAACACTGACCAGAGCTTGGTATCAAAAGTATATGATTATTTATTTAACACACACTTAAGGAAATACACTAGCACTATAAATCAAAGCAAGTTCAAACACAATCAGAAAAGTATATACACCTCCCTTAAGAATTATTAGACAAGTCTAAGTCAAAACACCACTATTTGTAAAAACAGATGCGAGCGCGTAACTTAGATGGCACTCCAATAATTAAGTTAAAGGGAGAGAAAAAGGCAGGTCATGAAAATAAAACAGTTCCCAACACTTTTCTAAGACCAAAACAAGTTAGTGAAGGCAGAGTCTACTGTAGAGCCAAAGTTCATAGGCCAGGTCCACTATAAATGGAGCAAGGTGAAATGTGCCCAAGATCACACAGTTTAAAAAATCATTCAAATCTTTGTAAAAATGTTCAAAAGAGGTTGGGTTGATTCAGAAGATAAAGTTAGAAGTCCTGGGGGCCAGCCCAGTTGGAAAGCCAAGGATTTAAGGGTCACCCTTAGTAAACCATAGAAAGGGAGGCCAGGTGGAACACAGTACCTTTAAAGTTGAGGAAGCTCCAGCGGTGGCAGTTGTTCCTGGCAGCGGGTGCAGTTCGTGGTTTCGACCAGGGGAAGAGAAGATCTCGTCGAGGAGGAAACTTGGAGTTGTTGCACTGCCCAGGGAAGAAACCAGCCGCGGAGTTCATGGGTTAAAAGGTGCGTTCCTTTTATTCACGGTCACAGTGGTGAAGCTTGGCTATCCGGCCGCCGGGGTGCTTGGCACGGGCGATTCGACCAAGAGACATCGTGGATGGCAAAATGGCGAACTGGTTGATCCCACCAGCTCAGAGGAAGAAGACTCTTTCAGCAGAAGATCGTCTCTTGTCGTCAGGAAAGTGGTGAGGTTGTTGCAGCAGGGCTCCACCGATGGTGTCGTTGTTGCAGATGGCTCAGCTTCTCCCCTCTTCGGATTTCTTAGGTCCCGTGGCAACTTCTGAAGTTCCAGTCCCAAAAGCCCTGCTTTTATGCAGAAAAACCCCCATTCAACAGCCTTGCTGTCACTCATACATGCTAAGTGGTGAGCCGGGTGGCTCACCACTGGGCCACTCAGAACAGAGTGCGACTTGAGTTGCTAAGGCAAGCCCTTGGCTCGTTGAGAACAAGGTTGTATTTCTATTGCTCAGCAACGTTCCCCCTATTAAGCCTATCGCGGCCTCCGGCAGGCAGAAGCTGGCGTGAGCGAATGGCCAAGGCTGGCACAACCCCACCCGGTTTACCCCGAAGGTAAGCACTTTCCAACTACTTCTCAACCCCTGCCCTCATGTGCCTTCATTCTGCAGCACTGGAGCGGAAAGCTCACTGTAGAGCTTACACTACCAGCGCGGCCACCGCCCATTACATAACTGCCTCAACTTGTCACTAGCGACACTGTAACATCACAACTCAACTTTTGGAACTCCACCGCCAAATCTACGGACCATTTACAAACTCTGTGTGGCCAGCACTCGCTAAGTATAAAGCTCCACTCATATCCCTTTTATGCCTCCTCTTTCCTTTCCCATTCCAGGACTGCACCTGATTGTTCCGGCATTGCTACGTAATATATTATACCTTGCTGCACTACTGTACATCCCCAGCTCCATATACTGCCTTGTGTCTTGCCTGGCTGTTGGCCATTTGCAGTATACAAAACATGCCAGTATTGTCTAGCCTTTTAGCACCTGCCTAGCATTGTACCTAGCCCATTTTAGCCCATTGCACTGTACCTAGCCCATATTAGTACCTAGCCCAATGCACTGTACCTAGCCCAGTGCACTGTACCTAGCCCATCTTAACACCTGCCTAGCATTGTACCCAGCCCATTTTAGCACCTGCCTATGCATTATACCTAGACCATTGCAGTGTACCGAGCCCATCTTATGACCTGCCTAGCATTGTACCTAGCCAATTGCACTGTACCTTGCCCATCCCATTGTGCCTAGCCCACCTTAGCACCTGCCTAGCGTTGCACCTAGCCCATTGCATTATTCCACAAATATCTATAATGGCTAGCATCTAACCACCAGTCTAGCATTGTACCCAGTCCTCTGCATTATACCACTCAGACGCTTATACACCCCTACGCACTCTAGCCATGGCTACTTTAAGGAGAGTAACACTTACTATGACAACTATCCTACCTTTGTTTCATGCCATAGCTCCCACTAAATTCCTACAAATCCTGCAGACCTATCCACCCCCAGATACTCTACAACCAGCTACTGCCAACAGTGTAAACTCCATCTCCCCCGCAGAATGGATCACCTGCTTTACCTCCCCACCTACACCTCTGAATCCATGCCCTCTCAGGCTGAGGAATGCAAAACTAGGCTCTCGCCTCCACTTTAACATGATGACCCACAGTGCACCTGCCCCACATGACTCCAGCAGGACCTGCATCTCTCTAACTTCTACTCCTCCCTCTGTGCATTCGCCTTACATAGTGATGCCAGCTCCCCCTCTCACCAGAATCCACCACAAGGAGCCGCAGTCACTGATATCTCAACCCTCAAGGGAGCTCTTATTAATGCATGTTTGTTGGTTGCTCATGAACTTCACATTGCCAACCTTATCACTACCAACAAACTGGACTTCCTCGCCGTTACTGAAAGTTGGTTGCACCTAGCTGCAGGTCCTACCTTATCACTAGCCATTCCTGAAAACTATACAACCATCCGGTCAGACAGAGACATTGGGAAAGGTGGTGAGTGGCTTTCATAGCCAAATCTGACCTGAACATCAGAGAATGCTCGAATACAGGCCCTCCCTCAGCAGAACTCCTCTCAGTTAAACTCCCACTCTCTGACACCCACACTCTCCTACTTCACCTCATCTATCGACCCCCAGGAGCCATATCCTCCTTTGAAGAAGACATCACCCATCTTTTAACCCTAAACACCAAACCAGGTTCACAAATAATTTTATTGGGCAACATCAATCTAGGTCTCTGTGACCCTAATGACTCCAGCACCTCTACATTGGGCGACACTATCACACCATTGGGCTTCACTCAACATATCAACAAGCCTACCCACTCCAAAGGTAGAACGCTGGACTGGTCGGCTGACTTCAACTGCGCCACTGCAATCCTCAATAATACACCCTATGCCTGGTCAGACCACCACTGCACCTATGTACTGCAATGTCCCCTCCCCTCTGCCCCCCGCAATTTTCCCCTTCCCCCTTCCCATGCACTTGTGCGATCTGATTGACACCTGGCCTAGTAAGATCGTTGTCTCTGACTCCCTCTGTTCCCCCTCCTTTGCCTTGTCGTGCTTTGAAATATTGGGGAATAGGCTCGTTATAAATGCTGTATCATATCATACTTTCACCATACCTAAAGGCGGCACTCACAATAACACGCCAGCTGTCATCGCACACAATCCCTGTCCAGGAACAAATGTAACATACCCTTAGAGAATCTCTTACCCTCGCTACAGCCTATCATTGACATTCCACGCAACTTAGATAATGACCAATCCTCCATGGTTGACCTTTACAATGTCATCATAGAACAAGCCCTAAACCAAATTGCACCGCTAAAACGGAGAAAGGCTAAACCCCAGTGACTGCGGAAGAAGTGTCAAACCATCTAACTGCCAGGGAGACTCCTGCTCAGCTTCAGTTATCAAGGATGGTGCAAAAGAATTGGCACCCTTCATCACAGCCTTGATTAACTCCTCCATCAAGAACTCCTCAGTGCCCAACAACCTCAAAGAAGTATGGGTTTTGCCTCTACTCAAAAAACCAAACCTAGATCCAAACATATGACAAACTACACACCCATTACAAAAGATACTAAATGGAGTAGCCTATCTCCAAATTCAAAAACACTTGGAAGACAACAATCTTCTAAGCTTGCGACAATCCGTCTACAGACCGGGCATGGGACTGAAACAGCCCTTTTGGAAATGGATTAAGCCAAAGACAAGGGCAACCTGGCAACCCTGCTACTGTTGGACTTATTTGCAGCATTTGACTTGGTCGACCATCAAATCCTGATTAACCCTTTAACTGCCATGGGTTTTTCCCCCCAGTGCCAAGGCCTTTTCTGGTGATTTTGGTATGTCGCCATTCAATGCCTTGTAACTTTTTTGTTACATGACATATCTCTGCCAAATTTTTTCCCCACATGTAGGTGGTCTTAACACCACCCAGGAATCCAAGGTTGCTGTAGGTGGGTGAGAGAAAATTAGCAAAAAGGGTGAAAATGTTTTTTTTTCAAAGAATGGCAATAAAATGATGTACAAAGAAGCCTGTGTTTTTTTCCTTGTAAGAGCTAGGAACAAATGGTTTTCTGTGCTGAATTCCCCAATCTCCTGGCTTTCATGAACAGGTTGAGTGGAAACGAAAAAAATTATTTTGATGTGGTTATCAACCGTTTTGTGAGAGGTAGGCGATTTTGGCAATTTTTGCCATTGGACATGCATGGACGGAATGGAAGAAAAGGGTAGGAAAGCCAAATTGGAGGACAGAAAGGCATACATTTCTGAAAAGTAGACAAAATTCCAAGTTTGGGAAGGGGTGATTTGTGTAGGTCGAGCAAGAACTAGGTAGGGGAAAATGCCATAGATTGGGGGAAAAGCGGGAAAATGAAGGTATGTGGTGGACATGATTGGCTTGGTATGGCAATGGCTTCTATGAATTTTGAGAAAAGCAATGCTCCGCTACATTACCCCGTCTCTTGCAGTTAGGAAAGCACGCATTTTTTGTAGTGTTTCACAAAACAAGCAATACCACAAGCCAAACACTGAGCCATGGTACACAGGAGTTTTATGCTTACGGCCTGAACAGACATACTTAGCATGTGTAAATCAGTAAAACCAATGTGGTGAGGAACGGCAAGCATACATTTTTTGAAAGAGCACAGGCAGGCCTTTTCAAGGGTAGATGACTTAAGCAGGTTACAAAAGTGTATGGTGCGTAAAGCAGCAACTAAATGTTGGGCACATTTGGGAAATGAAAGGGTTGTGTGACAAAGGGTACCAGCAAATGGGTCTAAACCTTATGAAAACCACACAAACACAACAAATGTCATACCTTCCCGCATTCCCACATGTGTCCCGATAAAAACGGTACCTCACATGTGTGGGTGCACCTACCTGGGCACCAAGAGGAAAGCCAAACACACCCCTAACCCCAAGTCTTTTCCGACATCTGAATTTCATGATTTTTCCATACAGGCACACCATACAGATATGGGCCTTGGGTGTCCAAGCCACCAAGGAAAACAGGAAACCCCATGCATTTACGAAAAGAGGACACCTGTGGGAATCCGCAGAGGTCTGACTTGCGCAAATCGGGCCAGAATTTATTATGCAGAAACCACGGCAAAATCTGAAATGTGGAGAAAAAAACGCATTTTCTGCACATTTCACTCGGGTCACCCATCGAAACACGGTGCCACCAACACATGCCCCACTGTCCCGTGTTCCCACAGGTGTCCCGATGAAAATGGTACCTCACATGTGTGGGTCCACCTACCTGGGCGCCAAGGGGAAAGCCTAAAATACCCCTACTGCCAAGTGTGTTCTGACAGCTGAATTTCACACTTTTTCCAGACGGGCATACCATACACATAAGGGCCTCGGGTGTCCAAGCCACCAAGGAAAACAGTGAACCCCATGCATTTCCAAAAAGAGGACACCCGTGGGAATCCACAGAGGTCTGACTTGCGCAAATTGGCCCAGAATTAATTACCCAGAAACCCCTGCAAAGTCCGAAATGTGGGAAAAAAATGCATTTTCCGCACATTTCACTCGGCTCACCCACCGAAACATGCCACCACCAACACATGGCCTATCATCCCGCGTTCCCACAGGTGTCCCGATGAAAACGGTACCTCACATGTGTGGGTGCATCTACCTGGCCGCCAAGGGGAAAGCCTAAAATACCCTTACCTCCAAGTCTGTTCTGACAGCTGAATTTCACACTTTTTCCAGAAGGGCACACCATACAGATATGGGCCTCGGGTGTCCAAGCCACTAAGGAAAACAGGGAACCCTATGTATTTCCGAAAAGAGGACACCCACGGTAATCGGCAGAGGTCTGACTTGCACACATCGGCCCAGAATGTATTACCCAGAAACCCTGGCAAAGTACGAAATGTGGCAAAAAAATGCATTTTACGCACATTTCACTCGGCTCACCCACCAAAACACGCAGCTACCAACATATGGCCTACCGTCCCGCGTTTCCACAAGTGTCCCAATGAATACGGTACCTCACATGTGTGGGTGCACCTACCTGGTCGCCAAGGGGAAAGCCTAAAATACCCTTACCTCCAAGTCTGTTCCGACAGCTGAATTTCACACTTTTTCCAGACAGGCACACCATGCAGATATGGGCCTAGGGTGCCCAAGCCACCAAGGAAAACAGGGAACCCCATGCATTTCTGAAAAGAGGACACCCGTGGGAATACACAGAGGTCTGACTTGACTTGTTTGCTAACATCTCCCTGGTGGTCCAGTGGGATTGCTGGTCACGGATCGAACGCTCTGCGCCCCATCCGTGACCAGCAATGGTGTCATAAATGGTGTTGTTGGAAAGGGGAGAATCTCCCCTTTCCAACAACACCACTTTTTGAAAAATCCCTGGTGGCTAGTGGGCCCCAGGGCTCCAAATCCCCTCCCTCCTCCCCTCTTCCTTCAAAAATATTTTTTTATTTTTTTATTTTTTATCCCCACCCCTGGGGGCAGATGATCAATGCACCCAGGGGTCTCCAGAGCTGTGGCACCATGCTTTGGGGTCTTGGGGGAGACCCTCCCCCCGCTCCCAAAACAAATCCCTGGTGGTCCAGTGGCATTGCTGGCCATGGATTGAGCGCTCTGCGCCCGATCCGTGACCAGCAATGCTGTTACACAAGGTATCATTGGAAAGGGGAGAATCTCCCCTTTCCATCGATACCTGCCTCGATCTCTGGCTTAAAATACAGCCGGAGATCGAGGCAGAGGGAGAAAGGAGCTTACCTTTTCTTTTCACCGCGTCAGCCGAAAATGGCTGCCGCGGTGAATTTACTTTCAATTGCATGTCGGCGTGCGTCATGCACGCCAACATGACATTGAAGGTAATCCAACCCCCGGGCAGTGAAGGGGGACCTCTCATAGCCCGGGGTTGGCTTACAGTTTTGTGCAATCCCTGCTGTGCAGGGATCGCACAAATCAGAGTGCCGAAAAGGACGAGGTATCTCGTCATTGGCAACAGGGAGGTAATCCCAAGGACGAGATACCTCGTCCTTGGCACTAATTAGGTTAAACACCTTTCCATCACTGCAGCATTCTCACTGAATGCCACTAACTGGATCCAATCCTTCCTTTCAAATACGACGACCAGTGTCTTCGCACCCACTGCGGCTGCTGATCCAGTACCCATCCAGTGCGGATTCCCCCAAGGGTCCTGTGTTTCACCTACGCTTTATAATATCTTTACTAAGCTCCTCTTTGATCGTCTTGAAAATCTGGGAGTCACCTACACAAATTATGTGGATGGCACCCAGGTCCTTAACACTCTCACTGGTTGCTACGAAAATGATTCCATAAAGCTAAATTAAATGTATCTAGAAATACAGGCCTGGATTCCATGGCCAAGGAAGCAAGATTGAGTAGTCGGGAACAATTCTGGCTGAATGCTCAGGAGTGAGGTAAGCTAGGGATCTAACAATGGGTTTACCTGCTCCCCGTTTCTTTGACAGTAAAAGGGTCCTTGTTTTCTGCATGTGCTCTATCTTGGGATTTTTCAGGCATCACCTTTCCTTCTGCTCTAGATGGAATCCATCAACCCTTTTGATGATTATGTACTGATGGCTAAATTAAATCTATCTAGAAATACAGGCCTGGATAGCCTGTGTTTAAATGACGATAAGACAGAACCTCCAAGTCTGTCTAAACAAACTATACCCCTATCACCAATCATTCAATATTGACGGCAATATCATCAAGGCCGCCAAGGAGGTCAAAACCCATGGCATCTATCTTTACTCTACCCTCTCCTTCAAAAAGCAAGTAAACTCTACAGCCTCCACCACAGCTTACAGTAACAAATTAATCAAGGCATGCAAACCCTTCCTGTCCACAAACAGCTGCCTCACTCTAGCCAGAGCCTTGATTTTGTCTAAACTGGATTACTGTAACACTCTATTCCCAGGCTCTATTAATCGCGATTTATATAGATTACAGTTTCTACAGAATAACGCCCTTCGATGCGCTTTGAACATACCGCGCTCCAATCACATCTCCACTATTAGACAGGACTCACATTGGTTACCAGTACATGATAGAATTAAACTATGCAATGATGTCATCACCCACAAATGCTTGTCTATGACAGCACCCCAATACCTGACTGACACATTTTCCACTGAGACACCACTCCACCAGACCTGCTAGATCACCTAACCTACACTACCTTAATATACCCAAGTATGATCTGAAAACAGCAGGTGGGCCGAGCTTTCCGATGTTAGCAGCAAAGTGCTGGAACACCCTCCCTACAGACAGTAGAGCTGAACCGTCCTTCTGGTCTTTTATATCCAAAGTGAAGGATTCGCTCTTTACCCAGCAACATTAGTTCACCTCGCACTTGATTTGTATTGTCACTCCTTGGCCCATGCTCTTCCAGTCTGCCTTAATCACTGTATTGGTACTACTGTTATGTCTATCACTTCTATGTCGCAGACATACTGACCATTCTGTAACCAACCTGGTCCGTATGCCTGCTATTGGCATCTCAACCATTCTGTAACATGGTCCTCACATTTTTTTCATTCTTTACCTGTAACAATTGTTCATGTTTAAGCACCCAGATAACTTAGGGTTAGGTAGCGCTATACAAATAATAAACTAAACGAAATTAAATGGCATAAGTGTTTTAGACACAGTGTAAAATGAGAAAAAAAGTCTTATCATTTTATTCTGTAAATCCTCCGCTGATATTGAAACGATGAAAACATTTTTAATGATGATATTTGTTGAGAATTGTGTAACAGGTAAGTCATTTAGATATTATACAAATTAAATGCAAATTAAAATATGAGTGCAATATGCACCACAATGTAGGTATGCCTGTGTAGTGGTTTGGCCACCTTTTCCCATTAATGTTTTCCAAAAGGTGATAATTGACAGGTGGAAGTCATCTACATTTTTATGGGCACTTTGGACATTAATTGCAAGTATTTTTCATAGAAACCATTTCACTAAAATAGCCTGTTGATACATTTTAAGTGTCCTTTGGGCTATGAATTTGCACATATTCTAATAAACAAACAGTTGTGTTAATAAAAACCCTGATTTAGAAATTATGGTTTTGCCAATTAAGGCAGTGGATTTTGCAGCTGCCAAAGGGACAACATTGTTGCTTTTTGCCAGACCACTGTTGCAAGAGGTTCTTTGAAAAAAACACCAAACAAGATCCAGACATAATGTGTGAATTAAAGAACATGATTAAGTAGTTACCTAGGTTATGTAGACTTTGGCAGGGGCTACATCAGTGCAGAACGCCTGTGAGTAATGTGCTGACCTTTATTGCGTAGAGTCTCTTGGGATCGTCTCTACCAATGCCATATCCATCCCATGGTAAGATAACCGTGGCGTAAGGTTCCCCAACATGTCGCATATCTTTTGCCTGAAAATTGAGTTCTCCTATCTACTGACTGATTCCTCAAATAATGTCATTAGGCACTACAACCTTTCGAGCAGGCCACCACGCTGGTTAGTCATCACAATCCATCCCTGAGGGAAGTTCTCTCTCTGGTGGAACTGCTTGAGCTCAACCTAACTTGGCTGCTGATGTTGATGTGGCACAGCTGGGGAACAACTCGATTTCAAGCTTTCATGGAATTCCATGGGCAGTTGGATTTAAAGATAACATAGAGTACCTGCTGGCTTCTTTTATGGACCCAAATTAATCATGGCTGCATTCCATCTGCATGTATCGGGGAGGAGGACTCACAGCAATTCTCACCTGCAGATGTGAAGGATACTTTGCTGTGTTGCTTGCAACATCAATTTGAGAACATCAATTTGAGAAAGTAATCAGGAAGCCATGAGGAAAAACAACAGAGCCAATTTTGACAAGTACGCAGTGCATGGCATCAAGAGGCAGTACATCAATGACCCTGGTTGAAAGATTTGTTAGCAGTGCAGATGCAGGCCACAGGGAGGGGAATGTTTTGGACACCCTACACAGGTATCTTGAATGCAGATCAGTCATCAATAGGGACAAGCTTTAGACCATCACAACAAAGATGCTGGATGCCTACTTGATGGACACTTCTCCCATGAGAAGGGATGATGACCCATCACAATATTGTACAGCAATTGGTCCATCTGGCCAATGGCACATGTGCAAGTGTCTATCGAATCCCTAAGCTGCCCCTTCCCCCACGAGTGCAGTCTGAGAGAGTTGTTACTGTGCTCAGAACTATTTAAACAAACACTTCATTGTGGAAGACTGTTGACAATATATTTCCATAGCCAGCAGAAGAGCTGAGATGATGATGATGGCTTCCTATACAGTACATGGCAGACACTGAAAAGTGGAGTAGGGGTTTTTCCATGATGCATGTGGTTGGGAAACGTATAGCTCTAGTAGTGACTGTGAATCAGAGGTTCTGACCATTTTCTGTCTTACCCATGACATTGACTACTGTGTGCGTACTGTTTTGGAATAGTTGCATTGCCTCATGATCACACCAGTTTGTCAGGCTTTATCAGATCTGCACCAACGTTTATGAGATCGTTCACAGGGCTCTTCCGCTCACTAAATGTCTCATTCTCTACCAGAAGGGGCTTTCATAGATTCTCCAGCTCTCCCACCAACTGGTGCCATTCTTACGGGCAGGGTGTTTCCCAGTGAGCCAAGTCCTCCCACCTGACTGCCTAATTCCTTTCCCATGGCACAACACCATACAAGGGCAAATCTCAATTTGTCTCCTCAGTGTGGCTGCAACCACATGGCCCAGCTCTAAATGACTAATGGAACCCTTGCCATGAAGGCAATAGATCCCTCTTGGTCTCATTATGTAGTCGAGGGGGCTATGGCACTGATTGGGCAGGCTGTACAGGTCTAGGGGTATAGGGGCATTGGCATTACATGTTGCATGCCTTAACATTTCAGCACTCTACCCCTGGAATGTGCTAGGATGCTCTCTTTCCTTCCAACCACCATTGCAGAGAGTGGTGGTAGCTGCATCATAACTAGCAGCCTCTGTAGAGGCAGAAGAACCGAACACCAGGTACCTTCTTGTGCCATTGGCACACATGGTTGCTTATGGCCATTATCCCTAGGTTTAGCCCTTGCCCATTTCTTTCTGCATTGCTTTACCCTCTTTTCTACAGATACCCACTTTGCAGAAGGCCTAAGGCTCCTCTCCCTCCCTGATAGTCTTCCCTGATAGGAGATTAACATAGTCCCACACTTAGAAGGACACAGTGGGCTGTGCAGGGGGGTTTAAGGTTGATGCTGGAGGATATTTTTGTGCTTGGACTGTGCCCTACACCTTGACCAGGAATAGGCTCCTCCGCCCCCTCAGGTAGTTACCGAGGCTGGTCATATACTGTAGGCTCCACTTAATCAGCAGCAAGAACCTCCCCATGCTGGATGGAGACCACTTACTCTTTAGTGCCCCACACCTAGACAGGTGCCATCCCAATCTCCTTCCCAACAGTGCTTTCTGTGGCCAGTCACCCCTTCCACATGAAGAACATGCCCTTGTGCTCCTTCACTGACCCTACCTCTATGGTTGCATCCACAACAGGTCCTACCCTGCATGCATCTGTGAGGTTTCTACATATAGCCATGCTTCTCCTGCCTCTGTGCTACTTCTTGCTGAAGTGTGTCCATTACAACTTGTCTATGGAGAACCAGGAGCAACCAAAACAGAGCAAAAAAATTAACAAAGAAATCCTACTGTCAAAACTACTGTTAAACTGAAACACTATTAGTGACGCTTAATCTTAAAGCTTTATATTGCAATATCCCTCAAGCTGAAGCACGAATATTTATTAAATCATATCTAGATGAAAGATCCAGACCCCACCACATTCTGAGTGAGTTGCTCACGGAACCTTTAGAAGTTACCTTGTCCAAAAACTGTCTGCGCTTCAAAAGTGATTATTATATGTAGATAAAGGAAACTGCCAAGGGGGCATGGCTTTCGCGCCCAATAACACAAAACTTTACATGGTGATATTTGAACATCGGTATATTTACTCTGACACCAATCACTTTAGGACTGCTATCAAATTGTACAGGCGGACCATTGATGTTCTTCTGATAACTTGGGATTCCCGACAGGTAGCAATTACCAATTGTTTTTAATTGGATCTATGGTTTAAACATACATTTACATTTCACGCTTAATTCAAATCACAAAGAGATCCCTTTTCTGGATCTCATGATCCAGGCACTGTTAAAGTGGGATTATACTGCAAAGAGACAGATTTTAACATGATTTTGTTTATAGTAGCTTTCACCCTATTACCAGTTAATGGGGTATGGCCACAGTAGTGGTCCACGCCCCCTGTGGTGGATGTAATGTATGCAAATATAGATCTCCCATGGATGAGTTCACTTTCAATGCCTGGACAGGGGTATTAAGACCTCACACCACGTGTAGAAGTGGCAATGTTATCTACTGCATCATGTGTCCATGCCAGAAGATCTATATAGGGAAAACTTCAAGACAAGTAAAAACACAAATCATTGAGCATCAGTCAAGAATTAGAACCAGACAGGTGACAGCCCCATTGGTCGAGCATTACATGTCTGTAGGCCATGGTCAGATGATGTAAAATTGTGGTCCGCGGAAAATGTATCGGCCATGGATTCCATGGCCAAGGAAGCAAGATTGAGTAGTCGGGAACAATTCTGGCTGAATGCTCAGGAGGAGTGAGGTAAGCTAGGGATCTAACAATGGGTTTACCTGCTCCCCGTTTCTTTGACAGTAAAAGGGTCCTTGTTTTCTGCATGTGCTCTATCTTGGGATTTTTCAGGCATCACCTTTCCTTCTGCTCTAGATGGAATCCATCAACCCTTTTGATGATTATGTACTGTTGGTTGTATACATCAAGTGTGGATGTCTCAATACACACATTTATATTTATTTTGATGATATAATTCTCATTTTTCTTGTGATGTACTGCTTTAAGATGTAGTCTTTAAGTCAGACAGTGATTTAAGCAACACCGTGTGCCTTGTACAAGTGACTTTATATTTGCATACACTTGCAGGCCACCCCGTGTTTTCTGAATCATTGGTAGTCATGATGACATTGCTTCATCACGTTATGCCGAGTGGAGCAGTCATGTGACCTCTGAGAAGGCATCCCGCATTGGTATGTTTCTGTTCTGAGTTGAGTGAGCGGTGCAATTGCTGCTGCCCTGTACTTTTGTTCACAGGGTACATTTTCTTCATAATCTTATCACAACACAGCTGTATACATTTGCATGTGCTTGCATGTGATTTGGATTTTTTTGTTAACCATGTTTACAACGTTTAACCACGCACAGTGTGCCGAAGTAGTCACATGACTTTTGATTACGTAACCTGTCGTTCTACATGATTTTGTTCCAGATGGAAAACGGAAAGGTCAGTTAGACATATAACGATCCTCCTCATCTTTGAGCACATTGCGTGAAACTGATTGTCTGGTATTTCCTATTGGTTTTTTGTACACTTGAGTACGCTGAATGTTGCTTGCCACCATATATTGAAGTTATTGAGGTCATCCACACCTCTTGGACAACTCTTTGACAAATCGCTCATGGATTTTGGGTTTGTTTGGGAACATGGAATGCCAGAAGTATGTTTGTTTTCTGGACTAGGATGTAAGGGGGCAATGGGCCTATTGTTAAGGATTTCAATCAGGCGATACACTCTGCTCCAGGCCTAGTGTACAGCGCAATGGAAAAACGTATTTAATATATGGATTCAATTATTTGAAAGATGTACCACTCGTAACACACCCCTTATTTAGAATACCCCGGGTCACGCTGGACCAGAAATCAGGCTGGTTTGTAAAAGGGATTATTTATTTTCTTTGTTCAAAATCACAATGTATATATTTTAATAGGTATAGAACAATCACCAATGTGGTGACAGAACACAAAATGATGTCTTCAATACACTGGGACTAAGTTATGAGCGAGCAAATGCAGCACAGAAACTAATACTTTTGTGTTGGTTTCAGATTAGATGGCACAATGGTTAGTAGTTCCCCCTGCAGCACTTTCTCACCCTCCCTCAATAGGCAATGTAAAGAGATAGGAGGAGAGAGCAGGTATTCAGAAATGTACTGGTCAAACAGTTTCCCCTTCCCCCTATACACAGAAAGACAAAAACGAAGTGGGCTTTTCAACTGTCAGGGTGACTTTTAAAGTCTTTAGAATAGACTGGGCAAAAACACCAAACATGGTCTAAAATACTTAAATTGTTCTAAATTCTTATGGAAGCCACTTTGAATAGTTGCATACAAACACAAGCAATGATTTAATGCAAAGAAAACATTTGAAATCTTAAGATCCTAGTTGCAAGTAGTTTACAGCTATTTTACACGTGTAAACATTTTTCAAAATGAAATTCGCGGCAAACTTTTCAGTGTGCGATATTCGCGATAAACGGGAGAATTGAACTGAATTAAAATGCAGTTTTGGGTGAGTTGAAATTTTGTTTCTATCACAACAACTGAGGGAGTTACAGAGGTTTTAGTGAATGTCGTTTTTGTAAAATAGGTGCCAGGATGGAAACAGAAATGCACTTTTAAAAATGACAAATGGGTTTGCTTACACTATATTAAAGACTACCAAAAAGTAGAATGCCACACAGGAAGGTCATTTACGGCCGATTATAACAGTTCAGGTGTGATACTCTGCTTTCTGTTTGGTTTGGGAATTACATTCTTAATCAATCAATAGGAAGTTAGGGCTTAGAAACACATGCGAGAGAAGATTCAGTGCAAAGATAGTTCTAACAATACTGGTTCCAAATGAAAGATAGGATGGACATAAGCTACGGACAAGACTATGCAAAGTACATACTCTATATGACACAGTTCTTCCTATTTATACTCACTGGATAAGTTTTTAAATGGGACCGTCAGGATTCTGGACCTATCAGGGACTGACGGCTGGGCACATCGGACTGGACAGGATCAGCAAGGCGCTCTGGTCACAGCACGGCACAGGACTGGACAGGGTCAGCAAGGCACTCTGGTCTCAGCATGGCATAGGACTGGACGGGATCTGCTCTTCTTGGTTCTGAGGATTTTTTTTTTTTTCAGCAGGCAAGCAGTAACAGCACAGCCCAGCTGTATTATGATGCTTCATCTAGGCTTTTGGGGTTCTGTTCTAGAATTTGAGGCCTAGCTGAGAATGGTTCTGCTATGCAATTGGCCCTTGCTTTGCCAAGTTTCTGGAGTCTGGAACAAGGAAGATGTAGATTTCAGCAGCAGGGTGCTCCGCCAGCATCAGGAAGATGAGTATATCTGTGTGTCCCTATGTCTAGTGAGCTGTCTCTATTTATGCTATTGAATGACATCATACAGGGGGTGTTTTGCCTGGCCTATCTAAGCTTGCCCCTTTGTGCTGGGATAGGGTCAATACTTAATCCCTGCCTTGCAATTTGAGTGATTGGCTCCAGGCTTGTTGATGTCAGGTTTTATGATTTGTTTTAGCATCCTCCGAGACCTCCCTTTAGCCACTGGTCTCAAAATCAGATTTTACCTTAAACACACATTTCTCCATTAGTCACTTTTATACAAATTACACATACAGATGCCATATTTTATATAGCAGCTATTCCTCAAAACCCCGTTGCTGTGGGATCTTGTCTCCCCTTTGTGCAGAATTTTGCCCTTTTCACTATGAACACACCTTCCGATTTTTCTGCAACTTTCCACAAATATGCGTGCTTAACATGGGGACATACATGTAAATTTTCATATTTCTAACAGTCATGCATTTTGCGTAAAATCACATTTCTTGCCATTCCTTTCCAGAACATGTCATACACGGCATTTTGAAGTTTCAGCAGAAAAGAAAAGGTGATTTAAAGCAATATTGTAGTTTCATTTAGCAAAACACCGCTTTTTCCTTCTGCACTCCACTTTCAATTGTTGTGGAGCCCAGTGACACATTTCAGTAGTGAGAGCTCTGTTACATCACTGACAACAGGTGTGGCGGATTGTCATACACACCTCTTGAAACGTGCAGCCAGAAATTAAATGAACAACTCTGTTATTTTTATATTTTTCACAATTTTGACTAGCAAGTTATAAGTCTTTTTAAAAAGTGTTCTTTGTTAATGTCCAGCCACAGATGGTTGTTTGGGTCCGCCTCTTTTTGTCTCCCTGCAGTCCAGGAGCAGTCTCCTCCTTGTTTGCTCCTTGAAGAGGCCATTTACGACCCTATTCACACTTTGCATTTCCTGAACTGCAGCTTGTCATTGTTCCTTTTGCCTCTGTAGACCAGATTCTTTCCCAGCCTAGCAATTGACACTTCCCCGTGAGTTCCTGGTGGGGAAGGCCTTCCTTCTGTGAGAAAAACCTGTTATTCAAAGTATGCAGCTTCAGCAAGGTTTAATTTAATTGTTAAATTCTTTTGGCTTTTCCTTAGCACAAAACAAACTTGTTGTATCAAATGACAAATAGAATTCTCATTCAAGATTTTAAACGTGTGGGATCAAAACCACTATATGGGCTACCATCAGTAACAGGCCTCTTATATTGCAAACATTTGACTTTCAGTTTATAATATGTTAAAGTTTAATCAGGAAGGCCCCTGACAGCTGTCATCACAAGTATCCCTCTGCTGCACAGAGATTTTTTTTACAGATCTACAGACAGGCACATTTGCTGTCAAAATCTCTTTATGCTCTTAGCCTTTCAGCACATTGTAAGTTCACAGTGATTCTTTAAACTAAGTGACTTGTAGCATCCAGCAAGAATTTTGAATATTTGAAGGTGTTCTGTACCGGCATTTTGAAGTTTCAGCAGAAAAGAAAAGGTGATTTAAAGCAATATTGTAGTTTCATCTAGCAAAACACCGCTTTTTCCTTCTGCACTCCACTTTTAATTGTTGTGGAGCCAAGTGACACATTTCAGTAGTGAGAGCTCTGTTACATCACTGACAACAGGTGTGGCGGATTGTGCAGCCATCTTTTTGTGTGTTGAAAAGCGCCATTTTCAGGGGTTTTTGCATGCACAAGGGTTTTGCGGCCATTTTGCTGTTTTTGGCCCCACCAAAACAGAGTGATGCAGCATAGCAGAGCAAAAGTGGGTCAATACATCCCACACTATGCACCTGTTCATGGATTCTTTCATGATGAACAGGGCCATATAGTGGAAACCAAATATTATGTCTTCTTTGTTGCAGATTAATCACAACATGAATTTATGCTGTGGCTACAAAGCGCTACATGCAAAAATAGCCCTCTTGAATTAATAAGAACAGTATGTGGCACATCGTTTGGTATGGCAATCCGCTCCTTCACAGAACTTTTGGACTTTTTTCATTTTGTTTATGTTTGAACTTTTATCTTTGGTTTTGTGTTTGTAATTTCTCTTTTAGAAAAAATGAAAAAAAAAGATGTTGGGTCCTGATGAAGATTGTTGTCTATCTCATAGTTCATTCAACATGACCAATTTGATTTAATAACAGCAGGAGGGACATCAAAGATACTTATTGTACAGCTAGTTGATCATATGTTGGATTGTTTTTGTTATGAAAAAAATTGTTTCATGATGTGTTCTTGGTACTTGTGGGTCTATTTCCTTCTGAAATTTAACCTGTTTGAAGTCACACTTTCCTTTTTTACCAAGTCCTGGGTTGCACTTCATTCTGTCTTATGCATTTTTATATGAATATAGATGTTATTAGCATAACTGATTTTCTATTAGTAGTTATGTGATGACATCCTATTTTGTAGTATATAACGGCATTATCATTAAATGTAAATAATTTGTTTTTATTGTTTTTCACTCCTTTGTTCCAGAATTCAGTTGGTGACATGTCTATTGATGGCTTGAGTAGTGAGTTTTGATTATTTATGTGTTGAATTCATCCCATGCGACACTAGATTATTTGGTGTCATGTTGTTTTGTACCCTCGGTGTAGATTAGTTATGGGGTTTGCTTGCCTTCTTAGTCCGGTCATAAACTAAAACACTACTACTCTACTGCACTAAAACAATACTACTACAATCCTATGCAAAACAATATATGACAAACACATGGTGGGAAACTGGGAATGTGTACATTATTTGTGTTCGTTTATTTTGGGGAAACAATTAGGTTTTTTTTTAAAAAGGGGAAAGGCACAAGAGGAAAAGTGTTTTTTCTTTTCATTTGGTTCTATGGGGACTGCAAAACAAGACAATTTGCCACACTGAACGAACACTAGGATAGTTGGGGACAAGAAATTGCTACAACACTGCAATATACATTAAGGAGCAAAGACCAACACCAAGCAGGTAAAATGCCTCAAACTCCTCAAAAACACTTTTCCAAAACATTCCTCCAAACATCCTACAAGTCTGCCCTCAGAACCTAGCGAAACTCACAAAGAAACAGAAAGTGAACCGAGCCATGTGCAGCGGATGAAACTTTCTTTAGGCGGCTTGTGGGCTCAGGTTGGCTGAATCACCTGAGAGGGCTCTGAATGTCTAAAAAAATCAGACAAATAATGCTTCTTATTTATCACGAGATGTGTGACTCCTAATTGAATGACAAATCATTGTGAAAGATCCTGGAGCATGATTTGAGCTTCTTTGGGATTTTTCAGCACCAAAACCCCATCCCGTTCTCATGATAGGGACAGTTCTTCACTAAAGGTTTTCTCCCTTACCATGGATCCATCTTTGTGTAGTTCATTCAAGTCCAGTGATCAATTTCTCATATTCTCAAAACTAAACATAATCTAAAATGTACTTCCTACACACTATTTTGTATGCCATGTTTACAAAACACCTCCCCAACTTATACCACTGTGTGGCAGTGTTCTCTCTATGTTCTACCTATGGCTATTCTATAAACGGTTCGATGAAAGACTGTGGTGAATTGAACTCAATGCTCCTATTATAAAGCCTTAAATGTATTGACTTACAATATTGGGGTTCATGTAATAAGTGCAGATATGTTTTGGGTGCTGTCACTTTTTCTGGTGCAGTGATTCTCCTCTCAGGGGTCTCTTCTGCTAAACTAATCACAAGAGCATTTTCCAAAAACGGTTCTTTACCAGCATTTTCCTTATTTCTGTACCATTCACAAGTTTCAAAATGAAACTTAATCCATATGTAATGCTGAAGTCCTCAAGTAATTAAATTACACAAGTAATATTTCCTTAAGATGTCATGTTATGCTGTGTGTTCCTTATAGATGAAACATCATATATAGGGATTTGGTCCCTTTATTCTCCAAACACAGTTGGTCAGGTACTAGGAAAGATTCCAGCACAGGTTTTAAATACCGTTTTGGGCTTGAATTAACTAAAATACTACTTCCCAAGGACATTGTATGAAAAGTACAGTTCCATTAGTTATCCTCTCATCTGGGGCCTTACATAACCTCACTGATAGTGTGCTCCTTGAAGTATGGCCATTCTCCAGTCTAACGTTGAAAAAAATCACTTCAAATTAAAAACACACGATGAAGCTGCTCCTACATCTTTTTGGCCAATACCTGTTCAATCATGTAAACTGATATGTTTAATTCAGTCAGGTGATGTGTTCCTGCCTTACCCCACTCAACACTAAAACTCCTGAAGTCTTACTACTATAACATTCTCACATCAGGTGACTTTACATTATTGTTGGGGGCCTTAAAATTTCCCAAAATGTGCTTTGTGGGAAAGTCAAGCGCTTCTGCGTGGAATAGACCATTTGCCAGGTGAGAATGGCAAATTATCTTCATTACTACCCAGTTTGCATGTGTTGAGAATGTGTTGAGAATTTAGGCTTTAGCCATCTGTTCTGCAGTGGACTTGCTGATTTCTGATGGGGACACTGATGCACATAGCAACTGGACTGAGGAAGGAGCTTTTCCTAAAGGCTCCAAAGTTGTTCCAATCTGGGAAAACGTGTCTTGATTTGAACTAGACCAGTATCAGGAATTGTGGAGAAGGTGGGAGCACTGTCAGAAAAACAAAATCATTGCAGTCGTGGAGTCCCAAACTGCATTGTGAATCTCTGACTTTTGAATCTTCTAGTTCCAGACAGGTTTTAGAGCATCCTTAAATATGGATAGCACACCCTCTTGGGAGTTACAACCAGCAGCATTTTCCTCATCATCATTCACATGTTGTTTAATTGTTTTCTCGTTGAATGTATACTGTGGGTCAAGAAAAGATGCCTAGATGTGCCCAATATTCCATTCCTTGTAACAATATGTGGATCCTGTGAATCCTGATGGAAGTTGAAAGCAGTTTCATATCCAGTTGCCCTGCTTCTTCTTCATAATCATACAGTTCATACTCATGTAGTGTGTTGAATAGTGCTTATTCCAATGGGTACACCAATGGCAGTACCTTACAGATTGATGCAGCATGCAAGCTTGTTGGCTGCAACAAAGAGCAAATATTTTCTAACATTTCCCATGGTGTTAGCATTATGTAAGCACCCTCCAGTTTCAGGATCTCACTATTGCAGGAGTCGGTCACTGTGTTATGCTCGTCTTGATAATGCTCCACTACATAGGGGATAGAATTCCCTTGAGTCAGCATTGCAGTTTGGCTGTAAGAGAGCGGGTGGAATGACTGTAGCTTTTGTAACATGTTCTGGGCAATGTAAAAGTGACAGCCAAAATAGGCACCGATTTTGCGATTCACACTTCTCATCTCATCTAGTGGCAAGTACCGGCTTATGAAGCATTCACCACAAGATGGAGACATGGGCAAAGCAGGGAAAGAGCATGGCTTCACCTACCAGTAGGGAAGCTAAGACATTAGATCCATAACCAGCTGTCACAAAGACTACTGGTAAACAAGCAAGAGTGGGCCAATGTGCCACAACCTCCTTTAGCTTCTCAAAAAGATCTATTAAATGGTGGGACCTGCTGTCAGACATTTCTATAGACAAGGTGGCCTGCTGGCAAATGACTTTTGGCAGCTGACGTCCTACATGTCATGAGGAGGAAGGGAAACCAATGCCCAGTGATGAAATCTGCATCTTTACCACTGGTTCACGCGTCCATTATTAGGAGGATTTTATTTTTCTGACAGTGGTCCAGTGGCAATTCCACTGCCTCCACTGCATGGTCATAGAGGCGTCATACCTAAGTGCAAGTGAAGTCGAGTCGACTACGAATTTCACAGTGGGTTTCAACAAGGGCAAGGAGCAGTCTGAATCCATGTTTTTCTACAAAGTTACAGGACAGTGAATCTACTGACATTACAATAAGGTTAGATGCAGCAGCGGCTCTTGTGCTATTTTGTAACATGCTGAAAAAGCCACTCCAACTGTGCGCTGGCACATTGAGGGACAAATAGGTTTGCTGCATGCGGTGGGATCAGAGGGCATAGGTGGTATGGGGCTGGTCAAACTCTGTAAATCAGCAAGATTCACTGGTGTGGTGCAGGATGGTGGTCTAAATGTGCCCTGCGCCTGCAGCTGAGGGGTGGTGGGAGGTTGCCCTGTCACCATTTCCTTTTGCAAGGTATGCAGGTGATGGCATCTCTTGTGGCCCACACGCAAGATTAGCTTGCTGCATTATTGACGTAAAATAGTTTCACACTTCTGATTTGTTGGAGGGCTGAGACATCCCCTACCTCTCCTCCCTTTTAGGGTCTGCTTTGTGTACTTTGCAGTGGATGCTGTGTGGATGCAGCTGACTGATGGGTCAGTTATGTTGATGTGAACAATGGCAATGTTGCATACACAATACATGGCTCAATTTGGGTTTTTATGCTGTGCTTTTTTGCAAACAAAATTGACTGTTCTCCAATTAAAAAAAGGCTGTTGGATTCTTCCATTTAACTCAAAATATTTATTTTTGTGCCTTGTGATTTGCACTAGGCATATACTCGTGTTATAGGTGGGCTACTAACAATGCACTTTCTTTGCACATGTCTTTTTCAGATGCTGTGCACAGGTTGCAGCTGACATGATGATTTTTAAATGTAAAGCTTTGCTTTGGATCCTTTACAGTTGCATAGATTTCCCTACATATTTCAACTGACAAACACACTGGAAAGACAAACGAGCACTTCCCAAGAAAAAGGCAAGCAAGCAGGCTTCTGAAATTTGAAATTCCTCAAGCTTAAAGCCCTTTACCTGAAAAGAAAGGAGCCAGTCTGGGAGAGAGAGAAACAGGTTGCTTCGCAAAGAACAACAAAAGCACGTGACATGAATTCACATTGTCAACTAACGCTTTTAAATAAAGCCCTCACCCAGGAGGTCTGAACTACAAAGCCTCACTCCCAAATGTATCACTACCAATGATGTGTTTATCTGAACATTTTGTGGCAATCACCGATGGCAAAGCCTGGGAATGGTGATGTACCCATACAGGTAAAAGAAATCCCTAACACTTTTGTGAATAGCAGGGCATTTTTGGCAATACTTGGACCACCAACCTAAATTATTACCCAACGTTGGCACGTCTCGCCACCCCTTCTTATTCTCCTCTGATTCGCCATATATAAGGCTTTGATCCTAAGAGAGTCATTGATGTAATAAGATCCCAGAAAACTGTGAGGGCTCCTGATCCGGACTCTCTGGCTAATGTGGTCCTAAAGGCCAACCTGCCCTTTTGGGTGTCCATCCTAGCCCGCCTTTTTGATAGGAGTAAGAGAAGCGGGTGTATGCACGTTAGTTGGACAGAGTATACCTCAATTCCGGTTTTAAAAAGCGGCCCCTGCGATGATCCCACGAATTATCATCTTTTGGCAATGATAGACGCCAGCCAAAAAATCGTTGCCACTAGTTTATTAAAAAAGCTAATTAAGTGGGCTGAAGGGCAACCGGTTTTTCCGAGTAATCATTGTACTTTGCACAACCTTGGAGCTCTTAATTTTGTCATAGCTGGCATTTTGAAGAATAACGCGAATAGGCTTTACATGTGTTTTATTGATTTTTCCAAGGCTTTTGACACTGTTGCCCACCCCCTGTTATGGGATGAACTGAGCAAATCGGGCATTGATCCTTGTTTGATATACTTCCATAATATCGTATACACAGATACCTCAGTGGTGGTTCAGGTATGTCAGAAAGGGGAAACCACAGACCTCATACCTACCAATTGTGGCCTCAAACAGGGTTGTGTGTTGCCCCCCTTACTAAATAACCTATACGTATCGGATACGGGCCAGGTGATCAACTCAGCGCACAATACTCCTCCACGTATAGGGAACACCCCGACAGCCTGGATTGGCTATGCGGATGATACCGTTTTATTAGATCTGATGCCCATCAGCCTACAGCACTCAATCACTGCACTTTCCTCCGTTTTAACGTGTAATAACTTGGGTATTAATGTCATGAAAAATAAGATTTTGATTATTGGGCATAGGATTAAGAATATAGTTATTTAGGTATTCCATTAGGTAATTGTCCTAAAATGGATTGTTATGCCAATTGTATTATTACAACAATCATGAAAAAGTGGATTTTATTAAGAAGATCCATTTGTAAAAAAAGGTGTATACAACATTGAGGGTATGGTAACAATATATAGAACCAGTATAGTCCCGAGAATACTGTATGGTTTGTCTCCTATCTCTGAATCTAAACTGGCTTGGTTTGAAAAACGTAATGGGAAATTATGACGCTCAATATTGGGAGCACCTAGTTCCGTTCTGGTGGAATCACTGAAATGCGAATTAGGTCTTACATCTCTACATCCCCTCTAGTTAATTAAGAGATGTGAGCTCTATCTCTCCTCTCTTCCTGTCGTTGTCCTCATCCGTTCATGGAATTTATAGCCAGTCAGAGTAAACAGACGTGCCTAAATCCTTTTCTGGGCGAATTTCACGCGTCTGCATGCAATGACTTGACACTAACTGGCATTACTTTTCCTGAATTAATTGACCCCCTACATGGACATTTTTATTAAAAAAGAAGACTTAGAGATTTGGAGATGGTGAACAACATTGCAGCACTTTCAGGGAAAAAGATGACCAGAGTCTTGGCTCTCAGAGTTTTATGTTAACTACCCTGCGCTCCTATTTTACCAAGTTGTGCCCACTGTAAACACCTAGATTCATTAATTACCTACGTCTCATCTTACCCACACGTGAGCACAGCGGAAGATGGATCGGTTTCCAAAATAAAGACAAGACTTGCCTTTGCAATTGTACTGTAGAAACGGCTTATCATGTCTTAAGTGCCTGTGCTAAATTAAGTCATCAATAAGTAAAAAGTCATTTGCACTTGGCAGTTAACACAAGGTTAATTGAATCTGACCAATTCTGGAGCAGTATCTACAACATCAACTCCTTGGTCATTACCTCTGCTGCTTTTCACGTTTGGAAGGAGGCTTTATCCCTCCTCCACTATTCCCAAAATGTGTGAGTTCTGTCCAGCTCTTCCTCTTTTTTCTTATTGTTGCACGTGTCACTTTAGACTGCCTCTATCATCTGTATGCATGCTAGGATTTTGTACACTTTTTAAACTCAACTAATTAGAATTATTATATACGTTGTTTTAACTTCTTAGGTTACATCATGTCCAGGTTTTGAATTAATGTAAAGACAATTTCATGTTTATGTTTGATGAAAATATGTTTTTATGTTGTATTTAATAATTGTATGTAATTGATAATTTATTACATTGGTGCTTAAGGTCTGTTTTTAAACAAATGCACAATAAAAAAATATAATAAAAAAAGAAATTGGCAATTGATGTGAGTACCCTGCATTAGATGGCAATACCCAACAAATGATCCTAATACCTGGTGTAGTGGTGCAGAAGGAGGAGACTGACACACTGTGGGCATGGTTGTTGGCATAAACCTTTATTAGTAATGAAAATAAATAGAAAGCCTAACTTTCCCTAACTTTAAGCAGGGTTTTCCAACCTCAACTAAAGAGGATAATGGATTCATCAAGATGTTCATGTAAATCAATAGTCCACTGCCATGTGTCAAAAACCTACTTCTGTCCCTCACACATATAACTAAACTGAAGAGGTAGTATTGGTCCAGAAAATGACTCACTTCTCCTGGACAGCAGATCACATTTCCAGTGTTTAGATGTGATCTTTACATGAAGGAATACCTCCCTTTCCCAGGTCTCAATCCCTTTCCATGGAACAAAGCAAAGGTCCAGGTTGTAATGCCAAAAAGCGGTAAACTTCCGATTCAAACTCAAAAGGTAAAGTTCCAGTTCAAAATAAACAATCTTTATTGCCTATATTGCTTCTTCACTATAGGATTCTTAGATAATGCCTCCCTTCTCTAGGTGTCTGGCTTTCAGTGTTTTCCCCACACAAAGCCAGGGGGAATGACTCCTTGCCCCTGGACTCTCTCTTTACTTGTTTTTTTACGATTTCACAATGCACTGGAAAATGATTCCCTTCCCCTGCCCTTCCTTGGCTTTGTTCTTATACTCTCATGGATTTTACTTTCACAGTTCACAACACCAGGAGGAATTACTATCTTCCTCTGGCATTTCTTGGCTTTAGTTTCACAGTTCACAATACCAGGGCGAATGATTCCCTTCCCCTGGCCTTAGGCTTTTTATCACAGTTCACAGTGCCGGGGGGAATATCTCCCTAGCCCTGACCTTTCTCATGCTCTTTATCACAGTTGTCAATGCCAGGGGGAATATATCCCTTCCACTGGCCTTTCGCTGGCTCGTTATCAGAGTTCTCAATTCCAGGGGGAATTTCTCCCTTTACCTGAGCTCACTCAGGGTCTTTTTCACAGTTCACAATGCCAGACGGAATGTCTCCCTTCCCCTAGCCTTTCGCAGGCTCTTTATCACAAGTCACAATGCCAGGGGGAATATCTCCCTCTGTTGTTGTGGTTCCCAGACCCAAGTTTCTTTGATGGCTCATTCTGGGCAGACCTGGTTCACGACCCTGCCAGGTACTGCCACGTAGATGAGCAATGAGGATTTTCTCCTCCTCAGGCTGCAGGTCCCAGACCTGGCTTTCTTCACTGTATCTTGTTCCCTTTTTACCCAGATCACTATCCTCCAAGATATTATAATGATTCCTGGTTCTACGTGTTATTTCTTGGTTTCAGACCCTGGTTATGGGGCTTATCTTGTTCCCCTCTAAGACCCAGGAATCCCATGTACCTTCTGGGTTGCTGCCAGGATCATCTCTGCCACCCTCTGGGTCTCTGATGGCTTTCCTCATTCTACTCCTGCTTTTGAGGAGCTCGCAGTGACCCTGCACTTTTTCTTCTTGGGTGGGCTGCACTTCTCGGAGTGACTGCATGGTTCTGTGGCTTATTCCGCCCGGACCCCCGTCTTTCTTGCCATCCGATCTGCCTGTGCATGGGAGACTGGGTAGGGATGCCTGGATTCTCCCTCTCACGTTGGGGTCATCAGCATCGCCTCACTTCCTGTTATGTCATCAGGGGTCAAGGGTCGTGTGATGTCACTTCTGCTACCCCAGGCATTTTGGTGAAATTACGTCCCTTGGGGACGGGGTTCTCCCCCAAGAAAATATTTTTAATAATAGGATAAACTGGTGAACTATACAGCACCAACTGTGCACAGCAGCATTTCCCAATGCATTTTATGGTGCTTTTCTCCAAAATATATGCCAGTATGAAAACCATTTACACGCTGCCTGTGCCCACACATTTCCGCGCTGACTGCATTTATAAATGAAAGTATTCCCATGTAAGAACATACTCATGTTGGGCATAATGCCAGTAATGATAGCATAAAAAACATACATAGACTGGCACTGCCAATATATACCAGTACCCACACATAAGAACATGCTCCTGTTGGTTTTACCATTAAAAATGGAATGCCACAATAAGAAAACATATTTCAACTGTCTGTTCCAATGCATGTCAGTCCGGACACATAATAATACTTATCATGTTTGCTTTATCATAGATGATCAGTAACAAATTCCATGTCATAGTAAGATATAATTATCTAGACTAGCTGCACCAAAATGCCAGTCTAGTCATGTAATAATGCTTATCATGCCTGCTTTATCATAGATATACAGTATAAAATGTCACGAAAATTCAGAGAAAAGTGTTTATTTACACTTGGCAAACCATTTTAATTTCTGAAATTACAATGTGCAAATTGGCAGTGTGTTCTAACCTTCTGCTGCTTTAATTGCACTGACTCATTTCAATGAAATGGATGTTTCCTGCTGCCTCACAGTGTCTTTGAGGTTTTCCATCAAAGCTGCCTAGCCTCCTTGTTTGCATGAGGCTTTGTATCTAAAGTGCTTCCCTCCATTGTCTGCAGTGATTGGCTGTTGGCTTTGTTTTCAAGCAAATCAGGGGTCCGGCAGGCTTCAGCCCGCCCTTGTTTCAAAGGTCTACTTTCTAAGGTCCCTGTCCGATTCTCTGTCTGCTTCACAGGCTGCAACATGAGATTCTGCAACAGCCAAACCCTCATTGTCACTAAGGCGGCTTCCCTGGACTATTGGACTGCCATGACTCTTTTACCATATTCTGTTTGGGTTAGTTCCCTCCTTGATTTACCTGTACTTCCTTCTCAGAGGGTACTCAACTCTTCCTGTCATGTTCTCATTTGAAGCTTATCTATACTCACCTCCACCATCTGACTACCACTCTAAATTCCTTAACTACTGGTCTCCCATTTAACTTTTAAGTCAAACTGAGTTTATTTTTGCATTTACTTAAAAGTCAGACTTGGGTGTATTTTTACATTTACTTGAAAGTCAAACTCAGTGTATTTTTGCATTTACTTGAAAGTCAGACTTGGGTGTACTTTCGCATTTACTTGAAAGTCATGCTGAGTGTATTTTTACATTTACTTGAAAGTCAGACTTGAGTGTATTTTTGCATTTACTTGAAAGTCAGAGTAGGGTATATTTTTGAATTTACTTGAAAGTTCAACTTCAGTGTATTTCTGCATCTAACTTTTGGCCATTGATTGTAATCTGCTAGCCCAGTGACTATTCAATACTCCTTTACTTGCTTACTCCTCCCTCTGCCTCTTCTCATTTCCACTCATGGCGCTTTCTGTTTCTCCCATCTATTCCAACTGCTTCTCTATCAACTACCCTTCCCTTCTCACTAAGTCTGGAAAAAAAGAAATTTAAAAAGGATATCTTGGCTTCCAACCCTGGACTCCCCATCGCTGATACCTATTCCAGCGCCTCTTCCAGACAGACCCTCACCAACATCCTCTTTGTTGTTCCTTCGCCGGATCTATGGACCCCCATATGATCTGCTTTGCGTGTGCTTTGTCCTGTCTCCTCCTCTCCCATTAATGGTGGCACTCGCTGGGATGTCAAAAGCAGAATATGGGGGTGGGAGTGCACTGCCGTGTAATTGGAAGTTCAACAGCAAGTAAATTTGTTAGAAATCCAGATTAGGATTAAGTAAAGGTATTTTAATGTTGTTTCAGGTGCAGGCAGGCTATTGTCACAAGACCACTTGGGACACAAAATAAGACTAAAACCAGAACTGCGTATTACTAAGCAGTAAGCCCAAATGCACTCCTCTAGAACCTAAGTTCTATAATTAATTTTCCATGTTAGTGATATGGGTTTAATGAATCATATCAAACTCAATATTGATGTATATTACCTCATAAACATCAATCAATTAAATAGTACTTCTTCCATCCATGTAAAGGATTATTATACATAAAGCTTTAGAACAGGTGGACCAGAAATATCGAAAAAAGCATTAGTAACAATTTGAAGTGATAAGGTATGTTTTAATTAACCCATCATCTCTTTTTCTTTTCAAAATAAAATGTTCAAACAAGGATGTATCAACAAAGAGTTATACACATTTGTGCCACGTAGCATGAACCTTCATTTAGTCATGAAATCATTACTGTGCGTCGTAGCAAAACGACCAAAACAAACAAATTCCAGTGTAACAGTTAGACACAACTTTTCATCTGTGTGACAATCCCCATCAGGGAAAAGTGTGTAGGGGCTCTTATACATAAAGACAGCTCCCCCCAGGGAAGCCCTTTTGTGGATGTTGCAAAAATAACCAATGGTTTCGGATCCTATAGATCCATCTTCAGGGTGGGGCTTCACTGTTCTTGCGTTCATATGGGGCAAAAGTAGTTTATAATTCTTTCTGGATCTTCCTCTGTGGGGAATTTAGAAATAACAAGTGTTTTAATCTATTTGTCTAAAATAGTTGATTACCAAGGATAAACTATAAGTTTAAATGTCACTGACCTCTCCCGGAAGATATCTGTGGTCCGGGATCAGGACCTAGTCAAAGGAAAGTACAACGGTAACTAGAAGCTAATCATCTCATTTGTGTATTTGAATTCCCCAAGTTAGAAGGGTACTAAGTTAACATGTTCCGATTACTCACCCAGTCTTCAGAATGTAACTTCCAGGAGACTGGGGCGGCAGAAGGTGACTCCAGAAACCCTAAAAAGTCAAATTCAGTGTCAATTAGAACTTAACTGAGAGTGCAACCCGGTAAAGCAGTATTGTGGCTAGAGGCAGATCTCAAGCCAGGATATAATCCCTAAGTGGGCCGATGCTAAATCGAAATAGTTTAGGGATGTGCGTCCAGTGTACATCAATGTGTCCGCATACCACGAGCGACTTCACACGAAGAACGCTCACGGAGGCTGAAGGAAAAGTTGATAGAGGCTCACCTGAAAAGCGGGGCTAGGCGCTCCGTGCCGGTTGCTGCAGTGTCCGCCAACCGAATGTCGGTAGCGAATGTCTACTCGACTGCCGGTAGCGTTCACTGTAGTCACGGCAACCTCACGCATGCACGTGAGGTCCGTTCGATGTCGGCCATGTTGGAGTGGGCGCTAGTACGCCACACTGTAGTCATGGCGTCAAACCACGCCATTTGTTTAAGTAACTTTGAGTATGAATGTGTAGACTAAAGCTGTTACGAATGACTCCAAGTTCTAGGAGTATCCGGCTTAATTGAAAGTAGATAAGAAAGCGTGAGTAGTTTGATCTATACATAAGAGTCTATCCATAAGGAGAGCCTGTTATACAAATCGTACTCGGCCATATTAAGTGTTTTCATGAGATGCACTCAATGTGAGTGGGGGCATCCACGCGGCACAAGCAGTAACCGTGGGGTGTCCCCATCTCACATCTGGGAAATTGACATCCACTAGGGGTTTAAATGGACTTTACATCAGTCGTTAATGTTGTGGATAGTAAAACAGGGCCAAAGACAAGGCCGTGTTAGGGGGGACCATTGCTTCCCATAAAACTCAGTCCTTGGGGTTATTAGAATAGGACAGAAAGAATATGAGTGGGGGCACCACCGCGGCACAAGTTTGTAACCGCGGGGTGCCCCCATCTCAAATTCGTAACAAAAAGACTAACTAAGGGTTACATGGTGACCTAGGATTGTCGCTCTTCAGACTATCACTGGACATGTTAAGTAGAAGGATATCGGTCAACAAAAGCTGTTACATCAAATGATCAATAGATGTGATACAATACATCAGCATTTAAAAGAGTTATTCATCATCAAAAAGCATCTAAAAACTTGCACAGTGACAGCATCCAGAAACATTTCTATAATCCTGCTCTTCCTAGCCCGTTGAGATGGGTGAAATTCATAAAAAACACATAAGGTCAAACTCTGAGTTCATGCCTCGGGGGTTCAGAGAGTCCAAAAGTTCAATCCACAGTATCTCACGTTGTGCCAATTTTCTTTGCACATCACCCCCTCTCCTAGCCGCTGTAACCTATTCAAGGATGACACATTGTAGTTGCGCCACTGTGTGTCGTGCCTCTAAGAAATGAACTGCCACCGGGGATTTCAGGCTTTTAGTCCAAATATTGGACTTGTGCTCAGTCCATCTAATTTTGGCTTTTCTAGTGGTCATACCTACATAGTAGAAACCGCATGGGCATTTTAATGCGTAGACTACATTTTGGGCATCGCAGGTACATGAATGACGTAACTGTATATGCTTGCCTGAGTGTGGATGTGTGATATAGTTGCCCTTAATGATGTTGCCACAATGTTGGCAATTGTAGCATGGAATTGTTCCTTTGTGCTGAATTATGGTGCTAGGAGAGGAGATCTCTGCTTTCACCAGACTTTTGCGTAAAGATTTGCTATTTCTGTATGCAAATGTTGGTAGTTCTGGGAAGAGATGTTGCAACTGTGTATCCAGTTGTAGCATTAGCCAGTTCTTCTTGATTGTTCTTTTTATTCTCATGCTTTGAACCGAATAAGTGGTCACATATACTAATGGTTCAGCAGGTTTGGTGGGTTTACGAATCAGTAGTGTTTCTCAGTCGATGTGCCTGACCTTTTCTGCAACCTCGGATATCAAAGTCGGGTTATACCCTCTCGTAGTGAATTTAGTTCCCAATGTTGTGGCCTGGCGGTCGTATTCTGAGTTGTCCGAAATGTTCCTCCTATAGCGCAAAAAAAGACTGAAAGGTACGCTGTCAATCATACGTTTAGGATGGAAACTTGTAGCAAGTAAGAGACTATTTCTATCAGTTTGTTTCATGTAGATCCTAGTCTCCAATTTCACTTCTGACACATATACTTCTACATCGAGGAAATGAATATTTGTTGTGCTTGTCTCTGTTGTGAACCTAATGCGGGGATTCATCTCGTTCATCATTGTAAAGAATTCATCCAATTCCTCTTGGGGGCCTGTCCAAATGCCAAAGATGTCATCGATGTACCTCTGATACGATGAGCGGTGTCTCATCCACCTTGGTGATGTAAGATGTGTTCATTTTCTAAGTAATACATACAAGCATTAGCATAGCATTGGGCCATAGCTGCTCCCATGCTGGTGCCTGATGTCTGGATAAACTATCTATCTTGGAATTTAAAGAAATTATTACTGAGAACCAGTTTCAAGAGAGTGAGGACAAATAATCTGTCACCTTTGCATTTATCGGTGTTAAGTATAAGCCATTCGATTGCCTCAAGTCCGGCTTTGTGTGCTATGTTTGTATAAAGAGACGTAACATCCATGGTAAATAGTGTGTCTCTTCCATTCACGAATTGTGTGTCTTTCAAAAGTTGTAAAAAGTGCATTGTATCTTTCACGTATGTTGGTGTTTCTTGAATCAAAGGTTGGAGAATTTTGTCCAGATATTGTGCAAGTGGTTCCAGAATACTGTTGGTGGCTGCTATGATCGGGAGTCCTGGAGGTTTCATCAGTCTTTTATGTATTTTCGGTAGAATGTACATCACCGGCATAATTGGATGTTGATTTTCAAGGAAACGTTGCGTTTTGTTAGAGATGAGTTTGTTTTCTTCTGCTTCATCTAGTACTCTTTTGATTAATGTTCGCACTGTTTCTGTAGAATTTATAGGGACTTCCAAGTAAGTGTCCTCATCACCCAATTGGCGTTCAATTTCATCAAGGTAGTCTTGTTTATCCATTAAAACAAGGGCACACCCTTTATCTGCCGGTTTAAAGATTATTGTCTGATTGTCTAAAAGGTTTCGCAATGTCTGGCGTTCTATTTTGGAGAAATTCCCTTGAGCATTAGTTTTAAATCAAATCTTCTTAAATTCATCCAGGACTGTTTTTTAAAAGGTTGACAGGATATGGTTTTGTATAGGCAGATTGAAAGTGCTTTTTGGGTTAATCTCCAAAAATGTATGTGGTTCTTTGTCCGTAGTGTCCTCCTCCAATGAATTGAAGAACACTTTAAGCTTCAATTTACGCATCAGTTTAAAGAAATCGATTTTTTCGCGTAAGAGGGTACTGTTGTTCTTGGGAACGAACGACAAGCCCTTCTTAAGGACTTACGTTTCCATCTTTGAGAGACGATAAGATGAAATATTGACTATCAGGGTTTCTTCGACCCCTTCTTCCTCTGCAGATTTTTTCTTTTGTCCTCTTCTAACTGGCTTTTTCCTAAAAAAGCCGCAGCGTTGTTGTTCGCTGGATCGCTTGCAGAGCTACCTGATGGTCCTGATGTGGCTTCAGCCGCTTGGTCTGGTGTGACTTCTAGTTCAGTACTGGAGGCTTCCGATGAGGTGTTCCCAGTCAACGGTGATCCTGTTTTCCGTGGATTAGTGTGATTAGGTTTATTTGAATAGTGACCATAGTAGGCTTGCCAACTATAGACTATATTGAGTTTATAATTCTGTGTGTCCAGTCTGAATTTCCTAATCTTTTTAACCTCTAGTTCTTGCTTATAGCTTGCCAATTTCTGATTGGTTTCCTCAAGGATTTGTTTCAATTGGTCAGCAGTGTAGGACTTACTCAGTGAGGTTTTCAATCCTTCTATATCCTCATTCAGTGTTGTAAGCGAATGTGCTAATTCTTCAATTGTTAAAATTATTAAGTCAAGGGAACACTTGTTGAGAATTAGATGCCAGCGCTTGAAAAAGGCTGGATTTTCTTTACATAACGTGGGTTCGAGATTTACCCGTAGCCCTCTTGGTATCCTTTTTGTAGTATAGTACTGTGCCAGCGTGGAAGCGTGTAACTTGAGATTGATCTCTCTATGAATTTTCCACTCTAGTTGTCGTATTAATTCCTCAGGTTTATATGTTGCTGTGAGTTCAGTGCCGGCTGTTTTGATCAGCCCTAGTATCCTTGTAGCCTCCTCTTCACTAAAGGCAAGAGTTTCTGCTCTGTTGTTCGTGGTCTGGTCTATCTTGGAAAAGGACATATTAAATAAAGCCACTATATTAGCTCAAAAAAGGTTAAACCAATTATAATTCAACTAATCAATTGGTGCGTGCAACTCCCTTTGTGTGGTCAAAGGAACGGCAAAAGCAGAATATGGGGGTGGGAGTGCACTGCCGTGTAATTGGAACTTCAACAGGAAGAAAATTTGTTAGAAATCCAGATTAGGATTAAGTAAAGGTATTTTAATGTTGTTTCAGGTGCAGGCGGACTATTGTCACAAGACCACTTGGGACACAACATAAGACTAAAACCAGAACTGCGTATCACTAAGCAGTAAGCCCAAATGCACTTCTCTAGAACCTAAGTTCTATAACTCATTTTCCATGTTAGTGATATGGGTTTAATGAATCATATCAAACTCAATATTGATATATATTACCTCATAAACATCAATCAATTAAATAGTACTTCTTCCATCCATGTAAAGGATTATTATACATAAAGCTTTAGAACAGGTGGACCAGAAATATCGAAAAAAGCATTCGTAACAATTTTAAGTGATAAGGTTTGTTTTAATTTACCCATCATCTCTTTTTCTTTTCAAAATAAAATGTTCAAACAAGGATGTATCAACAAACAAGAAGTTACACACATTTGTGCTACGTAGCATGAACCTTCATTTAGTCATGAAATCATTACTGTGCGTCATGGCAAAACGACCAAAACAAACAAATTCCAGTGTAACAGTTAGACACAACTTTTCATCTGTGTGACAATCCCCATCAGGGAAAAGTGTGTAGGGGCTCTTATACATAAAGACAGCTCCCTCCAGGGAAGCCTTTTTGTCGATGTTGCAAAAATAACCAACACGTTTCGGATCCTATAGATCCATATTCAGGGTGGGGCTTCACTGTTCTTGCGTTCATATGGGGCAAAAGTAGTTTATAACCCTCGCTCCTGCCCATGCTGATTTTTGCAACCACTTGTTTGCCTCAGGATCCTTCTCCTCCCCTCTGAAGCACTCCCTTGTGCATCCTTTTCTCAGGAAACCCACAGCTGATCCTTCCTCTCCGGCAAACTATCGCCCAATTTCCATTACCCACTTTCTGGGCAAACTCCTGGAAAAGCTGGCCATCTCTCAGCTTAACCTTCATTCAGATTCTGTTGGTTGTCTCCATGACCACCAGTCCGGCTTCAGAGCGGCCAGAAGCACGGAAACTGCTCTCCTCAATATCCATGAAGATCTGCTCTCCAACCTTGATTCTAACATTCCCTCTGTACTCATCCTTCTTGATCTCTCTTCTGCCTTCGACACAGACAACCACACCATCCTGCTCAACCGTCTCCATGATAATCTGGGTATCACTGATCAGGCTCTGGCCTGGCTGACCTCTTTCCTTTCTGATCGACCCTCCCAGGTCCAACTGGGGTCTTTTCTATCATCTATCTTCCTCTCCACCTGTGGGGTTCCCCAGGGGTCTAACCTCTCACCCTGGCTTTTCAACCCATACCTGGCAACTCTTGCTCACTGCATTGCCATTTTCTGCTCAAATTTCCAGTGCTACGCTGATGACACTCAACTCATCTTCCAGCTGCCCTCGGCCACCTCCTCTCCCTCTCTCATCTCTGACTGCCTAACTGCCATTCAAGATTGGTGTGCCGCCAATGATCTTTGTCTGAATGCCAGCAAGACGGAGATCCTCCTCATCGGCACACCATCTCCATCCTTTTCCCTCACTCTCTGGCTGGCCTCCCTTGGCCCTCCTCCTACCTCTACCTGTGAGGCTAAGAACCTTGGGGTCATCTTTGACTCTTTCCTTCTCAGCCCATATCTCTGAGGTCTCCAAAAAGTCAAACTTCTTACTGCACCTCCTCAGAGGTATTCTTCCTTTCCTCTCCTTCCCTCAGAAGCTCACTGTCTCCCAAGCTCTGGTTCTCTCTCGGTTGGACTTTTGTAACAGCCTCTTTCTAAATCTACCTGCCTCTACTCTCCGCCCTCTACAACTTATCCAGAACAGGACTGCAAGACTTGTCCTTGGCCTCAAGCCCTGGGATCGTATCTCTCCAGCTTTGAAATCTCTCCATTGGCTCTCAGTGGATGCAAGGATTAAATTCAAAACCCTCTGCATTGTCCACAAGGCTTTCTGTGGCCTGGGTCCAAAATACCTTCAGCTATCCCTCCGCAAATACCTCCCCTCTCGAGCTCTTCGCTCCTCTACCTCTAACTCCCTCCGGGTCAATTGTTTTTCAAAGAAACAAGCTGGGGGTAGATCTCTATCTTCGGCTGGGGCCTCCCTCTGGAACAGCCTCCCTGCCACTCTCAAACTTAAGGAGAACCATCTCCGGTTCCGGAAGCACCTCAAAACCTTCCTCTTTGCTTCTGCCTTCGCTCCCCTTCTCCCCTGCTGATCTGCTCTCTTGGCACTGTGCACCTGGCCACCCTCTGTCCCCTGGGCCCAGGTACCTGCTCACCCTGCCACCTTCCTGCACTGCCTCCTGGCCACCCCATGCACTGGGGACTGTATCTGTACCCATACAGCCCCCCCCATTTTTCTTCTTTTCCTGCACTTATTCAGACTTACCCAGTCTGCTGCCTTAAACACAGCACTTGCCACTTGCTGGCTGCACTACCATAGTTTGCCTCCATTTTCTATTTATTTTATTTATCTGCGCTCCTCGGCTCTGCACTTTCCACTCTCCCCCTTCCATGCACTTTTTCCCTTTTCCCTTTCCCGTGCACTTGCACGTTCTCAATGTCACTGGGTCTAGTAAGATTGTTTTTATGTTGTGCTGTGTTCTCCCTTGTTCCCCTCCCTTGCCTAGTCGCGCTCTGAAACACTTGTTTATGAGCGCGATACATATAAAATATCATATCATATCATGTCACAATAAGAAATGGCAAGACTGATTGCATCAAAATGCTAGTGTAACCACGTAATAACCCTTATCATGCATGCTTTATCATGCTATTAAAGAGCGCATGATAAGTGTTATTAAATGGCTAGGCTGACATTTTGGTGTAGTAAGTCTAGCCATTTCTTACTGTGGCATGGCATTTTTTACTGGGCATCTATGGTACTGTTTCCTACTTTCGGAGCAAAAGTCAGTTTATCTACAGATATTAGGCACCTCTATGGGGGCTAAAATGGCACTAGCACATGCCACAACATTCATGTTTAAGTTTGAAATAGATCCCAAACTCGCAAACATGTATGGCACAAGTACATACTCTTCTGGGGTAGGTACATTGATGATGTGCTCCAAATATGCAGCGGACCTACTGACAGTTTGCAGCAAGTTTTTGAATATCTTAACAAAATCGATCCACGTATTCAACTCACCAAGAATTTAAGAGACCCACGGATACATTTCCTGGTTGTCCATGTAAACCCCAATGAGAGAAGCTTTACAAATAACATTTTTCCTAAGGCTAGACTGTAACAATTTACTGTAGTGAATGACCTTCCACTCTCCTTGTACTATCAGTAGTTTACCCTACAGCCAACTCCTGCATGTTAAAAGTAAAGTAAGCAACACCACTGCAACAAGACATTGGGCCTCATTAGGACCCTGGCGGAATGGGTTTAACAGCGAGGTAGAGCTGCCGGTGCAATTAAACCCATTCCACCCTGTTACAAGGTCCCCTTGCGGGTCCCGCTCTGGACATCTGGTCAGACCAGACGTCCTGTGTGGGTCCCGCGAGAGGACCAATATGCTAACAATGTGCCCGTCATTAACGGGCCCGTTGTTAGCATGCTCCCCATTCCCATTGAGCCCTAGCGGGGCTCAATGGGAATGGGGATGGTCCGGGTCTGGGTTCCCTGAATGGGAAAATACAGGGCCATCCAAAGTCGGAATGACCCAGTATTTCCTCATTCAGGGACCACGGATTCGGACCCGAGTTTGGAGGCAGCCATACCCTTATTAAGGGCATGGCTGCCTCCAAACTCGTAATGAGGCCCATAGTCTTAAACACAATTCAGATTAGGTGATATAAGAAAGAAGAACAGAAACAGCTCAGAATAGGGCTGATATAAACACTAGAGATGCGTTCTTGGCCAAACACTCATAAAAAAAAACATCGGCTCTGGTACACGTATCAAAATATTCCATAGAAAGTAATAAAATTAAGAGTTCAATTTCTAAACATTGGAATATTCTCAAAAAGGATAGTAACCTAAAAGATCTTTTTAAGGAGAGTCTGGTGTTTGCTTATCAAACATAGTAACAACTTGAGGGACCTACTAGTACGGGCTACCAGGCAGCAACCTCAGGGGCATGAGGGTTCACATAGAACGGAGACGCATAGGTTCTGCAAATTGTAATAATGCCACAAAGGAGAATATAATGTTACATCCACGCCCAGGAAAAAAAAAATGTTTATAAAACATTTTGCAACATGTGATTCTAAAAATGTTATATACAGCATTAGACGCCCCTGTGGCATTTACTATGTAGGATACACTTGTAGGAAAGCAAAGACAAGATGGACTGAGCATCAATCAAATGTTAGTACTTTGAACATGAGATCACCTTTGGCACAACACTTCAATGAGGAAAGACTCAACGAGGCACAGATGAAATTTCTGATTCTGGAGGTGGTGGACACTAAGAAGATACATATGGACATTGACGTGCGTTGAAGCAGAAAGAGACGAGATGGATTGATTTTTTCTACTCTATCTGTCCGTATGGGATAAACAAGAAACACATTTTTGACTTGCTTTATTTGAGAAACTACTTGGCTGAGTGGCATTATTGATGTCCGTTTGAAATACTTATATTCACTACTGTTAACCATATAACTTATCCATCCAAAGGGATGAAGTCATCTGTGTTTTTCTCCTTTGTCTTTTCTCAATAAATGTCTTATTTGGAATAGATGGGTATTGAAAGTCAGGAGTGGCCGGTACTTGACTATTATAGAAAGTGCAAGCAGTACCCTTTATTTGCTCACCTAAATACAGTTATCAGTGAATGTACTCCTTGAGAAGCGGATGTAACCATGCCATTAATTGCCTTTAACCAACATTAGGATACATAGATTTCAGCCTGACGGCACAATAAGATTACCTCGTCATACCTATTTATACTGTGCTGCTGAAAATACATTCCGTTTGTCTTATGAAGCGCTACATTGTAGTAGCCTTCTATTTTTCTGTAACAGCTGTACGTCGGCTGAGTGCCCAGCAATTATTTTTAAATTTTTTTTGTTTTTTAATTTTTTTATTATTGAAAGTTGTTTTAATCAAGATAACTTGATTTTTCAACATAAGTAACAATAACTTTACAAAATTAAAACATGTTCTTTTTAAAAGAGAGGCATAATATGTAAAAACAAAAACAAAAGAATAATAAAGGAAACATTTTTTTTTAAAACAATATACAATTTCTTCTTGTAACATGATGCTTATCAATTTTTATCTACTATAAATGACTCATAATGGTTGGCTTTTCCAATAAACCCAAACTGTATAGAAAATTGAGTGTGGCATGTCTGATGATTTTCAGATTGGCATGAAACAACAAGTTCCAACATCGACTATTGCTTACAATCAATATCCAGTAAACAAATGTGCAAAATGTACAGTTTGCTTTGATAATAACTTTGGGCATTCAACACATAGATGTTTCTGGTGCAATTTGACAAAATCGACAATGCAGCTTGGTAATTGGTATAACTCTCCGGGCACACAAAACTTCCTTAATAGGCCAAATGTTAAGGCGAAATTCGGAAACATGATTAAGTAACTCTCTGTTTCCCCATATCGTTTTAGGGCAAATGGGTTGTTCTTGAATTTCCGGTAGAGAAAACATGCTGACCTCGTTTTAATCCAATCATCTTCCCACACATGCTTTTTGGCCATATCTGGATTTTCGAGAAACAAGGCACTTCACTGCAAATGCATCTGTAGATCTTAACAAATATGCCGAGATAATGCCCAGTAATCCCGGTTAATCAATATTTAACACACATTTGCAATACGAGTACCATTTGTAAATTGCATAAAGAAATAAAAGAGCAAGCTCATGTCTGAGGATACATATAGGTTCTGACAGTGGAAGATTTAAGGCTCGCTTCCAGTAGCACCCTTCTATTATTGACCAATAGTGATAAGATTTATCATGAAAGGCCTCTGTGGCATATAGTATCACTGGATTGAATTTTTGTTTATAATACACCAACATGGGGGCGATCGAAAATGTACAATATTTGACTTTAATTAGTCGAGTTTGAGAGATGGCAGTCATTAATTTCTGCTTTATGTATTGATGATTAGTGTTCCATTGAGGGCAATTGGTTATATATGTGCCCGAATAGATATATGAATTGACTGAGGTAAGATGGATGTTTTGAAGAGGCCATTTATAAGTGGGCTTGCGTTGCTTTAGCTTGCCAAATTGGATCATTTTCGTTTTCATTAAATTAAATGAAATGCAATTTTACTTAGTGTAATCATCAAGAGCACTCAGAAGATCACATAGCCCTTCAGGAGTTTTTGAAAAGAGAACTATATCATCAGTGTAAAGCAGGTATTTTACATGGACGCCATTGATTTTCGGTGGATCTGCAACAATTCACTCAAAACTTTGACCCACATCCGAGATGAAGAAGGTAAACATTGCAGAGGCCAATAAGCAACCTTGCTTTAACCCACATGCGGTCTGAATCAAATCGGATAATACCCCTTCACTAGACAGTTCAATTTGGATAGTGGTGTCAGTGTGTAAATCAATGAGCCACTTTACAATAGACCATGGGCACCCCCCCTCCATCAGTCACTTGTAAAGAAGCTCACAGGGGACAGCATCAAATGCCATTCTAAAGTCTATGAAGGCAGTGTATAATGGTTGTTGCTCTTGTTGCGCTTTTCGAATAACACTATTTAGGGTGATGATATTTATGGCTGTCCGCAGGCCTGGAAGGAAGCCTGTTTGGAATGGGTCTCGGATCTTGTTCAAATCTAGCCATAGATAAAATGTGTTCAAGATTAATCTTTTCCCTGGGCAATCCATTAATGTAATGGGACGGTATGAAGCAGGGTCGTCTCTATTTGCTGAGCCCCCCTGCTCTCTCTTTCATAATGGTGGACCAGGTTGATTCCTCGACACCTAACCCTGTCTCTCTATGAGAGATTAGGGGCAGATTTAGATCACCTACTATTATTGTCCTGTGTCAGGGAGTCGAGAAAACGACACAATTGCAAAAAGAAGGAGTCAGCTGAGACATTCATTCTGCTCCAGTAGATGTTAATGAGGACCATAGTGACCATATTTCTAATTAATTTTACAATTTGAAAATATGGAGACGGGGATACAAGCTTCTTGTCCATAAAACCAGAAGCTTTTTTAATTGCTAATAGCAGGCCACCACTTGGTTGACCCATGGCGTTCTTAATGGCAGGAGTCACAATGATGGTATACAATACCCATATGGGGCTTTCGACGAGTCAGGTTTTCTGCAATGCTATAAGGTCATATTGTGCCAGGTCACTGCTCGATGAGTTGATAATATGCTTGTGACCTCTGGTGTTCCATGAAAGTAAACTGCAGGTTCTGATGGTAGCATCATGTTATGATCTTGAATTGGATACTTGAGTTATCATCGTATGAGGGACCTCCTTTGTGAACTGAGGTGTATTACTGTTCTGACTGGGCCTATATGTTTTGACTTGAGGTTTTTCAAAGAAATTCTAGCTAATGTGTGGTTCTCTAAATAGAATAAAGTCTAGATCAAACAATGATGATTTAGCCTGCCACAAGATATTCGTCACTATACTAGATTGTACGTGTATTCTGGCCTCAGACTGTTTGTTTATATCAGTGAATTCCATAAAGTTAATATCCGTTGAAGATAATGCTGATAAACTGGGAATTTCACTACATATGTTCAGGATACTCGATCTGTTGTGTGCGTACTTAGGATAAGGGACTTCTCGACATCTGAGGATTAAACAACAAGGCTTAGGTTGATTTAGCAACTTGCCATCATCTAAATGATTAGAATTGAGTAGATGCTTATCTTGGATGGGTTGTGTTCGAGGGGAAAAATTAACTCCATTAAGAGTACCGTTATATTGAGAACTCATGTTTGTTGGATGACAGGGACAGCCCCTTGAGTAGTGCACTCACATCCGGGAATGTTTCATGTCTGATGTTTTTAGTACCTTGGGTGCGCTCATTGAGCTCGGTTATATATAAATCAATGGAAGTTTTTATATTACCATTCAAGGTCTGTGTTGTTGGAACTGAGTGAACTAAGTTCATTTCCGATGGTAAATCAGTAATTGGAAATTTTTCATTATTCTGAGCAAGCGGAGGTATGGTTACATTGAAATTTGGGTCACATGGTTTTTCTTGAGGCATTAGATGTCTGGAGGAATTAACTGTATGAAATTATTGGGTATCAGTTTGACCAGCTGTGAGTGTAGCAGGTATTAGAGGAAGCACTGGTAAGTGTTTCACACGGGAGTCCTGAGCCATATATGCATTTATGGAGGTTCTAATCTCTTCTCTCAGCTCAGCAATACTTGGCTGTACTGTGAGAGCTTTGTCATTCTCCAGAGAGATGGCAGGCAGTGGCTTGTGTTCTGTCAATTTACAAATGTTTAAGCTGGCATTTGCGTTGGTTATACTGGATGGAGGAGGTAATGTGATGCACTGAGCAGTGACTGCGAGCGGAACATCCGGTAAGCTCTAACTAGCGGTAAGAGCCTCCAGCTCATCAAGGGGTCTGTATGGCATAAAGGTCTGTGTGGCAAGCTTGTTATTGGATGGCACATGCTCGACTTCTTCAGCATTACTTGGTTTTTCACGCCTGGTTACTAGCTTGATAAATTTGCACACTTTTACCCTGGATTGTGAATGCCTCCCCACTTTTGATTGCATTTTGGGTTTATTTTGGTCTGGCTTGGGAGCTAGTGTCAGTACCTTACTAGTTTCTACAATATTAGACAATGGAGCAAAACGTTTAAAGATGTTCGGCACCACTGAGACAGTAGGGGCAATGTCAGAACCATTATCAGAATGTCGAAGTTGCACACAGGAATCTTGGGGCGGTGACTTGCCTCCAGATATAATGAGTCTTTGATGTTCGTCATGCATTACTCGATAATCGTCAACTATTGGACAGAGACTCTCTGAATTCGTTTGGGGATTGGATGCTTCATGTAACCTTTGTGGGTTATTCGATTAATTCGACAGGCTTGCAGTGGTGCTTATAACTGTTCAAGATGGCACAGATGGCACCTGTGGCCCATTCAAAGTGGCCTTAGATCTTGTGTAAGGCCCGTGGCACTTGTATCATATGAACATGGAATGGGGTTTGCGGTGGCCTGTGTGTTATGAACCTTGATATCATTCCCCTGTTTGGGTAATAGGTAGTTTGTATTGTGGATAGTGGCTGTCTCCAGAGCTATTATTCCATTACAGTATTGCTCTAGCAAGGATGTCTGGTGATTCATTTTGCCATAAAGAACTTCATATAACTTAGCTAGGGTCAGGAGAGCTGTATTCATAGCACTCAGAGTGTTATTGAGGGCTGGGGCTTCTGGAAACGAGAAGCGTTTGGAATGGTTTCTGTTAATAAAAAATTCGGACTCCAGTACTGGGTCATCAAACCTTGTCCGCCACGGAGTTGGGGAAATGAAGGAGGGTGATTCGTCTACACAATGAGGATTAGACCCGTTGTGATTTTCAGATGCCTCATGAGTACTTCTCTGCTTCTTTTCTGGGACGGGGGACAGGTCTGGTAACTGATTAGTTTGAGTTGAAGTAACGCTATTGGTGTAATCTGGGTGCAAATGAACCAAATCGCCAGTATTGGAGCATATATGGAGAACATCAGGTGAGGGGGAAATGGACTTACCTGAGATGTTCATGAAGTCCATCGCCTCCTCATCGATTTCTCCTGCCATCCTTAGCTGGTCGTGAGCAGCCCTCAGTCTATGCTGAGCAGCCACCGAACATTGTATGGGCTCCAGAAGTACTTGTGTGTTTGCTCCAACAGAAAGCAACAGATCATTACATGGGGGCAGCTCTCCCGAGACCAATACTGAGACCATGGTCATATCGGTGACCTTGTCTGTTGGTCTCGGAATCACTGCTGCTAGAGGGTCCGGCAGGTGAGCCTCCTTACTGTTGGCTCTCACAACACTCCGAAGAACTGGAGTCCGACTTGTTGTTTGAATCAACAGGGGTGGAGCCTCAGGTGCACTTGGTCTTTCTGGTGACCTGTGACCGGGCTCAGGGCAAACTTCAGGTGGCGGACCAATACCACTGCTAGACATCATGTCTTGCATGTAATATGTGCGGATGTCCGATGTAAGTGACATTGAGCGCTGCATATTGGCGCTCCTGCGATTAGCACTGCCTGAAGTTTTTATCACAGCTGTTCTAAGATGAGCTATCGTAAATAGCTGATCAGGATTAAAGTCTGGCATACCTGTTTTTATTGTGTAACTTTTACCAACCATGATTTATGAGATCAGATTTGCAGCCCCGGGATGGTGCCGAGGATAAGCTGGGTATGTGAAAGCTCGGCAATGAGTAAAGGGGATTAGGGGCCGCTGGTCGCTCGTACGCAAGACAACAAGACAGCCCACTCAGCAACCACTCTTGCAAAACGTGCGTGCTAAACACGCGGAAGTGGTGGTTATGTTGGGCTGCTGGGAAGGTGGGCGGGTAGAATGAGGTCACAATTGGCCCAAAAAACCACAATGATGTGGATCAGTTACAAAAGACACTGTAATCCGTTGTTTAAATAGACATAAATGTCTATAGATGTGTGATGCTCAAGGTCGTAGTGCGGTTTGGCACCAGTTCCTTCAGAATGTTAGGTAGTGCTGTCCTGTAAATGGCCCTTGGCATGTAAATGCTGTCGGAGGAAAGCATGTGTTGGATTACCTAATGTAGAGGTGTCTACTTGTCCAATGGAGGTCCTGGCGCATCCACCACACATGGAAAGCAAGCGTTACCATGGGAGCAGCCAGCAATTAACTACCTAAACAACAGGTTCACTTAATGGTTGCTCCAAACTGCACAAACTACACAGTTTCTGTATATGGCATGGAGTGTTACAATGCTGTAACTATCTATTCCCGGGTAGTGTTGACTCCTAGGTTTAGTGACCAGCAATTGGATCAGTGAATGACGGGTTAATCATGTAGGTGCTTAAAATTATATAAGACAACAGTTTCCTCATGCTGGCCTTTGTCTTTAACAGTTGTTTTCCGTGCTCTCTCTTTTATATAATCGCAAATAAACACACTCAGTGTTTACACATCATACAGCATATACATTTTGCAATGACGTCTGTCGTCATGACATCACACTGCTCCCCACGGTTGTGTACATTGAGTTCTGCTCCTTTATTGACAGATTCTCTGAGCTTCCTTTATGAAGCCTATTAGGAGTAAGGTATGTTCACCTGTATCTGTGTCTGTGTGCATCCATACTTTACACAAAGGTGCCATTGTTGCTAAAACATAACATTTCTGACCACTATTCATAGTAAAGTCACATAGCATGGGGCTGTTAAAATAGGTCCAAATACACCAATAATGGAGTAACTCCAAGTGCACAAGAGAACCCAGCTTTATCTAGATACAAACGGCCACAGGGAGAGCGTACAAAGAACAATCTCAAAACGGCATTAGGATCAACAAGATTTTATGCAAGGAAAACATCATAGCTGATGCCATAGTTAGTAATCATCATAAAAACATTTGCTATTTCACTCAATTGGTTAGTGGAATATAGAATTTAGAGTTATCTAGAGGTGAACCTTTTACTATTGTTTCTTCCACAACTAATACCTCGTTCTAGATACATCCTTCTACAAATGATACATTACATTCTAGCATGCAATAAATCTAGCATGCAATCAACACTGGTTGATAAAAGAACATACTTTAATTGGTCAATGATTGGCACATTTAACCTCAGGCACTTTAATGCTGTGCCAAGGTATGTGATGGGGAAGGAGAGCTAGGTGAATCGCTATGATCCCTTCTAAAGATGTTACTCCCTTCTCATTCCCAGGCTTGAGGCCTGATCTGCCAGTCTGTTTGTGGCCTTGGGATGTTGTCTCTGTGTAGAGAAGCCTGCATTTCTGGAGCCACTAACAACATGGCTGAACTCTTCAAAATCTGCAAGGAACTCGCTAATCCAGCTACAGTCTCCACCCCTCTCCTCCCTTCCAAGGTCCTCTGCACCGTATTGGCCTCCCATTTCACATAAAAACTCAGGACATCTTGTCCTCACTCGTCTCCACACCCATCTCGATGCCTGATATCCTGCTTCCCTTGGCTACTCTCCTTCCACACCCCCACTCTCCTCCCTCCTGCAAATAGCACCAGATGAGGTCTCTAAAGTGGTCCGCTCTATGAAGGTCTCCTCCAAAGAGGTTCCCCTGCTCCTCCAGAACCATTAAGGAAAACATCTCTTCTCTCACCCTAACTCTTGCTGACTTCTGTAACCACTTCTTCACCACTGGCTCTTTCCCTCTATCCCTCAAGCACTCCCATGTGCATCCTCGCTTAAAAATAATCTGCTGACTGCTCCTGCTCGCCTAACTATCGCCCTATTTCCACAACTCCCTTCCTTGGTGAACTATTGGAGAAGCTGGACCTCCCCCGACTGACCCACCACACTGATTTTATTGGTTGCCTTCACAACCATCAATCAGGATACCGGTCATCCAGAGGCACAGAAACTGCTCTCCTGAACACCAATGAAACCATACTTGCAAATCCTGACTCCAACTCTCCCGCTGTTCTCATTCCTCTTGATCTCATCGCTGCCTATGTGACACCCTCAGCATCACTGACGGGGCACTGGATTGTATGACCTATTTTCTCACTAACCGCCTTTCCTAGTTACAATTGGGCCCTTTCTCCTCCACCACCTCACTCTCTACCTGTGGAATCCCCCAGGGCTCTATCCTTTTGCCATGGCACTTCAATTTCTATCTTGCCCCTCTTGCTTACCTGATTTCTTCCCTCTCTCCTCATTTCCGGTGTTATGCCAATGACACACAGCTTTCCTTCATACTTTCCTCTACTGTCGCTCCTTCTTCCTCACTTATCCATGACTGTCTATCCACCATTCAGACATGGTGTGCAGCTAATGATCTCTACCTTAATGCCAGTAAGACAGAGATCCTTCTCATTGGGACACCTATTCCCTCTTTTCCTCTTACCCTCTGGCCACCCTCTTTGCGCCCTACAACCCCACCATTCTGCGAGGCAAAACACTTGGGGTGATCCTCAATTCTGCTCTCTCCTTCTTCCCTCATATCATGGACATTACTTAGAAGTCCCACTTCCAGCTTCACCTTCTCGGAGACATTCTTCCTTTCCTCACCTTCCCTCAGAAGCTTAATGTCTCCAGAGCTCTTGTCTTCTCCAGGCTGTACTATTGAAACAGCCTCTTTCTCAATCCCCCTCTCTCCCACCTACACCCCCTCCAGAAAATTCAAATTAGGGCTGCAGAACTTATCCTTGGCCTCAAACCCAGGGACCATATCTTTCCAGCCCCAAAATCTCTCCACTGGCTCCTGGTGGCTGCAAGGATCAAATTCAAGACCCTCTGCATCATCCACAAGGCCTTCTGGGGCCTGGGTCCATGCTATGTCCATTTTCCCTCCCTAAATACTCCCCTGCTAGAGCCCTATGCTCCTCTTACTCCAGCTCCTTGACTGTCAAACGCTTCTCTAAGTAGAGAGTGGGGGCAGGTCTCTCCCCTCAGCTGGTGTCTCCCTTTGGAACAACCTCCCTGCCCCTCTCAGACTTGAGCCAGACCTCCTTAAATTCCAGAAACTGCTTAAAACTATGCTGTTCTCTACCCCTCTCCTTCTTTCCCTTCCCTGCTAGTCATCCTACTGCCACTGTGAACGGGGGCCTGATCCTCATTATTCAAAGGATTCCAGGCCCTTCTTCCCAGTGAACACCAGCACCCCACACTGCACTGCCCTTGCGGGCTCTGCTTGGCGGCTCTGCATCCCACCCTTGCGAGTCGCCTGCACTAGCACTTGAGGTTTCCTCGTTAGCCACCCTTAGCACTTCCCTCCCGTGCCCTCCACCAGCACTTGTCTACTCCTCTTCCCTCCCCGCCTCTCTGTCTCCTGCACTTCTCCTCACTGCACTTGCACAGCCAAATTCTGGAAGGCCTAGTAGGACCATGACTGTTTTTGCCATTGCTATTTTCCTCTGTTCCCTTCCCATTTAGCCTTGTGGTGCTTTGAAACACAATTCTGATGTATACGCAACTAACACATTCTCATTGAATACAAAAATACAAATAAGAACAAGGAAGTGGCTGGTGCATTATCTAATTGAGCCTAGAATAAATTACCATTGTTTCGATCATGTGGTAGAGGACCACTGTTCAGAGCTCAATTTCATCTATTTATTGAATTTTCTGCTGTCCTAACATGTGTGTGCTTTCTTTCAGGAGCCACTTGGCTATTCATTCGTTATGGGATCAATTGGCACGGTAGCTACTTGAACCTGGCATTCAAGGATATATCTATTTCTCACAGCTACCAATTAAAACGAATCAACCTTCATAATTGCATACTATGTGCCCTGTTAAACGTTATCTGGTGTGGTTTCAACGAAGAACGTTACAAACACTCTCATGATCTGCGAACCTGGGAACACAGTGGAAATAAACAGACCCCCTATGGAAAAACACCAAAATTAATGCATGCCTTGCTCATACAGCAAATAGTAATGTATTTATTGATCATAAGGGCTAAAACAATGCATGCCTTGCATAAACTGCTAAAATTAATGTATGCATTGGAAAATTATGTATGAATACTCCAACCCGATACAACTAATGTTTGCGCTGCTAAAAATTATGCGCTGCCAATTGCATGCCTTGCCAAATCTCAGTCCAAACAGCTGAAATAAATGTATGCACTGCCATAGACACAGCTGCATAACTCCTGCCTAGAACTACTTACAAAGATGCCACCCCCTCCTCTGCAATCTCGCCTACCATTGCCACATTGCCTCATTCGTGCTTGGATGCAACCAACCACACTCACTCAACTTCTAGAATCAAGAGCAACCCAGGTATCAACAATCCCATGTCAAAATGTGCACTCATCAATGCCCAATCTCTCCTAGCCCACGCACATTAACGACCTACTCACCACACACAACCTTGACGCACTTGCCATCTCTGAAACCTGGTTGCAAAATGCATCCGGCTCAGACCTCTCCCTTGCCCTCCAAACTGGCTACACCATCTTTCAGAAAGACCGACCTTCAGGCAGATGAGGCAGGGTTGCCCTCCTGACCAAGGATTCCCTACCCTTCAGGCAGGTCAGCTCTTCCCTCAAAGGAAATATTGATATCCTATCACTCACACTGTGCATAGCGCCCACCTGCACCATCTCAGTCCACATTATCTATCGAGCACCCGGACACCCATGCAAGTTTCCAAGAAAATCTCCTCCATGTCCTGAACGACAATATCAAAACCTTTAAAAAAATTATACTACTGGGTGACCTCAAGCTAGGCCTCAATGACCCTCATGATACCCATGCCGAGGCGCTTTGCAAAGCCGTGGAGACGTTAGGCTTCAAAATCCACTCTAGCAATCCTACACACCGTCAAGTTCACACACTACACTGGGTCGCCAACCTCAACCGCCCTTTAATGATCAACTCGAACACCCCTTGCCCCTGGTCAGGTATCCACTTCTCCCTCCCCTACCCTACCAAACCCAAACCCATTTCTATACCTCTTCAGTCAGCCTTAGCACGCAGTACCCACAAGCTGACCAAAGAACGGCTTTTGCCATACCTGAACATTCTCGAGCGCAAATACCCACTGTCCAGAGACACTATCACCCTTGCAGACCTCTATGCCTCCACATTAAGGCAGTGAACACTGTTGCCCCCTCACACTTCAGAAAGCAAAGTCAGTTAGTCACTCAAACGCTTGGTTCACACCTTCCTCTTTGCTTCTGCTTTCTCTCTCCCTCTCCCCTGCTAAATTCTTCACTGAAACTACACTGAATCTGCAACTGGGACACTCTCAGCGACCTCGGTCCTGGGCCCAGCCAATCTCCACTTGCACTGCCTCCCTGGCAACCCCTGCACTACGGGACTGTCTCTGTATCCCTACAGCCCCCCCTTCCCAGCTCTTGTCTGCACTTACCTTGCACTTGCCACCAGCTGGCCCTATTTATTTATTTTTATTCTACTTACTTTGTACTGCACTTCCCCCCCCTTCCCCTTGCACTTCTTCTCTTCCCCCTACCCCTGCAAATGCCATATCATATCATATCATATCATATCATATCACCAGAGCCATTAGAACTCTGCAACTAAAAAAGACAGACACTTTCCACCTGGAGAAACAACCCCACAGGTTACATGAGATTAGAATTCCTCAAAATCTCCAGAGCTTATAAACAAGCGATTATCTCTGCCAAATCTGCCACATTCATTGCTAGAATTGTACATGCTAAGTCAGACACCAGAGAGATTGTCTCTATCGTCATAGAACTCAAACCTCCTGGCCCCCCCTCAGCTTCTCATCAAATACAGAGCCTGATGCACCAACATCCAAATCGCCATGGTCAACAAAATTAACACCCTCAATAACAAGATCACCTCCCAGCAAAAAGGCACATTAATACTCTATTCCCCAACAGTCTCAGACTAAAGGGCAAACATACAGGAGATCCCTCTGTTCCATTTCACAGAGATCTCTGAGCAAGAAGTAAAAGCAATCATAGAAAATCTAAAACCATCTAAGTGCAAAACGGACATATGCCCAGCCGCAGTCGTCAAAGGCTGCCTCGAAGCACATGCACCCCTCACCAACTTCATAAATGCTTCCTTCAACACAGGTGTAGTTCCTTCCCACCTCAAGGAAGCCTGGGTACTCCCTCTCCTAAAAAAAACCTCACTGGAGACTGGCCACCAGGGGGCACACGGATGTGGTCTGACTTCGCGTGAGCTCCGCTACTTTGGGTCCCTAAGAGGGATTGAGCCCCCACTTTGACGACCCCCCCAAGATTCTACGTCGGTGTGCTGCCAGCAGAGAGCCCCCCCCTTGTTTGGTCGAAAACCCGATCGAAAACGTCCATCAAAAAGACGTCACACGTAACGGCTCCACGGCCCGCTCGCAAGGAACTGCGCAACGGTCCGAAGCGGACCCTAGGCCTGCCGAACGAAGGAAGCCTGAAAGACCTAGAACCCTGACCACGGAATTCGCACTCCCGACGACGTCCCGCGCCGCAAAAGGAGCGGGACAGCCTCGGTCGAGTCGGCGGAGTTTCCGCAGAGCGGGACCGGGCTAGGCTAGGTCCTGGAACAGCGCTGAGTGGGGAGACGATAGGCCCGCCCATCCCATCTACCCCATGAACAACGGCGGCATCACCACGCAGCGGTGGCTCGGACCCCTCGCGCCCTAAAGGTTTTGCCTTGCACAAGAAAAAATCACCCCCAAAGCGCACTCCGGGTAACCCATACGCATTACTGAACCCGCACCCTGGGCATATCAGCAAACACCTAACTTACGGAGAACACCGACGTCGAAATGCAGAGGGTAGGGCCCCCGATCCAGGGGCGTGTGCCTCCTCTGACCCCGACTCCGTCTCCCCATCGAACAGCATTGGTGATACTAAGGAACTTTGGGAGAACTAATGGACATTAGGGAGAAACTAGCCACATTCTCCTACGTCTCGACTTCCGCCGAAAACTGTGCCCATACCATGGCAAACCCAAATCCCTCGGAGAGTGAATCAGCAGCTACCAAAGGAGACATTGCCGTCTTGCTGGGCGAAATAAAGAATATGGGTGCCAGCATTGGCTCCAAAATTGACAAGATTACCCAACGTCTAGATACCATGGAGGAGAGGCTCGAAGGGGTCGAGAACAATCAAGCGTCCATAGACACTCTTGAAACGCAACTCGACCAATGGATGACCGAACTGGAGCAACGAGAGAAGAGCTTCAAACTCAAGCTTGATGACTTGGAAAACCGGGAGAGGTGGAATAATCTGAGGATTTTCGGAATCCCGGAACGAGAAGGGGAAACGGAGAGCGGTCTGAAGAATACCCTGCACGACATCATCAAACTCTTAGTTGCCGACGATGCAGTTGATGAACCTAAGACGGAGAGGATACACAGAGCCGGAGTGCCCCCAGGTGGACCGAGATCTGTCCTCGCTCAATTCCACCGCTTTCAGGACAAAACACGGATCCTCGAGAAAGCAAGAGGCAGCGACTCAATTACCCTTCAAGGATCCCGAATCTTGATATACCAGGACCTATCATCCATGACTCTGGCACTCCGACGCACGTGCGGGCCTATCACCAAACATCTGAAAGAAAAGAACATAAGATACAGGTGGGGGTACCCCTTCTCTCTGTCCTTTGAATATAATGGAAACAAAATCAAGCTGAGCTCAGAAGGGGAGATCAAGGCGTACATCTCCGAACTCCTTGGATCAAGCGCAGAGGAACATGATCGGGGAGACCCACGCCACGAAGAAAGAGGATGGCGTATACAGGGCCCCAGAAGGAAACGTGTCAAGGGATTAAGGACATTTCAGAGAGGTAATACCCCCCCAGGGGGGGAGAACTGATGAACTACAACACTGGTAAGACGACATATACTTTAATACATATGTCCATGGCCTGAACTGTGTAAGGATATCTAGGGTCTAAAAAGATCCAGACCATGTACACAACGATGGGGGGTGAATGGGGGCTCAATCAAGATTATGATGTTATAATAGTCTTGGGGACCCGAGGCGACGGTCCCCAAAGGTGGTTCGATGCGAGACCAGCATTTTCACCTGGGTCCGCACGGACGCCGTCAATGTCGGAACGGTGGAGGGTGGGGGAGCTGGGCAGACAAGAAATGTACAGAGGATGAAGCAATACCGGCAACACGAAGGATCACTCAAGACGATGTGAGTCCCTATGACCAATATACTTACTTGACATGGGTCTCGAATCCACAACCGAAATACTGTGATAATGGCACCAATTGAAGAGCAGAAGGGTAGGGAGTCCCTAAGGATAGGAACACTTAAAGTGAAAGGCCTCAACTGGCCGACCAAGAGATCACTAGTGGCAAGGGAATTCCGTAGATCTCAAATAGACATTCTCCTTCTACAAGAGACAAAGTTTGCCAAGGGGGAGGAGAGAGGAATACTTGGAAAAAGAGTGGGAAAGGAATTCTGGGGCTCGGACCCACTCAGGAAAGGCAGAGTCGGAATCCTGATCAAGAAAGGAATTAACTTCGAAGTGGATAAGACCTGGTCTGATGTAAGCGGGCGGGCTCTCCTGATATCTGGGACACTCGCAAAGCTCAAAGTAACATTCGCAGTAATATACTCTCCCAATGCAGGACAAGCCAAGTTCCTAGAAAAGACAATACCCAAAATAATGTTGGAAGCATCCGGCCAGGTTGTTCTTGGAGGAGACTTTAACCAGTGGGCAGACCCGACCAAAGACTGGGAACTGGGCAACCCCGAGATAAGAAGCCAAATGAGAAGTGAACGCACTGGACTTTCAGACATAATGGAGATATATGATCTATAAGATGCGTGGAGAATTAAACATCCTGATGTTTTTACTCCAATCTGCACAAAAAATACACCAGGATTGATTACCTGTACCTCACCAAGGACCTCCTTGACACCACAACTCTATCAGAAATAATTCCGATAACATGGTCGGACCATAACATGGTCCTGTCAGATATAAGATGGGCAGACCTACCTGTTTCAGGAGGGAAGTGGCGCTGTAATGAAAGCCTGCTGAAAGATGCAGTATTTAAAGTTGAAATGGCAACTGAAATCGAGGAATACTTCAAACTAAATAACAATGGAGAAGTCTCCAAGCAGATAATATGGGAGGCGGCAAAAGCCACCTGGAGAGGCATCCTGACACTAGAAGGATCTACCAAAAAAAGAGAGAGAAAGATCATTGAGCACAGACTTAGGTCCGAAATATGCCAACTGGAGAGCGAGAACAGAGAACACCTGGGCACGGACTGCGACAAAACATGGCACAACGTAAAAGGGAAGAGCTAAAACTATTGGAGCACGAACAAATAGCACGCAAACTCAGATTTCTCAAACAGAAATTCTATGAGAAGTGGGACAAGGCCGACGCACTATTGGCAGCCAGACTCAGAGAACAAAGAGCAGAACGGAAAGTCAAAGAGACAATTGAAGATAACCCTACAAACCCCCCAATCCCACACACTATCCCGGAGAGTTTTGCCAACTTTTACGAGGCGTTGTACACCTCCGAAGTGACTCCAGGGGAATCAGGTACAGCACACTATCTCTCCCAGATAGATATGCCCAAAATCTTGTACCCCGAAACTGAGCTCCTAGAATCCTCGATATCCGAACCTGAGGTCCAAGAGGCAATTAAAAGACTAACTATAGGTAAATTCCCCGGAGAGGACGGTTATACCGCTGGGTTTTATAAAACCTTCAGCAACCAACTGACACCATTCCTGACAGAGCTCTTTAACGAGATATTAGAAACAGGGATGGCCCCCGACTCCTTTACGAAGGCGCTAATAACAGTGATCCCAAAGGAGGGAAGGAACCCCAAACTATGTGCTTCATACCGCCCAATTTCATTGCTCAACTTGGACGCAAAAATTTACACCAGGGTACTAGCCGCTCGATTAGAAGTACTGATCCCTCACCTCATACACAATGACCAAGTCGGATTTATACTGGGTAGGCAAGGGGCTGACACCATGCGTAAAACTCTTCATCTCATCCATTCATCACCAGAACTACCAAGTGACCCTGCCCTACTGTCAATAGATGCACGAAAGGCATTTGATAGAGTGGAGTGGGAATTTTTGAGGGCAGTCCTTCGCAAGGTGGGGTTTGGGCAGAGATTTAGGAAAGGTATACAAGCAGTATACACATCCCCAACAGCATCTATCTCTGTTAATGGGGAATACTCCAGATGGTTTGGCATGAGATGTGGTACTAGACAGGGGTGCCCCCTCTCAGCTATACTTTTTGCACTCTCCCTAGAACCCCTGGCCCAAAAGATACGATCCGACTCCAGAATAGAATTGGGAACAAAAGAATATAAGATAGAACTTTATGCTGATAACATACTTCTACACGTTACCAACCCCTCTGTATCTGTCCCCCATGCTCTCCAACTATTAGAAAAATATGGTAAACTCTCCGGGTTTAAGGTGAACACGACTAAATCAATATTGTTTCCTTCGCAAGGAACAAAAGAGGAAAACGAAACCAAGTTCTTGCCCTTAGGCCTCAAACTCGAACACTCTGCCTTTAAATACTTAGGCATCCAGATCACCAAAAACATTAAGAACCTATACGAAGCCAACTTCCCTCCCCCCCTCCAGAGCTTCTCGACCGATCTAAACAGGTGGGACAAACTCACGATTTCACGGTTAGGGCAAATTAACGCCATTAAAATGGTATGCCTCCCCCGATTCCTGTACCCTTTCCAGATGCTACCTATTGAGATACCAAATGCGTTTTTTCGACGAAGCTAAAAAACTTATGCTTAGGTTCCTCTGGCAGGGAAAAAAGGCGAGGATTGCATTCAGTACTCTGACACTTCCCAAAGACAGAGGAGGGGTCGGTCTCCCCGACCTGCGAACATACTACAAAGCCTCACAACTATGCATCCTTATCCCACACTTACGTGAACACAACCATCTACAATGGGTCCACATGGACAACCATTACTTCTCGCCGGCCACTGTATCAGAATGGCTATGGACCCCTCACAAAAGGATACAACGGAAAATTAAGGGCCACCCGATACTGAATACCATCTGGAACATCTGGCAACCAAGCAAAGCAATGAACAAGATCACCACCTGGCCGTCCCCACTTAGCCACTTATGGTCCCCTGGCATAAACGATCACATACCTGAAGTAGGGAGATTCCAATCCTGGTACGAGGCGGGACTCGAAGGGGTAGGGCAACTCCAGCAGAAGGACAAATTCATTACTTCGCCAGAACTAACTGATGCCCTAGGGATAGGCCCATTGTCCACCTTCCAATACATCCAGAAAAAAGGAGTCCTCACAAAATCCACATGGAAAGAAAAACTGCAGAGAGAACTCACACCATTCGAACAACTCTTGGATTCTAAGTCTGAAATGAAGGGTTTGATATCGGCTATGTACAAGGAACTTATCGAAGCAGGCACCGGGTCCACGGAACATCTTAGAAGCAGATGGGGGAGAGACTTAGAAGAGGAGATAGACCCGGAACAATGGGAAACGATATGCAAAAACGCATCCAAGACGTCCTTATCCAGCCAATATAAATCACACGCCATCAAACCCCTACATAGATGGCAATACGACCCACTCAAATTGTCCAAGATGTTTCAGACTCTGAGCCCGAAATGTTGGCGAGAATGTGGAGAAACTGCCGACTACTGGCACATGTGGTGGAGCTGCCCACGCATTAGAGTATTCTGGGAGGAAGTCCTGGCATGGATTAAGGACATAGATGGCATACAGAAAGACGTTGATCCACGTTTGGTTCTCTTCGGAATGGAAAAAAACGAGGACGAATGGACTAGACTTAGGGGTCTTGCCCCACACCTATTATTAGCAGCCCGTGCGCTGCTAGTAACAAAATGGAAATCCAAAAAGGTTCCAAGTGAAAAGGAATGGATCAATTTATCAACCAACATTTATACAATGGAATTGATCACGGCTTCCCTGCATGACAAGGCACCGCAATGCGAGACCTTATGGTCAGAGTTTCGAAGCACACACCTCTCCAAGACTACGGACTCCCAACCCGAAAACACTACAGGATCTTAAATGAACCAAGAATCCCAAAACATTCAATGCAAGCCAGCTAAGACCCAAGAATCAAGGAAACCTCATAATAGTGAACCGAACAATACCCGCTATGAACATGTCAACAGAGAAAAGATGCCGCAATGATGTCTGCCCAACCACGGGGAGTGAGGGGGGAGGGTATGGAGAATGTTATTCTGATTGTTACTACTAGAGATTCGAAACAAAAACAAGGACGATCAACTGTATAATGAGACTCTAGTTTTGTTCTTTTGATGTAACCACATGCTAACAGAGTTGTAACAAGTGAAACGCTCAAATCCTTTATTCTTTTTTTGTTTTTCTTTTTTTTTTTTGTTTCAAAATCAATAAAACCAAATAAAAAAAAAAAAGAAAAACCTCACTGAACACCCTTATTCTCCTAGTAACTCAGGCCCGGCTCCAGCAGAGGGGCCAAGGGGGCCAGTCCCCCCCAAGGTTACCTCTGCCCCCCCCCCCAAGACAGGGGGCCTTGCCATTGGTTTTAAACACCACTGAGGGGAGGGTGGCAGACTGGGGGATTTCGCTCTAAATGTGCTGCAGCCATTACAGAGCGATTAACATTCTGAATTAACATTCCGCAAAAAAGGAGCAATACGGGCTGATACCAGAAGCCCAGGAGGTGGGTCCAAGAGATCCAAGGAGTCAATGTACTCTCTGCAGTATAACTGCACTTCTGGCGCAATTCGCTGGGGATTTGTTTGCTTGCCCTGGGCAATGATGTATGCCTCACAGCCGTTAATGCAGCAATGACAAGGGAGGTGGAGGGCCATTCACACCTCTGTAGCACACCCATTTAAGCAGGCTGCATATAATTATGAGAGAAGATCCTGTGTTGCTATTTTTAAACTGCAAGGTTCATCTTACTTACGTTCCAACGCTCAAAACTGAAATCACAAGTTGATTTCTGTAATTTAAAGTATCTTTATTTTTGTAGGAATATAAAGTTATTCCCATTATGCTTAAAAACATGGTTAACTGTATTAAACAATGAATGACAGGTGATGTTGCTTGCACATAGATTTATGCAGTGCATCAATCAAAGGAGGGAACTTACAAATTACATTCAAAGTATACATTCTGTTGCATTAACTAGTTGAATATAAGTGAAATTATGAGATTTGTAGCGAGGAAAATGTCATTCTTGAGGGGGAGTGTAGTCAAATCAAAAAATGATAGATGCAAGGCTTTGAAATAAACATTACTACTATCATTACTGTCGACTGCTTTCCCTGCCATTATTCTTTATTATGTCTGTGCAATTACAGTGGGAAACATGCCATTAGTAAATTCATCTTGGTTTGCCACCAAAAGATGCAGTGTAATCTCAACTGCTTGGCCAGGTCTCTTCTGCACTGGAACACAAGCGGTCACAGGCATTTTTATGTCTTGTGGTCTAGCAGTTTGGGCAGGGCTGCTCACCTTAGAGGCATGGCCAAGGCTGATTTGCAAACATTGGTGTGGAAGACAGACCAGTGCAATGCCAGTGATTATTACTTGTTCAGAGACTTACATCCATCCTTTTTTAGTTTTGGCTATTAGGTGTAAGCCAGAACTCTTGCATTGGATCCAGATAGAAAGGCGATGGAATGTGAGGAAGCACACATATCCTATGGGCACGTTTGGTAATTTATCCACTCATTGACTGCACATTGCCATGTTAATCCCTAAGGCGTTCCCATCAACTACCTGCCTCTCCCTCCCAAAACATACCCTCTTCGGAACTGTTTGAGCATGCATTATCACAAAGTAACACAAACCATACGGCATAGGGCCTGTCAGTGTTCTATCTAAGCATACTTTCGAGTGTTTAATGACTTCATTGCTTCTGTATATGAGCTCCTGGTGTCAAAGAAATATCTTTAAAATGTGTGCCATCAGCCAATTGATTTATAAGCAATTTGTGTGTCTTTGCATCTGTTCATTGCACTAGTGTCCTGTCTAAACCGAGCACTCGCAAAGCCAACAGTGTTGTCTTGTGTATAGTATTAGACAGACGTTTGCCAGGCAATGACATCATATGCCCATGTTCTCGCATGATTTTCCAGCTGTTCCCCATCTTACAGCCAGTTGGTACCCTCATGGCACAGTGCCTGGCAAATGCCTATCCAATGCCTACTCAAAAGTGTGTTTGCCACGATGTGGAGGCCATGCTAGCTACAACTAGAGAATCAAGCTACACCTCACTGTGTAGGTCCAACAGGACCCTACCTGAACATGTCAAAGATGGCACGTGTGGACCATTTTCTGATGATCTTCTCATGCATACTTAGCAATGGGATTCCGACTCAAATAGAATGTATGTTTGTCTGTGCAGAACCTTAGCATACCCTGCCAGAACCTTTCATGATTGAAACTGATAAGTACTGACTTGATAACCTCATACTATTTGAGTAACTATTTACAGAGTTTGCATGCAAACAGAATACATGATGTGTATTGTGGGTCCTGTTTGGAAAGTATGATGTAACTCCTGGGTGCTAAGGGTTTAGGCAGGACAGGGAATGGAAATGATTTACTGTGGGATCCCACTAGTGCTGGGGAATGGGCGAGGCTGAATGGGAGCATTATTCCCACCCCGCCAATAAACATTTACCTCTCAGACGAGTAATCATGAACATCAGGAAAATAACACAAGAGTAGAGCATTTCAAATAACATCTTTTAAACCTAAAAAAAAATAGTATTTAATAAATATTTTCTGAAGAGCGCAATCTGAGTTGGATTTCACAGTCTGACAAACGGCGTAGGTCCATCAGGCCCCTGCTCTCCTTCTCTCGCCTCAAAGAAAAACAGCCACGGCTCCACAGGACCTCCCAGCGAGCTCTTATCTGTTTTAACCTGTCTCACCAGCAGAATATTTACAACAGGAAGTGATTAGAGATCAGAAAATGTGACTGGTAGTGACCATTGCTGTGGCACTTTTTCTTAAAATTATATAAGGTTTTAATAAGCTATTTAAGTGTGATTGTTGGGTGATTAGAAATAATGGGGAACAGAACAAACTGTGTGAAACAATGAGTCATGCATTTTATTTCATTTTTTGTCTGTATGATATTTTTTGTAAATTCTTACTACTTTGCATGCTGGAGCTTTTAGGCTTCAGTGCAGGATGGGGAAAAAGCAACAATCATAGGGGGTAATTTTCCAAGTCCAGCGAAGAGGAAAAAGTGGCACTAAAAGCATTTACTGCCACTTTTTATGCACGGCAGGATTTTTTATGATTTGGCAGATGAAGTTGAATAGCAGAGCAGATGTAACACATTCATTTGTTCTTAAAAGTCACCCCGTCCAATGAGATTGTTTTCCATCAGTATATATTTTTATGCTGGCGGAAAACCAATACATTCCTATGGAATCCACCTGACTTTTACACCTGGTAAAAGCAGGCAGATTCCAAAGGAATCTATTGTAAATGGCTCCCACAATTGTTAATTGTGGAAAGGACTTACACTTTTCCAGACACGTAGTGGAAAAGTGAAGAGAAAGTTATTTTGCCTATGTTTTACTATTTACTTTTCCCGTAATTGGTAGAATAAATTAAAATGGCACAGAGAGGCCCTTTTACAAAAATGTGCATACAGGAGGTATCCCTTCCATGAAATTCAGGATTCAAAAGAAAATGACCCCCTTACTCGTTTTCATCACCACTTAACCAAAGTGTGTGATCTTGGGCACACCATTTGATCTCACTATGCCTTACCTGCCAAAATTAGGTGACCCTAGAAGTCATTCAATTCACCCTATAAGCTATTCCAAAAAAGGCTCATTCATGGTTGAACAGATAGGCAACGCAGGGGTCAGGGCCCGCCAAGGAGGCACCCACACATCCTTCTTTGGAAAATATAAGGCTGCATTTTCCGAACAAAATTGTTACATTTAATAGAAAATCAACAAAAACATGTCAAACAAGAAGTTATCATGGACAATTGCATATTATAAACAGTATGTATCACACAATGCTATATAGGGGTGTGACACGAGAGCAGAGACCCCATCTCTCTGCCACGCCGTACCAGGAACAATAACAGGAGGCCAGAAACCTCTCAACTTGTATTGCTTGCCTCCTGATTCCACACTCCTTGACCTGGCTCTCATGCATGGTAGCATTCCACCTCCTCCCTGGCCTGCTGGGAGTACAGTGTTCTGGGCGTCATTGTTGAATAGACACCATCAGAGATGGAATAAGGACTGGGAGCCGCGTTCCTACGCCCTCGCAAAGTAGGAGGAAGCATCATCCTCTATTCTCTTTAGCTAGGCCAAGGAGACATGGTGGGATTAGGTCGAGTAGTTGGGTATGATGTAAATGGGAATGGAGGTCAGGGAGAGGACAGATGCTGGAAATTCATCCCTCCTCACCAAGGGGGAGCCACCCCCTTTGGGACTAGGAGGGTGAGCTCTCTATGCAAGACCCTTGCTAGGGGACAAGGCAAGCGGGATCCCATTGGGGGTGATGCCCCTTTTGCAAATAAGGAATCTTTAAGTAAGGATTTTGTTTCACCTTCCTTTACTTTAAACTCCCAAGTGTTTGTTGGTCTTATGGGAAACACACAGAGGAATCGTGTCCAGGGCCCCTTGAAAGTGAATGGCTTGGTTTCTGACCTGTATTTATTGACGCCCATTTCTGAAGACCGGAACCAATGGAAACTTCCCTTCAGTTCCAGGGATGTACATAAAGACAGCTGGACACTAGTAGAAGGAGCTAGAATCCGCGGGAGAGCGAGAAATGCCAGCTTGTGTGAGCGTGCAGAAGAGGAAGTCTCTCCCGCGCAAGCAGAGCTGAGCCAAAGAGACATGTATGGTGCTGAGCACCTAGGGCAGTCTATATTATGCTGCCACTTCGACAAAGGCAGGGAGCCTGACAAGCTCTGGGCTGCGGAGGAAGGAAGCACAACCAGGCCAGAATAAATGCACTAGCGTCCTGCCTTTCTGACACCATGGTCCCAGAGAAGAAGAAGGGACACGAGGAAGTCGACTGTGCAGGGCAGAGCCGGGCTGAGTGCAGGGATCCGTGCTGGACACAGAGACAGCCTCCACGAACGAGCACCGCCACTGGACAGAAGGTCTGAGGCGCCGCAGGAGGAGCAGGTGGAAGGTGGTGAGGCCACACCGTAGCGCACACAAAGCTGATAATCTGAACACCATTAGCCCACACCAGGCTATTCATCTGAATACCCCAGGAGGAGAGGATGGAAGCCATAATCAAATCAGGGCTAAGCAGGCCCAAAACCCACACTGGGCTGAAAATCCAAATAACCCAGGACGGGGTGAGAGAAACCACAACCAATGCAGGGCTCAGCAGGTCCGTAGCCTATCAGAGGATGGAAGTAGAATATCCCACCAGGGATAAAGATAAGGTTTTGTTTTTGTGAATAATGACCTATCCAGATCAGAAGAACCTGTTAAGTTGATGAGAATACAGGAGAAACTAGAAACTGTTCTGACTGGCAGATAAGGCTGTGGCTTTGCCAAGAGGAAACTGAGAGACATTTATTTTGTTGTTGGTACTGCTACAGCAGCCGGAAGTCTGAGAAGGACTTTAAGAACTCTTTGATGGGGGTCAGAAAACCAGCCACCACTAATCTACCTAAGGGTGAGTAACCCAATCCAAAATTATAACTTATTTTGTCTTTTTCTTTCATAATGGTAGGGCAGATGTTAAGTTAGAATAATTTGTGACAGAGGATTCTTTGTAAGACGTCCTCATGATCACCCGTTTGTTGTTTTTTAAGAATAGGGACTGCATCCTAGAAGTAGGGTTTAGAGCAGGAATGTTCTTTATTTTAAATAAAACGCCTTGGTCAAACATGTCTTCCGGTCCATCTCCTATGTCTGATTTATCACAAAGAGTTTATGGAAGGTGACTGGGTGAAAGGTGAAAGAGGCATGGATTGAATAGAAAGGGGAAAGCAGATGGGAAGGTAAAATAGGTAGATTGATATTGTCACACTATTTTTCTTGCTTCTCTTTTGCTCTGTAGTGTAGCTAAATAATAGCACTTTTATTTTTACTATTTAAAGGGCAGAACTAGGTCGAGAGCAGCAGAGCACTGTATGAAATGTGGGTAGCCAGCATTTGGACTGGCATCTTTTAACAGTAGCGAGGTACTGTGAGGTCTGTGCGTCGGTATGTTCATACATTGGAATCAGTCCTTGGTCAGGTGTTGTTGAAAGAACAATGTTTTGAGAGATTTGTGAAATTGGAGAATTGTGGGGGCATTCCGAGCTGACACCGGGATAGAGTTCCAGAGGGTGGGTGCAAGACAAGAGAAGGATTGTTTGCGGGTCCTCCCTTTGTGAATAAAGAGAAAACAATATATAATTTTTGAGAGCAGAAGACTTGGTAAGGGATACTGGAGAGCATGTGATTTTTTAAGGGATCGAGGGGGAGAGCAAATTTCCCACTTGAACAAATTGAGTGTTCCTGGACAAATCACGTTGTCAGCAAAACCTGGTGAGGTGACCACGATGTGTAGCAAACCTAAACACACAACTCCAATAGTAGAAAAAGAGAACTTAAAAAACAGGGAACATTTATAGCACTTGTGACAGCCATTAACTTCCTCCACCCTAAATCCTCACCTACCCCGGGCCTTCCATCAGTTGTGCCCAGCCCTTTGCTTTAAATCTGCCACTAAGTGTAATTCTGCCACTGGGTGTAATTCCAGCAAGCCTCCTGATCCAAAATCCATGTTGGTTTACGTACATGTCCCATCCCCGGTCCTAACAACCTGGTTTTGAATCTAGGATTCTGTGTCTTTTTAAAGCAGTCCAACAGACTAAAGAAATGCAATGGTGTGAATTGTCCTGGGAGGATAGCTTAACGGCAACGTGCGTGCCTTGGAAGCAAGACGATACTAAGCAACACAGGTTCGATCCCATAAATACGCACCTATGACAAAAAAAAACAAAGCAATTATGCAGCTGAAAAAACGAACAATTCTTGTAACAGGACCTCGATGCCCGTGGGCTGTATGAGCGCTTTAAAAATGCAAAAATAAAAATTAATTTTTGCACATAAAGGAAGACATTTTTGCTGGACCATGCATCCGGGAAACATGACTCAATGCCAGTACTTTCTTTAGGGTACTCCTACATACACCCATTCCCAATGGAAATTGGGCCCCCCTGATCACAAACCTGGCCCCCCCAGATGTAAATTCCTGGAGCCGGGCCTGTAGTAACTACAGACCCAAAACGACAGTCCCTTTTCTACAGAAAATTCTGGACAGAGCTGCTTACTTACAGGTCCAACACTTCCTTGAAACCCACCACATTCTAGGACTACGTAAATCCAGCTTCCGCCCCAGCCACAGAACGTAATCTGCACTTTTGGACTTAATAAAATAAAAATGGATGAGATAAGGGACAGGGGGAAACCAGCCCTACTCCTCCTTCTGGACCTGTCAACATCATTTGATTTAGTGGATCACAAAATCCTTTGCCACCACCTCACCACTGCAGCTCACTTCTCAACTGGAAGCATCCAGATAGGCCACCTTCTTCCTCGATGGGAGAGTCATGAGAGTGTTCTCAGAACAAGCGAGTGCAGCCCACACCCTCATCACTTGTGGATTACCACAAGGCTCCTGCATCGGCCCCGTCCTGTACAACATTTTCACTAGACCGCTCTTCGACATCCTGGATGCCATCAGCATAGCCTACACCAACTATGCCAATGCCACATAAGTCCTCCTCCCCCTCTCTGGCAACTATAAGCAAGACTCTGGAAGCCTCAATACAATATATACCACTATTCAAGCATGTATGGCAGCTCACTGACTTTGTTTAAATGTGAATAACACTGAAATCTTTCTGGTCGGCTCCACCTATGTACTAAACAAACTGAGCAACCAATATGTGTCCTTGGACATAGACAACATCCAAATACCTCTCTCCTCCACAGTCAAGACCCACCTTGATGCCACACTCTCTATATCCCATCAGGTCAACTCCATAGCCTCCTCAGAAGCCTACTCAACCAAACTACTGAACGCAGCCAAACCCTTCCTCTACACCAACAGTTGCCTCACCATTACCAGGGGAATCATAGGCTCTAAACTAGACTATTTGAATGGCCTCTTTGCCAATACCTCCACCAGAAACTTCCAGAAATTGCAAGTCATTCAAAACAATGCACTACGAGCTGCCCTCAGCATACCCAAAAGAGAACACATTTCAGGAGCCAGGAGAGCAGCCACTGGCTACCCATCAAAGAGCGTGTCCTTTTCAAAACCCTGGCCAACACACACAAATGCCTCACCAACTTGGTGCTCCCCTATCTTTCCCAAAAGTTCACAAGAGCATGCTCATCCAGGCACATAAGAACACTCTACATCCACCGCCTCAGACCACCCAAAGTCAGGCGTGCTAAAGCCAGAGGGACAAGCTTTCCATTGATTGCCGCCAAACAATCCCAGCTCAAATTGAAGTTCCTCGGTCTAGTCTTCAAATCCCTCTATGGTCTTGCCCCTCCCTACCTATCCTCCCTTCTCACATTCTATACTCATTCCCATTCACTCCGCTCTGCCGATCTTTTCCTTCTCTCTCCTCCTCTTCCACCCTGTGCCCCTTCTCACTTCTGCTCCTTCCAATTTCTTGCTCCTTTCCACTGGTACCGCCTACCCATCCCCATCCATTCTATTCCCTTCTACTCTTCATTCCGCACTTCTCTAAAATCTTATCTCTTCCATTCACCCCCTAACACCTTTCTGCTTCCTCTCTTCCTTCTGATTCTACCTCTACCTACACCTCCTACTCCCTCTCTCACTTTGGTCCCTCTCCAATCGCGTTTAACCTCATCAATAATGTAAATTGTTCTTTGTACTCTTTTCTGGTTTTGAGTCAATTGTTATGTAATGCTTGTTGTAATTTGATTGTTCCTCTTGTAAAGCACTTTGGCGTAAAGCGCTATATAAGTTATAATAAATACAAATACAAATACAATGGAACTCCCTCCTTCCCAGCCTCAGAGCGGAACCCTCCTACTGGGCATTCCGTAAAAGCCCTAAAACCCTTGCTCTTCAACTAACCACACTCCATACGCCGGTACTTGTCCCTGCCTGTACTAAATTATGCTGTAACTATGGATAAAAGTTCCAAATCGGACACCTACTGTAACCATGCATAGATGCTAGCAACAACTCACTGTAACAGCGCCATGATGCCTGCGGGCTGTTGTGCGCTTTACAAATTAAAAAATAAATAAAATAAATACATTTCAGCTTCTAAGCAGGAATCCTCTTGACACACTGACCTTCGTGTTTAGGCTACTGTCTGGGCACAGTGAGGCCTGCAATTTTGTGTTAAGCAATTGTATATCAGGATGCAGTAGTTCAGAATTGAGGGCTTACAGTGTTTGGTCCGAGTAATGGTGGTACTTTGGTTCTTTCTCCAACATGTTAGTTTTCTTCAAGTCTTGCATACTGCCATTCATTATTCCCTGCCTGTGTCTGCTGTAAGATTTCCCTACCTAGACCATCTCTATACTACTTTTATAACCCTATCTGGGTATTCTGCAACTTTTTCCTACTTCTGTGAATGCACAATATTTCTCGCCCTACTTTTGTCATGCAACTTGTTCTACTCTTCATGGCGGCTGTGTGACTGATGGTATTTTCTTTGGAATGGTTCTCAGCTTTTACTTTCGTTCATGCTCGGAAACAGGTGGGGTCATGGCCAGACCCAGTCCAACTCTCATCTCCATGATCACACTCCCGCTCTTGTCAATTTATTGACTATACATCCATTCTCCTTCATCTGATTGTACCCATATTTAGGTATCCATACCTTGCACCCCCCTCAAGTTACCTCCTTGTTCTACATACTCTTCTGGCCCAAATGTCATGAAACAGCAATCCCCATCTCCTTCATAATCAACTCAGTGCTGAGCATACTTTTCAGGGTCGAAAGGGCTCTCAAACCTGGTGCCTAGGGGTCGAATAGGTATGTTGATGTTTGGGTGTAGGTGTGTACTGTGTTATCTTTACCCAATATCACTGTCATCATGTGCTGCTCTACAAAGTTTTTCACAGTTTTCCTTCACTGTGCTAATATTATTTGCAGGAAACAGAGACCTGTTAGTAACTATACCAGAATTGCTGTTGTTATTTTGAACTTGTTACCTAGCCAGGTAGGCACACATGAGAACAGAGGGGTAAACTAGTCCTGATTGTCAGCTTCACTAGTTTCCTTGACCATTTTTGTGTGTGAAGTTTGCAGGGAAGTTATCAATTCCATCATGCTCCCATTCTGCTCAACGTCTGCTGGTGGGAATGTACAACATCTTTAGCTTTTTTTCTTTTTGCACATACGCCACCTTCCATGGCAGTGAGGAGGTCGAGGACATACCTATGTTGTAGAGTCATCAATCTGCTGGCTCTCAGCTCCTCCTTATTCACATTGAGCCCGTTCTCAGTGGCATTTATATTCTGCAGTAACTCCCATCTAGTTATCTGCAACCACTTGGCATTTGTTGCCATTTGCAAGCCAAAGGCAAGAAGAGACACAAAGAACATTGATGCCTTGCCAAACAGCCTGTGTTCAGATGGCATATCGTCCATTGCATCGTTAGATGCCTTCCAAAAATATTTGTCTCTTTTTGTGCATTGTAGTGTTTTGTATCTTTTATCTTTCTCGTCAGTTTTTACCATAGGGTAGTCTCCTATTTGCACCACATCACTTTGGGGCACCACCAGCAACAGTGCCTGTAACACTGCTAGTGAGCATGTATCACCCCAATTTGGCGGGAGCTGCATATATGCCCGTGAACCACAGGCCCAATAGTGGTCCATTAGTGCTGATGTGCCTACTTTCATGCCTGGCACATCCATGATGCATCTGCATCCTACATTGTTCCCTAACTGCACTGTGCCATTATTTCTGAAACACAGTGATGGATTCTCTATCCTTATGTGCACTGGCCAATCTTCATCTTCAATCATGTTAACAGTCTGACATATTTTTTTCGATTCCTCTAGGCATATCTTATTAGCATTTTCTACACGTCTCCATGAGTTTCGTATAAGTGCTTCTGTGCTACATTCCATTATTACTTCCACCCAACCTTGAGAGGTAAACACTTCTTCTATTATATGAAACTATGGTCTTTCCAAACAAAAAAAGAAGTCTATTTCCCTTGATTGTCAATACATATCAACAATGGATAGTCATGGTCACGTGCTGATACTTCACCTCTTTCTGGTCCTGACAATGTGTATTTCATCACCTTGTTCATCATTGTCTTTTTGTTACTTCATAAACAGATTCTGCTTTTGTCACCCATTTTAAGGAAGCCGAACTTCCCTGGTATTGTCCCCTTGTTTGCACATTGCAATATGAGTTAGGCAATGTGTCCTAGTTACTGGTATTTCCTTGGCCACAAACAACCTGGAGACACTCAAAACATATGGAAAGAGCGAGCATACGAAGCTGTTTTCATCTGATGTCTCCCATCCTACCTTAATCATATGCCTGTACCAAAGGTTATACATTTTCTGAGTAAATCCTTCAAAGTGTTATCTCAGGTGGTATTCATCATTACTCACATCTCTCCTAACTCATGTAATTTCTTTGCTCATGTTAGCAGCTACAATAATACTATTGCCACTAAAAAATGATAACGCCATAGTGTAGACGAACCTGAAAAAAACAAAATGAAAAGAAAAAAGTCCCGAACATTATGCTGATGGAGTCCATTTTCTCTTAATATCCCTTCTTCTGCACATGTTGAGATATTAGAGAGACAGTCTCTTTTGCTTTCGAAAAATACATTTTTCAATAGTATGATGTCTTGTGTCATGTTGCTGGTCAGCTCTCACTCTCACCCTCGACTGGGGTCTGGTCACCTATACTTCTTCTGTGTCTTCTTCTTGCTCCTCTTCGTCTGGCAGGGTGTTGTGTCTACAAATATTTTCACATCACCTGTGGTGGGGGTTGCATACTGGACAGAATATGGGCCCTCAAATAATGGCTTATGCGATTTATGGATGAAATTCTACACACAGATTAAATCACCAGGTAACAGTTGCAAGGGGGCCATTAAAGCCATTACATCTACAATTCCCTCTCTGTTGTCATTGGTTGCTTCTTGACCCTACTGCAACACCTTTATCTGTCAAGAAATTAATTTCAAACATGCATTCATGGCAGTTAAATAATCGTGCATCTCATCACCTAGCCGAGTTGTAGCACTCTCTGCATCCACTCAAGCACAAGTGGGAGTAGCAATGGGGACATGCATTATTCTGCCAGTCACTATTTCAGGGGCCATGAAGTGGTGGTCTGAGCTTGGCTGATTGTGTAGGGCACTAAAGGAGTCTGGGGAAGGCAGTGCAATAAGCTTTTCTTAGCGTATCTCTAATTTTTTCAATGTGTTCCTTCAACAGGCTGTTTAGACGTTCCATAAACTGTTGGCCTGGGGAAGATAAGTGTGACAAAGCTTATGGTTAATGCCAAGCAGGGATGTTATCTCGGAAAATAACAAATTTACTAAGTGGGGTCCGTTATCTATTATCAGCACTTTCCACACTCCCCATCTGGGAAATACCCCACAAACAGGGAACTTAGCAGCCAATTTGGTGTCTGCATAGGTACATGGTCCTTCTTCTATCCAGATTGAAAAGGAACGTACCACTGCAATGATATGCCTTACAACTTTGGAGCATATCAACATAGGTGATGTGTATTTGCTGAAATAGGCCTGTAGGGCAGGGTATTGCTCATCTCAACATTCTCAAGGTATGTCCAGCAGTATATTGCTAGCACGTGGCCCAATTGACAAAATTCACAATATGTTGATGCAGGTTTGGAATGAACCACCCTTCTGAAATATCTGCTACCACATATTCTCTTGTGGTGTGCTGGGTAGTGTTATTGTTCTAACACCACTGTAAGTAACTCAAGGGGCATTAAAGGCTACTCTGTGCTATTCTGTCACTACATCAGGTCGGTGGGGGAAAATGAACATCCCTGCTTTGTCCACAGATCTTGTTCTGTCTGTGATGCCTGTCCCTGTATTTCCAATATTTTGGTCCATGATAATGCATTACATCCTTTTTCCATCTTCAGGTTAAGCATCATTAAGCATAGGAAAATTGTTATCTCTGCTATTTGTGGAAAATATGCTGCCCTTTTTGCTCCTGCATATCCTGCTTCGTTACCGTGAGAAATTAAGTCGGTGCCCATGGTGTGAGCTTCACACTTCACCATGGCAGCCATTGTGGGATATGCCAGTGCTTCTAGAAATCTTCCTAATATTGGGGCTTGTTGTAGTGGTGTGTGGTCTGCACTCTGAAAGCCCCTTCTTCTCCACCGTGACAGACCTGAGTGTACTGTAAACATCACATAGGTGGAATTCGAATATATTGTCACTGCCTTGTCCTTGTGCTCTTCAAATCTCAAAAGTATTGTAAAAGCAGGTTCTCCCTTGCTCATCTAGAACCATCACGGACCACAGTGACACCCTTGCTCCAGCCTTAGCCCATTTCTGCAATCACTCCTTTGCCACTGGAAGCTTCCCCTCCCCTTTAAGAACTCCCTTGTGGACCCGTTTCTTTTTTTTCTTTTTTTTATTGTATATGGTTTATAAGAAAAACCTTTACAAAAACATAAAAATACTTCAAAATACAATGTTAAATACACTTCAAACAAATCAATAAAACCAATTTGATAAAATTAAAAATAACATTCCATCACTAAAAAAGGAAATCATGAAATAAAATCAGGAAAATTCAGAGATTCCATCTGTCAAAACGTATAAATTCTAACATGTTTAAAGTGATGGCGTTTCACATACATCTTCCACATGCTTGTACACACACCTTGAACAGAGAACAACATCATTGCACAATACATAATAACAAGATCTATTTACCCCACTTTTGTAGGCTCCTTAACTTGGAGCAACAACATTCCAATGCCTATTGCACCAATAAGTGGTGAGAGATTTTAAACCCAGAACAATTCTAATTCTCAGTGCCCCATGCCCATGAACATGGATACAATATTCATCACAGCATCAAGTATTGTCACTAGAAAAATAAAAAAAGAACAACAGAAAAGAGAACATAAGTGATTGCCAAATGAGAAAAATTATACTTCAATAAATGATTATTTGTGTAGTTCATCAAGATCAATTAGACGAGCCTCAATATGTCCAAGGAGCTCAATCAGCTTCAAAGTAAAATGTAGGCTGAATCCCTCCATGCATCGTTTTAATAGGAATTCTCTTTTAATTTGAGTTACAAGCGAGATCCCTAGGTCAACAATACGTACTCGATGATCCTCAAAAAATTGGCAAGAAATCACCAAGTGCTTTGGGGTTTCTTGGGTTTTGTTCTCAGCACAAAAACGACAATAACCTGAACCCATTTGTCCCTGACTCCTATACCAGTACTTCGTTCTAGCATAGACAGGTAATTGATTGAGTCTGAAGCAAAGGTACAGTTTTCTTGCAGAAGGGGCCGGAAATTGGATTAGATGTTTGGGGCGATCGCCCCATTTCCACCGATATGAATTATATTTGGAGAATGAGGAGTAACCCCCAATCAAATTCAGCATAATGCACCAGTGGTAACGCTAAAATTTCAATTATTGACTAGGCAATCACGCGCACATAAATTCAGGGGTTTAATTTATGGCATTAAGCAAACATTTTTGTTTGGTTGTTAATTTATACAAAGAAGGGATTTTTGGGTCATCTAAGATTTTATTGAGGTTCTCGTAAAGAGTGTTTTTAGGGGGGTCAACCATTTTGATGAAATTGATTATACGGCGCCAGTTCAGTTTAACTGAAAGTGGTAACACATTCAGTTCATGACACATAATAGCATTTGGTATAGAAAGAGCAAGACCTAGAACAGTTTTCCATATTCTACCCTGTAAGGTGTCCAGAAAGGGATCAATCTAAAAGGTGCAGATATCTAGTGAATAAAGAAGAATAGGTTCCACTTTCAGTAAGTAGATTTGAATAAGAGGGAGAAGAGAAAACATACAATACTTGTGATATATAATTTTCATCATTGAAATCAATGGTTTTGCTTTGACATTTAAGTAATTCTTACACATTGTCAGAGAATAGGAGTTAGTCAATGGATATCCCAGATATCGAATTAAGGGGGCATGGATTAAGACAGTTTCATTAAGAGACCAGGCAAAGCGTGCTGTTTTACGTTTACCGTCTGCAAAAGTTATATGTGATTTACTAGTATTTATTAGAAGAGTGTGTTCTTTGGCAAAACTTCTGAAACAATTTAATTTCTCTTGGAGACCAAACAGTGTTCTGTCTATAAATAAGAGATCATCGGCAAAGCAGACCCAATCCAATCTAATGGACCCAAGTTTAGCAGGAAATACCACAGTGCTATGCCATCGTTCATCAAGGCCAAGAAGATACAAGTTAAAAAGTACAGCTGTCAAGGTACATCCCTGTTTCACCCCAATCTCTGTTGGAATGGGGCTAGACAGAGCTCCCTCACAATTCAATCTGAAACGGTAGGTGGTGTCACTATGCAGTAGAGCAATTAGAGCAATCAAATAAGTTGAAATTCCTAGTTTCAACATTTTGGACCAGAGAATTTCTCGAATCACACTGTCAAATGCTGCAGTGAGATTGAGACTGGCCATGTAGACTGGCCCCATTTTAGATGAAGTTGTTTGAGCTTGAAGATGAGCTAAAATAGTAGCATTCAAGGGGCACCCTATGTAATTTGTTCACGTGATCCAATAAACTTGATAGGTTTCAGATCTTGTTTCCTATAGCTTGATAGATAAGAAACAAGATCTGAAACCTATCAAGTTTATTGGATCACGTGAACAAATTACATTTGTCAACATATGAGAATAATATGTGAAAAAAATGTGAAAGAAAAATTGATTGTTTTTTGTAAAAACACACATAAGAAAATATGTCATTTTTATTTAAGATGCATAATTTTGAGTTTATGGAAAAATGTTTTTGGTAAAACACTGGAAAATAAATATATCCATGCATTTGAGTATGTTGAATTTGAAGGAATCTAAATTCATTTAATAATCAAATATATGTCAGTAATTCTAACAGTATAATAGAATATTTTGCAAGATTTGATTTTCCCTCAAGCAGTGCCCCGGTTTGTACAGCATGGTGTTTTGCTGCACCACGCATTTGTCACATTTGTTACAGTAGAGGTAGCACTCTACTAACCGGGAGCACCTGGAAAGTACTTATAACAATATCAGGAATTTATTATATGTTTATAAGTAACAATTGAACTCAGAGTGCGCCTCTACATACTCCATATCTTCGTTATTATTATGACCTGAGCTCATAGGAGGAAATCCCGTTAAACCACTTATATCACGCTGAGATAGATGTGTTTTTTTTTTAGTTTTTAAGTCAATTACAGGATTGGTCGATAAGTGAGCTTGTAGATGGGGCAACGAGAGATTAAGCAATAACTAGACTATTCATTCAACTGATTCAAGTCAATGATTGCGTCCCCCCTGGACAGATTACAAATATCCTTCAGGTGTGTGTTGTGTCTATTGGTTTTCTCTAATGGTAAGTTTTTTTGTTTTTTTCTTTTTAATCTTAGATTTTTTTTCAAAGGCTTTACGTTTCTCAGCTCTAGCAATAGCTCTTTTTTGTTTATGCGTCAGGTGGTGTCATTGGTACAATAAATGGTCGCAGACAGATCCATTCCCTCTATTGGCTCTACAATGTCATCAGAAAGATAAATAAGATCTGTTAGAGCCGTGGGACTATCCAAGTTCACAATCTCTCGAAGGACATTTGGCCCTACAAGTCCCATTTCGTCAGAGGAAGAATTAGCCAAATGAGTTGAACCCAGCGCAACAAATTTCAATGATAATTCTGTAATTTTGGCTGCATTCATTTCAATCAGTTGGGGGAGTTGCAATTCTAAACTTTGAGCTGAAATCAACTTGTTGCTTGAATTGTGTGCCACTATTTCAGCAAATGCATTTGTCTGTGTTGCAATAGAATTAGACTCAGCCTTCTTAACGTGCTGCTGAGTTAGAACAGAAATTGCGTCACAGGTAAATAGCATCCCCTCGATTTTGCTAAGTTTGCCAATTAGCTCAGACATCTGCATCTGGAGCATCCTGACTTCACCATGTGTTTGCTCATGGCCCCTGTCCAGCAAGTTGAGTATGTGCGTGAGAACCGGAAATGCTTCGGGACTCACTCGAACCTCATCTAAACTGGCTGCCATTACAGGAACAGGGTCATCATGAATTGGTTCAACTTCGGATAGATGATGGGCCAATGACTGTTCACAGGTGTTAGAGCTCTTAGAATGATTAAAGGCAGACTTTTCAGATATGGGGGAGCTAATTTTTTGTCTAGCTGCAGGAGGGATCAATGGATGTCTAGGAGTGAAGATCGCTACATGGGAGGGAGCGGGATGGGGCGCTGTACGAATAATTAGGTAAGTTATTATAAAGGAAAACATTTTCCATATCTCCTTTGAGTGACGAGAGTCGAGGGTTCATTTGATAGCCTAATGCGCTTTCCTAGCTCTGATTCGATTGCAGGAGCAAGCATCGAAAAATCAGCATGATGACTAATACAACCCTCCACTCCCATTGATCTTTTTATGGTTTCCCTATCGGCAGTACTATCCAGTTTATCATCTTCGTTATCCCAACACATGGGCGAGATTTTGTTTGCCTCTTTTAGAGATAAAGAGCCTAAAGCATGTTTATGAACTTGGGCATTGGTATAGCCACCTGGAGTTGCAGCTGCATGCAATGGAAATGCTTGTTTTAAAATACATTTCTCGTCACCTGATCCCTTTGGATGACATATTTTTGCAACTATGGGAACTACTTCAAGGCCAACTGGCCCAACTGTGAATGCTCCTAAAGTAACGCTCCTATCCAAGGGAAGTGAATGGTGCAAAGGCACTACGTTAGTGGAGTTGGCCACAAGATTACTGGGTTAGTTTGGTGCGCCCACGCCTGGCAGGACCTCTAAATCACTATCCTTAGTTTGCTGCAGCTGTGTGACGTGGGACTCAATGTTAATGTCAAGAGGTGGACAGATTGAGACTTCCACAGTATCATGGGTTTGGGTTGGGTGGGCTGTTGCGGGGGGTTTCCCCCCGCATATATGTTACAATTGACCTTCACAATTCGGTCAATTGTGAAAAGGTCAATTGTCATTCGAACAGTTGGAATACGAACAATTTGTATACAACCACATGTCCAGTTGCCCTTGCACTGCCTCCGGGCTCCCCCAGCACTTATGGTCTGTATTTGCAACCCTACAGTCCCTCCTTTCTGCACTTATGAGCCCCTTGTTGGCTGTGCTTATTGTGTTACCTGCACTTCGTCCCCTTCCACTTCCCTGCACTTGCACGATCTGAGTGACACAAGGCCTAGTAAGATTGCTGTATTGTCCTCCCTATTTTTCCCCCTCCTTGTCTTGTCACACCTCACCTAGAAACACTTGTGTACAGGCACTTTATGAATGCCTTATCATATCATATCATATCAAATGCTAATATTATCGCTACTAGCTCAGCTGACTGGGCAGAAAAATGTGCTGGTAACCTCATGACCTTGATGACCCAAATAGATCTTCAGAGCCATGAAATCACAGGAAGAACCAAATGCGATGAGCTTAATGAAATATGGCCTTGACGATCTTGCTAGTCTCCCCAGCCAGTCTGGCTTTATTGACCCATAAACCTACACTAGATCACAGGTTTAGTGGTCCCCATTGAGTCTCTGTGGTTTCTACAATTAATCGGGTACCCTGGAATAACACTCTAGCTAAACTAGATCTGTGTCTAATGGAGTGAAGCTGAAAGCAAACAAAAAACGAATGGACTCAAGGAATCCACATTGGAGGCAATGGCGACTGAGAATGGTGGTCAGTACTGTTCATGGAAACAAACATTCAAGAGGTGTTTATATCATATGTAACTATTGGTGGGGAAGGGCAGGAGGGAAATGGGTGAAAGGCGGGCCTCGGGAAGACAAACCAAAGACAGTTGTAGTATAAAATATCCACTAGCTACCCTCTAGGGCAGGGGAACAACATGCAACAGCAACACCACCATTAACATCCTGGGAACCACTTTCTTGCCAGAGATAGCCAAAAAGGAAAGCATAACCAATGGGTCAAAGAAGGAGGTAGAAAATTGGCCAGACTAATATGTGGAAAATTGGTTTTCCAAGTAAATATGCAGAGTGTTGAGCTCATGCAAAGAACATTGGAAGCGCAGACATTTATGAAATACCTAAGCTTGCGATAAATCAATCCACCCAGACTGTTTTCCAATAGAAAAAATATTGTCTCTCTACACACATCTCCCTTTCTCTGTGTCTGTCATTCCCCAACGGAAAGGTGACTAATCACCACTAGCTTCTCAGAACGACCTGAATGTGAAGGCTCAGGAGTTTTATCAAATGAATGGGACAATCAGCACAGAGAGAGGTAAAGGCTAAATGCCACTCACCAGAGAAATATAATGTTTAGGTCCTGCTTTAACAAGATGGCATCATCATGACCGTGAGAAATGTTTATCATGGGGTGAAATGAGGTTTTGGCAATAATATGGGTGCAGGCCATTGTAAGAGAGATATAAAATGAATTAGGATAATTATGTCCCTAAATGACTGTATCAGCATAATTTGTGGAAAGTGCTCATTCTCAATCATCTAGTATGATATGATGTCATGTATAACGTGCCTGTACACAAGTTTTTCTAGGCGCGACAAGACAAGGAAGGGGAGACAAAGGGAGGAGACAACATACGATCTTACACGGCCTTGTGTCATTCAGATCGGAGAGGAGAAGTGGCAGGGGGAGGGAAATGGAGAGTGCAATAAGCATAACTCAAGTAAGTGCTGCTGGGGTGGCCGGTTCTAAGTAAGTGCAAGGAGGCAGGGACTGTAGGGTTGCAGATACAGTCCCTAGTGTGCGGTAGGCCTAGAGGCAGTGTATGGGGCTAATGGTCGTGAGGAGCCTGGTTCCCATAAGTTTTCAGAGGGAAGTCAGGTAACCGGTTAGTGCAGCACACAAGAACATCAGCATGGGGGGACAGACAGAGAAAGCAGAAGCGAAAAGGAAGGTCTTAAGTTGCTCCCGGAACCTGAGGTGGTCCTGCTCAAGTTTAAGAGAGGCAGGGAGGCTGTTCCAGAGGGAGGCACCAGCCAAGGATTGAGATATCCCCCCACTCTCAGCCTAGAGAAGCGTCTGACCCTCAGAGTTGGAGGTGGATGAGTGGTGGGCTCGAGAAGGAAAGTGCTTAGGAAGAGAGAGTTGGATGTATTGTGGTCCCTGGCCCCAGAAAGCCTTGTGGACAATAGGGAGGGTCTTGGACTTGATCCTTGCAGCCAGAGTGAGCCAGTGGAGAGATTTCAGGGCTGGAGAGATACGATCCCTGGACTTGAGGCCAAGGACAAGCCTTGCAGTCCTGTTCTAGATTAGTTGAAGAGTGCAAAGAGTAGAGGCAGGCAGATTTAGAATCAGCTGTTGCAGTAGTCCAGCCTAGAGAGAGCCAGGGCTCTGGAGACAATAAGCTTCTGGGGGAAAGTGAGAAAAGGAAGAATACCTCTCAGGAGGTGCAGCTGGTAGTGGGACTTCTGAAAGACGTCAGTGATGTGAGGAGAGAAGGAGAGGATGGCGTCGAAGATGACAACAAGGTTTTTTGCCTCGCAGGAAGGCGCAGGTAGTGGTCCCAAGCAGGGCAGCCAGAGTGAAAGAGGGAATATGGGAGCAGGGGCCCCAATGAGAAGGGTCTCAGTCTTACTGTCATTCTGGCAAAGAATGTTAGAGGCACACCTTTCCTGAATCACAGATAGACAAAGCAAAAAGCTACCTCTCGTCTCCTGGCACTCAATGATAGGAACTTCTGCCAACTTGTTAATGTTCCCACCCATACCAAGGGCAGAACTCTAGACTGGATCCTTACCCTCAACACTAAAATCATTATTGGCCCGATCACCCCACTTAGCTGGTCAGACAGCCACTGAATAGGATTTACCATCACCAGTGTCGAGCCTTGCCCGCCTAAGAATAAAATCATGGACACTATTGAAAGCAGAAATCCTAAAAAGCTCACAGCGGAAAACCTTGACCCACTCTGAACAAAATGCTAGAAACCCATTCAATTCTCAGCAACGATCCTACTACCATCGCCGAGTACTACCATAAATGCCTCTCCACACCGATTGACACCATAGCACCAGTCACCACTAAACTTAGGCGTATCAAATAAAAAAATCTAACTTCTGGTTCAACGAGGAACATGTCACCCTCAGAAGGAAAAAACGCTCTCTCGAGCATCTCCATAATAAACACCCCTCCCGGACTCGGCCAAAGCACTTAAAGACGCCAATACCTCTGACAAAACAGCTATCATCACCCATAAAGTAAATGCCTACAATGCTCACATCAGCAATGCAGCATCAGATTCCAAAGAACTCTTCTCCATCCTTAGAGAACTCGAAAATCACCTACCGGCTGACACAGCCACCAACACAAGCAAAGAATGGTGTACTACCATACAAGATGCACTTGCCTCCAAAATCACTGTGTTGCAAAATAAAATTAATGTTAAAAGACTACTCCTAGCAGCCAAAAACCCCCTCACTTCTAACACCTATGCCTCCTCCAATGACAACCCTAACCCCCATTCCAATTCACACCCGTCTCCCAAGATCTTGTACTTAACACGATCACTAAAGTAAAAGCATCCAATTGCAAAGGAGACTCCGTCCAAGCCAAACTAGTCAAATCCTGTGCCTATACTCTGACCCCTATCATCACCAAATTTGTCAATGCCTCATTTAACTCTAACACGGTTCCTACCTGCATTAAAGAAGCATGGGTTACCCCGCTTCTAAAAAAAAACAATCTAGACCCCACCATTCCGACTAATTATCGCCCCATAACCACGGTCCCATTTCTACTCAAAATCATTGATAAACTAGCTTGTAACCAAATTCAAACCCACCTAGAATCTAACCAACTCCTCTGCACCAGACAATCAGGCTTTAGGCCCAACCACAGCACTGAAACAGCTCTCTTGGACCTCAAAATTCAGGTGGAAACCATCCGAGATTCGGGAAACTTTGCATTCTCCTGCTGCTGGACCTCTCAGCCGCGTTTGACCTGGTGGACCATGACAAACTATGCAACTCACTTGCCCGTGAATTTAATTTCTCTAGTGAAGCCACTGCTTGGGTGAAATCCTTCTTAACTAACCGCACTTCCAGAGTGTCCATAGGCAAAGAAGCAGCCAATCCCATCGCAGTCCCCATAGGAGTGCCCCAAGGTGCCTGCCTCTCTCCTAGGTTGTACAATGCGTACACTAAACTCTTGTTCTCAGCACTGGATGACATGGGCGTCATATACACAAATTTTGCGGATGACACCCAGATCCTTATACCTCTCACAGTCAACTATGACCAGGACACCGCCACAATCAATAAAATATACACCATCCTACAAAATTGGATGGCGCTTAATAGCCTATGGCCCTCATTACGACCCTGGCGGAAATCGAAAAACGATGGCGGAAATGCAATACCGCCATCGAATAGTGCTCGGTGCGATTATGACCCGTCACCGTAAAGTACGATGCCATTAGCGACACCGTAGTGAACGCCAACGCTAACTGCACCAAGTACGCGCACGCGCGCCATGCCAAACCGTAATTACCACCATGGCGCAACGGTACGCGAATTCTGACCCTAGCGGACATATACCTAACGCCATCAAGCATGGCGGAAAGTACCATTCCGCCATGGTGAGAAGTACGGCATCGCGAACCAACCGTAAAAGGCCCTACTGAGTGCCTGTACACCACTCCCTGGCCACATTGCACAACTCCTCGTAGGTGCAATGAAGTCACACAATGCAACCAGTGAAATGTACAAGTCACCCATGCATGCCAACGAACAAATGAATCTAGGGGCTCCAAGTGCCTTGTGAGTGGCCATCCATATTTGCCATGGCACCATTGCCGTACTGATGCAGCACAGGCATGTGAAGGTTCAAGTCCAGCAACATGAACTGAAATATGAGACAAACAAAAACAGGCCCCCCCATCGACTGACACCAGTGTAAGGCAACATTCAAAGCAGTATCCTGAGTGAGACTGCACCAGCCCTGTACTCCTGCCAGTAAACAAACCAACCATCAGCATAAGCATGTACCACACAAGTTGGCAGAGTGACTGAGCAGCCAGGCTCATCTCAAGAGGGGCCAATGGGAGCTGCAGGGCACAGATGGCACGAATACAGAAGCTATTCCAATGGACATGACCTCAGTCTCCCTCCAAGAAACGCACGCAAACACAGGCACCTGTGACCAGCCATATTCTGATAATCACATCATTCCACCAATCCACCTGGCTGACCGGCATCTGTTACACAAAAGCTAATCCCCCGCCCCTGAGCATGACATCATTAAAACAGTCATAATGGTAGCCCCTATCCCTGACCACACTGGGCTTCGTAGGCAAACGCGCCCAGTACAGTACCACGCAACTATACTCAGAAGCCGGAACCCAATGCAGATCTTCTCACAATACATCGCTCCACAAATAGGAATATGCTACATTACTTGCAAAGAAGAACGCTACACGGTTAATATCAGAATAGAAATTTAATGCACAACAAAATCACCAAGCCCATACAGCTATTAGGTCATGAACTCCAAAATATATTTCATTATTGTGGGCTGCATCCGCAATAAATGACCAGCTTCTTCTTGTGTGACGCCCTGTTCCTTCATGGTACACAGGGGCTACATTCACGTTCAAAAAGGCAACATGGAAGCGCCTAGAACCGCAGGGCCGTCCCATTAGGTAGGCACTAGTCCAGCTGAAAGGTCGATATGTTGCTCCTAGCCACTAGTACTGCGTAAGGGCATGTGGCCCATTGGCGATCGTCCCATAAGATCGTAATGGTGCTCCACTGATTAACACGAAGCAGCAGGTGTCGGGAGTAAAAGCCATCTGCAGGAGTGGCATACAGATGGCAGCGGCAAAAGGGGAGGAGATACCTGTCACCCAAATGAAATGAAAAAGAATAGTATGGGCATCAGAACTTCATTTGAATTACTCACTTCAATGATCACACTAAATCCACAGCCATATGCATGCTAGCCCACTCAAAAGGATTATTCCCACCCAAAAATCACTTGCAAATCATAACTATAAAAATCGAGGTGAAAACACTATTACAAACGAGTGTTTGTGTGCATGCGTCTGTCAAAACAGAATCCATTAGATGGGATTAGTAACGTGCATAGACACAAGTGTTTGAAGGCGCGTCGAGACAGGGAGGGTTCAACAAGGGCAGATAGACGATGGTCCCACTATGGCAGCTCTGCATCACATAGCGCAGGGGAGGTGGATAGATTCCAAAAAGCCCTGTACATGGCAAACTCTCCATTAAATCATCTGTCCATGCATCCATACATCATTCCCTCATCCCGGAATGAAAACGCCTGATTATTTACTCACATAACATGTGAAATTTCCATTGAGTCTGTGCGTAATGCAGTCTGCAAAATCCACTGTGCTCCAGGCCGGAATTCCAGTGTTGTGAAGTAACATGTATTTGGGAACGTCCTGCCTTATCCTCCACTACGCTATTGCGCATCCCATACTATTCATATCAATCATTGCATTCTCGCCATGGCCCCTGTCCCAAGGACATTAAACAATAGAACGTTATATTTGCAGTCAGACCTGTTGGCGTCTCCTCGCCGCTTGCTGAAAACCGAAAGCGCCGTCCTTCGAATTCCTCATTTGCAACATCACGTCGAAAAGGCATCTGTGACCGCTTGAAATCACAAATTCATCCATGTAGTGCGGCAGTGTGTGAAAATGGCAACTGGCTTCACTCACAAATGGGACGCCCCGCCCGTCGGTGAACCTCGGTACAGTGCTGCATGAGGGTCCACCGTTAATCGAGTACTACATTCCACTGACCCTTCACAAGTTTGTTCGCGACTGCAAAGATAGTATGTGAAACAATGGGACCATAGCAGAATGAACATATGAACCAATATTTCACTGCCATCGGGATCAAATACATGATTGTAATAGCAAGATGCCATGCGTCGAATTGCAGCGTTGTGTGCGGGACGTGCTCGCCCAAAGGGGATTGCAGCTTGCACAGGTGGAATGAATCACCACAGGTGGAGGCTATACAGCCTTAAAACACATAAATTGCACACCCAACCCCCTCCCACAACCACACCCACTCCAAAATGCTACCGGCAGGACTAGCGATGTTGGCCCTGGGGGACCTGATAGCACTGCAAGTACTCCAACTTCAAGAAGAAGACGAACACCAACTACTACAACAACCGGCCGCACAGAGGAGACGCAGGAGGAGGAGGGCAAGGCAGGGCCAGCAAGGCCCGCCAGCACAGCCACTACCACCACGCAGGCAGCCCGCAATCCCACGCCTCCGAGCACATCCGTTCAACCTCACGGATGAGCAGATCCACACCCTCTACCGTTTGGACCGGGACACCATAACCGCCATTGTGGACATGACACAGGCTGACCTTGTCAGCATGATAGATAGCCCAACCGCCATCCCACCCCTACTGAAGGTAGTGTCTGTACTCCACTTCCTGGCCACAGGCACCTACCAGCACACAGTCGGACAGTTGCATGGCATTTCACAGCCAGTGTTCTCACGGACACTATTGCAAGTGCTCGATGCCCTCCTGAAGCACGCAGACGACTACATCTCTCTACCACGCTCGGAGCAGGAAATTACGAACACAAAAGTGGGATTCCATGCACTTGGCGGCATACCGGGTTGCATTGGTGCCATCGACTGCACCCATGTGGAATTGGTCGTCCCACATGCCATGGAGGCCCAGTACCGCAACCGAAAACAATTTCATTCTCTTAATGTACAAATGGGGTGTGACTCCAACAGGATCATTACACATTGTTGTGCCTGATTTCCTGGATCAACCCATGATTCTATGGTCTTGAGGAACTCTACAATACCACGCTACATGGAGCAACACGCAGGGAACAGATCCTGGCTACTCGGTGAGTCTCATTTCATGCATGATAATGTGGGGTATGTGATGCGGCAATGACCTGGCAGGAAGGGGGGGGGTGCGTACGTAGCAATGTCATTCCACAAACATCCTTTATTGTCCACATACAGGTGATGCCGGTTATCCACTGAAGAGATGGCTCCTTACACCACTCCGGAACCCACAGAACCAGCATGAGGAGGACTACAACCATGCCCACTCACGTACCCGTGTAGTCATAGAACAGGCATTCGGCCTACTGAAGACTCATTTCCGCTGCCTCAGCAGGTCTGGCGGGGCACTCCTGTACCGCCATGAGAAGGTTGCAAAGATGGTCATGGCATGTGTCATGCTACACAACATGTGCGTACGTAGAAATGTGCCCATGCCCCCTGACGCAGAACTGCAAGCACCTGAAGATGGTCATGATGAGGGTGGGGATGTGGCAGCACCTCAAGGAGTCCGCGAGGCACAGGAGGGCCGTGACATTCGTCAGATTCTCATTGATTCATGCTTCTAGCACTCACGCCTGGTGGCTGATACATGGACACGGGACTTGTTGCACTGTGTGTGTCTGGAACATGCACAATATGGACTGTACGCCTATAAAGGCCTCGTACACAAATATCAATGTCCACACATCTCATTGGATGATTGTGCAATGTTTATAGCATATGTGAAATTATGTTACACACCCCATCGACCCGCCACCCAAGTGAGCCCAACACACCCCCTCCACCCTCCTACCTCCCCCCCGAACACCAGTGTCCAAAGATGCTCATTGTCAGTGGGCAGACGCTATTGCAAGCCCCCTCTCTGGGTATCAGGGGCACCCCTGCCTGTGGAGCGCAGGTTCCTCCCAGATCTACGTTGGGGGCTGCCCTGGACGGAACTTGCAACGGATGATGTCTCTGCCTGCTCACGTCCATGCATGTCCCTAAGGGTTTGTGAGAGCTCAGTGAGCACACGGCGCACAGCGGCAAGTTCAGCACATACGTCTTTGGACGTCGCATGCAGTTCCCCCCTCAGGCTCTCGGTGCTTCTCTCCATTTGTACTCTCAGGCTCTCGGTGCTTCTCTCCATTTGTGCCCTTAGTGTCTCTGTACTTCTCTCCATTTCTGCCCTAAGTGTCTCAGTTGATGTTTCTATGGCTGCCTTAGTACCCCCACATTCATCAGCATGGTCCTTGAGGAGCGTGGCCAGTTGCTGCTGTTGCACGATCAACTGGTCGAGGGACTGTTGCCTCTGCTGTGCCATGGCCATTTGCGGTGGTGTCACAGAGGGGCTGATCACCTCATGTTGCCTTGCCACAGGGCTTGTGGGGGATGGCCAGTCGTCGTCTTGTGGGTGCCCCTGCGTGGTATCCTCATGGTGTACGGGATGAAACAAACAGGGGGATTGAGACAGGTCATGGATGGATCCTACATCGACATCCCCGTTTTCTGTGTCGGAGCATGCTGCCATTAATGCAGTGTCACCTATGGTGCTGCTGCCACCAGAAGCAGTGCCTTCTGTGGCATCCATTGGGGGGACCTGTGGTGGTGCTGTTGTGGGCATGCTGGCTGCTGGGGTGCCTGTTGAAGTTCCCTCCTGTGTGCTGCCACTTGATTTGTGCTGCTGCCGTGTCTTGATCCGTGCAGCTGAGGTGGAGGGTCTTTGGTCGTTGGTCTTGGCCCTCTTTGCAGGTGTGCTGGTAGGGGTGTCCTGGAGCTCGTCGTTTGAATCGGACCCTGTGGTGGAGTAAAGGAGGGCGAGCGTTATTAATGGGTCTGTGGAAATTGGAATGGCAATGTATCACATGCATTGGGGTGGTACCTGAGGGTGATTTGGGTCAGGGCCTTGGAGGTGGTTTCATTTTTGTGTGGAATGAGGATGCAGTTGTTTTGCAGCCTGCAGTTAGGGTGTGCCTGCTGCACGTGTAGAGGGTGTTTTTAGGGTTTTTAATTATTTATGTATTTAATGTGACTTTTAAAGTGCGCTATCAGGCAAATGTATGTGGACGTTCTCCTGGCCATGTGTTTCTGTTGCACTATGTGGACACATGGTACTTCACATGATTGGACATTGTGGATTTAGCATTGTTTTATTTGGGCCACCTACCTGATTCTTCTGATGTCTGCACTCCTTTCTCCATCCCTCCGACTCCCTCTATACTCTCCATTCCAATGGTGGAGGCACAGATTTCTTCCCAGGGGGTCAACTTGATGGGTGATTCCGATCCTCCCCCGGTATCTGTGGCAATGTTACGGTTGGCGGATAGTATGCTCCGTACGTGTATCCGCAAGTCGTCCATCGCTTTCTGCATTGCTGTGGGTTGCGGGGTGCGGTCCCCACCGCACTTACCCGCTGTGCCACCAGGGCCCATATGGCCTTCTTGTTCGCAAGTGCCGTCCTGGTCATTTGCGTCGAGAAGACGACGGCAGCATTCTCCTGGAGGGTCTCTGTGAGCACGGTGAGTTCCTCACGGGAGAAGTGGACCTGCCGCTTGCGGTCGCACGCTTTTTTCGCTACTTTTCCCATTTTTATTGCTTTCACTAGGGTGGATGACGGGTTGGGATGTGTCTCAGGGTAGTATTTTTTATGGTTGTGTGGGAATTCTGATTTTATAGGTGTACGGCGTGCTGTTTCCCGTTCCGGGACCATGTTTTTACTTCCGTTTCCGTATATTTACGGTCACCGTACTTTCCGATTGCCTCTCATTACGGTGACCGATATGATGGGTGGCGGAATTGCACCTAGGGCGCCGTACGACGGCGGTGAGGGGCGTTTTGGGGATATTTCCGCCATCGCTGACTTTGCACTTCCGCCATGGCGTAGTGCTCGTGCCCGATGGGTCGGAATTAGCCGCACTTTACTCCGTCCTGCAATGGCGGAAACGCTATTTACGCTATGGCGGTCAGGTCAGTCACTTTCCGCCAGGGTCGTAATGAGGGCCTATGTCTTAACGATGAGAAGACAGAAGTCCTCATCGTAGGATATCCAGCCAAAATAGCATCCCTTCACCCAGACTACTCAACCATCAATATTGATGGCACCAATATTCCCGTACTGAAGCAAGTAAAAACATTGGGTGTATATATTGACGCAAATCTGACCATGACTAAACAGATCAACGCGCTCGCCTCCTCCACGGCTTACACCTCTAAACTAATTGCTCTCAGCCGACAATTTCTGACCCCAGCAAACTGCCTCACCATAGCCAGAGCACTGGTCCTATCGAAACTTGACTTCTGCAATGTATTACTAATAGGCACCTCCAACACTAATCTAGCAAAAATGCAACTCCTTCAAAACAAAGTCCTGAGGGCAGCTCTAGGCATAAAGAAATCAGACCATATCTCCAAGACTAGAACAGACGCCCACTGGCTCCCCATCAAAGCCGGAATTATCTTCAAAACTTTATGTATCACATACAAATGCTTGACCAAAAAAGGACCTATCTATCTCAACAATACACTACACCCTAAAGCTGATGGAAGAGCACTACGATCTAACGACAAATTACTCCTGGCCACCCCGCTTCAAAAACACTAGAGCAGGAGGTAGCAGTTTCACAATTCTAGCCCCCAAACAGTGGAACACCCTACCCATTAACATCAAAAAAGAATCCTCCTTCACGGTCTATGAGAAATTGCTAAAAACTTGGTTATTCAACCAATACTAACACCTAAGACTGGCTTCCTCTCCACTGTATACTGCTGTGAATATTTGTAAACTGTATATGTGCACCAACTGTTCACTAATGTTGTAATGCAACCTATGTAATGACATTTTTTATTAATTCCTAAGCTGTCTTATATCCTCGCTGTGACACCTGAGGGTTTGGGCGTGTAACAAATAAAATAAATAAATAAAAACTATCAGAAATGAGCGCGAGAGGAGAGGAGGCTGAGGGGAGCTTGAAGGAGAGCTGAGTGTCTGTCATGATGCCCGCTCCCGGGGAGCCGGTTCAAGCCCTGCGTCCCCGAAAGCGGACATCCAGTCCCCAAGGAAGGACCCAGCAACCCCATATAGGGGCCCTTTGGACAGTGTTCTGGCGCCTATGGCGCCAGGCTCATAAAAGACATCAGTCGCTCATTATGGGAGTGCTTGGGTGCACTTATCTGATGCAGACCATGCTGCAGGATCCCGGCCTCCTTGAGGCCTGAAAGGAACTACTTTACCTGTGGGACTAATTTACCATCCGGGCGTGGTCAGGGAAGGATACATACCTGATTGGAGGAAGGATACATACCTGGAACTTCTTCCAAGGCTATTCAAACCCCACCCGAACAGCCACACGTGCTTCGCGTTGTTCTGCATCTAGCAGCTGGACGTTCACTGTGTCTGCTCCTGCATCCTGACTTCTGCCACGCCTGCCAGCATCCTGGATCACCTGCAAAGGAAGAGAAGAAGAGAACAGTAGAATGAAAAGTCCTTACCTGCTAAAACCGCATCCCGGAGACATCTCGCCGACAATTCCAAAAAGGAAGACTTTTATTTAAAAGCTCATCGCGTCGATCGCTGCAGCGCCGCATCCCACTTACCTTTACAGGGCGCCTCCATGTTCAGCAGCGATCTTCCAGATTCGCAGTCACGCCCCAGCGCCTAGGGAGAAAAAGACCAGAACAAAAGGTGAGAGAGAGAGGGGAATAAGGAAAGCTAAATCTCCATGTTAAGACTTACCTGTTGATTCATTCCCTCTCCATTTCGGGTCCGCGCCGCATCCTGGCATTTCTGGACTCCGTCCCCTAAGGTGATAAAGAGACATCAGCGTTAATGAGCGAATGAAAAGACATTACCAAAAAACGCTCATTAAAGACTTACCTGATTTCTTCAAGGATTTCACCTCTCATCTCGGGTCGGTGCCTGTTCCCCGGCATTCCGTACCCCGGCCCCTATGGGGAAAAAGACACTAGCATTAGTACATTAATGCATGGACACAAGGGGAACCTCTTATCAAAAAACTTACCTGGAAGCCAAGCAAGTTTGGTTCTCACCAATCTGAAAATCCAGTGAAGTAACTGGATACCAACGCGCCCCTGCATCAGAAGCAGGATGGAGAGCTCGTCCTTCCAGACCCTAAGGTGAGACGCTATGAGGAATCACAGAAGGGTTTCGAGGAGGGTGAGAGGGGATAGTGGGAGGCCGATTGCATTATCCCGCAGACAGTTAATCCCCTATTTTCGCCTACAGAAGGATACTTCTGCGAGCCAGACAAGCCAGATTTGGGGGCCCGGTCCAGTCCGTCTTCCGAACCCTGCGCATCACCTTAGAAGAGGTCACAGCAGCGCAAACCAGGCCAGCGCCTCCGTGGGAGTCAGGTGAGCGTTACAGAACGAGAAGCCTTCCTACAAATACCCACCCAGGCGCTATGGAAAGTTCTGAGACTGATCAGTTGGCCCAATTTCTGGGGGAATTACAGGCCGAAGTCCATGCCGCTCGTCAAGAGACTAATGCCCTCAGGAGGGAATTAATAATATCAAAGGAAAGAACTGATGACCTGGCCAGACAGCTTTTGCAAGGTCAAGCTGGCAAACTCCTCTACCCGGTTCCGGAGGGAACCCCGCTCCTGTGGTTTCCAGTAACCCTGTGCAGATTAATCTACCTGGAAACATGCCGCTGGCCCCACCCGAACGCTTTGCTGGGGACCCCAAACGATTTTCCGTATTCATGAATCAGTGTCGTTTGCACTTCCTATGCAGACCTGGTGCCTTCCCTAATGATCAGACTAAGGTAGCCTTTGTATTGTCATATCTCAGCGGCTGCGCTGCCGATTGGTCAGTTCCACTGGTTACTCAAGATGACCCGATTCTCCGTGATTTTCAAAGGTTTCAAGCAAGCATGGAAAGGTTATTTGCTCGACACTCTCAGGGGCAGGCTCTGGATGGCGAACTTCTATCCCTGCGACAGGGCAATCAGGACCTCCTATCCTATATTGCAACCTATAATAGACTAATTGTGGAAACGGGATGGCCAGAGGACAAAAGAGTCACGTTGTTTTATCGAGGCCTACGCGGAGAACTTAAAGATGTCTTGGCCCAAGTTGTAAATCCACCCCAAGAATGCACAGAGTATATAGACTTAGTGGTCCAATTGGATCACAGACTTCAAAACAGAAAAGCAGATCGGTCCAGGTTTGAGACCCGGGTGTTGGTCAAGACCCATGCTAAACCCAAGGGAGTTGATGTCTCTGAGCCTATGCTTATTGGAGGGGTTATAGGACCCTTAACTCAAAAGGAACGTGAAAGGAGGCGGCAGTTAAAATTATGTCTTTATTGTGGGAATTCTGGACATTATCTACGAGATTGCCCGGCAAAACCGCCCCGAAAGGCGGTAGGAGCAGCTGATAAAAACCATGAAGACTCTGTTTCGGGAAACGACTCCGCCCGACAAGTGTAGGGGTCCGCTTGCCGAGCTTGAAAACTAACTCTCAGACCTCGCATTTCATTGTGCCAATGGTTCTCGTAGATCCAGAACAGCCTAAGCGGTTGCATGCAATAAAGGCATACATCGATAGTGGGGCTATTGGAAACTATGTGGATCGTGAATTGGTCTCTAGGATTAACCTCCCTTGTAGCAGGATTGATGCCCTTACTGAACCTGAGAATCTGCATTTGAGACAATATTTGGATCAATACCTAGCTAATGGTTTTATTCGCCCGTCAAAGTCCCCGGCATCCTCGGCTTTGTTCTTCGTGCCCAAAAAAGAAGGCGACCTTAGAACTTGTATCGATTACCGCGCATTGAACCAGATAACGGTTAAAAACCGTTATCCTCTGCCTCTGATCCCTGAACTCCTTGACCAGGTGAAGGACGCTTGCATATACACCAAGTTAGATCTCCGGGGGGCTTATCATCTGGTACGAGTTAAAGAAGGCGACGAATGGAAAACTGCCTTCCGTACTAAATACGAATTATTCGAGTACCAGGTGATGCCTTTCGGATTGTGTAACGCGCCGGCTGCCTTCCAATACTTCATGAATGATGTCCTTCGGGAACTCATCGATGTTTGTGTTGTCGTATATATCAATGACATTCTGGTGTACTCCTCTTCGGAATCTGATCACAGAAAACACATCAGGGCAGTACTTGAAAAACTGCGCCAACACAAACTATTTGCTAAATTGGAGAAATGTGTTTTCCATACCACAGAAGTCGAGTTTCTAGGTTTCATCCTGACACCCAAAGGAGTCTGAATGGACTCAAGAAAAGTGGATGCCATCCTCAAATGGCCATCACCTAGCTCTGTAAAAGGGGTTCAAAGCATGCTCGGCTTTGCCAATTTCTATCGCAGGTTTATCCCGGAATTTTCACGCATGGTACAACCCATTACTGAACTCTTCAGGAAAAATAAACGTTTTGAATGGTCTGAAGAAGCCGAGCAGGCCTTTCAGGATTTAAAAGCTAAGTTTACCTCCGCACCTATATTAAAACACCCACGTCCAGATCTCCCTTATGTCGTCGAGACTGACGCATCCAGCCTTGCCATGGGAGCTGTCCTGTCCCAAAGAGATCCCGAAACCAACCAACTGCATCCCGTAGCATTTTGGTCCAGAAAATTCTCGGCACCCGAGGTTAATTATGCAATCACGGACAAAGAACTGATAGCCATTAAGTCCGCTTTTAAAGCCTGGCGGCATTATCTGCTTGGCGCTCGACATACCATCACAGTGATCACTGATCACCGGAATTTACAGGATTTGAAAACCGCCAAGGCTCAGTCATCACGGCAGCTCCGATGGGCTTTGTTTTTCGCTGAATTTGATTTCGTGATTACCTATCGACCTGGCTGCAAGAATGGCAAAGCAGACGCCTTATCCCGAATTGGAATGGGAGAATCTGATACAAACTCAGAACCAGTACCAATAATTCCCGAACAGAGGATTCTAGGCATGACTTTGTTACAGACGCTTGAAGACATTCAAGCCAGAGTGAAACAACTCCTGGACCCTACAACCTTACAGGATTGGATACAAAAGGGATCAGACTTTACCATAGATAATGGTTTACCTTATTTCCAAGGACGCTTATTCCTGTCACATAAGGAATTACACCAACTAGTTATTTCCGGTTATCATGATACATTAATAGAGGGACACCCCGGTATTGCCAAGACAGAGGAAAAGGTGAAACGACAATTTTGTTGGCCCTCTTGGCGAAAAGATGTTAAATCTTTTGTGATGTCCTGTGTTGTTTGCGCCCAAAATAAAAGTCAAAAGAAAAGACCAGCCGGTCTCCTTCAACCTCTAGACATACCGCCAGCACCCTGGCACACCCTATCAATGGATTTTATTACGGACCTGCCTCCTTGTTCGGGGTACAATACTATTCTGGTAATTGTGGATTTGTTTTCCAAAATGGCCCACTTTATTCCTTTGAAAGGTTTACCTTCAGCTTCTGTCCTAGCCAAAGAATTCCTCGTAAATATTGTTCGGCTACATGGATTCCCATCTATACTAATCTCTGACCGGCGAAGCCAATTCATTTCCCACTTCTGGCGCAAATGTTGTCAAATGGCGCAGATCGACGTAAGATTATCGACCAGTCACCACCCTCAGACCGATGGTCAGACCGAGAGGACAAATCAGACCCTTGAGCAGTACTTACGGTGTATGTTACAGCAATCTGAAAGCAACTGGAAAGACATTCTTTGGATAGCCGAATACGCATATAATAATTCGGTACACTCTGGAACTGGCCACAGTCCTTTTTATACTTTGTTTGGACATCACCCTCTAACCTCAAACCTTGACTCATCTCAGAACCTCGGAATGCCTGCAATAGAACATCTGCATTCTACAATTACCCAAGCCTTTAAAGAGGCAACTACGCATTTACAACAAGCCAAGAGAAAATACAAGGAGAATGCTGATCTACATCGGAGTGAAGCACCTCCGTATCAGATTGGGGATCAAGTGTGGTTAGCTACCAGACATTTACCACTCAAAGGGCCTCAAACTTTTAACCCAAAATATCTGGGACCTTATTCTATTACGGCAATAATTAACCCAGTGGCCGTTAAACTTGATTTACCAGCTAGTATGCAAATTCACCCTGTTTTTCATGTGTCACTTCTGAAAACAGTGGTACCCGGAACCCGACTACTCAAACCTCCAGAACCTATTCTAATAGATGGGGAGCCCGAATTCGAAGTGAAGAACATTTTAGACTCAAAAATGTTTAGGTCAAAACTGTTCTACCTAATTGATTGGAAGGGGTACGGACCTCAGGAGAGGTCGTGGGAACCCAGCGACCATGTGCATGCACCTCGATTAGTCAGGAAATTCCACTGACTCTTCCCAGACAAACCAAAACCCCCGGAGGGAACAACCTTGGGAGGGGCCTTGGGGGGGGAGTGCTGTCATGATGCCCGCTCCCGGGGAGCCGGTTCAAGCCCTGCGTCCCCGAAAGCGGACATCCAGTCCCCAAGGAAGGACCCAGCAACCCCATATAGGGGCCCTTTGGACAGTGTCCTGGCGCCTATGGCGCCAGGCTCATAAAAGACATCAGTCCTGGTGCCATAGGCGCCAGGCTCATTATGGGAGTGCTTGGGTGCACTTACCTGATGAAGACCATGCTGCAGGATCCCGGCCTCCTTGAGGCCTGAAAGGAACTACTTTACCTGTGGGACTAATTTACCATCCGGGCATGGTCGGGGAAGGATACATACCTGATTGGAGGAAGGATACATACCTGGAACTTCTTCCAAGGCTATTTAAACCCCACCCGAACAGCCACACGTGCTTCGCGTTGTTCTGCATCTAGCAGCTGGACGCTCACCGTGTCTGCTCCTGCATCCTGACTTCTGCCACGCCTGCCAGCATCCTGGATCACCTGCAAAGGAAGAGAAGAAGAGAACAGTAGAAGGAAAAGTCCTTACCTGCTAAAATCGCATCCCGGAGACATCTCACCGACAATTCCAAAAAGGAAGACTTTTATTTAAAAGCTCATCGCGTCGAACGCTGCAGCGCCGCATTCCACTCACCTTTACAGGGCGCCTCCATGTTCAGCAGCGATCTTCTGGATTTGCAGTCACACCCCAGCGCCTAGGGAGAAAAAGACCAGAACAAAAGGTGAGAGAGAGAGGGGAATAAGGAAAGCTAAAGCTCCATGTTAAGACTTACCTGTTGATTCATTCCATCTCCATTTCGGGTCCGCGCTGCATCCTGGCATTTCCGGACCCCGGCCCCTAAGGGGAAAAAGAGACATCAGCGTTAATGAGCGAATGAAAAGACATTACCAAAAAATGCTCATTAAAGACTTACCTGAATTCTTCAAGGATTTCACCTCTCATCTCGGGTCGGTGCCTGTTCCCCGGCATTCCGTACCCCGGCCCCTATGGGGAAAAAGACACTAGCATTAGTACATTAATCCATGGACACAAAGGGAACCTCTTATCAAAAAACTTACCTGGAAGCCAAGCAAGTTTGGTTCTCACCAATCCGAAAATCCAGTGAAGTAACTGGATACCAACGCGCCCCTGCATCAGAAGCAGGATGGAGAGCTCGTCCTTCCAGACCCTAAGGTGAGACGCTACGAGGAATCACAGAAGGGTTTCGAGGAGGGTGAGAGGGGAAAGTGGGAGGCCGATTGCATTACCCCGCAGACAGTTAATCCCCTATTTTCGCCTACAGAAGGATACTTCTGCGAGCCAGACAAGCCAGATTTGGGGGCCCGGTCCAGTCCGTCTTCCGAACCCTGCACATCACCTTAGAAGAGGTCACAGCAGCGCGAACCAGGCCAGCGCCTCCGTGGGAGTCAGGTGAGCGTTACAGTGTCATCAGCATAAAACTGAAAATTAGGAGAGAAGTTAGAGATGATATGGGCCAGAGGTGCCAATTAAAGGTTGAAGAGCCAGGGTGAAAGGTTAGAGCCCTGGGGAACACCACATGTGGAGAGATAGCTGGTGGATAGAAAGGACCCCAGTTGGACCTGGGAGGGTTGATGGGAGAGGACGGAGGTCAACCAGGCTAGGGCCTGATCTGTGATACCCAGGTTGTCACAAAGCTGATTGATCAGGATGGCGTAGTTGACTGTGTCCAAAGCAGAGGAAAGATCAAGGAGGATGAGGACAGAAGGAAGGCTAGAGTCGAGATTTGAGACCAGGTCATCACCGGGTGTTCAAGAGAGCATTTTCTGTGCCTCTGGCTGCTCTAAAGCCAGACTGATGTTCACGGAGACAGCCAGCTGATTCGGTATGAGGAGTAAGTTGGGAGATGGCCAGCTTTCCAGCATTTTGCCCAGGAAAGGAGTGATAGATATCAGGCATTTGATTAATTGAAGGAAACCTAATTCCAGGCCTTGGATGACGTAATCATGAAGAGGACGTCTGCATTTTAGAATCCACACCATCTACATTCCACTGTATTTCTGTTATACAGTAACTTTTGGAAAAAGGCAGCCCTAAATACTCACCTCTGGAATGACAGGGAAACACTACATGCTGGTCAGACTTCCATCTCCTATTTACTCCCCCAGCATACTCCTTTCCCTGCAGCATGTTCTACCCTATTCCCCTACCCTGACCCTCCTCCAAAGAACCATGAAATGCACCTGATGAATAGGCCATTTATTGCATGGACCATTAGTCTTATGATATATGAACGAATGATTTAGCTCCTCCAACATTATTTTCAGAAAACTGCTCCCCACGTTTGCACGTGTGTATTCCCCTTGCACATGATGGTGTTGCAGTTGCCCTTGAGTATGCTCACGTTACAGAATATCCACAGGTGTAATACACCTACTGGGAGTTTTGCCGAATGTAGATCTGCTAGCCGGTGTTTTACGTTTTGTGCCTCACCACGAGTTTGGAGGTATGGGCAGTGCTTACCGCCCCACCCCCAAATGAAATGATAGTTGCCCCCATTGGTAACTGGTGAGTATACAACTGACTGTGAGCTGTAGGTATTCCTCATTCTAAATCTCTAGGACTTCATTGGACATTGAGAAATTACCTCCAGAAATAAATGTACTCTAGGCAATACCTCCATTGTTTAGGAGTAACTACCGCATGCATATTCTGGAGGTACTATCTACTAATGGGTATGCAAATCAAAATCAGGAGGCCGAGAAAACACTAGGCAACCTCCAATTTCACAAGTCACTTTCAAAACCGTACTTAGGCCCTTTACGTCTTCCCCTTTATGTTTTCCCCAAGGAGGCCTCTGAGGGTGAGGCAGTGGGAGGAAAAGTGTTGGTCTCGCTGGGCACACTCAGGCATATCTACTATCTGTGGCTTCTCCAGCACTTGGGTGCAAGAGTCCAAGAGGGCAGAGCTTGGCTCCAGTGCATCAGAAATGCCTTCCAAAAGTGGCGGGACAAACGGCCACTCTCTGGAGGGAGCAGCATCAATTTGATGCACATTTAGCCACTGGGACAGTGTGCACATGCACCCTCCAATGGGTCAGGAATCTGTAGTAGTGTGCACGGTTTCACTCTGAGCCAAGGAGGTCTTCTAGACACAATTGGTAATTGATCCACAAACCTCAATCATTGGCTATAAACATTTTTAAATATTCTTCTAATGTTATGGTAGAATCAGTCAAAAAATACAGTCATCAATAAGTCGTTGGGTCACTCATCTACAATATATTTAGCTGCAATATATGCCTTTCTGGAAACTCCTTCAAAGAGCGCACCCCCCATTTAGGACACGTCTGGGGAGGAAACAGGTGATTTGTACAATAACTACAAGCGATCACTTTCATGTAAGAAGCTGGAATTGTGGCTTTGCGGCCTGTCAATGCCTCGTATGGAACTGCTTTTACAAGAATGCAAGCATACACGAGAAGCAACACAGATACCTGAACGAGCCTAGAATAACATCCAGGCTGGAGGCCCCGTGTTACAAATAATATATAGTAATGGATTAATTTCAACAGAGATTAATCAAAATGCCAGATTTTAATTGTTAAAAAAATAACAGTAAATTATAGGGAAATATATAGCGGGATTTCATGATATTGTCAGTTTTGAATAATGAAGGAGACTACTAAATTGAAATATTTGTGGAAAAAAAAGTATGGAAAAAAGCTGAATTGGCATTGTTCCAATGTTTGAAGTAACACTGTGTTTCATCAGCAAAGAACTGGGCATAGGCCAGCAGTCAAAGCTGCTGCAAGTTAAGAGGCTGCTCTGTCCCCCAACAACACTAATCAGCAGCATTAAGGGGGATGTCTCCCAGGCAGGAGAAACAGCCAGCTGGAGGGCATGGGAGGGGTGGAGCTGAACTCACATAGAGTGTGTAGAACAAATAAACTCTCCTACCAATGACAATGATACGCCTCCCGGGAGATGTGTGGAAGAATAACAGCTTGCCTCATGAAGCTAGAATAGCAATACACACACAGGCACGTGCACGTGCGCGCGCACACACACGTGCATGTATAGGTTAAAGAAAAAGAAGAATCATGGCCATATTCATTGTAACAACAATTCTAGATTGCATAGAGTCCAAACAGAACTAACATAAGCAGACCTTTTTATAAGACACACTTAAAAGACGTTAATAAAACAGGAATTACACTAATTCTTATTCTCGAATCTAGGCCCCATTCGAAATCAACAATGCAATTGTGTGGCAATATACTTTGCCAATAAATTGAATCATAGTAGTGAACGCCGAATAATTAATAGACACTATGGCCCTCATTACGACCCAGGCGGTAAGGGGTTTACGCCGGCGTAAACTTCGCCGACCCTTACCGCCTGAGTACGAGTTCCCGTAGCGCCATGGTGATTTTAACGCCTGCTTTTTGCAGGCGTTAAAATCCATGGCGCTAAGGGACCTTGTTGTTAATTACGCCACCGTAATTTACGGTGGCGTAATTAACGCCTTCCCCACTCCCATTATGCCCTATGGGGCAAAAATGGGAATGGGGAAGGGTAAATGGGGATTGGGGACTTACCGCCCCGCCAAGGTCGGAATGGGGCGGTAAGTCCGCCAATCACCATGGCGGAGTTGGCAACTTAGCGCCATGGACCATGGTGCTAATAGCACCATGGTTCTCCGCCAAGGTCGTAATGAGGGCCTATATGTTTTTTAATATTTGTTCACCTAAAGGTACAGATTTTTACCTCAGAGAGAACACAACTAAACAGAGAGACATTTTGGAGGGTGGTGTATTTCCGTAAATTGTGTACCCATTTCCGTCTATTTCAAGTAGCAGCAGTAGCAGGACGATACCACTCAACAAATTAACTGAGTGCGCACCAGCATGTCTCTACTCACTAATTTCACGTTGTATTTATAAATTGCCACTGGCTGGTTGGCAACTGCATTCTGCATTATAGCACATATGCTACAGTGCACATTTTATTGATGTCTTACAACCCGCCGAATTACAACAGTGATACAGTTTACCGAAAACAGATATCATGCATGTCACAAACATGAATTACTCACAGGACAGTTTGAGCATGCGTCCAGTGGCATGGTTGGTAGTAAGGCACAGTTCTAAGTGCGTTGGTGCACAGAAATACATGTATTCCGTAGGCACAGGCAGGGCCAGAGCCACAATGAGGCAACACTAGGCTACTTCTCGGTGTGTCATCAGATGATGGCCAAAAGGAGAAGCCATCTTGGCCCTACAAACATCACATTTTCAGACTCAGTTATAAGGAAGGGGAAGCAGTGCCAACATGGCCCTTTGTCTGATGTGGCATATATCCTTACAATGGCCCCGGATACAAGAACGGAGTAGACAGTTATGCATCCTGAGGGAGAGGAGCTTAAGGGGGGGAGATTAATGTCAAGGGTCGAACACAGTAACAGATAGGGGGAAGCAAGAAATTCTGCATTAGATAAGTTGTTGCAGCAGTTTTGCTTGGAGGTGGGGTGCCAGAGCAGAGATAAAGGAAGTGAGGAATAGACTAACCACATCTTTGGCCAAAGGGTCAAATGGCATGAAGAAACACAGTTGTGGCAGCATACAAGGGATTACAAGAAGAAGGCATACAGGGTGACGTTTGATTACATGATTACAGAATTGCCTAGCAGCATGTGCCAATAAGAGAAGGTTTTACCTATATTCACAGTACAATTTTAGAAATGTAACTGTATTTGATACATTGCACCGCCCTTCGATTTTGGAGAAAACTGTGAATGTGGAATATTCCTCTGAATCCTCCATCCTTGAAAGAAAAGTGCTGGAATATTTGTATTTCCCTACATCATAAGTGGGAATTCATAAATATTATATGTATGATGGTGGGCAAACGTTGTACTTATTTTCTGGTGGCTTGGTGACAGAGTAGTTGTCTGGCTCCACTCTGCCCAGCTTTTACCTTTATTTCACAAGCGATGTCCTCCCTGCTCCACGATGGATCATTGAATGCGACTCCGGACTGTGCATCCTCCACACCATTGTTCTTCCCAATCCCCATGATGTGTTCACATATGAAATCCAATCCTTGCAAACTACTCACGCTCTTTATATTTCTTCTGGATACCCATCTAGACCGCCTTTATTAAAGATGCTAACCAAAAGGCTTATGATATGTCCTCAAGACAAACGCCCTTCCCCAAGATACAACTTGAACTTACTTATCGCCCAGATACATGCTAAGGCCACCCTCTCGATAACTGAACATCTGACTTCTGCATCATTAAGGTTTCAACAGTATAGTCACAACTCTCCTTGCATGAACACCACCTCCAAACCTGGCTCATTGGCATCAGTATAAGCCACATTTTGACGTCCTTCCTTAAAACCTGACAAAATGGGTGCTTCCAACACGTCCTTCTTTACCACCACAAATTCCTACATACACTCACTTGTCAATGTAAATGGCACACCTTTCCTCATGGGCCCTCTCAAATTCTTAGTTCTAACTGATACATATTTTGCCAATTTATTGTACAACTCTAGCAGACACCTCTCCTTTATTCTCTGGTTTCTGCATTTCTTGAATCGCTACCACTGTATCACACTTGGGATGCTCCTCCTCCCGGATATCTCATGACCTAAATACGTCTTTTGTCTTTCCTGAATGCACACTTCATCACTGCTATTTTTAGACCAGTTCCCTTTAGCAACTCCAGTACTCTCTTCAACCTGTCATCATATTTTTTCTCACTGTTTCCCTAATTCAGCACATCATCTTGATAGAACATAACCCCTTTCTCACAAGTATACTTAACAAAGCCTTCTTCTGCCCACCTAACTCCACGCTCTACTGGCAAAGGCAAAAATCAACAGGGACTCAGGAACATTCGGCTTTCATTTACAGCAATCCCAGATAGGTGGTTGATGTGCTTACTCTTGCCCCTTGTTCCCTGATCAGAGGTTTGCCTGCTCCTTGTTATCGCTCACTGATCTCACCGAAATACAGCACAGCATGCAGTGTCTCTCAGCTTTCGAATGGGCAACTTTAACATGTTTTACATTGCCCAGGCGACAGCAACGCATTCAGGCCAGCATCCAACCCCATTGCTAGGCAGCCAGCATGGAGACGTTCCATGTGTCCGTGTCCCTCAAGCTGACAGGGGAAATGCGCACCACAGCGTGAGCAAATAGAGAGGAAGGGGGGGAGACGTTTGCTTGACAGGGTGCACTGTAACTCCCAAAACATTTCTCTCCTTACGCCCCTGCGCACACATGGGTGTCTGTCGTTGCCACTCCAGCCACTTGTCACCAGGTTTTGCGAAGTTTGACACAGTAGGCGCAGCATTCAGATAAATCCTTTTTATTGTATTACAACAAAATTGTAGTTCAATGCTTAAGGGCAACAACAGTCATCTCCCCTTCTGGGTCTCTCATCTTCTTAACTGTCTCCGATCCCTTCACTCTCCACATTCCACCTCTCATAACTCTGGACATTCTAGAACCTCTTGTAAGGTTACACTTGCTAACAATACTGTTATTTGATAAGATACAAATTGCCCTGAAATTAGCTATTATAGGCCTGAGACAATACAAGAACGTAAATAATCTAAGTATAAACTCAGCAATAACTGTGACACTGGTAAATAGATATGGTAAAACACAAACAAAAAGATTCAAATCATCTTTAAAGGATTACACCTATCCACTAGTTGTCATTTGATTTATTTGGGTTTTCCATATATGAAAAGTCGATATCCAAAGATATCTCCACAAAAATCTAAAATAACTTCCCTACTAGCACACATGTGGAAAATCAAAATGAAATACTGCCTGTTCACATAGCTATACCTAATTAAATTCTATAAGGGGAAAGTAATTCTGACAATAACCTGCTCAACTTTAGGAACAACAAACATAGAACTATGGCAGAACTTTGGCGCAAAGAGTCATATGTCAGGGGAAGCATTACAGACCGCTTAAAAAAACAAAAAAAACAAAAAAGAGTATTACTTTACTTGTTACATTGTCTACACCATGGAATCTACCGATATGCCGAATCTTTTGTTGGGAAGTGTGCTGAACATTTTGAACAGACAAACACACATACTTACACATTTCCCTTTTTTATATAGACAGAGAAGAGATTAACAGAAGGGAAAATGTTAGACCAAAAAGAGGAGATGTTCTGGAAAAAGATCCTAGGCCCACCAGTATCACTCAAGATAGGTATAATCTACCATGAATATGGCATTCAATCAGAGGTATTCATAACCAATTGAAATACACTGAAAGTCCTACACAAAATCTTGCATCCACCTAAACATTCTCTCACATAGACGTTAATCAGATGCTGCTAAACGATACATCAAAAATATTGTTTATGTTCATCCATAAATGTGATTAAATGATTTAGACAGTAATGGCCAGTCTCTATTGGAAAATCCTGAAAAAATGTAAGAAAAGATACCAGAATGATAAACTTCTCTCTGAATGTGCTAAAATATTAAGACCTTTTAATTTGCTTTATAAATAGCTGAATCAAATCCTGGAAAAGAGACTCCTGTATATCTTTATGAGATTCCGTTTCAATCTTTTGGAATCCCTGGATAGATTGGGTCCAATTGTGGGGATTAAGAAAGTGCAGAGAATATGTGCCTCATTCCGAGTCTGGCGCTAACCAATGGCACTATTAGCGCCTTGGTCGGCGCCGGACCCGTACCGGCACCGCCCTGGTCAACTCGGAATAGGGCGGTAATTTCCCATTCCCCAGGGCTCTTCCCCATTCCCAAATGAGCCCCCATAGGGCTCAATGGGAATGGGGAAATTGCAAATAACGGTTACCGTACTTTACGGTCACCGTTATTGGCTTAAAAGCTCCTTTGCGCCCTCGTTCCTAACGCCTGCTAAAAGCAGGCGTTAAGGACGAGGGCGCAAAGGGAACTCGGACTGTGGCGGTAAGGGATTACCGGTACCGGTCTCGTTAACGGTGACCGGTATCCCTTACCGCCATACTCGGAATGAGGCCCTATGTCTTTTATGTAAGAAATACATAAGCCTCTGGTATTGAAATGTAATGCTTTAACCCCATTGAAGACCACACATTTGATAAATGTGTACATAATGCATCTTATAAAGGTGCGGAATTCTTCTAGGCTACGCTTGATGAAGGGTTCCCAGACTTACCTTTAATCACAGTAAGGAGATTTGTTTAATCAATACATGAACTACTATGCGACCTATGTTTGAATAAAGGATTTTTACGAAAAAAATGTATGGATTTGATTGTAACCCTGAATTCTGACTTTGTATAATTATAACTTATTATATGTTATAATTGCATAGCAAACATGATTGGATAATTCTGTGAAATGTTTTCATAAACTATAAAACACAACAAATAACGAGAACAAGAAAAAATGAATCATCTATCGAGTCATAGGTGTTCTTAAGGGTATGTGTGACATAAACTACAACTGCTGTTACAGAAGAGTAGTGGATAGGGTCTTCTTCATACCCACTCACTGGCAGCTCCTTTGCAAATTCTGCTTTGAGATATGGTCGTTTGAGGAAACCCCAATGAAAGTGATCCATAGATCTGTGTCACTTTGTGAAGTACTTCTTTTGAGATACTTTTTGGAAATTCACCTGTTCAGAAGGCAATGAAACAGTGGTGAGTCAGGCGTTGTGCAGCTGTTGAGACAACTGTTGCCAGTCTTTCCTGAGGATTCACTTATACAACACATGAAAAAAAATAACAATTTTATGGCATTTTTCATTTAATCCCACTTTAATATGAAATGGCTGCATTCCAGAATGTGAATTGAGAGTAGGGCAACAGGCCTAGAGGAATAAAAAATAGTGGCAATGGTGGAAGTGTGCAAGATTGCATTTGAGTCTTTTATAAAAAATCATTGATTGTCAATGAATAGATACGAAGGTGAAGAGCAGGCAGCAATTTAGAATCACCAAATGGAATGTAAACTAATCTGACAGTGCTCTCATTCCAAATGCAACTATGTCAGGTGCATAGAAACTCCTTGCTGGGTATCACATTTTGACACGTATACCATCCCTCCTAGGATTTCCTTGCATCATCCAAAGGGAAGGTGATGGACACTCTGCCAATCTAAGATATGTTCTATTGTGGAAGAGCAGTCCACATAGTAGGAGGGGGAAACTTTGATTTACCAACTGTTCCTAATCTGAGGGTACACACTTATCAACAACTAATGTCACTCACTCAGCTTGAAGACCCTTTTTGTGCTAGGTTACGTGACTCATAATTGCCCGTAAACCACAGTCTTATGAACGACTGCTCTATAACCTTCCAGGATGAAGAAAAGACAAAAGCACTATCTATACTTTAGCTAAACCGCTAAACCAAGGCTCTTTCCAAACTCCTGAAATGTTGCAATTTATTTAATTGAAAAAAGTAAGCCATTTAGTGTATGCAATGTTTGTACCATGATGCTTATGCAGGTGAGCTTGTACTAAATTAGTCCTGTAACAAAACATGGTACAGTTCCACATTCCTCCCCTGAAGCGATATATAGGATAAGGAAGGCTCATTGATATTTTGTTGAGTGCACACATTTTGAGAATGTATAGAATGTTCACCATCAATGAATTTAAAGAATGGGCATTTAAATTAGATATGGAAAATATACAACAGTTTTATAACAGTGTTTAATGCACCACAGAATGTGATTTTTTTAAAATTAGTATTCTTTTATTTGTATAGTGATGATTTGGGCCCAAAGGCATTGGGGCGCTCAACAAAAGCAAACAGGAACAAACAAAAAGAAGAAGAATACAGGTACAAATTCAGACCATTTAAAAATAATACACAAAGCCGTAATGCATAATTAAGCTAAATCCCTAGGTGGGAGGCAGATGACATGTTATTCAGCAAAAAGGAAAAAGGGTGCAGGAATAGAATCACATGAAATGCACACAAAAATTAAATGGATAAGGCAACAATGGCCAAAGTAACACCGATCAGTGAGACTATCTGAAAGCCAGATATATAAAAGTTTAGGCGAACAGACGTAGGCCACAGTGAGAAACAGAAAAACCAAGCAGTAGAAAACATTCAGAAAGATGCATTCCATACTATACTGTGGCAATAAGACCCGATGCGGCGGGCCAATACCGCCCCAGGTAATTCCCGGGGCCGTAGTTATAGGCCCAAGCGTAGCGAGGGCCTTAACAAAGCCCCCAGGCATTACCTGCAGCGGTATTGGCCCGCCACCGAGGATCTTATTGCCATTAGTACCCCAGCCCGTTGGATCGGGGTGCTAATGGCATTTTACAGAAAAAAAAAGAAAAAAAAAATGGCAAAAAATGGCCGCCGCCATGGAAAGGGAAAACGTAGTCCGTTTTCCCTTTCCATGGTGGCCATCGGGAGCGGACGCGCTGGGAACAGAAGTGTTTGCTTCCAAGACCAGAAGAAAAAAGAAGGTAAGTGGGGTTGGGAGGGCGGAAGGGAGGGGATGGGGAGGAAGAAGTCTCTGAGTCTCCACACGGCTGGAGGTTTCCATCGTCCCCCGCCGGAGACCGTGAGATAGAAGGTAAGTGGGGTGGGGAAGGAGGAGGGAGGAGGGAGGAAAGGCTTGGGAAAAATAAAAATCTTAGCTGAGTCCCCGGCGGGGGACGAAGGAAGCCTCCAGCCATGGGGAGGCTCGGACGGGGATTTCCCCGTTTTGAGCCTCCTCATTGGCTGAGGAGCTGCCACGCCCCACGCCAGGAACAGAGTAGCCGGCACACACAGCGTGGATGGGAATACCGTGTGGTATGGCTCACAAATGAGCCAATCACCACACAGTATTCCTGTTCAGCCGCGCATGCCGGGTAATAATGACATACAGTATCAAACTACAAGTTTCAGATTACACGAATTCGGGGAGATTTCTTTTACAAATACACAAAAAGAAAGGCAAGTTACTACCCCCACACCCCACAAGCATGCAGTCCCTATTGTTCAGGGAACACCAATTCTCCAGAGGACATTCATGTTATAGGTTCTAATAACCCCAGGCCCAGTGCTTTGTTTTAGCCAATCCAGAGCATTGTTCCTCACTGCTTTCCTGGGTTCATTCCCTGCCATATTTTCTATGTCTGTATTAAGAGAATTTATTTGATCCATAACCAACCCCCTTATGGTCCTGTCCTCAATCTCTGGCATATGGGTTTTACTAACCCGCACGCTTTTAGGAATACCAGATTTAGTTTTATGATTAGTACATTGGGCAGAACAAAACAATGCTTGTTTAGGCTCATCGGCTACAACTGGTTATGTTGACATCAGAGCTTGCACTCACTCTTCCTCTGCCACAGGCAAAGATAATGAAAGAATCTGAGAGTCATGCTGCGTTTCACGCATCAGGCAACTCGTTTCCTTCTAGACTTTTTGGCAGGCCTGGTCTACCTTACTGGATCAGTTTGACAAAAATGTTTTATCTTATCCGGATAATAGTGCAAAATACACTTGTCCAGAGATTCCACCCATAGACAGAAGTCTGCAAAGTTGTTACACTGATTAAGTTCATATGAGATGTTTTCCTTAACTCAATGCCACTATGCAGGAGTTATTTGCTCGCTGTAAACACTGTGCTCATAATCAGCACGTCCCCCCTGCCACAATGGACTTCTCTGTATTGTCCAAAGGAGATTGTATAACCGAGGTCGGAGAAGGAATTAATCCAATGGTGCTTCCTGGTTGACCCTTTTCTATATCCACGCTTGTCAGGTAGGTGCCCAAATATACACCATCATCATCAGAAGAGGGGTAACCTATTCTCACATCCTGAAGTCTCCGTTTCCTTCAGGCACTCGTGCTAAGACCTCAGTCAGCCGATTCCTACTGGGTATTGGCAATGCAGATGTCCTCCCATGCTCTACAAAGGTGAAGCCCAACAGCCCAGACGCAGGGCCATCTTGATGGGGCATTTTAATTGTGTGATGGCACTCAATTTTGCTTAAATGTCATTCAAACCTTTTTTCTGAACATTGCAATGGCACACTGAGCATGCTGTATGTTTAGTCTAATAGCTCTGCTGAAAATAAGGCAAGTCAGTTGAACATCCTGCTCACTGCTACATCGTCAACTATGCTTATTTTCACAATGACATGGTTGCCACATCCAGAGCAATACATGGGGCTAGAACAGGACATGGATGGTCCAGAAGGTAATTTGTGCATGTTTTTTGACAGGACTAAGGTCAAGCCTTATTTTCTAGCACCAGCACTTATTAACTAGCCTTGTTCCATTGGCAACGACAGAATCTGCTTTGTGTGTTTTCTTAGCAGATGCATTTAATTATTTTAATTTATATTGTCATTGAGACTCTCGGGTGGAAGAATTGCAGGGGTGTGACAGGCAGCACATGCTGTTCAATTGAATAGGGCTGGCCAGGTTTTTGGGCATCTGCAGTATCAGGCAAGATCTTTCTCCTCATGGTTCACAGACATGAGGTGTGCTGAAATACAGATGCTTGTAGCTGCTGTACACACTGCACAGTTGCTGCTAGTTGTAGTTCAGATTGAGGAGAGTACAGTACAGCACCCGCAGCACAACACAGGATCAGGGAAATGGCCAGGCTATTTCTTCTGACCTGTAATAATATAATATATAGTGCATTCCCTCTCTTACTGCAGCGTGTAGAAACAAATTAAGAGACATGGGGCCTCATTACGACCCAGGCGGTAAGTTACCGCCTGGGTCGTACCCTTACCACCATGGTGTAAACTACGTTTACACCATGGTGGATGGCGGATTTACCGCCCCATTCCAAGGTGAGTGGGGCGGTAAATCCCCATTTCCCATATTACCCTTCCCCATTCCCATTTTTGCCCCATAGGGCATAATGGGAGTGGGGAAGGCACTAATTACGCCACCGTAAATTACGGTGGCGTAATTAGCACCATGGTCCCTTAGCGCCATGGATTTTAACGCCTGCAAAAAGCAGGCGTTAAACTCACCATGGAGCAAAGGGACCTCGGAATCAGGCGTTAAGGGTCGGTGCCATTTACGGCGCCGTTAACCCCTTAACACCTGATTCGTAATGAGGCCCATGGACATTGCCTCAATTTAAAGTAAATATGTGCCAAAATAATGCATCACTTAATTCATATTATTCTTCTTCACTAATTATCACAAAACGGGGGCACCTGCAGGATGCAGAGAGTAACTTGCTTCCATGAGAGAGTTCACCTGACAAATAGCACAGAGCTTGCCACACATAAGGTACCTTAGAAAATCGACAGACAAGCATGCACTGTAAGCCAACAGAGTTGGATCTGCAGAATTGTAAATATCACCATAGGTTGCATAGGTTACATAGGGGACACTGGACGTTTCTTAGATACGAGGTTCAACATTGACAAGCAGGATAGCTATGTGTTTTAAATGGTGTTCCTCACTACAGCATACCAAGACAAACGCAGAAGGTCCAGATCTTTTTTTTTAACTCTTTACAGTCGTGAAAGGTAGTACCCCTGTTGCACCAAAACAATGCGTTACTAGAATCTACAAATAGGTGATGTCGGTGGGTGGAAAAGCAGCATTGTATATCATCAATAATCATTTCATTGCTTGTAAGTCAGGGAGGTCCATCTGTGAGAATATGAAGAGCCCAATGTATTCATAAAAGTTCCAATGTAAACAGTGCATTTCATTTTTCAACAAGCAAGTTAAATCTTGGTGTATCGCTTCAAGAATAAGTGTCTACGAAAAATAATTGTGACATTAAATGCAAATCAGAACCCATGCAAGGATTTGAATGTACAATTTGTTAAAATAGGGCGTACATGCCTGTGTAAATATAAGTTATCAATAGTTCCCTCATATGACTTAGAAAAATGCATATGTTTCTATTTTCTTGATA